>NC_141685.1:560146423-561578923 GCF_964263255.1 Lissotriton vulgaris | reverse complement strand
GTTCAATGTGTCATGTGGACTCTAACAGCCCAACCTCCTGTAGGGATTCCACAACAAACCCCTTACCAGGGGAACACAAATAAAATCACACCACAGGCTATACAATCAGTCATTGGTAAATTGTCCGCGAAAAGGGAACAAATTCCATACTGTATAGCTCAAAAAATAACTGAAAAAGAGGCTGTATTTCCTGATACTACCCCTCATGAGAAACACAGGATTCTAACAATCTGTTTACCAATGGGGATAGCACCACACGTGGAGGACTGTAAAACTTGGGGAACAGTCTTTGCTTCAATCTACACAAAAACACATGGTGTCCAGTCTATGGCTGTAATACCAGACGTTCTGAGACAGATTCAAAATGAATACTGTCCAGAACCAGCATTGAATCTTGGTATGAAATTACTAAAAGATTTCAAACAGGTCTCAGCTATTCTATTAGCTAAAATTAAAGGTGAAGCAGCATCGGTGGCAATCCGCCAAAATTTAAAAGAACTCGATATTACTGAGCAACCGTATGAACTTGCCAGAATTATTGAAAAATCCTATGAAGAACTAGGAAGAGATTGTTTGGGAAGGAAACCTGTAAAGCCCAAACTAATGGAAAATCCTGAAAAAGTTTTTATCAAAAACAATCTAACTACTCCTAAAAAGAAATGGGGAAATAGTAGGCAGTCACTTCCTAAAGAGAAGCACTCTCAGTCCAGAGGTAGATCTCCTCAAAAGGAGCACTCTGAAAAGAGGTATAACCTTAGAAATAGGGATAATTTAAGAAAACCTGATAGATATCAAGATACTGATATATGATCCTCTCGTACCTTTCAGACTTACTCGCAGAAATCCGAAAGAAGACGATGATCAGAACACAAAGAAGAACGCGTGAAGTCTAAAGACGATCAACAAGTTCCAAAAAATAAGAAAACTTAATTCTCCAAAAAGAAGGTAGCAAGTATTAAAATCAGATATGCAGAGGATCTTGAGGACACAACTCAAGAACGGGGAGTGGGCCCAGACAATGCTGGACAGCGCAGCAGAGGTCACCATAGCTCGCAGGATCCTGAAAGATCATCTGGAGACAGTGGATCTGAATGACTTCATTCAGGTTGAAACTGCCACCACCATGGTTAGTGTACTCCACAAGTTATACGAAGTAACACTCCGGATAAAGTGGGACATAACTAGGAAAATAAAATCACTCTATTGGGAAAAACTATTGAAGGGTTATGACATTCTTCTCGCTGAAAAAGACTGGCCACCTGAATTTGTGAGGGAGTGCCCACATGGCGTAGAGATCATTATGCCAGCCGTCTCTAATCATATTACTATTCATAAAAAATACACATATGCCAGTAAAGGCTCCAGCATTATATAAAAATCATGTGGGATGGGATGAGGACTCTCCTCACCATAAAATCTAGTTAAAAAATTAATCTACTGCTCAGAGGCAGTATCCTGTAAAACAAGAATCTAAAAAACAGGTCAGTGAGATCTTAGATCAACTTGAATTCCAAGGGGTGATTGAAACATGCACCTCGTCAATAAACAATGCTTTGTTTCCTGTCTCCAAACCAGACGACAGATATCGTCTAGTTTTGGATTACAGACATTTAAACTCTTGCTGCAAAACCTTTGCAGTACAAAATGCGCACAGTGCAGCACTGATGAATAACATTATGAGAAAAAAATATAAAACTACATTAGATATTTCAAACGGTTTCTTCTGTCAAAACATTGCACCTGAAAGCAGGTACTTGACCGCTTTCTCAATAATGGGGACACAACAACACTTTTGTCGTCTCCCCCAGGGATTCAAGAACAGTCCTGTAGTATTTTCAGCCAGAGTAACAGAGTTACTACAAACGTATGATGATGAGGCATTATCTTATGTCGATGACATCTATCTTATAGATGATGACTTGGACAGGCGCTTGACCAGGGTGAAAACCATATTACATGGATTCGCCTCTGAAGGGTATAAATTCAACTATAAAAAATCAAGAATTGCCCCCCTCAACGTCTTATTCTTGGGAAACGAACTTTCAAGTGAAGGCAAAAACCTGGCAGCAAACTTTTTAGAAAAATGTGCACTGCTCCAACCTACATAAACGCTGAAAAACTTACAGTCAATTCTAGGATGAACTTGCATTCTAAACTACGCAGAAAGGGTTAAACCTCTCTACGAACTAATCAAAGCTGATTTCAAACCAACTAATTGGACTCAAAAACACACAGAAATTTTGCGTTCAGTATACCTAACCTTTAATGAAGGTGAAAAGATACCAATAGCTTACAAATCACACTTTTACACAACAACGGAAATGAAATTCGCTTCAACAGAAAAAATTCTGACAGTGGTTCAAACTGCGGTAGCAAAGGAGAGAGCTCTCGCACAGGGTAAACGCATTAAAGTTGTTACACCTGTACCTGCCATAGAGGCAATGACAAAGGGAAGCATTCCAAATGCAAAAGCTCTACATCCGAGATGGATACAATGGGTTAATTCTCTTGCTGTGACAGACGTTGAATACGTTTTTGACCCTTATTTGAAGACACAAGAATTTCTCCTGTACGAACAATAATGTCCTCTGCCTACTGAAATTCTGCTTATAGAACATTACGGCTGTATAATATATACAGACGCATCAGCACAGCCCGCAATTGGGGGTAAACAAGCTTATAGTGCTGCTTGTGCGATTGTTAAAGGTTGCTGGCGCGATGGTAAATTCAGACCTATGGTCACAAAAACTCAATTTCTCGGAGACTGTGTAGCTCAGAGAGCCTAACTACAGGCTTTCAAGATGGCCCTTGAAAATACTGATCGCAAATTCCCCACACTCATATTGTGCGATTCGTCTTACTGCGTCCAGTCTTAAAATGAATATTTGCAGAACTGGGTTCAAAATGGATTTAAAGAAGCAAAAGGTGGCACAATCAAGCATAAAATGCTTTGGGAACAAGAAGTTCTTTTACAGAAAGAACTACAAAAAACTCATGTGATCCATACACTGAGTCATCAGCGTGATGGCGTTCACGTTGAAGGGAATTTATTGGCTCATGAAGCAGCGAAGGCAGCTGTACAAATGGCTTACGTAACTACAATCACTTGTTCAAAAACAAAAATAGACAGTGAAACTATGCGTGCTGTCAATGCCACGAGCAAAGGCAGCGGAGCTGCGTTACCTCTACACTATCCACTCGAGTATTCATACACAATTGATGCAAACTGTGTTCCTTTTGCTCGAATCCCTGGAGTGGGGGATAGGGTAATTCCAAACAGGAACCAGATAAGTGCTCTGATTCACGAAGCACATATGGGAGAGGGTCTGATACATAAAGGGATCTCAAAATCTCTATTAGAATAAGAAGAGATGTACTGGTGGCCAGGAATGAAACTCACCTATACAAATTCGGAAATAATTGTGATGACTGTTACAAATATCACAGCTTGGAGTACCACCAGATTCCTGATAACAGCATAGCCAGCCCGGTACAGACACCACTGTTAGATAGCATTAGACTATCCACGCTCAAATGTCCCTGTGGACAAAAGCGGTCCCGCAAACCCTAGGACAAAATAAATTTGGATGTGGCCTCAGCGCTCGGCTGATGCCCGAACAGTTATAAAAGATTTGCGAGTCTTTATCGGCACATACGCAATAGGCACGCTACATTTTGACCAGGGTCCTACGTTTAGCTCTAGGGCTTACCAGGAGGCCATGGCCAGCTTGGGCGTTGCATTGCGATTTTCAAGTCCATTCCATCCTGAGGAAAATCGGTTGTGGAGAGAAAAAAACGTTACATAAAGCAATCTATAACAACTAGGGTGTTAGGTTCGGGTGAGGGGTGGGTCAAACATGTAATAAATGTCCAACGTAGTCTCAATAACCTGCCCAAAAAATTTTCTGGGTGGAATCACTCCATATAAACTCCTTTTTGGTACTAGAATGTTGGTTGAAGACCTCGATTGTCATACTTCAGTGGTGGAACAAAAACCCTTTGAAATCAAAAATCGTTAGGCTGTTTTACAGGACTTAAATAAAACAAGAAGTCTAAGCAACACCAGCGAAAAGGCAACAACCACTGTAGAAAAACCACCTGTCCCAGCAAGACCTGTCTGGATTCCAAAGATTGGGGATCTCGTCAGAGAAATAATAGCAAGCTAGAAGGAATTTGGGCCTTCTTACAGAAAACCAGTATCAGTTCTAGCAGTCCACGGATCAAGAACAGTGCTACTGCCGCCCCTTGCTGGAAAAAAAGGAGAACCGGTCTCTATCAATTGACCTGGTAAAACCGCATCATGTGGCCGATAATAAGTAGTAGACCCAGTGGGCTCCCACGATGTAGCAGACAACCAAATCTCGCTACTTTCCAAGAGGTTCAAACTGAAAGACTCATCACCTTTGGAGATTCTAAAGTAAGAAAAGAAGGACCATTAAGCAAAGCCATGGAACTTGTGCCTCTTGAAACCAAAATAACAGTTCGGCAAGAAACTCCCATCTACAATGATGTAGCATCTGACTATACAAACATGTCAAGGGAACAAGCAACTACAGAAATTTCAAAGAATCCGGATGCAACACCAACTATTGACAGAACTGCCTCTGGCTATTTCATAACTTCGATACCTTTTCTGAGGATCCCAGTGAATCTGAAACAGCGCCAAAAAACAAAACTGTCAAGGAACAATTAACGGAACTTGGTCAAGAGCTTGCAAATACATATCTGGTTTCACCATGGGTTGAATTTTGGATTGGATTAGGTATATTTTATCTCCTACTATGGCTCATTCTCGTTTTAAGTTTGGGAAGGCTGATAGATGGAAAACACATTAAAATGGACACAGCATGTAAGAACATCAACTTACTCCTTAAACCACACAAATCATCTCATCGTGAACAACGAGATCTGTCATCAGTAAACATCACAGCGGTTCCTCTACCTGGTACAAAAGCATGGGATGGAACTGATTGTGACATTTATGGCCCTGTCGAGCTGCTGAAAATTCCACACCAATTTAAGGTTTCCATGAGTGATTTTGTTTCATCCAGCACATTTTCTGATGATTGGGACTTTGAAACTGTTAATAAAATGATGACAGACTTAGAAATGTCAGCAAAATTTAGAAAACATGAATACTGAGAAGGTTCATCTAATTATGAAGAAATGTATTGTTTTAATCGTTTTGGTCATCATTACTTGCACAAATCTGCAAACCCTAGAAATGTTTTAACTTATAAACAATGGGAACAGTGTCCAACACCTCCAAAAGGTAGCTCTAAAATATTCTATAGACAATTTCCATATTTTACAGGTTTTAAAGTTACAAACCCAGAAAGTTTTTACTTCAAAAATGTTAATAAGACAGGCATGAATAGTATGTTGACAAATACTAAACAAATTTATTCTGAGGCCTTTATTGCTCAATTGTCCACCCTAGGTTTTGACTTTTGAAAAGACAACATTGAGACAAAAACTGTTTGGGACACAAAAGACTGGCAGGTACAAGGTTTAGAAGCCAGGCAAGGTAGAAAAGGTCCAAGGATTCTAAGGCTTAAACAACGCTTTGATAAGCTGCTTTTATAGGTGAATGGAGACACACTCAAAGCTCTGGACCTCTTCGGCTTCATGTAGAAATGCAGGTTTGAGAAGTGGTGAGTGTGTACTCCATAGAAGATCACAAAAATTCTTGTCAGGAATAATATCCGTTCTTTCAAGTCGTCATACAGAGGACAAAACTATTTCAGGTTGCAGTGTAACATCTTTATTGTTTTTTAGTGGAACATGGACAGCTGACACGTGTTTCGCCCCCTCTTGGCGAGTTGCGCCGGGGCTTTCTCAAGGCTAGTTTCACATATATGGCGTATATTATTATGGTTTCCAATTTTAGCAATATCCAAGATACAGGGAGTTCAATACTCCAGGAGCAGAAGTTCTTCTGTGAGTTTTATTGAGCTGTTGCCGTGATCCGGTCCCTGCTCCCAGTCCTCGTTCTTCGGGTTAGTTTACGGGTTGAATCCCAGGCTATCCCAAATGTTTTAACTTATAAACAATGGGAACATTGTCCAACACCTCCAAAAGGTAGCTCTAAAACATTCTATAGACAATTTACATATTTTACAGGTTTTAAAGTTACAAACCCAGAAAGTTTTTACTTCAAAAATGTTAATAAGACAGGCATGAATAGTATGTTGACAAATACTAAACAAATTTATTCTGAGGCCTTTATTGCTCAATTGTCCACCCTAGGTTTTGACTTTTGGAAAGACAACATTGAGACAAAAACTGTTTGGGGCACAAAAGACTGGCAGGTACAAGGTTTAGAAGCATTGTTCAGAGCCTGCATCATCCCAGAACAAATGATGTTACTAAATGACTGACTGACTGAGACACTGTCAACAGACATCTTGTCTTGGCCTGGCTAAGATAAAAGATTTAAACAAACCATCCATACCTAAACCCACATCTGAAGGTAATTTAATTTCAGATGAGGAGGTAGGCATACATTACATTTTACTACAAAACAGAACACATCCTTAATGGGAAAAATGGTTAATCTGGCTCACAGACACGAATATCTGTCAAGATAGATTCCTGAACAAGACGCAAGGGTGTACAGTAACTCGGCCAGATCCAAGATATATCCAAAGACAACATCCAGGGATAATAACAACTTAAAATTTGGAAAATGTGAATTATAGTGTAGGAAAACTATGCCTTGAGTGGCTGCAGAAATCCACACTTCCAGAAATAAAACAACACTTATCTTTGCTTACAAATGGCGTTGATTTACGAGAATTCTTACTGGGACCTCGTAATCCACGTCATAAACGTTTCATATATGCCGGTATATACGCTGCATACAATAAAGCATGGAAAATCACGCAAATGGAAACAGCTGAAAGAATACAAGAAATTGATTGTATTAATTTAGAGAAAGTACTCTCTCGCCATGTCTCAGGTCTAGAGATCTTGGGGACAACGAGTACCTACTCGCACCAACTTTGGTGGACCACTTACAAACTTTGTTTCTACTCTTCGAACTACACGCACTTCAAATACCAGAATGCTTAAGGGTGATCCGGAGGAGAGGCTAGCGGTGTGCGATCCATTGTGGTATTCTACTATCTGTAGTTGACAATGGGTTAACAACTCTGTCATCCAGAATTTATTCTTTGGACAGCATTGTATCCTCAGCCATTGACATAATGGAACAGGACTTGCTAATGTTACAACATGGCCAGTCTCAATTATGTTCTATAATGCCGTTAGGCTGGATGTTACAAAACCTTTGTTCTGGCTATGTTCCCTGGCGTCTAATCAACACTACATCATTGTTTACTGTATTTAACCTTACAGAATAACAAATCTCGTTGGCACAGAGGGGAGCAGACTATACTGTGCTGAGCATAGAAAAACTGAAGAGATTACCATTGATCGTTTCTGAGAAACCATCAGTTGAATGGATAATACATGTACCATCACGATACCAGTGACAATTTTCCAGTTTCAGCATTGCTTAAAACACATAACAGCAGGCCTGTATGAAAGGTTGGGTAAAGAATACATTAAGTCGACCCGGGATTTACCATACACACACAAAATGTTGGAGGGGGGGAAAGGAGGTATTTCTTAGTGGTAAAAATTGTAAAAACTCACTAAGCGGTACACTATTATGTCAAGGGGTGAATTTGAACGGAGCCTGCAAGGGTTCTTCCAATAACCTTTCTTGCCACCTGCAAGGTTCACCCGCAGCGGCGATAGATCCAATTTTTAGGCAGCTTTCCAATGGTAGCTACATTATGTTAAATGATCACAGCTGTTGTGGAATGATGCCAGGAATAGCCTATCTCATTAGTGTGTCAGCCAGAGTCACTTGTTGTATGCAAGTATTGTTTCCAAAAACCAAGACAGACGGGGAATGGCCACTATGGCCTTCACTGAACATCTCTTCGATACGAATTGATACTTTAAGCAGAATGAAAGCAATTTTTTTGCAAAAAACTGTGCTACTGACCTCGTCCAGAGAGACGAATGATCTGCAAGTTGCAAGGACTTCTGCAGAGATGCATGGATTATTATCTACAAACTGCCCAGTACATTTCACAGAAATCTTAGGTCGTATCTTAAACATGCCTGATACCAGCGGTTTTGTACATGTATTTAAGATGATTTTTTCGGGACTGTGAGCACCCTTTGAAGCAGTCCTGGACGTTTTTCCTAACTTCGTACACTCTGTGTTTGGCGGCCTGCCTATCATTTTGGGACTCGTAGCAGGGATCTTATTTTTATTCCTCCTGCTCTGTTATGGCGAATCCGGCCACCAGCGATACCCAAGTCAGCATGGAGAATGCGCTCCGGGCCATGCGGTATCTTGACAAAATAACACAGATCCTTGGCTTGGCTCGTTTGGGAGATCTGAATATCACATGGTTCCTGTCATTCAGACTAATCAGGCAAGATTGCATCTTACCTTTTTCTACAATACCTGCTTTGTTTAGAGGAATGCTTGTTAGATGTCTGTCTAACACTACCATCGGCATTGCCAATGGATGTTGACTCATTACTGGGTCTGGTAACGGCTCATGTGTTGTGTTGCCCTCCAAGGCTACCAATCCTGAGGCGGCATTCATTGAGATCTCACCGGCAAATCCAACTGGAGGTGAGATACGCGGCCCAACAGGCACACAGGTACCATCTGCAATGAACATTGCTAATGGGGCTGACGCTGACGGCGATGCTTCACATCTGTGTACAATTGACTAACCCTGGGCGTAGTGGGCGTAGTGGGGCTTTGCGGAGCTACACGGAGTGGGAGAGAAACTACGCCCACCCCGGCACTCCGCGTAGCCCCACTACGCACCTCCCTCCCGCTCTCCTCTACATACATTATTTAAGCAAAAGAGCATTAAAACAGCAAGTTTAAAGCACTTACTGTGTCCGGGGTTCATCCAGGGCTCCCTCTTGGAATCGCGTCCGTCATAGGTACCAATGCGTATGCGCGGCCGCTCGCGCATGCGCATTTCTCCTGAGAAATGCGCATGCGCGGGTGGCCGCTCATGCGCATTGGTATCTAAGATGGGACGCTATTCCAAGAAGGAGCCCCGGACGAGCCCCGGACACGGTAAGTGCCTTAAACTTGCTGTTTTAAATCTCTTTTGCTTAAATAATGTATGTAGGGCGGGAGGGAGGCGGGTGGCGGCCGACTCGTGGCCGGCTACCCTGTCTATGCAAAATGTGTAGGAGGCAACACTACGCCTACTCTGTGAGCGTAGCCGATTCGGGCGCCCAGGGTTACAATTGACCTCCTTAATGAAGTGGTTGAACTTTCATCTACTGTGGAGATGATGTCTTTGCCAGCCTTGATGATTTAATGTTTTCTCCTGACAACAGCTTCAGCTGCAACACTCATCTCCCACATTTGCGTGAAGCTTCTGCACGATGCAACAACTACAGTGGTGACATCCTTGTTCAGAAATTCGACGGCAACAGCTCCGACAGTGGCGCATTTCACGGGGGATGCGAGGCGCTTTCCTTGATGCGGTGCAATACGACAGATCCAGCGGCAACACCGTTGTTCAGAAGTGCAACGGCAGCAACAGCGACATACTTCTTCCTCATTGCGAGACTCTTCTCATGATGCGGTGCAGTGCGACAACTTCAGCGGCAACTCCCTTGTTCAGAGGTGCGATGGCAGGCAGTAGCGACGGCGACATGCTTCCTCTTTGTTGTGAGACACTTCTCTCGATGCAGTGCAGTGCGACAACTTCAACGGCGACACCTTTGTTCAGAAGTGCGACAGCAGCAGCAGCGACGGCGACAAGCTTTCTCAACATTGCGTCGCGTTTCCAGTTCCTTGCAACACGCAGTTCCTCAGAAGGCCCAAAATAGCAGCAGGCACTTCCAAAAGAACTCTGGGTAGCTGTTGTCCCCGAGACTTCAGCAGGAGCCAAGCTCTTTTCCAAGCCCTTGGAGATCCTCACAAGTTAAAAGCATAGTACACAAAGTTACTTTCTCCTCTCTTTGGCAGTAAGGCAACCACTGCAGGCCAATCCCCTATGCAGCACTTCAGCTTAGGCATAGTCTTTCCTCAGTTTCTTCAGGTTCCTCTCCTCAGCAGAGGTTTCTTCTTCTTTGTCCAAAAGTGTTCTAATTTCATCGGATCAGGGTCCCAATATTTATACCCCAAAATCCTTTGTTCTCTGAGGGGAGAGGGGCCTTTGCCCAGTCCAAACCAGTTCTGAAGCATTCTGTTTACCAGACTCTCCTTTCCTTTCACAGTGCAGGGCAGAAACATCAGACGCCCACAGGAGGTGGAGCCAGATTTTGGAAGGCAGGCACACCCCTATTCAAGGTTCAGGTGCAACTTCTCCCCCCATCTAGATGCAGATCTCTATTCACCACTGGGCTGACTCATCCTGTCTCTTGGAATCCCCCAGCCCTGACACTCACAAACTTCAGACAAGGAATACACAACCTAGTAGAGGCAGGCTTGAAAGGTTAGACAAGAAAATACCTACTTTCTAAAAGTGGTATTTTCAAACACAGAATGTTAAAATCAACTTCACTAAAAGATTAATTTTATCATTCTGAGTCCCGGCATACTAAACTCGAATGTCCACCATGTTCTTAGAGTCAGTTAGGATTATAAGAATGTAATAATCTAACTGCCCATTTGGGCCTATGGAGAACAGGTAGCCTTGCAATAGTGAAAATCGAAAATGGCTGTAATTCACTATCAGGACATGCCACACACACCAGTGCATGTCCTACCTTATACTCACAATGCACTGTGCCCTTGGGCCTACTATAGGAGTGTGTGATATGAAGAAAAGGGAAGGTTTACGGACTGGCAAGTGGGTGCCCTTTGCCTGTCAGCTTGACAGTACCAGACTGCACACAGGCTCTGCAATGGCAGACCTTAGACACCTTTTATAAGGCTGCTTTTGTGGGTGGCACAACCAGTGCTGCAAGCCCACCAGCAGCATTTGGATTTAGAAGCCCTGGGCACACTCAGTGCACTGTACTAGGGCCTGACAAGTAAACCAATTAGCCACACATGGATCTACTGATTAATACATCAATTTACAACAGGGAGCACTTGCATTGTGGCACTGGACAGCAGTGGCACAGTGCCCAAAGCATCTAGCACCAGCAAAAATACATGAGGCAACAGCAAAAATGGAAGGGAGACCAACGCCAGTGTTGCCAGGTTTAACAATATTCTTTTTGATCTAATCATGTATGAGTATGGTAGGTTCTGTATTAGTTTGGGAGAGTGGAAACTTTTAAACAGCAAGGTGTTGTTCTGATCCGTGGGTTTGGTGAACACTCTGGTATGAATGGCAGCTCCCGACTTTTCCATCATCACGTCTAAAAATGGTAAACTGGTGGAACTGATATTGAATGTGAATTGCATGCGAATATTGCGAGTATTGAGTATTTGAATTTGTTCTCAGAGCAATTCTTCAGTGTCGGACCAAATTAAAAAAATGTCATCTATGTAACAGCAATATGTTTTCGAATGGCTGTTCCACATAGGGTTGTTCAAAATGTGTTTTTCTTCAAATGCAGCCATGTAAATATTGGCGTATGTGGACGCCCCCCCAAAACCCATAGATGTGCCGCTTATTTGCAAAAAGAAATCCTCCTTTTAGTCAAAGTAGTTGTGTTGAAGTCAGAACTGTAACAATTCCATAAGGAAAACCTTGTGTGCTCCTATCTCCGGTTGATTCAGTAGAGCCCATTCTATGGCTTCAAGTCCTTCCTGTAAAGGAATGGAAGTATACAACGATGTCACATCGATAGTACATTAAAAGAAATATGGAGTATTCGATAGATCCAACTTACTGAGTTGACTTAAAAAATCTGTGGTGTCTCTTATATTTGTTCTCCAATTCCATACAATAGGTTGAAGGAAATCATCTACGTACACGTCCAAGAGTTCAAAAATTGAGCCACATCCAGACACAATCGGTCTGAATAGTGGGTCGTTCCTGTGATTATGAATCTTTGGCAACATATAGATATGTGGCCGTTTAGGATTTTGTTGCGTCCGATAAGTTTGAGTTTTGCCAGATATCCAATCCATGCTTTGAGCTGTTTGTAGTGCACGCAGTTATTCAAGTGAGCATTCTCTTGATTCCGGTAATATAGTGACACGGGGGAAAGGCAGCCCACAAACACTGCGTAGCATACACAGAACACACTCACAGACCAAATTAAAGTCAAATCATTTTTATTGAGTGACAAAACTTGTTTATTCCCGGTGTGCAACGGTTACTCCAAATTCTGCAGCAAATATATTCTATGCCATAGGTATCACGCAATTCATCAGTATTTTCACCAGCACCTTGCAATCTAACTTTAAAAGAAACAAGGAGCAGTACAAACATCATTTATTGTATCCCTGCCTGATTTTGGAAGGACTACAATCAGCACCTCTCTCAAAGTTTCCGGTACTACTCCCCTCCCCTTGGCTGCCATGTACACATGAAGCAATCATGGAGACACACTAGATTTAAAGAGCACATGCAACTCCACTGTAAAGCCATCAGTCCCTGGGGTTTTTGTGCAAGTGTGAGATGAATATTTATATTCTGCAATGGTAGATGTTCTAAGTATTCCTCAGTGACAGGCAGTCCGGGGGCTTACCTGATCACTGTCTAGAGCTTTGTAATTATCCTCAAATACACTGCTAACCTCCTATTGAGAATTAACGCAAATACTGTCTTGTGTATTAATAGCCCAAATGGGAAGTCTGGGGGTATTCATTTACATCATAATAGAGTTTATTTCTTATTCTCCAACCCATCATACCCTGCACTGCCAGTCTTATTACCTGGTAGCCTTTTTCATGGAGACAATGATAAAGAAATAAATAATAGTTAAAAACTAATCTGCCTAATCTCAAAAGCATATTTGATTACAGGAATCAGAGGAAGTAATACTCTAACAGTACTTCTTTACATAATCACAAATTCTACTCACACATCTCCAGCCAGAGATTTCTGCTTATGTCTTTCCTATAGCAAGTGTATGGACATCATAAAAAGGCATATGTTTTTAAAGTAAATGTCTATGGGACAAGGTAGTGTAAAATGGGAAATGTAAGTAGGGGGTAAGAGAAACATGTGCAAATACTAAAACAAACTTACAACTAAATCTACTACAGCTGTAAAACTGTCAAAATAGACTAACTCCAGCCAGGCCTAGGACTAAGTCAACGACCACATATGCTGGATCACTAGATTACAACAAACTCTAATAGACATCATGGTTGGATAGAGTAACACAAACACCACTTTGGGAAAATAGGACAATAAATGTAAACATATTTTTCAATGGCTATTATTTTTTTACCTTCAAGTTATATAAAGCACATATTCCAACAATGCTCCAAACAAAGGCAACACACCAATACTGTAAGGGGGACGGAGTGAACAGTCATTACTCCAGCATACCCATAAACAGGTGGAACTCAATTTCAAAATCACTTGATTTAGGGTACAAAATGTAGCTGTAAAAACACATAAAATCAAAAAGAAAGTCGCAAATCCATGTCATAAAAACAAACAATTGACAAAGCCATCATGATCATTGCTGACAAGATTAATTTCCTTTACAATAACACCACCGTTCAGCCATATACAACTAAGTCAGACTTATCAATTCCTGTTCCTCTAGCCTAGCACTAGTTACAGGAACAGTTCTTAAAATAGAATAACAAAAGAAATATAGTAAGCAACCCTTGAATGAAGCCACATACTCAACCATGTCACAATTCATTATAGATTATCAACTGCCACAAATCATTTTTTCCACTAACCAAAATTATCGACCCCCTTAAATTATTCTAGGTGGAACTAATTACAACATCAAATATTCACACTCAGCTTGCCACCATAATAAGGCAAGGCAGAGAGGAAAAAAATATGTGTTTTACATTAGTGGATATTACTTCTCGCTTGCTCCTTATTTTGAGAATAACTTATTTGAGGAGGAGAGAAGGATTTATTACAGACAGAGGATCAACATTTTTCATATGTGATTGGAAGCAGTTGTTGCTATATACTACTTTTCACCTAATGCAGGTCCTGTCTTGATTGCAGACTATTTTCAGATTTCTAGTCCCTACTGAGTAATTAATGCGATTTGTTTAAAGACTGCTATTTCACCAATGTATTATGTTTAAGAATGCATTGTGAAAACACATATCTTATTTTCCTTTGCTTCTCCAAGTAAAATTAGTTTTCCACATGGAGAAACTTCTTTGTATCAGGTTAGATTGTGTAATTGTAAACACTCTTGCTAGAGGTTTGCAAAGTAGTCGAACCAGTGGCATGACACTAGCCTACGCAGCCCTCCCAGTGAGCGGGAGCCCCGAGCTTCAGGGGCCTCCTCCAACACTATCCATGAGAACTGAGGCTCTGGCAGGAGAGCTCCTAACTGGGCCTTGAGTGTGGGGCACCTCCACGTACTTTGCACGGTGGCCCCTTCAAGTTTTTATAACACCACTGAGTAGAATCATTTATTTCTGTCAGTTATCCTTGTGTGGACATCTTCCATACACAAATTAAGCCATTTACTCGTGTAAACAGAAGTTTACAGCTGTAAATGATTTTGTGAATAAGACACTTCTGACTTTCCTCTTCACATTTACAACTAACATTCATATAAGTCAGCACACCAGTTTACAAATACAACTATAGATATTCCTGTTGTAATATAATCATGTGCCTTACATTAACTATCCAATAGACATTTGAACCGCAGCACAATAGCTCCTCCATTTATTTGCTCTTACGCTTTCTTTGGAAAAAAAATCTGTTTACAGCAAAACCACCTACATAACAGATTAGTTCAACTTAAATTTCCCCTCTCTTTTTTCCATTACTAATAAATGAATGAGAAAGACACTCACTACTGAGGCCATGATGTTAAGATCCACATAAAAAATAGATCACATACTCAGCTTGCCCATCTCATACCCCTACAGTTACAGTTACCACCCCTTATATATTACAGGTCACTGCCCTATTCCACCATAATAAACCTTGATAACTTCTATGAAGATATTTATATCAAGCCTGACTCTGCTTCTCCCACCATTTCCACCATAATTCTGTGAGACTTCAATCTGGACTTCAAGAATAATCTACTGCCCATCCTCTTTTACTCAAACATATTCAGAATATCACATCTTCTATTTACCTCTGAACATTGTAAAATTCCAAGATTAGCATTTATAAAGTTGAATCTCTGAATATTGAATCTTACTCATTTAGTTTAAAGATCTCCAAAAACAGTCTGTGTTTAACTATAATTGCATGCAGGACTGAAGGGTATTGACCTGTAATCCTTTTTAAGGTCAGTATTGAATCCTTTGAAGAGCTTCTGTTCTCAGCAATCAGGACCAAAATGTCAACCAGTCTAACCCATTTTTATTACCAAATTGTAATATATGAATTTTTTATTGATTGTTAAATAGAAATTTCTATATGTAATCTGTAAATAGGCTTCTGGAAGATGGTCAATCTCTGTCACTTATGCAAATGTGAATATAGTTCTGTATCCTTTAAATTAAATTGTTAGATTATACATTTATTTTAAAAAGTATATACCCGCTGCTGATTGATCTTTTTGATTTTTTTTTCACTTTTAGAAAGCTGGCATTTTCCTGCCCTTAGCATTTTGTGCCTGCAGCCTATCTTGGGACACATGACTAAGTGTAGCTGACAGTTGGGCTTTATGAATACCTCCCAGACCATCGCACAATAGAGGGATTAGGAGGGCCTCAGGGGCCATCGATTGGCAGGATGGAGGAGTTGAGCACCGCCCCACTTACACCTGAATAGATTGTGACCTGTTTCCACACAAAGGGCTTAGCAACCCTGTATTGTCACTGCAGCCAGCTTGGAACCAGGGCAGGGGAGTCATGAAATTACAGGCACTTCAAAGAACCTTTCCAGAAACATTTTCCCCCTTCCACAAGAAAGGCGCCAGGGCATAAGAATTGGATTTTCAGACCCTTGCCTCAGGTCAATACTGAGCTGGTGGAAGGACTCTCAAAGGACTCCCTGCTGCTGTGAACTACTGCGCAATAAGCCAGACTGCTGCTGTACCTGGAATTACTTCTTTGCTGCATGGTGCCTGCCTTAAACCCTCAAATGCTACCCCGGCTATTGAGCCCTGCATCTTCACCTTCACCCAGGACTACCAGAATTGACTCCAGGGGATACTTTGTCCACCTGACTTACTGTCAGAGCCACAGGGACATAAAAGGTTTCCACCATCTTTATTAACCCGCACCTGGACCCAGCCTGAGTGAGTGCTGAAACCCAAAGTGCTGTCCCACAAGTCCTGGACCCTTGGTTGTGATGCTAAATGTACCCATATGGCTAATTCATGAAACTGAGGACTTCAAACAAAATTTGTCCAAAAAGTGCTCTGAGAACCGGAAGAAGATTGGGACCAACATGCTCATTTATCCACCCGAAGAGCATTGCGGGTCGGATTTACTTTGTGGCTTCTCCTGCTACATTTTTCTCTGCAGCAGCAAATCCTTTTCAACGGTCCTTTGCCAAAGAGATATCCGATCTTGTGGACATTTCTTCGGCTACAGCTCTTTATTGTCCGCTGGAGATTTTAGATCTCCTTTCTAACCACCAAGTCCAAAGGAACATTTTTTACTGCAGCATCGCTCCTACACCATCTGATGATGACAATCTTTCCTCGAACACTCGGCAACCTTGACCCCCTGAACTTCTACCTTCTCAGTCATTTTTCTTCAAGAATTTTTCCAAGCCCAAAGGTAAGCGCTGACATGGCCTATTCCACATCTTGTATCAAAGCCGTGCTCCTTTGCAGTGAGCCTTAACTTTTGTCTTTGACCTAGTCTTGTGCGATTAGATGTCCAAGGTTGGTGCTTTGAACCTTTAAGCACTAGTTTTTACTAAAAACTTTAAGAATTCATGACTCCGGTTCTACTGATTGGATTATTGTCATTTGGGTGTCAAATAATTGATTAAACTTTACTCTATTTCTCTACATTGGTTTAGTACTTTTCTTCCATTGTGTTTTCACTTTATTAGTTTGGGTTCTGCATAAATACCTTACACATTGCCTCTAAGATAAGCCTGATTGTTTTTTGAGCCTGGCTACCTAGGGTTAAGCACAGGTTTATAGTTCACCCTGCAAGGGATTGTGGCTGTTGCCTGACCAGGGATCACCCCCAGTCAACCAGCAACACAATTTCCCACATTATTGTTCAGAGGTGTGGATCAGGACTTTTGTGTGTGCAGCACCATATAGGGATTATTGTTACACAAAATTCCCAGATTAATAATTTGACATCAAAATGACCCCTTTTTAATATCATCTTTTTATTTTTCCATCGGTTATTTTCACCCTTTTCGACATTTAATTATACTAACTTCCTTTCTCTCACCATGAAGATTGAGCTGTGAAACATTTACGCTCTCAACAGGGCTGAGCTGATTAAACTCTGCAAGCAAAGGGACTGAAATGCGACAGGAAGGCTACCAAATTGAATCTCCAGTTAGCCCTCAGTGCGTTTGAGGAGTTACAGCGGTGGTAGTCCTCTTCAAGAGAGAGGATGATGGTGATATGGAGGGAGACCCCAAGGTTGGCTAGCATAGAGCTTAGGGAGGAGATTGCCCCAGTTAGTGGAGGGGTTGTCAGTCAGGATACCCTAGTTGCCAGGGGTGACATGGGGATGGCGCCCAAAGCTCACATGTTTTGTAATACTTCCAAGTATAGGAATTGGGACACCATAAATGGGCAGAGGGTAGAGGCTCTGAGGAACCAGGAGTCAGTATGACTATGGTGAGATGTCAGCTGGTATCCTCAGAGCAAGTGATTCCCAATGCATTTCACCAGGTTGTATTAGCAGTCAACCAGGGAAGCCACTACCCTGTGGTTCTAGTTCCCTTTGAATGGGGAATGGGTCTAAGGTCATCTGAAAGTTGCTATGAGTCTTGCAGTGCCTGTCGACTGTCTGTTAGGGAATTATTTTGAGCACACTGCCATCAAGGAACTGGAGCTCAATCACACCTGGAAATGTTGGGGTTGTTTGGGTAGGTCTGTGTGACCACCAGATCCATGGCTGCCCAGGAGGGGGATCCAAGAGGTCTGGAGCCTAAACAATTTGCCCGGAAAGCTACCAAGAGGGGGAAGTGAAAATAAATGTAAAAAAACAGGCCCTGAGGTGGAAGTGGATGGGAAGCTGGAGAAGGCCACCCCAGAGCATACTAGGGAGGACATTACCTTCCTTGGTGACCAGTCTGAGCTTGCTAGGTAGCAAGCAGAAGGTGTACACACCAAGGAGGGGTTCTGAAAGGCACACAGGGAATGCCCAACCCCGCAGGCAATGAGGCAGCATGCTGAGGCCCGGGCAGCTGGTGACAACTCTGAAGATCACCCTATATTGGGAGAAAACCCTCCTATATAATGAGCCTAAAGCTCTTGTCCATGGATCAACACAGGTGTTGGTAGTTTCCCAATGATACATGTCCTTCCTGCTGAGGCTGGTCCATGAGAAACCCAGGGTTTGACACATGGGGCAGGACAAGCCCTTTGCCAGGCGTGTCCCCCACTTTTATTGGTCCCCGATGAAAGTTACCTTAGATAAATTTTTTAGGACTTGCTTAACCTGCCAGGATAGTGGAAAAACAGGGAGAAAGCTAAAAGCTCCCCTGAATCCCTTGCCTGTCATTGCACCCCTTTGAGAGGGTGGGCATTAACACTTAAGGGCTCTGGATTCCAAGACAGCCTCTGGCAACAGGTTTACCCTGGTCAAGGTGGAACACACCACTAGCTACCCAGAGGCCTTACCTCTGAGGACTGCTACTACACATGTAGTGGCTAGGGCCTCATGGGGATTTTATTACCAGAGTGAATTTTTCCTGTAAGTAGTGGTGTCTGACATCAACTTTATTTCTGCATAGATGCATTCCGTGTGGACAGAGTGTGGGGCAATTTACAAGTTCTCCACACACTACCATCCACAAACAAATTGGCTCGTTGAGAGATTCAACAAGACCATGAAGGGCATGATTATTAAGGCTCTACCGGATATCATGAGGCGGAAGCGGGGTGTCCTCTACCATGCCTGCTCTTTGCCAACAGGTAGGTGTCACAGAAGAAGGTTAGATGTATCCTCTATGAACTTCTATATGGTCACCCTTTAGGGGACCTCTCAGTCTGGCTTGGGAGGAGTGGGAGCAAGCTCCCAGGAAGCCTTCCCGGGATGTGGTTAGATACATGCTAGCCCCAGGAACCAGATGGCCCAGTTCTGGAAGAAGCCTTCTGAGCACATGGAGGCTAGTCAGGAGATGATAAAGCCGTTGTATGTGCTGACAGCTACACTGTGGATTGCCAGCCTGGACAAAAAAATTGGGTAATAGCACCTGTGAAGCCCAGGACCCTGCAAAACCATCGGACTGGGCTTCATGAGATAGTTGAGAGGAAAGGGAGGCCACCTACCTATCTTAGTAACAAGACAGAGAAGTCTCTGTATAACTTCTCAAATAATCAGGCCAAGCAAGCATCAACAAGTAGGATTATGTAGCGCTGAGGACTTGGCTAGTAGATGGTCACATAATATTAGTAACATAAACTTAACATACCTCCAAGTGTGAGCAGCATGCTTGCTATTTGGTGAAAAATATTAGAACACAACATATAAATATTTATTAATCACCAAGACCTGCAATCTTAATGCCAAGCAGGTCCTATTCCCTGTCAGTATGTAGGTCCACCGCCATATAAGCTGTTGTTGGGTGCACCAGACCTCAGACCTGGAGCGTACAACTTCTCCTGGTGCTGCTGATGCTCCTGGAGGCAGTACCCACTGGCAGCCCTGCTGTTAGCTGCCAGGGTGGAGGGAGGTGGGGTTGCACATAAAATACAAGCTCAGCCACCCCCACCTCTGAAAAAATGGCACAGGCTGCACCCCCTCGGGGCACCACAAAAGTGCAAGATAGGCTGCTGGTGCTACTGGGGGTTCGGGTTGATTGCCGCTGCTGCTCCCCTGCTCTGCCATGGCGTTGGGTAGGAAAAAAGAAGATAAGAATAGAAACAGGAATAGGAAGGAAGGAGAAAAATGAGAAAGTAAAGAGAAAAATGAAAAAAGTCACGAAAAAACACAAAACTATTTAAAAAAACACAAAGACTCATAATAATATAATAAATAAACGCGAGGGATAGATAAATTTGATAAGGAGAGGATTAAAAAGATAAGGAAGGACTGAAAAGTTGGCCCCAGCACAATATACAGAGCATAAATAAAATGGTTGTGCCCATGAGAACCACGTTGTGCCTTTAGCGTGCGATTTCCAGCACGAGAGAGCACGTCTCGGTGCGCACAATGTAAACATCACATGAACTGGTGCAGCGAGCAGCTCCACCTGCTCACGAAACCCCAAGAAGCAGAGATTTTTGTCACTTCACAGAGTTCTGCTTAACATGACTGTGCAAATTTCACCCGGGCCTATAAGAGACCAGAGTAACAGAAGCACTGTAAAAGATTGCTTTTAAACATAATATAGAGATACATATGCACATTTACACTAATACATATAAAAGGGTGCTATTTAATGCTATACATGAAGTAGACTTGTGCTATTGGAATGCTTTTGTGGATAATCTATTGCATAGAAACAGAGGTGGTATAGCTTGTAAACAATGAGATATGAGCCTGAAACTTTGCAGCCTAATACCAGAGATGATATAGTTTATGAAAATGTTGAAACAATTGTTATAGCATTAATCTAGGAAAATGTACACTTATGAATTCCTCTACTAATAAGGTGATCCTAATGATAATTAGTGTCTTGTAATAATAATCTGTGAATATTAAATGTAATTTCTTAGGGTTACAATGATTTTATTTCATTTTCCAATGTTTAAAAATGGATAAAAAGGAGAAAATGTGAAGTCTACCTAAGGGAGTCTTGCTAAACTATGTTTTTAGTATTGGCCTTTTCCCCAATTTTTGATTTCAAAACTTTTTTATTGAGTTTTAGCATGAATAAAATATTAGACAAAAGGTCAAATCATACCTAAATTCTACGTAGAATCATATAATCATTTCATATACAGAGAACAAAGTACCCTACAAGTAAATCAATGCACCCACCAAATCTATTCAGAACCCCGACACAGATGAGACTCCCCAACCCCACGACCAACACTCTGCCCCGCCTTTCCCAATCTCCCACTCTCAACAGACAACCTGGGATCACATGCCCCCTCCCTCCACGCCTAGCTATCTTCCTCCACTGACACACAAGAGATGGCTGAGAGAACCACGACGAGACCGCACACCCTCAATATCCAGGACTCTCCATAGAGATAATTGGGGCAACTCCAACACCAAAAGCCAACTCGGAGGGCACAGTCCACACCCATACGTGACACCCTCTCTTATTGACACCTCTCACGCAAACCCACCCAAGATGAAACAGCCTAGCTCTACAATGTCCCCTAACACGGCCCAGTCTCAGAGACCCAGGTACAAAAGAGCCTCATCACCCTCTCGAGATTTCTCTTCCTTTCCCTATGTAAAGACGAACCAGTGACTGGCCCTGCTCGAAAGCCAGCTAGAAACGGTAATTCTGGGCCTTTCCGAAATATTACGGAACCTCACCACACTCAGAAAACCCCTTCATCATTCACATCCAACACCCCCATCCACCAAACCTAACCACTCAAGGCCGGAGGCCCAACGGCTCAGCTGCACCACAACCCCCTTCCCAACACAGACTCAGAGACCTAAAAGAACAAAAGCCACCATGTCCACAAAGGAAGCAATGGATCTTGCCTGTAAATTCAACACAACCACTAATGTCGTCCCTAAATCCAGGATCCAGGTGATCATGGGTATGGGCAGAGACTATCCCCCTCCAGACCCTTAAGTCCGCCAGCCCTCCTCACCAATATCCCTAGGGCTCCTGTAAAGAAGAATTCCGTTAATGATAGACCCAACACCAACTGCATGTTCATTAACTGCAGGTCAGCCTCCAAACATGCAACTGAATTGGCAGAGACCATCCTCACACATGATATTAACATCATGTTCATTACCGAAACTTGGCTAAACGAGTTCTCTCCCTCAATCATGGACATGCTTTTCCCCCCGGGCTTCACCATCATAAACAAAGACAAAAAAAACTGAGGGGAGGAGACTTAGCAATCATAGATGAACAGCATCACCATAAAGGAAACTGAGGCACTCAAATATAACATTTTCGAATGTCTCTCTATAACCATTGAGATGAGTGACAACAAATCACTACTTTGTCATCTCCTTTACCATCTGCAGAGAAACATCGCCTCTTCGGAGGACATCTCTCCGACCCATTAACTCACTCTTCACTCCAGGACTCTAACATAAATCTAGGTGACTTCAACTTAAACTGGAAAGATGAAAACACCGCACTAATCAAATCCCTAAATGATCTCCTAAGCAACCTCGATCTTACACAACACTGCACAGAGAAAACCCACATCAAAGGATCCACCCTTGACGCCATTATCGCTCGTGCAGACACTATCTCCATCGACCTCACCTTGCCTGTGTAATGGTTGGATCACCATATCATTCTGTTCCACCTAAACCAGAAGCTTCAAGACCAACCCTGCACTCAGGACCCTCCGCGCTTGATGAGAAATCTTATTCAAATTCCACTTGTAGACCTGGAGGAGAGGGTGAGCTCCCTCTTCCCCTCCCACATGGGTAATCTCTCAGTAACAGAACTCACTTCTCAGTAAAACACCACAATGACCTCCATTATGGACCAAAGAGCGCCCCTGAAAATAAAAAGATCAAGAAACATTCCATTCAGATCATGGTTCAATGCATACTTAAACTCTGAAAGAAGAGAACTAAGAGCGGCAAAACTATGGCAAAACAACCCATCCACAATCCTACGAGCTTGACTCAAAGCAGTAAGAGGGAGATACAATAAACACATACAAAATGAAAAACTTCCTTCTTTTGCAACACCCTTGACAAAGCAAAGAACAGACCTAAGGAACTTGTCAGCCTCATCATGTAACAAACCTCTAAACCCCCATGACACAAGTTATGGCCTCCAAAGACCTGTGTGACAACTTTGCCAACTTCTTCATTGACAACATTTCCAAGATTGAACTCTCCTTGGACATACAAAGCAGTCCCCACGACAGCACAGCATCCAATGAGTTAGATGTTGTCACCCCCAAGCACCCACCTAACTTATGGAAATTCTTCAACCCCATCTCCGAAACAGAGGTCATCAAATTGATCTCCAACACCAAATCCTCAGCACACATCATGGATCTCTAACTGACCCAACTAGCAAAACAACTTAACCCCATTGAAGCTCATGACGAGCTCAGCTCGTCATGAGGTACACCTCTCATACACTCATGACGAGCTGAGCTCGTCATGAACAATGGGAATCAAGAAATATCAGCACAGGAGCAAAATAACATCAGCATCGATGGTGTTAAATTATGCCTAGCCCCGCACTGGACTAAGATTATAAACAGATCCTTGAGTACTGTAGTCATGCCTGACAGTCTCAAAATCGACCAAGTCACTCCTCTACTGAAAAAACCTCGCTCCGACACAAACGATCTGAACAACTTCAGACCCGTCTCCAATCTCCCTCTCCTTACAAAAATTATGGGAAAATGTGTTCTCCTCCAACTCACTCAACACCTAGACAGCACCAACCTACCTCAATCCTCATCAATCGGCGTTTAGGAAAGGTTATAGTACAGAGTCAGCGATCCTAAATGTAGTAGACAACATGCACAAATATCTGGACAAAGGCAATTGCTGCCTACTCATACTCATGGATCTATTGGCAGCCTTCGACATGGTTGACCACAAACTACTCATCAAAGCACTTCAAGAAAGAGTAGGAGCAGATGAGATGGTCCAACAGTGGTTCACCTCCTTCCTACAGAACCGCACAAAGAGTATAAAAATCAAGAACTTTTTATCTGACCCACGCCGTGTGGGTAGGGTTGTCCCCCAAGGATCAGTAGTCTCCTCTCAACTTTTTGATATCTATATGGAGCCTGTCATCTCCATACTGAAAAGAACAACATTCCCTTCCACCTCTATGCTGACGATACACAACCTCCTCCATCGAAGACATCAAAAAACTGTACAACACTCTACAAGAAGTCCAACACTGGCTCTCTCGCAACCATTTAAAGCTAAATCAGGGCAAGACGGAAATCCTCCTCATCTCTACCAAAGAGGAGAACCCACAAATCACAGAATGGATAAATGCAATTGAGGCTCTCAACCACAACCTCACCCTAGCTGAGTCGGTAAAATCGCTGGGAATTACTCCGGCCCCAAACTAGACATGAACAAACACACCAAAAACTCTGCAAAGAGTGCCTACCTCAACCTAAAACTACTCAAAAAAATAAAACCATTCATCCTTAGGAGTGACCTCAAACAAGCTACACAATCCCTGGAGACTGGACTACGGGATTGCAACCCTCACAGGAGCAGCAAAATCCCTTCTTGCTCCACTCACCTCAACTCTGAACGCAGCAGCCAGAATGGTCACCAGAGTAAAGAAATACGATGACATGCACTAGGAGAGCTAAAATGGCTTCCTGTTGAAATGCAGGCCAATTTCAGAACTGCCTGCCTCATGCACGAAGTGTAGCACACAGGTAAACCCGCATACCTAGCTGCTAACCTTCAGAAGGCCGGTCAGTCAAGAACCCTAAGAAGCTCAAACACTCTACTTCTTATCCCGCCAAAATCTTGCAGACAAAAAACTGCATCTCGATCCTTCGCAGGAAATGCGCCGAAAATATGGAACTCCTTTCCAGTCCATATCAGGACTAACCCCTCCTACTTAAAATTCAAAATGCAGCACAAGGACCTCGTCCTCACCCGATCTCACCCAAACGGATAGCTACAAACCATAGAAGCACATGGTCACTCTGTCATCAATGAACTCTACCTCACCCCACCCCATCACCGGTGGAACACCACCAGGAGTCACAGGAACCTCAACAACCACTGAAGCGAGGCGTCATTTGTTCCTGGTACATTCTACTGTGACAACAGTCATATGCTCCCGGTACATTGTACTGAAATAACTTACCGCACGTGTAACATTTTGCACTCCACGTCGATATTATGTGATGCTTCTTAGAACATTGTATATACCAATTGGCTTAATGTATCCTGTGAGTGATTCATGCTGTAAAACACTCCGATACCTTCGGGTCTGGCTAGCGCTATATAAAATTCATAAATAATAAATAATAATAATAATAGTAAGAGCAAAGAGGGAGAGGGGCTTGACTATACAGATACATTTCTCAATAAGAGACTAACTGCAACAAAGCATTACCAACAGCATTAGAGATATCACTGAGTCCATGAGGAATCTTTAGTGATAGGCAGTAAAAAGCTACAGATGAGTCCAACAAGGAGGCACATTGTCTACAAGACGATTACCATGCATTTGTTAGGTTAATGTATGCTCGTGTACAGAGTATGGCAACAATTTGCCTTAGTGATTTAGTATATTATTGCACTCCCTGTACCTCAATTGTTTATTTTTTTATTACTTTTCTGATAACTATTCCCATAGGAAAAGTATGACTGATTTCTACTGTCCTTTATATTGCTAATATGCTTTTTTTCCTTTTCAATAACTGGTGTGGCCGTGGGAATCTGTTGGTTCTCATGACACGCATGGGAAACTATGTTGATATTGTGACAATCTAAGTGACGTAATGCACATCCTGAACACATTATGATATTTTTGATGGTGGTGTGATGCCACATCACTCTGAAATTGTTTCATAAACTTATAAAAAGAAGAAACCCTAAAGGAGGGGCACAGCACTCAAGTAATTATTCCTGTGAATGCACTCAATTCTATTTTGCTGTGCGCCACACTCAAATTATTTTTCATTTCATTCTTACAGATTTTGGAGGTATCAAAACATTCTTTGTTTTTGGAGTATCTGTCGATGCAACTTTTTGGAGCAGATGTTGCCAGAACAGAACTTTCCTCTTTCATTAAGCTTTATGCTAAATGGAATCGCCCTTAGAGACTTATACATTTTTCTTTACCTTCGCCCTATTGGATAAATTCTGTTAGTTTAGAGAACCATCCTTCTTACGTATGGGTAGCAGGAGTTTGTAACTCTGGAAGTTAATGTAGAACCATTGTAGTTCAAATGTCGGGTGCTTAAATTAAAGATGTGACATTGTTAACTGAATTGCTAAAGAGATTACTTTTTATAATGAATTGTGAATCTTTAATACAATGACTAACAAACATTAATTTGCTCGAGACTCTTATTGTGTCCTATTTGTTGTTTCTTGAAACTGTCCAACTACAGAAAGATTTAATGTTGGTCTTTTTGGGAAGTTGTCAATTAAGGGTCCTCATTGAGTAGCTGACTGATGTGTCAGGGAAACCCTAGTTTTCACCCCTCCTACCGACGGAACAAGATCCATTATATGACTATCACCTTGGGGTTAGATAGACCAAGAATGCATAGAATAGAGATGAGAAGAGAGTTTATTCTAATCGTAGGAAGGCCCTGGGCAGTTATAGTAGTGGTAGACTGAGAGTGCAGGCTTCTGCACACCAACACAATGGTCTCAGGCTGGCAAAGAGATTCTTGGCAATGTAGGGGCCATTCCTTTCCTGTAAGATACACATCATTAAGAAATAAAATAGTTAAAAGTGAGACTCAGTTTTTAAAAACTATTTTCAGAGATGTAATCGCCCTTTCTGTATTGGTACAACTTTTTCAGAGAGAAATGTTTCCTTCATGTTCTGAAAAATGCTTATTAGTTGAGGCTGCGATTGTTTAAATCAAATTGTACTTTTAGGATTTCTAAAAGTAATGAACGTATACAGCATATTCAATATCACTTGTCATTTGTTAGCCATGGCTTTAAACATTTTACACATTTTTTTATCTTTAATTAACTTTTTTTCTTTTTATCAAAGAAATAGAAAAACTGTTTTACAAAATTATTATAGTTAGCGATTCTGGTGTTCCTCAATTGGTTTGTAGAGACTGAACAAGTAATTATTTACATTTGAAGAGCCATCTAATTATCCATTCTTATACAACTTGTAAGTCCCTAAAATCATTCAACATTGAAATGAAAAGTATATAAATGTCTCTCTGTAAATAAAGTTACACCTTTCATCAGAAATTTGAAAGTTACAATGTATTTTTGTTTCCTTTGTACTGATACAACACGTTAACATATTTTGGAATAATCTCTTGTTTATACTAACCATTTCCACCATAGTGAGGACCTAAGTGGTGCAGGGACAGAATATAGAGTACAAAATATCAAGTTGCACAAATATCGAGTAATTAATATTGTGGGTCAGAAATATTG
Organism: Lissotriton vulgaris; assembly: GCF_964263255.1. NCBI lineage: Eukaryota > Metazoa > Chordata > Amphibia > Caudata > Salamandridae > Lissotriton > Lissotriton vulgaris. Next base: position 561,551,496 of record NC_141685.1, on the reverse strand, counting down.
ACAGTAATATCGACTTAACGTAAGTAATATCGATTTAAAAAATATCAAAGTTTTTAATATCATTTGCCAAAAGATAGTTGTTAAGAACATAATTTTCTTATTATTATTATGCATTTTAGTATATTTTATATGTATGTGAGGTATGTTTTTTGTACGAGAAGTGTTTGTATTTGTAATATATGTGTTATATTTTTTTTAGTAATTAAAAAACATTTATTTGAATTTTGCGCTATTTGTTCCGTAGTGGGTTGCGGGTTTATAGGGGAATAGGGTGGGAAGTAATTTAATTATTTTTAATGTGTTTTTTTATTTCAATTTTGCATTTTTAGTTCCATAGCCAGTTGTGGATTAATAGGGGACTAGGGTGGGAAGTAATTTATTTATATTTCATTTATTGATTACATCTTATTTATTAATATTTGTTTAATTGAGATGTTATAGTGTTAAATGTGTAAAGTAATGTATTATTAATTAATTTATAATTGGTTATTAATGAATTCTAATTATTTAATTGGTAATTAATTATGATAATTGTGTGATTAATTTTAGGTGTGTGTTGTGGGGTTTATGAGTGTAAAGGGTGGGAAGTAATTTATTTTTACTTTATGAAATAATAATTAGTTGCTAATTAATTTTAATTAATTAATTGGTAATTAATTATGGTAACTGTGTTATTAATTTTAGATGTGTGTTATGGTGTTTATAGGAGTAAAGTGTGGGAAGTCATTTGTGTTTAACTAAATGTACATAGTTGTTAATTAATGTTAACTGTTTGATATTTATTTGGGGTAATAGTTTTTTTGTTTGTGTGTTGTTTTTACTTTTAAAGCGGTAAAGGGTGGGTATTAAATAACCCTGGGCGCAAGACTACGCTCCGCCCACAGAGTGTACGTAGTGTTGCCTACTTTGTATTTTGCAAAGTAGGCATAGTAGGCAACACTACGCACGCTCCATGGATGGAGCGAAGTTGCCCGCCACCCACCTCCCTCCTGCCCTCTCCCAAATACCTAATTAAAGCTAAATATACTACAAAAGTAAATTAAAGGCACTTACCTGGTCTGCGGCGTCCCGTGCATTCCTTGTGAGAAATGTGCATGCGCGGGCGGCCGGGCATGCACATTGGGATGGAAGACGCGTCAGCGCGAAAGAGAAGAGGAAGCCCCGGGACGCCACGGACCAGCTAAGTGCCTTTATTTCACTTTTGTAGTATATTTAGCTTTAATTAGGTATTTAGGAGAGGGTGGGAGGGAGGCGGGCGGCGCGTAGTGGGTCTACGCGACGTGAGTGGGTGGGCGAAGTTTCATGCCCACTTTGCGTAGCTTCGCGTAGCCCCACTAGGCATACTACGCCCACCCTTAGTATTAAATACAATTTAATTATTTAATTATTAGTTGTTAATAGTAATAGTTTTTAATTTTAAAATAAGTTTTAATTGTGTTTTATTATTTTATAGTTTAATTTGGGTGTTTATTGTGATTATGATAGTGTTAAAGTGTGAGTAGTCAATTAAAGTGTATAATATTTTTATTATTAATATTTTTTAATTCATTAAAATTATGTTAATTATGTAAATACATTTAATTCAAAATGTTGAAGTGTTTAGTTATTGATGTGGTGTTATAGGGTACCCAAAACCTTCCATATTGTTGCATTCACTGGAGTGGGAAAAGTAATGTGTACCCCTCCACTATTCAGCACTTTCCCTACTGTTGCAGTCAATGGAGTTGTAATAGTCATTTTTACCCCTCCGCTATCCAACACTTTCCTTACTGTTGCACTCAATGGAGTTGAAATAGTAATTGTTACCCCTCAGTTATCCAACATGTATCCTACTGTTGCATACAGTGGAGTGGGAATACTAATTTTTACCCCTCCGCTGTCCAACATTTTCCCTACTGTTGCACTCTTTGGAGTGGGAATAGTAATTTATGCCCCTCTGCTATCCAACAATTTCTCTACTGTTGCTCTCACTTGAGTGGGAATAATAGATTTCACCTCTCCGCTATCCAAAACTTTCCCTACTGTGGCACTCACTGGAGTTGGAATAGTAATTTTTACCCATCCTCTACTCAGCACTTTCCCTACTGTTGCACTCACTGGAGTGGGAATAGTAATTTTTACCTCTCCGCTGTCCAACATTTATCCTACTGTTGCACACTGTGGAGTGGAAATAGTAATTTTTACCCCTCCACTATTCAACTCCATCCCTATTGTTGCTCTTACTGGAGTTGGAATAGTTAAATTTACCACTCCGCCATCCAACACTTTCCCTACTGTTGCACTTACCGGAGTGGGAATCGTCATTTTTACCCTGCCGCTGTGTAACACTTTCGCTACTGTTGCACTGACTGGAGTTGGAATAGTAAATGAAATTATTTTGCTGTCCAACACTTTTCCTACTGCTGCACTGATTGTATTGGGCAAAATACTTTAATGTTTTAATTTATTCTAGAATATTTATATATTTTAAATTATGAATATATATATATATATATATATATATATATATATATATATATATATATATATATATATATATATATATATATATATATATATATATATATATATATATATATTAATATATATATATATTATATATATATTAAAACAGCAACGACTCCGGTCTTGAAAGAGGCCGTCTCGCAGGGTGGTCCGTGGTTAGGGCACCGGCAGCCCTGTGTACAATATTACCCACAGTACTTCCCCGCTCAGCAAGAATTCTCACGGACACCTCAAATGGGTTTGCAAGTAATTTATTCACACAACAGACTGCACAGCTATGCAGTCTGTTGTGTGAATAAATTACCTGCAAACCCATTCGAGGTGTCCGTGAGAATTCTTCCTGAGCGGGGAAGTGCTGTGGGTTATATACATATATATATATATATATATATTATTTTTATATACTTTCAAAGCATTAAAATAAGTCAAAGATACTATTTTATTAATAATTCTAAAGTAAATATTGACATAAATTATTATGTTTGTATGTTTATTTGTTTTCAATTAAGCTATATGTAATATTTTGTAAAATTTTTAATTACATCTAATTTATTTTGTTACAATTAAAAATAAATATTTAATTTATATTATTCTATTTTATATATATATTTAAAGCGGTATTTTTTACATCAAGATTTTTGATGCAATGTTTTTGTACTTACCTGTGTAGGTATGGGAGTTGATATTTTTCTAGTCTACATATTTTTTTTAATATTTTGAACATCAATATTTTTTGCATCGATATTCTATCAATGAACCGACCTAAGTACAAACCTGGATAAGTGTTTGGACTTCATGTACTATGATTAGATTTTTTATTAAGATCTATTATCTTAAACATATTTTACAATATCTCTGACAGCAAAATAAAGCCAAGTTTGAGGTGCACTGTCCTTATCTAGTGGGGACGGTTTGTCACCTAGTAGATACATTAACAAATGACATATATTTAATATTTATCAATTCATATATGTTCTGGATGTCTCATTCATTCCTTTCCAAAATCTTACGTCTAGCTCTTAGGATGCAGAGTATCTTTCTAAAACAAATATTTCTTGCAACAGATTTAATACTAGGTCTTGTACTCCTCAATTCTCTTTGGTCATGCCATTACCAATTAAAAGCTTTTGCGACTTTTCCCCAGCAGCCTTTCCTCCTGTATAGTAGTTATTATGCAGTTTATATTAAATAATTAATTGTTATATGAATTACTGGCAGCCCAAGTTAAACAATATGTTGTTATGATTATAAGGAATATTTGACTTGTGCTCATTCTGAGCTTGATAAAGCATGATCCCTTTTGAAGTGGCTTATAAATCCAAAAATACATGAATCTATTGACTGTGCTGCAGATGAAGCTTTATGTAATTAATCTGCTATTAATGCTCTATTTCGTGAATATTACACTTACTCCAGAGCCTAAAGCATCACCTTGGGATATTGAGGATTTTTTATCAATACGCCAACTGCTGGTCCTCTCGAGTGGGGATGCAGTTGATCTGGAGGGTTGGGGCGGGAGGATATAATATACAAGAAATTAGAACTGCCATAATAATTGTGGTGGGTGTTAAGGTTCGTGGAGCAGATGGCTCACCTGTAGAGCATGCAAGAATTAATTGGGTCCTAGATTGGTGGAAATTGATTCTATATCTTGGAAAACAGGGCACCTACCGGTATTTACGTGTGAGGCGCTGTCCATTCCTTTTTTTCACCTGGTTGACCTTCGATGGATGTTAGATCCTATAGGCCATTGTCTATGCTCAATGTAAATTATTAAATTGTTGAAAGCTCAATTAAAAATAAATGTGGTTGTCTTATTTGAGAATGACCCAACTCTGCAACCTATTTCATTGACCTCAGGATATGGTCACCATTCACACTCCAGTGTAAAAGGTCAAAATCTAGGCATAATCTTGGATAGTAAACTCACCCTCGGGCCCCAGATCAAGGCAGTTGCGTCTTCTGCCTTTTATATCATGTGCACGGTCAAAAATATCTCCCGGTTCATTATGGGCTATGCCCGGGAAAAAGTTGTCTCTGCTCTGGTTCTGACCAAAATAGATTATTGTAAAGTCTCATATCTCAATATTCAACATATGAATAAACTCCAGGTACTTCAAAATGCCGCAGCTAGAGCCCTGACTAAGATATCTATACAAAAATCTGCCACCCCGCCACCAAACAGCTTCATTTGCTCCCTATTAGGCAAAAGATAAAGTTCATTCTCTTTGCCTGGCCCACATGGCCTTTCATGGGGCTGGCCCAGAGTTTTTGGAAGAATGCTTCAAGAAGGACTTACCTGGTAGAAACCTCAGGTTGAGCAGCTCTAGGCAATTGGTGGTCCAGAGGTTTAAACTCACCAAATGGGGTGGCAGAAGCTTCGTCAACACCACAGCCAAAGAATGGAATAACCTACCACCCCTTATCAGATACATTCATATTCTGCTTAGTTTCCAAAAAGCCATAAATACCTGGCTCTTCCATCAGTAGGAACCAGTTGGATTTCTTTTCACTCTCAAAGTGCTAGTGCCTTGACACTCCGGGTAATTGTTTTTACTTTATAACTACTTATAACATATAACATTATAAAATTCTAAGTCGTGTTCTGGTGAGCTGACTCTTATCACATATGCGCTTTTTAATTCAAACTAATCAAGTGGGCTTTATTCAAGGGTGTAATACGATGTATAATATTCTGAGGCTCATCTCTCTCTTAAATTATGATTTTGTGGAAAAGGAGAGGGCAGCTCTCATGGTAATAGACATTGAGAAGCCTTTTGACAGTTTAAGCTGGGAGTTCTTAAATTCTGTAATGGCTCAGTTGGGTTTAGGCACAAGATTTACCTGCTGGGTCAAACTTCTCCATACAGGTCCTAAGGCTTACTGGCAATGTGGTTGGAATGGAGGGATATCCAATACAAGAAATTAGACCACAAACATCTTTTTAAGTAAAACACAATTTTAATAAGATAAACCTTGACTTAAACCTCTGGTAGCTATGGCACAGAGCAGACAGGGCATAGAACAGGAAAAGTTGTTTAGTATTTAGCAATAACAAAACAGTTTAAAAGTGAAAACACAATAAAAATCAAACAACCACTGTAGCAAAATAGAGACAAATGTAATGAGCAAAATGAAACCAAGATAAGAAAAATCCAATAAAGAAAATTGGAGTTATTAATTTTGAGAGTTTTAAGGCAAATAGTACCAAGATAAAGCACAGTGCCAATCAGTAGTAACTGTTCAAGGTTGACGGGGATCTAGGGGGGATTTCAGGTCACAGAGTGAGGGTCGGACACACCAAGAAAGTTTGTCCCAGTCAAATAATATACTTTCTAACTTAGGGGCCCATTAGGATGACGGGGAGATTGCCCCCGTCGGGCCAGCAGTAGTTACCGCCAGCCCAGCAGGGGCGATCTGCCCGCCATCCACACAGCAAAGAACCCTCACCATATTTTGATGGCTGGGAGGGCCGCGGTGGACAGAAAGACCGTCCAGCCATCAGCAGGCCACCAGCAGGCTCTGGAACCGGCCCCTTTGATACTGGTCAACTTGTGTCTTTATAGCCACACAGCAAGTAAGCCAGCTGACTCTTGAAATCTATTTCTTAGTCCTGGTACAAGTGAGAACTGGTCCTGCCCCTGAGGTCTGCATATAGCTGTTAAACATCAGGGCCAGTCCTCTTCTATTCTTCGGTAGGTCCAGAATGTTAATTTTGAATTACATTTTTAATTATTTTAAATATATTAAATTAGATTTATATTTATTCTAAACTTACCTATATATTTAATTACATATATATACTTAATATGTATGAAAAATTACTATAAGGTATTCATAGAATTAATTTCAAATAATTCTATTTCTTTTGTAAACAATTTATATATGTTTTTAATTAAAAAAGGGTTATTAAGGGGCGTGGCTAGCGCCCGACAATGATGGCGGCATTTCCGTAGCTCTCTCTGGGAGGCGCGGATGACGGGAGGCCCAGCGTGATTCCTGCACGCAGTAGCTGCATTAAACTTGGAGAGAAGACGTCGGAATGTGAGGGGCGATACTAGGAAACCTCGTTTCCCTTGCTGCTGTCGCCTACGAGGCTCCTTTGGCATACGTGAGTGCAGCGCTCCTCAGACAGATTGCGCCCGCCATTTTATATCACCGCTGACGGTACCACTCTCATAGCGGTTTTGATTAATGACGTGATTGTGCTTTCTCTCGCTTGCCTTCGGCAATGCGCCTCACCATATGTGCTGTCACTGCCTCAAATTTCGAGCATTGTTAAGTTTAGCGCTCTGGTTACTTTCTTCACACAGTACTACGACGACTTTCTCCTCAGTGCTACTGCCATCTCGGCTCATGATTCATCGTGCTTTGGCGCTTCCTGAATAACAGCGCTACATTTTTTGGCCCTTCTTTCAAAGCAACGTCAACTAGCTTCCTCGTTTTTCTTCACAACTCTCTGACTAATTCCTTTCTTGGCATTTTAGCTTATTGGAACTCATGTGCCACCTACTGCTCACAGGTGGTCTTGCACCTTTGATCAAATTCTCAGTGCCATGACTGTTTTTCCCTCTTACAAGTCTGCACCTATTATTCACCTCATGCTCTGTGCTGCATTTCTTTTTCATGAATAACCTATTTGTGTAAATTCATTTGCCATCACTATTATATGCCTGTTCATAGGACGCATGCTGATATTCTGTACCTTTAGGCCTGATGACGTATTAGTCAATTTTGTTTAAACTGTTTCCCTGACTTATTTGTTGTGCTCTGCTCCTGCTCGCTTTAGCCAGTTTACGTCAATTTGTTTTTATACTCTTCATACGTTTAACCTGAACTTTTCTATATGGGAAGACTGCATAAAGACCTGCGTAAACCCTCCACCACTGTTAAGAAGGTCTTGCGTCCTACGGGATCCCGCTATCAGTGTTTAGCGATGGAGGACTTACCTGACGCTGTCTCTACAAAGACTTCGTTACCTTCTACTTCATTACTGCCTGTCATCAAAACAGGTACAATCAAACGACTGAAACAAACTCCTCCTTCACCTCCTTCTCAAACAGCCTCTACTACTACTATTGACTTACTCTTGGATGAAATAAGAGCCTTGCGTCCCTTTATTGAAGAGACCAAAACTACAATGCAGCAACTTTCCGACAAATGGCTATCTGTGGATGAACGGATTACTACACTTGAGCACAACGTTGCATCAATGCAACCATCTGTTTCAAAGGTAGATCCAATATGTGCACAAGTTTCAATTCTACACAAGCAGATCGAAAATTTGGAAAATAGAAGCAGGCGGAATAACCTACGTCTTTATGGCCTTGAGGAAGGACAGGAAGGGTCTGACCCTATTGCTTACTTCAAATCCTTTCTACCTAAGCTCCTCCACTTGCCAGAAGGTACTAACCTTAACATACAAAGAGCGCATCGTTTAGGCTCAATTAGAGGCACATCCTCTTCTGTTGCTTCAATGAGGAAACCACGAGGTGTGATTATGTACTTTCTCGAGTATACTGACCTACTTACAGTTATATCTGCAGCAAGAGCTATGTCTTGCATCACATGGTCTGGTCACCCCTTATTCTTTTCACAGGATTATGCTAAATCAACAGCTGATCGACGTAAGGTGTTCTTGTCTCTTCGCCCCCAGTTGCGTTCTTTGGGAGCACAGTATGGATTGTTTCACCCCTGCCTTTTTAAGGTTACCATTAATAACAAGACTACCACCTATGATGACCCTTTGAAGCTGAAAAGTTTTCTCTATTCGTATTCTGCTGAGACAATGGATACTGCTTCAGCCTCAACCTCTAAATAATCTTCTGCCATTGCAATGGTGTTGCTTCTCTGTTCTGCAGTTACTGTTTGATGATTATTCATGTTACACAATATCTACTGTATGAATGTTGTTTCTTGATAAGTTAAATCTCTTGTTCTCTTTTTTACACAGATGTTTTTGTTTCTCCGGCTCTTCTGGTTCCTTACCTGTGTTCGTGAGATCTGCTGGGTCTCTCCCTTCCTTCGTCTCCCTGTTTGAGCTGTGGCTGCGTCGTCATTCTTCACGTGGCCTTCACCCTCCCACCCTCTGTCTTGTCTTGTTCCAGATGTTATGTAAGTATCCTGTTTTTCCCTTCTTCCTAGTGTTTTTTACCATTTGCCTATTGTTCTCTTTTTGGTTTTATGCTCACCCACTCTCCTTTTCTCATACCTCTTCTTATTTCACTACCCTGAATCTCTTAAATGTATGCCCCCCCCCCTCTTTTGGTGTTATTTTTGTCTTTTCTATATATTTCTCTTTGGACATTCATCTTCTTCTTCTCTTTTTATTATCGCTCTTCCTTCTTACTTGATAGTTTTCCTTCCTTTTCATTTTCATATTTGTACAAGTCATAACTTCTTTATTCTCAGGATGTGGACATTTCTGCTTTCTCTTTCCTCTTTTCCTATTATGCCTGAACTTTCTTCTTGTTTTTACTTTGCTCCATCTTTTTGTACATTCTTATGATCTTACCAGTTTTTTCTCTCTTTTTCCTTTCTCTGTTACTACCTTTTTTTCATTTTCTTTTTATTCTTTCTTCTTCATGAATCCTTTTCTTACTTTTGTATACGCTATACTCTATTGCATATTCTTTCTACATTATCTTTGCATCTATCACGATTTTCCTAACTTAATGTATGTGCTATGTCCTTGAATCTCATCTCTTGGAATGTTAAGGGTATCAACTCCCCAATTAAGCGTCAACGCATTTTATCTCACCTAGCTAAATTGAATGTTGACATTGCGTTTCTTCAGGAGACCCACCTCTCTGACACAGAGTCTGCTAAACTTAAGAGAGGATGGGTTGGTGATGTTTTTTACTCTCAAGGTGATGGTAAACGTAACGGTGTTGCAATTTTATGTCGCAGATCTCTCCCTTTCACTGTTATTTCCCAAGATTCTGATACTAATGGCCGATGGATACATGTCAGACTGTCACTTAGAGGTGTTCCAATCTCTCTCCTTAATGTCTATGGCCCCACCACTGGTGAACCCCTATTTTGGGCAGAATTCTCTCCACAAATTACCCAATTTATGGATGACAATTTCATCCTCGCTGGAGATTGTAATCAACCTTTTGATCCATTTATAGATAGGAAATCTGCTGCCACCTATATTCCTACTAAATCACATAAACTTTTTACTCAAGCTATCTCCCAACATAAGCTTGTTGACTCTTGGCGCCTTTGCAATCCAACCTTGCAGGAATATACCTTTTATTCCCCATGCCATCGCTCGCAATCGCGGATCGACTACATTTTTGTTTCCCATAATCTTGCCCAAACACTTCATTCAGCGGAAATTGGTCCGATTTTGCTCTCAGATCATGCCCCTGTCATAGTCAGCATTGATCTGCTTCCTAAAGTTGATGGACCCAGGAGATGGTGTTTTAACAATGCTCTCCTCTTAGATCCCAAATTCTCCGCATCATTTACCGCCTTTTTTGATACATTTTTTCTGATTAACGATATTCCGCCCATTTCAAAACACACAGTCTGGGATGCTTTCAAAGCGGCCGCACGCGACGTCATTATTAATTATGTCGCAAAGAAACGTAAGACTGCTCGCCAATTCACTAAAACCCTTCTTCTTGACATTAAGCGATTGGAACACGCCTACTTCACCTCCCATTCTAATGATAGTCTGACAACTTTGATCGCTGCCAAGCTTAAATTTAATGAAAAGTCTACTGAAGATGCCTCCTTATATTTACTCAAGTTAAGTGCTAAGTTTTATGGTGGTAAGAACAAAGCCGGGAAAATCCTTGCTAATTACCTGAAAGTCAAACACCACAAGATGTCTATTGAATCTGTATATGATGCCGATGCACACTTACAACACAAAGATGCAGACATTCTGGCTACATTCTCCCGCTTCTACGAGTCCTTATACACATCTGACACCCAACTATCTCCGCATTCTCTGTCACAATTCTTCTCTACTATTCAACCTCTTGCTCATTTCCCTCTTGACCTCTCATATTTGGAGACTGATATCTCACAGAAAGAGCTGCTTGCCGCACTTTAGCGTCTTAAACTTAATAAAGCCCCTGGTCCTGATGGTTTCACTGTTGAGTTTTACCTTCACTTCTCTAAATTATTGCTTCCAAAGCTACATTCTCTTCTCCACTCCTTTGCTGATTTAGGTACCTCCTCAGGGACCTTTTCGGATGCACACATCTGTCTCATACCCAAACCCGGCAAAGACGTGCAATATTGTAAGAATTACAGACCCATATCCCTTGTTAACATTGACTATAAAATTTATGCCAAAACATTAGCGTTGAGGCTGGATCATCTACTTCCTGATTTATTAGGTGAAGAACAATCAGGCTTTGTTAAAGGCCGATACATTACTGACAACACAAGGCTTTTATTTAACATACTGTCAAAATCGTCCCATCTTCAGCACTCCCTGGCGGCTATTGCCCTAGATGCCGAAAAGGCTTTCAACAGGGTTGAATGGCCTTACCTCTTCCACACTCTCGGATGGTTTGGGTTTGGCCCTAGATTTATTTCCCTAATCTCACTGTTATATACTCACCGAGGGCTGCAGTTTATGCTAATAGTCAAATTTCTCCTTACTTTGACCTTGGTAGAGGAGTTCGCCAAGGTTGCCCTCTTTCGCCCTTTCTTTTCAATCTTGCTTTAGAACCTTTCCTGTCCAGATTACGCCAGAACCCAGACATTCATGGATTCCAGACAGCAGATTCTTCCATTAAGCTGGCTGACTATGCAGATGATATTTTGCTCTTTATTTCCAATCCCACAGTCTCCATCCCTGCTTTCTTGGAGGAAGTACAGCATTATTCCTCAATCTCTGGCTATAAGCTCAATAATGATAAATGTGAGATTCTTCCCCTGACGAAATTCACTTTTAAACCTGACTTTAGCGCCTCCAGTTTTACCTGGAGCTCCTCCCACATTAAGTATTTAGGTTTATATATTACTCCTTCCATCCCTGACACTGTTTCCCTCTGCCTTACTAAATGCACTCAGAAAATATCTGACCTCACTGCCAGATGGCATCCTCTTTACCTCTCTTGGTGGGGTCGTTTAGACACAATTAAGATGATGCTTTCACCCATTGTTTTATATACACTCTCCAATATCCCCGTTTCTATCCCAGCCAAATTTTTCAAGAAAATTAACTTGGTCTTGTCCTCCTTTTTATGGCATAATAAAAAGCCCAGAATGTCCCTTGCTCGACTCATTCGCCCTACCTCTGAGGGAGGAGTTAATTTTCCGGACTTCCCGACCTATCATAAAGCTTTTCTGTTACGACAAGCGTCCTTTTGGTTACAAGACCCCGAGTCCCCTTGCCCTTTATGGGCCAAAATTGAACGCCTCTTCCTCTCCCCTTTTTCCTTTGCTGAATATATCTCCTTTTCACGCAAACCCTTTTTGATTCCTACTCTCATTCATAAGTTCACTGTCAAACTTCTTTTGTCCTCTAATCCCCCTCCGCCTGCGACCATTGACGATTTCCTTTCATCCACTATTTGGCACAATAAATACCTCTTGATCCGAGGTAAACCCTTTTATTGGAAATCTTGGAGATCCAAGCGGTTGTTTTGGGTTTCGCAGCTTTTCTCACAATCCACTTTCCTGTCTTTCCGCACCCTTTCTTCCACCTTTGATTTACCCTCCTCTTTTGCTCCTAAATATCTTCTCCTTAGAGAAGCGGTCATGGAGGTTCATACAAGACTCGTGCAAACCACTCCTCCTTTTGTTTCACCGAACCTCACTCTCCCACTTCATTCTACCCTACAAGCCCTTCCCAAAGCCTCTGTTATTTACAAGCACCTTCATTCACATATACTCCCCAGACCTAAATCTAAGGTGGAGGAGCATTGGGAAACTGATTTCTCCACATCATGGCCTATATCTCTGTGGGACAAGATTTGGACAAAAGTTCGCAAAACCTCTAGGGCGGCATCATTGATGCAATCTATGTTTTTCATTTATAACAGATTGCTTCAAACTCCCTCTACCCTCCACAAACGATTCCCTACCACCCCAGATGTATGTTGGTCCTGTTCCTCACCAAACGCCACTTTATTTCATATGTTATTCTTATGTAATAATGTACATGCCTTTTGGTTACAGATCTGGGCACAAATTAATGTTATCTTTCACACATGTATCCCCTTTTCTCCCGTTCACATCTTTTTGGGAAGTCTCTCTCCTTGTTGGGAGGTAACTGATCTTTATGTTCGTATTGTTGATCTACTACTAGCTGTAGCATTTCAGCAAATTACGATTCATTGGAAGTCCTCCTCTACCATTACTTTTCAAGCTTGGTGGTATAATGTTTGTCATAATCATAGGCTGGATACTGCTTTTGTTTTTCCTGCCCAGATGGCAGCTAAACGCACAGACTTATGGCTTCCTGTTACTATGTATTTAGATTCTTGTACGACTCGCTCTTTTCGCTTATGTCCTGCTCAACAAGAAGTTTCTAAACCGCCTTGATACCCTTTTTTTTTTCATCCCACTTTCTTTATTAACATAATTATTTAACTATCCTCAGTTGCATTTATTTTTATTGTATTACTGCTGTATCTCTTCTTTTTACCCGTATTACTCATGAAAGTATATTGTTATTTCTACATCCTCACAATGTACATTGCTTTTTCCTTTCTGTTTCCCCTTCTTTTCTCCCCCTTTCTTCCCCCACAATTGTTCTTATTTCAATGTATTTGTATTTATGCTTCTTATTACATTAATAAAGCTTTATTGAACTAAAAAAAAAAGGGTTATTAAAATAGTCTTTTTTATTTATATACAATTAAATAGAGTTTAAATGCGTCAATTTATTTGAACATTATTTCCTATCTGGTTCTAACATAAGTCCCTACCTTCATCATTTTCTATGGGAGGGTGTAGCAGTACCAGTGGATGGCTGCGTATGATGCCGAGATTACTTTAGATTTGAGCTGGAGGGCATTTGCTACTGTTTTTGGGTCCTTTTTCAGCTGTAGTAACTTTACACTGATAAAGTTGGTGCCACACCTGTTTGAAGGTGTGGGTAAAAAAACTTCAGTCGACACTTTGTCATAAATTTACACTCAGAAACCGTGAATATGCAAAAGCAGTAAATAAACCACAGAGTAAGAGAAATTTACAGGTGTAGGTTTACTCATGTGTAAATAAACCTCTGTGAATAGGCTGCTGTTCAGTGCAGAATCAGCGCTTGATTTTAAATATCTATTCTCCTGAAACACATATCAAAAAATTATTTAAATCAAGTATTTACTTTTTTTAAATGTACAACGTAAGCGAGATAACAATTTGTGTGAGTTTGTGTATGTGTCTTGAAAGAGGGGAAGGTTAATTCTCGCATTTTTTGAAATATTTTCTACATGCATTTTAAATGATTCACTTGACTCATTGTCACTTCGGCCTGTCTTTGTGTGCGATCAAACTATCAAGAGACTGGAAAAACATGTCATTACTTGTATTCTTTGGCAGCAGAGATCTTACACCATTTCCTAGTTGACAGGTGTCCACCACATCGTACGCGCGGGACCACGACCGTCACTCTCACAGTCACTGACTTTCCAACTTGGCAGAGGTTAATCTAAATCTGGGTTAAGGCATAGGAGTGCTGTTGCGCCGATATGCTTGCTTTATTTACATTTCCTTCTACTTTGTCACGTCCCCAAATATTGTAAGGATTAGCATACCTGAGCGTTAAAGATACAACTCGCGCTTCCTGTTTGACACCGAAATGTATACAGGATCAAACACTTTTCTCTGAAGGTGACTGAACTACTTTCTCTGTATGATGGCAAGATGGTCTGTACTTTATATAAATGGTTTCATTGTCGGAGCCTGAAGTGCAAGCATTTAAGATCCGTTCTCTCAGTAAATTCGATTGATGCAGACCAAAGAAGGCCACTTTAGTTACTGCTTTGGTAGAATGTTTCCAGACAATGAACAACCATGACATTTGCAGACAATGAACAACCAGGAAGTGACATCCACAATCGTAGATATACACTGTATGCACATATTCTCTGTTATCAATGTAACAAGAAAGCAAGCATTGGAAAACTTATTGATGTGACTTATTTTAGAAGTATGTGGTCTTTTTTGTAATAGTTGTACTAAACGTGAGATGTTGGAATGCACAAATAGCTAACACACATATAGGCACTCATAATAATGGACGCTGCACACAAACTGGTTAAGGTGTTTAGAGTGATGTTTTGAACTATCAGGTTTTGAGTGACATTTGGTGAGTTGTGAGTGCTGTCTGAGCAATTATTTCTGTGAGAAACTGTGGTTGAGTGCTGCCGTGAGTCAGTGATGTTCCAAGCAGCTGTGAGCGGTACACAGTCTAAATATCGATTCCTAATTGTCGACCTACAGAAATATCGAGTTGGAAATATCGAAGGTACAGAATATCTACGTCAAGAATATCGTTGGACAGAATATCGACCGTAAGGTAAGTAATATCAATTTTTTTTATATCGATGTAAGTAATATCGAAGTTAGTAATATCGATAGCCTATATATCAATGTAACTAATTTCGATGTTACTAATATCCATATTTGGATTATTTTAATGTATTTTATTATGTATGTGTAATATGTTTTTGTTAAGTATTTTAATTGTTTTAAATTATATGTATACTATTTTTATATATTAATAATGTTATTTTTAAGTAAATTTTATGATTTAGTACTAGAGCGGTTGGGAAGTAATTTAAATATACTCAATCAATCAATCATCGCATTTATATAGCGCACTACTCACCCAGAGGGTCTCAAGGCGCTGGGGGAGGGGGGTCCGCTACTGCTCGAACAGCCAGGTCTTGAGTTGCTTCCTGAAGGCGAGGTGGTCCTGGGTCAGGCGGAGGTGGGTGGGGAGGGAGTTCCATGTCTTGGCGGCGAGGTAGGAGAAGGACCGTCCCCCTGTGGTGGCTCTTCGGATGCGGGGGACGGCAGCGAGGGCGTGGCAGGTCGATCGAAGCTGGCATTTGGAAGCGTAGAAGTTGAGGCGGCTGTTGAGGTATCCTGGGCCTTGGTTGTGTAGGGCTTTGTGTGCGTGGGTGAGGAGACGGAAGGTGATTCTCTTGTTGACCGGGAGACAGTGCAGGTCTCTCAGGTGTCCGGAGATGTGGCTGCGACGGGGGATGTCCAGGATGAGTCGTGCTGAGGCGTTCTGGATCCACTGGAGTCTCTTCTGGAGTTTGGCGGTGGTTCCGGCGTAGAGGGAGTTGCCCTAGTCCAGACGGCTGGTGACGAGGGCCTGGGTGATCGTCTTCCTGGTCTCGGTGGGGATCCACCGGAAGATCTTACGTAGCATGCGCAGGATGTTGAAGCACGACGAGGAGACGGCGTTGACTTGTCTGGCCATGGAGAGGGAGGAGTCCAGGATGAAGCCCAGGCTGCGTGCGTGGTCTGTTGGTTTGGGTGCGCTGCCTAGGGTGGGGGGCCACCAGGAGTCGTCCCAAGCGGCGGGTGAGGATCACAGGATGAGGACTTCCGTCTTGTCCGAGTTCAGTTTCTGGCGGCTGTTCTTCATCCATTCGGCTACCTCTTTCATCCCTTCGTGAAGGTTGGCTCTGGCGGTGGCGGGGTCGTTGGTAAGGGAGAGGATCAGCTGGGTGTCGTCGGCGTAGGAGATGATGTTGAGGTTGTGCTGGTGTGCGATGTCTGCGAGGGGGCTCATGTATACGTTGAAGAGGGTTGGACTGATTAATTAATTAAATTAATTAATGATTAAATTAATGATTAATTTTTAGGAATTATAAATTAATTTTAATTAATTTTTGTTTTAATTTCTCTAGCGGGTTGTGGGTTTATATGGGAATTGGGTGGGAATTAATTTAATTGTAATTAATGAATGATTTATATTTTTTTGTAATGGATAATTAATGTATTTATAATTAGTTATTAATTGGCAATTAATTATTTGAATTGATACTTTTTTTTGATTTGGTAATTGTTTTTGATTGTTAACTAATTATTTTAATTGGTAATTCATGTTTTTATTTGGGAAATCATTTTTTAATTGGTAATTACGTTTTTTAATTAGTGAATAATTTTGTTAATTGGCAATTGATATTTTTAATTGGTAATTATTTTTATTAATTGGAAAATATTTTTAATTAATTGGTAATCAATGTTTCCTACAAAGAATTATTTGGTATGAAAACTAATTTTATTGTTTAATCATTTTTAATTGTGAATTAATTTTAAATAATTACTATTTTTTGTAATGAAAAATATGTTATTGTTTAATGTTTATTATTTGGTGAGTATTATTTATTAATTAATATTTATTGGTATTTGTTGTTAATTTATTGTTAATTAATTATTCAATTGTAATTGCTTTTAATAATTATTAATTGTTTGTAAATGATGTAGATTTATTTTAAAATTTAATTATACATTATTTTAACTATAAAAATAATTTATAAGTATGTTATATTTAAATTCTACGCTATCCAATGCTTTCCCTATTGTTGCACCATCTGGAGTTGGAATAGTAATTTTTACCCCTACACTATCTAACGCTTTCCCTACTGTTGCACCCTCTGGAGTTGGAATAGTAATTTTTACCCCTATGCTATCCAACGCTTTCCCTACTGTTGCACTCACTGGAGTGGGAATAGTAATTTTTACCCACCCACTATTCAGCGCTTTCCCTACTATTGCACTCTCTGGAGTGGGAATAGTAATTTTTACCCCTACGCTATCCAACGCGTTCCCTACTGTTGCACTCTCTGGTGTGGGAATAGTAATTTTTACCCTTACTCTATCCAACGCTTTCCCTACTGTTGCACTCTCTGGAGTGGGAATACTGATTTTTACCCCTACGCTATCCAACGATTTCCCTACTGTTGCTCTCTCTGAAGTGGGAATAGTAATTTTTACCCCTACGCTAAATAACGCTTTCCCTACTGTTTAATTTTATTGAGTAGGAATAGTAATTTTACCTTCTACGCTATCCAATGTTTTCATTAGTGTACTTTTATTTATTTTTGTATTTAATAATGTTGGTATTATTTTAGACAATGTTGTATTTCATTAATTTTAAAAATATTGAAAGTATATTTAATGTTTTGAATTTAATAAATATAAATATTTCTTTTTATTTATGTTATTATTTTATGTGTGTAGATGTATTTGTAATGTATAGTATTTTTTAATCATTTATAATTAATTAAAATGATTATTAAACATTATTATTAAGTAAGTATATATTATATATTTTATGTTTTTTTAATTAAAGTTTTATTATTAAATATGTATTATTTAGTCATTTTAAACATTATTAAATATGTTTAAATATGTTTATTTTATTTATAAATATTATTCACTTTATTTTACTTTTTTTTTACAGAAAAAAAAACATATTTTTAATTACGATATTTTTAACATCAATATTTTGGTTTCGATATTTTTGTACTTACCATGTTGTAGATAGGGTGTCGATATACTTGCCTTCTATATTCCAGCGTCAATGTTTTGTAGGTCGATATTGTTAGAGATTCGCTGTGAGCATGCAGGTACCTAAAGGCTACTACCATTGCACTTAAGATGTACAACGGTATCTGTGTCAAGCAATGATCTATATGACTGTCTGTAGTTGAGGAGTATAGCAAGTGGTGTTTTCAACAACTTGCAATGCATATGGATGTAGGCTCATGAAGGATTGTGAGCAAGCACATACGTGGCATGAACATGTGGTATTGCATGCAGGTTATGTGCATATTGTTATATGTGAATGTTTGTTAGTGGATGATGATAGTTGTTAATGCTGATTTTGTTAGCAAATAGATGTGTATGTGTTGTGTTGTGCTGAATTGCTGTGTGAGTGGTGTGGCACGCAAGAGTCTTTAAGTCATCATATTACATGGAAGTAGCCATCAGTGAGCGGTGTTGAGATCAGGGGACTGCAGACGAATAGTACTTCATGTAAGTGCTGGTGTGCAAATGGTGTGTTGTATAAGTGGTGCTGGGCTAGTGCCTGTAGACAAGTAGCTATGGGGTGTAACTGCGTTTGAACGGTGGCTGAAATGATTGTTGTTTCGTGTGAATAGGTATTTGGGGTTCTGTGGGGAAAAATGACTTGAGCAGGTGGATTTTGAGGAGTCGGTTTGGGTGAGTAGTGCTATGAGATGCATAGATGATGGTTTGTGCATATCAGTGATTGTAGGCAAATAGTGTTGGGTGTGGGTGGCTTTTGGGATTGGTGTTCCATGTGGGTATCTGCAAGCAAATACTTTGCATAGGAGTCAGTGGATGGGGGTTATTGCCCATATAGGTGTGAGAAAATGCTGTTGCCCAACAATTGCTGTGTGAGTGGAGTGGTGAGTGGGGTTTTAGGCAAGTGCTGTTGTGTTTAAGTGGTGCTTTTGGTAAATAGTTTTACTGGGAGGTCTGTGGGCAAATGGTTTTGCATGTGAATAGCATTTTAGCTAAATGTAATTCTATGGGAAAGTGGTATTCCGATTAGTGTGAGAAACCTGAGTTAAATGTAATTGACTTTGAGTGAGAATTCTGGGTGATGTGCTGTGTAGTAATTGGTGTTATGAGTGGTTGACTGTGGGCGAGAGGTATTAGGCACAAGTTGCATGTCTGAAGTGCTGTTCAGGTGTCTGTCAATTGCTTTTGCACATGAGTCGCTGTTATAGTGATGTTCTCATGGTGCCAGTAGTGTGTGTGATCAGGTGGTCTTGTGTGGAAGAGAATGCAGACACGTGATGTGTGGATAAAGTGTGGGAGAGAGATGTTGTTGTGCTCAGAGGTGCTCTCTCCCCAGAAGGGGGTGCTTTGTATTAGTCCCTGCAAATGCTTCACTGCCTGGCCAGACAGTGATTTCCTCTTTGAAGCACACTACACCTCTTTACAATCCTCTACCTTTGGACAATCAGCTGTGCGAGTTCCCTTCTACTTCAGTTAGCATTTTTGAGCTTGCCAAGAATTACTATAGCAAATGAATAACTGGACGAATTGTATTGGGTATTAGTGGCTGTTGGAGAATGGTTTTGCATAAGTGGCTCTGTGCAAGTGGTAAAGTGAGCAGCTTGGGTTAGAGTGTGGTATAATGAGACCATAAATATGCATACCAATGGTAGCTATTCATTAGCAGGTGATATATATCAATCAATCGATCCGGGGCTTGTAGAGTGCGGCTACTCACCTGTGAGTGTCGCAAGATGCTGGGGAGGCTGCTGATCCCTCATGGTGGGGGATAATTCAAAGATTGACGTCCTTCTTGAATTGGGTCAATGACGCTAATTGCATGAGGTGGAGGGGCAGGGTGCTCCAGGTCTTAGCGGCGAGGTAGAAGAAATCACTTTTTCCAGATCTGGTTTTGTAGATCCTGGGCCCGAGGTCAGGGAGAGTTGGGTGGAATGGAATTGTCTGGTGGGTACGTGGAATGCGAGGGGGTGGTTCAGGTGTGCTGGTCCTTCATCATGGGAGCCAGTGGAGTTGTCAGGAGTCTTGCGTGATATAGCTTTAGCAGGGGATTTCAAGGATCGGTCTGGCTGTACCATTTTAAATGTTCTGTAGCTTCTTGAGCTGTTTCTGGGTGACACCGGCATAGAATGCATTGCTGTAGTTGAGTCTGGTGATGAGTGCATGGGTGACTGTCTTTCCAGATTCTGTGGGGCTCCATCTGAATGTTTTTCGGAGCAGGAAGAGTGTGTGGAAGCAGGCTGAGGAAACATTGTTTATTTGGTGGTTCTTTGTGATCGATGCTAAGGTTGCGTGCGTGGTCCATCGGGGTAGTAGGGGATCTCAGAGTGGCTGGCCACCAGGAATCAGCCCATGCTGAAGGAGTGGGTAACAGGATGAGTACTTCTTGTCCCAGTTGGGCTTGAGGCAGCTGTCTTTCATCCAGGTAGCAACGGCCTTCATTCTCTGTGGAAGTTGGTTCTTGTGGTTGTGGGTTTATTGGTGACGGAGAGGATCAGCTGAGTGTTGGTGGCGTAGGAGACGGTGTTGAGTCAGTGGCTTCAGATGATGACTGCAAGGGGGAGTGGATCCAGTCCAGTGTCTTGTTGCTGATGCGCATTGTAGAGTCTTGTGATTAGGGTGCGTCAGAGACTGTGTCGCAGGCAGCCGAGAGGTCCAGTAGGATGAGGTCTGCGGTCCTCGCCCCAGTCGAGGAGGGTGTGGATGTCATAAGTGGTGGTGAGGAGTGCGGTCTCCATGCTGTGGTTGCTTCAGAAGTCGGATTTGGAGGTGTCCAGGACATGGATCACTTCGATGAACTCAGAGAGTTGGGTGTTGATGGCATTCTCGATGACCTTGGCTGGGAGGGGGCAGAGGGAGATGGGTCTGAAGCTCTTGAGGTCTGTCAGGTCTGAGAACGACTTCTTCAGCAGGAGTTGATCTCAGTTTATTTCCAGTTCTCGGGGAAGTGGCAGTTTTGATGGAGCAGGTGATGATGTGGCGGAGTTTGGGGGGCGACTGTGGTGGCTGCTCTGTGGAAGATGTGGTATGGGCAAGGATCGGACGTGGCTCCTGAGTTGAAGCTCTTCATTATTTTGAGTGTGTCCTCTGTTGTGAGTGGGGTCCAGCTGAGCACAGTCTCTTGGGGTGTGGCTTGGTTGCACACTTAGGTGGCAGGTGTAGTGGTAGGGTCAAGGGTGACAATGCTGTTGTAGATCTGTACCTGATCTTGTAGTGGAAGAAGGTGCAAAGTTTGTTGCTGAGGTCTTGGGATGGTGGGACATCTGTGGTCTCACTGTTGGGCTTGGCGAACTCCTTTACAATGGCAAAAGGTTCTTTGCTTTAGTGTGCGTTGGGGTTGATTATGTGTTGGAAGGCCGTTTTCTTTGTTGTTTTGAGGAGGAGGTGGTGTGCGTTGAAGGTTGATTTGAAGGTTGTGCAGATTTCCATCATTTTGTTGTTCCTCCACTCTTTTTGAGTTATCTGCAGGTACGTCTGGACTCATTGAGGGTGGGAGTGAACCAGCTGGCTTTCTTGGAGTGGTGCCTGTCTGGTCGCCTCTTGAGGGGTGCCATAGTGTTGACGCAGTTGGATATCCATTGGTGGAGGTTGCGTGCTGCGGTGTTGGAATCTGTTGGCATTGGTGGAGTGGTTGTGCTGAGGGAGTTGATGAGAAGTTCTTCAGTGGCCTTGATCCAGCTGTGATAGGGGGAGGATGGTGGTGTGTGGTGGGTGTGATGAAGGTGAGATGCACGCAGTGGTGGTCGGTCCGGGAGAATTTGGTGGTGTGGTTGCAGCTGATGTTCCCACTGTTGGAGATGACAGGGTTGAGCTTATGCATGGCTGTGTTGGTCAGTGCGGTGACTAGCTGTCTGAGTCCAATGTTGGTGAGGTTCTCCAGTAGGGATATGGTGTTCTGGTCACTGGGGTTGTCCATGTGGTAGTTGAGGACTCTGAGTAGGATGTAGTCAGTGAATACGAGAGACTGGGGTAAGATGAGGTCTAAGATGGTGTTGGTGATGGGCGGTCAGAGCCTAGGGGGCCTGCAAATGAGGGTGCCACAGAGGGTGATGTTGGAGTTGGAGTGGATCTGGAAGGGGAGGTGTTCCATGGTCGTCGTTGGGTCATTAGAGTGCATGGTCAGTTAGAGTGTGTTCTTGTGAACGATGTTGATGTCTCCTCCTGGGCGGTCGGGGCAGTCCTTGCGGGGGATTTTGTAGCCATCAAGAACAGAGATAGTGATGTCCTATCCAAAGCAAGGGTTAGTACAGGTTTCTGTTAGGAAAGCGAATGTCCGGAGAGGTGGCATCAAGGATGTCCCAGATTTATGTGGCGTGTGTCGTGTTTGCGGAGGGATCGCACACTAAGGAGGATGAAGCTGAGGCAGTTGGGTGCGTTGTTTGTCAGCTGGGACCTCAACAGCCGAGTCAACTTCTACGCTCCCAAACGCCACCTCCGATCAGCCAACCACGCCCTCGCCGCCGTCCCCCGCATCCGAAGAGCGACTACAGGAGGAAGGTCCTTCTCCTACTTGGCCGCCAAGACCTGGAACTCCCTCCCGACCGACCTGCGCCTGACCCAAGACCACCTCTCCTTCAGGAAGAAGTTGAAGACCTGGCTGTTCGAGCAGTAGCGGCCCCCCTCCCCCCCCCCCAGCGCCTTGAGACCCTACGGGTATGTAGCGCGCTTTATAAGTGTCATTGATTGATTGATTGGGTGGCCGGAGGAGCTGGCGTACGTACTTCAGTGAAGACACGGTTGCTGTTCTGGCAGGTGAAGGGTCCTTGGGTCTTCTTCTGAGACACTAGCTGGTAGGCAGGGTGGCATCCAGGGTTGAGGGTGAGTAGGGTGCTGGTGTTGTATATAACTGATACAATTGTGATGGGGATCGAATGCCAGAAGTTTAGTTGGTAGGCCGCATTTATCTTTTCCAGAGCAGCAGAGTCAGTCTTATCTGCACTACAGACAGGGTGGTGTGCCGCCCTCTTTTATCACTTGAACCCTCCATCAGCAATGGTCAAGCAGTGTCTCTTTTCTCTAGCCCTCCACACAATGGCCTCTCAGCATGATGAAGGGATTATGCTGGACCACGGGGTTCCCCTGTTACTTACTCAATGAATCCTGAGACCCCATCCTTGTAATTAGTCACTGGATCTTTGATGTTGGCTCAGACATAAAGAGCTGAAATTATTATGAATCATTATCTTCATCACCTAGTTCAGTCAAATAAAGATAATTGAGTTGAGTGAAAGGGTTTCATTTTTAAATCTTTTAGTTTCTCATTCTGTTTTAAAGAAATAATTTTGAAGTTTGCAATTAAATGTAAACATGATTATTCAATCAATATTTAGTTATTAGATAAGTCAATTTAGCACATCAAAAAAGCATCAATACAATGGAATATAACAAGTGTGTTCCATAATGAAACTACCCTATTTTAAGCTACATTACGATGAATGCAAGAAGGATTAAAGGTGGCCGTTCGTATCTCCATGAAGAGTTCTGATGAGAGAAGCATAAGCATAAAGCTTTAGCAGAATTAGCTGCAAAATATGCAGATCAAGAAATAAGCTAAGAATTCTGATAAAGAGATTTACAAGAAAACTCAGTACATAGTCTCCTCTCAGAGAGGCTGGTAAAAAGGGAAATTGCATCAACTGATGCAATAGGGGAAACAATCTACCCAAAATCTAATAATGCTCAGACTGACTAGTCTAGGAAAATGCACTAATATAAATACACATTTTGTATGTAGCAACATTATTATGCTTTCGTCTTCATGTTGACCAATAAGGCTTCAGCACGCTCCTGGGTACAGGTCTACTCCCTATCTTCCCACCAGAGTACAATCATCCTTTAACCATGTGTCCTTGGGTGCTGCTGCACATCCTTTCTTGTGTGTCAAATCTTCTTCCTGTGAATCACCCTCCCTGTTGTCTACATCTTTTGGAGAGAGAACATCACTATTGGTTGTCTAATACAACAAACATCTATTCATTAAAAAATAAACAGTAGCTTGTGAAATTGCAACATCACCACCAAAGAAAACCCTCACGCACAACCTGTTTTACAGTGAAAAACAAGTATTTCAGTATTAATAGGACTTCGCGTTAATCGTGGCATTTTCAGTAAAGTCAATTTAGCAAAATCCATGCTTCATATCTTTATTACAGGCCTATAGTATTTATGTATGGTTGCTTTCTACAATTTGTGCATTTAAACACTTTATTTTTAAACATACATTCTGCACTTATATTTATAATAATATTCACGTTAGCAGTTCCCTCCCTCTGATGGTTGAAAAAGAGATGACAATTTCTTCGCAAATGATCCCTCAAAGTGCACTTTGACTGCCTGTTAAACCTCCTTTTTCAGTTCTATGTTTTCCATGTTCTCTCAATTTCTTGAATTCTTTATTCTTTTTCTCTTCTATTTTTATTCTTTTGTAATTTTCTGTCTCTTAGTTTTTCTTTCCTTGGTTTAGGCAGCATCTAACTATTTTATATGAAGCATATAAGGTTATCAGAAACAAAGACCTATAAGAAGTACAGGTTTCAAAATGACTCCAAACAATTCTCCTCCTGCTGTTACAAACCAGTTACTAATAGCAGAAACACCTTATTTAAATTTGCTAGTACACTAACAATTTCTAATGGCTTTTCTTCAGGCTTCAGGTGAGGAATGTTCTTTGCAAACTTTTCTATTTTTCTACTTTTATCTGGAATGCATGATGAGCAATACTGAGCTTTCATTATCTTGCAGACTAAGCCTTTCTCTGCCAACAACATGTGTAAAGCCAATGTGATCTTGTAAACCATTGAACTAATAGCCACTAATTCTGTGTTAACAGTCAGCAGTGCACCTGATGTACTAGCTGGTCATTTATCCGCTAATGTTGACATCTTTCTGATTTCCTCAGCATTCAGAATTACTCAAACAAGTGGTATAATTGCTCCAAAAACATCTCCCACTAATTGTGTTCCATCAAAGACACTTTGGGGGCGATGTCGGTCCGAAAGCATTCCTACCGACTTGGTTTCGGAATAGTTTTTGACCAACTTGGGTTCAGGGAGTCTGACCGACCGGTTACTACATTTCTAAACTCCATTCGGTCAGACTCCCATTGACTTCAAAGGGAACCTGTGCTCAGACCTACAACCCAGGCTCCCATTGAAAAAAGGGTGGTTCCGGAAAACCTTGTACCTGGTCGCAGGCACCCCATGATGCCTGCCACACTGTGCATGGTTGTAAAGAGGGGACCCATAGGTACCTCCTCAAAGCCCCCAACCAGAGACCTTCAGGTAAAGGGGGCCTGCTATGGGCCCCCAAAGACTGATTTGGACAGCCGATCCGTATTGGACAGACCGAATCGGAAAGGCTCTCTGATTCCAACATCATAATCGCTTGGTTGGAAACGGGGTCGTCAGAGACGTACACTTCTGCTCTCAGCAACTCAGAGTCTCCCGATGCCATCCGAACTGCTTCCAACCATCAAAATCGGTAGGTCAGAAATGCTTATGAGTCGGTCGGAAAAAAAGCTTTGACACCGATTCGGATGAACTGAATGCCATTCGGAGCCTTTCCGACTGACTTCATAATCGCCCCTTTGTGTATGTCTGTGAGATGGTGTGATACTTGAAGCATCTATATTATTTACATAGTACATTTTTAAAAACAACAAAGATAAATACCAAAAGCCTTTCCAATCAGCAGTCAACAGGAAATAAGCATCTTGTCCACAAAAGATATTATACCCCTGGAATAACTGTTTCTCCGCCTGTGAGAATTTGAACAGGCCCTCCCAAACTTCAAATGTGTGTTCACAACTACTGATTCCAACATGCATTTTCTAAATTGTTTTTTTCTTTTGCAAACTCACAATTTCCCATTCTGTCATTAATCTAATTTCAATTTTGGATATACCATTTTTTTTTGTTTTCATCTTCTTTTTTTATTTTAGAATTGATAAATATTCTAAAAAATGTAAACTTTGTTTTTGCTATGAAAGATGTGAGTCCTCCTTTCTTCTAATTCCAAAATGGTGTCTTTTCTAAAGGTCTCATTAAACAGGTTACATTATTTTCATTTGCCTTGACAGTGTCTATAACTGTGGGTGATCTAAAGAAATACCATGAAGTGTCTTGATTTTTTGCTTGTGGGTGTAATTTCATACTTTTCTGTAGAGGAACTTTTGAAAGAACAATTGCATAATTCGAAAAACTAATACTCAAAGTATTCTTGTCTACAAAACAAACTAAGCAGTATGCTACATGTAATTGCAGATGATAGTGGGATATGGTGATACATCACCTCATGCGCTGCAAGAGATTGTAAATGTCCCCATACATACTAACCTTTAACTTCTAAAACTTGTGTATATTCCTGAACTAATCAAGAATAAACGTTAGTCGAAAACTCCTGTTTTGAGTTGTCTACAAATGTAGCTTTTAATTCTGTTTCATCTTTTGTGTGTGCAGGTGCTGTAGTTGGTGGCATAAATACAGGGATTTCTAGCTCTGGTGTAAAATGAACCCGACTATCACAGTTATGATTACTAATAATACAACTAATAAAGTGACATCCACAAAGATCCTACATCTAGATGGTGAGGAAAGATAGGCTTGTCTATAGTAAATTCTTAAGTAGAATATAGCAGTGAGCAATCTGATTTTCTGTGTTGACTTCTACTTGTTCAAAAAGACAATTGACTTGCGATTATTTCAATCAGCTTAAATACGATATGCTTTGTGAGTCATCCGTAACCCTA
Organism: Lissotriton vulgaris; assembly: GCF_964263255.1. Taxonomy (NCBI): domain Eukaryota; kingdom Metazoa; phylum Chordata; class Amphibia; order Caudata; family Salamandridae; genus Lissotriton; species Lissotriton vulgaris. The sequence goes on along the minus strand of NC_141685.1, from coordinate 561,524,762 downwards.
CTCTGCCTTCTTCTAAATGTTATCCCATTGCTTATACTGCAACCTTGGACTTAGAGAATGCTTCTTAAACATATTTATTAGTTCTTTTTATTATTTCAGTCTCTTTTACTTCTGGACTTTTAACACAGTCAATCACATGTTGTTGATATTACTTTCAGTCTCAAGTTCCAATAATAATGTTCGTCAAGTTCTAAATAACAGTATTTTTTTCAAATATTTTGTTTTAATCAATGCTGCTTTTCAGTGCGGCATATCATTGAGGCTTAAAGAACTTGGACTACAATGTATCTGACTTTATTTGCCACATTTGGCACATTTCTCAAACAGTAGATCAATTCAGGTTCTGAATACCTTTGACAAGGTACTCTTGTTCTTTTGGATCACCTTAGTGTCTGTTGATCCTTATCTGTGTCACTTATATTGCTGCATTCTGGTTCTTTGATGATTGTAGGTGGTATATGTTCAATTGACACACTGTCCTTTTACAACTTGGCCATTCAAATCTCCGGGTTCACCCTTATTTTCTCACTTTCTCACACTTTCTCCTTCATCTAGGTCAATTATTCAACTGCTCTTGTGATTCTCCAAAAGTTTCTTCAGAGAGTACTTCCACATCACTCTGAGAAACCTCAAGAATGTGTAATGGTGTATGGTCTTGTTGTTCTTCACTCCTTTCTTGTTCTTCTGAATGTGCTGTCATCGGTGCTCTCTGACCTGGCTCAAAGAACACTATTTCTTCTTGTGGGTGCCTTACTCTCTGAGTGTGCAATGCATGCACCCAATTACGTATCTCAGCACATTTGACAGTAGTGTTTGTGATCAGAATGACTTGATAGGGGCCTTTCCACCTTATATCCAAAAAGGACTTCAGCAAATGCTTCTTCACCAAAACCCAATCACCGGGACTAAGGTCATAACACTGCTCTGTATGTGGACTGGCAGTGGCAGCTCCAAACTGGTGAGAAACAGAAAGCACCATATCAGCCAGTCCTTTGCAATAAACACATTCCATGTCATCTGTGATGTTCAAAAGTGCATTTGCAGCCACAGCAGGCAGACTTATTGCACATTCCACAAGGATTTCAGGAGGCTATAATCCTGTTATCCTGTCAGGAGTACTTCGAAGGCTCCTCAGAACCAGTGGAAATGCATCTGGCCATTTCAGAGAAGTGGAAGCACAAACTTTAGCCAATCGAGACTTCAAGGTTCCCCCTACTTGTTCCACTATTCCTGAAGCCTCAGGAAGATAGCCACAGTGTAATCTCTGTTCCACTTGAAGAGCCGCACACAGCATTCTAAGGACCTCAATCTTAAAATGAGTCATTTTGCCTGACTGTAGAGAACCCGATAAATGTATACCTGGTTATGAGTTCATGCAAAGGCAATTTAGCTACAGTGAGTCTCTCATTTCCCAGTGTTGAGTAGTCTTCTACCTATCAAGAGAGAGTGTACACTATCACCAGGATGTAACTCAGCCAGTTACATGCAGGCATCCCAATAAAGTTCAACTGCATTCTATTGAATGGTCCAACTGTTTTTTCTTATATGACTCATGGTTACTGGTGTTCTTCTTCCTACATTTATCTGTTGACATGTTAAACAAATATGGCACAATTATTGTGCTAGAGCTCTGAATCAGGGGTTGAACCCATTCTCACTAAACAACCTAACCATTGCGTCTCTTTCAATGTGGGCAGGACCGTGAAAATATCATGTCAAGGGAAACAACAAACTGTCTGACAACACAGGTCTTCCATCAGCTAAATTCCAAATCTCATTCTCATCCTTAACACAACCTGCTCTGACCCAACCTAGTTGTCCTGCTAATGAACCCTCTTATTGCAATTTTTTAATCCTTTTGCAAGAGTCAGCTACTGACAGCAACATATAGAAAAATAGTGTTCTCATCTGATTTATTTGTGTAATCTTCATTAAATGTATACCCCTCTGTGGAACCCGTCAAACAACCTGAATATGCTTCTTTGAGAGTTCACCCACTGTGGGGGTACTAGAGGCTTCAATATTAACTGGGCGAAATTAATATTATTTGCACTTAGTAAACCTACACAGATCTTTATTCCTAACCTTCCCCTGATGTGAACTGCAGACATGGTGCGCTATCTTGGGATCTGGCTGAGCCACAGTATGGAGGTACTGTGGAGGGAAAACCATGCTGCCAGATGATGTGGCTTGAAGACCGAGTGACTATATGGCCGAGGCTACCGCTGTCTGTGACTGGTAGGCTAAAAATAGCTAGTCTAAGGTCCAATAGTCCAAGTAGAGGATGTAGCCTTAATATTCCTGTGCTGAACAAAAAAATGAATGTGTCCATTTGCAACAAAACTGGTGCTCATGTAAAGCACTCTGATACCCGATGTCTTGGGTCTAGATCGGCTATATAAAAGTTTAAAAAAAAGAAAATAGCCAAAATAGTTGTCCTCCCCATGTTCCTTTATTTTTTTTATTAATTTACCTCTTCTTCTCACAACCTGTTTCCTTTGCCAACTTCTATATCATTTGGTTTCCTTGGCATGGGCTGGTGGACAGCAACATGTGTGTTTGGAGCTGCTCTCCCCTCCCTTTGAAAAGGATGGCACCAGGCACCAGATATGGACCTCTATTTTCTCAGTGCGCAAGCACACTTTCACAATTTCTGGCTGTACCTAATTCAGTTCCAGTCTCACCTGGCCTCCAAGATGAATCATGTGACCCCATGCCCACTGCAGACTGTGCTGTATAGACATCCTCACAGAGTGGGGCAATGAGTAGATATGGTGGCTTGCACGATCTGGGTGTGAAATGAGCTGCAGCAAAGAGTTCATCTACCACATATGTACACCTCCTCTTTCCCCGATCCCAGGACGTCCTTCGATATGTGCAGCCTCAGAGGATAGAGTAAAGGCACAGATCTGAAGGCTAAAAGGTACCTCTTTTGGGTTGAGATACCCTGATAACTCCTATGTTATATATCATGATGTCTTCCAAGATAACCCGTTAACAAAAAGAAGGTTCGGCCTCTTAACAGTAAGGCTAGGCCCATTCAACAAAACACCGCTAAAAATGCCAATACTGTTCACAACTTCTCACCTTACTTCATATTTGGGTCACATCCCTGATTCAATGTGAAACCGAAAGAATTACTTCATTTTTTTTTTAAATTTCTATTTGTATTTTGTTACTATCAAACAATTTCTTCAAATCATACACGTTTCTTATCTACAACCCACAACCACAATTTACATATTTATACAACATACAAAAAAACAGAAACATTTTTGGACATTACCTAGGTACAATAGAGACAAAGAGATCAACAATTTCCAAAAAACAAACAGAAAGCAAACACTTGAAAAAATTATATGCAGACAAAAACGATTTGTTCTCAATTTCACTATACAATTTAGGAATCAACAGTGCTTATTTTTAAATAAGCCTCTATGTGAGCTAATTATTCTCCTAACTTAATGTGTTTTCTCAAAACACTAACAGAGAGCAAGGGGAATTTTTGATCTTGCTGCACTTGTTGTGAAAGAAACTACGTGGCCGACGCGTTTCAAGCCCAGGTGTCATTAGATCGGGTTCTCATCAGGACCAATAGCTGAACAAATAATGACAATGACACTATATTACAATCTTTTTTTTTTTTGTCCTCATTTGCCTTCTTGCCGCCCATATCTTTGTTACTTTCCCACCTCTGGGCTGTTATTGTCTCTTAGGCTGGTCTAGAGTAATGGGGCGTGAACCGCACATATTTTTGAGTCTGGTCCCCTCTCGAGACTCCTTCTTGACCACCTGACCCAAGATGTGTATTCTCCACCATCTCTATTCCTTGCTATCGATTCCAAATACCAGCGAGACAGGCACGGGCTTAATCATTGGACTTTCAACATAAATATAACTTTAACCAAAATTTAGCAGGAAGGGTATCCAAAAACCTCTATTTCTTTTAGAGGTATCTAACATATCTAACTTTGCTGTATATCTCATGGCTAATATCCAGTCCAATAAAGTTGGACTGAGTGGTGAGACCCATAATTTACATATCTCCCGACGTGCTAATAACATAGCATAAAAAATAAGTCTTACATTGTTACCCAAAACTCTGTTTTGCAAATCATATCTCCCAGAAATAATTAATTCGGGGCTTACCTCAATGGGTTGATTCAATGATTTGGAGAGGGAGTTACTCACGTCAATCCAAAATTTTTTGATATATTCGGACATGATACGAACATATGGAGGTCATCGACATTTGGGGCTTTACATTTTGGACATTCCACCAATCCTCCATTCTTAAATTTGGAAAGCCTGTAGGGGGACCAGTATGCCCTGTGGATAGTAAATAAAACATTTCGCCTTAGATTGGCAGGTTTAACAATTCTATATAGCATGCTCATAGTTACTTGCCATTGGTCTTCTGTAGCAATCCTTGGCAAGCTATTCTTCCACAGGGTCTCTGGTAGATCAAATATCCCATCCTCCATCTCCAATATTTGCCAGTACCAGCAGGCAACTTCCTTCTTAAAGCCCTCTCGTTCCAGTTTTAGTTCAAATTCATTTTCCTGTCCAATCTCTGATACTGCGTGGTTTGCCCAACTTTGAATTTGTACATACTTGTATTTTGAGAAAAATAAGCCCCAATTTTGCTGACATAAACTCCATGAAATTAGTCTTCCATCTTGAAATAGATCTCTCCATCTTTGTAGATCTGGCTCCTTTATCAAGTTTGAAGCTAAGGCATCTCTTGTCCAGGCCGGCGCTCCCGGTGATTCCCATATTGGAGCCATGTAACTAAGATAAGGGATCTTAGTAATTTTTCTTATTTTATACCAAGTCTCGGCCAGATCTTTCAGAGTCTTGAGTTTCACTTTTTTTAAAAACTTAGGGTCTCCAAACTTATATAAGTAACCAAACTCATGATAACCCGATACTTTCAGCATTATCTTAAAAAGTTCGCCTATCTGTGAATAAACAAGGGAACCCAATAACATCCTGCAGTTTTTCAAACAAAAAGCCCATGCATATATTTGTAGATCAGGAGCCGCCAATCCTCCTTTATTTACACTTCTTCGTATTTTCCTCCATGAAATTCGAGAGGATTTAGATGCCCAAATAAATGAAATTATCATGCTTTGTATTTTCGCCAACCATTCCTTTTTAAAACATAATGGAATAGCTTCATACAAAAAGGTAATTTTTGGAATAATCATCATCTTTACTAAATTAGATCTCCCATATATTGACAGAGGTATATTCATCCAACCCTTCAGCAAATCTCCAACCTCTTTTTTAACTCTGTCAAGATTAGTTTTAGCCAAGTCCTCAATCTTCTGTGTAATCCTAACACCAAGATATCTCATTTCTGCTGTTGTTTTTACTGTTCTTGTGTTAAGATTCCAAGTCAATATCTCAGTCTTTTCTTGGTTTAGCTGGTAACCAGAAATCCTACCAAAATCTTTTGTTATTTTTACTAGATTTTCCAACGAACTAACTAAATTAGTAGAATAAACAATAATGTCGTCCGCATATAAACCCAGTTTCTTTGACCAGTCCATTACTGCAAAAGGGGGTATCTCTTCTGATTCCCTAATTTTACAGGCTAAGGGTTCTATATATATATTGAAGAGTAAAGGTGATAAGGGGCATCCTTGCCGGGTGCCCCGCATTACCCTGATGGGAGATGTAAGAGTGCCATTTATAAGTACACGTGAAGTCGGAGCACTGTATAGTGAGAAGATGGAGTGGGTAAATTTATCTCCTAGATTGAGATATTGCAAAAGAGTTTTTAAATAAACAAAATTAACACGATCGAAAGCCTTGGCAGCGTCTAAGGCTATCGCTGCCAAGGGATAATCATACTTAGAGGCTAAATCTATCATGCCTATCAAAGAGTAGGTAAGATCTTTTAAATACCTCTTCTTAATAAAGCCTCTTTGATCTTCATGTATTAATTTATGGATTATTTTACTAAGCCGGTCAGCCAAAATTTTTGTATAGAATTTATAGTCGCAGTTTAAAAGCGAAATCGGCCTATATGCATCCATATTTTTTGGGGATTTCCCTGGCTTAAGAATTAGAATAATATTTGCCTCATTCCAAGAGTTTGGGATTTTCACTTCCCCCCGAAATATTTTATTATATAAGTGACAAAGAGTAGGGACCAATGTAGTATCAAGAGCTTTATAGACTTCTGCAGGTAGGCCATCTGGTCCAGGGGCTTTTCCTCTCTTGCTATCTTTAATAACTTTCATCAGCTCCTCCTGAGTGATTTCCTTATTAAGCCCACTCATATCCTCATCTGATAATGGTTTCATTAAAGATAGCCAGGGCTCAATCTCCCCTGTATCTGGACACAAATCTTCTGCATAAACATTCGTGAAATGCTCCTGAAATGCTTTTACCATGAGTTTATTTTCCGATATAATTTGGTCTGTGCCTGGTTTTTTGATCTCTTTAATATGATTGCGTACGACATCTTTCTTAGCTTTCCAGGCTAGTAGCTTGCCACATCCCTCCCCATATGAAAAATGTGCCAACCGGCTAGCTTCCCATCTTTCTTTGACTCGTTGTGCAAGTATCGCGGTTAACTGAACTTTTAGATCTAAAAGTTTTTTATCACTAGGACCATCTAAAGTAGTACCAACCTGGGGAATCCGGTTCATTTCGCACTCTCGAATCTCTTTTTCTAACTTAGATACCTGGCAATAATACAATCTTCTTCTCTTTGCGCCCTGAGCTCCCATTCTGCCTCTCATAAATGCCTTGCACGCTTCCCATACTGTGTCGTCCCTGGCTGAACTCACATTTACTTCTAGGAAAACTTGTATCTCTTCTCTAAGAATCTCTAAGATTTCTGTATCTGCTAAAATTGTGCGGTCTAATCTCCAAACTGAAGTGATTTTCTCTTCTTCCAAACTTAGATTTAGACTTACCCCTGAGTGATCTGATAGATGCGCCCCTAAATGAGCTACATCCGTAACCCTCTCTCTCAATCTACTATCAACCAAAAAAAAATCTATCCTTGAGTTGTGTTTATATTTTTTGTTATAGAAGGTAAACCCTAACTGTTGTGGAAATTTACATCTCCAAATGTCACAAAGCCCAAATTGCCCCATCATTGACTTAAGTTTGGCAGTCATTTTGATATTTGTTATTGCTCTAGAATTACCTGCCCTATCCATCTTCCCATCTAGTACCGTATTAAAATCCCCTGCCATGATTACTTTGCCAGGAAAATCCAATACCTCCAATTCGACTTTCTCTAAGACTGCGGGATCATCTATATTCGGACCGTAGTAACCCACTACTATTAACGTTTCACCCGAGAGTCGCAGACTGCAAATCACCCATCTTCCTCTACTGTCTACTACACTGTTTTCGACTACTATGTCGGATCCTTTCCTTATCAGAATGGCTACCCCCTTTGTAACCAAGTCTTGGGATGTAAAAATAGCGTTTGCTATCCATTTTTGGGTACTAAAAATCTCCTTACTTTCCCTTTGTGTTAAATGTGTTTCTTGCAAGATGATGATCTGTGCGGATGAATCCTCCAAATATTTCAGAATCAGCTGTCTTCTAGATTTAACTCGGAGCCCATTAACATTCCAGCTAAGGAACCTTAACTCCTTATCTCTGGCCCTGGTCATTATAGTTATCATGCTTGCCATATGCTGCCCATTTCTTCTTCCTGTTTAAGTCACAGCAAGACTGCTCATGAGGAATATTTTTTATAATTTTCTCCCTTTCCCTTATCCCACCCCTCTCCCTACTCTCACTTCCCACCCCGGAAAACCCAACCATTATTCCCATGGCCTGGGCCTGTGGATGCCTGAGTGGTGGTGCCACTTAAATTTACGAATTGTTATGGTCGATAGCCTTATCCCCTTGCAACATCCAAAAAAGCATCTACCTCATCCACCGTACGAAAATTATACATTTTGTTGTGCCACATAACTTTAAGAAAGGCTGGAAATTTTAATTGAGCCGTGGCTCCTAGCTCCCTTAATGGCGCCAACCGCTTTCCCATCTCCCATTGCCTATTTGCTGTAGCTGGTGACAGGTCTGACCTTATATCAACCGATATTCCATCTATTAAAATAGATTTTTTTTTCAAAGCAAATGACAAAATTTTTTCTTTAATGAATACGTCGCGAAGTTGATCAAAATTTTTCTTGGCTTAGTCCGGTCAGGATTCAACCTAAAAGGATCTCGATGTATTCGTTGTATATCCCGAGCCAGACTTTCCTCATCTTCTTCTAGTGCTAGCTCTTTCTTCAGTAGCTGCACTACAAAAGCCTTTAAGTCTGTCCCTTCTTTTCCTTCTGGCAGTTTAAGAATTTTTAGGTTGTTGCGCCTTTGCATGTTTTCCAACCGTTCTAGCCTTTCATCCATATGCCTATCTTGGGAAATATAGAGTCTCTATCTCCTTTCGATTGTCCTGGATTCTTACCTGCATAGTTTTCATTGCAGATTCCATCTCTCCCGCCCGAGTCGTTAGTTTATCTATCTTGTCCTCTAACAACACGCATGTAGCACTAATACGCTCTTGATTTTTTCTAGAGGCTTCAAACCCTAAATGTATGTCGCGTTCTAATTTTTTAAGAGTTCCATGACGGTCCCATCTGTGGAGGCATAACTCTCTTGCTGTCTTAAAGTTGATTCAGTATTAGAGAGCCCCGACCTTTCATTCCTAGGGGATTCTTCCTTCCTTGTGAATATATCCTCTTCCACCTTATTTTCCATGACCTCAATAGGTGAACTTTCAATTAATTCACTTAATGTGGCTGGTATATTAGGTTGAAATATCTGCTCCATCGGCGCATCAGCCTCACCGCTACTGCCCTTATCCCCATCCATCTCTGTATCTAAAACCTGAAATGGGTTAGGTGTAGAAAGAGTTGACCAGTCCTGTTCGCGTTCTTCCCTATATTTAGATAAATATTCCCTTTTTTCTTCAGATTCTACCTCTTTGCCAACCCTATTTTGACGCTGAGAAACAGACTCAGGTTTCAACACCAACACCTTGGGTACTGGCTTAAAATAGAGGTTCAGTGAGGGAGCTATAGGGGTCTTAAACAGCGCCCTTTCTTTTTTCTGTCTTTATATTACAATCTTGTACACAAACCAATACCACTTATACAAAACACCACCATGTTCGCCTCAGTTATCTTTATATGAAGAGATCAGACGATATCCTTTTTTAATGTTTAATGTCTCCACAACTGATTTCCAGAAGAAATAGTTTCACCACAGAGAAGATAAAGAGAGAAAAGAGAAGAAAAACCATCAGAGTATATGAATTGTGAGGACTTCTTTAGACCTGAGTCTGTTGTTATACACTTACTTGTATACTTTTAAGGGAGGGGCACCAGCAGCCAGCCTTGCCATGATAACAGCTTATGTTAAACCAAAAAAACAGGTGAATGTATTTCACCTTAAAACTAACTGCTGCGGGGGGGGCGTGGCCAGGTGCCAATGAAGATGGCTGCCTAGACAGCGAGCTCTGCCGTAGCTGAATCTCTCCTGAGACATATCCGGCAATAATCCACCCCAGGACACCACTACATAAGCTCCCCGACTCGCTGACGTGGAGCGCTCCAGAGATAATCTATTCCCGGGCCCGACTCCCCACCGGGCCGGAGTTAGAGCCCTTGGACCTCCGCACCGGACTGAGTGGTGAGCGAACTGGTGCCCAGGGCCTGCACAACGCGTCCACAAGAGGCCCCGGCTTGCGGCCTGGCCACGGCCTTTCCTGGGCGGCGCCGGAGGACCTCTACAAGGTAGGAGAGAGTGGCGAGGTGCGGGCCCTTTACTCTCCCCGCTGTCTGCAAGAGGAGACGGCCCTGTCCCCCGGAGGCCAATCGGATCCCGGGGAGGGGGGAAGCACGGCCTAAGGCTTTACTGGCGGCCCGGTCCGGGCCCTAGAGTGGGAGGTGAGACCTCGCAGAGCTGGGCCTCAAGCCTGGCCACATCTGGTGGACAAGTAAAGATGTGGGGGCCTCGGGGGCGCCCGGGGCTCCAGTGACGGGACTGCCCATGGCCCTTGGGACGCCGCGCCGCCTGAGCAAAAGGCGTGGCTGGAGTTGGGCGGCATCTGAAGCGATCTCCCGGGGGCACCTTCCTACTGGGGGCTGGAGGCCAGGAGCAGCGCCTGCGGACCAGCACTAAGAGGGGGCTGTACTGAGATGTCCCAGGACCAGTGGAGATGCGTCACCTGCCCCCGGGTCAATGGAGGTGAACCGTGGGGCTATCACCGGCACTGTGCTGCCTTGACCTATAGACCGAAATCCCTGTTAAATTATACAATTGAGGCGCATACAACATCCCTGCAACAGATACTGAGACCTTCGGTGTGGGGCCCGGTTGGGCTTGGAGGCCTCAGAGCGGGTCGCATCAAGGAGTGTAAGATCGGGTGGCGGAGTAGACTGTGCTCTACCTTGACCTCTGCGGCACGCGGAGGTGTGAAGCGAGCATCGTCTCCGTCCACTTGACGGGTGCCCTGGCTGTGGAGCTGGGGGCACCCCTGACAATGTCGGACTGCCCAAAAGAGGGTGAAAGGTGCCCGCGTCCCACAGATATGGACGAGTGAGCTGTAATAGACCTGTTATTCCGAGGTGTAGCTGCTGGAGAGACCACGCACATCGGGTAGTATAACTTTAGGATTGAACACTATGCCACCATGAGACCGAAAGGCAACGTAAACACCCAAACCAACAAATTGGACAAGTATGCGGTTCCTCTGGGGCAGGGCCAGGCGGGAAGCATGACCGAGGACCAAGCTGGCGAAAAATAACCGACCCTGACCTCCATAATGGCGGCGATCCAGTCCCGGGCACCAACCTGGAGATGAAAATGGACAAAATCTCCATTGAAGTGAACCACTCCGGACGGATCTTGACAAACTACGGAGAGGTCCAAGACCAACAAATCTGAGATAAAGGTGCTTTAAACCTCCTCCAAAACGTTGGAAAAACGGGTTAGCGAACTGGTACACCAACACCGGCAAATGGCCCTTATGCTCGAGGATCAGGAAGGGAGGACCCGACGGAGTAATATACGAGTGGTAGGAGTGCCGGAGGGAATGGAGGGGCCCAGCGTCAAGCTGTTTCTGGAGGACCTTATCCTCACCCGCCTAAAGCCAAGGCGACTGTCCAACATTTTCACAGTGGAGCGAGCTCACCGTGCACTGGTCCCTAAACCTAACCAGGGGCACCGCTCAGAACTATCATTGCAAAAATCCTGAACTATAGGGACCGCAACGCCATCCTACAGGCGGCAAGGCAAAAGGGTGACTTACTCTACGAAGGAGCCACGATCCGTCTCTTGCCGGACTTCACACTCCAAGTTCAGCGGGAACGGCGCTCCTTCGCGGGCGTGAAGGCGGCACTCCGTCAACAAGGAATCAAGTACATGATGTTCTTTCCAGCCAAACTGAAAGTCATTGCTGGAGGCAAATCTCTGTTTTTCGCCTCGCCATCAGAGGTTCGGAACTGTCTGGACAGAGAGTCGCCATGAGAGCATGAACAACCGGAGGGCGGAGCCTGGAGGGACAATCGGGTCCCCTCTCCGGAATCCACGGCTGAAAGGTCGGAGGTGGACGTCCAGAGCCAGCGTTCATGGCGGTCCAGGTCGGCTAGCACTAAGTTGGGATCTCTACGGGACACTGAGGGTCGCTGAGGGTGAGAAACATAGGACATGGACCCTGCCGAACTGTAATGTATAAATTGTGTATTGGGGGCCGGATGCAGTGTTGCATTGTCGGGGAGCTGAGCACTCTTATGCATCCTACTTAACTGTTTATTAGAGGGTGTCTTGGGCACAGCCATGACATGCAAGAGTGGGGGCGGACATGGGCAGCGCTGGAGTTGTGGCCGGCGCACTCTTCCCCTACAGGAGTTTTCACGGGAGGGGGGCGGCTTCCTCACTCCTGGGTTGGGGTCGGGCGAAAGGCACTCTGCTAATTGGGGTTGTGGGTAGTTTGAAGCCTACGGAGCAGGGAAGCAGGGTGGGGGGTGTTGTGGCTGGGGGAGGGTAAAGGGGTTTTTCCGGGGCGAGGGAACTTGGGGACCTGCTGTTGGGGATGGGGGAACTGGGGGGATGGGAGTTTTTGGGGGGGAAGGTGGGAGGCAGGGAGGCAAGTTTAGAGTGGTCACATCAGAAATGTATGGTTACACATGTGCAAGATGTCGGGGACTACAGGGCTGTTTTTCCAGTAAATAGTGTGCATTACTATGAAGTGGGATAAAAGCCTCAAGGTCTTGAGCTGGAACGTCAGTGGATTGGGGACAAGCTTAAAAGGACCATTGTGTTACAGTTTGTTAAACGACGCCTCCCGGAGGTGGTACTCCTGTAGGAGACGCATCTCCTGGGAAACACGTGCCACACGCTGAATCGATGGGGGTACTATTTGGCGGTTCATGCCGGGTTCACCTCCTGATCCCAAGGGGTGGGAATCCTTCTCTGCCGTAACTTTCCCCTAGTTATCGACTACACAGATTCTGACCCTCTGGGGTGCTACGCAGCTATTTCGGGGAGATGGGAGGGTCGCAGGATCAATCTAGTCACGACTTACATCTCACCTGGCCTTCAAACCCAGTCATATCAGGATCTGGGAAAATACTCCTTTAACGCTGTGGTCTCTGGGGCCCTAGATAGACACCCCTCCACGGACATTCCAACATGTCACATGTGGCTAGCTGACTTCATCGAGGCATTTGGTCTTACTGATCTCTGGCGTCTCCGCCATCTGACGGACACGCAATACACTTTCTTTTCTGGCCCACACCGTTCATTCTCCCGCATTGATTACATATTAGCACCTTTGCAGCATGACACTACAATCCATGAAATTACACATTTAGCAAGGGGTATGCCGAACTACTCGCCGGTGTTTTCCCACCTAATGGTTGGGGACAGACAAGAGGGTTGCATAGCACCGATCAATGCCTGGTACCTCCGTAGCGACACCGGAGCCGTCATCAAGGAGCCTCATGAAGTAGTCAGGGAATTTGTGTCACACTACCAAAGGGTCTATAGTAAGGGTACTGACAGGCCAGAAGCAGATTTGGTTTCTTTGTTGACTGACATCCACCTGCCCACTCTCTCGGAGGCTGAGCGTGACACCATGGAGACGGCGCTCACCGCAGAAGAGCTGGACCGAGCAATTAGGGACCTTCGGCCGGGGAAAGCCCTTGGACCAAATGGTCTGACGATAGAGCTGTACAAGCTCAAACCAAATGGCCTTAGTCCATATTTGAAATGTATGTTCAATGAGCGCAAAGAGAAGGGTATTCTTCCGCGAGATCAGCGCATTGTCACAATAGTAACCATCCCGAAAGAGGGGAAACCGAGAGATTCCTGTGCCTCTTGCAGGCCCATATCTTTATTGAATGTAGAGCCCAAAAACTTGGCCAAGGTCCTCGGCAATAGGCTCAAACCTGTCCTGCCCGCTCTGGTACACCCAGACCAGTCGGGCTTTATGCCATACCGCAACACAGCGCTCATCCTCCGCTGGCTTCACGGAGTGCTGGGACACTGTCATACCATCCAGGAAGATGCGATTGTGGTGTCACTCGACGCCGCAATGGCATTCCACACGCTTAACTGGCCCTACATGATGACAGTCCTTCAGTAACTGGGCTTCGGACCAAGCCTCATTGGGTGGGTGCGTCTCCTTTACACTGAGCCCCTGGCCCAGGTCTGGGTCAATAATAAAACCTCTGAGGTGTTTGCTCTCGGGAGAGGGACACAACAGGGGTGTCCCCTCTCACCTCTGCTCTTTGCCCAGTCGCTGGAGCCCCTTGCTGCCTGGATCAGACAAGACCTTTCCCTGAAGGGGATTCGCTGGACTGATTGGTGGGAGGCTAGAATTTCGCTTTACGCGGATGATATCCTCTTATACCTCACAAGACCTCGTAAGTCCCTCATAGTGGCCATGGACATCTTCACCAGCTATGGGAGAAACTCAGGGTATAGTATCAACTGGGGCAAGTCCACACTCTATGTCCTGCAAGGGGTTTCGTTACCTTGGGATTTTCATCTCTAAAGATGAGGCCACCAGATATGAGAGAAATCTCCTGCCGCCCCTACAGCGGTTCAAAAGGGACTCTGTCTCATGGCGGAAGCTCACGCTGTCCCTCCCGGGAAGGGCGGCGCTCTTTAAAATGATGGCCTTGCCGAGATTCTTATACGCCCTCCAAAACTATCCGGACTTGGTCCCGAACTCTTATTTCGCGTCCATTGAAGTCACACAGAGAGAGCTGCTATGGTCGGGGACGCCTCGCATATCCCTTCAAAAACTGACCCTAGGGTGGTTTGACGGTGGCATAGAGCTCCCGGATATCCGAAAGTATTATTGTGCTGCACATCTCTCGGCTATTAATCTGGGTACATACTGTGACGGGAATGCCCCTGGATACGGAATGGACCAGTGGCTCTTGCCGGGCAGAAACTTTGCGGCGGCGCTCTACTCTAGGCCAGGAAGGTACCCACTCACTGGGCCCACACAGCACTCGGTTCAGCTATGGCACGCTGTACATCGCAAACTGGGATGGGCCAACACCCTTACGATGACCACCCTGGTGTGGATCTCAGAGAAACTGGGTACTCTGGGTCGCACTAAAGTGTTCCTTAGCTGGGACATCATTGGAATTTCCTGCATTAAAGACTTATGGGGCCCGGATGGAGTAGTGTCCTTTGCCTCACTCCAACACGATTACCAACTAGCGCACTGAACTTTTCAGATATCTGCAGGTCAGACACTCCCTTCAGATGAACTTCCCCTCAGGGACCCAACCCCCAGACTCCTCCCCCCTAGAGGATAGACTCCTAGATGGTCACCTCCCTGAACATGCCATATCACTCACGTACAAAAAGATTATTAACAACTCTCCAGACCTGTTACTGTACCTCAAAGGGAAATGGGAAGCTGATGGCTTAGAAATAGGCGAGGAAGAGTGGAGGAATGCGCTGGCTTACCCTTAGAAGTGGCCATATCGTCTAGACTCAGATTGATCCAGCTAAAAATTCTCCACCGAGTATACATCTCCGGGACAAGACTGCAGCTGATGGGCCGCAGTGAGGATGGGCTCTGTAGGAGGGGATGCGGGGAGGTAGGGACACACTTCCATATCCTGTGGGAATGCCCTATGCTGCGGACTTATTGGAACCGGGTGACTCGCTGTATGCAAGAGATCTGGGGGTGGAGTTGCGAATGGAGGCGAAAAGTGCCTGCTGAACATCTGGGAACCCACAGACCTGTCACCCCTAGGGAGGCTATGGGCGACGTTGGGTTTTGCAATAGCAAAACGGAACATAGCTAGGTTGTGAGGGGCAGCGGTGCCCCCGAGATTGGGTTCCTGGAAGAAGGATATCAACTGGTGCATGCTCCAGGAGAAAAGAGTGTACGTGGCACGTGGATGCCCCAGGAAATGGATTGAAGTGTGGTCCAACTGGAATGAATATAGCGGCACCATATGTGAGCCCCCCCAAATTGCCCCGGTTGACGAACCGCTCGCACTGTAAAATGTACTATAATGCACTGTTATGAATATCCTCATGGAGTAACTGTTCTGTACGCTTTGTGATTTCCCGCGATGGACATGTGACTTATATGTACCTTGATTGTGATGACCACCACCTTTTCTGTGTTGTTAATAAAAAAGTATAAATTTATTATTTTTTTTTTTTAAAACCTAACTGCTGCCATCAGGGAATGATCATATGTATCACATACCTTATATCTTTTCTTTCAACAAAATCATTGTGATTAGTGACCTAAAACAAAATCAACCCAGAAGGGTTGGTAAGCACAAATTTCCATGGATGCTATTCAATCTGAGCAATGTCTGCTCTGACCAACTTCTGTCCTAAACACAGTCTTACAGAAAGGTTCCAATTTTTAGACCAGAGGTTGTTTTCTCAACAGCGAAACACCAAATCCAATGCAACAAAACAATCTTATTTGGACAGGATACACTGCACTTCTAAATTGAAGGTAGCGCTCGTAACTCAAAAGACCGCGGGGCAATTGTGAGTATTGCAGTAAAGGTTATACCCATTTGCAGACTGTAACACTCCAGTATATAATTCCCGCCTGCTCAGTACTCACTTGTATTTTCTTAATCCTCCGCGGTGGATGGCTGTCTCTTCTTATTATTCCAGCGGAAGTGGGCCCAACGCTTTGGATTGTTTTTTATGTTCCGACTTCCTGTTCGTCACGTGTTTCCCAGGGCTTATGGGAAACATAGTTCTCTGGCAGATTTTCGCAGGTTTAGGGTGATATTGTTATAAAAAGCTTGCGCAAGCTTATGCATTCATGGATAGCAGGGATGTAAGGTAATTGTTAAAACAAAAGCAGTTTTGTTCTCATTATACAAGTTATAGGTTTTTGGACTTCCTGTTTCCCACATGTTTCCCAACGATTTGTGGGAGATGTAGTTTTCTAATAGGTGGATTTGAGATGTTATTAATAAGAAAACCTATGAATTCATGGATAGCAGACCTATAAATTATATGTCAAAGCCCAATAGTCCAATAGTTGTGTTTTTTCTTTCTTCAAAATGAATGAATACAATAGTCCCTTGTGTATGAAATAACTTTGCGTCCAGAGAGAACTTAAATACTCAGAGATTGTATATTTCTGATAATTCGTTCAGACCATCGAGTGCAGTATCAAATTTTGCAATCAATAAGGCCTCTCTTTGTGTTAGGTGTCTTTCCAAATCGCCTCTTAGTGGATCTGGTTCCAGTTTGGATATCACTGTCCAACGCAGATCTTGTTCCTCATGATAGTGGTGGATCCAAAGGTTCACTAATGGTGCAAAAAGTACTTTTTTCCGAATCCTTGATTTATGTTGAGTTATTCTTTGCCGCATTTCCTCATTTTTCTTCCCAATATAAAGTTTCAGACATGGATACAGAATGCCATATACAACATTTTTAGATTTACAATTGGCTAAGGTGTCATGTTTCCAATTTATGTTTTTATGAGAAAAAACAGAACCTTCCATCATCTGGTTGCATCATAAACATGTTCCAAATTTATGATGACCCTTAATCGGGGGTAAACCTAATTGTTCCCGTAATGTTTGTCTAGAGCCAACATTTGGGAGAGATGCTCGAACGACCTGATTGCTAATGCTATTTTCTTTTTTCAGTGCGAATAATGGATATTGGTTCAATGTGTTGTCTAAATTCTGAACCAGATGCCAATTTTGGCAGATGACTTTCTTTAAAAAATTAATGCTGGGGCTGAATGTGGTAAAACATACCAGACGGTCGATTTTAGTTTTCTCTTTTCTTTCCAATAGCACTTCCCTAGGGGTCCACCATGCCCGCTTCATTGCATGTTTCAATAGTTTTTTGGGATAATTGCGATCTTTTAATCTTTCAGTTAGCTGGTTTGCATGATAAAAATATTCATCCTTAAATGTGCAATTTCGTTTTATCCTTAAAAACTGGCCATAAGGGAGGTTATCCCTTAGGCTCCTTGGATCGTGGCTATTGTAATGTAGAGATTTGTTCCGGTCCGTTTCTTTTCTGTATAGTGTTGTTACCAAACCCCCTTCTGAAGAATAAACTTCCACGTCCAAAAATGTCATCTTTCATGGCGCGTGATTAAAACTAAACCAGCTGACCTGTTGTTTAGACAATCGAAAAACTGAAGTAAAATCTCCTCATGTCCAGTCCATATCATAAATATATTGTCTATATATCGGACTCTGTCCGATATACTTCGGATAAATGGGTTGTTGTTATATACAAACCTTTCTTCAAATTTGGCCATGTACAAAATAGCCAGTTCTGGTGCAAAAGGACACCCCATGGCACATCCTTTTGTTTGGAAGTAGAAGTCGGTCTCAAATTTGAAATAGTTTTTTCGCAATGCAAAACTCGAGAGCTTCATTTAAAAATCAGTTGGTACTCTATTTGGTTTTGGTCTTGTGTCCAAAAAGGATTGTATTGCTTCTAATCCCTCTCCTTGTGGGATCTGAGTATAAAGGGATACTATATTCAGTGTCACAAAATTTTGTTGCCCAGGTGTAAATTTGACTTATTCGATTTTGTTAATGAAATCAGTTGTGTCTTGAATATAGGATGGTATCTGTTCCATGAATGGTTTTAGGAAGAAGTCCAAGTATTTTGAAATAGGTTCCAAGAACGATTCACACCCTGAGAATATAGATCTCCCAGGTGGATGGTTTGCACTTTTGTGGACTTTTGGAAGAATGTATAGTAATGGAATTCTAGGATTTTGTTTATTCAAAAAATTAAATTCCTTCTGGCCCAAAAATCCTTGTTCTTGGCCATATTTCAATATTGGAATCAGCTTGTTCAGAATATCCAATGTTGGTTCTTTGTCAATTTTTCTGTAGCTCTCTTTCACATCCAATTGCCTTTTGACCTCAATGATGTAATCTTGAGTGTTCCAAACCACTATAAAGCTACCTTTATCAGCTTGCTTTATTATAATTGATGTGTCATTCTTTAAAGTTGAGATAGCCTCTTTCTCAGATTTTGTGATATTGTATTGGACAAAATTCCTTTTCCTTTCATGATTGATAATGGCCGATAGAACAGTTTTTTCAAAAATGCACACCTCTTTTGCTATCTTGTTTATGGGTGGACAAAACGTTGACTTGTTTCTCAATCCAGTAACATCTGAAACCATAGGTGTCAAGTTTTCCAAAAAAGAAGGTCCTTATTCGTAATTTTTTACAAAATTCGATGACTTCAGATTTCATCTTTACGAAATCAGTGTGCTTAGCTGGTACATAAGATAGTCCTTTTCTAAGTAAACTTTCTTCGGCTGAAGTCAATTGACAATTGGAAATATTAAAAATTGGAGATACAGTTACGTCTTGTAATATTGGCACCTTGTTCTCATCTCCCATGGCTGATTGGGATACATGCTTCTGCCACGGGGCCTCGTTTGGCCTCTTCCTAAAAAAGGAGTACCTCTATTTGGGAAAGATGAATTTGGTTGTTGTTGGTTGTTTCCCCGTCTGTTAGAATTAAAGGTATTAATTCTACCTTTGTTGCTTTCTGGTTCACCTCCTGATGATGACGAGGTGTCTGAAAAGGAGATAAATTTATCTCTCGATATTCCTTGGTATTCAGAGAAAAATCACTGTGATTCTTGTCTTGAATAAAGGTCCACCTGCAGATAAGAGTATGTGTCATCCAAAGAAAAATTATTTTTGTGTTTCTCAAATTTTATTGTGTAATCCTTGAATTCAGCTATTTCTTTTTCAACTTTCAACAATAAAGTTTTAGCATCCAATATTGCTTGATTGTCTTTTATTTCTTGTTCTAATTTTGCAATTTCGGCTAGTTCTTGTTTCAAAATCTGTTGAGCTGTCTCAATAGTTAGAACCATCAGATCCCGGCTGCACTTAGTCTCAATGCAGCTGTATGCAAAGGTGGCGCAAGGGCCTTGTAAATAAGCCCCATAATTGTCAATCAGGCTTGTAGTGTTAAAATGATTACCTTAGCAAAAAGGTACTTGTGGAGTGAATTGAGCTTTACGGCGATATTCACAATTCCCCCGCGGTCTTTCAAATTTCGAGCGCTACCTTCAATTTAGACGCGCAACGTATCCTGTCCAATTTAGATCATTTTGTTGCATTGGATTTGGTGTTTTGTTGTTGAGAAAACAACCTCTGGTCTATAAATTGGAACCTTTGTGTAAGACTGTTTAGGACAGAAGGTGGTTAAGCAGACATTGCTCAGATTGAATAGAATCCATGTAGTTTTATGTTTACCAACCCTTCTGGTTTCATTTTGTTTTAGGTCGCAAATCACGATGATTTGGTTATAATAAGCTGAAAGAAAAGATATAAGGTATGTGACGCATATGATCATTCCCTGATAGCAGCAGTTAGTTTTAAGGTGAAATACATTCCGCTGTTTTTTGGTTCAACAGAAGCTGTTATTATGGCAAGAATGGCTGCTGGTGCCCCTCCCTTAAAAGTATACAAGTAAGTGTATAACAGCACACTCAGGTCTAAAGAGGTCCTCACAATTCAAAGACTCTGATGTTTTTTTCTTCTCTTTTCTCTATTTCTCTTCTCTGTGGTGAAACTATTTCTTGTGGAAATTAGTTGTGGAGACATTAAACATTAAAAAAGGAGAATGGCTGATCTCTTTATATAAAGTTAACTGAGGCAAACACGGTGGTGTTTTGTATAACTGGTATTGGTTTGTGTACAAGATTGTACTATAGTGTCATTGTCATTATTTTTTCAGCTATTGGTCCTGATAAGAACCCGGTCTAAAAACACCTGGGTTTGAAATGCGCCGACAACGTAGTTTCTTTCACAACAAGTGCAGCAAAAAGAAAAATTCCCCTTGCTCTGTGTTAGTGTTTTGAGAAAACGCATTAAGTTAGGAAAATAATTAGCACACATAGAGGGTTATTTGAAAATAGGCACTGTTGATTCCTAGATTGTATAGTGAAATTGAGAACAAATAATTTTTCTCTGCATATAATTTTTTCATGTACTTGCTTTCTGTTTGTTTTTTGGAAATTGTTTTGATCTCTTTGTCTCTGTATTTTATCTAGGGAATGTCCAAAAATGTTTTTGGTTTTTTGTATGTTGTATAAATATGTGTATTGTGGGTGTGGGTTGTAGATAGGAAACTCATATGATTTAAAGACATTGTTTTGATACTAGGAAAATAGAAATAGAAATTGAAAAATAAACAAAAGAAATGAAATAATTCTTTCGGTTTCATATTGAATCAGGGATGTGACCCAAATTCCAAGACAACCCGGCATTACTTCTGAATGCCATGATGTATCACCAGCTCTGAGCAGCTGTATGCGACCTACATGGCACCATTCCCCTAGCTACTCCAAGGTTCACGGTATTGGAGGAACTGCTCACTAACCCCTCACTGTGTAGATTGATAACCTGAATTTATGCTGCCATACAGCGAACAGCCCCACTTAGGGTCACCCATGCATGACTGCCTGGACAGTGGATCTTAACACTGCATTAAGTGGGGAACAGTGGTCTTTTTGCTGCACACAATCTAGAACCTTGTCCTCGAACTACAGGCTGCGACTGATTCACTATAAATTCCTGCATAGTTTATATCACAAAACAGCACAACTAAAGAGGATGAAACTGGTGGAGGACCTGCACTGCTTGCTATGCGCTTTGCCATGTGGGGAGTTCCTGCATTTGGCATGAGTTTGCCCCGAGGTCCATGACTTATGGTCAATAGAGCTTAGGGATATTACTTGCATCACTGGACATTCCCTGGCTGATACTCCTCTATTTGCCCTTTTGTGCTTTATCAAGGAGATCCCCCCTGGGGTTGGCTGGCTGATGACAATGTTGCTAAGGGTGACCAAGCACAGAGTGAAGCTCCATTGAGGCTGGTGTCAAGCTCCCTCGAAAAAGGCACGGCTGCATGATGCAGCTCTTTGACAAGAGTTGCTGGATGCGTATTAGCAGCTGAAGCCCATCCCTGCTCGCCCTCGGGACATTTGGACTCCACTGACAAGCTATGCTATGACGTTAATTGACCCAACAGAAGATATCTCTTGTAATGACCGCCAGTCGGGAGCGGAATCCTAGCCTGCATTCTCCAACATGGTGCTGATTCGCCCGCAAGCTCCACTGTGTCCGACAGGCGCCTTCGGAATCTGACCTGAACAGACATGATTACTCTAGTCCTAACAACTATCTATCAAGATGTATAACCTCTGAGTGGCAATTTACCAGTTAACTTACTGTTCCCCCACTTTCCTATGCCCCCACCTTCTCAGTCTTCCTCCCCTTTATAATCCCCCACCCGATTCATCTTGCATTATTTGAATGGCGTTATTAGGTGGGCCATCTGAAGTATTATCTGAAATGCAATTTGTATTGTTGCAGTGTTTGTTGTGAATAAATAAATAATGAATGGGCACATGCATCAATCCATTTTCTGTTGCAAACGGGCCACTTCTCAGGATCGGCCCATTTGAGAATGGACAAAGGCCATTTCTAATGCATCAAGGGCTTGACATTCTCAATTCAGGTAATCACAAGTATTTGCGATTACCTAAATTGCAAATGCATTTAGAGAATCGCAATTTGCGATTCCTTAATGCCTATGCATATAGCCTTTACTAAATGCGAACTATACATTTAAGATATTCTAATTACCATCAACTTCAAATTGATTGTCTTATGTGCATACTTTGGAAAATGCACAAAAGTGCATTTTTCATAGTGCCATGTAGCGCACACATGCCCTTAGAGCGTGTGTGGCTTTATTTGTGCACACTTTCCTTTTTTTGTGTGGTGCTTCTTGGGGGCCTTAGGCCACTGGGCACCATTGTATTTGTATTCGCTATTTGCGATTACCAATTTGATAATCACAATTAGCGAGCGCAATGCCATTCATTCCTATAGGCCTGTAGGCCCATAGGAATGAATGGAGTCATATTAGCAAATAGAGATTTGCAAATTCCGAATCGCTATTAGCTAATGTTAAGGAATCACAATTTCTTTTTGCGATTCCTACATGCATAGGCATTTGCGATTACCAATTAGTGATTCCTTAAAAATCACTATTTGGTAATCATACATTGTAACTTTTATGCATGTGCCCATAATGTGTAACCCACAAGTGCACAATACTGGGCAAGCCCATCTGCATATTGATTTCCAACTGTGACTTAATTGTTGATGGTTCAATGTGCAGCACATTTCACCACTACAATTTCTTGGTGCAACTGGAATGCACCCAACAATTCTTTAACATAATTCCCATTCCTGATGGGTGACCGAGAAGATGACATGAAGCCCCTTTGTGACCAAAGCTGTCAAAAGATATAGACCACACCAACGCCATACTTATTGTCGGTAAATATAGTTACTCTCATTTGTGGTGAAAGGCAACATGCTCTTGTAAGGGCAATCAATAATGCAACGTGTGTAGAGGTAACACCTCGAAGCCATGACGCTTCTGCCACTTCTTGAATTGTACAGACTGCAAAGGCTACTCTCAAAAATCCCTCAATATTTCTCAAACATGAGCCATCCACAAAGATTGCATAATCGGGCTCATCAAGAGGTCCATCTTGTATGTCTAGTCTTGGCTTGTTACATAAATCAGTGACATCTTGAAAATCATGTTCAACATCATCCACATCAATTTCATTTGCAGGAAAGGGCAATAGAGTTGCTGGATTGAGCATGCAACATCTCCTGACTACAACATTCTCAGC
Organism: Lissotriton vulgaris; assembly: GCF_964263255.1. Taxonomy (NCBI): domain Eukaryota; kingdom Metazoa; phylum Chordata; class Amphibia; order Caudata; family Salamandridae; genus Lissotriton; species Lissotriton vulgaris. The sequence continues at coordinate 561,501,535 of NC_141685.1, read as the reverse complement.
AGCAAGTATATTGTTCATACATTGTGAGACTGTTGTTTGTTGAATACTGTGTTTTGGTTTGAGTGAACAAAATCTCTACTGAATTGGAAACCATCACTGTAAGAGGATGTCCCATCACTATGCTCTCAATACAGACACCAACAGCTGCAACTGCTTTAAAGCAGCCGGGCAGTCCTGTGGCAACATGGTCAAGAGTAGTTGAAAATATGCAACTGAATAGACACAGAGAGCACACAGTACGACCTCACTGCAAAAAAATGTGAACACCTTTTTATAATCATTCCTAGTGGTGGGGTGTTGCAAGGTAAATGTATTATGTGCTGTGGCAGGGGTGACTTACCATGTAATTCTCGCACAATACACAAAGATGGACCCCGGGTACTCTCAGTACACCTCTCAGTCCTGGTAGAGTGGCAAAGAGGAGACAGGCTACTTAGAGGAGCATGTGTTAAGCAATTCATATCACTAACATGGGCGATAATTAATTGACACGACTCAAGAGAAATCTAGCACCAATTTATAAAAATAGCTCTGATTTGTATATATTTTTTAGACACCAAACTGATCTATAGGAAACACACGTATATGTAATTTGTTACTTAGAGTTCAATGGAATCCACTTAGAGTTTAGCTGGCATGAGTAGGCCTGGGTGGTGAATTCTGCTCCATTCACAAAGTTTGCTAAGTTTTCTGCACTCTGTGCGGCGTTGAGCTCATGGAGTGCAGAAAACTCAGCTCCATATAGAGCAGAAGAAATTTTTTACTAGTTTTTTTGTCACTTTGAGGAGTTCGGCGTAGCGAAACTCCGTGAACAATGGCCAGGCCTGCTCGTGAGTCCCTAGACCAGTTCACGACAGCTAGAACAATTTTTATCTGGCTCAGGGGATGGGGTGCCGAGGTGCACTTTAGCTGTAACTTGAGGGGCTTATTTACAAACACATTGCGCCACCTCTACGTCACTTTTCCCATGTTAAAAATGATGCATCATAAGCCCCTGAGTTGTCAATAAGGCCAGAGGTGTTGAAATGGTTACCTTAGCAAAAAGGTACTTGTGGAGTGAATTGAGCAAAACCCTTTGGAACTTTGGAAAGGAGCAGGTCCTGGACCAGGAGTCTCCAGGCAGATCTACCTGGCTTGGGAGACTCGGTTGCAGAGGTGCTCTTAGCTATCCATGGTGCTGAACTACATCCACAGGCAGAGGATCTGGCAGACGTGCCAAGAGAAAATTCTTACAAAGGCAAGATCTTTATGATGGAGCCACAGGGGTGGCTGGTCGCTCATGCGGGTGAATCTCTTTTCTTGAACCATAGAGTAAAGCTGGTTGTAGTCAGACTGAAAACCAACAAGCCTTGGTACCTGCAAGCAATTTAGTTGAGGAAATCTTTATCCAGAGGATCAGGGGAATGTTGTAGAAAGCTGAGCCTCACTGAAGGTCAGGACTACAGTTTCCAGAGGTCAGCTGCCCAAGCCCTATAAGTGGCCCCACCGGCCGGCTCAGGGAACAGAACTTCAAGATCATGAAGTTAGCAAGATTTGTCTGCTGACTGCAGGAGACTAGTTCCTCTAGCCCAAGGAGTTCTTCTGAAGCACGGTGCTTGAAGGAGGGTTCACCTTCCTTTTGCAACTGACCCCTTGCCTTGGTGGAGTCAAAATCCAGTGGGTGCATGGTGGCTGACACAGGTGCAGAGCTTATCGCTTCCATTTGTGGAGTCCTGTCATGGAAACGGGTCTCTTCTTGTTACAACACTGAATCAAAGTTTTTAGTGTCTGGGGTGCCCCTTAAACCCTGGATTTTAGGGGTATTAGTAGGTGTGAGGACTAGTAGCCAATGGGCAACTAGTCTTATAGCTTATCTGCCCCAGTAGGGATGACATAATGCATGTGTCTGTCATTAAAACTAGTCAAAACCTGATTTCTAGCATAAATTTAAGATGGGTGAAACCATCCTTGACTCTACACCTCAGCTGCAACACCCTAGAAGTGTATTCAGCCTTGTGGAGGGGGATGCCTCCAGCATACCTAATTTCCCACCACTTGTGCCTGTGGTACGGGGGAAAGGCTTTATCCTTGAGTGGGGGACTAAATAATTTGTCCAGTTGCACCAAGGAAGTCTTACATCCTCACCCCCACACAGGTCTAATCCATAACCATCTTGTGTGGGTTGAGGTCTCACCTCCTGGTCGCACTGGTCTTTGTCCCTGGCCTCTGGAAGTGACACACACTCCCCAGCATGAGGTCAGGCTTCTGTCTTTACGGCAAACCTTCAAAATAGCCTGCCTAAGCACAAGCTCACTCGGTTAACTTGGTGGAAACTGTCTAAAAGGCCACCTAGGTACATGTTTGTTAAACCTTGACACTGCCATCATATCAGGGGTTAAAATGCATGATGTTTGACACCAAACATGAAAGAATTTGTCTGGGCAATCATGGAGCTGGTCATATAGATAATTCCACATGCCAGCCTATGTTATCCCATGGACTGCCAGTCACTTGCAGGGGAAATATGTTTAGAATGCTACGACAAGGCTATATATGTTTGTACATATATTCCCACACATATAATATAATGTGTCCTGCCTCCTGGGCTGTACGAAGCCTGCCTTAGGGGTGCCTGACATATATTAGATGCACTGAGGAGACCATGTCACACATGGTATGTGCAGAGTCAAACTCAAGCAGCCAATCTGTTCGTGCAGGGCTGACATGGCAGACCTACAGACTTTGGGTTTACTCAGGTCAGTCAGAGTAGCAGAATAAGTGCTGCATCCCTGGTACCACATTACATCCCTGTCCTGGGTACCACTGGTACCATATACTAGGGCCTTACAGGGGTGTAAAATTTCTTACCAAGTTGATGTACCAATTCACATTTACAATTTTAAGGGAAAGAGTACTGGTGCTGAGCCTGGTTAGCAGGAACCAGCACACTTTCAGATCAATTACACAGCATTTGGCATTCAAATGTGGGTAAAAAGTGAGGGCCATCTGCAAGCAGACCAGTTAACTACACTGGGCATGACAGAGACTTTTTATCAGCTCTAGGAAACATTTCAAGCAATCGTGTCCCATGGAAATGTCAGGCAAATCTTTGTGCATCAACCTCTGCAGAGGCTTGGACACTAGGGAAAAGTTGGTACCCACTGTCTATAGTAGCCAACTTTCCCAGAAACATTTTGACTTTTCTCTGAGTCCTTGGTGGATTCATTGTCAAACTTGTTTTGACTGTCTCTTGTGATACCTTTATCCTTCCCTTCTCAATTATGTTTCCCAAATATCAGACTTCTTTATGACAACATTGCAGTTTGCTTGGGGAGACTTCATATCCATTCTCAGCCAAATGATTCAGTAAAGGAATTGTTTCCTGTTTGCAAGCTTCTTGTGTACATGATGCAACAAGCAGGTCATCAATGTACTTTAAGGGAACTAAATTGCAAGGCATCGTCAGAGTCTCAAGATTATATTTCTAAATCAATTCAATTCAATTCAATTCAAAACAGCCTTTATTCGATATTTTTCAATCATAAAAAGACATTTACAAAATTGACCCCCCACACCCAGCAAAATACAAGATCCACGAAAAATCATTTCAATTTTATCTAAAATTATCAGACTAGCCCTTCACTATTTACAAAATTATTAAATATGTTATATTAAAAAGGGTTAAAAACAGTTGTTAAAAAAAACAAAATTCATCGATGCAAAGTATATCTGTTGCTTAATACAGTGTGCAAAATCAGATAGCAGCATATAACGACCAGCTCTGGGTTATTCCAAACTCATTTTGCAGGCCCGAATTATCCACATCCAGTGAAGAAATTTCGACATGGCTATAACAACTGGCTGGGAGGTATCAGTTCGTAAAATCCTAACAGCCTCACTAGCAGTTTTAAAGCCCAACTGGGTGCAAATCGGTTTTAGCCATGATCGCCTTGGTGCGTTATATTCTGGGCAAGTAAACAACACATGCCCAATAATTTCGTTTTGATCAGGACAGAAAGGGCACCCCGAAGTTTGGTTCTCATACCATTTTACAGTTAGGGCATTTAATGGTAGTGTCCCCACCCTCAATTGATTATACGTCTTCCGGTCCCCTGGGACAGTAATCCAATCCCAATAAAGTTCTAGGGCCGGTGCATGCTTGAGTTCTAGGAAGTCTGTAGTAAAGGATCGTTCAATACGACATTCATAGCACTTAGCCTCAACCATGCTCCAATACAGATCTCGTAGTACTTTCTTAGGGGGGAAGACATTTCTTACAGGGTCGTCCCATAATAGAGATAAACCCATAGCCATATAAGTTGTTTTTACCTCTCTCATCTATGAAATTTTATGAGCTTTGTCCAAAGCTCTAACCTCGAAGAAACCCTGGGCATACAGGGAGAGTTCTGGGGTGACCCATAATCTTCTCCAGTAGGCTACTGATCTGTATTTGGCTATATCCTCAAAGCTATGAGTTCCCAAGTCATAGTGGAGAGGTATTAGAGGAGTTGATATTGGTAAGCCGGTAATGTTGCGGAGAAATTTATTTTGGGCTACCGTCAACTTTCTAAGGTTACTAGGCCCCCAGGGTGATGCCCAAGTAATTAAAAACTTGGGTCTGTTCTAGTTGCACCCCGTCCATGGTAACCTTCCCTCTGATATCTTCCCGTTTGTGCAGAACCATGAAGTTTGTTTTGGTTGTATTAATAACAAGACCATGGTCTGCACAAAACGCTTAAAAGACTACAATGGCCTTCTGAAGTCCCTGTTGGGTCTTTGATATTAGTAGGGTATCATCCGCAAACATCAACAGGGGGATCAGTTTTCCGGCCAACTTAGGTGCGTCCGTCGGTTGTTGTTCGAAATACCTGATCACCCTGTTGATGTATAGCGAGAAAAGAGTTGGGGCTAGCACACATCCTTGGCGTACTCCCCTTGCAATGGGGAATTTATCAGTTACGCTACCCTGCTGGTTCCATCGAACTTGCGCAAAGTTGTTCTCGTGCAATCTAATTAGTAAGGACAAAATTTCATTTGGGATGCCCTGTTCTTGTAGCGCGTTCCACAACTTAGCACGAGGAACCAGGTAGAATGCTGATTTTAAATCAACAAAGGCTGCAAAAAGCATTCCCCCCCCAAGAAGCACTACACGCCAATATAATAAAACAAATCTAAAAACTTGATCAATGGTACTAGTGTGACTACGAAACCCTGCCTGTAGGGGTGACAGTATGTCCTGTTCATCTATCCAACCATGGATATGCTGCAGTACGAGCCTGGCCAGAACTTTTTGTATGCATGCGATGAGGCTGATAGGCCTATAATTGCCTGGGTCCGAGCATGCCCCCTTTTTAAAGATTGGGATAATCTCGGCTCCCTTCCAAGTCTCCGGGACAGGCGAGCCCTTCGCAATACCATTGGCTAGCAACTGGATATAGGAAGCCCAAAGATCCTTGTCATGCATGAACAGATCTGCAGGAACAGAATCCAAGCCTGGAGCCCTCCCTTTTAGAATGTTATTCAAAATTTTTAGGACATCAGCTTTGGTAAAAGATAGGTAGCTAGCACTCGCAGTTGTATTTATAAGTACTTCGCACCCTTCTTCATCTCCATCCTCATGAGCGAACTGGGACGCATAATGGGAAACCCATGCGTCTGGTGACACATGGTTCGTGGGTTCACCTTTTTTGGCCCCCCTTCCCCATTTGACGATGTTCCAGAAGGAGGTCATAGATCTTTCTTTACTAGCACTTAATAGATCTCTCCAATACCTTTCCTCCCATTACCCCTTAGCCCTAGTTTGTGTTCTTTTATACATGACTCGGGCTTCCTTTATCTTAATTATATCTTTTGTCTTTACTGCATCAGACATGGCCATGTAGGCAACCCTACAGGATTTATCGTACCATTGATCCTCCTTCCTCACTGCCCTACACTGTTTTTTAGTGACTTTTTTGACAAAGAAGAATTTCAATTTGTTAAAAAAGACATCATGGATCGTACTAACATCAGATTCCGGAGTTTCCATAATGGAGTTACTCCTTAATTCTATGATAGCCTGGGTTGTTAGGTCCCTCATAGCTGTTATGCTTTCCTCATTAGTTACACAGTTGGACCATCTAATACGTCTGTTATCATTTGAAAGAGCTATTTGAACGTTATCCCTCGATTCTTCACTTTTCAATAGATCAAACAATTTAAATAACAGAATTAATGGGTCGTGGTCACTTTCAGCCCTTGGCTCTATCCACATATCAACGACACTGAACCAGTTCTCCTTATTGGTAAAAATGTAGTCGATACGGCTTTGTGATATGCCATTATTAAAAGTAGGGGCACCCTGTTGATCAGAACTCGTTCTTCCATTAGTGGCCCGTAGCCCATGCTCCATACATAGAACTTTTAGTTGTAATGCGGCCTCTGTCCACTTTTTAATAGGTATTAGAGACACTGCGCTCGTCACAACCATGCGAATCCACAAGGAAAGAAACATCAGCATCAGCATTACCATGAAGTAGTTTTATTAACTACAGGCTAGCCACAATTAGATATTATAGACATATTAGAGACAGCTGAGGGATTTCCCAGATTTAGGGGCTCATTATGATTGCGGATTTTCCGCATCCTCCGGGCTGGCGGAAGCCACCGCCGGCCCGGAGGATGCGGAAAATCCGCAGCGGACCCACCAAAGACCCACCGCCACATTAGGATGGCTGGTGGGTCCTGGTTTCCGTCCGCAGCTTTTCCTCCGCGGTTGGCTTACAACCGCGGAGGAAAAGCACTAATCTGGTGACGGTGTCTCTCAGACACCGTCCGCCAGATTAGTATGTGCCTGCAAACATGCTTTTCCGCGGCGGCTTTTCCGCCGTGGAAAAGCATGTGTAACTTCACTGCGGGGGCCCGTTGCGGGCCCCCTAGGTGAAGGGGGGTGTAGAGGGTGCACATGGGGGGTACCTATGGTACCCCCCTGCATTTGTATGCAGAAAGCGGCAGGCACCGCGCGGTGCCTGCCTCTTTCTGCATGCAAATGCAATGCGTGCATTTTTAACATTGCCGCGGGTGCAGCTTGAAGCCGCACCCGCTGCAATGTTAAAAATAGAGGATGTGACCGCCACCCTGGCGGTCACATCCTAATCGCACAGGAGGGGACTCCGCAGCCCATGCGGACGTCCCCTCCTCCTCAATGATCGCGGACGGACGCAAGTCCGTCCGCGATCATAATCGGCCCCATAGTCCTCTTCTACCGTGAGATCTATATCATGGTTATCTAGGGGCTCAAAACAGAAATTAAAATCACCGCCAACAATAACATTGGCGTTCAAACAATATTGTTTTAAAAGAGAATCTAATTGGTCAACTGCCTCAGTGGATTTACCACCTGGTAGCCCCCTTGAGTAAATATTGAATATATAAAGGTCCTTGCAGTGAGGTCGCTGTAATTTAACTAACAGAATATCAGGACTATTAGTAGCCAATTGAAGATCAGAGTGCCCAGTGTTCTGTCTTACGCATGTCACCATACCTCCCTTTGGCCTTCCCCTTAAACTCGGTGTAGCCGGGATAAAGAAATGTAAATAGACTTGTATAGGGTCTGGGACTTTCTGCCAGGTTTCCTGGAAAAGGATTATGTCCTTTGTATCCAGGAAAGTTAGCCAGTCCAGAGATGTCCCTTTACTTTTTAGACCTGCAACATTCCATGACACCAAAGTATATTGTGCAGAAACATCAGCATTAAGGGGTTCCGTGCTAATGAATTGGCTGATCATATGTTGTTGAGATGGAATGCTTTCACTCATATTATTCTCGATTATCACCAAGTTAGAAAGTGTTTTCACATTTGAGCTATAATTAGTTATGTAGCCAGATCGGCCAGTAGGGTCATAAGCTTCCTCTGTAGCCACCAGAGTATCTTGTCTGCTCCTCACTTCTGTCTGAGATGTGGGAATATCAACTTTCACAGTGTTTATCTGGTCCATCGGGTCTCTCACTAGATAATCACAAGGGGGAATAAGGCGGGCAGTGTTACATCCCCTACCGAGTCAATCACAGTCATTTAACCCCGATAGAACCTCATATCTGTTTCCTAGAGCCATTCCCCATTTGTTGCATGGAACCTTTATTCCTCTACTATTTCTAACAATGTCCCACACAGGTCCCGGAGTTTTAGGGAATGTTACATTTGGTTGTTCGCCATAGAAAAATGTGAGAATAAGTGGGACAACGGTCCCAGATCTTCTTTGTGGCTGAAAAATATTGGTTTAAGATTGATGGACTCTCTATATGCATTTGTGGAATTCAGCTCCATGCCTAAACTCTATCTTTAAACACAAATGGGAACAAGAGCTGGTTTTCCGCATGCAATAGAATAGAGAAGAAAGCTTGGAAGAGATCCACAACCATAAACCATTCCGCAATGCAATGAATCTGAAAAAGTATTGTTGCTGGTTTTGCGGTACAACATGGAACAGCTATTATATCAATCTTTCAAAGTTTCTGTACAATCCAGTATTTCCCATTTGGTTTCTGTAAACTCGTGATTGGTGAATTTCAAGGACTTCTGACAATCTCTTTTAAAATCCCATGTTTTAGCATGTTCTCAATTACGGGTGCTATTCATGCAGCTGTCTCTAGTGTCAAATTATAATGTGGTGTTCTTTGGAAAATAGCATTTTGCTTTCCTATAAATCAGACAGGTTCTAAACCTTTAATTAGTCAGATATCTTTCCCTTTAGAGTCCCATACCTCTGAGTTCACTGCATTATTCATATCAGGAGGTAAGTCTGCAACTGTTCTCACTGGATACTACCCTACAGCTGTTCCTTGTTAGGCTATTTTAAATTCCACGCCTTCAAGATGCATTTAGAATTCAACACCATCCAGTGTGCAATAAATAGTGAAATTTAATTTTCACAAAAGATCTTTCCCTAACAGCAATCCAGTAATCAAACTTGACTGAATTAAGATTGTAAAAAACATAACAATATTGTAAAATACACAAAACTACATAAATAACACATTAAATCATAATGAAATCTAATGTATAATTGCTAATTATTTCTTAAAGTTCATAGTCACAATGAAGGCCAGGGTATCCTAAGTTATTACTGAAACATGAACCATCGAGCCTCATGTTAATAGCTTGGTATTAATAAAGTGCCTAAGTGTTGTTAATACGTAACCTTTGGTAAAAAAAATAAATCATCAAAGGAACATATTGTATTTAAGGTTAGTACAATAAAATATTCAAACAATCATATTGTGATTAAGGTTACTAACAGAGATGCCACATTTCATGAGATTGTGGTCACATAGCTGTTCAGCCATTCCTAGTTTTAATACAATATTGACCCAGCAAGCTTCCTATTTATAAAGTGTTGTTGTATTATTAACATCTAAACCACTGAAAGGTGTAATCATCAGTAAAGTGCCAGAGTGCTGGTAAACCTTTAGAATTATCTAAGCTTCCTGACGGATGAAGTTCAAATTTCCCTGGTTTTAACATTTGTTTCCCAATAATAGAACACTTCATTTAAATAGTTTTTCATATAAAATCAAGAATTTCATCAATTTCCCTAACAGATTTACCAGACTAGAATCACATATTATAAATAGATTTTTCTCTTCAAATAAATGTGTTTCAAACATGATTTTTTATTTGTTTATTTGCGACACCTACAGCTGGGATCTTTTTTCCTGACAGGGGAAGGTCTGAGACTTTTGCTGGTCTGTGGATTTGTTTGCTCCAGTGTTAATAAGAAATGACACTTGTTGGCCATGAACTTCTCCTTGTATAAATGGTTCATGTTGGTCTACCTCTAAGACTGCGCCAAGTACGCAATCTTCCTACCACCTAAGGTTCCTTCATTGGTAATTGTCAGAGTCAAAACACTCATTTTCCAGAATGGAGAATTGGTGGAATGGATTCTTGTTTTGAAATTGGTTCTGATTTGCTCCTGGTACATTATTCATATTAAATCTGGAATTGTCCATATTCTGTGGGGACATTAAAGCTTGTGGAAACTGCATTATAGGAACTTGAAACTGCATTTACATTTACATTTATTGTACAGGCACTTGATTGAATTGGAATATTCTACACGCATGTTTGATTTACTCCCGACATTTGCTCATCATCACTTACTTAATTTGGATTCTGTCCACTCTTCTTCCTCCAAAGCCTGATTTTGTTACAATAATGACAAGGAATCGACTTCTTCAACTTTGCAACGTTTATCCTACAATTTGGGTCAATCTTAACACCTCTATCCAGTGGCGTTTTGCCGTGGGAGTGCTGTGAGGCAGTGGGGTGGAGCAGGGGAGGGTCAGGGTGGGGGGGTAGTGGAGTCTGACATGCGAAGGACAGGAGTAAGGTAAGTAATTAAATAAATAAAACAATTTACCTTACACACACTGCATCGCCAACTCGGTAAGGTAGCTGACCTCCAGCTTGAAAACCAACACCTTGCATTAAGTTAACATTCCTTCTGAATGACTGATTCTGAAATCCTTTCAGAGCTAGCTTTGTCTGTGCTTGCATAAACTTCTCCTTCAGTCTTTCCTGCTTCATTTCTTGTTCATTACTGCTGTTTTCTTCATACCTAAGGATGACATCTAAAGGTTTCGTCTTCCAGTAAATCACATTTTGCTGTATGTGCATACTGATCTCAGGTCGTAATCCAAGAACAAAGTGTGGCACAAAACTCCCCATGTCACTATTCTCATGATTTTCTGTTAAAACGCCTGTAATAATCATTCATTGTAAAACATGCACTGATTTTTTTGCATTTTGAGTAGTTCAATTTATTTCCAGCCAATTAATATCTCTTGCAGGAACTTTCCCGTTCAAATTGGTAATCACCACATTGTACTTTGTCATCACCACAGGGGAGGGTGCACTGTACAGCTATTCTACAGTAATTCCACAAATCACTTCTCACTACAATGTCAAATAAAGTATTCAAATCTGTCCACAAAACTATTGAAATCCTAACAAATCTATCATCTTGGGTATACCACAGTGTAGAATTCTCTCTCGGTTTTGGAAACTTGTTGGTAAATGGTGCAAGATCATGACTACTCAATGAAATAGCCTCATATCCTCCAACCGGTGTTGCTGGTGTCTTACTATTTACTTCTGCTGGATCTGAGGGTTTCTTTTTCTTTTCCTGTTTCCTTGTCCATTTATTCTCTAATCTGTCAAAATTGTATCTTTTGCTGATGTACTTTACTAATTATACTATGTGTAACCTCATTCCTGAAGACGGCATTGTCACAATAGCTTCATCATCTAACTGTGCCCAAAAACTTCTCTATAATGGTACACTCTTTGACAGATCCAGTTCATATTTACCTGCCTACTCAGGCAATTTATCATGATGAGCAGCTGCACATCTTGTCATTTCTTTATTCAAATGTATCAGTTCACTTTCATGATCATGCTCCAAATTTGAAATATCCAGCCAACCCCTAATAATTTATACAAATGTTACACTTAATTTCAGCACATCTAAAGGTCTTGCCATTTCTTGACTAACAGGTAGTCCTTCTGCAATTTCCCCTCACTAATTCTCAGAAGTCTCTTCAAACCACAGAGGAAGAATCCCATTCTTAAATGGTCCTGGCTCTCCCTGTACAATTGGTGTTGTAAAGACAACCCTCCTTCCTTCTCTCTCTGATTGGACATTTTGTAGTGGCATCCTGGTAACAATCTGTAAAGTCTGCGATGTTGGGGCAACTCCTATTGCACCTAATCCTCCTACAGCTCCTTGATCTTCAAGATTCGTGAGAATATTTATTGAGGCATTCACCACTGGCCATGCCAATGCCTGTGCTGTTACCACTTGTAACACTGGTATACGGACAGTCGCAATTGCGGCAGTAATGCAATTTGAAGTGTTTGAAATGGTCTCTCAATCCGAATTATATTCAGTTCAATGGAGGCTATAGCCCCTGTAGCCCTAGAAGTTAAATCACTATCAGTATTTGTTGGTGGATGCTTAGAAAATAAAACATCTGTAATATCATCCTCTGAATCACAATCAGAGTTTGCTTTCTTTGCAGTTTCTTCATCATTTCTCTGATTCAGATTTTTTTTGTGTCTTTTTCTGCAGTTAAATAAATTTTCTCCATCTTTGCTGTCCTTTGTCCCATTGAGCATCTGTGTAATTTCACACAGCCTTTTTCGCTCTTGACTGATATTTTTCCTTCTCTTTAGCATGAGCTGTCTCTCCCAAGCATTTTAATGATTCATATTTTGTGGGTCTAGGAAGTGGTTTCATCGCATACAATTTTTTCCTTAAATGTTCAATGACCCTTAAATCAAATGTATCATATTGCTGTAATTCAAATATAGCCTTGTTTTCACTAATCATGCACAATTGATGAAGCCACAAACATGTGGAGCCCTATATTTGTTGACATGTAATGAGCTGGCGTACCCTTCGGCAGCACTTCTTCTCCATCCCTAATAGGATGCTTACATCACCCCTTATCAAATCTCAAAGAGTTTAATAAATTTCATATGAGCCATAATTCAACAATGTATGTGTAATCAACAAATTTCAATTCAATGTTTGATTCTGTTTTAATTCTGTGTACATCGATCTCTTTCTCCAATCCTGTTACAGCGTAGTACTTGACGACTCTTTAACCTATCTAAGCATGGCACTGTCTTATTCGAGTGTGGCAATCCGTGTCATCATCAACCAATTGTAGCATGACACTACACCAATTGCCCAGTCTTGATGCGGGACACTATGACATATCTCTCACTCCTCACAGCGGTTCACTCTCCTTTACAATTTTTTCATACAACTCTAAGCTGTTCCACTAAAGAAATTCAAAGAAGTTAATTCATATAAGTAAAAATCAGAAATAAGGTTTTAACTCCTTCCGCCTTCTTAACACTTATAAACACAAGAATGAGAACTCGATCAGTGGGAAATAACTCTAACTGATGTAGCTTCCCCTTTGTACATTAGGCTCTACTAACACCAATCAATATTAGTACAACAATGTTATAGTCCCTATCTAAAATGTGCAGTTTGATGGTACCTCACAAATCCACACCACAAAAATTAGCATACAAATATCAATGCATTTTCAACTGTTTATTTATTTATCTATCTGTCTCGAGATCTTAGACTTCTTTGAGTCCAATAACCACTTCAACTGCTCAACATTTAGCACTTACACACTACATATTCTCAAACACAACATTATGAAAAAATGTCATAAAAGACAATAGTGTTACATTACCCGATTTTTTATATCTTTTTTTTATTGAGCAGAAACAGTAGAGTAATTCATTACATAATAAACAATAAAAATCTAATATTAGTATTATTTTGATACTACAGAAATGGGCTTCACGAAAAAGATGATAAAAGAATTCCGTAGACATCATTGATCAGTTATAACAAAAATAAAGCTATCTCCAGTCTTCCTTAAAAGATTAGGAATGAGGTAGTGCAATGTGGCTACAGTGCATTTAGGTGGAATTTTAAAACATTACAGAGAACAGTTCTAATTAACACTTAAACCATTCTTGAATTGTTCCATATATCTCCAAACCCTCGCAAATCTTTTAATTGCAGCTGTCCTTTTTGCGTAGGCCTTTTCAAATTTCCTTATACAAATCATTTTCCTATGCGATTATAAATATGTGGGAACCCGTCTTGTCCTACAATTCTGCAGAATCAAGGATAGTGCCACTAAAAAAGTATTTGCAATAACAGCTTCCTTGGCTTTTAAATTAGGAACGATTTGTCTCTGTTTTGAAAAAAGTGCCACTTTAGCCTCCGGGTCAACTTGGCCCTGTAAGCCATTACTAAGAGCACCAAATATTTTTTCCCAAAAATATGCCAGTAATGGACAGGTGAAAAAAGTATGGATCCATTCTCCTCCACCAAATTGTTGGCATCAAAAACATATATGTTCCAATTCTGTTTAGATCCTATGGAGAGCTTTAGAAGTGTAATATGCCATCCATCGTGACAAGAAAGACATACACCTAAAATTAGCCACCCTTAAGCCTTTACTGCCAAGTTGTGAGATTGTCTGCCATTCGATCTCCGAAATAGAGCATTGCATTGTCACCGTAATTTTGACTAAACAAATCTTTATTCGATGGTCTGCCACTTGACTCTGCAGAAATCTATACCAGCAACCCACCCCACTCAGCCTAGCTTTAAAAAGAGTAGCCACTATTGAAGAAGGGCCGGTGCTGGATATAAGACAATATATTTCTAATAAGTAGACAATGTGTATAACTTCCCTCAAAAAATAGCTTACAACAACCCCTGCAACTAGCTAGAATTAGAAAAAATACTTTCCAGGTGTTAGATCTCCCTCCCAGGATAAAATGGCCCAGCTCAATGAATCCATTTGTATTCCAAAACCTTAAATGACTAGACTCGATATGTAAACCTACAACTTTGCAGTTTTTTAACTGCAGATATTCATAACTAGCCACCAAAGCGTTAATGCTATAAAATGACTGAAGTCTCATACGGACATCTTGCAACATCTTATACCTAGGTATTTTGGGGAGTTTGGCAGTCTTTTTTAAGCCTGGGACCTGTGATTTCACCTACGTTACCATTTTTTTGAGAAAGAAATTATCTAAAGATCCCTTAAAATCAAATATACTGACCAAAAAATCTAAAAGAGATGCTTCATAATGTATACGTAACTGGGGCAATGCCAATCCCCCCTGATTTATTCCCAATTGTAGTACTGTATATTTTACTCTGGTACTTTTTAATTGAGACAAACTGTCAAAAGATTACATCAAGCTTTTTAAAATATGCCATATTTATTTTTATCGGAACATTCATCAATAAATAAAAAATAAAAACAAGATTGACATTTTAATAAGGGCTTATAAGAGTAATAGGGAGAAGGGACCATCTATCCAGTAAATCCCAATTTTAATTTTAACATTACCTCATAGATCAGTTTTTAGAGTTCAATGTAGGAATGAGGTATGTATAATAGTAATATCAATAGTTACACATAATTAGTTATATAAACCTCTAGATATTGAGCCTGGGTATGCGAAGCCGCAGGATGTTGAAAACTGTCAGGGAAAGTATTGCCTTATGTATTAGTTAAACCTCAGTATTTCTGTCATATTATGGTTAATTTTCTAGCCTTCAATAGATTGAAACTACTCAAACTAGGCCTGTAATATTCTTATCTTTTGTTCTTTGGGAGACACAAAATGATATAATCTACAAACAATTTTGAGCTTGGGCATGCCTTCTATTGGTGCTTCAATTCCCTGATTTGCCCTTATCCTGACTGCCTTTGGTTCAATAAAAGAAAGTAAAAAGTTTGGGTGATAGTGGACAACTCTGACGAATTCCCTGATTTATATCTATAGTTCCAGCTATACTGGAGTTCAAATAAATCTGCACCTGTGCGCCCTGATATACATTATATAGCATATTGATGATTAAGCTCAGAAATCCCACCCACCTAAGAGCAAAAATGAGGTTATTCTAATTGGCAAGGTAGAAAGCTTTTTCGGAATCTACCGACGCATAACCCTATTGATACTTACACCTTCACCACTCCAACCACCTTCAAAACTGCAACTCCATCATTCTTCAAGTTTGGGATTAAGGACATGGACATTTCTAAATTAAAGCACTCTTTTTAAGTTCCTGTCTTGCCAAATGAACCATCCACTGTTACCAACTGCTGAGGCATGGGGTTCCCCTGTCACTTACTCTATTAATCCTGAAACACTGCATGTGTAATAAGTCAATGGATCTTTGAATGTGGCTTTGAAGGTGGCTCAGACATAAGGAGCTGAAATAAATAAGAATCATTATCAATCTTCATCGCTTTTAGTTCAGCCAGTAAAGAGAGTTAAGTTCAGTTAAAGCGTTTTATTTTCAAATCTTTTAGTTTTTCATTCTTTATTAAAATATTATTCTACAAGTATTTTGTTAAAGGTAAACATTATTAATCAATCAATAATTAGTTTTAAGATAAGTTGATCTAGCAAATCGAAAAAAGCATCAATACAATGAAAAATAACAAGCACGTTCCATAAAGGAACTTCCCTAATCTGAGCTGTTTCACCTCCTATTGTGTAGCAGTAAATAGAAGTTCCATTGAATGCCTGGAAATTGCTGGCCTAATGTTTTTGTATTTCACTGTTGCTATTTTCTATTTTTTAACTTTTTAAACTTCCCCCTTTGCTTCCTGCTAAGGCGATGCTTTGAGCTGATTGTTGGTTTTGACCAATCATACGCAAGCTCAGGAGGAGCCAGTTTTATGCATGCCGCAGCATGGACAAATTTCTGTTTCAGCTCCTATTGTGTGGGAATAGATAGATGTTCCATTGAATACCTGGAAATTGCTGACCTCATTTTCATGTAATTCGCTGTTGCTATTTTTTATAGAGGCTTATTTTTGCACTTTTAGAACTTCCCCTTTGCTTTCTGCTATGGCTGTGCTACGTGCTGAATGGTTGGCTTTGACCAATCAGACACGAGCTCAGAAATAGCCTGTTGAGCCCCTGGCAATTTATGCACACTGCAGCACAGATGCCTGCAGTGGGTGTACTGCTGGTTTGCCAAAGGCAAGCTCGTCTGAGCCTGTCCATGCCTGGATTTTGTCAGGTGCCAGGCACTCTGTCCCTTGGAACAAACACAGGCTAGTTTATTCTCGAGAGGAGCTCCTATTACTCAAAACTCATCCGAACATCTGCAATAAGCAAGCCTGAGTCCCAACAGTTTGCCCTTTACACTGTAAACAGTGTGAGTTCAACTTAAGGGTGGGAGGCCCTAATACTGCTCCTCCCCCTCATACTTCAAAGTTTAAATGTCCTAGCTTAAATTGCTGCTCACTGGTTAAACACTATGCTGAAGTGTTTGACCTATACAAGAGCAGACACTGGATGTCCTTTTTTTAACAGAGACCTGGCCTACGCCTGACCCTGTAGCAGAGCCATTGCTGGCTCTTCCTTGTAGTTATACCATGAAGAAGTACAATAGAGTAGGCAGTAGTGGGGGGCATCACAGTAATCTTTTAGGAGCGCTATTCTTGCAGTCTCACCAGGGAGACTATTCTGGATTTGAAAAAATGCCTTCTTTAAAATTACACTTAACTGCAACTTCACGCTATCAGGGCTACTAATCTACCACCACCCTGGGAAGATTTAATTAAATTAGTCAATACACTGATGACCAAGTCTGCCAATTTTAACATTGTGGGGGACCTTAATCTCCACTTAGAAGACCACCAAAACAATGAGGTCAATAATTTCCTGGTTGATCTTGCTGCCTGCCAACTGGTGCAATGTGTCCCAAGTACCACTCACTCAGCAAGGCATCTTTTAGATTCTGTATTCTCTAATTTACCCATGATGAAGGTACACCCCCCTCTGCCCATAGCCTGGTTGGACAACTTTTTAATTTCTAAGACATTATGGGGTCATTGCCTATCTGCTCAAATCCAATTTTGAAACACCCATGGCATAAGCTGGATGCAGATCACTTCTGAGACCTCCTTCTAACTCAGATGCCCCAACTGCCACCTAATATAGAGGTAGCAAATAGCCTTTTCCATGCATGGCTAATCCATGCTCTTGATAGCTGCATCCCCGCCAAACTTACCCATAGTAAAATACCAGTCCTTGGTTTAATTAGTCACTAACCCATGCAAAGAACATTTTCAAGGTACTGGAACATGCCTGGAGATGCTCCTATGATCCAGCCCTAAAAACTCAATATCGATCTGCCATTAAAGCCTACCACAAACTAATCTGTAAATCCAGGGTCGATTACTTTGCACTCAAAATTAAAAGTAGCAGTAACCCTGCGAAAAGTATCTTCTCTCTTCTTAATGACCTGAGGAAACTCACAACGGTAGCAGAACCTACCATCACTTCGAACACTCAGTGTGATTATCTGGAAAACTACTTTATAAGTAAGACTATGTTAGTCGAAAGCTACGGACGAGTTCCCTAGGTCCCTCACTACTCTCCTTCCCTCTACTATCTAATGTGGAGTTATGTACTCAACAATAAAATCAAATCTGGCTCACCAGCTAATCCCTCTAAACCAGACTAGTTCTAGAAATTTCAAGAACACCCCCTACTGGTCTGCTGTGAGATGATAAATGTGTCGATGGCACTGGTACCCTCCCCATGGAAACATGGCAACCTTATCCCTCTGCTAAAAAACCTTCCTCTGATATATCTAAATAATTTCCCTGCTCCCCTTTCTGGCTACAACTACATTAACTTCATTCTAACAAATTTTGTTGAGTCCAATTATAACCTGGACTCTTCTCAGAATGGTTTTAGACCCTATCACAGTACTGAATCCCCCCTGTTGGCAGTCAAGGGACATTTGCAAGGTTCCTCAGATGAGGGCAACACCTCAGTCCTAATTCTACTCGATCTAAGTGCCGGGTTTGATACAGTATCCCATTAGATCCTGTTGCGTCTCTTTCAGGAGATAGGTGTTGGGGTTGCTGCCTTAACCTGGTTCACGTCATTTCTCTCTGGGAGATCTTTTCAGGATGTTGTTCCCCCTTATTGCTCCCAGGTGTACACCGTAAATCATGGAGTACCCCAGGGATCGGAGCTGAGACCCACGCAATTTAACATTTATACGCAACCTCTTGCGGTGGTAACGAAAGATAGGGGCTGTCATTAGTATCCTATGCTGATGACACTCAGCTCGTGATTTCATTTTTGTACAGTTCTAACCAGAGTTTGACCAAATTTCACGATGCGAGGATGGCCGATGTAGATTGGATGTCACATAACTGTCTACAGCTTAATGACAACAAATCAGAGATTCTCCTTTTAGGAAGAGATACCCACATTTGGGGGGATTAGTGGCGGCCGGCCTCACTAGAATCAGCCCCATGCCCAAGGAGGCCATAAAGATTCTGTGGGTCTGGGTAGAGTGTGGATTGTCTTTTGAAGCACAGACGAAATCAGTGGCAGGTGTCTGTTTTGCACTTTTACGAGGACTTAATTTCTACTTGGGTTCTTCGACCCACAAACGCGCCAGATCATCATCCATTTCACTGTACTCTTTAGACTGGATTACTGCAATTCTTTGTATATGGAGGCTAACAAATCTGGGATCCAATGACTTCATAGTGCTCAAAATGTGCAGTGTGAATTCCCTAAATTCTTCTCAGTTTCTAAATTCATTCTTAAACTTCACTGGCTTCCAGTGGACAAGAGAATCCACTATAAGACATTGTGCATTGCTCACAGAATCCTTACCTTCCCAGTGCCCCGTATCTTATCCAATTTACTATCTCTGTATGTCCAACGCCATGAGTTGCGCTCAATGGACCTTCACCTGGCTTGTGTCAGAATAGCAAGAGCTGGAGGGCGCTCATTCTGAGCAAAGGCGTTAGTCCTTTGGAATGCTCTCTCGGTGACCATCAGAAACATCCCAAATCACTGGGCTTTCAGAAAGCCCGTGAAGACTTGACCTTTTCCAGCCAAATCCCCAGTCTTATCTCTCTTCTGCAATCTGATCTGGAACTAGCGCTGGGACATCTCATTGCTTTGGCATCAATGCGCTGTATAAATCCATTAATGTAACATAATGTGAGCTAAGACAGGAGAAATGTGAAAGGGATTAAAGGTATTAATTCAGATGCCCATGAAAAGTTCTGATGAGAAACTCAAGCATAAGCATAAAGCTTTAGTAGAATAAGCTGGAAAGTATTCTCTTAATAACAGCAGATCAAGAAATAAATTAAGACTTCTCATAAAAGAATGTCCAAGCAAACTCAGTACAGAGTCTCCTCTGAGAGATTCAGGGAAAAAGGGCTTAAATTCCTCTGACTGGATATTCTCGCCTCAGTGCTGAATCTAAGCATGGGCCCCACGCTGCAACTCTGGGCAATAGCTTGCTTAGTCTCCACAACGGCCCCCGATACACAAGAGATGCCTGGTTTCACCATGGGATGCCCAGGAGTGGACACCTCACAAGGAAAAGCCAGGAGGGGTTCCCTTGTGGTAGGAGTACAAGCGCCGGGATACTTACGGGTGACTGTTCGTGCTATACAAATACAACACATTTACATTTACATTTACAATACCACAGAGCAGCGAGGTAGAGCGAGGTAGAGCAAGGTAGAGGCGATGCGCTCTCGACGAAGGAGTGGTCCCGCTTTTCCCCACTGCTCCGACAACTATCCAAGGAATCGCAGTCCAGGGATTGGGTTGCATCTGTCGCCTTTCCCTCCGGACCATAGTCTGCCCCCAAAGCTGGTCTGTAGCGTGAATCTGCAGTTGAAGTGTCCCCGAGAGAGGACACAACTGCTGCAGGTACTGTGAGAATGCCTATGTGGCCCAACTGTTTTACGGAGCACTTTTCTTTTCTCCCCTAGAGACTTAGCACCGCCACCCCAGCTGCCCGTGAGCAGGTAATCGCGTGGTGGCCCGTGTCCTCATCGCCGGTGTCCCTCATCTAAAGCAGATATACCCATGCTACTTTCTTACGGGGTAACCTGCGAACTACAGAGCACACCTCATTGTATTTCAAGAGACCATAGTGTGCAAGAGCAGCGCTCCAGGCCTCTCAGCACTAGCACTGAGTACCCAGCCAGGTCCTCAGAGACCAAGCCATTCAATACTGACTGCTGAACCCTCAGCCTCACAAAGCAGCAGCCAAGAGCCAAGAGACAGCTTCACCATTGATGACTCTCTCATCGCCTGGCAGGGCACTTGAATCTTGTCTGCCACCCTGCCTCAACAGACTCTGTCGCTATCCTGCTCCTGCCAACCCAGGCCTGGCAGCTGATGAACCGAAATGGTGTCTGACGTCAGTTCTTTCATCAGGTGACCATGGGAACCTGTTTTGGTGTTCGAGGAAGGAGGGGGCAGCTTGACCACAAGCCCCAGGAGTCTCTATTTTGCTGCTACTACTGACAACATCAATCTGCACATGAAGGTGCATAGGGCTCCTGCTTGGATCCCCAACGCAGGAGCCGGTTTTGGTTTTTGAGGAAGGAAGGGGCCAAGGGGGCCCATCTGCACCTGTCACAGCCTGGTGGAGGCTGGGCTGGCCTCCCCCTCTAACGTCAATGCCCCCAGCCCCAGGACCATCTGGACCACCTTGGGGAAGAAAAAAAATGTGAGTATTCATGAAGGTAACTGCAACATATCTAGATACTTTTCTGGCCAAAGCTACATCAGCTCTAGAAAAAGAAATCGCTCTTACGGAAAGGAAACGTTAGTTGGGCCCAGGGGTATGGCATTCATCTACCTTGGTTGCTTCTTTAACACAGGGAGGCGAAACAAAAGTAGATGGGCCTGCTTCTAAAGAACTGCTGGCTGCATCTAAGTCACCCACAGAACACTTACAGCCTGTCATTACACATAGGGAGAATCTAATAGCCTATTTCATTATTAATGAGAAATGCAAAAGGGGCCATGCGCTTTTGCCTCCCAAGTGTCCAGAAGATCAAAAAGGTCACCACCCCAGCGAGCTCAACTTGTGCAAGCGGCCAGCAACACCTTAATTCTATACCTCCTTCAGACTGGGACAACCTTTTTGATAAATTGAAACAACTTTTACAACCAATGTATGCCCGCTTAGACTCTATAAACTGCATTTTACAAGGCTTAACTCAGATCAAATTGGTATAACAAATGGTGGCAGATCCCGGTGCTAATCTAGCCACCTCTAGCCTTCAGTTAAAATACATAGCCACCCCTGCTTTCTGTACAGCTTCTTAAAATAATAATTGTGAAATGCATAGCCTGGGTACTAAATGTTAAAAATCAATTCCTGGATGTGCGCCAACTAATTCACCCCTACCACTACCACAGTAGGTCACCCATATGCAGTCAATCAGATGATTTCTAGTAGAGTTTCAATAGGTAATGTTCACGTGGGTTTAGATTCCAGGTGTTCTCCACCACAGGCGACGATTAAAGATATAATGGACAAGGGACATTCTCATAATATAGAAAAACCACATGCTAAGGCAAATCTTTCCTCAGTTCAGGCTCAAGGTAGATTAAAACAACAGTTTGAACTAAGCATGGGCGGAAAATCCGTTTCGCTCGCGGATTTTGCGGATTTTCGGTAAATTCGCAATCCGCGAGATTCGCGAATCTCCCGCAAAATCCGCAAATCCGCGACCAGCGGATTTTGCTCGCACTGTTCGCGTGAGTTCGCGGCTTCCCAGTACAACTTCGCGCCCCGCGAATAAGTGCAAAATTGCAGAAATACGATCTTAGCAAAACTGAAACTACTTACCAGGTTCAAAAGTTCAGGCTCATCATTAGTAGCCATTTCCTGTAGTGCTTCCTGAGGGGCCCCTCCAGAGTTCAGTTGCCAGTTGCAACTATTATGTGACCCTGCTCTGAACCTCAGAATAGTTACACATATGCCACAAAGGTCCTGAATTACAGCTAAGGGAGACAAGCAGGAGCCAGGCTGGAAGTTCAAATGCATTAATCAGCCCCTAATTCAATATTGTCAGTTGGGGCAGGGCAGGTGTTGTAACTAATTTTGCAACAATGAAAGCACTTAGCAAGTGCAAAAGATCACTAATCAGGAAGCACTAAGGAAGCAGGTGCCAGCTAAAAAAATATTCTGTGACACATTAATCAGCCCCAAATTAATTCAGGTCACTTGAGGCAGGGAAGGTGTGCTTGCGTTGCCACAATAATGTACACTGACTGGACAACCAGAGGGTGCTGTGATGAAACAGAGGGTGGCATGGGTGGGCCAGAGGGTGGCATGAGTAGTCAGAGAGTGGCAGTGGGGACAGAGAGTGGCAGTGATGAAGAAGAGGGTCCCAAACAGGCTGGACACGTAGAAACAACAAGTTCGCGAAACTTGCGACCCGACAGGTAAGTTCGCAATTTGCGACATTGTACAAAACCCTCGCGAACTGGCAGAAACCCGCGCAAACACAAAAAAAAAATCCGCAAATTCGCGAGAATTCGCGGATTTTGCGGATTGCGAGTTCGCAAATCCGCAAAATTCGCGAACGCGAGATTCGCAAAATTCGCCCATGCTTAGTTTGAACATCCCCCAGCTGCCTTCCCCTTATGTCCTAATTTCAGTGATTGTGCCCCTATTCCGTCTAGATTTAAAATAATCCCCACTTCCGTTGATGGGCAAGGTCCGTCACTGGCTGAATCAAAATTCAAACATTGGTCACTTGATCCATAAACACTTCTTAGAGGCCAGAATAACACAGTGGATTGGTTCTGATTTAACAACATTTAATAATGACTGCATCATTTTAAAGTTTGATAATGAAAGATTAGTGAGAGCCTTCCTATGAAGTTTACTGGTTGCCCCTTCCCTTCATTCTCAGATTTTTTTCAGTTTCTCATGGCTCTTTTTTATAGGCGAACATCAGTTTCTAGTCATCCTGAAAAAATTAAGGTCCTTCCCCCAGTGATCTCCTGGCATACATTCGTGCAGGGGGTCACAGATTCCCTTGTGGAGAAGTGTGGCTCAATGGTTAGAGCGGCAGACCCTGATGCAGAGGTCTAACCAGGGTTCGATTACCTGCCTTGGTGGTTCTTGGGCTCAAAAATTCCACGGACCTGATAATTCTCTCGCCTCTGTGCCTATTCCAATCATGGAGTCCCACTCTGCAACTCTGGGCAATAGCTTGCCTAATCTCCACAACGGCCCCCACAACGCTAAGGATGCCTGGCCTCCTCCTTGGGGGTGCCTATGAGTGGACGCCTCACAGGGAAAGCCAGGATAGGTTCCACAGTGGTATTCGTACAAGCGCCATACAAGTATCAATTTACATTTACATTTTTGTTCCATCAAACAGGTGTTCAGTGTTGGATGATAAGGAAACTTGCGATTAACTGACTCCTGATCGAATGGTTACTGATTTGGCATCTGTAGAGAGGGTTCGTTGACTGGTTTAGCTTCACACAATAGAGATATGCCGCATCCAATTGAACCCACTATACTTATACTCCCAGCACTGATGGTGCATTGCCCACAAGAGCCCCCTAGTGACGTAAAGTTTCTCTCTTGGAACATAGCGGGATATGAAAATAAAAAAGATAATCATAGCTGGTACAAAGTGTTCATGAATATGGACATTATATGTTTCCAGGAAACTTGGTCAGAGCTGCCTGTGTATGTCAATGGCTATCTCTCCTATGTTACCCCAGCAG
This sequence comes from Lissotriton vulgaris, assembly GCF_964263255.1. NCBI lineage: Eukaryota > Metazoa > Chordata > Amphibia > Caudata > Salamandridae > Lissotriton > Lissotriton vulgaris. Next base: position 561,477,396 of record NC_141685.1, on the reverse strand, counting down.
TCCCTTCATCAGCAGGGAGATCCAAGGGGGGGTCTACTCACACTTATTGCAAATATGATAGCCCTTGGCAAGGTGAACTTCATGAACAGTTCCCCCCATTTCCACATCGTTATAGCCGAAAGCTTTGGGAAAATTGATTTGTTGTTGATTACATTTTACAATAGTAATTTCAAGAAACCTACGCAAGTGATAGAGGAGTTGGGGTAAATATAGGAAGCCTTATTAATACATAATTCACATTAACCTAACATTAATAAAGTACCCAGGATTCAAGAGTACCCAGTGGCTCCCGCATAAGGCTTTGCTCCTATGTGTGCTGGAGGTTAAAGCAAATTATGCTCAGTTCAAGACCTGCCCTCTCCACCAGGTGGGCCTGGGTACTTTATGAATCGGGTAGATACAGGTCGCAAAAGGTACATCTAGTAATAGACAGCTTTAATGTGAATACACTAGATTGCATTAAATCATTGGTGTAGATAGTTTAAACATTTTGGTCCTGAAGAATCACTAGTGCAATTAACTTAAAGCTAGAAACATGTTGACCTACAATGTTCTGACAAGGACGCCACTACACAAGACATTGTACTCGAATCAGTGCCTTGTATTCTCTGTTTTTACTTAGGGTAGGAGACCCCCAGAATAAACTTTGTCCTTCTAGGTACTCCCAACCCTATTTTTGATCACCTCACCACATCTACACAGTTCTGGCCCCACACCAGCACTTCACCAAATGGCTGTTGGATAGAAGATCTCCAATAAAGTGCCCCTTCTAAAGGGAGCCCATTGGGTATTGCACCGCCGACACAACGAGGAACAGCTCATACGATGAAGCATGACAACTGCAAGGGTGTGTGAGGGCATTACAATCTAACATATGGATTACCAAAACTGACCCCACCTGGGGCATAGTTGGTTTCAGTCTTTCCGGACTCTGTATCTCCTATCCCTGAGAAACAGCTTAATTCCATTTTTGAATACTTCCATTGGAGCCCCTGTTATGCTGGACCTACCACTCTACAAAGATGAGAAAAAGCCCCCCCCCCCACGTCCCTCCTTTTTGTATACAATCTCTACAGTGGGACCTCCAACATCATGGAAACAATTGGTGATAATCTCTTAGATAAGAAAGGGGACCCCATGAGTCCAGTAAATTACCGCCCAATTTCTCTGCTGGACTGCACAGCAAAATTAATGGGGAGATTGCTCCTAAACAGACTGGAGGATTGGTCAGCGGATAATAATGTTTTAGCAGAGACCCAAAACGGGTTTAGAAAAGGGAGGGGAACGATAGGCCAAGGACTTAATCTGGCCTTAATTGCAGCAAAGTATGATTGTGCAAAAAAGTGGCAGTTTTATATGGCTTTCGTGGATCTGTCTGCGGACTTCGACTGTGTAGACCACTCCACTTTCTTTTTATTAGGGAACTCTATAGAGGGGCAGGGGCTGTAGTTAGGTATGGCAAACAAGGGGAATGTACAGAAACCTTTCAAATGGAAAAGGGGGTGCATCAGGGGTGCGTCCTAGCCCCCTTTTTATTCTCCCTGTACACCAATAAATGTAATGAAGTCCTGACCACACAATGCATGGATGTTCCATTAGCGGGTGGCTTACCCCTGCTGGATCTCTTCTATGCAGATGATGCGGTTCTGATGGCCAGGACACCCCTGGCCTTACAGCGCCTGATTGGATCCTACTCAATCTTCATGGCCAAACTAGGTTTGCTAGTTAACAGATCAAAAACCTATATTATGATAGCGTGAACAGGAACATAAAAATCTATTTCCTTTTATTTAGACGGGGGATTGCTGGAATGAGTATAGTCCTTCATGAATTTAGGCCTCTTCTTTGATTCCAAACTTAACTGTGCGCCCATGGTTGCAAACAGAATTTATTTGTTGCAAAGATGTATTGCTGCCCTGTGGAAATGTGCCTGTAAATTGGGGAAAAAATTAATTAGCGAGATGTTAGAAATATACTCAGAAAAATCAGTAGCTATAGCTACCTATGACACAGAAATATGGAGCTCAGCTGACGTGGATGCCCTGCAGAAAGTGGAGGACAAGTTTGCTTAAAAACTGCTATCAGTCAAACCGGCCTGTTTGAATCTGATTGCTCATAAAGAACTTGCCCTCCCTTTTATTACTGATGCAATTAAACTGGCCCCACTCCTTCTATGGTTGCGCATCTGGAAAAGGGACAAGGTTGGGTTAAATCAAACTATAATAAAAGATGTCATTAACCTAGACCAAACCAATGGTATCCCCTGGCTCGTATATGTCAGAAAGTCTCTCATAGATCTGGGCTTAGCTGACTTGAATATAACACCAAACAAATGTTTGAGCTTTCCCAAGACTTAGCTGAGAGAGGCCTTCTTTAATAAATGTGAGCTCGAAAGATGGCAATGTAACCAAAGTAAAGTCACGGTTACTTATTACCCTACTTTGCCCAGAGTCGAATGTAATCCTTACACCATTCACCTTGTCACCTGCGACGTCCTGAGCATCCCCTCACAAGTCATCTTAGCTAGGTTGCCCACACTAACAGAGAACCACACCCTATCACTTCGAGTTATTAAAATCCTGAACGCAATTGCACCCCGATTGCAGTAATCTTGATTATGTTTTTAATTTCCAATATCACTAACACTTGCGCCTCAATTTTACAATCACTTATGTGTTCCCAACCTTGTCTGCACGGCAAGACCTATCGCGCACCGTTCCAAGGCGGCCGCCACGTTATACCGAGGTCACACTGGGCCCAACCGAGGCCCTTGTCACGTGACTCCTAGGCTCTCCATTAAGATGTCTGCCACCAAGTACCGTTGCTCGCAACCAGACAGGCAAAGCCGCCCGCCCACAACCAGACATCGCGAAAACCTCCGGTAAGTTCTAACCTCACTGGCCTTCCGGACGGAAGCTCCAGTATGTCCCATTCTAACTACCGCTCTACTCCTTTTAGCGGATCCATGATTGAACCGACCGCTCTCCATAGACGGCCATCGAGCCCACGTTGTTCCCCTGACAGCAAATCCAATGAGCCCATGGTAATTCTCGACGCCTTAGCAACTCCTAGCAGATAAGCGCACCCGCACTATGATTAACCCTTACTTCCTCCCCCACAGAACTCGCAAATCCTGCGCGCCAAGACTTGATCTACTATCCATAACGGACACTCCAACAGATGTCCTGACACCCGAGCTTATATCGCCGAAAGGCCCCCACCTGGCTAAGCCAACGGTATGTTCCGTTTTTCCCTTAAATCACTGGGCTGTTAGCTTCCCGCCACCAGAATTACAACCTTCATTTTCTCCACAGCATCCGCGCCCTGAAGTCAGCCCCCAAAGGAAACCATACTTCCTCTACTTACGTCTTATCACCCTCAGTGGAGGTAAGCCACCGACCAATTCTAAATTGTAATTGGCAACTCCCAATCCATAACGCTTAACCCTATGCCCTCTCGCGCACCCCAAAGCCCTTACTTCGAAAGGATTGCTGCACGTTTTAACTCTCCTTGAATCATTCCAGGTACACATGCACACTGGTCTCCTCGTCACATTCACAGCGGAGCCAGCTAGTCCCATCACTATCCTCAAGTGCACTGAACACCAATTGCTATTAAAATGTTTTAATTTGTGTCCACGCTAGCAGGCAACATCCCACCACTGAGATTCCGAAGATTTTGTATACAATGCTAAGCTGATGTCCCTCAATATCTTCATTTAAATTGACTCAAACTCTGTTATTTCTCTTTCTTTTCCCCTGTTTCCCTCCTAACAGGCGTACATAATTCTCAGATCAGGCAAAATAATTTGTAAAAAGTCCTGATGATGATCCCTATTTAACCTGAGCACGGGATCGAAACGTCGACTCCTTTGAGTAGACATACGTCTAACCAATGTACATTACTGTATGTATGTGTTACTCCAGGAAACACTAGCAATTTTGATTTAAAACAGTGCCCTGATTGCTCACTTCGTTTGCCTGAAACACTTTTCCTCCACTACCTTCTTTCCTATTCTTTTGTACGGTACAGGACTGTGCCTTACTGTAATGAAATGCTTTGTTGCTAAATGTACCTTAAATCTCTAATAATTTACTTGATAAATAAAATCCCTGTCCGGCAGGACAAGGGACAGAAATATACAGTAGCCTATTGTGGTCTATATAAAATTATTGCAAGATTTCCTTTATGCTGAGGACCTTTGTTTTTCTTAAATGTTCAGGAAAGGCCGGCTAACACTATCGAACGCTTTTGCCACGTCAAAAGTTATTACTGATAAAGGTAAAGAGTAATGGGTTGCAATATCAATAGTGGTAATGAGCTTGTGTGACAGTTCATGGATTTGCCTACCTTTAATGAAACCCTTCTGGTCTGGGTGAATTAGGGACCCTGCCATTGCCCCTAACCTTTTTGCCGGTATCTGCGTGTAGATTTTGTAATCCAAGTTCAAGAGGGAGCTGGGGCTGTATGACTCACATTTGGTTGGATCTTTCCCTGGTTTTAGGATGATACAAACAATTGTGTCATTCCAGGAGTTTGGGAGCGCTTGGTTTTCTAAGAATATGCAGTTTAGTAGGTCTGTAAAAGGTGATAATATTATTTCCCGAAGCTGTTGAAAGATTTTGTTTGGTAAGGCATCTGGGCCTGTGGCTTTACCTCTTTTTAAACGTTTTATTGCAGCTCTGACTTCCTCTTTAGATATCGCTTTGTTAAGACCTAACTTCTGTTCGGGAGAGGCCGCAGAGGTCGTGATTTTATCCAGAAAGTTCTGCATTTGATCTCTAGAACCAACTGACTCTTCCATGTAAAGATTATCAAAGAACAGTTTAAATTCTTTCCTGATTTCGCTACTTTCAGTAGAGTATCCTGGTCGGCCCTCTCTCTGTATCTTTGTGATCCTATTTCAGGTTTTGCTTTCCAAGCCAGGATCTTCCCGCAACCTTCTCCGTATTCGCAATGTGAAAGTCTACTGGCTTCCCATTTTTCTCTGGTTATCGTTTCTCTATTTCGGAACTTGTCTTACTGGACTTGGCATTCTTAAGATCTATGTCCAGAGCCAGCAGGTCCTATTCAATCAGCCTAATGAAACCTTTCTTCTCCTTGTTCCTGTGAGCTGCCATACTTACAATTTTCCCTCCTATTAAAAGCTTTATATGCATTGCAGGCTATTTGTTTTGTAGTTCCCATGTTATTTAAGTCAAAAAACAGTTTTGTTTCATCTGTCAGTTTTTCGATGCAGATCTGGTCTAAGAAAATACTCTTGTCCACTGTCCTCCTCTGGGGAGGGTTTGAGGTTCTTAATATCAGGCTAAGTTGTACCGCTGAGTGGTCTGAGATGTGGGCTGGGATATGTTCAACCTTTTTTGTTTGTTCCACTAGGCTCCTGCTAATAAGGAAAACGTCTATTCTGGATGCATGTCCTAACCTTTTGTTTTTATAGGTGAATCTGTGATTCTTATTTCTGTTTTCCTTCCACACATCCACAATTCCTAGATGCATTATGCATAGCCCAACCCATTCTCTCATTTTAGGCAGATTGGGGAGTTTTTTTGCTGGATGTAATCATTTTTGGGGTTTAGTATGATGTTGAAGTCCCCGCCCATTATGATCGGTGTGTGAGTTTCTAGGAGGTTTGAGTATAGCTTTTGAAGCGGATCAGGATCGTCAACATTTGGACCATAGTAACCTACCATGGTGTATGAGTTATTATGGATTTTTGCATTCACAATGACCCATCTCCCCTTTCTTTCAATTTCTGTTTTCTCGATCACTGCTTTCAGGGATTTTTTAAAGATGATCGCAACTCCCTTTACATTACAGTTTTGATTTGTACAAATACACTGGTCTATCCATCCTTGGGTTTTACATATCGGCTCCCATTCCTCTTTTGCTAGATGTGATTCCTGGATTATAATTAGTTCACTGTCATAGTTTTTTAGGTATTCCAGTATCTTCATTCTCCGTTTTTTAATTCTCAGCCCATTTGTGTTCCATGGTAAGATTTTGAGCTCTTTTTCTTTTTCTGATCTCTTACCCGTAACCGACATCCCTAATCAGGTCTCCATACCCTGCATCTGGGCCGTTGTACTCCTCTTGTTTTGCTTTTAGGACTTCTTTTTTTCGCCATTTTACTCCCCACCATGTACTTTGATTTTTTTTCTTTTTTTGAACTTTTTTAGTGAACCTTTATACATCAAGTCCCCCCCACCCTGGAGAGGCCTCCCTTGTCTTCTTTCTTCTGGGCCCTTTTGAGCTCCTTGCCCTTCGGTTTCATTCAAGTTTTCCTATTTTTTCCACAGGCTTCAAGGCCACTTTCTGGTGTGTCGGATACACATTTTATTTCGTTTGAGAATGATCTTCCTGTTGTGTTTTGATTTGCTCTATTAGCCTTTCTGCTTCCTTTGGATCTCTTATGTTGAGCATTTTATTGTTCCACATAATTTTTAGTGAAGTAGGAAAGCACATCTGAATATTCCCTCCAAGTGCCCTTAGTTGCGGCATATGTTGGCCCAACTCTCATTGTCTATCTTAGGTCGTTTTGGATATGTCCAATCTAATTTTGCAGGACCAGTCATCCTTGGCGAAAGATACCGCTTTTAGGCCTTTGCTTAAAATTCGCTCTTTCAGTGAATATGTCATGAAGTTGATCAGGACTTTCCTCGGGTTCTTCCTATGTTTCCCCTTCCTGAAGGGGTCCCGGTGTATCCTTTGGATATCTTCACTGAGGTTAACTGTTTTAGTCCAGGGGATTTTTCCCTCTAGTAGCCGGATAACGAATAGCTTTATGTCTTCTCCTTAGGTTTGGTGGCTTACTTCAATGTTTGCATTTAACACCCTTTCTTTTTAAACACAAGTTCTGTACATTCCATTTTTAATAAAGCATTTTGTAAACAATATTGTTTGTGTAAGCAATTGTGTGTGAGTCATGAGGCTGTAAATCATGGATTCCTCTGTAATGTAGTCACCATAAATTTGATACTTCACGGTATGGTCCATGCACAGCTGGATGTAAAGCACAAAAAGCCATCAATCAGAAAATCTAATGCCCCAATCCAGGACTCGCTGACTTATTGGTGGGTTGGGGGCTAAATACCACTGTTTACAAAGTAATTACTAAAGAGGGTTGACCCACTGGCCAATACCCTGTTTGCTGTTATCTGGACTGACCCAACAGGAGAGTAGTCTTCAACTGAGCGACGTTTAAAGGAGACTGCCCCTTCTCTCTTTGTAAATATATTGTTTTTTACTATGTATTATTTTTTGTTTTTATAAGAGGCAGCATCCTTCTAACGCATTCTCTACAATAAGCATTAAATATCTATTTTGAAGAGAGAAAGTTACTTTAAACTGGTTTGAAACTGGACCTTTTAGTAAATTGCAAATATGGAGCAAAATCTTTTAAAAATAAGTTAATTTTAATAAGGTCCATGCCACATTTTTCTCTTTGCGAAAGATTAGCTTTGCTTTGTATGTGCCTAGTTTGCAAACAGCACTCTTTCAGAATAGCTGAAATTAAGAATATTAGAACTTCCATGCTGACTTTCCTTGCCCCACTTCTTTTGATGTGATTTTAATTTTGACAGGATTTGCTGCCGCTCCATATAGCTATCCTTGCATAGTATTACCTGTCAACCAATACTGGGATGCCACAAAAGTCTGACCAACACAAAGCCCTTTTCTTGTTTCCAGTGTCACTTTGGATGACTGCCAGTCTTGGCTTTTCAGGTAATGAGGCATATCCAGGTTTGGTTCCCTGCATGTCTCTGGGGAATTTTACCTGAGATGCTGGGGAGTCACACATTTAGTTTCAGGGCGCTCGGGGTGTTCTAGGGGGTCTCAGGAATAATAGTCCTCACACATGGAGCAGCAGGTTAGTATGATATGCCTTTTTTTCTAAAAGCCCTTCATGGAATCCTACCTCTGAACTGATAAATGTTACCACGGATCTTTAGCATAAGTATGAGTGCAACAATGTCTCAGCCAATGTTCAGTCCAGTGCTCAGGGCACAGTGGCAAGACAGCATTCAAAGCTTGCTCTGCCTTGACATTACCTGCCTGGTCGTGAGAGTAGGGTTTTGCAGCTGTATGTAGTGCCTTACGCACAGTATTGCATCAAGAATCTAATGAATGTAAACTGTAATCTGTGAATCACAAGGTAGCTAGAAAGATTCTCTCGTGAATGATGTCAGAACATTGTACCACCAACATATCCTTTGAGAAAGTCTGCCATGTTGCTGCCTCTTTATGGATGACCATGGTATTTACTGCCATAATCTACTTCAACAGAATATATGGGAGATTCCATGTTAGGCCTATTGTCAATCTCAAAGAGCTGAGAATTATGCATCTTGCCTAATCGCTGGACATAACAGCAGGGATAGCATTACCCCTGCAGTTGTTCCAGGTAATATGCTCCTGACCAAAGATGTGCTTTTAAGACCCTCTGCCTCGAACACAAAGCCCATCATGGCAAAATACCTGACCTCTACCTGCCATGTTGGCCAACTTGATGTCTAGGCTCAGCCATTCAAACCTGATTGTCTGTAATCCTCGTGAGATACAAATATTTTTGGAAGTAGAAGATTTCATGCTCAAGGCTCCTCCTTTTACCTGTCTTCACCAGAGACTATTTTCCAAAGTTCAAAAAATGACTAAAGATTCCTCTCTTTTGACAGCTTTGTGGCAATTACCTCCGCTGTTGAGCCAAACTACAGAGGCTCTCCATGATGCCAATCTGCAGAACACATGTATTCTCCATGAGAACATGGCTTGGGAGATTCTATTATTATTGGGCAGAAGGACATGGAGTGGTTTCCTTTTTGAAAGTGGCTCAACAATCAGTTAGGGTCTTCCACTATGAGATCAAGATTCCCCCAAAATAATCATGCCGCTGCTTCATGTTTATCAACTACAGAGTTTGGGTATTACTTAGAATTTGGCAGATTTACTTAGAATTTGGCAGACATGTTACTGTGCCAAAAGCATGGTGGGGTGCTCTGTCTGCCAAACCTATGGTCTAACTACTTTATTTAGAGTATGTATCATCCCGCGGAGCCTGTTTTGGCTACATTGACAGAAACCTTTGACTAACAGCACGAATGGCATTGGACCTTCCCTCAATGGACATCAGACTCCACGGAAGCGTCCGCTCCTCACGCAGCTCCCTGCCCTGCCCGAGACTGCTATCGGTGCGCTTTAATAATAAACTGCTCCTCACCTTTCAAGACTATCTGCGCTTCCGATTTCACTGCTCCTGCAACCATCTATGTGCCTGAAGACAATAGGATTGTAGCGCTTTTCGTGATTGCATTTGTTAGCGTAGCGCTTTACCATTGAGCCGCGCTTTCATCGTTTTATGCGATTGTACTTTACCTGCGTGTGCATTTTGGGCCTGTGTAGAATAATTTCTGCCTCACTAAGCGTTTTTGGGGTCACGGTATGGCCGCATTTGGCTGTTGACTCGCTGCCATTTTGTTGTTGTTGATTCTGCCCCCCAGCCCGGCCCTCCACCTAGATCCCACCTCCCAGCTGCCCCTGCCTCGCCCCTCCCCCTCCACCATCCATATATGTCAGATGCTTTTGCGCGCAGCGTTCACACGCAGTGATCGCGCCCCATGCTCGCCGAAGGTGCGCCAAAGGTAAGCCCGTCTACGCCTGGACCGCGCCCAGCGCCAGACCCCCTGGCCCCCGCAAACCGCACTCCCCCCGCATAACGTATGATGCCGCCTCCCTCCTAGCCCTTAACCCCGGACGCACACCACAATGCTACGAAGCTGCCCCAGGACGCACCCACGGTCCATTCGCCTGCCACTCATGCAATTTCGCCTGCACCAGGACCCACACCAAATCCACTAACTCCAAACACAGCTCCGACCCTAACCACCTGAAGTGCATCCTGTTGAACACCCGCTCGGTCCACAGACACGCCACTGAACTCTGGGATCTACTCGACACTACATCACCGAACGTCGCCTTTTTTACTGAAACATGGATGAACGCATCATCAACACCCGACATCGCCATAGCCATCCCGGACAATTACAAGATCACCCGAAAAGACCGCACCGTCAAAACAGGAGGAGGCATCGCCATCGTCCATAAGAACACCATCAAAATCACGGCCAACTACGACGATAACCTTACAACCGCCGAATACCTCCACTTCCAGATCCACACCGACCCTAGGACCATACTCAGAGGCACCCTCATCTACAGGCCTCCAGAACCCCGTAAACAATTCAGCGAAGACATCACTGACTTCATCAGTGCACATGCCCTCACCTTCGAGAACTACATTCTACTAGGAGACTTCAACTTCCGCCTGGAAAAGAAAAACGACAGCAACCCCAACACCCTTCTTGACAACCTGGCCAATCTCGGCCTCAAACAACTTGTTGACACCCCCACCCATGTAGCCGGACATACGCTCGACCCAATCTTCACCTCCAGCAAACACATCTCCTTTGATCGCTCCACAGCTCCCCATTGGACGGACCACAGTTGTGTTCACTTCAGCTACAAAACCACCTCGACCCAAAACCCCCCACAACCTATTCCCCAAAGAAACTGGAACAAAATCACCACCGACCAACTCCTCACATCACTCAACCAAAACCCACCCACCCTCTCATCGGACCCAAACCAAGCGGCCAATAAATTCAAACAATGGATCACTCACAGCGCTGACGAATTAGCACCCTTGAAAAACCATCACACCAAACAAGACAACAAAAAGGCCCCCTGGTTCAACGATGACCTTAAGAAATCCAAGAAGCTATGCCGTACTCTCGAGAAAACATGGAGAAAAAACCCAACCACCGACAACATGACCACCTTCAAGGCAGCCACCCGCAAACACCACCAGCTGATTCGATCCACCAAGAAATCAGCATTCAAGAATCGACTCGACAACAACGCCCAGAACAGCAAGGAACTATTCAACATTGTCAAAGAATTCACCAACCCCTCCGCAGCCTCAAACGACATCACTCCCTCCCAAGACCTTTGCGATTCGTTATCCTCCTTCTTCTACAACAAAATTGCAGACATACATAACAGCTTCGAAAACAGTTCTAACTATCAATCCTCTCCACCCCCCTCAGAACCTAAACCGCCCGCTAACAATCTCAGCGCCTGGAACCCAATCACCACTGAAGACACCATCCGCCTAATGAACTCCATCCATTCTGGCTCGCCAACCGACCCATGCCCCCACCACATCTTCAACAAAGCAGACTCCATCATCGCACCCCATCTCCGTGATGTCATCAACTGCTCCCTCAACTCTACTACCTTCCCAGAAAGCTGGAAACATGCTGAAGTCAGCGCCCTCCTGAAGAAACCCACTGCAGACCCCTCTGAACTTAAAAACTACCGCCCCATATCCCTCCTTCCATTCCCGGCCAAAGTCATTGAGAAAGCCGTCAATAGCCAACTCGCCGCCTTCCTTGAATCCAACAACTCCCTCGATCCCTCACAGTCTGGCTTTTGAGCCAAACACAGCACCGAAACCGCCCTCATTGCAGCAACAGACGACATCTGAACAGTACTGGACAACGGAGAAACAGTGGTCCTCCTTCTACTCGACCTCTCCGCCGCCTTTGACACTGTCTGTCACAGCCCCCTCATACAACGCCTCAGCAACATCGGCATAAAAGGAAAAGCCTTGGACTGGATCACCTCGTTCCTAGCTGGGAGAACTCAGAGAGTCCGACTTCCCCCGTTCAAATCAGAGGCCACCGAAGTCATCTGCGGTGTACCACAAGGATCATCAGTCAGTCCCACCCTCTTCAACGTTTACATGAGTCCACTCGCTTCCATCGCGCGTCAACACAACCTTAACATCCTCTCCTACGCAGACGACACCCAGCTGATCCTCTCCCTCACCAAAGTCAAGTCAAGTCAAGTCAGAAATGTATATAGCGCGCTACATACCCATAGGGTCTCAAGGCGCTTGAGGAAGGAGGGAAATTACTTGTCAAATATCCAAGTTTTAAGTTGCTTTCTGAATGCTAAGTGGTTCTGAGTAAGGCGAAGGTGAGTGGGAAGAGAGTTCCAGGTTTTGGCTGCTAGGTAGGAGAAGGATCTACCTCCCATGGTGGCTTTGTTGATGCGAGGAACAGTGGCAAGGGCTTGGTTGGAGGATCGTAGCTGACGGGAGGGGGTGTAGAAGGACAGTCGTGTGTTGAGGCATACGGGTCCAAGTTCGTAAAGTGCTTTGTGTGCGTGGGTTAAGAGGCGGAAGGTAATCCTCTTATTTACGGGGAGCCAGTGGAGGTTTTTCAGGTGACCAGAGATGTGTTCTTTACGCGGGATATCAAGTATGAGCCTGGCTGAGGCGTTCTGGATGCGTTGGAGTTTTTTCTCGAGTTTTGCTGTGGAACCGGCGTATAGGGTGTTTCCGTAGTCCAGGCGACTCGTGACCAGTGCGTGAGTGACCGTTTTTCTAGTTTCGGTGGGGATCCAGCGAAATGGTTTTTTTGAGCATGCGAAGAATGTTGAAGCAGGAAGATGAGACAGCGTTGACTTGTCTGGTCATTGAGAGTGAGGAGTCCAGGATGACGCCCAGGTTCCGTGCGTGGTCCGTCGGGATGGGTGCTTTTCCCAGGGCCTCTGGCCACCAAGAGTCGTCCCAGGCGGAGGGGGAGGTACCTAAGATAAGGACTTCTGTTTTGTCTGAATTCAGTTTCAGACGGCTGTGCTTCATCCACTCGGCTACTTCTTTCATTCCTTCGTGTAAGTTGTTTTTGGCGGTGTTGGGGTTCTTGGTGAGTGAGAGGATCAGTTGGGTGTTGTCAGCGTAGGAAATGATGTTGAGATTGTGTTGGCGAACGATGGCTGCGAGGGGGCTCATGTACACGTTGAAGAGGGTGGGGCTGAGTGACGATCCTTGCAGCACGCCGCATATGACTTCAGAGGCCTCTGATTTGAATGGAGGGAGGCGGACTCTCTGAGTTCTTCCGGTGAGGAACGAGGTGATCCATTCCAGTGCTTTTCCTTGGATTCCGATGTTACTGAGGCGCTGTAATAGGGTGCTATGGCAGACTGTGTCGAAGGCTGCGGAGAGGTCAAGGAGGATGAGGGCGACTGTTTCTCCATTGTCCAGTAGGGTTCGAATATCATCTGTTGCTGCGATGAGTGCGGTCTCAGTACTGTGTTTGGCTCGGAATCCGGACTGTGAGGGGTCGAGGGATTTGTTGCTTTCGAGAAAGGCGGCAAGCTGGTTGTTGACAGCTTTCTCGATGACTTTGGCCGGGAAAGGAAGGAGCGAGATGGGGCGGTAGTTTTTGAGTTCGGTGGGGTCAGCTGTGGGTTTTTTCAGAAGGGCGCTGAGTTCTCGTGTTTCCAGCTTTCCGGGAAGGTGGCAAAATTGAGGGAGCAGTTGATGACGTCTCGGAGGCGTGGTGCTATGATGGAGTCTGCTTTGTTGAAGATGTGGTGAGGGCATGGGTCAGTTGGGGATCCTAAACACCGCCAAAACCAATCTTCACGAAGGCATGAAAGAAGTAGCCGTATGGATGAAAAACAGCCACCTAAAACTTAACTCAGACAAAACGGAAGTGCTCATCCTAGGATCATCCCCCTCTGCCTGGGACGACTCATGGTGGCCTTCGGATCTGGGCTCAGCACCCACACCCACAGACCACGCACGCAACCTAGGCTTCATCCTAGACTCCTCACTCTCGATGACCAAACAAGTCAACGCCGTCTCATCCACCTGCTTCAAGGTACTTCGTATGCTCAAAAAAATCTTCCATTGGATCCCCGCCGAAACAAGAAAGACTGTCACCCACGCACTGGTTACGAGTCGACTAGACTACGGAAACACCCTCTACGCCGGAATTACAGCCAAATTACAGAAAAAACTCCAACGCATCCAAAACGCATCAGCGAGACTCATTTTGGACATACACGCCAAGATCACATTACCGGCCATCTGAAAGACCTCCACTGGCTTCCCGTCAACAAGAGAATAACATTCCGTCTCCTCACCCACGCACACAAGGCCCTCTACAAACTAGGGCCCGAATGCCTCAACACTCGACTATCCTTCTACACACCCACCCGCCAACTAAGATCCTCCAATCAAGGCCTCGCCGCAGTTCCGCGTATCCAAAGATCCACCATGGGAGGTAGATCCTTCTCCTACTTGGCGGCCAAGACCTGGAACTCACTCCCCACTCACCTCCGCCTGACACAGAACCACATCTCCTTCAGAAAAGAACTCAAAACCTGGCTATTCGATAAATAATTATCCCCCTCCCCAAGCGCCTTGAGACCCTCTGGGTGAGTAGTGCGCTATATAAATTCATGAACTTGAGCTTGAACTTGAACTCCCTGTTCATGGAAGATATTCCAGCATTTTATTGCTGTTCAGTCAGCCAGAAAAGACTGATTGTCCCAATCAGGAACTAGAGTAAATGCCACCCAGATATTGGAAAAAATCCCCGTGCCTCCGGTCCATTAATATTTTGTTTTTCTACAACAAGCACCCACTTTGGGAGTTTGTTTAGGAAAAACAAATAACTTTGCGGCATGGACGCACTGAACGTGAAACTCACACAGCAAAGCTTCAGTGCATTTAGCAGAGTCACTGTGCTGAAAGCAGAGGTGTCTCGGATTACTGGAATACATCTCCGAATGTGGTAGGTCCTTCTCCACTAGGACATCGAAGAAAATCGCTTTGCTGACCTGGCAGAAGGTAGTACAGTTCGCGCATATTTCAAATGAGGTCCTTTGTTTTCAATAGATACTCTGTAAACCACGTTCTGCTATTTCATCAAAATAGCTCATATTGACCAACTTTCTGTCTTATTACACTTTCTGTTGAGCACATCATTAACTAAGGTGCTGGCTATCATTGTGGTGTGTCTCCTCGTACACTATTTGTTTTCTCACCCTTAGCTGAATATCTAGTTAGCACAGAAACCTTTTCCAGTGAAAGTGCAACAGGCGATGGATTTAGGCTATGCGATTTCTGCATGAGTATTCATTTGAAAAGTCATATTTTTCCAAATCTCTGCACTTCATAAGATCTGCCTTTGCGCATCACATGGATCTTTTTTGCGTTTGAATATCAAGTATACTGGAAACGGTGGTACCAGATATCTTGAGGAAGCTGAAGATTCAGGTATAGCCATCAAGGAAACACACACTATGCTGTTTTAACCCTGAAGACTCCATGATTCTTCCTGGAAACATGTTTACTAAGTTTGTATAGTTTTTCTCAAGGGTCAGAGCCCAGCTCCATGTGCTGTTGTAAAAAATAACCGAATATAATAAAAGTGCGAAAGAAGAGAAAAATGTTGACATCATAACTTAACTGCCTTTTATTTTACCCGCGACCCCTTACCTCTTTTTAGGGAAAGAAATTCAACTCTCCCCAACCTAACATTTTAACATGTCTTCTTTTATTTTAAACTTGAGGTTTCCATGCAGGGTGGGAGTGCTTGGTAAACGCTGGGCCAAGTAATGCAAACAACTTGGGGGCATATTATCAAGGGGGTTTATCTCCGCTTTTTTGGCTTTGAAAGCCAAGAAAGCAGAGATAAAATTATCTCCCTATTACCAAGCTGTCGCTAACACCAGTTAGCGACAGCTAGTAGGAGATAGCGACCATGTTGGGCCCCACTTTGCATGTCAGTGATATTTATCACTAATGAGATGCAAAGTGGGCGTGCCAAGATGTTAGAGACTGAAAACAGTCGCTAACATCGCTATCTCCTATTACCAACTTTTGGAGATATTCGCGCTAAGCGGGAATATCTCCAAAAGCTAACACCTGCCCTGAGCAGTTCTTAGCCATGTTATCCAATGGGAGGTGGATAACATGGCTAAGAGCATTTGCTCGATAATGCATGAATATCGCTGACTTTTCAGCGATATTCATGCATTTCGGCCGTTTTTTATCGCATTTGCGATAAACCTTGTTAATAGCAAGGTTTATCTGCGATAAAAATCGCCGATGTGCGGCGATAATTTTTGTCTCTAAACAAGTTAGAGACAAAAATTATCGCTAGTTGTTGGTAATATGCCCCTTGGCTTTTTGTTTGCAGGCTCGGTGCTCCACTTAACTAGATACCAGTGCAGAGAGCGAATAGGTTCCGATGGCAGTGACAAATCAGAACTAATTTACTCTGCTTATGGAAAAAATGTTCATCAGATATTTTGTTTCTGAAAGGAGTGGAGATTTACACCATCCTAAGACTGAATACTGACCAGTCAATTCATGAAATTAAATTAAAAACTTGTGTGTATGTACCACATGATATGATATATAAATCCACTAATTAAATCACAGAGCATTTCAAGAATTTTGATAAAAGCAAAGACATTGTGAGTGCTTTAATTATTGTGCATTTATTCAAAAGCGATCAAAAGCCTACGCATGTTTCCGATTCTTTTCAGAAGTGAAATCTCGTCCTTCGCCCTCAAAAAATATTCATTCTATAATAAGCTGTTTTCACCAATTTCATTTTTTAAATGTTGTGTTCCATATCGTTAGTTGAGGATTAAACCTTGGAAGTGTACCTGTTATTATACTTTAATGTGATGCTCTGCTTCTCTCTTTGTAGTTCTGGAAGTTTTTGTCTTAGTTCATTAAACATTTAACAAATCATTATTAGGTTTTTGACGGATTTTAACCACAGCAGAGACAGCAGGAGGTGTACACTCTGTTTCGTCCACGCGGGCATTTAACACCACTGTCAACATCATGATGCCCTAAAGGTATATTGGCGGAAGGACCAATGGACGGTAAGCTTTTTCTAACAAAGCTTCTAAAATAAAGTTTTCTTCTTTTATCCTACCACAAATCAATTGCAGCCCTTACAGCAAAATCCTATAAAATAACTTCAAAAGCCACTTCTTAGTCTAAAAATTTGTATTATGGCTATCAGCCTTTGAAGATATATGACTGAAGTTTGGAGAAAACTGTTTTAAGTGCTATCTACTAGACATCAGAGTGTCACATCTTTTCTCAGTTTTTCTTGACACATAAATTGCTCCATCTCTGTGTTTTCATAGGCTTTCTTTACTGCTTTTAACCACTGAACCCTCTTTGGCTTGGAAGATTTTCAGTGACAACTTGAACAGCTGCACTAGTTTTAGAAGGTGATTGTATTTTTTATGTTAAAGTCAAATTATGGTGTACCGACAAGGACTTCAAGTGGAACCGATTAAAATAATTGAAAATAACAAATAACAAAAAAGAAATCTTAGAAAAGAAGCTAACACGTTAATACATGCATATTTTCATTATTGAAATATGTTGCTTGGAATGCTGGGAATATTAGAATCTTAAATACATACTGCAATTTTATAGAATATTACATGTATTTGTTGAGCAGATTATTTTGTGTGTAAGGAAAATATTTTAATTCGACCATTTTTTTTATTTAATAGCATACCGAATGTCATCTCTCATGTCATTCACTGTATGTCATGAGCACGATTTTGTTCTACATTGAGAAGTTTAATCATGGCAGACAAGACATTTGAATGAAGTTGTTTAAGCAATGTAAATAGGCTATGAAGATTTATCCAAAAGATTTCCCGAAGGTCATACCAGGGAAAAGAAAAGGTCTCTGAATTCTGAAACGCTTGTCGAAATGTGTGTTTTTTTGGCATTTTTCTAAAATTGTGGGCACTTCAACTGAATTTCACATGATGTGTTTTTGTAATATCGGAAACAGACTCAGCATTTCAAACATGCACCCGTGCAGCATACTTTTAGGGTATTTGGGTCCTATCACAAGGTGTGTTTATCTAAATAATTTTGTGAAGGCATGGAATATTTTTTGTGCACCCTGTCTTGTTGAGGAATATACTGCCCGGTCATTTTAATGCCTAGATTTATTGAATTGCATACTTTATGAATGAAATAGGAAGCCTTTGCTAATTTATTAATAAGTCTGACCAAAAGCACTGAGTACTTTGCACTAATCGACTAAACATGAACAAGAAATAAGGGCTGAACTCCTCTGTACATCTAGTGGCAAAATCATGTCGGTTAACCGAAATAACCAGACAAATGGACATACTTCCCAATGCAATCTAATATATATTTACCTATTCATTGCAAAATGTAACTAGAATTTACTTTTCGGTGAGTCAACAAACGCAGCCGTACAACATATTTGTGGAACCACGTGTCTTGCAATGTCACATGCAGTTTATCTTAATTTCAATAACTTGAAGTCCAACTGACTAGGCACTTAAATTATTTCATTTGGAATAGAAAACTGACCACTGCTTTAGATACCTATGTCCTCACTTCAAAATGAATTTTCAGTGTGCTTGCAAGGTAGCACTCCAGGAAGCTAGTATCTTTGTGAGCCCACAACTTCTCTGATTTCTAACGGCGCAAAGCAAACACTCTCGTTAAACCTGGCAGCACTGCAATGTAGTGGGGTGTTTCAAGAATCATTGTAGATTGGAAGAAGTAAAACTAGCCACGATGTCAGTCACTAGGCTTTTGATCTCAGACCTTTCAAATACAAAGGGAACGATCCCAAATATTTTGAATGCCCTTAAGTTGGACGTAATTGTGAACAATAGCTGAATTGTTTGCTATTTATTGTCATACAATTCCTCTAAGGGTGGGAAATAAATGGATGCAGTGCCTATAAATAATGCACGTAAAAACACACAGGGGCATATTCACGAGGAGTAATCAACGGAATAACAGCACTTTAGCGCAGCCAAAGTCGTGATAAATTTACCTCACTATTCACAAGCTGGTGCTAACAGCAGTCATCGTCAGAATTCCAGCGATAACAGTCCCAAAACCTAACACCACGGCGGACACCACCAATTAACGCTGATGAGATGCAGAGTATGTGGTCGAGAGCAGAAACACACGAAAAAACATAATCACTTTCTCACAAACTGACAGATCCGCGAAGCGAACCAAAATCAGGCGATAAGCCTCGGTAGCCGCAGGTATTTAAAACCTGTCTCCTGCAGTAGGCAAAGGAGCCCCCCCACAGCCACACCTGAAGAAGAAACAACGCTATGGAGCTTCTCATCATGCAGCTCGGTGCCTGAAAAGGGCCACAACACCCACCGCCACCAGCCCCGGGACCGCCACCACCCCAAGGACCCTGACCTGCACCCCCCCGGACTACCACAGAGGCAGTGCAGAGTAAGACAGAGGACCTACCGAAAATGCACCACTCTCACAGAGCTGAAGCCCAAGGAAGTCATTGCCCACTACAGGCTCAAAAGGACAACCATTCATCTCATCATGACCCACATCACCCACATGCTGACGGTCCCAACACAACGGAGAACCAACATCCCTCCGCAGACAAAGCTGCTGGCTGTGCTGGACCTGTTGTTCTCTGGTGCCTTCCAACCAACAACTGCCAGAGTTGGAGGGGTCTCACAGCCAGCCCTACCAAAGTTCATCACGCCTGTCCTGGATGCCATCCTCAGCTTCATACCCCAGTACCTTCACTTCCCCAACACTGCGCAGGAGCAGCTGAAGACAAAGCAAGGCTTCTTCGCCATAGCTGGGTTTCCGGCAATGTTGGGGGCAATCGACTGCACACATGTCCCTCTTGTGCCCCCTGCTGCTACTGAACACCACTAACGCAACAGAAAGCACACACATTCCATCAATGTGCAGGCAATAGTGGACCACCGGGGATTCTTCACCAATGTCATCGCCAACTACCCAGGCAGTGTGCATGATTCTTTCATCTTCCGACAGTCCATCATCGACCAATGCTCCCAGGATGGCACATTTGGAACGGGATTGCTCGTTGGTATGTACGAAGTCAATACACCACAGATCCCAATGCCTCCAAAGCACAATACACAACTGTGGGGATGCACACTTGACAAAACCATAATCAACATGTCAAACTACATGACCACCTACCAGACATGATCATACCATGGTCCTCCTGGCCTACCCCTGCACCCAATACAGACATTTCATGGCACCACATCCACACAACAGTTGAATGTGTGGAGATGCGAAATGCAGCCATAACACAATTGAGGCACTGCTCTGCCCATATGACCCTACCCCAGTCTCCCGCAGATCAGCGTCCCGTGGCAGTGGGCCTGTGTCGCCCGCTGTGCATCCTGGGCCACTAGCCCTGTGCGACTCATGTCATCCCCCCTTGTAGTTCTGACATTGCATTTCTGGGTGCCTGATGACTGTTGGTGTAGTTGCCAGCACCGGCTACTCCCTGTGGACTGGCTTACACTCATCCCACACACAGCCAGCACAGGCATCACTGGATTGGTGCACCTGCCATCAAATTCTGCTGAACCAAGTATTGACTCTCTTCTCCCTGCACTGTCATAGGTGATCAAGGATATGCACTCTGCCCTTGGATAATGACAGGGATCTGAACTCACCCACCCAAAGGCAGTACAATGCCGCCCACAAACATACCAGGGGCATCATGGAACGCACATTAGGCATATTGAAGTCACATTTCAGGTGCCTGCACAGCATAGGCTGGGAAGCTCCAGTACAGCCCGGACATCGTGTGCAAACTGATCGTTGCATGTTTTGTGTTGCACAACATCTCTGTTCGCACCAGGGCCCCATGGATCCCAGTCCCAGAGGTACCAAATGATGATGGTGGTGATGGGACAGGTGGGCCACATCCCACTGCAGCAGTGGCAGGAATGGCCCATAGGAATACCATCATTGACACTTACAACTCATGAGCACGTCACATTGTGACTGTCCATGGCAATCAAGCAACAGTAGTAAATCTCCAATTGCAGTGCATGTGTGAATTAAACATATTTGAAGGTTTCAGCTTGTACTTGTACATTTTAATGTTACTTTTCTCTGCGGATTCAGATGTGATTTGCCAGGTTGTGCACATTTGCGAAATCAGTTGTGTCCTGTGTTCAAATGTGGTAGGGGTGCTGTTTGTACTGGTATGTTGTCAATGTCGAGGTGCAATCCTGCCTATGTGCGTATGCTGCCAGTTGGTGTGTCGTTCGTGCGGCTCTGTTTTGTCTGCACAGGTCTCTTTCATGCGATGTGCCCATCAGTTCTGTTCCTCCACGGTGCTAGGCAGTTGTAGTGTACATGTAGTCCTCTGCAGTTGGCCAGGGTGCATCCGTGGTACTCCCCTGTTGTTGGATTTTGCTCAGTGGCATTTTCCGTATGCTGTTCTTGTGCTTTTTGCCATATTGCGCATGTGTATTGCTGCCCTTGCGCTGGTTGTCACTGTTTTCTTATTGCGCTTTAGCTCATCGCAGGTTTTTTCACGTTGGGTTTTGTGTTTTTATCTCCATTGTCACAGATTTGTTTGCCTGCGATGGGCTGCGATGTTGATAGTTGCGTTATGCTACTCTTGCGGTAGTTATCACACGTTCTTGTGAATATACCCCAAAGTCATATGGCTTATGGATGTTAAAAACATTTTTTTTAATTCTTTAAATTAAACATCATCCACAAAATTCACCACTGACATTTACGACCAAGGGAACATACAAAGTCCATGATTTCAGTATGAGACACAATACATCAAATCACAGTCTACAATGTAGAGTAAATCAAGGGGTTTCAAGAGCCTCAGTATCCTGTAGTGGAGCTGGTGGAGTACAGATATCCCCTCTGTAATGATTCTATGGCCCCCACACTCTGCTCCATTACCCAGGATACCCCCTTGCAACATAGATCGATTTCTCCCTGAACATACACCAGTCTAGGCCCTCCTCCCATTTTCCAAGTGTAGATGGCTGACGTGCCCCCCAGTGCTGCACAATGTTCCTTTTCGCAATCATTAACGCCAGAGTAGCTCACTGTGTAGTATAGGAGGTGAGATCCATAGGTTCCTAAATATTTAGGAGGCATCTGCATGTCGATATTCAGAACCTCTCGTAAAGTGAGATGTATGGCTTGCCAATAAGACTGTATGTGTACACAACCCCATATGATGTGCATAAATGTGACGATCTCCCCGCACCCACGTCTGCACTCCCCGATTTTGCTGTACCCATGTGCAACAAACCCTGTGTAATAAATCCTGTGCAGAATTTTGAGC
This sequence comes from Lissotriton vulgaris, assembly GCF_964263255.1. Lineage (NCBI taxonomy): Eukaryota > Metazoa > Chordata > Amphibia > Caudata > Salamandridae > Lissotriton > Lissotriton vulgaris. The sequence goes on along the minus strand of NC_141685.1, from coordinate 561,455,371 downwards.
TGTACCAGTCGTAGTCTTGCCTGGACCGCCACTTTTCTGGGGGAGGACACCACCTCTTGCAAATCTTCCTAAACAACCATTTTTTTATACGATTCCCTCCTTAAAACTAAATATTTCAAGTAGGTCTGTTTCCAAAGTGGTCAATGAAATGGATCAGGCACATAATTCTTGGGGTGGTGGAAACAGAGGTATTTCTAAAAGGGTAAAAGGAAATGAAAAGAGGGTGTCTCTTAGTGTACAAATGCAGCATGTTGCCTCATACAAACTGTCTGTCCTGCACTGGAGGAAGCATAACGGCACAGGTTCAGTACTCTTAGCTATCCTTGACTGTTTCAGGTTTTCGTGATTTCTGTGTATTTTCCACCGTCAGAAATCTACTTGAGAAATACACTTCGACCTTCAAGATGATAATTTAAGAAATACATTGCTTGTGAATTTGCCTTAAAGTGATCTAATCTAGATCACAGCCATTTCCATGGAGCACCTTAGTGGGAAAGACATGCAGACATTCTCCTAGAACCACCTAGAATCCCAAAAACCTACCTCCTGTAGAGGCATAATAAAAAACAACATTTAAGATTTCTGACTCCTGAAGAAATGGAATTTAGAATATGTAGTAACATACACAAAAACACAGTAGAAAGATTTTTTCTAGAAAAACAAAGACTCCATATGCTTCCTAATTTTTACAATGTGCTGCAGGTTACAAAATGAATAAAAAATGATTATTTAGGTTAAACATATGTTAATACTTTACATTACCAGGATCTCTGCCCAAATATTAAATAGCCAAAAGTATTAAAGTTACTTAAAGGTTAAGGATACATTTACTTGTAGTAAATCTACCTTTGTGAATTGGGCCCATTGTTTTGTATCATTTTAAGGTGACATAAGCTCTACTTTGAGTACCCTGTGGGATGGATTTATCACATGTGTTGTAACTGTCAGTGAAACCAGAAGAAAGCTAGAACACGTACCACACAGCTACATTTTCAATCAGCTTGCTATCTTTGAGGGAGATGCTATTAACAAGGCAGTGGCCTTCCATTGCCTGTGTTCTCCTTCCAAGTGAACCAGGTTGGTCAAATAATGGGAAACACTCTTGTCTTTCTCACAGGGAAAGTTCAGTGTCTTTCCAACAAAAAATGATATTAATAACTGAAAATAATATCTGGATGTATTGCAAATAAAAGGAGACATACATTCCTATCTGATTCCAGTTGGAGGATTTAAATCCATACACACAAGGTGCCTGGGTGACTAAAAGCTATAGCCTATACCACTCATCTTCAGCACCTGGATGTTGCCCAACTGTTCAGGAGATACTGTTAGCAATGGAGTGTCCTTGATATCATGGCTTATGGATTCCTTTCCACTGGAGATAGGGCTGAAGTTTGTATCCCCAGAGTGTGAATGGTCTTTTAGGAAGCAACCAGCCTCTTGTCTTGCTTCCTGATCACTGTCAGGTGTGGCTGTGAAAGCCGGTGCAGAATTCTCAAACTTCTTTGTGCATCTAGCCTCGAGTCAACTCTTCTGTCACGGGCATCAGTTTAGACAAAGGCTGAGACTGAAAGTCATTCTGAGAAAGAAACATGAAAAAAGAAACAATCAAAACAAGTTTTGAAAGTTCAGACAGAGGAAACACATTCCCAGTTGGCTGTACCTAGATAAGAGTGGGTGCTGTTGACCCACTTGTTGTTCCAGTTCCACGTTTTCTTTGACCAAGGAGGGGGTGCTCAGCAGAGTGCTCAGGGGACTACAGCATAGCAAGAGCTGGTGCCTGCCGAATATCATCTGGAGTCTGATATGACAGAAGAGCGGTTCCTTGTCTTGATGCACCTAGAGGATCTTACCTGTAAGGTGCAGGGAACAATTCAAACAACACTGCAAGAGCAGCAGTCAACTTGCAAGGAAAGTGAATTTGGTCCTGGTACTGTGGGCCTGCTTGACAGACTCATGAAAGCATGACTGGCATGCTAAGCTCAGAGCCGGGTACTATCACCAAAGCAGAGAATTCACTGCACTGCCAAAGTGTACCAGAGTGGATCACAGTGTTGACCCTCTGACCAGCACATATGTGTCAGTTATACTAAAGTGTACCTCAGCAGTCTGCTCTTATAAAGAAGAGACACCATTGCTAATTTGTTGCACTGACCAATTGTGCCTGAATTGACTTTGGTGTTGCACTCATGGCACATGCCCCAAGGGTTGCCACACAATATCTACCATTGAAGAAGAGACCAGCGTAACCTGTGACACTTACCTCAAGAGTACCGAAACAGACTTGTGTTATCGCTAGCCCCTAATACTTACAGGATACGTGCCAGTGCTAACAAAATGGTTAGAACGCTACCTCAAGGCACTTGCCACTGCATGCCCAAGTGATTTTGTGGCTACGGGCGTGCCTCCAATCAGAACAGGCCACATCTGCAGCATTAAAGTGCCTTGAAGCCTCTCGGCTGCCATTGCTGGATCTGCAAGCAGAAGCAGACCAGATTTCTTCCTCAACTCAGGGAGGTCAAAGCCACAGAATTGATGACTTACCCAGTCCAGTTGGAAGGGAGCCCTGCTGTAACCTGGGGAAACCACCACCACTAATGCTGTGTGCCAGAACAGTACTGCTACCTTAAGATAGCTGCACATTTGCATCTGACTCCAGACACTTTGGTGAGGCCCACGTCTCTTGACAAAAAATGGAACAGCCACTTGATACACCAGTAGGCGGTGCATCTTTTCCCACTACAGGATGACCAGGACTGAAGAGCAGGAGGCCAGAGAGAGGCCTATCATGGCCCAGAACTGTGGGTGAGACAAACACTGAAAAGCTCAGGGGAAGGTTTACTAAACGTTTGTGCTAATTGTACATCACACAATTGATACAAGCTGAAGTAAAATGTTTCATTGGGATTTCCTTTCCAGCAAAGAACAAATTTTGCTCTAGAAAGTTGTCATAAAATCATGCAAAGCACTACATTGTGCTGCTCTGCATTACTTTGCATGAAGGGGTTCTTCAAAGGATGATACATGGGCATGTCCATGCAACCACTCATGGTTTCTGAGGCAAAGCTCTATCTAACTACAATGGCAGACACGGCTTTGTGCCAAATAATAATACCATTTGAGGCAGGTGTTACAAATGAGAAATGTTTTATTTCTCTGTACCATTCTACACTTGGCATGTTCATTGCATTACATAATGTTGGATATTTTTTTAAAGATTGTCGAGGTATAGGGCCTTATTATGAGTTTGCCAGTGCAAGAGCAGAACTTCCCCATAGCGTCAAACCCATGTACAAACTGCCCACCAGATTATGAGTTTTCTGCTGTCTGGTGGGTGGTTCCTTGGTGTTTCCAGGGCGGTGTCTATGAAGTTGGCACTGCAAGGGGTCTGTCAAAAGCAGTACCTACACGGCATGGGCTGCTGCAGTCCATACTGTGCAGGTATTGGTGTGCATGCGCTTGTTGTGTGTCCACATTGCATGAGGAAACAGGGGGTTCTGTGGGGCCTCCTATGTTACCTCACTGCCACACTTTTCATGGTGGTCAAACCGGCATGAAAAATGTGGCATGAGGAAAGTGTAATGTGCTTGGCAGTGGCCCTACCAAGCATATTGCAGCCTAAATACCACTGTGACACCGCTAGGGATCTGGAGGTTGTGGTGGTCACAGGGCAGCTCCACTGCCCTGGTTAATGGGGCGGTCGTAAGACCACCACTACAGCGTACCCACGCTTTCCAGTACAAAATATATGCTAGACATCACATAGACATCTTTGCATCATGTTACAACGATATGTGCTTGGTGCTAGACACTCCTAGGTAAGAGAGCAGTCCTGTTCCCTCCCAGTCACACAACACAGTGCAGAATTAGTGCATGCATTCTGTTGTGTGACAATTTGTGAAATCTTTCCCTGAATGCCTGTTGGTTCTTATCAAACCAAAGGGAGGAGAGATGCACCTGTGCTGAAACCTACACTGTGGTACATTAGACTGAGGAAGTGACTCTGAATACCCTATACTTTTGTGTAGTATTGAGTTTTATTGTGTATTAAAGTACTTCCATTTTTACAAATATAAGTACAGAGTTGACAATCATATTAGTACACTGCTAGGTGTATGTTCTGTTATGTTATATTGAATTGTATAGTGCACTAATCCAATGGCTCTGTTGCATGGTGAGCTTGTTGTGCCCCGGCTTGACCTACGATCCCTCTAATGAGGTATTATGATACTTGTTTTTCCAACAAGCGAAGTTCCTGTGTTTTACTACATCAAAATAATATTGATAAAGAAAAAATGATTCCTGCATGTTTTACGAATTTACAATGACCTTAATTACTCATTCATTTCTTTAGTGGTATCTGAAACTAAGTATTGCAACAGTTTGGGAGCCCAAAGGCAAACACAAATAACACTCAGCTATATTACCTGGCAGCTTTCCAAATATGTGGGAGATACCATTATTAACACAACGTTTTAGTGTCTTGCCCCGTGTATTTCTTAGCATGTTAAGTAAGAAGATTAAAAACGTATTTTTCAAACAAGGAAAGCTCCATTTTTATTCATGTAAAAATAATATTTATATCTAAAAGAGAATGTTGGTTGATATTTTATCAGGTGAAATAATCTGTAAATTGACCCCTTTGGTTGAATTTGAAATTGTGCACTCCTGTTGTTTGTGAATTAAGAGACAAGAACCAACACAACTCAGCAATATCTACCCCCAAAGCTTGAAGTGTATTGTAGATTCCATTAGCATGGGAATCACTGACATATTATATATGTAAACAATATTGAATCAATAAAATATTGGAAAATATATATTGTTTTCTAAAATATCATCTTCGTATACTTAACTAACAAAAATTAGATATCGATAAAACAAATATAGCTGAAAAAAATATATACATTTAGTTATACAAATAGCACAATTATTAGATACAGAAATAATGTAACCATTATATAAAGTTACAAATATATCGAAACAAAGAATATCAACTACATAAATATCATAAAAAATCAATATCTTGAAAGCAAAAAAATATAAATAGCAATGTTTAACATGAAAAAAAACCAAATAGCCATACATAAATTTGTGCAGTACTCTAGAAACATTACAACAAGTATACATTATAAAAATAAATATAAATAACCCTACAAAATAAAAACAAATCAAATCATGAACATGTTGAAATATAATTATATTTATTTACAATTGCTAGCATTTAAACAAAACAATAAATATGTTTTCTAAACACAAAATATTCATAGATCTATAGTAAAACACATATAGAACTACATATATAAATAACATTATCAATTAAACACTAATTAGTGCTCACCATAAAAGGCACTATCTGATAAAAATTCAAACTACAACAGCGCTAACCAATAAAATCACAATACAAACACAATTAACCAATACAATTAAGCAACCAATGTAACTAACTATATAAAGGCACATAAAATGTAACTAACCACTACTTCTAAACCTACAAAGCTGCACGAAGATGAAACTCTGCCAAATCTTTTCAAGAAAACCGAAAAACAGTAGAAGACAAATATACACGACATCCTTCAAAAGTAAGCAAAATATAAATATATTACAACTCATAAAGTAATTAAGTTATTTGTAAAAGAAAAATAAAACATTATCTAATATACACTTCAGTACTCGTATTTTCTTTATTAAAGATACTACAAAGCAATTACTACAAGGTCAAGAAAATTCCAAACTGCAAACAAACGACAAAATGTATACTCCTGTAAAGAGATTCACAAAAAGTAAGTTATTTACTAAACGTACTAAGCAAAAACTGACAATGAACGGTCAAAAACTAAACTCCCTGTGGAAGGTTTTGATTAATAAAGGGTTGCATTTACTATTCCCATAGTCTTAACCAAATTGGAGAAGGTGTTTACACTGAAGGAGTAACATTCACTATTTCCACTCCAGGGTAAGCCAATTTAATGAAGATGTATGACACTAGAAAAGGCTTACAATTAGTATTCCTACTCCAGTCTAAATTATGCGGGGTAAGGTGTTTGTCAGTTAACTGTTCAATGTATTATACTTATTTTACCTCAAAAAATAGCCTAAAGGTCACAAACAGAAAAATATTATAAAATATTTAAAGCAACTATTTAACAATCTATTAAATAAATACCTTGAACTAGAAAATTTGTTTTTAATAATAAATACAAAATTATAATTTTGAATTAAATTTCATATGTACCCAAAAAATGTATTAATTGATGAACAAAAGCATACATTTATAATTTATAATACATATTAATATTTTTAAATGCAAAAATTAAATATAAATATTTAACTATATATATTTTTAATGACAAATCAGATATATATGCATAGTAGCAAGCCAATTTATAAGAACATATTTTAATATGTCATGAAAAAATTCAATCTTATGTGCAATTAGTTTATATACCAACCTATAAACATGTTATTTTTTTAATTAATAGCATAATATATTTTTCTAAAAACTAACGATTTATAAAAAAATACTTTAAATATATACAAATGTAGAATGTGTTTAACATAAAATGTTGTTATTGATTATTAATAATAATAAATGTAATTCAGTTTTCAGTTAAGTATAAAACAAATTATTACAAAGACATAGAAAATCCAGACAAAAAATTTACACATTTTCAAATTTATATAAAAAATATATTCTTATCATAGTAAAAATTACATTTCAAATGTTAAAAATAATTACACATTTAATATAAATAATAAATATGCAAATACCTTAAGACCTTTATGATTAATGACTTAAAACAAGAAATTCAAATAACTTACAGTTTACTATTTTTTAAAATCTCCCACCCTTTTACCCTAACTACCCTACATCCCGCTTCTACATTTTAAATACAAATAAAAAAAATCTATTTCATCTTTGAATAAATATTATATAAATCTTAACTAAATTAATATAAGAGTGAGCTAAAAATATTAAAACAAAAAATAACAGAAAACGTAGATAGAATACATTAAAAACACATGTATAAATTAACCAATCAAAACAATGGTAGGCGACCCTCTTAAGAGAACTGCCTCTACCTAGGTCATGCCTTTATTATTTTTGAAGTAACTAGATGAACATTGAGCCAAACATCTTACCTTGCAGCTGCAATAAAGCTTTCACTTTAAAGTGTTTGGCAGGATTCTAAATCTAGTGCAGATATAGTGAAGCCACTTTCATTTAAACAGTTCTTTAACTGCGTTCTGAAAGCCTATACAGAACCTAGGAGTTTATGCATATTCCTGGGATTTTACGGCCAGGAAGTGAGTTGGGGGTATATATATTCCAGCCAAATTTCAGCGTTCCTATAACTTGCCACAGGGCTCGTTAGTAAGCCAGTGGAGGGCATAGGTCTAGTCAATAAAGCCTATCATAATCTACGTTTATCTTGCCACATGGTTAGAAAGCATGGAGGGGTGCATATATAAATCCAGCCTAGCTTCTCTTTAAACTGCCACTTTAGGCATGGGGAGTGACTTGGGATGCTTACTTCTGCTTTTCAAAGATAGATTATACCTATATTCTAATTAAATTGTGCCTGAAAAAGACAGATTAATTTGTTTGAAGTTTCCTCTGTAATTCTTTAAAAAGCTGTGATTCAACAAACATGCTTAGCAAACCAACCAGGCAGCATTCATCCTATATTAGAGAAGGATTGACACAAAAAAGAGAACCTGTCACTACTTAACTTATTTTTCTATCTATTCAGCATCTGCTTCATTGACTAATGCTCTAAAGTCCCCAAAAGGGAACATTTACACTCTACAAAAAATCCACTTTGAAAGAGCAAAACGGGTGAATAATAAATGATGATGCTTATTCTGAAAATTATTTTTTCAAGCATATATAGAGTGAGCTTTAACTTTCCCAGGCCCATCACATGGTGATGTTGGCTGTTTAGCATATCATTCAACTTCCCATGGAGCGTTTGCATTGCACTACATGCTAAGCTATTTTACATACCAAATGTAAGGGTGTGGGTAATTTGCATAATTCCATGTAGTGTAAATACGTCGAAATACCCCACAATTCTGCGCGATTATACAGAATTATGGGAGAAATGGGAGAAAAGAAATTCTGCATTTAAAGTTTTGTTTTTGTCCAAAAATGCCCCTTTGCATAGTGCTAAAGGCAATAGAACATGAATAGCCAATATGAGCAGCAATTCTCACTCGCTCAATGCTCATTTGCAGTAGGATTTTTCCCCGATTTACACCAGGCACTTTGCACTAGCTTCTTGGTACAAAATACATCCTTTCATCCAAAATGGATGTGAGGATGCATTTTATGCTAAGAAAAAGAGCTAAATGCAACAGAACATGAATGATGAGCATGAGTAGTGGTAGGAGTTTTTTTACCCCAAATTCTTCTTAATCTCTTGAGCTGGCATAATCATGTTTTCAAGTGTAACGCATAGTCACTGAAATTATTCCAATTACTCCAGTGTATTTGAAATTCCACCCAGGCCTACTCCAAAGTACATTGCATATCAGACAATCATCAGACAATCATATATTTATATTACAGATGCTTTCTATACAGAAAAAACTGTTTCTCAATTTTGGTATTTCACTGCAGCAAAATTGTATTTTTTAATTTTTTAGCCAGGACTTTAGGTGCAAGGCAGAATTATAGGTCTTTTCAATACTTGTTTTTCCTTCATTTCACTGGAAATGCTTCAGATCAACGTTTTATGGTGATTGGTATGTACTTCATAAAACCAGTGGAGCAAACTCTATGATCATAGATTATAATGACTTAATGACCACTCTTCATGAAAAAAATCAATATTTTAATATAAGCATTATGACAATGGACTGAATAATGAAGAATAATTTGGAGAAAAATGTATAAACATTTGAGCAAAGTAAACATATTCTTAAATCATGGCTCATTGGAACATATGTGTAAGGGTGTCTGTGGACCTAAAACATGGTATCTGCAGTGTAAAAATGATAATCAGCATACTGGAAGGTACTTGTTTTTTGAGGAGGAGGACATTCTAAAGTGATTTCCTTTCCTGTCAGTCTTGAAAAGTGAGAAAAGTGAGAAAAAATAAAATAAGGTCCATAGTTATTCCTCAAACTTGTGAAGAAAGTCAGGAAACTGAAAAAACAAATCTATGAAGTGGCTCAGAAGAATTTGTAATTTGTTAATGTCTTTAATCATATCCCCTAGCCCTTATATTGTAATAAACTGGTCATCATTCACCTGCAATCTTTCAATCCACTAAGCTTCCTCTATCCTTTCTATCCCCCCCTACCAGTCATTGGCAGAAACAACTGATCTTCCCACTCCTTCTAGCAATGACATAAAAGTTCCTAGCAGGAATTGTGTTTGCTTAATCAATTGCCCATTAGTAAGTGCAGGGGTATCCACTTTTTTGTAGAAGTTGACAAAAGACATGCAAGCCACAATAGTATTTGAAAATGGGAACATAGGAAGTGAAGAATGGTAGGTATTCAATTTTCAATTGTCATAAATCAAATGACTCTTTGTTTGTGCAGGGATTATGCAATATTGTGGGAGGAAGCTTTATGGATTGTTTGCAGTCTTGAGTAGGTCATTAAAACCGATAAGGGCTTGTGTGTGTTTGATAGTACTTTTATTTTGTATTTTGTGTAACAGGGATTGTGTGGAAGGAAGATATATTGCCATGTAGCACTGATTAATTTCTTGCATAAAATCTTGACAAATCACCAGAGACTGTGGAAAGAACAGACTGTATTCAGTGATACAAAAATTTGACTTCACCAATTGATTGGATTTTTAACCAGTATAAAAATAGATTTCACAACAGTATCCTAGCCAATTCCTGTCAAACTGTACGGGTTAAAGTGGATAACATTTTGCTTCAAGGGACTACTCACTAGAGGCACAGGCCTGCTTTAATTTAGCATATGTTCTACGTTTATATATTAAACACCCGGTCTTGTGGGCCACAAGGTGTTTCTTAAGTGTAACTTATTAATATTTTAAAGCAGGTTTGCCTGCCTGTCCTTTTAACAGGTTTGACAGCTAGTTTTACAGCTGCTGCAGTCAAGCTAAACATGGGATACCTCAAGCTATGTTGTACATGCCCCATCTGTAGATGGCACAAAAGGTGCTTCTAATAATGATGAACAGGTAGTCCATGAAGGATCCAGCAGGTTTATTGGAGGAGCTATGTCTCTTCATGAACGGGCCCTGGAGCAACTGCTGAAAATCAGAATGCAGAGCCCCAGTGACTTCATGACACATTCTAAGATCTAGATATTCTAATGTAAGAAGATACTCTTGTTATAGAGTTATCTTTGGGTGTCAGATGTATCAAACAAGACACCATGTCTTATATTCCTGACCCAGAAATCGAAGTTTGGATTAATGGTATTTCCATTATGCTCCTAGTAGATACTGGAGCTCGCATCACCATTATAGATCATATCAAATATACACAGTTTTGGAGTTCACAGCATTTACTGCCTCTGGATGTCATGACTGTGGCCTTTGAAGGCAGTAAAGTAGATTTGATGGGTTATTTTTGGTGATCTATTAAACTTTTACATTCCTCTATAACTGGAAAGATTTATGTAGCATGCAAAGGCATTAATGTCGTAGGTCTTATTCATCAAGCTGAATCTAACTTAACCTTTAGACCTGGTTCAAAAAATACTATTACTATTGAAAAACATGATGTTAAAACTGTTACTAATATTGACCTTGATTGGGAAAATACATTTCCTGATGTTTTTCAAGACAAATTAGGAAAAAATTCAATCTTTGTATATTCTGTTAAGGTTAAACAAGGTGTTGCACCCGGCAAACATAAATTGCGCAACATACCTTTTAGTGTCGGGGAAGAACTACCAGATATGCTGTCTGACATGTGTACGCAAGGTATCATCAAAAAAGTAGAGGGTACATTATGGCTTTCTCCCATAATTTTAGCAAAGAAAAAAACTGGTGAACTGAGAATGTGTGTTGATTTAAGAAGTGTCAACAAAGGCTATCTGGGTGGATAATTTTCCTTTGCCAAGAATTGAAGACTTAATGACAAAAATTGGACAATCCAACTGGTTCACTAAGCTAGATCTCAGATCCGCTTATCACCAAGTGGAATTAGGCAAGACTTCTCATCATCTCACTGCCTTTGTCACACCTGAGGGCACTTTTCAGTTTTGTAGGATGCATTTTGGCATAACTTCAGCGGTGGATGTTTTTCAACGACTAATGTCTGAAATGTTTCTTGGTATGTCTCAAGTAGCTGTTTTCCAAGACAATATTTTATTATTCACTAGGCGTGAGTCTGAACACAACCTTCTAATAACAAAAGTTCTGACTATACTGCAATCTAGGGGAGCTACATTAAGAAGAGACAAAGCATCTTCAAAGCTAAAGAGATTGAGTATCTAGGAGATGTTTTTTCTGCTCAGTGGGTCAAACCTAAGCCTTGCCTTGTTAAGAGATTAACAGATGCACCAGCTCCAAAAAACAAAGAACAGTTACTTTTCTTTCTTGGAATGTGTGAATTTTAAGCCAAATGTTTTAAAAATGTTGCCAATTTAACAGAATATTTAGGCCTTTGTTGAAGAAAAATGCAGAATTGATATGGTCAGAGTCTTGTGAACAATTTTTTAAGGAGATTAAAGAAAGAATTGTGAATGTTCCTGCCTTACAACCTTTTTTCGTAGGCAGAACTACTATTGTAACTGTTGATGCCTGTGAGTACGGTCTTGGAACAGTTCTTACTCAAATGGACAATGGATGTGAATTTAGTATAGGATTTGCATCCAGGACTCTCATACCCACTGAACGCAAGTATTTAGTGATCGAAAAAAACTTCTAGCCCACCTTTGGAGTGTAGAAAAATTCAAAGCGTTTGTTTGGGGTTGACCTTTTATACTCAAAACTGATCATTGTCCTTTTGTAAATATACTATTTGGCAAGAATATCAGACGTACCACAGCTCGCATTTCAAGGTTGGCAGCAAAACTACTAGAATTCACTTTTTCTATTCAATACATTCCTGGTGGGAAAAATTCCAGTGCAGACTGTCTTTCTCAACTTCCTATTGATGAACCTGAAAATCAAGAATAAGAAACAGATATAGAAGAGTTTTTATTGCGTACATAGGAGATGCTTCACAGAAGGAATCAGAATGCAGGAATCAGGAATCAGAATGCAGAGCTCCAGTAACTTCATGACACATTCTAAGATCTATATATTCTAATGCAAGAACTTACATCACCATAGTGCTGCAATCCACAAGTGGCATTTTAAGAGTTAGGCACAGGGTGCTTTTTTTACACATACACTAGGGACATGTAGGTATCTTATATATACTAATCGGTGGTAAGTCAATTTAACCAATTGAAAAATAATGCCTCCTGGTCTAACTTCAATCCTATGACTTAGCTCGAAGTTATAAATATTTTCGCTAAATTAAAGCCGACCTCACCCACCACAGACCCACTCCCATCTAGGCTAGTTAATAACCTTAACCACATCATTACCCCATATTGGACAAAAATCATTAACACCTCTTTTGCCACTGAGTGTGTCCCCGACTCCCTCCAACTCAGACAAATCACTACCATTCTTAACAAATTTAATGCTGACCCTAAAGACCCAACCAACCTCCGTCCCATCTCCAACCACCCACTTCTAGCTAAAACCTTGGAGACATGTACATTAATTCAACTCAATAACCACATAGGTAAATAAAACTTACTTGACTCCTTTCAATCTGGTTTCAGGAAAGGTGTAGTACATACAGCGCCATGCCGAACATTGCTGATGACATTCACCGCTCCCTAGATAATGGAGAGGCCTGCCTTCCTATCCTTGTTGATCCCTCAGCAGCATACGATACAGTCAATCACTCTTCCTTACTGGAATCTCTTAAAGCCCGCTCTGGCCTTAATGGAACGGTCATTAACTGGTTCACTTCCTACCTCAAGCAAAAATAAAAATAATCTCCTGCCTCTCAAATCCTACCCCCATTTACCTGGGTGTCGCACAGTGCTCAATTCTCTCCTCCTCTCCCTTTAACCTCTTCATGGAACCCCTTACTTTCATTTTGAATCACTATTACTATCACTATTTGATCTACTATTACCTACATGCTGATGACACCCAACTCTACTGCAAAATCAAATCTAATTCTGATATACTTCATCTAAACAACACTGAGCAAGTTTCAATCCTGGTTTTACGCCAACCATCTTAAACTGAACCCTAACAAACCGGAAATTATTATTTTCTCCCCTAAAAACAACCGTATCCCCATCTAAGGCTGGATCTCGGCCCTCAATGCCCTCAACTGTCCGCTCACCCTATCTAACTCTGCCAAATCCCTTGGTTTCATTCTTGATAAAAATCTGGCACCGAAGGACCATATAAATAACACCGCCAAAGGAGCACATTTCACTCTAAGACACCTCAAGAAAATGAAACACTTCATCCCTCAAGAAGACTTCAAATGGGTCATCCAATCAATAGTCCTCAACAAAATTGACTATGGAAATTCGATTCTCACTGGAACTCCTAAAGTCCACCTGGCCCCCCTTAGAGCAGTGCTCAACTTGGCTACAAACATTATGACCACATCTTGCCTACCCTCAAATCACTGAGGGGCATATTATCAAGAACAGCGTTAAACATTATCGCTGGTTTAGCGGCAGAAAACTGTAGCCAGAATCGCGATAATGGGCTTGATAATATAATCTTGTGAATTCCCATAGAAGCCCAGGTTCTGGTGTCAACCTGTGCTTCTATTGGAATTCTCCAGGGCATATTCTCAAGCCGATTATCTCTGTTTTAGCGGCAGTTTTCTGCTGCTAAACCAGTGATAATTGTAACGCCATTCTTGATAATATGCCCCTTAATTGGCTCCCCATTGAAGGAAGATGCATTTACAAAACTGCCTGCATCACCCACAAAGCTGTTCACTCTCAATCTTCGACATACTTAACAAACAAACTCAAAAAGTGGGCTGTTCCAGACTGATGAGAAGTATCACAGCTCTCCTGCTCGTTCCCCTGTTTCCAGAAAAGAAATCCACCCAGACCTGCTCTCTGGAAATGCTCCAATCATCTGCAATGCCCTCCAAAGGGACCTGCTCTGCAACCCCTCCTACCTCAGCTTTAAAGAGACCTTAAATGTCACCTCCTAAACAAATATTGGAGTCTATAATTCTTTCTGATCCTTCACTCCTTTTTTTCTCTGGTATTGGTTATCTTTCTGCTATCCTGTTGACCTTTCATTTTCCCTTGACTCTTCCAGCCTTTGTTCTCCCTGGTCTCTTATGTATCCTCTCCACTCTAACTTCTGAGCTGTTAGCTGCTTGCATTCTCCCCTGTGCTTAGTCCATTTGTTATGAACCCCTCCTCACCTACCCTCTGCCTCCTACCACTACAATGTATTCTCCTGGCTATTATTTATTGTGTGCCCTGAATCGTTACCTCCTTTTTATTTTAAAGGCTTATAATCCTGTGACTTCTCACTTTTCTGCCTTCTCCTGACTCAATGGTGATATTTGGCTTGTACCTTTTGAAGATTTTTCCCAGAACTGTTGTTTCCTGTATATTTTTACCTAATCCTGCTCCTGTAAAGTGCTCAGATACCTCTGGGTCAACCAAGCGCTATATAAAACCTTACAAATAAATAAATAAATAGCCATGCACAAAGATGGAGCCCAGGCACTTTACTTCTGTTTAGCAAGGTTAAAGTACTCAGAGTTCTAATGCTAGCAAAACAGATGGGGTAAACATTAGCAGGAAAGCATGCTAAAGACGGTTGTTTCCCACACAGGTCCCCCTTCAGCTGAAGGCAGGGAGAACTACCCAAACCTGATGAAGTTCTCTTCAGTAAGGCAAAAAAAGCCTGAATAGACTTCCAGCATTGGAGTGGTCAGTCCCAGGTCTATGTTTCACCATAAAGTCCATACCTTCTAGAGAGATGGACCAGCTCAACTGTTTGGGATTCTCTTTCCCCCATTGCATTTGCCACCTAAGAGGCCTGTGGTCTGCATGAACCAAGAATCAGGTACCAAAAAAGTATGGTCTCAGCTTCATCAGTAACCAGACCACAGCAAATGTGTCTATCACTATGGCACTCCACCTTTATTAACTGGTTAGTAGCCATCTACTAATGAACACTACAGGTTGGTCCTTGCCCACTTCATTCAGCTGGGATAGAACAACCCCAATCCCATGCTCTGAAGAATCTGTCTGCACCACAATTTCTCTTGCTAAAGTCGGGTGCCTTCAGGACTGGCACAGTGACTCCCTAAGAGTGCCAAACATATTTTGACATGCTTCTGTCAAGATCATCTTCTTTGGTTGTTTTTTATCGAAGAACTCAGTCGGGGGGGGGGGTAGCAAAGCTTCCATATGCTTGCTTACACAACGCTGAAGTAGTAGCTTGTGAGGCCCAGGAAGACCCTCACTTGGGTTTGTATATTGGAAGAGCTCCCAAGCCACATTAGATTGGGTGTTTCGATGGAGAAGTTGCATGGGTCCTCCACCAACATGGTAGTTCCGGTGCACCACAGAACCTTGCCCTGTCTGTCACGTACTAGCCGTGATAGTGAGGCCTTTGCAAGGGCTTAAAGCAATATCTGCAGTTGGGCTAAGTGTCCTCCCAGATTGAGCTGAAGACAGGAATTTTGGCAATGAGCCTTCCAGCTCAGCCTGGACCTGGTTGAGCAGCCTTTGGGAGGTGGTGGGGGCATTCTTCAAGCCAAATGGCCTTACCAATAACTGGAAATGCCCCTCATAAGTGGAGAAAGCTGACCTCTCCTTTGCATTCTTTGTCAGGGTGATCTGCCAAACCTTGATATCAGGTCAAATGTAGTTAAGAATTTAGCAAGCCCTAACCAGGAAATTATCTCATCAGATCAAGGTGCAGGTTGGGCATCCATCTTGGAGATGGATGCACAAGAAAGTTGACAGAGAACGTCAGTTCTGGGATGCAACTCGGTGGGGTAGCCTTTGGTACCAAGACCTACAGGCTAAACCGGGCCCACTAGGGCTCAACCATTCAGTCATCTAAAATCTTGAAATGTCACTGTTCATGCTGGTCCCTAAATTATCTGGCAGTCTATACATTTTGTTTATAACAACGCATGCTAGCCCCAGGGTCAGTGAGAACAGTGTGGTGAACTGCTTCAGCAATTGGTGGCAGTCTCACTCTTCCTGATCTGTGAGCACGGGAGAACGGTTACTCACTTCACTGAGCTACCTTGCACCTTATGAGCCAAGACATCTAACAGGAACTCACTATCCTTCTCCTATCCACCATCAGTCACCATGAGCATGGTTTTCTCAAACCCCTGGAAGTGTGGCTTCATGTATTTGACATGCAGCACACTTCCAAGGGTTCTACTGGTACATGAGGTAGGTGTACGAATACCTTTTTCTTTAACCTTGTAGTCCCCTGGTCCTGGATCTCTCAGGGTTCCAGGACTTACATGATGCACACCTTGTGGCCCAGGTTGGCACTTTACCAGTGTGGCCTTCTGGTCATACTATTGCTTGAGCACTTCCTGGCTGGCCTCTAACTTTAGATGAATTGCCATTTTCATCTATTCTCCCATTTTAGATCTAAGGGGTATCATGTAGTTGTTCATATCCTTTGAGGGCTACCTGCGAACTTTATCCAACCCTTCTTTCACAAGAATCAGAGGTTCTTTACATGGTGGCCGAACAGAAGCTCAAATGGACTAAAGACCATTCCCTACTGTGGGACATCCATTGAGGTAAAGAGTATGTATGAGAATAAGACATTCCATGCATATCTTGCGTGCTCAGAGAGGCCCATGATCATGCCACTCAGGGTCTTTTTGAATCTTTAGCAAGCACATTGAGAGGGTGTGGAGAACTTTTAGGTAACCCCATACTTGTCAGATGAGCATCTTCTTGGGTTCTCCCATTTACTTAACAATTTCCATTACTGCTCCTGCTGCCATTGGCACAGTCATTCTGAGAGCGATCGTCTCACAGTATTGGGTGGCATGGTCCACCAACACCATCCCTATCTGTTCAACTTGGGTACCTACTAGAGGGAAATTCTATAAGGGAGCCCTACAATTCCCTTTTGACTTGTCACTGGCCTGACAAGTCACGCAGGACTTGCAGAATGCATCTCTCTTTATTCACATCTGGCACTTATAAAAGTGGGTAATCATACCGTTAAAACTATTTACCTGCCCTAGATATTCTGGGATGTCAAGAGCCTACATCAATAGGAAGGCCCTGTAGCACTAAAGAACCACCAACACTTTAGTTCCAAGGTACTTTTCACGCCTTCGGCTGGGTACGATTTTTTTGTTGGGGCACAGTCTTTGAAATGGAAGTTGTTCTCTTCCTGTGGGGCAAGGCCGCCAGATGTATCTGACAAGTGCTTCATGTGGTTGGATACCTTTTTGCTCAGGGCCCAATGAAATGGATTTACTGCTGCAAAGAACCTCCAATTGGAACAAACGTCTTACTTCAGCCCAGATTTGATAAGCCCTGGTGGTTTTTCCTGGCCATAAGCCAGCTGGAAGTGAGAATATTTCTAAATTCCAAACTCTTGCCGGCATAAGTCCATTTTTTTCTTTAACTCCTTGTCTAAGGCTCCCAAATGTCAGAAGTGGGATTCTTAGGACTTTGGAACTTTATACAGAAGAGGCCTTGAGCAGGGTCCAGTGCCGGTCCAGTTGACAATGGGCAACTAAGAATCCAGAAAAAAATAAATCTTACTTTTGTGTCCCTGTAGTCACACATATCATTCACTGAACCTTGAATTGCACTTCTCAGTTCTGGGTAAAGGGGAACATATCCAGTCCTTTAGAGCTCCATTCAGGTGAGGGTCCAGTCTTCTGATCGACCACACATCAAAACATTTTCTTAGAATGTCCTCCCTGTGGTGGGTGTGGGGTGATGTTTCCACCATCGTCAGGTTCTCCATTACAAATGTACCCACAGCATATAAGATAGCACAATGCACCTTCATGCAGGATGTATAGGGCAACACACAATCATATGGAGTCTTTTTGCCTTTCTCCCTACAAGTAAGGCTTTACCAATACAGACAAATACAGTGGGAAATGGACAGAGAAGAAGTAAACTTCCTCTCTTGGTGCACTGTTCTGAAGACTGCAGCATTTTTTTATGCTCCTGCCCACGAGCGACCACTCTACGAGAGCTATTATAGGCCTTGGAGACCTCCACCCCCCAGGGCTGACTCTCAATGTCCCAGGGTGCCCACCAGAGAGGTAAAACTGCTCTCACTCACTGGGAGCAGACATTAAAACAGATGAAAGAACTGCTTCCATATTTGCGGAGCAGCATTTGGCTGCTCCCTGCATGTGGGAGAAATAAGGGTTCCTGCTAGAGGTGGGGAGTTTGCAGGGCCCATGGGGGCTCGCTCTAGTGCATTTTAGGTGCTAGCGCGACGGAATATTGCCATTGTTATTTTAAATCATTGTTATTTTAAATCATTTTAAATCATTTCAAGATTTGTGCAGATACTAATTACCTGAATTGTTGTTCTTTCTGCTGTCCGCCCCGTTCCATCGCGGCTGGTGCCGTTTGTGTGGAGGGTGAGACGCGCCGCCATCTTTGGTGTAGCCGGACCACACTTAGCGGTCTAGCTATCACGGGAGGCTGGCCATATAAACAATGTGTATTCAGGAGCGCAGCGGACGAGCGCAGCGGGCGCGACGAATGCGCGTCAAAGTCGCGCATAAGTCAAGCCCGTCTGCGCCCGTCCGCGGCAGACTGGGGCTCGGGGCCAGACCCCCTGGTCAAATATATACGTACACCGCTGCATCGCTGTTGTCATTAAGACCCTTCGACAGCACCACCTTCTCCCCGCCCGCTCACATCTTAAAACGCGCCGCCATGTACGGTATTCTAAAACCTGATTTTAAGCTCACTAAAGCCTGTAAGCCCTCACCACGCCCCACTCCCTCTTCCACACATGTGCTTCAGACTACTTTAAAATGTTTATATTTAAACACTAGGTCCATGGTAAAACACCATTTGGACATTTTCCTTTTGCTTCAGGCCGAACAGCCATACCTTCTATGTCTATCTGAGACTTGGCTTAATGATGCTTCCCTACCTGACATCTTGGCGGCAGTTCCTTCTTAGTACTATATACTGCATGTCGATAGGCCAGCTGGTAAGAGGGGCGGAGGGGTTGCTGCAATTATTCGCAAAAACCTTAAAGTCTCTCTTCTACCATCCTTTGATCTGACAGGATCAGACAATGTAATCTTTAAAATGGATGTGGACACTGGATCTTTTCTCGTGATCCTCATCTATCGCCCCCCTCAAAATATGCCTACTTTTGCTGCATCCTTATCGGAACAACTTGCCCCCCTTATCATTTTCCATGACAAAATTGTACTGCTGGGTGATTTTAATCTCTGGCTGGACTC
This sequence comes from Lissotriton vulgaris, assembly GCF_964263255.1. Classification (NCBI taxonomy): domain Eukaryota; kingdom Metazoa; phylum Chordata; class Amphibia; order Caudata; family Salamandridae; genus Lissotriton; species Lissotriton vulgaris. The sequence continues at coordinate 561,435,917 of NC_141685.1, read as the reverse complement.
GGTGGAATCTGACTCTCAGGCAGCCACATTGAAAGACACTCTCTCTGATCTTAATCTCATCCAACATATCCACTCTCCTACACATGAGAAAGGTCATAGCCTTGACCAAATTTGGTCTCAAAACATCTCTTTGGCAGTTAATTCCATCCTGCCTTGCATTTGGTCGGACCATTCCCTGATTAACTTCACCTTGACCATTGCAAAAAATAGCAAATCTCTTCCTCAACTAGGTGGGAAGGCAAGAATGTGGAAGAAGGTTGACATTCCGGCCTTTCTCCAACTGCTAACCTCTACTTGCCCTACATTTGATCTAGACATAGAGAAATCAGAAGAGGTCTTCTCCGAATGGCTACTTCAGGCAGCTGAAGTTCATGCCCCCTGTGTTAACTTTTCCCGCTCTCGCCCCAATGATGCTCACAGGTGGTTCACATCTCACCTAAAAGCCCTTAAACTCAAAGTTCGCCAAATGGAGCGCAAATGGCGCGTAGCCTACTTAGAACATGACAGAGCCAACTTTCGCAAGGCCCGTAGGGAATACCAAAATCTCATCCTTAAATGCAAAACTGATTATTTTTCTGATAAAATTCTCAAGGCCCAAAATAAATCAAAAGAGCTGTTCAATATTGTGGAAAATCTCAGCTCCAGCGACAGAACGTCTCTTCCAATGGTTCCCACCCAAGAGCTCTGCAACACACTTAACTCTTTTTTCTTTGATAAAATTTGCAAGATCAAGCAAAGTATTCCCACTACTCAGCCCCCTCTTTTGTTAGCTGACACTTGCTACAATCCTACCACTTTAGATTCCTACCCCCTCATAGATAATATCAAGTTACTCAAATTATTATCCAAAGTTAAAACTGGCTCCCCTGATGACATTTGCCCCCCTCACATCCTGAAGGAAGTGGGCACCAATCTTCCTGGGTGCTTACTTTCTCTATTGAATGGGTCACTCGCACAGGGCAAAGTTCCACGCAACCTGAAAAAAGCTCTTCTCGTTCCCCTCATAAAAAAGGCAGGAGCTAACCCGCTAGATCCCATCAACTATGGACCCATATCATTGCTGCCATACTGTGCCAAATTGCTGGAGTCACATGTTTGTGAAACTATCTCCAGCTTCTTAGAAAAATCTGAGTATCTGGCACCGAATCAAGCAGGGTTCCGTCCTTGCCATTCCACCGAGGCGGTTATCCTCTCGGTGTTAAACACTTTGAGGCGGAATGCAGATGCAGGAATCCATCAGGCGCTTGTGCTACTGGACCTCTCTGCTGCGTTCGACACGGTCGACCACACCATCTTGGTCGACCGTGTCGAGCAGGCAGGTCTCAGGGGCCCCGCATTGAGCTGGATCCGCTCTTTCATCTCGGGCCGCACACAATCGGTCAGATTAGGCTCCTTCTCTGCTCCCACTATACCTACCACCTGTGGGGTACCACAAGGTTCCTCATTATCTCCCCTTCTTTTTAATGTCTACCTACGCCCTCTCTTGCACTCCCTGCGGAATGCTAATGTTACCATCTTTAACTATGCGGATGATTTGCAGCTCATCTTCCCTCTTAACACCATGGACTCAGTGGGCGAATTCCAAAGAACTATGTCCCACATACTGAGTTGGATGAGCTGCAATCATCTCAAGCTCAACCCGGGCAAGACCGAGCTGGTCCTGCCTGGACAGAGCCCTCTTAGTTGGAATTCCAACTTTTGGCCCACTAACATGGGAGCGCCTCCTACTAAGTCCCCCGTGGTTAAAAGCCTAGGCATTTTCATCAGCGAGGTTCTCTCGCTAAAAAGACAGGTTGGAGCGGTGGTATCTTCCAGTATTTTTCAATTGAAGAAAATAAAAAAAATTGCTCGTTTCTTTTCTTCAGCAGCTCTCACACAGATCGTCCTCTCCTTGGTTCTGTCCAGGCTGGACTTCTCTAACAGCCTTTACCTTGGCCTCCAAACTGGTGAGCTTAAACGCCTCCAGCTTGTTCAGAACCAAGCCGCCAGGCTCCTCCTGAATATATCCAGGAGGCAATCCATCAGACCTGGCCTCAAGCAGCTACATTGGTTGCCAGTTGAGCAACGTGTGGCCTTCAAGGCTGGATGTATTCTGTTCAGGTCCTTGAATGACTCTGGCCCTTCATTTATCAGAGATCTATTTAAAAAATACTGCCCCTCGCGTCACCTTCGATCTACCTACAAATCTCTTCTAACTGTACCTCTATTCAAATGAAACGCCTCGGAGGCAGCTGTTTCGATCACCAAGCTGCTGTTCTTTGGAACTCTCTTCCTCTCCATATAAAACAGAACGATAACATCCTCAGCTTCAGACAATCCCTGAAAACCTGGCTGTTTTCTCAAGCTTACTACTGATAGCACTGCTCTATTCCTTGACTACCCTGCCTGGTTCCTCTTGCAGCGCCATGAAGCCTCCGGGCGTACGAGCGCTTAACAAATCCCAACTAACATTAACATTAACATTAACATTAGGAATCCCCCTCAATCCCCAAAGCTGCAGACTGGGTGGGCTTAAGGAAAAGGAGGCTGGGCCCCAGGGCATGGGTCTGCAGCGCAAAACCCAGCATGGGGAGGTGACCGTGCTGCACCCCCCTAATAACATTTGGCCAAGCCCTGGGGAATGTGGTCCCCAGGGTCAAAATCAATCTGAGGAGAGGGGGTTGCATGGCTCCCCTCCCCTTGTATAATTTGTATAATCACTTATGTAATTTGGGATATCAGTGATGTCATCAGTGATGCCCCTGACCATGTCATGAGTGATGTAATATGTGGGATTATAAGAAATGCATTGTGGGCATAAGTTATAGTTCAGGTAACTATAACTGCAGGATTTTATTAGTTCTGTATGAGTGAAATCTGAACCTTAATTATAACGCCCCTGTAACCTTTGTTTTTTTCAATTAATAAATAGGTATGAGGGTGTGTGTGTGTGCATATATATATATTCACTGAAAAAAACATAGGTTTCACACATGTTATAGTTAAAAATTAGCATTGAAAAAACCTTAGAAATTCACTGTAAAACCATAGGTTTCACACGTGTTATAGTTTAGCTGGACATTTCACTCATACAAAACCATTGAAATTCCCCCATTATAGTTAACTATAACTCGCGCACCAGCAATGCACTGCTGATGACGTCACATATTACATCACTCATGACATGGTCAGTGACATCACTCATGACATTACTGATGACATCTCAAATGACATCACTGATGACATCATCCAGTAAATGTGTATTTCTGTAAAGTTTAAATATTTTGCATATATACATGCCAAAGTGTATTGAAGAATGAGTGCATTTATAAGTGACGGGAATATTTAGTTGGTGCTTGACTGACTGTATAAGTGAGTGATTGAACGTGTCTTACTGAATGCATGGGTTAGTGACTAAACTGTGTGAAAGTCTGTATTAGTCTCTCAGTTGGTGTGTAAGTGGCTGCATGGGTTGGTGAGTAGCTACATGAGTGTGTATATGGTTATTAGTTTGTTTTTTGAGTATCAGTATGAGTGTCTATATGGTTCGGTGGGGGATATTACTTAGCATATAGATGCATGAATGAGTGACTCACTGTTTGTATGTGTTTTGAAGACAGCATGTGTAGAGAACTATGGGTGGATGAGTGTGTGTATTGGTGTGTTAGTGAGTGAATGACTGTCTCAATAGTGTCTATATGAGTAACTACATATGTTTTAAATTAGTATATAAGTGATTATATGTGATTGTTTAAGAGAATAAGTATGTATACGTTTCTGTAAAAGTAAGTGTAGTGGTGTGTGTATAGCTGTATATGCAAATAAATGGATGTTTGATTGTTTATTTGCATGTGTGAGCATGTGTGTGAGTAACTCTGTGGATGAGTGTCGGTGTGTAACAGGATGTATAGGTGTATGAGTATATATGATGAGTGAGTACATGTATGAGTGACTATATAGAACTGTTGGTGAATGAGTGATTGTGTATATAGATTTTGGAATTACTGAATAGGTTGTTCTAATTTTAGTTTCATTTTTTTTAATGTGTGTATCAAGGGTTATATTACGCTGAGAGGAGGTCTGCAACTCTTTCACAAGGAGGATGTCATCAGTGATGTCATCAGTGATTTCTTTTGAGATGTCATCAGTGATGTCATGAGTGATGTCACTGACCATGTCATGAGTGATGTATTATGTGACGTCATCAGCAGTGCATTGCGGGCGTATGAGTTATAGTTAACTATACCGGGGGAATTTCAATTGAATGTCCAGCTAACTATAACACGTGTGAAACCTATGGTTTTTTCAGTGAATTTCCAAGGTTATTGAAATGCTAATTTTTAACTATAACGTGTGTGTGAAACCCATGGTTTTTTCAGTGAATTTCTAAGGTTTTTTAAATGCTCATTTTTAATTATAACGCGGGAGAAACCTATGGGTTTTTCAATGAATTTGAAAGCTTTTGTAAATGATAATTCTTAAATGTATTAATTATTTTTAAAAAATCTGTTTTTATTAAATTTCCTCATTTTATATAATAAATATTTACATATTATTTTGTTGTATTTGTATTTCATATTACAATGTAAAATAATAACAAAACTAAATACAAAAATATTTTTTTTATTATTATTTTCTTTACAAATATAAAAACTACATTTTATATTATTTCTTTTTTTTTTAAATAGTCGCACCGTACACGTACCGTAAACGCACCATCATATGTACTGTAAATTGTACTCAGGGCGCACGCACATGTCACAAGTGTGTTTTGACGTTACGCGGCGCATCAGCGCTTCCGTGTGACGTCATCTACGTTTGTACGACCCCCCATACGCGCACCTCCAAAAGTTTTATAATGTTAAAAACTGTATATTTATGTATTACTTGTACATTTAAAGTTAGACATTATCGGGGATAATCAAGAAAATATTTTTTGTTAACTTTTAAGAACCTTATATTACTTTTTAAATTACGAACATCGCGATCATAAGTCCATCGTATACGCACCCTAAGAGGTCCGTAAGCGCACCATAAGAATACGTACAATCATGTGACATTAAAAGAAGAGATTTCATTGGTTCATAATACTTCCAAATCCAATTGTTGAAAGACCCCTCCCATTTTGTTCATTCTACTTGGACTTTCAGACAAGCAGGATCTTTTCTTTCAAGGTGTCTTCTGATGAGAACACTTATCTACCTGAGCCTCCTCCTCCTCAGAAGAAGGAGGCTTTCATCTGAAAATGACTTTTCCAGATGATCGGAAGAAAGTGAATGCTCCAAAGGTCACTTGCAATATATGCCAAGTGACACTGTCTCGCGGTGACCTGACCAAAAAATACTCATTTAGGACTGCAAGCATGGACAGGCATATAAAACACCTAAACAACTACGCAAGGGAGGCAACACGCAGCCGACAGGATGTTCCACCACCTGCAGTAGCGAGCACCTCCACTGCACCACCATCTGGAAGCACTCCAATGCATGTAATTGTTCCCCAGTTTGCAGAAATAAAGTACCTGTGCAAACATTGCAACAAACTATTATGCTATGGGGAACAGTCAGTTGACCTGATAGTAAGGAGGCAGGAGCACCACCAATACCCCAAAAATGTGATTTCTTTTTCAATTTCTAATACAGGTCCACAGTTTTTTGTTTGGAAAAGTTAAATTGTTCTAGTTTTTGTTTAAAAAAAAAACAACAAAAAATTGTTGAAAAAACTACAAAAGAAATTAAAAATAAAGTAAAAATGCAATTTTTTTTAGAACTACATCTACTGGTAAAAAAAAGAACTATATTTCTATGTTTGTCTGTAAAAGTTTGTCAGAAAGAATGTGTAGTTCATAAATGAATGAATGAATATGAAAGTGCAAAACTATAAGGATGTGCTACAGCATAAATCTACACGGTGTTTCCCTATAGTATACTGTAGTACCTCCGAAGCACTTCAATGCAGCATATGCATACAAATATGTTATAAGTCTATGCTTCAATTTGCACTATCGGTGAAACTGCGTGGATGAATTTGTATGTATTAAGGGTGGTTTACAACCCCCTTGTGCCTCTTTTACACAACCGTTGCATCACATTTGTGATGCAGCGGTGGTGCAAAAGATGTACCGTGATGAATGCTATTTACAATCTGACGTAATTGGAAGGTGCGTCACATTGTAAAGCTGTGCAACAAAAGGAGGCTTTCCTGCATCAATGGGTGATGTTCTGGTGCAAGAATGCACCAGAACATTGAAATTTATAAGATTTCATTCAGTCACTTTTGGGTTTATACTGTGTCAAAACCCTGCACCTGTTTGAATCAGGTGTAAGGATTGATACAGCATAATGAGCATAGGGCCCAAACAGCATTGCTGCAGCTGCATTTTGCTTGCAATGCAAATGAAGCAATGCGCCATTTTCACAGCACAGATACATAACATATCTGCGCCACTTTTCCCTCATATTGCACCACATTGTAAATATGGTGCATTCATGGTGGTGATGTAACAGTGTACTCTCATATCTCTGGGGATCTACCAGTTATTCTACATCTACTAAATACTGTTTTAATTTAGTGAATGCCTTATTACACACTCTTCAATGAATCACTCGAAAAGTATACCAAGAGTAACAGAGTGTTTACTGGAAGTAAAAAGATATAAATTGAAATATTTAACATAAAAAGGCAAATTTGCAGGTGCATACAACAATGTATGCACAGTCTGTAGGGGTTTGAAGCCCTCTATGCCCTTAGGCCTAATTTGCACCATGAGTAATTGACTACTCACATCGGCCTCATTTATGAGATTTTGCCGTAGAAAAGTGCAGCAGACCTTCCTGCTATACTTCCCTATGGCAAAAGAAAAAGACAGGAATGTGCCATATCTATAAGATGAAGCATATTTCTATCCTTTTCCCTTGCGCTAGTTCACAATGTTCTGCCTGCACCAATGAACAAACCTTTGCACAATGGAGCAAAGGTGTCTTTGTTGCAAGGATGATTATTTTTGTAGAGATAGGCAAACCTTTCTGCACAAAAATAATCTCAAGATAAATTTCCTTTTTCTATGTATGTTGCAGAAAACAGCACACATAGAGAAAAGATAAAAACGGGGAGAATTAGAACTATTTTTCCCCATTGCACCTTCTTTATGTCTCTCCTGAAGAGGCATATGTTTTTTGCAGTGCCTCGGATTTACAATTTATTGTAAATGTAGAGCAGTGTCAAAAGGCCATGGATGTTGCAGGAAACACCCCCAGCAACACCCATTGCACACCCCTTTAACACAGAATACTACATTAAAGGGTCTGATATTTATCAAGCAACAGTACACCAAAAAAAGTGCATTAGTGCTGCCTGATAAATATTGCGCTGACAGTTACGCCACAGAACATCACAAAAAGTGACTAGAAACCTTCCTCAGAAAATCATAAGTAAAATCAAAACTATATCTACAGAAGCTTACCGTATACTGTACTCTGTAAAGTATGCGTACACAATGCATACCTTCCCGAGCACAAGCTGCATGCTGATTGAATGTCAACTGTCTGGTTGAATATATAGCATCTTCACTTTTACATTATAGCCTTATAGCTCACCATAAAGGGCTATACTGGCTATTAAAGACTCTCTCCAGCATTAAAGGCCTGAGTCGAAGGTGAGGGCCTTCAACAAGGGAGAGGAACTTTAATAGCCAGTATAGCCCAGCTACAAAGGGCTATAAGGGTATTCGAATATTCTACCATTAGAAGACAGAATGTTCTAACAAAAAAGAACAGAGCCTTCAGGGAGTGCGAGAGGATTGGAATCCCCTCAGGCTCCCTGAAGCCTTTATTCACAGCCAGAGCAGTGAACAAAGTAACATTGGAATGTTGGAGCTCCAGGCTCATACCAGTCATTATAAGCCAAGAGCACTCCATTGTTATCAGTGGAGCTCCCAACATTCCAATGTTCTAATAGTTTATAGATAAGCACATAGTGCTGTATGGCTCAATACAATACGAAACAGTATAGTGATAGTGACTGATGAAAGTGTAATAATACAGACTGGAAAATTCAAGATGGAAAACACTACTTTGTAGGTATATAGAAGACTGTACAGATAGTCTATGGAGGTTTAAAGCAGTCCAAAGCCTAAGACGTACTGTCCTTCATGAATATTTGGATTCTGACTAGATGATTACAGTTCTGCAAGCAGACTGCCTACTGAATTTTAAATAACTTCATTTTTAGCACAGTGCATACTGAAGGATATTCTGTTGAATAGCTCCGTACAATACGGGATCACCAATCACAGAGACTTTGCTGTAAGTCAAAGGACATACACCTGGAAATAAAAATTATAAAACACAAGTTTGCTGGTGCATAGAACAGTACATACATAACCTATAAAGGTTTGAAGCAGTCCATGCCCTAAGCCCAGGACCCAGTTTGTACCATGAGAACTTAAATACTAGCTGAAGGATTACAATTCTGCCAGAGGAGTCTCTCAAACCATTTTTATTTTTTAATCATACATTTATTTTTGTATCATTTCAGCATGATTTCGTCAGAAATTTTGTTTCTTCATCATGAATTTCAAAAGTCAAATCATGAAACTCAATGTCGTTTAACGCTTCAAGAAAGTTATCATCTAAAGTTTAATGTAAAAAATTGCAGGTAATATCTCCTGCACCAATACTTTCTTGTACATTCTCACTCTCATGAAAGGTATATTTAACTCTTCCATCAGAAAGTTAGTAATTTCAAAACTCTGTTCCATATTCTTCTGCTCCTCTTCCATAGTGAAATTTTATTATGTTGTTGTTTCTTGCAGAAAAACATAACACTTCATTTTATCATTTTCCTAAAACATAATACAAAAATTAGCTTCATCAACTATTTTGCTCTTTAAAAAATATTATGAGAAAATAAGGTTTCGATTTCGATCGTAACACGTATATGGTATTTTCTACATCGGTTGGAAAGTTTAAAAAGTGTTCCTCGGTAAAATGTGTTCTTTGCATTTTCATGATTAAAAACATGTAAATAGAAGACATAAAAAATATATCGTTATCATTAGAAGAAAATAAAAAGGATTAATATTTGTTATTATTATGCTTCTTAATTTAAAAAAATGCTAGCATTTGTAAATCGTAAACCTACCCTCGGAAAGGTTTCTGGTGCTTGGGGCGTTGGGAAGATTAATAAATAATAAATGCCCTTTTCTATGCACCTGCAAACTTGGCTTTTAAACTTTTAATTGCCCAGTCTGTATCTTTACTCTTCTTCCAAACATTCTGCTCCTGCTATTTTAGTATTGTAGTGAGCCATACAGCAGTATGTGTTTATCTATACACTGTTTTAAAAGTGAAGCAGTTATACATTCAGCTCGACACGCTCCTTGGACAACTGTAATCATTCAGCCACTACCCAAGTAGTCATGCAGCAAAGTAGGCCTACGGGCATGGACTGCTTCAAACACCTATAGATAATAAATGCACTTTTCCATGCATCTGCAAAGTTGACTTTTAAACTTTCAATTACCCGGTCTATATCTTTACACTTCCTCCAAACATTCTGCTACTGCTATTTTAGTATTGTAGTGAGCCATACAGCAATTTGAGTTTTAAAAGTGAAGCTGCTATATATTCAGCCAGACACTCTCCTTGCAGAACTGTAAGCATTTAGTTAGTTCCCAAGTAGTCATGCACGTAAGCAGGCCTTAGGGCATGAACTGCTTCAAATCTGTATAGACTATGCATGCACTCTTGTATGCACCTGCAAACTTGCCTTTTAAATCTTTATTTGCCTAGTCTGTATCCTTACAGTTCCAATAAACACTTTCACACTTCTGTTTCAGTATTGTAGTGAGCCATACAGCACTACGTGTTTATCTATACACTGTTCTTAAAGTGAAGCTGCTATCCATTCAGCCAGACACTCTTCTTGGAGAATTGTAATCATCCAGCCAGTACCCAAGTACTCATGGAGCAAAGTGGGCCTTAGGGCATGGACTGCTTCAAACCCCTATAGACTATGCATACAATGTTCTATGCACCGGAAATCTTGTCTTTTATACCTCCAATTCCCCAGTCTGTATTCTTACCCTTCCAACAAACTCTCTGTGATTGCTGATTCATTTTTGTACTGAGCTATTCCGCAGAATGTCCTTATCTATGCACTGTGCTAAAAATGAAACTTCTTTAAACCCCTATAGGCTATGCTTGTAGTCTTCTATGGACCTGCAAACTTGTCTTTTATATATTCTATTCCTCAGTCTGTATTCCTATACTTTGAGCAAACACTCTGTCATTGCTGATTCAGTATTGTACTGAGCTATTCAGCAGAATGTCCTTATCTATGCAGTGTGCTAAAACTGAAGCTCTAAAACAATTAGTGAGTCACTCTCCTTGCAGAACTGTAATCATCCAGTCAGTACCCAAGTAATCATGGAGCAATGTAGACATAGGCCATGGACTTCTTTAAACCCCTATAGACTATGCTTGTAGTCTTCTATGTACCTGCAAACCTGCCTTTTATACCTTCAATTTCCATGTCTTTATCGTTACACTTTTACCAAACACTCTCACACTACTGTTTCAGTATTGTAGTGAACCATACAGCAGTATGTGCTTATCTATACACTGTTCTAAAAGTGAAGCAGTTACACATTCAGCGTGACACTGTTTGCAGAACCCTGGTCATCCAGTCAGTACCTAAATATTCATGTAGTAAAGTAGGCCTTAGTATATTCTATGCACCTGAAAACTTGACCCCCCATGGACCCACAGTATTCAAGGGGAATTAGTTCCCCCTCTGCTAACCTTATAGATTTTTAAGTGAATTTCAAAGGTTTTTTAAAAGCTAATTCCTAACTATATGAGGCCTGAAACCTATGGTTTTTTCAGTAAATTTCAAAGGTTTTTTTAATGCTAATTCCTAACTATATTAGGCCTGAAACCTATGTTTTTTCAGTGAATTTCAAAGGTTTTTAAAATGCTAATTCCTAACTATATAAGGCCTGAAACCTATGGTTTTTTCAGTGAATTTCAAAGGTTTTTATATATGCTAATTCCTAACTATATACGGCCTGAAACCTATGGTTTTTTCAGTGAATTTGCAAGGTTTTTTTAATACTAATTTCCAACTACATAAGGCCTGAATTCGCAAGGTTTTTAAAATGCTAATTCTATTAGCGGATAACGTTTAAATATGTTAATAACTTTGTGGGACCACCTGAGCAGCCCGAGGGGGTCAGGTTGTTTCTACCCTGCCCCCTTTTTTGCATTCTACACGTTTGTTTTTCTGCTTCTTTTGTGCCTCGGTCTACCTAGCACAAGAGGAATGCCAACACTTCCTGGTTAGAAGTGTTGACAGCCAATGAGCATGCTGCTTTCCTGCGAAAGCCATGCTGATTGGCTGCCACTGTCTGTCAACACTCCAAACCAGGAAGTGTTGGCAGCCATCTTGAGCCTCGGTAGAACCAAGGCACAAGAAAGCAGTGAAACAAAGCTACAAAACACGCAAAGGGGGCAGGGTAGAAGCACCCTGAACCCCTAGGCCTGCTCATGGGGGCTCACAAGGACCCCCCAGGCCCAAAAATATATATTTTGTTTTGTTTTTCCCCGTGGTATGCTCAGTGTACACGTACATGGCATTGCACCCATTGAGTACTCTGCAAAATTTTTTAAAAAAAATATTTGTTTTTTTTTACCTTCGGGGTCCTCCTATGCCCCCCTGATAAAACCTAGGGGGTCAGGGGTTCTCTACCCTGCCCCCTTTTATAGTTTTCCCCTTTTGTTTTTACCTCTTGTGTCTCGGTCATACCGAGACACAAGATGGCGGAATCTCCGGACCGTTTGGAATGTTCACAGACACCCGAGAGCCAATTAGCTTTCCGCTTGCGCACTTCCGTGTCGCGCAGGTTGCGCTCCCCGGTACGCGTACCTGTAAGCTTTTGAAGCGCGCATATAGATATATATGTGTTTTTGAAGTTAATTTTTGTAAAAACCACTGGAGCAATTTTCACCAAATATAGAAAAGGCACTTCTGCGTAGCAGGCCCTACAATTTTGCCAAGTTTGGTGTAATTCCGTTCAGCCGTTCGGGCTGTAGCCGTGTCTAATCGTCCTATGGAAATTAACATGGGGAAAACACGTTTTGGGACCCCCCTTTTTTCTCGCCTGCCGCATGACGAATCCCCCCAAAACTTCCAGGAAAGGAGCAAAGCGGAGCTGGCCTAAATTCTGGAAAATTACACACAAATTCCTCAACCGGCGCCAAAGTTATTCCCAATAGAATGTTGCGGATTTCCTACGGTAGCTAGGTCCTGTATTCAATATGTATTCAATAAAATACACTTAATAAGGCAGTTAACCAATCATTTTTTTTTTTTTTTAAACATCCATTTACACACTTATTTAACCATTTATTCTTCCATAAACCTTTACAAATACATATATAAAACATATTTATTTTTCAGAAAGACACACATTCACTGGATGGTGTCATCAGTGATGTCATGAGAGATGTCACTGATGATGTCATGAGTGATGTAATATGTGATGTCATCAGCAGTGCATTGCAGGCGCGCTTGTTATAGTGAGTCCAACTAACTATAACGTTGGAATTTCTATGGTTTTATGTCAGTAAAATTTCCAGCCAACTATAACTGGTGTGAAAACTATGGTTTTTTCAGTAAATTTCATAGGTTTTTTAAATGCTAATTCCTAACTATAACTGGTGTGAAACCTATAGTTTTTTCAGTGAATTTCATAGGTTTTTTAAATGCTAATTCCTAACTATAAATGGTGTGAAACCTATGGTTTTTTCAGTGAATTGCATAGGTTTTTTAAATGCTAATTCCTAACTATATATAGGGCCTCAAACCTATGTTTTTTTCAGTGAATTTCAAAGGTTTTTTAATAGCAAATTTCTATAGGTATGAAATGTAATATTTTTTATAATGAATCCTATATTGTATATTTATGTAATACTATTTTTTTTATGTATATTGTTCATATATATATTTTTTTTTTTGCCCTGGAGCGCTCCCGGTGCGCGCCCCGGTGAGCGCACCGGAAAGCGCAGTTTTCCAGTGCGCCCCGGGGCGCGCACCGGTGAGCGTCTCGTTAGCGCTATTGCCACGAACGAAAACATCATTGTGACGTATCGCGTAGCCGCATCTGCATGATACGCACGGCGTAAACGCACCCGGAAGCACTCGAGCGCATACGATAACGCTACATGACCATCCGACGCGTTTACGCGACGCGCTCCGGGGCACGCCCCGGGGCGCGTAGCGTAAGCGCGTCAGGTCATGTGACCTAAAAATAACACTTTTTATTGGTTCAGGACAGTTTTGGTTTCCAAATGATGAAAGCCCTGGTCATGTGGCCTTAAAATAACTCTTTTCATTGGTTGTTATTAGTTTTTTTTACAACTAATGAAAACCCCACCCATTTCCTTCATTTCTTCTTTCACTTTGGAGACAGCAAGACCTGTTTTTTTCTGTCCTACCATTTTTTGCAAAGAATGGTGGCTAGACCATCCAGCAGTAGTGAGGAGTGAGAAGGCTTCATAGAGGAAGAGCCTCCTCAGCCCAAGATCAAGGAGGATTTTATTTGGAATTTTTTTTCAATACCTGAAGGATTAAAAAAGGTGAATGCTCCCAAAGTAGAATGCAAAATCTGCCAAGCTGTGCTTTCCCGAGGAGACCCAAAAATGAAGTACAGTTTTGGCAATTCAACAATGATTCGCCACGTCCAACGCAGGCACCCCCAGAACTCGGCCCGGGAGAGTGTCCGAGACCTGGCATGTAATCCCCCAAGGGATGGTGCCTCTACATCTACAGGAGGAGCCACAACATCAGGGAGAGGACGTGCAGAGGAATTGGAGATGATTCCGAATAAGCATGGGCGAATTTTGCGAATCTGGCGTTTGCGAATTTTGCGGATTTGCGAACTCGCAATCCGCAAAATCCTCGAATTCTCGCGATTTTTTTTTTGTGTTCGCGCGGGTTTCTGCCAGTTCGCGAGGGTTTTGTACAATTTCGCAAACGCGAACTTACCTGTCGGGTCGCAAGTTTTGCGAACTTGTTGTTTCTACGTGTCCAGCCTGTTTGGGACACTCTTCTTCATCACTGCCACTCTCTGTCACCACTGCCACTCTCTGACTACTCATGCCACCCTCTGGCCCACCCATGCCACCCTCTGTTTCATCACAGCACCCTCTGGTTGTCCAGTGTACATTATTGTGGCAAAGCAAAGCACACCTTCCCTGCCTCAAGTGACCTGAATTAATTTGGGGCTGATTAATGTGTCACAGAATATTTTTTTAGCTGGCACCTGCTTCCATAGTGCTTCCTAATTAGTGATCTTTTGCACTTGCTAAGTGCTTTCATTGTTGCAAAATTAGTTACAACACCTGCCCTGCCCCAACTGACAATAATGAATTAGGGGCTGATTAATGTGTCACTGGATTTGAACTTCCAGCCTGGCTCCTGCTTGTCTGCCTTAGCTGTAATTCAGGACCTTTGTGTAACTATTCTGAGGGTCAGAGCAGGGTCACATAATAGTTGCAAGTAGGCAACTGAACTCTGGAGGGGCCCCTCAGGAAGCACTACAGGAAATGGCTACTAATGATGAGCTTGAACTTTTGAACCTGGTAAGTAGTTTCAGTTTTGCTAAGATCGTATTTCTGCAATTTAGCGCTTATTCGCGGGGCGCGAAGTTGAACTGGGAAGCCGCAAACTCACGCGAACAGTGCGAGCAAGCCATAAAATCCGCTGCTCGCGGATTTGCGGATTTTGCGGGAAATTCGCGGATTGCGAATTTACCGAAAATCCGCAAAATCCGCGAGCGTAACGGATTTTCCGCCCATGCTTAATTCCGAACATTCAACCTGTTTTTAGTGACATTACTATAAAGTGCAAGCAATGCGATGAACAGCTTTGCTATGGTGAGCAGAGCATCAAGCTCATTGCACGCAAGAGGCAAGAACACCGCTGCCTTCCCCAGCCCTAATTTTTCCCATTATTTTGCTCCTGTTGAGCAGTTTTGCATCCCCTGTTTTTGTTTTTGTTCTGAAAAAAACACAAAAAAAGAAGAAGAAAACAGTTCTTTTTAGAACTACCTCCAGTTCTCAAAAAAGAGCTATATTCTTATCAAATTCAAAATGAGTAACTGAAGTGGAGTGCAGTGAGAGAGAAGAGGAAATGAAAATGAGTGAGAAAGCAAAGAAAGGGATGAGAGGGGAAGGGAAGTGAAGTAGGGGGACTGAAAGAAGGTGAGTGTGGGGAACGAGAGTGAGGAGAAGGAGAGTGAACATGGGGAATGTGGATAAATTAAGAAAATGTAGTAAAAGAACGGTGGTGTGGAAAGGTAAGAAAAGACTGTCGCAAGCCCTTTCACATTATACCTGTGCCAGGTGTAATGTATGCAAAGGGGGCGTATTGACGCAAGAAAGGGTCGTAAAAGTGACGCAGTGAAATCTATGAGATTTCACTGCGTCACTTTTAGGACACGATTGCGTCAAAATCTTGCGCCTGCCTCACAGCAGGCGTAAGACTGAAGCAGGCCCTTTCACATGGGGGTGGCCCCATGTGAAAGGATGCATTATTAGAGTTGCATCACTTTTGTGACACACTCCAGCAATGCATCACTACCTCTAAGCACTTTAAATTATTTTTTTACTGTTTCACTGGTTTTTCACCATAGTACACTCCCCGGTCTGCTCCCCGGTCCGCTCCCCGGTCCGCTCCCCGGTCCGCTCCCCGGATAATAATATTTCCAAAAAACGAACTTCATGCAACTACTCACTTGAGTTATATAATTATGCGAACTACATGAACCAGCATGCTGTGGATCACGGCAACGCCCACTGGGGGTGGTTCATATCAAGTAAAAGACAAGCACCTGGGGCATGAATGTTCGAGCACCTTGCCACTGAAGAAAAGAAATTGAAACGCGTCTGGCAGAAGCTGCTGTTTAAACTACAAAGCGGATTGTTTGCGCAACGCTGCTGGCTTTTCATTCAAAATAAAAGAGCTAAAGAAAACGTGCTGGGGGCTTTTTCCACAGGGGCAACCTTTTCCGATTTATGATATTTGCGGCTGACCCAGTCGCGGAGAAAGCCACTCTGCTGAAGCGGACCTGCGGTGTTTTTCAAGGGGAGACCACCCAAGAGCAGGAAGCACAAGCCTGATTGAAAGCATGAATTCGACAGCGCTGCAAAGACCTTCATAGCTTTACCCACTGGGGCAGGAATTATTTCCAAAAAACGAACTTCATGCAACTACTCACTTGAGTTATATAATTATGCGAACTACATGAACCAGCATGCTGTGGATCACGGCAACGCCCACTGGGGGTGGTTCATATCAAGTAAAAGACAAGCACCTGGGGCATGAATGTTCGAGCACCTTGCCACTGAAGAAAAGAAATTGAAACGCGTCTGGCAGAAGCTGCTGTTTAAACTACAAAGCGGATTGTTTGTGCAACGCTGCTGGCTTTTCATTCAAAATAAAAGAGCTAAAGAAAACGTGCTGGGGGCTTTTTCCACCAGGGCAACCTTTTCCGATTTATGATATATATATATATATATATGCAGCTCAAGGTTTCCACCAGGTTTGCCAAAGAAACCACGCACTCCGGGGGTAGTTCTCAGATGTTTTATTTTAAAGTTCGCAACAGACGCATTTCGGCGCTCCGCCTTCCTCAATGTTACAAACATTGATGGTAGGCGCCATGTTTTTAACAGCGTTCTCGTGTGATTTGGTGGCAAAAACAAACAAGGGACTGAAATCGTACACCATATTGGATGTTGTTCACAATATACATCACGGATTGTTTCAGTACAAAATATGATACCATAGTGGCTTTTCTACTTTATTCCGCCACTATTTATGCTCGAATTAATCACAAGCATAAAAATAATCAAAACTTATTATGCGCAAAATATTAAAATTGTCAATTGCGTGTACATTACTGCAGTCACGTTTCTACGCCGTGTATTGGCTAAGTTATGTCGGCATAGTTTGGGTTTACAGAATTGCACGTATATTTTTAAGCAACTAATTCCATCTCCAAGATTTTAGGACTGAAGCTGCCTACATCTTCTCTAGTGACAATTACTACGCCATCTTGGAATTACAAACCCAATCTTAGAGTACACCGTTTAGCCATATACTGGCGTGACCATTGTACTTTAACAAAACCAGTGACGAATTAAAATAATCAAGCCGTGGATCGCAGGGGACTGAGCTGTATATATATATATATATATATATATATATATATGTATATATATATATATCACTTGCGCAAGATCAGAAAAATCTGCAAATTCCTCTCTTTCGAGGCCCTGGTTCAGGTTACCCTGGCCTTGGTAATATCACAAATTGAATATTCTAATTCTTAGTATGCCGGGATCCCCGCCTATCAGCTCCAGAGGCTTCAGCTGGTTCAGAACCAGGCGGCCAGATTTGTACACGGCTTACCTAAGTTGCACCAAGCCAAACTTCTTCTCAAAGGCCTTCACTGGCTCCCCGTGGCGCAACGTTGCCTCTTTATGATTGGTTGCCTGACCCATTGAGCCCTGTCCTCCCATGGACTTTTCTTCATCTCCAACAGAGTCCGGCGCAACATTCCCCGCCGTACCCTACGCTCTGCAAACGCAAATCTCCTGACACCCTCTACCTTCAAGCGCAAGAAACACGGAGGGATGAGATTTGCTTTCCTCGCCCCCCTGTTCTGGAACCCACTGCCACCCTCACTCCGTCTAACAGAGTCCTACCCCATGTTCAGAAAATCCCTCTAAACCTGGCTTTTCTCCCAGGCCTATGACCAATAACTCACACCTTTCCCTCTGCTCACGCCTCCCCACCTCAGCGCCAAGAAACCGTTGGTGAACGTGCGCTATATAAATCCCTATTATCACATCATATTAACATGTGTATATCTGGCAATGACAGGATTTTTGGATCAATCAGGAATCTCGCAAAGAGGCGGCAACAGTAAATTCAAAGAAAAATCACAATACATTTTTCAAACTCCTGTTAATGCAATTGATTGGTTTCATGAGACTTTAATCAAAGAGTTGGACCAACTAAGGACATCCATCAGACATCGATCAGAAATGAGAAAATGTAATCTATCTATGGATCAATGGCAATCAGTTTTATTTCTCAAAAATGACACATCCTTAGTTGTAAAGCCTTCGGACAAAGGAGGAAATGTTGTGTTGAAGAACAAATCCAGCTACCAATAGGAAGTGTTAAGGCTGCTGAGTGCCTATCAATGTTATTTGCCCACTTAAAAGGGGGAATATAGTAGAAGTTTATAGGAATTCTATGATTTGATCACAGCTTTGCAAGACAAGGGTGTAATCAACAAAGATACATATCAGTTTCTGAAAGTGGACTACCCGATGGTTCCCACTTTTTTATCATATTCAAAAGATTCATAAAAATAGAGGAAAGTCTTCAGGATGCCCAATTGTATCCTCTAAGGGAAGCCTGTTTGAGAATGCCTCAGCCTTTTTGGATTTGATTATTTTTTCGTTTGTAAAACATTTTAGTTTATATATTAAGGACACCACTGATTTCATAAGAACAATTCAGGACATTGAGTGGGAAGAAAACTTTTTACAAATTACACTAGATATTGGAGGTTTGCACACATGCATCTCACACCTGCAGGGCTTCTAGGCAGTGGAAGCATTTTTGAAAGAAAAAACACTGGAATTTCTAGAGCACAATATGGTGGTGTTACAACTGATAACTTTCTGTCTCTACAACAATATAATTTTTTTTTTCTCAGGACAGCTGTATCTACAAAGACAGGGGACCACTATCGGCATGCCCTTTGCCCCACGCCACACAAGTTTATTTGTGAGCTGGTGGAAGAAGCACATGGCCTGGGTGGAAACCAATGAGCAGTTGGTGGAAAAGGTGGCCATATGGGCCAGATATATTCACAAAGTCTTTATTGTGTGGTGTGAGACAGAGGAAGAAGCAGAGAGTTACATTTTATCCTTGAATAAAAACAACCCTAATTTGAAGTGTACAAGCTGTATTAGCAACACAGAAGTAGCCTTCCTGGATCAACTAGTGTCTTTGGAAAACAACCATCTCCTTACTAAATTGTTTAGGAAATTCACAGCTGGCAATTTAACATGGCATGCACAAAGTCAACATGGGTGCAGTTTAAAAATTAAAAGTATTTTTTGCTTATCAACCCCTTTCTCATCCATTGTGATAAATATTTATGGACTAGATCCTTCACCTTGTTCAATTCATTGAAATAGGCTTTTCTGTAACATAGTGGATCATTTAATTGTCTCTCAGCCTCACTGATATAAACATCAGGTGGCCACAGAATAACATTGCCCCCTTTATCAGCTTCTTTCACCCTTTATATTGCCATGTTTGTTGATTTTACGAATAAGAGCCAAATATTGTTTTTCTTTATAGCTCCTGTGTTTCTGGTTTGTTGCCACAGTACGATTCAAGTTCTTAAGGTCCTCAATCATATGATCAATAAAAATGTCTATGGCATCCCTTGGCATCATAGGGGTAAATGTGGATCGGGGGCAAAAAGGAATCTCTTGGCGGCACTACCACGGCTAATGCCCATAGATTTTAACACTTCTTGTGTGCTTCCAGTATTATCAATCTCTGTAGTTACAAGAGAGTGAGCTGTTTTCAAAGTCGTAGTGTCAAATATAGTAAAATTCCTACTTGGTTGAGAGTCCTGCAAAATACTTGTGGCCCGATCACTCGTTTTGTTCAAGGTGTGATACTTCATCAGTTTAAGTTTTCGAATAAACTTGAACACATCAATCCTAGATTGGACATATTTAAAACCATTTTTCGGGCAAAAGGAATGACCCAAAGCCAGGAGTTGAATTTCTGCAGCGTTCAAATATATATATATATATATGTATATATATTTGACAAATCTTCATGAATCTTTCCCAAAAAGTGCCTCTTTTCATCTAATGTGTACATGGACATTTTCGGGTTGATCCGTTAAGTGGGGGCCGAGAAATAGAGGGGGACCCAAAATGCGTTTCCCCAATAATTCTTCTATATGAACTTTTGGAACAACTACAGCCCAAACATCTGAATGGATTTACACCAAATTTAATAAAAAGCTAGATCGTAGTCCACAAAGAGTGCTTTCTGTAACAGTAACTGTGATTGAATTTATTTTGTGCTTAGTACATCTGACAAGTCATTGAAGCATTTTTCGGAGAGCAGCTTGTTACTCTGAAACTCTAAGGTTGATTAGTGATGTATTTGGAGGGGGGAAAGATAAATTGTTATTCAGAGTGATGGGAGTGGTAAATATGTGAGTCTATTAGTTGGGTGAATAGGATAGAGGATGGAAAGAGAAGGGAGGATTTTTGAAAGGTTTGTTTGTTCTTTATAGTAAAAGAGGATTAGGATGAGTCAGCAAACCTGTCCATTGAATGAACAGGATAAAGATGGATAGAGTATAGAAGAATGTTGAAAGAGTTATTTGGGAGTTTTTGGTAGTAAATGAGGTTTGGGATGAGTGAAAGAGAGGAGGTAGTAGACAATGTAGAAGTGAAATAGGATGAGTCATACCATAGTCATGATTTGATGAGATTTGGGATATTTAGATATTTTTTTACCCTGCAGTAGGAGGAAAATATAAAAATATGTAGATGCATTAACACACATAAGAGGTACACAGACACAGAGATTTTAAATTGATACACAAATGGAAATGCAATAGACATACAATTGAACTGAATAAGGTCCCATATGTACAATCGTTGATATATATTTACAAACTCTGGCTTTCTGTTTTTTGTTGTAAATAAAAGTTTCATTTATTTAATATTACATGTATATATTTCAGAATTCTCCACCAATATTTCAATAGTGAAGTGCTTATAGATTCAATGATTACAATCATATTTTCAACAAAGTGTCACTTTGCCCACCCATTTACTAGGACACACCCTTGATGGTGTCTGCACTAATCTCCCTTCTCTCACCACCCTGCCCCCTCTCCCCCAGATATGGACAGATCATAGCCTGATCCCATTCCACATCACTAATAGTCACCCTCAAACTATCAATAAAACAAATCTTCATTGTGACTACTCTGTCAACTGGAAAACTGTCCAGGAAAACCTTACTCTTAATCCCATCCTTCAATCCCAGTTCCCCGCTCTATCTGGTAACATTGAAAGGGATGCAGACCTCTTCCATAACTGGATGGCACAAGAAATTAAAAACTGGAACCCCACCATTCGCCCCGGCAGAACTCATAAGAAAACAAAAAACAACGCCCCTTGGTTCACCCCTGACTTAGCTACCGCTCACCTACTATGCAGGAAAGCTGAGCGTAAATGGCGCCGAACTTACGACAATGACAACCGTCTCGCCTATATCCAACAGAGGAAAAACTACCTCTCTAACATTAAATCGGCCAAGAGAATCTTCTACGTAAAAGCCATCAAAGAAGCTAATCAGAAACAAAAAACCTTGTTCTCTATAGTAAAAACTTTTACTCAGCCCAAAGCTCTCCAACCCGAAATCCCCCCATCCCAAGATCTATGCGACAAGATCTCAAATTACTTTGACGAAAAAATCACCTCCATCCAAAGGAATTTTCCCCCTCCTCAAACCCCTCAAGGGCCTCCTAGTCCTGACCAACTTGAATCTCCAGTTGGTAGTCTTAAACATTTCACCCCTGTCACTCTGGCCCAAACCAGAGAAGCTATTTTATCCTGCAAATCCGGTTCCCCTTCCGACCCCTGCCCTCCCAAGATTCTCCATCAAATCATAGATGTGGTGAACCCTTCCATCAATGACATAGTCAACTCGTCACTCAGTTCCGGATCTGTCCCTCGCATTTGGAAAAAGGGTGTTGTCAAACCACTCATGAAGAAGGCTAACAAATCCCCAGTGGACTTGACCAATCTCCGCCCAATCACCCTTCTCCCTGCTTTGGGAAAAATAACCGAACAGTTAGTTTATAAAGAACTCAAAATCTACCTGGAAACCCACAATATACTTCACCCTCAACAATCCGGCTTCCGGCCTAAACACTCACCTGAAACAGCTCTGATCGAACTTACTGACACAATCAAAACGCTGCAAGATCAGAGGAAGAAAGCCATTCTTATACTTCTCAACCTCACAGCAGCGTTCGACACCATATCCCACTCTATCCTGATCAACAGACTGATGGACATAGGGATTTCAGACACAGCCCTATCATGGATAAGATCATTCCTCAGCGACAGGTCCCAAACTGTCGCCCTTGGCCTTTTTCAATCTAAGGAGAAAAAGGTCTCCTCTGGAGTACCCCAAGGGTCCATCCTGAGTCCCCTTCTTTTTAATATTTACCTCATTCCACTCCTTGCCTTGATTGAATCATTCGGCATACCTGTCACCTCGTATGCCGATGATACTCAGTTGATCGTACCCCTAGAGGACAACTCAAACAAAGCTGAGCTCAATCTTAAAAACTGCTTAACTGCGGTCTTCTAATGGATGGACACTAACCACCTCCGATGCAACTCTAGCAAAACAGAGATCCTCCCCATCGGAAAGAACACCTCCTTCTGCCCAGCCCTTTGGTGGCCGGATGACTCTGTTGCCCCTCCCCAGACCGTCACAACAGCTAGAAACCTAGGTGTACTATTTGACTCTGATCTATCATTCGACCAACACGCCAGGAATGTTGCCGGCAGATGCTTCGGTATAATTAAATCTCTCAGAAAGTTCTTCGACTTTCTCCCTCTTGAGGCCAGAAAAACCGTAACAGTAGCCCTCATAATCTCGCGCGTTGACTACTGTAACGGCCTCCTGGCTGGGACTAAAAAGTCCACTCTGACCAAACTCCAAAGCGTCCGCTTGGTCCTAAAATTACCCCGCAAATCCTCAATCTCTGCAGCCCGAAAAACCCTGCATTGGCTACCCCTCCATAAAAGAATACTTTTCAAAATACTTACCGTTGTCTTTCGGGCGTTTAACAACACTGGTCCTAAATACTTAACCAGACGCTTCCCACACTACAACCCGAGTCGTTCCCTTCGCTCTGCCCAAGACAATCTCATGTCCTCCGCCAGGTACAACTTGAAGTTAAAAGGTGGAAAAACTTTAAGCTCCCTGGCCATCAAAGCTTGGAACAGCATGCCTAAACACTTGAGACAACAGACCCTAGAGAAGCCTTTCAGAAAACTTCTTAAAACTTGGATTTTTAACCTTCCCGACGACTGGATCAGAGCCGCCATCTAGCCTCCTTCGCACCACCTTTGACCGGGCATTCAGGATTTTTAGCGCCATGATGCTCCCTCCGGAGCGAACGCCGCGCTTTAGAAATACCCCCTCAAATATCAAATATCAAATTTACACATTGTGATAGATATGTGTTATTATAGGAAAGTAAACCCCTGAGCATACAGCCATCATCTTTTATGTTATTGATTTATTGAATTACACATATATGAATATAATGAAACAGTTATACAGTTATACAAATATGTATTTAAGGATTAAAATTATTATAATTTATTTATGTTTTTTAAAATACATGTATTTTTACCATTTCTCTAGTAAGCATAAACAGATATATGTAGAGATACATACCCATATTATTATGTGTTATTTTTTTAAAATATTTAATAGTGCAATTTGTATTTATTATTTCATTAATTTGATTTATGTTTTAATGATTTCTTAAATATAATGAATAGATAAAACATGCACATACTTTCTATTTAATCATATTTATATGTTGTGAAATGAGTGACCATGATAAAAAGAGATCCATAAACATGTAGTGAAATATGTATTTGTTATTAATGTAATGATCTATATACAATCATTAAAAAATACGTTTGCATAAACATTATGCGCCAATGGTACTTTTTCATTCTATTGGTGCACATTTGTATTTTGAATATGGTGTTCATGTAAGGAAGAGTCAGCTCTTGAGTAATATTCTGAAAATAAGTAATTTTCTGTGGAGTTTATGTTTGGGAATAATGAATTCCATAGTTTGTCTGCCTGGAAAGAGAAAGATGTTCCATGCATGTTTTTTTCTTGCATGCTGAATTTTTTTTGGGGGGGCGTAAATGTGCAGCGGTGGTTTCTTTGTAGTATATATTTTATGATTTTCTTTCTGATGAAAAGTTTTCCTGTTCCATGTATTGCTTTGTGTGTGATACAAAGCAGCTTGGCAGTGGATCTTCTAGCAACCAGTAACCAATGTAAGGCCTTAAGGCAGGGGAGATATGGGCTTGTGGCTTCACATGAAGCAGTAGCCTGGCAGTAGAGTTTTGAATTTGTTGCAGTCTTAACAGAGTTGATAGAGGTGATCCATGGTAGAGTCCATTGGCCAACTTCTGGGACACTGTCTATTTTTCTGTGTAACGTACTTCTACCTAGGAGCACAAAGCAGCTCCCGCCGTGTGGGAGAACAACATGTTGCCCAGCCCATGCTCTCGGGCAGGGGAATACAATTAATTACTGATGGTGAAATGCTGCGTCCTCAGGGCAGGTGCAGGCAGGGGAGCCGGTGAGACTGCAGGAGCCCTGGGCCTCCCCCTGCAGCCACAAACAAAGGGCCTCCTAAGGGGTGTCACAGGTGGGCACTGGGGCCTCCAACATAAAAATTTAAATATGCCATCTTCTGCAGGAGTGCCTTGGCTCTCCCCCAGTGGGCCCAGCACTAATAAGGGTCAAGGGTGCACTGAGTGGGCACTGAGGCTTCCATAAATTTACAAAATGCTGGCTCCTCATGGTCCCATGAAATGGGGTCATTTGTAGGTAGCCAGCAGGGTTGCAAGGATCTTAGCTCTCCCCTCTAGCAAAAAAGCAGTGGGTGACCCGAGTGGGACTGAGACACCCAGAAAGGTAAAGAGATAAACAATCAAAACATGATTAATAAAGGAGAAGCCATAGTTGCTCATTTATTATTTGTTACTTCTTCAAGTGCATCCCATAATGCCCTGCCAGGGCTATTTACTTATATAGTGTTGGTGATATCCTTAGAATGTGTTGAGGCACCAAAAAATATGTTATTATTGTTGTGATGGGCTGCAGGGAGTTCTGCAGCCCCATAGCAGCATTACAAAAAACAGTAAGGCCCCTGTTTCATTGAATCAATGACCCTTGGAACTTACCATATTTTTTAGCATTCCTAAGGCTGGAGCTTTTGCTCTACAGCAGGGAGTTCAGCACCTTCAAGGTGCTGGTTCTATGGCTCTATTTGATGTGGCCTGATGATGTATAAAAAGGACACAAGGCTCTTTTGTGGTTGTTTTTATGATAGTATTTTTGAGCTGAATAATGTTCAAAAAAAGATTCAGAGACATATTTCTTTCATTTCTTATAGTGTCTAGCTATATACTTTCACATTTTTCCGCCCACAAATTGTAATAATCAAAACTATGTAAAAAGAAAGAGTCACAGACATGTTTTTAATTAAACTGTATTAAACATTTATTTAGTAAACAATATTATTAATCATTGCATTGTTTGAATTATTGAAAATACATTTGATTAAAATTATTGCTGTTTTTTTCTGATATTTGGAGAAAGATAATATATCTGCTTGTTGTAAATAGATATGCTAACCCCTTGATAACATAAATAGGCTCACTTTTTATATTTTGGTTTTGCAGAATTCCATGATGGGCATAGGGTTAGCTGGTCAGAGGACAGGCCCTAAAACTAACTCCATGCCATGCACATGGTCTTGGTTGCCTGCGGAGGGTAGGCTACAGGGTCTAATCACAGGCCAGGCCCTATGGCCAAACTCCTGCTGAGGCCATGTGCTTTAGGGAGTTGGCTGTCCGCGGGTGGGATGGCTGTCACAAATCCCCTCCCTGCACATGGATAAAGTCTGTTCCTGGCCTTGTGCTCCCCACACCAGTCCCCAGTGTCAGCCATCTTTCCAGTATATTTCCATACACTCTCAGGGACAG
Source organism: Lissotriton vulgaris (assembly GCF_964263255.1). Taxonomy (NCBI): domain Eukaryota; kingdom Metazoa; phylum Chordata; class Amphibia; order Caudata; family Salamandridae; genus Lissotriton; species Lissotriton vulgaris. The sequence continues at coordinate 561,409,986 of NC_141685.1, read as the reverse complement.
CAGAGTCACAGGTGTGCTGTTTGGGCTGGGTAGGTGGAGTGTGTGTGAGGCAGGGCCTAATGGGAGTTGAAGTCATTGAAATACTCCTCCTCCCACATGGCCCAACAAGCCCACCTTGAACTGTGCTTACCTCACAGTGAGTGAAAAAGTACCGACAAGGTGGCTGACACTGGGGTCTGGTGTAGTGAGCACAAGGCCCTGATGGGAGTTCTGGTCAAAACAAACACCAGGCAGCACTATCAGATATCTTGAATGTAAAGTTGTACTCTCTGTCCAGGGAAGCATGGTTCATGGTGGACTAATTGGTCTGGGTGGGAGGAGGAGTGTTAGCCTGACTACATCTACCGGCAGGCCTGTCCTACACACACTACTCCCACCCAGCTCAAACAGCACACATGTGACTATTCTGTCCATGAGTCTGAATGGAAATGTACTGGCAAAATGGCTGACACTGGGACCTGATGTTTGCTGCTGCCCCTAACTCCCACCAAGGCCTTGTTCTCCCCACAACAGTCCACAGTGCCAGAATCTTGACAGTACTTTTCCACTCAACATCTGGAACAGCATGGTCCCAGGTGTGCTGTCTGGGCTGGTTAGGAAGGTGAGTTGAGGACAGGGCATGATGGGAGATATGACCATTGACAACACTCCTTCACCTTGCTGGGAGAGGACAAACTCTGGACATCAAGTCATTCTTAGCTTCAGTAGACAATGTCATGGTAATGATCTGAGGGGTTGTGGCCATTCAAAACAATCATTGTGTCTTTCATCTACCTTAGCAAGTCCCAGACTCTGGTCAACCCTGAGCTCTTCGGCATAGATGTCTCTCAACATTCTTTGGATAACGATGAACTACCTGGCCCATCAGGTGTGGCTCAGATCACAGTACCGGCAGCAGTAACAACCTCAGCTGCAAACACACAGCTGACCCCTACCCTCACAGACACACCAGCCTGAGCCAACACCGAAAGCACATCAACACGGGGCTCTCTGGAGATGACAACACCAGCACTGTCAATGAGGAAGGAGGCTCTGAGGTGACTTTGCCAGCACCAACTGGTCCTACGCGGTGATATTGGTGGTGGGAGGGGCCAGGTGGACATACGCATCTTGCAGCTGGTGCTAATTCTGCAAATGACCTGCACCTATCCAGAATCCTCAATGCATATGAGGGTTGCACAGGGGAATTTGGCCGGGTAGTTGGGATCCTCAGGACCATGCAAGAACAGCAGGCAGCCCATTATGCAAAAGTGGAGAAATACATGTCCAAAAACGAAGACCTGATGGCGGCGCACACAGACCTCCTCACCTCCCTCTGCACCTGCTACAAGAAGTGATGTGGACGCGGTGGGGCGCATCCTGCACCACCAATGCCTGCACCTGAGGGTCCCCCTACGAAAAAGATAAAAGGGTTGTCCACAGAAGAAGACAACATGAGAGACCGATGGATACGCATCACCCCAGGAAGTGAAAAGCTACTCCTGATACCTCCTATTGAGTGCCAAGTGTTCACTTTGTTGAATCTCACTGAACTCTCCCATTGCTGGAGAGTCTTATTTGGAATTTAGACTCAAATAAATGTGGATTTACTTCTGACAAATTCAACTACAAATACAACCAACTCCTTTTTGCACTTAGTTGTCCCTGTTTTGTTTGATCAATCCCCATCAATGTGTTTGTCATGAACCAAGGATGCACTAAAATAAATAACTTTGTACCAAATATTTGCTCATCTCGTGACTTTGAAACACAAATGTACATGTTGAAATGATGCACTGAAGATCAAAGATGAAGGTGTCCACAAAATTGGCCAAGGAATCAATCCAGTAATGTCAACTCCTGACTTGGCAGTTGATGTGACCAGTCACAACATGAGAGACAGACACAACCAGGTCATCACACAATCTATCGTAAATGGTAATGATGTCATTATAGTCTACTGTCAGCACACATGTCCTCATCTGCAAGCCCTAAAACATTCATTGTTACCAACATTTTTCTCCATGGAACATGTTTTGTATCAGAATAACCTGTGGATGTTTGCATACAGAAAAGACACACCTCCATGAGGAGCACAGAGTTATTTAAATGATACAACATTGCACCTTGACACAAACTGCAATCACATCACACAGCTACAAAAGTCTCAGAAGTCCAAACAAATGACCACCTGTTCAAGAGGTGCCGTGGCCAAGGGATGTCCACCACTGTTCACTGTTAACGTATGACACAGGATCATGGCTCTGGTGGGGTCACAACTCAGCAGCTGACATGATGAATATCCCTGGAAAGGAGAAAAATATAATTGAGTCAGGGACTCAGGAAAGATTTAGATTGATGTTGGAAACTGTCTCAGATAAAGCATACTAATGTGAGTATGTACGCAAGATGTTACTGAGTGTAGCATTTGCCTTGTCACATGTAAATTTGAATTAGCCAATTCTGTCAAAAACCACTGAAGAATGACAGGCACTCAGCAGCATAGCTACACATAGGACAACAGCAACACACAAACAAACATGTATGGGCTAACTCCTCTCATTCAATACTCACATTTATGGTAAGAATTTGCAGATAAGTTGTTGTCGCAAATAACCCTCATCATTCTCTTCATTACTGGCATCATTTCCCAAGTATGGTTCCTTCCTTGCTGATGGCTACTGGTCTCGGTCATCGAGTATAAGTGGTAGTTCCTTCTGAATAGCAAGGTTGTGGAGCATGCATGCTGATGTGATAATCTTGCGCACCGTTAGGAGCCATATTGTAGTGCACATCCTGTCCGATCCAGACAAAGGAACCTTGTCTTCAGTAGCCCAAATGAACACTCAGTCACTCTCCTGGTACTCCCATGTGCCTTCTTGTAACAAATCTCATCTGGGGTGATAGGGTTACAAAATAGTGTGAGCAACCAAGGCATTTTGGGGTATCCAGAGTATCCTGCATTGAAGGCAGAAAATACTTCAGTTTTCTGAAAACAGAGCACAATCTGACACACAAGCCACACGCAAAGTAAACATACAACATACCCTACCAACAAGACAGGCACACTGAGGTTGCAGCTGAGACATCAACTGGGGATGGCACTACTCCTCATGATGTATGCATCTTGTGCTGATCTAGGGAAACATGCACATACAGGAGATCACCATGTCAGCCAGACATACTGCCAGGACATTGACTGAGTGGTAGTGTTTGCGATTCCTGTAGGTCTGCTCATTAGCTTGTGGTGGGATCAAAGCTATATGTGTCTCATCAATTGAACCAATGACATGTGTCATGCGCCCCAATGTATAGAACTCCCCCTTGGTGTCTGTCAACTGTGTATGTGTTGGGAACTTTATATATTGTTCCCGGAAAAGTAGCAATGCTTCCAAAACATCACAGCGCACATAGCTGAACAGGGTCTGTGACATGCCATCTGATGTTGCCAGAGTACACTTGAATGAACCGTTGACGAAGAAATGTAGTGCCACCATCATCTTCACCTTAGGGATCAGTGCAGTGGGATATGGGCGTCCAGGCAGCAAATGCAGTGCCAACTGGTCACCCAGTTCAACAAAAGTGGCCTGGTAAAGTGGTATCTATGGATGCAATTGCGTTCTTCAATGATCTGGAGGTCGGGGAAGGGCCTGTAGACTGAAGGTCTTCGATGATACCTATGTGTAGAGTGTAAGCATAGTTGATGTCAGTTTACAAAGTACAAAGCTACATGCATTGCAACACATGTAACATAATATCTGGACAAAAAGAAGTCCCAGGACATTGGAAATTAACATTGATAGGATAATTGTTGAGCCTAGATACAAAACAGAACATTAGTTCCCTTCCCAGACAGGTCAACAACTATGGTTACATAGCAGTGTCAGTGCTGTACTGTAAATAGTCACTTGTGTCTGTCACCGCACATGTGAGCAACCATCACGTAGTCAACAACGCTGCAATCAGGTTATAAAAGAAATAGAGTTGTGACACCCATCACATGGTTGAAAGGTACACACAATAGGATTATGTAATGCTACATATATGTTAGGCATCATACATAGAGTGGGTCACCAAGAGACACCTGCACACCACTGAAACAGGTTGGACACTGTCTTGATGTCATGTCTGACAAACATGTACAATCACATACACTGAACATCTACAATGTAGGGGTGGCATTAAGTCTGCAATCATCCACATAAGCCAGGGACACAAACACACAACAGCAATTTACATAACACACACATGCTGATGTGGCAGCTAAATTTCACAGTACAAAAAGTAAAAAATGACTGCGTTGAACATGACTCAGACAGGGCAGATTCACAGTCAGAAACTTCCCCAAAAGCACAGTGGGTCACACAGTGCAAAAAAGCACTGAATATGTGTAGCCAAACCATGTTTTCACAAATTATCCCCTGGGACTCTGACCAAGCCTAGAAGGGTAATCTGAGACGTGTACTCTCAATGTTGTAATGGGACTCACAAACTGTGTGTTGTATGCTCCTCAAATTATGCTCTTTATTGAAGTGTGAGGCATACAAACTGAGTCCATCGCACCTATTTTCTGTTGGTCATCAAGGTGAATGATGCATGTGAGTATTCAAAGTCACGTTAGAGGCATCCGAACAGAGTCTGTCGCACCCATTTCCTGATGGTCATCATGGTGAACGGCACGGATGAGAAATCAAAGGACGCAGTAGATGCATCTGAACTGAGTCCGTCGCACCATTTGCTGTTGGTCGTCATGGTGACAGACATGCATTTCATTTCATGTCCAATTCGTGTGCAAAATGAATCAGTAACCTTCCATCACCAATGTAACTAAGTCAATAGTGGGACGATGCGGGTATTTTGAATGTTGTGGTAGGCAAGTTGTATGCTAGCAATATTTGGATTAGATAGATTTGGATAATCCGAGTTGGACCTATAACTGTGTCTGTATGGAAAAAAGACCATCTCTGCTATACAGATGAAAAAGGCTGTCTGTTCCCTAAAGACCATACTTGCCTTCACTACCTGCACATTACATACAGCTCCCTATCTCTCTGTTGCTGTCCCCTCATCATCTGGGAGCTACCATAGCATGTGTAGTGGACAGGGCCTCATCATTCACTAAAGAAGAAAACCAGGCCCTGCTGGACAGCCTCCTCCCACTCTACAGCCACTGGGAGGAGGGTGAGGGGAGCCACACAGAGCGCAGCTCTACATCCTCATCAGAAGGAGCTGCGGAAAATTACACCTCCAGTGATGACTCCCTTGTGGTGGTGGGTGAGCCAGGATTGGTTCAAACTACATATGAGTCTGCCACCACCACCACTACCATCTCCACCCTCACAGCTGCCTGTGTCCGTGGCTGCTCCCATGTAGGGGAGCATGTCTTCTTTGAGCCAGGCACAGCACCGCCTGTACCAGTCTCCCATGCTACTCTGAGTGTGGAGCCGTGGATTTGTTGAAGCAGACCCACATGAAACAGACATCCAGGCTGAATGTCCTCCACATACATACAAGTCTTTTGACACAATTGGTGTCCTACATGGAGGGCATCCACTCAGACATGTCTGCCCTACAGAGATCAAACCAGGCACTGGCCTCCACACTGACGGCAGCAGTGTCCCCGATCCAGCAGTCCCTCACCCCTCCTTTCTCTTCTCCATCCACAGACCCAGTCTGGATACTTCTTCATGTTGATGCTGTTTTCTATCTGTGCAAGCTACAACATCATGTATTCACCCACACACCATTTGTAATTGAGCATGAGATTTGTGTGTAGGTTGTAGTTTGTGCTATAACACTAATGTTGTCCTTTTGAGCTATGCTTGATGCTGTGCCTGGTCACACTGATCTGGACTAGGGGTGCTGTGATTTATGTTGCTTGGCCCTGTGCTCCATGTGTTCAGATGAGTTGACTGTGTGTGCCCAGATGTGTAGTGTGTCCGTCTGCTATGGAGATGCCACTTGAGCCTCGGCTACATCTATGTTCTGCAAAGCCACACAGGGGAGTATGTTGAAATGTGTAACTACAGATGAGTTTAGCAAAGTGGATATTGCAGTTTAAACAAGTGGAGCTGGCACACACAAGGGTAGAGGTGATGGAGATTGGTGTAACATTATTTTTTGCGCAGTGTAGAGTTCTATGTGATGGTGAAAGTACAATTGAAGGGAATGTCTGAGGGTGTGGGCTGTGACTAAAGTAAATTGGCAGTTCTTGTGTTGGTGACATGGTGTGTCCACATTGTCCCTATGTGAGTGCTTGACCTGCAGGTGTGTGATTCAGAGTATGAAAACTTGATTTCCTGCTTCCATACTGTGCAAGGTATGGTAGGAATGTATAGATGTGATAGGGGAATATACAGCTGGACAAGGGTGGATTATTGCAGGTGATGAGAGCTGTGGTCTGTGGCATTAATGTGCAATTGGGCAGTGACAGTGCATTTTTGATGAGTCAGATTTGTTGATACTGTGCGTGAGTCTACGGTGTTCTTGCTCATGGAAATCTAATGTGGATGTGACTGGGCCACATTGAGGGAAGGTTTAAATAGTCATATGTGATAGAGTTGACAAGTGTTTGTGAAGGTATGCACACCAGTGGTGTGATTATGGGTTCTGGATGGTGAAATGTGAGGTGTTGTGGAGTTGTGGTAGGTTGTGTTTTATTTTGCAGAAGGATCTTTTACTCAAGTGACAAGTGGTTGGACTTAATGGTTTATAAATGGGTATTTGGTGATATGCAAATGACTGAGTACACATCCATTGAACTATGTATGTCTTTTCTTTGAGATGTGGTGATGTGTGGAGTGTGCATGTCAGGCTATGCAGTGATGCTGCACATTGTGGCATGAGTGCAGTCCAAGGCATCACTTTATGTGCTATTGGTGATGGGGGTTGTCAATTTGGCATGTTACATTTTACATCTGCTGATGAGGGAATGTTTACTGTACATTGTGTATATGTCATGCATGTGAGAGCTGTTGTGCATATGCTCATGGATAGTGGTGCTGCCAGGGTATGTGAGGATGAGATGAGGGCAGCGCACATGTGAGTAAAGATGACTCTGATTATAAAGGTTTGTCTAGTGGGCCTGAGTTTGTGTGTCAGATTGTCTATTAGTAATGAGAGTTGAGCATACAGTGTGACCTAGATGTTAGATGGGTGATACCTGCAAGTTGATGCAGGCCTTTGTTGAAGTTGACATGCATATGTGATGATTATGTGTATGTGAGTGTGCATAAACAGTGTTATGTGTTTGCTGAAACTTGCTATTTGACAATGTATGCACATGGATGATTGCTGTAATGATCTCTTTGACAACATTGGTGTGTGCTAATTCTATTGGCATCACAGGAGGAGTAGCCTTCACCTAGCCTTGGCTAGTGTGAGTTGTGTGTGGGCATGGGTACCCTTTGTAGTCAGTTGTGGTCACTAATTGGTCAACAGTGCCCTTGTATGATGCCTTGGGATGGAGGTGGTGCTTGATTCTGATGTTTAGTCATGATGCTGGAACATTGGCTGGCATTCCATTGCTTATGGTGTTATTGGCATGGCAAGTGAATGTGCAGGGATGTATGTTGTTATGCCACCTGTGCTCACACCATAATCCAGACACGCATCCCCCACACTTGCCAGTAGACTACACAAGCTTGGATTTTCATGGCATTGTGACTTTGAATGGCCAATATGTTGGGGCACCAGGGGCATAGACTCATTGTGATGACATCTCTGGTTGTGCTCAGGGCAACACTCTGCACTGTGAACAAACTCACAACTGGCACTGGAAAAGTTCACACATTTACATAGGTGTTAGCGTTGTCAATTGTGTGGTACCTATCATCTGGTATAGCAAGGGTGGGCCTTGTAGGTGTACATGATGGCTCCCAATCAGAACAATTTACCCTGCCATGGAGGTTGAAGTACATTTGTCTTTGTTGTGGATCCCCTTTATGGATTAATAGATTTTGATACAGTGATAAAGTACAAAATGTGGCCAAGACAGATTTCATTCTGCACACGTTCACCATCCTCACAAGATGTATCAATTTACATTATCATGTGGATAGAAATGTGGTTGTGTATGTGAGCCACAGCCTGATCCCCCCGGCTTCATCACCAGGGCTGTCACAGTCTCCTACACATTTGGCTGTGCATTGGAGACTCCAAAGCCTGTTGGTGTGTCCTCTGTCCCGTGACTCGTTAGTCATCCAAGTTTTCTGCAGTACACAATCTGCATTATCGAAATGGCATTAGTCAGTAGCTGCACATGCTTCAGCTTTTGTATTTTTGTGCAGACTTGCTGTGAATGACATGCAACAAATTTGACAGTGTACATGTTCTGAATTAGAGTTGTGTGCAGCACCACAAGGACACACATGGTGACTGTCTCCAACATTGTTGTTGGTCCTATGATTTTTTCGCAATTGCAGGTAGGAATGTAGTCTACAGATGTGCCTCTGACAACTGTGACACAAACACTTCTGGCTTGTAGTGATAGGTACATACATTATTTTTGATAGTTTGCATACTTGTGTGCTGTTGGGTCTGGTATCCTTTGTGCTTCTGTGTACTGAGATTCATCACAATGCCATGCTTCTGTGAGTATGTGTACACCTGTTGCCCTGCAATGTTTGAATGCGCAATGTTTGAATGTGTGTTGTGTTAGATGGATGCTTGGACTATGTGTCACATACACATGTGTAGGTTTGGCACTTCCTGAACATCCGTCAAATGTGTGTTTCTCCTAGTATGTAGCGTGCTGGGTGTACCTACCTGATGCTGACTTTCCCTCATTGGTCATACTCAACATGTTATGGACCCATGGTCAGATTTGACTCACAATGATGCCTAGGCACTCCTTGAGTTCTTGCCATATATTCCCTGATCTTCACTGACATGGTGACCTCTGTGATTTCACCTGTCAATGTTGAGTTCAATGAGGCACAATGCTGCTGATCAAGTGGGAGGTAGACTGTCCAATAGTGACTTTGCTTCCTGCAGCTGCAATACAGCCTCCCTGCACCTGCCATGCCCGGAAAGTCATGTTTGGGTGGGTGAGAAGACGCTGCTACTTACAAGGCACAAGAAGGATGGCGCAACAGAATGTCTTCTCTGATGTCTGGCCCACATCATCAATTTGCAGCACAGCAGCTCAGTGGACCATATACTGTCACCGCAGTGCTGTGGCCTGGTGGGGCTTTGGAAGCGTGCCAGTCTCTTGTTGTGGTTGTTGGAGGCCACCCACAGCTTGGGCTGCAGATGACCATGGTGACCCCACTCATCGACAAATGCCTGATTGCCCACATTGCCAATCTAAGGCCTATCCATGCCACTTTCTGATTTGACTCAACACACAAATGGCTCAGTGGAGTTCAACACCTCCATTGTGTGTGTCATGTCATGCTGACACAGCTTACACACACACACATTGAAATTGATGTTATGTGTGTGGTTGGCCTGATGCCTTTGTGCATCAGCACCTGTGTATTTCACCTGCATTTGAGAGACATTGAGTGGATGTTGTTCTTTGTTCTTTTTTTCTCCTGGCCCGGGTCCTCCAACTTCTCCTCTCTGGCCCCCCTTTAAGCTTGCCAGTCAGCATTAGTGCCACAGTGTGGGACTGCGTTTCATTAAAAGTGAGAATTGGCTTAGAATATTTGGTTTTGCAGCAGCTTGTACTCCAAATGTGTGTATTGATGCATTGTTTTATGGTAAACTGATACATTGTCCAATTACACATTGCTGGGAGTGTTAAACCCCCAAACAGCATATTGGCTACACATAGCTATGTGCATGTAATCCCCTCAACAATGCTTGCATGTTCGTTGCTGTGGGTATTTAACCCTGACACACAAATAATATCTAACTTGCATGTGGGGGATTGCCCCCACTGCCCTTATGATTATGCCATTCTGGGGGTATTTGACCTCACAACACCCCAGATTTGACTCTATATTGTCTCCGCATTGCTGGGGGGGTAACCCCTAAAACCCCATATTGTCGCCACTTTACTGGGGGTTAGCGTCCAAAACCCATATTGTCTCCAGTTTGCCTGGGGGGGTTAGCCACCCAAAGCCCATATTGTCTCCACATTGCTGGTAGTTATACCCCAAACGCCATATTGTCTCAACATTTCTGAGGGTTTAGCCCACCCAAACACCATATTGTCTCCACATTGCTGGTAGTGTTAGCCATCCACCCCACTATGGGTATTAGATTGCAGATAGTGTTAGCCATCCCCCCCCATAGGCATTAAACTGCTGGTAGTGTTAGCCATCCATCCCTCTATGGGGTAGACAATGCTGGTAGTGTTAACCATCCACCCCCCATGGGCACTAGATTTCTGGGAGTGTTAGCCATCCACCCATAATAGGCATTAGATTGCTGGTAGTGTTAACCATCCACCCACTATGGGGCAGACAGTGCTGGTAGTGTTAGCTATCCACCTCCTCATGGGGCAGACAATGCTAATAGGGTTACCCATCCACCCCCCTATGGGCATTAGATTCATGGTAGTGTTAACCATCCACCCCTATAGGCATTAGATTGCTGGTAGTGTGAGCCATCCACCCCAGTATGGGGTAGACAATGCTGTTAGTGTTAGCCATCCACCCCCTATAGGCATTAGATTGCTGGTTCTGTTAGCCACCCACCCCCTTATGCGCATTCGATTGCTGGTAGTGTTAGCCATCCACCCACTATGGGCATTAGATTGATGGTAGGGCTAGCTATCCACCCCCTTTGGGAATTCGACTACTGGTATTGTTAGCCAACCACCCCCTATGGGCATTAGATTGATGGTAGTGCTAGCCATCCACCCCCCAATGAGCATTAGATTGCTGGTAGTGATAGCCGTCCACCCCCTATGGGCATTAGGTTGCTGGTAGTGCTAGCCATCCACCCCCTTATGGGCATTCAATTGCTGGTAGTGTTAGTCATCCACCCACTATGGACATTAGATTGATGGTAGGGCTAGCTATCCACCCCCTTTGGGAATTCGACTACTGGTATTGTTAGCCAACCACCCCCTATGGGCATTAGATTGATGGTAGTGCTAGCCATCCACCCCCCAATGAGCATTAGATTGCTGGTAGTGATAGCCGTCCACCCCCTATGGGCATTAGGTTGCTGGTAGTGCTAGCCATCCACTCCCTATGGGGTAGAGAATGCTGGTAGTGTTAGCCATCCACCCACTATGGTCATTAGATGGCTGGGAGTCTTTACCATCCACCCCTATAGACATGAGATTGCTGGTAGTGTTAGCCATCCACCCCCTATGGGGTAGACAATGTTGGTAGTGGTAGTCATCCCCCGCCCATGGGCATTAGATTGCTGGTAGTCTTAGCCATCCAAACCCTATAGGCATTAGATTGCTGGTAGTGTGAGCCATCACCTCCCTGTGGGGTAGACAATGGTGGTAGTGTTAGCCATCCACCCCCCATAGGGTAGACAACGATAGTAGTGTTAGCCATCCACACCCCTATGGGCATTAGATTGCTGGTAGTGTTAGCATGGCCACCCCTATAGGCATTACATTTAAACCCAGGCTAAGTACTCCGCTCCGCCAGCGGAGTTAGCAGAGTATTACCAACTCCGCTCTTCTCTGGGAACGCGAAGTTGCAGCCAAACTCCGAATCCATGCTGGAGCGGATTAGCCCCTCAGCCCAAGTCAGCCCCATTATAAACAAATTTAAAAAACACTTACCTTCTCTTCTGTCGTCTGCGGGCCGCCCTCCTCCTCGCCTTGGTGTCTCCTTCTTGCCATCATCCTCCTCCTCGAGCACCCCCATGTATGACGCAAACCAAGTACCTCACAAAGGGAAAGCCAACGAAACAGTGAATCTTATTTATTCCCCTGTAACCTAGTCAGGTAGAACCTTAGCTCAGGTTTAATGGCATACATGAGTGAACTATGGCCAGGTCTAGTACCTTCATGAGCCTAGCTTTCTCTCTACATGCAATATATTTCTCTATTCTTAGATTATATACCTTTAGGGGTATTTTATCTGGTTCTATAAAAAATTCACTCAGTTCCAGGACATGAAAATTGTTCTTAATGTACTTGATCCACAGTATTGCATTCATATTACTCTCCAGGAGGCAATCTTTTATTTTATTATGAGCGAAGCCCAGTTCCTGTGTGTTCCAAATTTCACACCATCATTGATTGAGGGCCATGCCTAACTTACCTTCCAAAAACCCCACGCCAAGCTCCTAATGGGTAATAAAACTTGGGGTGGTCTTTGGGGGGTCTCTAATAATCAGAAACTGCCTCCATCCCCTGCCTTCTCTGACTTAATAACCTTTCCCAGTTCATGTTCTCATTAAACATAAGACCTAGATAACTAAAAGCTTTTGATTTTTGGACCTCAGTCCCCCAATAAAAAATGTTTTTGACCGGGTGTTCTTTAGGCCACAGGTCATTACATAGGATTTCTTTAAATTCACCTTCAGATCTTGCATACAATTATTAAAACCATTTAAAAGTGATTGTAACGTATTTGCTGTGTGTGCAATTAAAACTGTGCTGTCCACATACAATAGCACAGGGACTAAGCGGGTACCAAATTTGGGGACGTCACAGGTGCAAGAAATTAAAAAGGTCTCCAAGGCTTGTATAGACGCTAAAAACAAAAAGGGTCCAAAATAGAGCCCTGTTTGACTCCACGCTTGACTTGAACAGGGGACGTATAATCTTGTTGTGATTAGCAGACCCTCATAAGGGTATCCTAATTTAAAAATGTTAAAAGATTAACTAATGCTGGGTCAATCCTTGCATGATCCAAGATTCCCCATACAATATTCCTGTCCACCAATTCAAAGGCACAGGAGAGGTCCATGAAGGCTCCAGTCAGAATTGCCACATATGCTGGATATTCAGGTGGTAAATTGAAGATTTGTTGGCATTTTAAATGGTCAGAAGACTTACAAATACTGGGCGCCCCCTTTGACAGAGAATATATGATGATTCTTCTTCTCTCAGCCCTGGTGGTCTTCTCCATGAAATGTCAGATCTGTTGTTTTTAATGGTTGTAGGAGCGGCCTGCTTTCTAATTTGGAAGCATGCTATTGGTGGTGGCTGAATAGTTATCTTGGATGATAGATCTTTAATAACCTTTTTGATAGCATCAATCTTTTCCATGAGAGGGGCAACAACAGAAGCTGTAAGAGTGGACAGAAAGGACTGAAGCCTTTCCCAGGGGAAATTGGAATCCTATTTATTTGCGTCTGGTTTCTTGGAAAAATGTGTAGCTTCTAAGGGAAAAACTGTCTCAGATATTCATGACATGTTAGAATTCCTACTGGCTTTATACATCAGTTCTGAATTGGACTGATTTTGATGTTCCTTTTTTCCCTTACCGAAGGTCCACATTCTTTTCTAAATCCCGAATGATTAGTTGGAATTACTGTTGATGACCTGGTATCTAAAATGGGGTCCTCCTCTCTCTCTTCTGCATGTAATTCGACAATAAGCCACTCTTTGCTGTTTCCACTGAGATCACTGGGTGGGCTTGGGTCCTGTGTGTCTGGAGGACAATAGACCCCCCCCCTTTATCTAGTGATAAGCATCTTTCAGCCAGTGTGGTTCCAGTACGGGGAGTTCCAGGATTTATGAGGTGTCTTGCACCCTCGGAATGTTGTGACATTCCGTGCACAGAAGCTTGCATGATATTTATCAGGCAGCACTAAGCCACTTTTTTGGCTTAATGCTGCCGGATAAATATCAGTCCCTTTAATGCAGTGTTCTGTGTTGAAGGGGCGGGCAATGGCTGTTGCTGGGGGTGTTCCCAGCAACATCATTGGCCTTTTGACACTTCCCCAGATTTACGAGAAATCGTAAATCTGAGGCAGTGCCAAAAGCTTCCGTCTCCTCAGGGGATGCGTAAGGGATGCGCAACAGGGAATGATATTATTGTTTCTCCTTGTTTTTCCCTTTTCTACCTGTGATGCATTCTGCAGGAACACACAGAAAGAGGAAAAGCCTCTTGTGATTATTTTTGTACAGAAAGGTTTCCCTTCCTGTACAAAAATAATCATCCCCGCAAAGCAGGCACCCTTGCACCATTGTGCAAAGGTGCCTGCGTTGGCACAGGCAGCCCGTTGTGCTCTGGCGCTGGGGAAAAGGACAGGAATGAGCCGTATCCTATAGATACAGCGCATTCCTGTCCTTTTCTTTTGCCATAGGGCAGTGGAGCAGCAAGGCATGCTGCGCTTTGCTACGACAAAACCTTATAAATGAGGCCCACAGTTTTTGAAAAATGGCACACTATTTACCAAAGCATAGACCTATAAGGGTGAGTAAGACCCACTTCACAACCACTTTATTGATTGAATGATTAGCATTCCGTAGGAAAAACCAAGAGAGAGGGCCCAGCCGAGCCTAGCCACTGGCGGGCGATGACCGGTGATTGAATGCACCTCCTGTGTTTCTTGTGACAGTCTGAGGCTTTGAGTCTAGGTACACCTGTGTAGGCCACAAAGTATCCCCACCACTCAGGCCACAGTCTTGGGGAGGAGGCACAGCGACCAGACAGGTCCACCAACAGCCAAGGCCCACCTGAACAATGCCACTGCCTATCGGATGCCTCAGCTTGCCCAGGAGCAGGTAAGGTGTCATGCTTTTCTGCCTCTGCCTCTTCAGCCCCAGCTCCCAGGCCAGCTCTCCACAGTTGGCACAAGTTTGTAAAAGTCAATAAATTGAATTGAGTCCAGTGTTCCAATGTTACCAGTTCAAACTTAGAATTTGGCTGGGTGCTACAACCTCACCATATAAAATAAATTATAAGTTAGTGAACTTTGAATGCAAAATGTTAGACGGATGGCCCAGCCTCCTCCGGTGTCATGAGGTAAGTGGCCCCAGGGTATGCAGGGAATTATGGGACCTGTAGTCTGTCGACAGTGGCAGCACCATTACACTCCATGGCTCACCCCCTGGGTTTACCAAATTTGAGGCTGCTGGTGGATGAAGTGCAGCTGGCAGGCAGTCGAATACCCTCCAAGAGCAGGCAAAGCAAGTGAAGTTGTCAGCTGGTGCGGCCCCATAAAAAAGCCACATATTTGAGAGAGTGTTGATTATTAAACAAGACAAAGACTGAAGATTGCTTAGGATTGGGTCTCAAATCTTTGTAATATTATTTTACAGGAACTGCAGGAAGTCACTGTAGGGTTGTGGTGTTGAACAGCGAGTGTTTATTAGGCTTATGGGTTGGTCATTCGTTGACAGATGTCAATCATTTCGCTGATTTTCTTTGAAGCCTAATTAATTCATTTAGAGATTGCCTCTTTACAGATCATGACTCTTGCCACAAGATACCGGTAAGACACAGTCTATAGTTAACGCTAGCGGCTCCCCGCTGGAATTTGTTATTTGTTATTTCAGAGTGGGCAACGTGTTGCTCGCACGGCTACCCCGTCCGCCTGTGACCCCATCACCTGGGGTGAGTTGTCATACCAAACCCTTGTACTTCTGACAATGATTTCGCCGTGATTACCAGCTCACAGAAAAAAAATAAAGTAACTAGCAAAGCGCCAGTGTCCTGCCACATGCAAAGGGTTGAAAACTGCAAATATCGTGAACTTACGCATGCCTTTGCACTTACGGGGATAAGCAATCGACATGTATATACTCTTATGCTTATATTACGCGTACTCACTCTGCCGCATGCTCCTAGCAGAGTGCCATATATATCATTAGCACTTGAAATACTGGTGAATGCCCACATGGAAAACAGCACAAATTGCTCCCACTACATATCTGTGACACAGAATCACGTAGTGACGCAAGTACGCATTCATTGGTATGGGTGTGTTCCTAACATCACTACGTGATTTGATATGCACAGAGTCATTTTACATTTTTAATCTTTCCTCACAAACAGTATATCCTCCAACACTATCCTTTTGGGCAATAATAGCCCATGCATGGAAGTCACTGCACCATTGGTGGATATCATCGTTTTCCAGGCGAGTTCTGGAATTTTAACTGTTATCATCTCTTACAGGTCTCAACTATCTGGTTCTCCCCTTGATCCTCTCTAACAATGCTGGTGACAATCATGGTATTCAGCACCGGCCTTGCGTTAGTGTTAGAGTTTAAGAGTATTGACTTTGGTAGACAGTGACACTGGTCCTGAAGAGTTGCCAATTGACCCGTTAAGGGCAGAAGGCAAGAAAAATGTCTATCGCACACACATACTAGACCCTGTGGGATCATTGATATTCTAAACAGGGCTCACACATTTTATCTAGGTTTGGTACACCCCACAAATAAAATTAGTTCCCTCTAGGGTAGTTCTAAACCTATTTTAATCCACTACTCACACTCATGCACTACCTAGACCACTCACCATCATGCACCAAATGGCAGTCTTCTAAAAGATCTCCGGCAAAGAGCCCCTTCGCGGGAGCCCGTCGGACATTGCAGTGCCACCCCGATGAGGAGCACAGCCCAATGATGAAGCATGACATCTTTTTGGGTGTGTGAGGGCAATCCATAAGAGACCTGCTCAACCCAGTTTTACTGACATTGACAGGAACTGCTTCTAGCCCCGATTTGGACCTGCGCACACTCGTCACAGTGCCACATCAAGCTGATGCCCTTTACCATACTTGCAGCCCTAGGGTCCTGTCGGCAACGGAGATTGCTCCCAAATTGACCCATGCTACCTTTTTATAGTGCGGCCAGAAGTCTAGCGGAGTGTGGGGATTGCCCCCCTGCCCCCGACTAAACTTACTCTATCTATCCCATATTTTGAAGGCTGGTATCACCGCGGTGACCCGCAGCATCACGGCACCGGCTTCAAGAATACCTTAGGCTTGCTAGCATGTAGTATCATTGGGGTGCCGTCCTTAAATACTGGGCTCCGTCCTGGGGCCCCTCTGACCCTCATACACATAATGCGGACAGAGTGTTCGTCCTTGCTCCTACTTCATGATTGTTTATAAACCCCCCCCTTGATGTGTAATACACAAACCAATCCCTCTCTTACATACCCTACGGGTTCATTCACCAGACAGCGCTGGCCTCACGGGAGCATGCTGCGATGCCCGTGTTACTCTCCCTTAGGGTAAGAACCTTCCTGCTATGCTCCTAGGAATGGGTGTCACTTTGAAAGATTCTGCTTCACACTTCAGGTTAGTGTTTTGTTTGCACTCTGGCTCCTCCATTGAGAGATATTAATCGCGCCATCACTAGACCGATTATGAAGGGAAATCTCACCCAGTGTCCGGTATGATCGGTTTCCCTACACGCCCCCCCCTTCACCCCTCACAGTGTGGAGAGCATTCACTGAAGTCACCCTTCATCTCCTGATTATACAGTCACAAAATTAAGATATGATGTGACTCTCTCTCTTTAACCGTTTTTTTCCCCCTACCTCTAGGTCGCCTAATTAGAGAAGGACCCCGTGGCCCTCTTTACACCCAACCCAGAGAGGTTGTATTTGCTTTTTACTATGTGAATGAGCATTTAATCACTTGTCGTCTTGTGTAGTACCTTGCTTAGGTCCTGACGAATCGCCGGTTGGCGAAAAACATGTTGACCACACCAGGGGGTTGAGTTAGTTTTCTGTGTACCTCCACAACTTCTAGCTCCCCTCCCACCCCTTTTAACCAGGGAATCAGCCACGTCAATAAAACTCATTGTGGACTGATCACCCTTTTTAATATTCACTCACTTTGCACCGACTACACGTTCTTTCGTCCTCACTCACACTCACCATCGGCAAGGAACAAAAGAACTCCGCCAAAAGAGTGCCTTTGGGCACTCCGTCAGACATTGCAGTGCCGGTCTGACGAGGGGCAGTGAGCCGATGATGAAACTGGACATCCTTCAGTCAGGGTGTGTTTCACACCTAACGCTCTGGGTGTGTGAGGCTCTCTAGTTCCGACAAGGGAACCCGTCCAGTTCCTTGACTCTTTACATCCACTCTCTTCTCCACACTGTAGTACTCTCCCCGGGGAACTTTGTATTCTTCTGTGTGAGCTGCTCACTCTCACCACTATTAGGAACTGCACATTCTTTTGATTTTGGAGACTTTCTCCTGCGTAGGGTCAGATACGGAAGGCAGCACACCTCCGAATTCGGGGGCCCATAGGGGAAGGAGTTTCTGCAGAAGATAGATAATTTTTACCTGGGAAAAAAGTTCACTTGAGTTTCATTTTTTGTTTTCAACAATATACTAGTTTACATTGTTGCATCCAAACTAAATATCACCAAATTTTTAGGATTAAACCAGGAACGGTGCATCTGGCACAGGTTTCTTGGTGTCACATGGAATAGTTTTGGAGATTACTGACATTACTAAATCTACATTGATATGAGGTGGTTCATCTCCTGGTGCAGATGTGCTCATTTATTTAGGAATTAAGCCCTCATAGTCTAAATTATATTATGCATAGTTTTATACCACACATTATGCTATTGGTATGGTCTAGTCTATACAGAGTGAACATAAAAATGAATTGTCAGCAAAAAGCAATAAAGTGGATTTCTAAAATCCCATGTTGCAATAAAGAATAATATTTAACAGAGGCCCTGATTAGGGCCTGGGCCGCCGAGTGTATCACTCTGGACGACATCAGTCCGGTCAACCACATCTGGCTCAGAGTTCCTGTACCTGGATTTACAGGGTATTCGAAGACTGAGGCCGATTTTACCAGCAGAAAAGTCCAGCCAGTAAAATTGCTTAAGGATATGGTACTGGCATAGGCTTAGCCCCGCCCTCATCCGACCCTTTCTCTATGTCATGGAGAGTGTGAACCTTGCTCCCCCGCCAGCTCACAGACTAGCCTGCTCCCTGAGGCTCTCCCGACCCCATTTCACCTTTCGCTAGTACCTAGTTAAAGGAGCTGGTAAATGGAAGCGTTAAATAACACGGAATGTGGAATTCCAAACAGATTTCTAACCATTAAAACCAGGGCGCACCATAATTTCCCAATCTGTGGGGCTTAATTTGTAATTGCATCCTACCACATTTTATATATAAACAGTAGTGGCTGGTGACATTTGAATGTGGTGGAGCGCAAACTGATTTGCATACTGCACCGTAGCGAGGGAGCACAGCGAGCGAGCCCGAACCGCATAAGGGGGGGTTGGGGGGTTACCCCCCAAGAAATTTTGAAAAACGAGAAGAAAAATTGTGCATTTTCAAGCAAATTTGAGAAAGCAGGAAGGTTAATAAAGCAATTGTGAAAGTGCAGTTATTACTTTAATAGATGGCATAACATAGGTAGCTGCTTATTCAGTATAACCACAGAGCTTCATACATTCCGTCCTATTACGCTCAGGTGCTGAATTCAGACAATAAGACTTTCCTGAATGGCAAAGAAACCCATTTGCATTAAATGTGTATCTCGGTGGCAAGAAACGGCTACATGGTGCACAGAAAGATCACGCTAAAAGTTATGGGCACATCGAGTCCACCTCGAAAATAAATACCAGCTTGAAATATCATGTTGTCGACTTTTAACAGTGTGATTAGCATTTTACTACCTGAGCAGGTATAAATATGTAAGTCCTCTAGAAAATAAAGTGCAAGGGGATTCCATCTAAGCTGGTTTCTGTGGATTCCAAATATCTATCCTGACTGATTTTATTCCTGGGTTCTGCTCATTTTGACAGATCCTGATATGATATTGTTTTAATTGTTAACAAACAGGCTCATCTTAATTTGATTGTATGTTATCGTTTTTGTATTTTAATTTTTGCTCAAATCTTTTTTTTTGGCTTTTATTGTGTTTATACATGAGACATTTGCCTCCAATATTTGAACATTGCTACAATACAGGGGTGCATAATTTACATACAGCAAGGGCATTACTTGACGTCCGCAACAAGTGATCAGTCGTATACATTTACTGATTGGCGTACTCCATGCATTTCTGATGTGAACATACTACTCAAGCAAAGGGGTGCGGGAACCCCTGCACATAAATCAAGCAACCATGAATACCCTGAAATTGCCATGTATCTACAACAACCTCCAACCTGTGCGTGTATTATATGGTCACGAGCGTCCATGTTAAGCCGTGTAAGGCAACTGTACATGATTATGCATCCATGAACCAAACAAGAAAACTCAAGATCAATAATAAGCGAGGGGGATAACTAACAGGAAGGGTTCGCCATCGCCCCGTGCGGTGCCTCGCTATCACAGGGTAAACACCATCATTACCTTGGACCACTTACTTGCCTTGTGTTACGCATTACAGTTACAGAGAGTGTGTTCAAGAACAGCATGACTGTAGAGACCATAGTTTGTGCGTACATGCTTGTTACTTCGCAAGTTATATTTTGCCAAGGGCATCAGTGTCCTCTGGTGTTAGTTGTGTTTGGATACCAATATTGCATCCCAGCTGGATGAGATTGGAAATTTACGTAGGCTCAGGGTGCCCTCCATATGAAGGGCAATTCCATCCGTCCTAGCCCAGTTGAGTATGGAATGGGACCAAGCTCGCAAGGACCGGCGGTTGCTGGATTTCCAGCATCTTATGATGAGTCTCCCCTTTTTTGGAAGTATTCTATCAATTAGGGTCAGGGTGACCAGATTTTTAAAGCCAATAACAAGGACATTTCACAAAAATAGATGAGGGACGAAAGAGTCTGTGGAGGACATCAGGTGGGAGAGGGTGGCAGGTAAGGGGGGCATTGGGATGCACTGCAGCCAGGGTGAGGACCTGCTGTGGGGGCTGCTGGGGGTCTGGGTGAGAAGCCTCAAGGGAGAGCGTGGCAGATGAGACATTGATGGAAGGGGTGGTCAGGAGTTTCTCGGTGGGGGTACAAGGTGTCAGGCAGGTGGGGGTTACAGGTGAGGGGGTGGATGGACATGCACTGCAGCGAGAGGGGGGGCTGTGGTCAGTGTGGAGCCCAGAATGAGACGGCTACAGTTCAGGACTAGCTCCGTACAATGAGCATCGACACTGGCTCCCAACACAGAACCTTAATACTTAATGCCTAACCTCCTCCATAATTGTTATTTAACGTACAGATGCAGAACTGTTTGCCTAGAACACACTAAGGAATCCATGCAGAAAACAAGCAATCCTCTTCTGAATGTGCAATACTTTTTTCTTTTTGTTATATAAGTGCATCATGCTAGCAAATAAACCTTGCTTCCTCCATTGGAGTTTACAGGGCCATCCCACACCCCCCATGAAAAACAGAAATAATGGGGATAAAAAGTGCATATTAAAGCAGCTTGCACTTACATATCCTGAAACGACCTAGGTTCCAATTGGACACTCCTAGAGCTTTCGTCAGGAGGGGCTGTTAGCGGTGAGGCGGCCACAGGTGGGGGGCTGACTGGCATCTAGAGTGGGGCTCAGGCTTGACGTGCATGGGTTGGTTTAGGGGTACCGGCAGGGAGGTGTCATGGAGGGGTGCGGGATTTGGTTTCAAGGAGGTGCAGCATCACTATACAGCTCCTGGCTTAAGTTTCAGAAGCATGAAACAAACAGCCTAGGCCTCCGGCTGCACAAGGCCCAGCGTCGTCATTCTAGAAGACTCACTGAGACTCAATCACTCAAACACTACTATAACTATATCAACTGAAGGAGGTAATAGCCCCGCGTATGTAAGAACTGATACTCACTAAATGCAAGAGAGACTAGTACTGTAGTCTGGTGATGACAACGATCGACGACGGGTCGAGAGAAACCACAGGGCACAGGCTGGCTGATGCGCACATACCACGAGGCGAGTCCCAGGGCCCCAGAGAGAGAGTACTAGAACTGGATCTGAAGTCAGCAGCGCCGCGAAATGGCCTATCACTGCATGACTACATGAAGTCAGATACAGTGATTGGCCATTATGCAGTGCGGCTGAGCAGCAGAGTGCACCACCCACGCGTGGCATCCAATAATGGATTGCCCTGCCCTGCTGCGCGTTGACCGGCCAATCCTGGTGCTGCATGCAGCGCCAGGATTGACTAGGAGGACACACTGACTGCTCGCCCTGTCGCCCTTTCTAACGGTGGGGGCTGCGGCCCGGTTAAACCAGCACCCCCCTGGTCACTCTCTATAGGGGGAACTTAAATGCGCATGCTCTGGCTAGTTTCAGCCCCAAGCTTCACTTGCGCGCTAGGTACCTGCCTGCTGCTGCAGCTGAGTGAGTGCGTGCACTGTCACTCAAGCTGCGCAGCAGTCCAGCCCCCCTTCACGCAGCTCATTCCCGGATAAGTCTGGTGCTGCCCGGATTCCCGGCGGCCCTCGGCGCTTACTAAATAAATTATTCATGATCATGATCATTATTTTTAAAACAGTGACAGTGTTCATTTTCCTTGCAGCCGCGGGTCCATGTGGGCTAGTGGGGATACGCCCATACGCCCCTATTGACGCACCGCAGCTGTTTAAATACAGGTTCGTGTCAACACCAGGCAATTTTCAATTGGGATCAGAGAGGAGATTTCTTCATGAAAGTGCTGAACTTTTTAAGTGTTTACCATATTCCTGTAGATTTATTTTTCCCCATAAAAATTGCATACGTAAAGCTACCCCGTCTAGAGTGACAGCTGAATTCCCTCTGCTACATCCCTGAATGTTTGTTCTTCTTGCAATCAAAAGATAGCCATTTAAACTGAAATACATTTGGGTGACTAGCCTGTTAATGTGCAGTGCCCTCATGTTAGTGGGGGTTGGCAGATAACACAGTCCATTTTGATGATGATTGCTACAATGTCACGAAAGTGCATGTCGCAGGTACCTGTGTAGGGATTAAGCGAAAACGAGCTGCCTAACATAAAAAAAATCACTTGACTAAAAAACGAGTTGCCTGTCTGCAATGAACAATCCGACCATCTTCAGACTAAGATTTCCTCCTAGGCTTTTGCCTAATTGTTTAAGATTCCTTAATGAGCTGGTATAAAAGTCGCTTCTACCAGCTTTTTTAGGTTATTTTCCGCAACCATTCTTTGTGTACCACCTACCTAATGATGACCCTATGCTGTTTGTAAATGGAGCTTGGTTTGTAAATTCTATAAGTAATATATGTTAAAATATTATTTTTAATAGTAGTAAACAGCACTATGTTTAATAAATGGAACGTGCGTAGTTTTTATTTACAAATAGCAAGATAACAAGGTACATAATATAGAAATGTTCCACCACCCCTGTTCCAGTTCTTACTTAACGTGAACTACTGCTGTGTTGTGAAAAACTGACGGAGAACACACATCTTTAATGTACAAAAACCCTAACTGTGCAGTCGTGAAAAGATGGAAAACATTATAAATGAGATGCAACGCGAGGATCTGGCCAGCAGACGTACACTGTAGAATCCGATGACGCCCCTAGGCCGCGTGCTGCCTGAAAGAACCGCGCATGAGAGAGTCCTCCAGAGGCAACAGAAGTAATCCATATTTGTGCGTCAGATTTAATGACTCAAAGGACGCTGCAAACACTTATTATCACATCAAATGAGTGTAAAGTAAAAGCACGTTTCATCAGTTAGACAGTTGGAGAAGGAAAAAAGCCATACGCGGGGGTAAATTGCTTAGTTTGGAAGCTATCAGGAGGCAGAGCATATGGCCAGAGAAGTAGCTTGCGTCAACGGCACGCCTGCAATTTGTGGTCCAGTGCACTTTGGAAACCAAGGAAGGCCACTTGGATGTACGTATCGCGTCACGTTACAAAGCTTCATGACTACTGTTAGGCACACATAGGGTGGACCGTGGCACCCACTCCCTGGAGCATATCCACATTCCATATCTAGTACACGCGTCCGGGTACATCGTTGTGCCCACTTTTCAACTACGTTTGAAATGTGACATATTAGACAAATCCAAAAGAGTCTGACACAATACTTTCAAATTATTTTTAGATTTTATCGAGAGACGTTCTTCATGATAACTATGTTATTATTTTTCTAAATAATACTTGAAAATGTCCTTAATTTCAGCAGAATAATTGTTTCATTCAGATTAAACTAAATAGTAGGAATTAGTAATACAAAACAAGATCAGAAGGTCATTTGTACGACTATGATACGCTTCCAGAGCTGAAGGTGAGAAGTGAAGGCTCAGACATATTCCTCGACTGCTTTTTTCATTTTCCCCTTCAGGTTTATGGACTTTGACAGGTGTCTGACTTTGTCCCGCCTTTTGTAATCAGAATCTACAGCCAAACAGGACGTGGAAGCGGTCTGATGTGGGGTCCCATCCTGTAACAGATGATGTCTAGGGTCCATACATTTTTTACATCTAGTTCTTGGTGATTTGTTTTTTTTTATGCTGCACATTTCACCTCTCAGCCACACCAGATTGCTTTGTTTTATATAAACAGAGAATAGTGTTAGTGGCTACTAATGGGAGTACTTTGAGGTATGTTGTGCAGCTCTGGGTATATTTTTAGATAGGCGCATATTTCGTGTAGACATTGAATACAAGTTGCTCACAGCTCGCATATTTCCTCTTTTCCTAATGTGGACCCTGAACACATAGCAGTCTTTCATGGGAATGTTGGTTGAAGCAAAAATGTCTCTCAGGAACTGTGAAACCAGATATGTTCCGTATGCGTCGTGCTAGCAGTGTTCACCGCACAATTCACAGAAACTGGAGCATGGACCATCCCAAGGGGAAGTTGCCCAAGAACATTTATGTTCATGAATACGTGGCGAAAATGGGTATCACCCAGACTATCGAATGCAGACTATCCAGGACAAAATATCAAATATCAAAATACTCAAAGTTAAGCATAGGTTTTCCATACCCAACTC
This sequence comes from Lissotriton vulgaris, assembly GCF_964263255.1. Lineage (NCBI taxonomy): Eukaryota > Metazoa > Chordata > Amphibia > Caudata > Salamandridae > Lissotriton > Lissotriton vulgaris. The sequence goes on along the minus strand of NC_141685.1, from coordinate 561,385,304 downwards.
CACGTATATGTACCTTGGTGATATATATATATATATATATATATATATATATATATATATATATATATATATATATATATATATATATCTTAAAGGTATATAGCTGTGGAGTTAGGAATAATAAATCTAAGATTCCCGTTATGAATTTACCTTTTAGTATTTTGTCCCTCAAAGTTCTAGTCCACAATATTCTTGTATGTCAATATTCTTAGGCTCGATATTCTGTAGTACAACCGTGAAAATGAAAATTGAGTGATTAAGATTATCACAAAACCCCTAATTTGTAAACAGATACCTGCTCCTATGTAGAACCGGTAAAATCAAGAGTTAATATGAAAATTACGTATACTACATGAGAAAAAAATATGAAACTTTGCTTGCTTTTCACCGTTTGTATGTATGGCTATATTTAGCATTTTTGTAGTGCGAATTTAGCCAAAACGCTGCAAGCGATGAACATGGTCACAAGAGTGACAGGAGAGTTGGCTGGTTTGTGGCCTCTTAATACATATTGATGTAGTGTTCTTTAAAGAGGAGTGTCTTCAGCTGTTACCTAAAAAAGAGCAGCATTTGGGGAGTCTTGATGGATGCACAGCTGTTGTTAGAGATGCTCGGTGTATAAATGGAACAGGGTTTGGTTCCTTGTGTTTTCTTGTTCACACTTCTTATTCTACAGAGTCATGGCGTCTTGGCTGCAGGTGTGCTGCGACCCACCAGAAATTGTGAGCTTGTCTTGTCTGCATGATAATCTGGGGTGATGGCTGTGATTGCTTTTTAATTGATGCAGCTGGTTTTTAAGATGTCTAAGCCAGCAAGTGGAACCAAAACTGTGTCAAAAATATTGTGGAACAACAGCCCCACCCTCTCAGGGTATCGAATTGTGTCAGGCGCAGTACCCAACTTTTATATTTCAACAACGTAGCTTTAAACCTCGATAAACCAAGTGCGCACTCAGGACTTGATAGTTTAATTGATTTAATCCTAGTACAGCAGCTCAGCGATGCGTTTAGGCTCTAAGGCCTTGCTCACAACTACTAGCCAAAGTGAAGAATCCCTATAGTAGTGCTCAACAACATGAAAAGATAACTGGTACAAACTAAAAGGCCACTTCAAAGTGCCATTTCCTAGTCAACACACAATTTAATAATACCTAATATAGAAATGTAAATGGGTATCCCTTAAAGTCCAAATCAAAAACGTAAAAACAGAACAAAAAACTGTTCCCAATTGGAAGAGTGGGCATCATAATGGAGTTTGAACATACAATGTAGTGTCACTACATTGTAGTATGATATGTGTCCACGATGTATTGACACTATATTGTCTGAATGTTTGTGTGTGGGTGTGTGTATCACCTTCGGATTCAATTCCTCCTAGAGATTTGAGAGAAATGTTCTGTTCCTTGGTGAATCTACTACTGGATATCAGTTATAGATCTCTGTCTGAAACTTCGGTGCCAGATGAAGGAAAAAGGGTGCTCTTCTGAACAATTTTTGTCCAAAATCTTTATTGTTTTTCCCAGTTAAAATCTCGGCAACATATGCTGACAGAGAGATATACAGCTTCATTGCTCACCATCAGTTGTTAGATCCTGCTTAACCAGGATTCTGCCTTGTTCATGGCACTGATGTTGGCAGATAAAGTTCACTTAGTCAGTCTTGTTTTACTCAGCGTAGCTGCCAGGCTCAACATAGTGTCCCATAATATCCTGCTTTCAAAGTTGGTAGGGGTTGGAATCTGGGAAAATGCCTTAAAATGGTGTAGGTCTTCATTGCAGAGGGCTGTCTTTCACCTTATCAATTAAGGTTTTTGGCTATAGAAGAGGTTTTTTCCTCAGGGATCAACCCTTAGCCCTGCTCTGTTTAATTTGTATGCTTGTCCCTTTGGAAAGCTGATTAGATTGCATGGAGTGAATTTCATTAACTATGCTGATGACACACAATCGCTTACAGCAGTTGAGTACACAGTGGCTCATCCCTTTGGTGCATTCCATCTATATATGACTGATTTCAACTCTTGACTGTCCAAAAATTCCTTAATATTTAATATTTAATATGGACAAGACTCTTCCCTCTGCTTTTGGCCCATATCGTGGGACTTAACTCCTTCCCTTTCAGAGTCAATCTAGAACCTCGCCTTTTATATGGATAATAAAGTATGTTTGGCTAGCCATCTGAATCAGCTGTCTGTCTTTTTGTTTTTAACTGTTGTGTGTCTTACAAAAAAGGTTAACACTTTTTACAGTTTCTACTAGGCCTGAGTGGTAAATTCAGTTCGGCTCGCGGAATTTGGGTATTTTCGCGTTCCGCGGAGAATGTGGAATTGCCCAAAATTCTGCAACCCGTGGCTTCACAGAATTTTTTGCTTGTTCGTGCTTTCAAAATGCAGGATCGCAAGATATTTCCCCCCAAGCACGCAAACAGCGTTCACGAACAGGAAAAAAGCATTGCGAACAGGAGGAACAAGCAATTCCGGGTGTTCGCAGATTTTTTACCATTATGCGGAGCTTTGGGTAGCGCGAATATGCAAATTCCGCCCACCCCTAGTTTCTACTCGCACTCTGGTCAGTGGCGGCATTCCGCTAAGGCAGAGGAGCATCGCCTCACTGCTCTGGGGTAGTGGAAAGAAAAAATAAAATGACGATAACAGAAGATATTTCAGTTATTATCATTTTATTTCTAGTGTCAGCCAGGCTAGGTGGAGCTGGGCTCACGTGACGTCCTGGAGGAGGAGGGGTTGCTGCACTCTAAAGTGCTCATGACTGCTCTCGGGCCAGCCGAACAGTCATGAGCACTTTGTATGTTCCCTACCAGGCTGCATTAGACCTAGTGGGGAACATGCCAAGGCTTCCTTCCATTCCCTGTCTGAGCACCGAGCCACAGCGTTTAGATTGGCTTTGATTGGCGTAGGAGAGGGAGCCTGGGTGCTTCCTGTTTCCACCAGAGAGATGACGAGGGATGACTGGGGAGAGAAACGTGGTTAGGAGGTAAGGTTTTTGTTTTGTTTTTGTTTGTATTTTGTACCCCACCCCGCAAACCCTTCCCCCAAACCCACACTCTCATTCTCTGCCAACAGGTACTGGGTGCAGTTGGCCATTCTAAGCTGGCTGGACTGCCGTAAATCCCTGTTTGTTAGTGCTCCAGCTAATACTTTGAAGAGGCTTAAGCAAATTTAAATCCCTGCTGACAGACTGGCTCTACAATAACCTCGATATCCCCTGTTTCGACCACCGTTAATGCTTTTCATTGGTTGCCTCTGTCTAAGAGAATGATGTTTAAATATTTTCCTATGTCCATCAGACCTTACATTGGACAGGTTTATTATATCTTCAACAAAAGAATGTTTACAATAACCCTATTAGTTTGCTTCCCTCTTCTGATGCAAATATTGTGAACTTTTGGTAGGTCGATCTTCCTTGGTTCCGACTGCTCTCCCATGAAATAGCCTGCCTTCATCCTTGCGACCTTAATGTAATGTGCAAGGGCGGGTGAAAAATTTGATTCCGTTTGTGAAAACTGTAAAAATTGGACACTGCTTTATTACAAGATTAACACGGAGATCTGACCAAATTCTGCCAATTGCCACATGGTAGCTTTTTGATCCTGCATTATCAACGCAATGACATCAGGAATAACTCAATGATCCAGCAAGCAAGCCTTGAGCAAGACTTGGAATCCTCTATCGTGATTTCCAGTTGCTGGGAACGCTCCTGCCTCAATTTTCTTACTCGCGCAGTCACGAGCGGTCTCATTTAAAGGGCTATTTCTCAAGTAGATTTTCTACTCAAGAAGCAGCAAAATCAACTCGAAATTGGATTTTCAAGTAAGTATTCTACCAGAACAGATGGCCACAATTTATTTATTTTAATTTTTTTTCAACAGGAAGGCCCACAAAATCTCAACGTTCCTCTTCCTGTACAGTAGGCTTTCCCAGTCCCAGTGGTTTGTCTTCCACATGGCCACTTTTATTTGGATTTTGAGGAAAAGCAATCACTCCCCATTTTGTCTGCAATCCCTGCTGAATATATCAATGGATTTTTAAGGTTTTGTTTTTGAGGAATCAAGAAATTAAAAAAACTTTTGGATAAGTTTGTGTTTGATGGATGACACACACTAGTATTAAACACTAGTATTTTTTTTGTTTTTTATTCCATTTTGAAATGTGATTGTGGGTGACCTGAAGTTGTAGTAGGGGCCTATTTTGCAATAATGTTTTTTTTCCTAGCGAAATTTTTACAGGTTTGGGAGGACTGTGAACCTGGTTTTAATACTTTAAAAGTCTTTTTTCTCCATTTGCTCGAGGCTGTTTAGGATTTATGGACTACTATTTTTCTTATTTTACTGTGCCTAGTATGTCCACAGGCCAAGACCAGCCAGCTATTATTACTTGGCAAAGGGTTAACAACTGTTTATGTGGTGTATTTTTTTAAAACATCTATATTGATTTAGGGATGGGCTTACAAAATGTGTTTTTTCTCTTTTTTATGCTGTTGGACCTGTACCTGTTTGCAAGGTTATCTTAAAGCTTTTTGCCTTATCTCTCCTATTTTTCTGACTTTCTTTTTGTTGGCTTTAGGACTTTGGCACTTTACCAATGCTAGTCAGTGCTAAAGAGCATATGCACTCTCCTTAAAATATGATGGTAATTGGTTTCTTCATGATTGGCACATTTGATTTACTTGTTAGTCCCTAGTACAGTGTCCTATGTGTGCCCAGGGCCTGTAAATGAAATCCTACTGGTGTGCTTGCAGCACAAATTGTGCCATCCAAATGAGTAGCCTTGCAAACCTCTCTCAGATCTGCCACTGCAGTGTTTGTGTGTGCATTGTTAAACTGCCATTTTGACCTGGAAAGTGCATCCACTTGCCAGGCCAAAACCTTCCCTTTAACTAAATTTAAGTTACATGTAAGGTAGACCCAAGGCACCGCGTGGGCAGGGTGCAGCGCATGTAAAAGGTAGGACATGTACTGGTGTGTTTTACATGTCTTAATAGTGAAATACTGATACTTTAGTTTTTCACTATTGCAAGGCCTATCTATCCAATAGGGTAACATGGGGATTGTCTTGAAGTATCTTTCAAGTGCAATTTCCCATTGGGAGCAGATAGAAATTTGGAGTCTGGGGTTTCTGAACTCACAATTTAAAAATACAACTTTTGGTGAAGGTTTTTAAATTGTAAGTTTGAAAATGCCACTCATTTTCTTGCTTAGCCACTCTGTGCCTCTCCCTGTTTATAGAATGAACCCACTGTTGGGTTTGCTGACAGTTGGGCTCATGTAAATTCACTGTAGACAGTCACACAAAGGGACCTGAGGTGTGTTCATCATATGCTGATGGCCCATCACCAGACTGATGGGTCTTCCTGAACTAGCCAGGGGGCAAGCACAGGTTATTCTGAGGGTGCAACTTACTCACCCTGACTAGATTAAGCATCCCTGCTTGGACAGTGTGCAAACCACTGCCAACCAGGCAGAGACCCCTTTTCTAACAATTTTAATTTAAGGCAATTTTCACCAAAAGCATGCCGCCTCTGTCCCTGGGTGGCTTTACTACTCTGGGCTGGGCTGAAGCTACTTTGCAGGTCTGTGCCTCACAGTTGGTCCCCCAGCTTGTCTTATCACAGCACAGATGTTGAAGAGGAGGCGTCACACTGCTTCTAGAGCTACTTGAGTGAAATACCAAAAGATGGGCCCATTACTCTGATTATTTTATCCACAGCAACCACTCACCTCATCTCAACCCCGTATTTTGACAGCCAGTGAAGTAACAAAACTTGAGGGGCCTCCTCCAGACTCAGTCAGAAGCTCTATGGCCAGGGTATTTTGATGAGGGCCCCTCTGAAGCTTTGTGAGGACACACACACTGCGGGGACTGCTAGGGTCTATTTTACGCCACCATTGACCACCTCTGCATACCTGTCACTGGAGCATTGAATGACAGATCGCATTGGCCATAACTCGTGTGCTGACTTCTTCATCATTTGTTGCTCAAAGCACTGGGCAGAGAAGAGCTAGTACAACGTGTCATTGCATTTCAATGCAAGAATGTTGGAAAATGCATAGAATTACGTTAGATTAACTTGCGTTGTGTGGCACTTGTCAGGGATGCAGTGCTAGATGGAGTACAAAGCTATGGAACCTTGGCGCACACACTCTAGTCATGTTGAGTTCCTGTAAAGCACATTTGTCGTACCTCTGCCCCATTCAATTACTGCTTGACATCTCATCATACCTAGACGGCCAATAAATACATTAATAGGTGCTAATAGGACATAAATGAACACTCCAAGTAAGATGTAACTTTTGAGCAATTGGCTTGGAAATTGGCGATGTATCAAAACATCCATAGAGAAACTTCTTAGATTTTAAAAGCAACAAAGGTTGTTGTCTTAAAAGTCTCACTCTGTCAACTGAAGGCGTCTTGTAAGATGGTTTACCCGGCTATGATGCATAGGGCACAAAGTGTTTTGATGTATTTGTTTTTAAAAGTATGAATGTATAAAAAATTGGGATAAATAATGGGCAAAAATTAAAAAGAGATCATTCCATCTCTATTTTTCCGCTATTTAGGGTATAAAATGATACACATGGATTATCATTATTATCATTCGAAAATAATTGTTAAAATTGTAAATACTGCTCCACACACACGCACAAGATTTCACCCAGGAGTTTGCATTTTGGGTGATTCTGCTAAGCTAGCTGTTAGCAACCGGAAACATGCTTTATACATCTGGCCCCAAGAGCCTTGCGTTCATTTGTACCCCGAAACAAACCCATCTGCTGCTTTCCAAGAATAGGAGCTTTGGTCTAGCGCTACCTGCAACACGATGGAAATAAGAATGTCCTCTTTAATTTTCAGTGTGAGAGTAAGTGGTCACAGTGAAGGTCTTTCGAACGGAGGGCATAGAATTGGTCATATTAGGTAACTGTCTTTTTTCTGGCCTCCTCAGTACATTTTAACTGAAAAGGTGTTTAACTCTAATCCTACTGCAGCAATCCTCAGTTTTCATACTGTAGCTTCTCATTTACAAATACTTGTTTTGCACGAAAACTGTTTTTCAAATTTGTCTGCTGTGATGTTTATTTTTGGTGTTGTCCCATACTGTCATTGCAAAGGAGTTTTCTTTTCTTTGTTGAATTTGGAGATGCAGGTCATGAAAATTGCTCAAACCTGTTAGGGAATTTTGAGAACCTTAAGAAAATTGTTATATGGGTTACCACAATCCTAAAGGAGGAAGGTGGTGCAAAGACTGATCAACTCATGTCAAGACTATGTTTATTCCCTCTATGTGGGAAGTGCAAAGTATGTGATAAAATGACTTCAACTCATTTAGCATGCGGCAGCCCCAATTCCTCAAATAATTCCTAAACATCAGTTGGCTGCCCCAGCATTAGCAGCCCTGAACTGGCTTCTGGTGCAAAAAAGAATACAGTTTAAGGCCCTGTGCATAGCCAATCGGGTCACACGCTGGAAAGGCCCTCCACCTATTAAGCAACTGCTCAACCCTTAAGTTCCCAGGAGGGTACACAGTCAAAATATCGAGTTGTAAATATCGACCTACCAAAATATCGTGTTAGAAATTTCGAAGCTATAGAATATCGATGTCAAGAATATTGTTGGACAGAATATTGACCCTAAGGTAAGTAATATCGAAATTATTTATATTGATGTAAGTAATATCGAAGTTAGTAATATCGATAGCATATATATCGATGTCACTAAATTCGATGACACTAATATCGATATTTGTATGATTTTTTTGTTTTTTATTATGTATGTGTTATATGTGTATTAATTTTATATATTAATAAATTTATTTATAAGCAAATTATATGTTTTAGTACCGGAGCGGGTAGTGGGATTATAGGGGAATAGGGTGGGAAGTAATTTAATTATGTTTAATTAATTAATTATTAATTAGTAGGAGTTATAAAATAATTTTATTTAATTGATAAGTAATTTTAATTAATTGGAAATTAATTTTAATTAATTGAATAATTGATAAATATGTTTTGTAGCGGGTTGTGGGTTTATAGGGGAATAGGGTGGGAAGTAATTTAATTATGTTTAATTAATTATTAATTAGTAGGAGTTATAAATAAATTATTAATTGCTAATTAATTTGAATTAATTGGAAATAAAATTTAAATAATTGATTAATTGGTAAATATGTTTTGTAGCGGGTTGTGGGTTTATAGGGGAATAGGTTGGGAAGTAATTAATTATGTTTAATTATTTATTAATTAGTTGGAATTATAAATTAATTTGAAATAATTGCTAATTCATTTTAATTAATTGGTTATTATTTTAATTAATTGGTAAATAATTTCCATTAATTCATAAATAGATAAATGTGTTCTGTTGCCGGTTGATGGGTTATTAGGGGAATAAGGTGGGAAGTAATTTAAATGTAATTAAGTAATAATGTATATAAATTAATAGTTTTGTTAATAATATAATTGATAATTAATTATTAATTGGTCATTAAATAATATACATTGGTATTTTTTAATATTTAATTTGGGCTACATATAATTTGATAATCATGTTTTTAATAATTTTGTATAGGTATTGTGTATGGTTTATATTTATTTAATAGTTTAAATTTTAAACTGTGTTGCCCCAGATAGTTACTATAAACTTTAAACTTTTAACTGTTTTGGCACTTTCTTGTCATCATATTGCCATGCATACAAAGCCGAAACCTTCTACGTAGACTGCCTAGTTTTGGCTTTTGTCTTGACTTCCCTGCATAGTTTATGTCATGTGTTCATTTGAGGTTGAGTCTTCCTTTTTTACAACTAGTTTTTGTTAGTAGAACACTGGAAATGTATTACTATATGGATTTTGGTACCTCTGATATTTTTCTGAGGTCCTCATTTCATTTCCACTCCAACAGAGCGGGGCCTCCTTCTTCCCGAGTGGGTGCCGGGTGAGGTGAGGCACACTCCCACAGAACGCTGGGTGAGTTTATATGTTTTGACTGTTTGTGATTTATACACATCAATCCGGTAGAACCTTATGCCTACTGAGTGACGGAGAGACTTTCTCTTACGTAATGTTTGTGTGCCTGTTGTTTGTCTGCTATGTCCTTGATACCATTATACACGTTAATTTAATTGTACACTTTTTTCTTGCTCTAGGAGAGACCGTATGATTGGATTACCACCAGTACACATCTAGGTTCAGAGTAACTGGTAGGACTTATCCATTTTGAGTGTACAAGTTCACTATTTTGTAATTTGTTTACTTTAGTTTGCAGTCGCAGTATTCACTAGGTCCTGAAAAAAGCTAGGACCAATTGTCCATCTAGCTGAAACATGTCGACCTCAACACACCATGCCTTGATATAGTTATTATTTAAAACTATTAGGCGTTGTTTTTAAGTTTGACCCTAGCACCATACCTAATAAATTTATTTTTGGTCCTTTGAGTCAATTTTATATTCACTTTCACCTCTCACTTGCACTGCACTCCATTGGCATCACCAGTGAAGCACTGTGGTCCAATAGTAATTTTTACCCCTACGCTATCCAACGCTTTCCCTACTGTTGCAATCTCTGGAGTTGGAATAGTAATTGTTACCCCTACGCTATCCAACACTTTCCCTACTGTTGCACTCTCTGGAGTTGGAATAGTAATTTTTACTCCTACGCTATCCAACGCTTTCCCTACTGTTGCACTCTCTGGAGTGGGAATAGTAATTTTTACTCCTACGTTATCCAACGCTTTCCCTACTGTTGCACTCTCTAGAGTGGGAATAATAATTTTTACTCCTACGCTATCCAACGCTTTCCCTACTGTTGCACTCTCTGGAGTGGGAATAGTAATTTTTACCCCTACGCTATCCAACGCTTTCCCTACTGGTGCACTCTCAGGAGTGGGAATAGTAATTTTTACCCCTACGCTATCCAACGCTTTCCCTATTGTTTCACTCTCTGGAGTGGGAATAGTAATTTTTACCCCTACGCTATCCAACGCTTTCCCTACTGTTGCACTCTCTGGAGTGGGAATAGTAATTTTTACCCCTACGCTATCCAACGCTTTCCCTACTGTTGCACTCTCTGGAGTGGGAATAGTAATTTTTACCCCTACGCTATCCAACGCTTTCCCTACTGTTGCACTCTCTGGAGTGGGAATAGTAATTTTTACCCCTACGCTATCCAACGCTTTCCCTACTGTTGCACTCTCTGGAGTGGGAATAGTATTTTTTACCCCTACGCTATCCAACGCTTTCCCTATTGTTGCACTCTCTGGAGTGGGAATAGTAATTTTTACCCCCACGCTATCCAACGCTTTCCCTACTGTTGCACTCTCTGGAGTGGGAATAGTAATTTATACTCCTACACTATCCAACGCTTTCACTACAGCTGCACTCTCTGGAGTGGGAATAGTAATTATTACCCTTACGCTATCCAACGTTTTAAATAAATAATGTTATAAATATTAAAAGAATATTTAATTATTTATATTTTTTACATTTTATTTATGTTATTGTTTTATGTTTGTAAATGTATTAGTAAATTAGAATATATTTTATTAAATTATAAATTAGTAAAATAATTATTACTATTTATTGTTCAGTACATATATATTATATATTTACTGTATATATTTAATTAATGTATTATTATTAAATATGTATTATTTATTAATTTTAAACATTATTAGATACTTTTAACTATGTAAATTTAATTTATTAGTGTTATTTACTTTATTTCACATTTATATTTTAAAAGAAAAAAACGATATTTTTAGCATAGATATTTTTAACATCTATATTATTTTTTCGATATTTTTGTACTTACCATGTTGTAGATAGGATGTCGATATTCTTGCCCTCGATATTTTTGACTCGATATTCCTGTAGGTCGATATTATGTAGGTCGATATTTTGTCAGTGATCCCCCAGGAGGTCTCTATGGTGTTGGAATCTATGCCTCTTGACAGTTCCCTAGGTCACCAAAAGTAGATCCAGCAGTCGCTCCATTGCCCACCTTGTCCATAGGACCTCCCAGTTATCCTTAAAATTAACCATCTTTTCCAGTTTTAGAAAACCTCTGAAAAACCATCTTTTCTAATCCTTGCCAGCATCGTTAAGTACATTGAGCAAGGCAGTTGGCGTGATGTCAGCGCTGGGAGGCCCAGTAGGGTGGCTATGTGCTCTACAAAAACACCTGAATAGAATATCTTCAGGCAAGTAGATACAATGCAAGCCTTGACAAACACGTTTTTTGCAATTACTTTAATACAGATGTTAATATGTGTGTTACTGTGTTAAATCTATCGAGGACGCAGCAAGGTATAGACCATTGGCGTTCTGGCGTCGTCTGTGGACTACACCTGAATTAGCCCTGTTTGCTGAGGCCATCACTGAGGTGAGGGGGCTTGAAGGGTCCCATCGGGTTCCCTGGTTCTCGCATCTCAGGACGCTTTTAAAAAACTTGAGCCTGGAGGCATTGTGGGTTGATCCTGCACGTGCGACCTTTCCATCAAAAAAGGCACTTAAAGACATTTATTGGCACTGGATTGCTGAGAGGAGATCCGCAATGGTTGTTGGTCCCACTATGACACTCGAATTTTTGGTTGTAAAGGATGTCCCTAAATATGAAGCCTACTGGGACTTAATTACAAAGCCAAACGATCGCAAACTGTATCATCAATTACGAGTAGGCTCGTTACCTGTGAGGGAGCTTACGCACTCCTGGTCAACTGGTGGTAGCGACAAGTGTCCCTTCTGTGTAACAGCAGTAGAAAATATTGAACATCTTTTTTTTTGCTGCCCTAAGTACTTGTTACCCAGGAAAGTTTAACTTTTGCCAGTCTGTCGCCTACTAGGTACCAGATCTGCAGTGGCAGCGACTAGGATTCTTAAAACAGATACCTCAACCCCTATTGCCATTGGTGTAGCAAAATTTGTGAGCTGGGCATGGTCAATTCGTTCTCGCAACCTTGGCAAATGAAGTTCCCACAGCATATGTTTTTTATATTTTTTAGCCTGAATGTAGTATTGTTCATGTATTAAGGGGTCTCTTTGTTTTTGTACATCATCGTCTAAAATGTAATACTTTTCTTAACTTGTTTTTAAAAATGTATGTATTTATTATCTTATATGCAAGAGTATGAATTGCTTTTTAATATGTATTTGTCTTTTATGATGCAAATCGAATAAAGACCTCTTGATGATGATGATGGTGTTACTGTGTGGAGTTAATTCTGAAAAGCATGTTCAGTACTTGTTTTTTGGAGCCACATTGATGAAATAGCATTGATGATCCCATTCATAGACATAAGGAGGGTTTTGTTCTGCTCCGGTACTGTTAATTCATGAATGTTAGGTTTGGGTTTGGATCTGTGGTGTCAGCACTACAAGTTGTAAAGTCACAGTGGGGAGTGGCCACGAAAATTAGCAGCTATTAACACAGGTGCCCTGTTAACCTGCTCCCACTATTTCTATATTAAATGGAATGTATTTGAATTTGATTTCATTCGCATAGTTAGTAAAAACCATTGCAATACAAAGCCTTCAGTTAAAACCATAAGAACATGATAAAATATGAAGGTGCACACTTGGTAATGGTAGACGTAGATATATAAGTTGCCAGCCCTCCTGAGGAAGGCCCAAATTTCCTGTCCTTTACGGCTAGCGCGGCAAAGCATAGAAACCCTTGTAAATATAGTGGTTCTGTAGGCCATGTTTCCTGCAGCAAGATTATGTCAAACGAGTTGAGGTATTGCAGGAATTCTGGGTCTGTTTGTTGCCAAGCTATTGACATTCTATGAGCAGAGGCGGACCACCATTTTTTTTTTGCTCTGATGCCTCCATCTGATTACAAATATTGTCATTGGGTTTCTGGAGAGGTAGGTATGGTTCTTGTAATCAGCTCAAGATACGGATGACTGCTTCGGGGAGCTGTTTCTGCCCGGAGAATGGCATGCAGGGTGCCCAGTGGGCAAGCCCTTTGTTGCGGAGATTGGCCCAATGCCCCTCTAAGAACTGAGATGGGGGGTCTTGGGTGACTTTTGGCTCCAGACCTTTGGCTAGGGATTAGTAGAGGGATGAATAACCTGCGTTTTGGTGAGGAATGACACTGATGGTCCAAGCTTTAAAGGTATAGTACTTGTCTAATACTGTCTGTGCAATTTTGGTTGTTTTCCACATAGCCCTTTTTGCCTCAGACATTGGTGGATTTTCAGGTTGGAGAAACTCCATTGAGAGAAGTTCTGTTGAGATTATGTCCACAAGGTTAGTTGACACTCGTAATAATCTCAAGATGTTCCCCAAGTTCAGGATGTCATGGTTCCCTTCCCTCGGGTTTGAGCAGTATAGAGATGATACCAGGCAACATTCTGTTTGGGGCTTGCGTGTGCTTTGATAGCTCTCTAGCATGTTGCACAGTAGCCTATTGGCAGTTAATGTGGATGTCCTCCATGGATTGTGGTTGCTCCTCCTCTCTAAGGGAGCTGTGTTTGATGTCAGTACTTGTCAAACGAAAAATCCCCTTTGGGTAGAGTTAAACACCACGCATACTTACATTAGTCGCACCAAATACACAGCATACAGGGATGAACAAAGAGGAATTGTAAAAATAAAATCATAAAAGAGTATACAATGTATTCAGATACGTATTAAAAACACAGTACAATCCTATCATCAATACAAACTTGATCATTAAAAATATACAAATGTGTTGGACATACACAATTGAAAACACAGAAATGGGAAACACAATAAGGAAAGCTCATTCCTATTAGAGCAAGGAAAATAATAGTCAAACAGTGATCAGCTCTGATACATATACCAATTGTGGTCAGGGTTGTTGCTTCCCCAGACTTAGCGTAATTTCCTCCTATAAATGCATCAACGCGTATTGGTGGGCAAATTATTAAATAGACAACACCTTCTTCAGGAAAGAGTATTTTGTTCCCATATACATATATTATATATGCAATACAAGCACAGTAAAAACACATATATTACACAATTGAAACAATATTAAAAAACAGATAAAGAATACTTTTACATGTCGTTAATGCTCCAATCCCTGTTCATTAATAATGATCAGTCATAAATGTAGCACACATACTATTCTTTCTTTGAATTCATACTTAGAACAAATGAATGCTGCATGGATAAAAAACCTATAATGCCTGCCATAAATTACAGAAAGATATTAGAATATGTATATTTTGCCCTGATGAGGTTAACAAACATTCATTACATATCTTTACCACACATAAAGAGAGATTGGCATCCATATATTAGCATAGAGTAAAAACCACTACGCTAGATCCAGAGATCCAGAGATCCAGAAACTAAACATAATGCCAACAATGTGTTTATATCACGAAAGAGATCGTTGTTAGATGTAGGCACAAGAAAAATCATTGCCCACACTTTATCCTATTTCATAATATGGCTCAAATCGAATACAGTACTCGTGTCACTCAGTCTATCATGAACCGTACTCATATCACTCAGTGTATCCTAAACATACAAACCACTGACAGTTGCATGGTATATTTGAAGGGCGGTACAGGCACTGCCAACTTGTATTTAGAGCTCGCCACCCCCTTGGGCTCCCCTTTAAGCCCTTCCCAAGGGGACTGTTTGCTGTCGAGTGGATTAGGCTGGGGCATCTTCGTGGGGGATGCACCCAAATGGTGGTCTTGCGAGTAGCCTGCTAGCATGTCCTCCAATTCTTGAGTGCTCAAATAGGAGAGGGAAACCCTTCCTTCCTCCTGGTTGGTGTGATCAGTGATAGCTATTAGAGTTGATGCAGCTAGTAGCAATGTTATGGTTTGGTGGCTGGGTGCAATTGCAGCCACGGCCCGTGGAGGGAGTTTCGGTGGGGCAGAGAGGCGGGGCGGGGGAGGGGCAGGGAGGGGGGTGCTAAAAACCAAAGTATGGATAATTGAAGGTAAGTAAACAATTTATTTAATAAAAAGAATTTGGTAGCGCGCCCTGCATCGCAAAATGTGATGCAGAGTGCGCTACGAAATTTGTTTTATTAATGGAGGACCTTGAGGACTTACAGGACATTGATTATTGTAGGTGCCCTTTTCCATATGCAGCAGGCAGCCGATTTCTATTAAAGCAGTTGTAACATGCGTGTGCCGTTCTGGCCCCCCTGCTGTGGGCAAGAATGATGCAGATGCTGGAATAACTGGGGCCTGAGCCTCATGGAAGCTGTTCTCTGGGGCCCAGGTTGTCCGATTGGGGACTAGATTGGATTTGCAGAAGTAAGCATGGGGAAAGATGCTGATGATTGACTGAGGTGGTGAGGGGGGGGGAGGTGTGACAGTTGACAGTGAGATTGTTTTGGGGAAATTCACCATTGGATAGCTATGAGAAGATGCACAGATCTATTCCTCCATGAGTGATATAGCCTCCTCGTGGGGCTGGGTATGAACCAGAGCAATGGTCTGCTGTAGAAACTGTGGTGTTTGTAAGGGTTGAAGGGGGAGCTGTAGTCCTTTGAGTGCTGCATTGCTTGAGTAGAGAGCGCTGCCTATGTCTCTTAAGAAATTACATTTTGTGTAGATTTTATGTTTATTTGGAGAAGTAGTGAGTTTTGGAGTGCCTCCCCATCCGCTTGGTGATGCAATGACCATTGGGTCTAACTCTGTCGAAATTAAAGAGGTTTCGACGCTGTGTTGGGTGATGGTGGAGCATCGCTTGCGCTGCTTTCCTTTTCTCCCAGCTGTCCTAGGTGGGGTGGCCACCCTGGTTCACCATAATATCATTGGGAGGTAGATGGTCTTCCTCTGGTTTGCACTACTTATAGCACGGTAGCTGGTGATCTGGTGGTGGCTCCTTCCTTTGTTAGCCTTCACCTTGATTTGATCTCACTTCGTCACTACGGTTAGTTCTGTCTCTGCTACCCATGCCTGGGGATGGTAATGATGGTGATAGCGCTGGTGTCCCAGTTGTACAGGGACAGTCCCGGGACCTCCCACTGGTACTATTGTAGACTGTGTCCTCACAAGGGAGTCAAGTGACCTGAGGGTCTGTGGAGGGGTTTGGCAAGTGGGGCTCCCCTGGCCTAGCTGCAGGCCACATCTAGTGCTATTGGGACCGCCTCCACAGCTCGACGGGTGCACTCTCTCACAGCAGATGACTAAAGCTGCTACATTTATGCTGTTCACTCCTGGTAGGCAATCCCCCTGGAT
This sequence comes from Lissotriton vulgaris, assembly GCF_964263255.1. NCBI lineage: Eukaryota > Metazoa > Chordata > Amphibia > Caudata > Salamandridae > Lissotriton > Lissotriton vulgaris. The sequence goes on along the minus strand of NC_141685.1, from coordinate 561,369,128 downwards.
TGGTCCTTGGAGATTGGAAGTGGGGAGTGGTGAGAAGTGGGTTAGCACCTTGCTCCTGGCTCCTGACTCCTGACTTCCAAGTTCTCCAGCTGTAGGATGCAGGCCTGGGTTCACAGACTCTCCAAACCGGTACCCCCATGCGCCCACCTCTGATGCCGGCTCTGATAGTGTGCAAGCAGCAGTACCTGGTTGCGTAATGGAGCTTGCTGCAGGTTGGAGGCAGGTAGAGGGCAGTGGGTCAAAGTGCTGTCTTAGTGTTAAGTGATGCTGTGTTATGTGACCCCTCTCCACTTACTGCTTTCGCTTCTCCTCTGCGGTGTGGGAGCCTGGTGACTGATCACATCCAAGGTGCTAAGGAAATTCCCCCATCAAGGTGTCCTTGCTCCTCTCTGGCTCTGGTCACATTGCAGAGCAGTGTGTTGTGGTGCAGCTGGTGGCTAAGCAGGAGAGAGAAGAGAGAATATCACCCAGCGGCAGACAGGTGCCCGACCTGGTGCCAAACGCTTCAATATGCAGCGGGGAGTAGAGTCCCAACAATCTGGCCCGTACAGATCGCCCGCCGCTCCTCCAGTGGAACCAGTTGGCAGCAGCAGGAGTGGCAGTGGTAGAGGCCCTGTAGGTTGGCCCACTTCTATGGGCTGTGCTGTACCACTGCACCTCAGCTTCCCAGAATCAGGGCTGATGTTTTTGGATCCGGTCAGGAAGGCTCCCACCAGATGCAGTCGAAGGCTCACGGTCTCTGACTCAGCATCCGCACTCTCCGCCCACACTACGCCGCTGTCGATTGCCATTTAGCGATAGACCACACCTCTGGAAATTAGTCATGACCCACTGCTAGCTCTTATCAGTCGAAACTCCCTGCTTTAACCAACAAATCCTTCTCAGTTCATCTCTCCACTAGGTTGTTCTGTTTCTTTGGGGTATTTGGTTTCTTTTGAGGCTGAAAGTGTAATTTGGTTGAGGTTACTCTTTCTAGTGAGAACTTAAGAATATTTTCTGTCTGTCACGATAAGTGCTAATAGTGAGTTTTCAACTATGTTTGTGGGCTTGTGGGTGAATTGATGCCAGGTGTCTGACAATTGTAAGAAATCAATCTTTATTTTTATTTTTTTGTTTGCCTGTATTTTTGTGCTCTGCTGAGTAAGAGAGCAGTCAGTGCAAGTTCAGAGCAAGGGCTCATTCTTATTTTATTTAAGAAAGTTGTCTGAATGTCACACTCAAAAGCCAGTGGGTTTGCATAACTACAGACTGTCCTCCTGTGAACTGCCCTTAATTTTCTCCTTTTGAATTTAACTTGATCTTTGAATTGGGCAAAGTAATTTTTCTTAAAAAGGTAAGTTGTTTAAAAAAAAGGAATTTGTGCTAATAAGTAAATGACTCATTGAAGAGATGCTTGTCAGTGTATTCTGCCCTTTCTTAGGAGTCTTCAGTAAGCTTATGCTAACTACCAGTCATAGCTAGAAAGGCAGCTCCCAATGTTTGGTAGATTTATGATATTTGGGTGAAGAGTTTTGGGCAAAGATGTAATGTACGTATTAAAATTTGAAAGTTATTGTGCTTTTGTGACTCACAGGTTTTGAAACCCCAGAAGGTGTTAATAATCAAGGGTCCAATTGTATCACCATTTCCATTTACCCCCATTTTCCAGTTGAGCAGTCACAAATAATACCCCTAGTTGCACTACAATGGAAGTTAAGGGAGTAAGTAGATCTAAAGTGTTCCTGCCAAACTATTGTTACTCAAGGGCACGTGATTTTAAATAAAGGGTCATATTTACAAGCCCTTAGTCACTTCTTTGGCGCTCCAGGTGTTCAGCACCATTTTCCATATTTATAAGGTGGCACTAAGCCACTTTGTTTAACACCACCTTGTAAATATACCTCTTTTCACTGCAGTCCTCTGCGGTAAAGGGGCATGCAATGGGTTTTGCTCTGGGCATTCCACTGCGACACCCATTGCTTTTTCACTCCGCCCCAGATTTACATGACTGAGGCAGCACCAAAAACGAATGCCATGGAATACAAGGCATTAGAAGTATGAAATTAGGAGAACTAAATTAATTTCTCCTCATATTTTTTTCTTTCTATGTCTGTTGCATTCTGCAGCACACATTGAATATGCAAATCACCATTATTAATTGTTTCTGTGCCAGAAGGTTTCCCGCTGTACACATAAACAATCGTCCCTGCAGTGCAGGCACCCTTGCAACATGGCTGGCTCTAGGCAGCTCTTTTTGCACCGATGGAAACACAGGGGTGGGCAATATACCTGTGAATACGGCACATCCTTGCATTTTGAAAATGTCAGAGCGCCACACGGCCAAAGTTGGTACAGCTTAGAGCTCCAACATTTTCTTGTAAATATGCCCCAAAGTTTGGAAGTACCTCATTCCCACCACTTGATGGCTCACATGTCACAGCCTAGTTAGCGGATTAGATTTTCTCTTACTTCATATTCAGAGGAAAATAAACAATTTGGATTACTATGACCCATGCTGTAAAGCCTAGATTATTGTGTTCTACATACCCAATAAGACAAGCTGGATTCACACATACGTTTGAATTACCAGGTGATGCTTTTTGCTTTTGGCTTATATGGTCACTGTGGGGGTGGTGTCTGGTGTAACTAGCAATACAATTTCTCTTCACCAACAAAGTGTGACCTGCGACGTGTTCAGGATTGTATACTAACATCATGTTGCACAGAGATTAAAACAAGAAAAACATTCCAAAGTGTGAACTCTAATTACCAAGATTTTTTGAGGAAACATCTAAAGTAATTTTAATCATTATCAATAAATCAATTTTTACCTATTTAACAATGTTATACAGTGTTTCTGCAACAACAAATCATAGAAAGTTTCAAATACATAACTCAGAGATTCATGTTAAATACTTCAAACAAAGAAAAACATGTTGGTACTAAAAATGATGAGGCCAGAGGTGTGGAAATTAGGTCAGGAAGACAACATATTTGGACACAAATATTGGTACTTAAGCAATTTGTAGATGATAAGGAGGTAGTAGTAAGCTTTTAGTTTAGGAAGCTGTCAAGAGATTAGGTCATGAGGGGCTTTCTAAATAGAGGGATGTGTAGATTGTGTCTGATTTAGAGAGGAAAGGGGTTCCAAACAGATTTTGATGTGCCAGTGAAGGACTGTTCTGGGTAGAACATTTCTAAATTATTCAGCCTCAAAGTGCAAATAGGTATTACTTGTAGGACCTCTTTTTTAAATGGGAAGAAGTTCTGAAATGTAAGGAAGGATGTTAGCATTTTAGCACTGAACATCAGGAAGCTTTCTGATAATCAATTTGGGAGCCTCTTTGGGGGAAAACAAAGAAGCAGTGATTTCCTCAATTGTCAATATTTAGAGATATTGTATTGTTCGCATGTTGGAGAAAAGACATTCACATTGTCCGACCCAGAGGCATAACATACATGTTGAATAAAGCAGGGACAGGTGTTGATTTCTAGGGCACGTTTCTAAGCAGTTTGAACATATGATGTAACTCTCTATCTTTACCACTTAATGCCTATTAGTTAGAAAACAGGAGAAACAACTTAGAGATTCGGCTCTAAAAACCATCAGTGTTTCAGAGCTAAGATTAGTCTACAGAAGTCTACTGTACTAAACACCAAAAATGCATCAGCCAGGTTGTGTATACAGGAGCCTCCCTTTGTCAGGAAGAAATGCATGTTGTTCAACATTTTCAGATTGTCAGTTTGAATATTGAACCCAAGTAAGAAGTTAGATTGATGGTCTGCAACAGTTTCCATGGTTCTCATATTGTTTAGTTGGTTCATAACATATCTTTCAAAGTTTTTTTTAAGCTAGGGTTATGTGTTACTCTTTAAAGAGTCATGGAAGAAACATTGAGACAGAGAGGTACTGACCATTACCCCCTGGTCCCTTATGTTCTCGTCCCATTCATTTACATATTGGAGATAACCATCTCCCGACAGAAAAATAGAGCAGAGGCATGTCGGGACCCTAACACTGCCCCTCCCACTGGGAGTACTTAAGCAGCACTTACGCAGCATCCCGTCTGTTCCTTTTTCTGTCTGTCGACAGACTTGTTTGTAGAGGTGCTGCTCCTGCTGGGCTTGAGTGGCTTCTATTCATGTTTTACCCCATCCGGCTGCCTGGCTGTGCTGGTGCGGTATCTGGTTCCTTGCCTGCCGTCCTGCTGCGCTTGCTGGGTGGCTTGGTTTCACGGCCGGCTCTTTGGTTCCCATACCGACGGCCCTTTGCGGCTGGTGAGCCGGCCTCCCGGGTCCTTCCGGGTTACTGGAGGCTTGTCTTCCTGGGGCTTGGCCGAGTGGAATTCAATCCGGTTTCCTGTTTCCCCTGCTGGAGCTCTGCTGCTTTTGGTGTCTGGCGGCGGCTTACTGGCTCATGGATGGTGCAAGGGGGGGGGGCTAGTGGCTGTTGGCGGCCCCCCTCCTGGTGAGTCCCTGGTGTTTCCCTTTTTCCTCCGGGATGTGTGTATGTTTTTAATGCATATGCTGCTGTTTGCTGCAGCGACTCAGCCTTGGCGGGGAGCCCTCTGTCCTGGGCGTAGGTTTGCTCTCCTGTTGTTCGGTTGGAGTGGGGGCCGTGTTTCTGGGGTTTGCCCCCGCTCCTGGTGGGTACTGCATGCAGGTTTCCATTTATGTCGCCGGCCCGGCTCTGTGCCTCGGCCTGCGTCCTGCTCCCGGGCTGCCTCGGGACCGGGGCCGGCGCAACCCCTCAGCAATGTCTGTGGGATGGCTCAGGGGGTTCAGCATTCGCTGCGGTGATATGTGCTGCTCTTCTGGTCATGATTTCTGCTGTCATTCAGGCTGCTGTATTTGCCTGTTTTTTGACATGCCTGTTTGCCTGCCTGTTTCCCTTCTACCCGCCCCCTGTGCACTGCGATGCTTCTGCACTGTTGGTATGATTGGCTATGGCTGGCGGTGGGGGCCTTGGTGTTTGTTGGCCTCTGCTTCTGCTTAGCGTTACGGGCAGTCTGGGTTGTCACCAGTGGGTTGGCTGGTTTTGAGTTGGCTTCGGTCTGCCTGCGCTGCACGTTTTCCTCTTTGTCCTGGACGCAAAGTGGCCATCTCTGGACGGAGCCCCAACTGCTGCAGATGTTCTTTCGTTTTCCTGGTGTTGTTGGGCTGCGGTGGCTCCTGGGGATGCTGGGGAGTGAACCCAGGACCTCCTGCATCCGATGCATGTGCTCTGCCTCCTAGCTACATCCCTGTCAGCGCTCCTGGCTTCCCTGTGTGCTGGCGCTGTGCTGTTGCTTTGCTCTTGCCTTGGGCTGCCCTGCCCTGGTGGTGGTGTGGTGCGTGGCTCCTTGTGACGCCTTCTGCCGGTTTGCCCTGTGTGTCCCGGTCCTTCTCCTGTTGCCGGGGTTTGTGTCTAGGCAGTGGGGCGCTCCTTTTGTCTGCTGCCTCTGCTGGTTTGTTCTGGGTGTGGTTGCCGCATTGCCAATTGGCTGCCTGTTTTGTCACTGGCTTTCCGGGTTGGAGCCTGTCATCGGTTTTCTGTGCCTTTGTCAGGCTCCGCTAGGGGTGCGTCCTGCTGGGTCTGGTTGGCTGTACCTTGTGGGGGCTGTGCTTCTGTGGGTGCACGTTCCGCTACCCATGCTCCTCTCGGAGGTGTCCTGTTGGCACTGCTCTTCTCCTCCATCTTGATTCGCATGCTGACAGCTTTTTCCCTCGTGCTGCTCTGGACTTGCTCTGCCTGGTTCGGGTACGCCTTTGGTTGGGGCTGTGCTCCTCTGTGCCTGCGGTTGCTCCGGGCTCCGGCGTCCGCCACCAGCCTGTGGTGTGTGGTCTGTGGAGGGGTTGTTGTGGGTTTTCCCTGGTTGCTGGCGTCCCTCGTTTGGATGGCATGCGTTGTGTGTCCCGCCGCCGCCTCATCCACTTCGCCGGCTCTGCTTTTCTGTTTCCGCTGCATGTCGCTGCCTTCGGGTGGTGCCCCTACTCCTTGCCTCGCGTGTTTCTGTGTTCCCTTTCGGGCCTTGTTGGAGGGTACTCCTCTCCATTGGGTTTGTTTGCTGGTTCTCTGGGCTGTTGGTGTTCGATCTTCTGTTTGGTTGCCTGCCTCGGGTTGACTTGGGTTCCTGGTGCCTCTGTGGTGGCTGGTTCCTTTTTTGCTGGCTCTGTCTGGGCTTGCTCCTGGGGTTCCCTGTGTTGCTGGGGTCTCCCTACCTGCTTGCTTGCACCTTCTCCTCTGCTGCTCTTGTGTCTGGGTTGCCTTTTGCTTCCTCGGCGGCGGCCTGTTGGGGTGCGCTTTTGGTCGCCTCTCCTTTGGGTTCCTCTGCGGCTTCTTGCCCCTGGTAGGTGGTGGATCGGTGTTCCTGCTCCTTGGGTGGCTGCAGGGGGGAGGTTCCTGTTGGTTCCCCTGGATTCCTGTTGCTCCTGCCTGGGGTTTCCCCGCTTTTCTTGCTGCCCTGCTTTTTTGAGGTGTCGCAGGTGCAGGTGTCATGGCCTTGCCTTGGGTGTGTTGGATCCGTCTGTCTGTCCGCCACTTTTTTGGGTGGGCTTGCCTCCGCTGCGGCTTGGCTGTTGTATTGTGGCCTCGGCTCCACTTTGGGGTTTGGGTGGTTGGGGCTTGGCGCGTGGGGGCTCCTGGTTCCTGGCTTTGTCCCTCCCGTTCCTTGGGCTGCGCCTGGTTCCTCCCGTAGCTTCCTGGTGTTGTGCCTGGGGGTCTCTGGGGTTCTCTACCACCTCTGCCTGTGCCTGGGTGGCTCGTGCTGCCCTGTGTGCGGCTGTTCTGTTATCCTTTGCTCCAACCTGGGGCTTCAGGTATTTGTCCTCGGGCCTTCTGTGTGCCTGGGTTGCTTCTGGGGTCTGGCTGCCTCTGTTTTTGTTTGCTCCTGCCCTGTCTTTCCCTGTGCTTGCCTTTGGCATGTTTCAGGTGTTACCTGCCAGCCCCGCCTGGTGCCTGGTTTGTTCCTGGGTGTGGCTTGGGTTGCCTGATGGGGGCTTCTCTGTCTGGTGTGGTTGGGTGCCTGCTCTTCCTTTCCTTGCCCCCCCCAGGTTGTGCTTCCATTGGCGGTTCGCCTTTTGGTCCCTGGGATTCGTGCCTCTGCTGTTTGGGCCTGGCTGTCATTCGCTCTTGGTCCTTCTGCGCTCTGGTGTGTTTGCTGCTGGGGAGGTTCTGGTCTCCTCTGATTCCTGTTTTGGGTGCCTTGCTGGGTGTCTGCTGAGGCTATCCGCTCCTGCGGGGTTTTGTGTGGCTTTTGGTCACCTGTTTGGGCTCTGCGTCCTTGCCTGGGCTCTCTTTTGTGTCGTGGCAGGGCGTTGTGTGGCTGTGGCCGCGTCCTATTGGGTCCTTCGAGGCCTTCTCCTGCTGGTAGTTCTCTTCCCGGGCTTGTTTCGGCTGTGTTGGGGCCTGTGTTGGGTCCTGTGTCTCAGGGTTTGCCGGCCTCCTGCTGGTTCGGGTGGCCTCGGGCTGTGCCTCCTTGGCTTTGTGGCTGAGCTGTCGTTTTCAGCCTGCTCTGGGGGTGTTTGGCTGGGCGTTCCTGGTTCTTTCATGGTTCTTGTGTCCGGGCTCACTTCTCCCTTGCTTCACCGGGCTTTGCTCCCAGTGTGTGTCTGTTTGGGTGTCCTCCTGCCCCTCTCTGGTTTGGGTGTGGTTCTGTGGTGGTCTTTCCGCTGTGGGATACTCCCTCCTGGCTGCAGGTTGTCTGAGGTTTTCCTGCTGCTTGGCCCTTTGCCTTCTTTGCAGCTTCTGCGGTTTCCTCTGTTTCTTTTTCCGGCCTTTTTTGTGTGGTCCGGCGGTGGTGTGGTGGGGGTTCTCTGTTCCTCCCTGCCCTTCGCTTTGGCCTTGGCACTGTGTGTGCTCCTTCCGCGGTTTGGTTGTGCCTGCGGGTCCTCCTGCGTTGTCGGGTTGCGTGGCCCTGGTCCTGGCTTCTTTTGGCGTTTGTTGCCCTGGTATGTGCTGTTTTCTTGGCTCCTCTCTGGTGTTGCTGGGGTTGAGCCTTGTGGCCTTTTTGTTTGGGTGCTGTGCGCCCTGGGGCAGTTTCTATTTTATGCCTACTGCTGGATTTGCTGTGTGCTTGGTGTGGGTTTCTATGCGGTTCTCTGCCGTGTTCGCTCGTGTTTTTGTCTGCCCGCTGTGGTTTGGGGGGTTCCTGCCTGGTTGTTTCCTGGTTTGGGGGCTGCTGGGCGTTCCTGGTTGGTCTGGCCTTTGTTCGTGCCCTGTTCTCCCTCCCTTTTGGGGTTGGGGGTTTTCTGGGGATTGTGGCTGATGGCTCTGTCCCCGCCCTTGTTGGGCTTGTTCGTTGTTGGTTTCTGGGCTTGTTGGCCTCTCCTTGCTGGTCGGCTGTCGGCTGGTTCTTTCTGGGGTGTAGAGCGGGAATATCGACGGGAAAATATCGAGTTACATTAATATCGCCGCAGAAATATCGACAAGAAGAAATATCGATATCAAAAATATATTTTGACCAGAATATCGACAGACAGGTAAGTAATATCGATAACAATAATATGGTTGTAATAAATATCGTTTACAAAAACATAGTTTACAAAAATATCGATTTTATAATAATGATAAGTAATTTAGTGTTTTTAATGAGTATTGTTTGTCAATTAATAATATTTTGTAGCATTTTTTTAGTTAATAATGTATTTTATGTTGAATTTAGTGTTAATAGTTCAGTAGCGGGTTGTGGGTTTATAGGAGAATAGGGTGGGAAGTAATTTAAATATATTAAAATAATTGATTAATTAATGTGTTAATTTATTATACATGGTTTAATAATGATTAGTTAATTAATTTCAATTAGTTGATTGATAATTAATTATGTTAATTAATTATGTTAATTGTTTAATTCATTTTAGGTGTGTGTACAGGAATTTTTAAGTGAAAATGTAGTGAAGTGATTAAATTTTTATTGAATAATTAATTAATTAATGATTAATTAATTATAATTAAATAATTTTTATTTTTAAAAGAGTAAATAAATGTTAGTTTGTGTAGTGGTGATTATAAGTGTATATGGTGTGAAAGCTGTCAATTAATTAATTATGTAAATATTTTGAAAATACAATACTAATCAATAATTATTAGTAAATATTAAATGTAATTGAGTAATTAATTGTAGGTGTTTAGGTGTTTGTTAATAATAATACATTTAAAAATATATATATTAAATATGTTTATAATCTACATTAAGTTTTAGATATTTGACAGATGGTTTATTATTTTTTTTGAGTTCCTGCGCTTTCCCTACTGTTCACCCTCTGGAGTAGGAATAGTAATTTTTACACCTACGCTATCCAGAGCTTTCCCTACTGTTGTACTCACTAGACTGGGAATGGTAATTTTTACCACTACGCTATCCAACGCTTTCCCTACTGTTGCACCCTCTGGAGTGGGAATAGTAATTTTTACCCCTACGCTATCCAACGTTTTCCCCACTGTTGCACCCTTTGGAGTGTGAATAGTATGTTTTATCCCTACGCTATCCAGCGCTTTCCCTACTGTTGCACTCACTGGAATGGGAATAGTAATTTTTACCCCTACGCTATCCAGCGCTTTCCCTACTGTTTCACTCACTGGAGTGGGAATAGTAATTTTTACCCCTACGCTATCCAACGCTTTCCCTACTGTTGCACCCTTTGGAGTGGGAATAGTAATTTTTACCCCTACGCTATCCAGCGCTTTCCCTACTGTTCACCCTTTGGAGTGGGAATAGTAATTTTTACCCCTACGCTATCCAACGCTTTCCCTACTGTTGCACCCTTTGGAGTGGGAATAGTTATTTTTACTCCTATGCTATCCAGCGCTTTCCCTACTGTTCACCCTTTGGAGTGGGAATAGTATTTTTTACCCCTACGCTATCCAACGTTTTCCCCACTGTTGCACCCTTTGGAGTGAGAATAGTAATTTTTACCCCTACGCTATCCAGCGCTTTCCCTACTGTTGCACTCACTGGAGTGTGAATAGTAATTTTTACCCCTACGCTATCCAGTGCTTTCCCTACTGTTGCACTCACTGGAGTGGGAATAGTAATTTTTACCCCTACGCTATCCAGCGCTTTCCCTACTGTTGCACTCACTGGAGTGAGAATAGTAATTTTTACCCCTACGTTATCCAATGTTTTCCCTACTGTTGCACCCTTTGGAGTGGGAATAGTAATTTTTACCCCTACGCTATTCAGTGCTTTCCCTACTGTTCACCCTTTGGAGTGGGAATAGTAATTTTTAACCCTACGCTATCCAACGCTTTCCCTACTGTTGCACCCACTGGAGTGGGAATAGTAATTTTTACCCCTACGCCATCCAGCGCTTTCCCTACTGTTGCACTCAGTGGAGTGGGAATTTTAATTTTTATCCCTTCGTTATCAAATGCTTTAACTAATAATTTTTTATATATTTTTAGTAAATGTATGTATTATTGTTGTTATATAATTTTATGTGTTAAATATATGTATATGTACACATTTATTAAGTTTACTAGCAGCCCGCCCAAGTGTTGCCTGGGGCAGAAGGGGGCTGGGGGCAGCATTTCAGGCTTGCGTGCACTCCCGCCCCGGCCCCCTCCCGCCCGTGACCCGGTGAGCCTGAGCCTTACCTCATCCGCCGGTCCCGCTCCAGGCGCTTTTCCTCCTGTAATTCCCCGTTTGCTACCTCCTGCTCCCCGCGCATGAAGCAGCGCCAGTCACTCCAGGACTCACCCCTGTCCGCGCTCTAAGGGATTGTCTGGTCCCGCTCCAGGCGCCCCGCCCACACAGGCCGCCACTTTGCCCAGCAGCAAGCAGGGCCGCGACAGTCCTCCCAGCAGGTCGCGATCTTCCGTCAATGGGCACGATCCGCAGAGCTGCACAGCCTCGGACACCCCGGGCAGCACGATTCGCCGCCATTTCAGGAAGTGTTGCCAGGGAGTGCAAATGATGTCAGCACACACGTGGGCACGATCCGCAGAGCTGCACAGCCTCGGACACCCCGGGCAGCACGATTCGCCGCCATTTCAGGAAGTGTTGCCAAGGAGCGCAAATGATGTCATCACGCAGACGTCACGGCCGGCGCTACTTGAAAGGGACTACTTTATTTTTATTTCTAAAATTTTTAAACAACGTATATTTTTTCTTTTTAATAGCCTATGTCCTTCTGCTTGCCCTGAGGTTTTCAAATATGTCTTGGGTGTTTGGATTGGTGGTGTACTTTTTGAGTTTACCTGGCTCAAAGGACACAGTTCTCTCTTTATAATAGTAGTATAGATAAAGAGTACATTTAGTTAATTTGTTATAAATAGTTAAAGTATAAAAGTGATTTAATGTATTTTGTTAATAATACTTATATTTTTTAATTATTTAATGTCATTTTAATTAATTTAAAAAGTCGATATTTTTAACATCTATATTTATTACATCGATATTTTTGAGTAGATATTTATGTACTTACCTGTTTAGGTATAGGGAGTCGATATTTTTGTAAACGATATTTATACAGCTATATTTTTGTCAACTATATTTTTGTAATTGATATTTAAACACCCTACCCTTTCTGGGGGTGGTTCTGGTCTGTGGTCTTTGGGTTGGCCTCCTCTTCCCTGCTGTTCTGGGTTTGGTGGACCTCCTCTTGGGCTGGTGGAGTCCTTTCCTGTGGGGTTTTTTGAACTCCTCTTCTTTAGGGCGGTCTCGGCTTGCTCTGTGTCTTTGTGGCTGGCGCGTACTGTGTGCCTTCCTGTTGGTTCTGGGCTGGGCGGCCTTGTCTGGTGGATTGCCTAGCCGTGTCCTTTGGGTCTTGGTCCCGGTTGCCCTATCTCCTGTTCCTCTGTTTGGCGGCCTCCTTGTTGGGGCCTTGGCCTGTTTTTTGGACTGTCTCTGGTCCTTGTTTTGGCTCTGCTGGCCTGTTCTGCGTTGCGGGGCAATTGTTTCCTGCGGTTCCCTTTCCTCCTTCTCAGTGCTCTCTTTGGTTGCTGCTTTTGTTGTGGTTTCCTGGGTGTGCTTGTGGGTGCGGAAGGCCGTTTTTCTGCTTTGGTATTCTCCAATATGTAAATGAGTGGGACAAGGACATAAGGGACCTGGGGGTAATGTTCTATTACTTACTGGTAATCTTCATTAACCCAGGTCCCGTTGTCCTCATCCCATTTATGCACCCCTCCCTCCCTCCCTCCCTCCCGGGCGGCCTTCCTGTCTGGGCTTAGTTGTTCAGACGGGATGCTGGGTAAGTGCTGCTTAAGTACTCCCGGTGGGAGGGGCAGCGTTAGGGTCCCAGCATGCCTCTGTTCTTTTTTCTGTCGGGAGATGGTTATCTCCAATATGTAAATGAATGGGCCGAGGACAACGGGACCTGGGGTAATGAAGATTACTGGTAAGTAATAGAACATACCTCAGTGCAAGATGCAAGGACATGGGAAAAATCTTTGATAAGGTTTCCCAGGAGATGATTAAGTTAGTTTTTTCTTGGTTTTAGTTTCCTGATGACAGCGGTATGGTCTTTAATTTAAATGGCTTAAAAAGTGTCCTATGTATTTATTAGTTTGCTGAAAAAAGAATGTTATTTGGGGCAACAGTTTTCATTTTGTCTCTGATGGAAGATACCATGTTATGAGAAAAATTGACTTATTCCTCACACTTGGTATGGCAGGGCAGAACTCGCCTGTGAGAGGTGCTGGATTTAATGTGCCAAGGGTTGGAAAAGATACTATTGAGCAAAGAGGTAAATTGATCCTGGGTGCAGATAGATTTGGATTAGTGGACAGATTGTTTGTTTTATCAGTTCAGATAGTAATAAAACGACTGTGCTTTTGACCATTTGCTTGGGATATTTATAATCAGTTTTCTGGATGCATGATTTGACTCGAAGAATACTTTTAATTTCCCCATTAGAGAGGAGCCATTAGATTTGCTACCATTAAGGTGATGCCATTGTAGTAGTTAGCTATGTGATGCATGTTTTTTAAGATTAGTATTTGCATTAATTTGCAAGAAAGAATGTTCTTGACTGTGTCAGAGTATATGTTTTTTACTGGATAGATCCATCATTTAAAAGTTAGGCCTTATTGAGCATGATGGGACTGAGATTTGAAAGTACAGTTCAACAGGCCCAGTTAAGAGGTCTAGGAGAAAAACAATTGATGGTAATGAAATTAGAGATGGTTTATTCCAAGATTCTGCTGGTGCATGCAATCTACGAAGAGTGATGAGAGAGATTCTGTAGTAGTATTAGGTCTCAAAAGTCAGAAATGATTTGCATCCACTCTAGCGCTCCGGCTCAGTGGAGGGACGCATACTTAAGGCGACCTGCCCTGTGGACTGCCCTGAGAAGGTACTCGTGCTTTGCATCGCGCTTTGCGCCTAAATACTGCGCTATCATTTTTAAAGCTACCTTTATAACTGTTTGTTTTCTTCTTAGTTGTATTTTGCCCTGATTTTAATAGGACTTATAGTACCCCCCTCACCTGCACTTTAATCGGCTCCTTCACTGCTGTTTTGGCGGGTCAGGTTTCTGGGGTGGGATTGGCTTTGGGCGCCATCTTGGAGTGGTGTTCACTCTGGGTGGGTGTTGCTGACGAGGGGTCTAGCGCTCCGGCTGAGTGGAGGGACGCCTACTTAAAGCTCCCTTCAATGCGCAGCGGTTATGCGCAGTGGGCGTGCCTTCGCTGTGCCTGAGTCGTGCCAGAGTCCTGCCCGTCTGCGCCCGTCCGCGCTAAGGAGGCGCGGCCCGCAGCAGAACTCTGGTATTGGCCATCATGACTTTACCTTTGAGAACCTACAGCAGGGCCGATTTACTGGCCCTTCGGGCCCGATGTACACATTGCGAGTTTTCGCCTGTAATCCCGCTTTGTGGCCCATATCATTGTAGGTGTGGTGCTTGGTCATTGGAACCCCCCTCTCTTATTCGCTCCTTGGAGCCTGTTATAAAGAGGGTAGGACAACGGGACCAGAGTGTCTGGAGCTTAAACGTCAGATCAGTGGTAAAGCATCATCAGGAGGTTTACGACCTTCTCATTGATGGCTCGCCGGATGTGCTTTTTCTGATGGAAACTTGGGGGCAGATGTATCAAGAAACCATTTTGCACTTCTCTAATAGCGATTGTTAAGGAATCGCTATTTGAGAAGTGCAAAATGGTATGTATGTAGAATTTCGCTATTTTTTAGCGATTCCTTAAAATTCCTTAATTGCGATTAGCAAATTGCTAATCGCAATTAAGGAATAATTTTCCCATTCCTTTCTATGGGCTAGGAGGCCCATAGGAATGAATGTGCAGTAATTCTCAAATTGCGAATTCGCAATTTGCTAATCGCAATTTGAGAATTATTTCAAGGGTGCAGGGGTGTCTCATGGACACCCTGCTGCACCCCTGAAACTTACATGTGTGTGCATATGGCACACATACATGCCCTATGGGCATGTATGTGTGTCACATGCCACCTTCAAAATAGTCATATAATGGGGCAGATGTATCAAGAAACCATTTTGCACTTCTCTAATAGCGATTGTTAAGGAATCGCTATTTGAGAAGTGCAAAATGGTATGTATGTAGAATTTCGCTATTTTTTAGCGATTCCTTAAAATTCCTTAATTGCGATTAGCAAATTGCTAATCGCAATTAAGGAATAATTTTCCCATTCATTTCTATGGGCTAGGAGGCCCATAGGAATGAATGTGCAGTAATTCTCAAATTGCGAATTCGCAATTTGCTAATCGCAATTTGAGAATTATTTCAAGGGTGCAGGGGTGTCTCATGGACACCCTGCTGCACCCCTGAAACTTACATGTGTGTGCATATGGCACACATACATGCCCTATGGGCATGTATGTGTGTCACATGCCACCTTCAAAATAGTCATATTTTGTTTTTTAAAAGGATTTCGCAAATTAACACGAACCTCAAATTGGTGTTAATTTGCGATTCCTTAACCCAAATTCGCAATTTAAAAAAGTTTCATACATGCCATTTAAGGAAACGCAAAATTGCGATTCCTTAAATGCATAAGCAAAATAAGGAATCGCAATTTTTTGCGATTCCTTATTTTGCTAATGTGTGATACATCCCAAAATATGCTAAATGTCCGTTTGCGATTCCCTAAGGCCGAAATTCGCAGAATTTCGGCCTTAAGGAATCGCAAAAGGCTTGATACATCTAGGCCTTTGTTTTTTAAAAGGATTTCGCAAATTAACACGAACCTCAAATTGGTGTTAATTTGCGATTCCTTAACCCAAATTCGCAATTTAAAAAAGTTTCATACATGCCATTTAAGGAATCGCAAAATTGCGATTCCTTAAATGCATAAGCAAAATAAGGAATCGCAATTTTTTGCGATTCCTTATTTTGCTAATGTGTGATACATCCCAAAATATGCTAAATGTCCGTTTGCGATTCCTTAAGGCCGAAATTCGCAGAATTTCGGCCTTAAGGAATCGCAAAAGGCTTGATACATCTAGGCCTTGGCTCCAGGACTCTGACTCCAAGATAATTAACCTAGCCTTTCCCGCAGAGTATGCTATTTTTACTTTAAATCGGACGACTAGAGGTGGAGGCATTGCGATGGTCAACAAATGGTGTTATCCTTGCGAGTGGAAAGCCGCTGGACTTTTGGGGTGTGAGGGTGCCTTATTTAAAATAGCGTTTAGTCACCAGTTTACCTTCTCTGGTTTATTAATTTACCGGCCTCCGGGCTGTGACTCTATTTTTAGGGCTGCTCTTCCTGAGTACATTAGTACAGAGGCACTAGGATGCGCAAATTTTAATGTTATGGGAGATCTTAATCTCCATTTGGACTGCCCTTCTTTACCCTCTATTAGGAGCTTTCTGGCTGATCTTGAGGCTCTACAGCTCTCGCAGATGATTACTTTCCCCACACATAGAGGTGGTCATATTCTTGACCCTTTCTTTACAAATCTAGAAGGATTCAGAGTTCTTGGTTCCTCACAGTTGGTCTGGACAGACCACATGCTGGTGAAAACCGCATGCTCTTTGTCTGACTCTCCTTTTCTATCACAGGACAGACTTGTTCTTTAAACGACACTGGAACAAATTAAGACTGGAGGATTTTTACCATCTGCTCGAGGAGGCTCCTTTAGGTCCGTTCACCGAGGTTGATTGTGGATACGACTCCTTTTGTGAGTGGATATCTGGTGCCCTTGATTCTCTGATTCCTATGTGTTGGTCCAAGTGTCATTGGAAGAAGCCGAGTCCGTGGTATGACACTTCCTTGGCATCTTTTAAGAGGGCCGGTCGACAGGCCGAAAGATTATGGAGGAAGTCGTACGACCCAGATCTGAAGATATGTTATCTGGCCATGGTTAAGATCTACCACAGGGCAGTGTGTCAAACTCGAAATTCCTTTTATGCTCAACAGTTTCAGAATTCTGCCAATCCATCAAAACTTATTTTTAAAGTATTAAAGGACCAGATGGCGAAGAGAGCAACTGCAGTGGAAATATGCTCGGTCGCACATTGTGAAGGTTTGGCCTCTTTCTTCCATGAAAAAGTGCAAGCCATCTATTGCACTTTTCCAACGGGTTCCCTGGTGCTAGAGCAGGTTGGTCGCCCCTTAGGTGATGGGGAATGTCTTTCTATCTTACCCCCCTTATCTTTGGAGGTGTTTGACTCTCTCAGCGCCAAAATAAAGGCTGGATCTCCGGAAGACCCGCTAAAACCGGCCCAACTCAAGACCCAGGCGCCGGTTTGCCGCACCCCGGTGCTGTCCTTGATCAACCTGTCCCTCTCTTCTGGAGTGGTTCCCGTTAGATGGAAGCAGGCAGTAGTCACGCCAATTCTGAAGAAGGCGACCCTTGACCCCCTTAAACCTGAAAACTACCGCCCTATCTCCCTTCTCCCTTGGGCCACGAAAATAGCGGAGGCCCATGTGAATGCCACTCTTACAGACCATCTTGGTAGGCTTAACATTCTTGACCCTACCCAGAACGTGTTCCCTGCGGGTCACAGCACGGAGACGGCCCTTCTCTCGATGGTCAAGCATCTGCGTTCTGTGCTGGATTCCGGTCGGACGGCGGCACTATTGTTATTAGATCTCAGTGCCGCCTTCGACGCGGTCTCGCACGGGATTCTTCTTCGGCGTCTTGAGGAGGTGGGCGTTTCTGGCTCGGCCTTGCACTGGTTTCGATCCTTCCTTACGGATAGGTAATTCCAGGTGGCGATCCCACCCGGTAAGTCGTCATCTTACCCGTTAGACCAGGGAGTCCCACAGGGGTTGTGGTAAATAAAATAATTACCCTGTCGGAATTTCTATACATTAACAAGGATCACGCATATAATGAGAGGCAGAGTCTGTGGTGTCCGATTCAAAAGGGCTTTAATTCAGTAACTCGAGTTAAGGGAGAATCGGGTTCCATCTCCACTAGGGATCAGGAAGGATCGTCATCTGAACTTTATTCACAGAGTTCATTATTTATACTTAAAACATACATTAACCTGCATAGAGAAGGCGGAGCGCTCCAGGCGGAGCAAGCAAAGGAGAGAGATAAGAGCACATGGGCGAGAAAAGGGCGTGTAAGAAGGCGTACACGTGGGTGTTCACTTGATGAGTCATAGGAGTGTCATAAGTGGGTGGATACATGAAGGGGGTCTGCATGGTCAGCAGGAACCTTTACCCTACTTGTGTGCGCAAACTTGATCATGACGTGGAATTGACGTGTATCTGGGGGAAGCTGGGGGGAGCTGACTTTCATGCTAGTAGAGAAGTCTTGGATGTCAGGACGACCTGCACTTCTGGAATTATCTGATATCTTGAGTTTGGAAGATGTATTATCTGACTTAAAGGTCGCTCGAGCAAAGGCTGCTCAACACTAAGAGCTAGTGTGTGCATTTATTTCTTTGTGCATTGCGTGGGGCCATGGGCCTTCTATGGATGCGAGTTCTGTAAATCACTTGAATGGAGACAGAAAGGCTGGGCCCTATCTTCTGCAGGCGGAATATGTTTACCCTTTTCATTAAGCAGGAATGTGTTTCTGTGGAGCAGGGCAGATAACTGTAAGCAAAATACTGTCTTGGCAGGCCGGGCTGGGCACCTCTCGGCTGAGCAGGAAGTATGTGAGAGGTCAGGGATACATAACTAAACTGCAGTTTTCAGAGTGTCTGGAGGCATGGAGCCTGAATTCGGGTCCTGGCTCAGCTGAGCCACAAAGCAGGTTCATCTCGAATTTTAAACGTGCACCATGTAAATGCATTGGCAACATAGGCCTCAATGCAGAATTAACGTTTCTTTCATGGAGGGCCTAGTAACTGACATGCTAACATTGGACGGAAATGCAGAGGCATTATTATTACAGGCATGAGAAGGGAATTGCATGGTGACATGGACATACATAGGGTGCATGTAGGGGACACACTGGCCACGTAAAATTTCTCTTTCCTCATTCCCTCCTTGTCCCCTACTGTGCCCTTCAGGACACATCAATATTCATGATACCATATATCTGATCATACAGCATCATTTGCTCGTCTTTTTTCTTTTGTATACGTGGATGGGGAATACAGGCAGTGACACACAAGCCGCAAATCGCTGGGCCACATTGCAGACAGAGACACCAACTGAATATAACTAGCAGTATGATTCCTAGGAACGACAATACTTTCCCTCCCCATGCTGATATTACACTCCAGAGCCAACCGGACCAAGTCCATGTGCCTGGGTTCTGATGTATCTCGTGAGCTATCTTGTGGAGTCTTGTTATTGCTGCATACATGGATGGCGCGTTATTAGGAATAAACACGCAACAACTGGAGCCGATCACTCTACAAGCTCCGCCCCTATCTGCCAGGATGACATCAAGAACAAGGCAGTTCTGAAAAACGACAAGTCTCATCGCAGACTGCTCCTCTGTCAAGTTCGCCAGAGCAGCTGCAGTCTCATTTACTACTGCTTCAAGAGTTCTTGTTAACCTGCGTATTAATTTACTGTTTTGGACGGGACCTATGAAGAAAAAGAATCCTCTATTGAAATCTGTATATTGCTCCCAAGCTGTCTCGGTCTGATCAACAACTGGGGAATCGGTCTCCCTTTTATTTCTAACATGCACTAGTCGGGAATCTCGATGATAATGGGATGGGGCTAGAAAGACGGGTGGCAGCAGGAACGCAATATAACATGTCCCACCCCAGTCTAAGGGCAGACGTACATAGGCTGTCTGACCGCAAATGAAATAGGAATGGCAAGAAGCTTTGAAAGTAGACTTTCCTTTATCATTGAACTCGACCACAGTATTACAATCACTGTGTCCTAAATGCACTGACCCTTTCTTTCTAACGCATAATTCACCTTTTACTGGTAAGACTGTTATGAACGGTGGACCTGTATTTTTCTCGGACTGGACATTCAGAATCATAAAGTTAAGGGAAGCATTTCCTTGTTTGTACACTTCATTTTCTAGATCGGTACCTTTCCTCTGGGGAAGACCATCTTCGTCTGGAAAACATGCATTATTCATTACTTTATTTAAATCTCCCCAGATCCAATCACTCTGGGAATCTGTGAACTTTCTGTCTTGTGATGACATTAAAGCAAACCATGCTCCGCACGAACCATTGTGCGAGAACGGGAAAGGAAAAAGGGGCAGAACTCCCTTCGTTTTCTGATAAGGTGGGAGTCGGCCACATACCCAACAATTCGTTACATTGCTGGTCTGATGAGAATGGTGCAACATTCGAATAAAAGTATTGTTGCGCAGTGCTAGTCGATATGATAGTTCATGGGGTGGCAGATCACTGAATGTGTGCTCTACAGTGTCATTAAAGGGAGAGTGTATATGTGAAGCAATAGGAGGAAAGAAAACATGTAGTGTCAAGCTGATACATATAATCGATATACTTAGAAGAAACATAATAATCAGAGTTACTATACATCTACTGCGTAAGGTCTTGCAGTACTTTTCTTTCTTATCTCTCTTTCTGCTATTCTGGTCTACGATCTTATACATGTCAGGAACCTGTCTAACCGATTCACCACAGGGTGGACTTAAACAATTAAACACTGTCTGACTTACTAGACCGTAATTTGGACCTATACTCCTGTTGCGGAGTCTTTTCTAGCAAAGGGGGCTTTGAGTCATTTTTTTCATCGGGGCAGTCTTTGGCTTCGATCAAAGTTCCGGAATGTCCATGGAATTTCTTGATGTGCTGGGCGTGGATCCAGCCCTTACGTCCCTCGACCTTGACGGCAGTCCTCGTGGTCAGCAGTACTAACTTCGGCGTTCGCCAGCGGGGCTCGAGAGGGCTTGAACGGTCAAAATTCCGGACCAACACTACATCCCCCGGAACGATGGCATGTTCTTTGACTTGGGTGTTGTCGGGGAAGGCGGCGGCAACCTGTGAACGACAAGAGAGGAGTGCAGACATCAAGGAAGCCAGGTAATCTGTCAGCATATTACTGTCAACATCGGTAATTTTCTTTGGCATAGGCGTATCCCACATATTCGGTGGTCTACCAAAAACCACTTCGTAAGGGGACAGACCTGTTCTGGAATGAGCTACCATACGCATGTAAAAGAGGGCAACAGGCAAGGGTACCATCCAATCCACGCCTTTTTCTGCACAGACTTTCGCTAATTTTGTCTTAAGTGTCTGGTTATGTCGCTCAACAAGTCCGGCTGCCTCTGGGTGTCGTACACAATGAAACTTCCACTGGTACCCTAACAGAAGAGATACTTGTTTCATTAATTCAGAGGAGAATGGCTGACCGTTATCTGAGTACACGACACGGGGCAATCCGTACCGTGGAAAGAACTCACGCACCAGTTGCCTGGCGGTGGTCACAGCAGTGTAATCTGGGACTGGGTACGCTTCTGTCCATCTAGATAGTGCACATACAACTACTAGGACATATTTGTATCCTCTACATCTGTCCATCTGGATATAATCCACCTGGAGGGCTTCGAAAGGGTGGTCAGGAGGATGAAATCCACCTTGTTCCACTGGAATGCCTTTGCCTGGATTGAACTGGCAACAGATCATACAGGTGCGTACTTTCTGTTTTGCTGCTGCACGCAGGTGCTTGTTGAACCAAATATTCTGTAAACTGTCTAGCATTGCCTTTTCTCCTAAGTGTGCTGGACTATGTGCTGTGTTTATGATGACTTGTACCATAGAGTCAGGGAGAAACCATGTAGCTTTGCCTTTTGTCATCCAACCCTGGTCAGTCTGGACCCCTCCTTGTTCAGTCCATTTCTTTATTTCGTCTGGAGTGGCATGTGTCTGTATGTCGAGTACATCTTGTGAGGGATCCCTGACTGTCATGCATTTTGTCAGTGATGGTACTTTTGTCTTTGTCATATCTGTTGGAGTGTCTGTTGGAGTCTGGGCTGTAAGTTTAGCTGTTCGGTCTGCCAGGTCGTTACCCTGGGAAATGGTGTCTGTAACTTTCGTATGTGCTTTGCATTTCATGATGGCTATGGCTGTAGGCAAATGTATTGCTTCTAACAGAGCCTGAATAAGGGGACCATGCTGTATTTTGGCCCCATGAGAGGTCAGGAAACCTCTCTCCTTCCATAGCACTCCAAAGTCATGAACGACCCCGAAGGCATACTGTGAATCTGTATATATGTTCACTTTCAAGTTCTTGGCTCGTATGCAGGCTTGTGTCAGAGCGATGAGCTCTGCTGCTTGTGCTGACAGTGTGTCTATTCTGTGTGTCTAAATGACTTCAGTATCAGTGGTCACGGCATATGCGGCCACTAACTCTCCTGTATTTGTTCTCATGCATGAACCATCTACATAAAGTGTTAGGTCAGGGTCTGGCAATGCAATGTCTGTCAGGTCTTGTCTTGGTTTCGTCACTGTATTAATTACTTCCACACAGTCATGTGGTGCAGTGTCCTCTGTGCTTGAGGGCAAAAGTGTAGCAGGGTTCAGAATGTTGCATCGTCTAATCTCTATGTGTGGCTGAAATAACGTCAATTCATATCCAGGCAGTCTTGCTACAGTCAGATGTTGTGTCTGTGTTCTGTTCAAGAGAACTTCTACTGCATGTGGAACCTGTACTGTCAGGGGGTGTCCTAACACTATGGAATCACTCTGTCTTATAGCTAGGGCTGTTGCTGCAACTGATTTCAGGCACGCAGGCAGAGCCTGGGCCACTGGATCCAATGTACTAGAAAAATAAGCACAAGGCTTGTGTTTTCCTGCTTGATCTTGTGTAAGGACAGATAATGCTGTACCATCTCGTTCAGTGACAAAAAGCGTAAAAGGCTTGCTGTAGCAAGGAGTCGCTAAAACTGGTGCTTGACATAAGGCTTTTTTCAATTCTTCAAATGCAAGGGTATGTTCTTGTGTCCAAGGGAGGACAGTCGAAGACACTGCCTCCTGTGTTGTTAGCTGTATGAGTGGTTTGGCTAGATATGCATACTGGGGAATCCATTGTCTGCAGTAAGAAGTGAGGCCAATGAAGGCCCGTACTTCCTTTTGTGTCCTGGGCTGTGAAAGGTTAGCAATTAACTGAATACGGTCTTGTGTCAGCTGTCTACCCCTCTTGGACAGCAAGTGTCCAAGGTACACCACTTGCTGTGCACAGAATTGCAACTTCGAAGGGGACACTTTGTGCCCCTTGTCTGCCAGAAAGTATAAGACTGTCAGTGATGCATGTTCGCAGTCTAGTTCTGTTCGGGCTGTGATCAAGATATCATCTACATATTGGAGCAGTGCGGTGTTGGCAGGCATGTGAATACTGTCTAATTGTCTTTTTAATGCTTGACTGTAAATACTAGGACTTTCTGTGAATCCTTGAGGAGCTCTCCTAAATTTAAAGCTGCGTCCTTCTAAACAGAATCCGAAGAGGTATTGGCTCTCTGGATGGATTGGAACACTGAAGAAGGCGTTCTTTAGGTCAATTACAGTGAAGAACGTCGCCTCGGAATCAATTGCAGTCAGTAATGAAGAAATGTCTGGGACCACTGGGTATTGGGGAATTATACATTTGTTCAGTTCTCGAAGGTCAATCACTAGTCTGTAGACTGGTGGTGCATTAGGGTCTGTTCGTTTAAGAATAGGGATGACAGGTGAATTACATACATTCGAGTCAGTTTCTACTACCACTCCTTGTGCAATGAGTTTGTCAACAATTTTCAGTAAGGCTACTACGGCATCAGGTGGTAACTTGTATTGTCGGATTCGTGGCAGTACTACTCCTGGTTTGAGAGTGACACGGTGTGGTGTAATGTGCATGTAACCTACGTCAGTCGGACCTTGTGCCCATAAATGCTGTGGTACATTCTGGAGTCTGTGATCAAAATCTTTCAACACATAATGTCCCTTAAAATCACGTAAGAACAATCGTACTCCTTCCGGAGAACAACAAATAACTGCTCCCAGTTCTTTCAATGTCTTTATACCAAGCAAATTTTCTGGACAGGACTTAGTAAGTAACAAGTCTGTGGTACGGGACAATGGACCGACTCCTAGGGAAACTGGCTTTGACACTTCATTGACAATAGGCTTTCCTGAAAATCCCAGGGAAACATTCTGTGAGCCTGAGAGGGGTGCCCCTGGAACCTCGTCATGACTGATGGTAGTTCTGCTCGCCCCTGTATCAATCAGAAATTTTCTGTCTTTTCCCAATACACGACTATGTACATAGGGACCTTCTTGGTCTACAGGAACCTCAATAAGGTGCAAGCCAACCTCCCTCTCTAGGCTGTTTCATGAGAACTGTTGGAATTCTGGATAGTCTGACTGTGTGTACTGGTACATTTGCTGGGTGGCTTGTGGTGTGGCAGCTGCTGGTGGGGGTGGAAAATTCGCTACTGTCTGTTGCGTGTTCTGTGGCGTGCTATTCTGTCTAGGAGGATGCGGTCTTTCCTTTGTCTTGCCTGTAGCTATATTGTGTTTCAGGACGGCACATTCATTTACATAGTGACCTGGTTGCTTGCAATAATTACAGTTCCCTTTAACAGGTGTCGTGCCCTTTTTATTCCCATTAGCTGGTACCGATTGTGCAACCAGTACTTTCATTTTCGTATCTTTCATGCGTCTCTTTTCATTTTCCTGTTCCTCTCTAATTCTGTTCTGGTGGTATTGTAACATTTGCAACATTTGGGAAGGGCTATTTGCTTGCGAGGTACTCTCAACCTTCAGTACTCTATTCTTGATTGATAGTAAGGAATTCTCTACTAATTTGCTCACAAAAAGATGTGGATATGATTCGCTACTTGGCTTAAGGCCACTATTAATAGAAAAACATTTCTCGAATCTAGAATAAAAATCACTTGTGTCCTCGTCTGGTTTCTGTTTACAGGCTGATATAGCATCCCAATCTTCCTTTTTAGTAGTCAATAATCTCGGCAGGACCTGTATCAGGAGTTCAGGTAGATCTTTAGCTTTGTCTCCAAGACCAACACCAGGGTGCCGGCCTTTATCCTCGGCTTCCAATTCTGTCCAACTTATCTTTTTCTCTCCCACCTCCCAGTCTTTTTCTTTAAGCTTTTCGTAAATACCAGCAGGTAACAGTACTTTCAATAATTTAATAATGTCAGCATACGTGTAATCCCCTATGCGGAGAATATCTTTTAATTCACGGTGGAACCCCCCCGGGTCTTTATCATGGCAGGGCAACATCTTTTTAATTTCCAGTATTTCTAGTTTCGTCAAGGGAGTGTAAACGTATACTCGCTGAAACTCACCCGCTGTATTTTTAACGGGATGAACCTCTCGTAGGGGGTTCTGTCTGTCTATGTGTAAGCTCTTTCTGTCGTGGTGTGGGGCAGGAATCATGCATGTGGTCAAAGAAGTCAAGTACTTATGTCGTTGATCCAGAATGACATTAATTAATTCAGTACCTAGGCCTATCCATCTCTCTAGAAGTATATTGTCTAGTAATTTATACAAGGGACCGGGATCAGAATATTGACTCTCGTACAACGTTATCAAATGTTGAACCATGTAAATACCAGCCAAATGCTGTTCGTTCGGAGGAAGGCTCAAAAAGGTCTGAGCCACTACATCACTGTTATATATGTTAGAATTAGATACCCATTGAACGGCTGACCGGGCTAATTCCTGTTTGTGTAGGGTGTGGGGTCTATCGCACTCTACTCGTCTTTTCAGTGCGTTCTCAGTAGCTTGGAATAGATTTTCGAGGGAATATCTTTCTTTTATAGGAGGTCCCTGCTTGCGGTAGTCGAGGCACTTGGGCCTGTCAAACTGTCGTGCTTTGCCTACGTAATTCATTTTATCTATTTCTTCTGTTTCGTGCTCAGCATCTTCTGATGCTGAATCCTCTTTCTCGTCAGACTCTTTCCTGTGTATATTTAAGATCTCTTTTCATATTTTCCTGTACATACATTTTGTCTGCTCAACTTTATCATGTTTACCGGCAGCTATGTTGTCACTCCAATCAGTCATACCTCTGGTTACTCCTTTGTCTGGTTGGTCTTGTTCCCTGATCAGACAGTTAATCAAAAAACGTAAAATTATGCGTTGAACCTCCACCTTTCTTTGTTCCATGGCCTCTTCGATACTCGCGGGTCCCTCCCCCGTTCTAATGAAATGGTATATTTTGTCTAAATTATCCTTCATGCCGGGTAATGTGATCAGATAATCGACAGCGTGTCTTAATCGTATCGAGTACACGAGCATTGTACTCTTACCTGGTACTGGATCGTATATACAATGTGAAATAGTTACATTATGCTTAAGGGGTGATGCTGTCATTTGTGGCGTTCGTTGTAGCCCTAACCCCAGCGGCGTTCGTGTTGCGGGCGGTGTTCGTGGCGAGTTTGGTAGCCCCCCTCCCATTGCCCCTTGTCCTATGTCATCTTTCACGGTCTGCGGAGGCCGCATTTGTAGAAGCAGATCCTGTGATGGGGGCGGAGGGAAAGAAGAATTGTTGACAGGGGGGACAGGAGGAGGGAATTCTGCGTTTACATAATCCGGAGCGGGCTCTTCTAGATAGGAGGAAATGAAAGCCTCAGCTTCTGTCTGTTTATGTCTACGTACTTTAATCGGTATTAGTGGTGGTGGCAACTTACTTGTTACTTCTGAGGGGGTCACTTTAGCTAGTCCTTCCGTGAGGATGGGATACATACCCGCGATGTGGGCATTTCTCTCTCTATCTGCTTGTTCTGCCTTGACCCGTTCCCCCTCTTCCCGCAGTTCTTTTTCTCTGGCTTTTTCTGCTGCCTCTTTACTTCTCTCTGCTTTGTGGAATTCTTTCTCTGCTCTCCTATGCGCTTCTTTACGCCATAACTCAATGGCATATTTCTGAGACGGTCTCACTTTCTTTTTCCATAGTGCTTCCTCTACTTTCATAATGCATTCAGCATCCCATGTTTCTGAGGCAGGCCATCTATACTTCTCTTCTAGATCCTTCGTGTAATCTACCCATAAGTCTAAAAACAGTATGGCATCTAGCCAATGCTTCTGATACATAAAATGACCAGGTGTGTCTCTAGGTGGGACGGGAACTGACTCTTCGAGTATCCCTTTCCTGGTCCCTATCTGACGTAATTTCGAAAACAGTGGCATGTTGGAACTAACTTAATGAAAACACAATACACTAAAATAGACTGACTGGAACAACCATTCACACTACAACACTAAAACATTAAAAACAGATACATTCTAACTAGTACATAGGAAAAACATGAACCTGAAAAACTGTTTACCTTATGTACTGCAATACAGTACAATTATTATTATGTTTCTTATATAGCGCCTGAATCGACCCCCGAAGGGGTATCTCCGCGCTTGCCTTGGGAACCCGTCCTGGCTTTCCCCTGTGAGATAGCCCCTACAGGGCATCCCCAGGGTGAAAGCCAGGCATCCCGCCGTGGGGGGGCCGTTGTGGAGATTAAGCAAGCTTAATGCCCAGAGTTGCAGAGTGTGAACCCATGATTAGGTCAGGCACCGAAGCGAGAATTATCGAGTCCATGGACATTTGAGCTCAAGACCCTGCCGCGTCGGGAATTGAACCCTGATCCCGGGTCTGACCTCTGCTTCAGGGTCTGCCTGCTCTAACCAGTGAGCCACACTTCTCCACCTCCAAAATCATACCGGTCTCATAAAGAGACACGTCTTTACCGCGTTCACCGAAATGAACACGTCTCTACCGTGCCTGTGTACCCAGACACGTCTTTACCGGGCTCAAATAAATGAACCCGTCTTTATGCGTTCCCAATAACGGTACTCACCGGGAAGCAGAACTTGAAGGCCTCGGAAACTCGATACTGCGTGACTGGTACTGCTGCTGCTGCGCATGCCCCTCGGAACAGGTGGGCCTCGGGATACCTCGGACCTTGCTCTCTCGGCTTGGGCTCTGGTTGGGATGGTCCGCAATCCTCACCGCCTCATGTGGATGCCTGGTCGCAGTCTCCGTCTCCTCCGTGGGCCTGAGGGAGTAGGCAGGAAGTCCCGCTGTCGTGTACACTTGAAGTCCTTCACGGCTGTAGAAGGGGGCAGGGGGCTGGACCTACATCTCCGGCGCGTGGGGAAGGGGACTGGTCCCTGTTCGGGCACCAGATTATGTGGTAAATAAAATAACTACCCTGTCGGAATTTCTATACATTAACAAGGATCACGCATATAATGAGAGGCAGAGTCTGTGGTGTCCGATTCAAAAGGGCTTTAATTCAGTAACTCGAGTTAAGGGAGAATCGGGTTCCATCTCCACTAGGGATCAGGAAGGATCGTCATCTGAACTTTTTTCACAGAGTTCATTATTTATACTTAAAACATACATCAACTTGCATAGAGAAGGCGGAGCGCTCCAGGCAGAGCAAGCAAAGGAGAGAGATAAGAGCACATGGGCGAGAAAAGGGCGTGTAAGAAGGCGTACACGTGGGTGTTCACTTGATGAGTCATAGGAGTGTCATAAGTGGGTGGATACATGAAGGGGGTCTGCATGGTCAGCAGGAACCTTTACCCTACTTGTGTGCGCAAACTTGATCATGACGTGGAATTGACGTGTATCTGGGGGAAGCTGGGGGGAGCTGACTTTCGTGCTAGTAGAGAAGTCTTGGATGTCAGGACGACCTGCACTTCTGGTATTATATGATATCTTGAGTTTGGAAGATGTATTATCTGACTTAAAGGTCGCTCGAGCAAAGGCTGCTCATCACTAAGAGCTAGTGTGTGCATATATTTCTTCGTGCATTGCGTGGGGCCATGGGCCTTCTATGGATGCGAGTTCTGTAAATCACTTGAATGGAGACAGAAAGGCTGGGCCCTATCTTCTGCAGGCGGAATATGTTTACCCTTTTCATTAAGCAGGAATGTGTTTCTGTGGAGCAGGGCAGATAACTGTAAGCAAAATACTGTCTTGTGGGACACCCCCGCGCCGCACGGCCACCAGCTGCTGCGTGTGCCCATTGCCTTCCCCTCTGCCTCGCTGCCTGCCTCGCTGCCGGCTGCCGGCTGACTCCGCTGTAGGCTGTTTTGGCCTTGTTTTTACCCGCATTTGTGCCTGTTTTCCTTTTCTTTTTTCTGTGCCCGTGTTAGCGTCTTAATCGCCTTTTGTATTGTTTTTGGTATTTTGTTTATTTTGTTTCCGTGTCAGCTTTTCCTTCCTGTTTGCCCGCCTCGCCGCCCTCCGTCTTCCCTCCCCGCTCCCCGCTTCCCGCCACCACCGCAGACCCCGCCCCTTTTTTCCTTCTGTTCCCTCCCCGCTCCCGCCTCCCAGCTGCTCCGCCCACCCGCGCACTTCGCCTTATATGGCGACCGTGCGAACGTGCAGCGGCCACGCGCAGCGGGCGCGCCGATTGTGCGCCGAAGGCGCGCCAAAGGTAAGCCCGTCTGCGCCCGTCCGCGACCGGATCGCGACCAGCGCCAGGACCCCTGGCCCACGAAGACCCCGAGCCACCCGCCTGACGTACTCCGCCGCAACCCTCATCGCACTCAACACCGGCCGACTCCCAGATTGCCACCAAGCCACACCACGACGCACCCACGGACCTTTCAGCTGCCACGCCTGCAAATTCACCTGCATCCAGACCTGCCTCGCACCAGCACCGCCAAGCCGAACACCAGCAGCACCCACCTCAAGTGCATCCTGCTCAACACCCGCTCCGTCCACAGACACGCCATCGAACTCTGGAACCTCCTAGACACCACAGCCCCTGACGTTGCCTTCCTCACAGAGACCTGGATGAACGCCTCTTCAGCTCCCGACATCGCCATCGCTATCCCAGAGGGCTACAAGATCGTCCGGAGGGACCGCAACGCCAACCAGATGGGAGGAGGCATCGCCATCATCCACAGGAACACCATCCGTCTCACGACCAGCACCGACAACACCCTGACCACCGCCGAACACCTGCATTTCCAGATCCACACCGACCCGAACACCACCCTCAGAGGCACCCTGATCTACCGACCCCCGGGACCACGCACACAATTCAGCGAGGACATCGCCGACTTCGTCAGCCCGCATGCCCTCCCCTCCGCCGACTACATCCTCCTGGGGGACCTCAACTTCCACCTGGAGAACAACAACGACCGCAACACCAGCACCCTGCTCGACAACCTCGCCAATCTTGGACTCCAGCAGCTGGTGTCCACCCCCACCCACCTCGCCGGACACACACTCGACGCAGTCTTCTCTTCCAGCACAGACATCGACTTCAGCCACACCACAGAGCTTAAATGGACGGACCACAGCTGCGTCCACTTCACCTTCAAGAGAACGACGACCCACCACCACCAGCAACAGGCCGCCCGCAGAAGCTGGAACAAGATCACAGCAGACCAGCTCGCCACCTCCCTGAGCCAGCACCCTCCTGCCAGCTCAGCGAACCCCAGCCAGGCCGCCGACAACCTCACGAAGTGGATCAGCAACTGCGCGGACGAACTCGCCCCACTGAGGACCCCGCCCAGCAGACCCGGCAGCAAGAAAACCCCGTGGTTCACCGACGAACTCAAGTGCTCCAAGAAGAACTGCCGAGCCCTCGAGAAAGTCTGGAGAAGGGAACCTACACAGGACAACAGGACCACCTTCAAGCTAGCCATCCGGAAGCACCACCAGCTGATCCGCGCCGCCAAGAAAACTGCATTCAAGGACCGGCTGGACAACAACGCACACAACTACAAGGAACTCTTCAACATCGTGAAAGAGCTATCCAACCCCAGCGCAGGAAACAACGACATCACCCCATCGCAAGACCTCCGCAACTCCCTTGCTTCATACTTCCACAACAAAATCGCGGACATACACAACAGCTTCAACAACCAACCAACGCACACCAAGACCGAACAACCACCCCCCACCACCACCCTCCACGCCTGGACCCCGATCAGCACCGAAGACACCATCCGCACGATGAACTCCATCCACTCCGGATCACCGACCGACCCCTGCCCTCACCACGTCTTCAACAAGGCTGACGCTGTCATCGCACCCCACCTGCGAGACATCATCAACACATCCTTCGACACCGCCGCCTTCCCTGAGAGCTGGAAGCACGCCGAACTCAGCGCTCTACTCAAGAAACCCACAGCGGACCCCAACGAACTCAAGAATTACCGCCCCATCTCGCTCCTCCCGTTTCCAGCCAAAGTCATCGAGAAGACCGTCAACAAGCAGATGGCCGCCTTCCTCGAGTCGAATGGATCCCTCGACCCCTCACAGTCCGGCTTCCGAGCCAATCACAGCACCGAGACCGCCCTCATCGCCGCCACCGATGACATCCGAGCCCTGATGGACAACGGAGAAACAGCGGCCCTCATCCTCCTAGACCTCTCCGCGGCATTCGACACTGTCTGCCACCGCACCCTAGTACAGCGCCTCAGCAACGTCGGAATCCAGGACAAGGCGCTGGAATGGGTCATCTCCTTCCTCGACGGAAGAACTCAGAGAGTCCGCCTACCACCGTACAAGTCAGAAGCCACCAAAGTCATCTGCGGCGTCCCTCAAGGATCCTCTCTGAGCCCCACCCTCTTCAACGTCTACATGAGCCCCCTCACGGCCATCGCACGCCAACACAACCTCAACATAATCTCCTACGCCGACGACACCCAGCTGATCCTCTCCCTGACCAACGACCCCGCCGCCGCCAGAGCCAACCTGCACGAAGGGATGAAAGAGGTAGCCGAGTGGATGATGACCAGCCGCCTGAAACTGAACTGGGACAAGACGGAGGTCCTCATCCTGGGCTCCTCACCCTCCGCCTGGGACGACTCCTGGTGGCCTCCCGCCCTGGGCACCGCACCCAAACCGACAGACCATGCACGCAACCTGGGCTTCATCCTGGACTCCTCCCTCTCCATGACCAGGCAAGTCAACAACGTTTCCTCTGCGTGCTTCAACACCCTACGCATGCTACGGAAGATCTTCTGGTGGATCCCCACCGAGACCAGGAAGACCGTCACCCAGGCCCTCGTCACCAGCCGACTGGACTACGGCAACGCCCTCTACGCCGGTACCACCGCCAAGCTCCAGAAGAGACTCCAGCGGATCCAGAACGCCTCAGCCAGACTCATCCTCGACATCCCGCGAACCAGCCACATCTCCGGACATCTGAGAGACCTTCACTGGCTCCCCGTCAACAAAAGAATCACCTTCCGCCTCCTCACCCACGCACACAAAGCCCTACACGACCAAGGCCCGAGCTACCTCAACAGCCGGATCAACTTCTACGCTCCCAAACGCCACCTCCGATCAGCCAACCACGCCCTCGCCGCCGTCCCCCGCATCCGAAGAGCGACGACAGGAGGAAGGTCCTTCTCCTACCTGGCCGCCAAGACCTGGAACTCCCTCCCGACCGACCTGCGCCTGACCCAAGACCACCTCTCCTTCAGGAAGAAGCTGAAGACCTTGCTGTTCGAGCAGTAGCAGCACCCCCCCCCCCACCCCCAGCGCCTTGAGACCCTACGGGTATGTAGTGCGCTTTATAAATGTCATTGATTGATTGATTGATTGATCTTGGCAGGCCGGGCTGGGCACCTCTCGGCTGAGCAGGAAGTATGTTTGAGGTCAGGGATACATAACTAAACTGCAGTTTTCAGAGTGTCTGGAGGCATGGAGCCTGAATTCGGGTCCTGGCTCAGCTGAGCCACAAAACAGGTTCATCTCGAATTTTAAACGTGCACCATGTAAACGCATTGGCAACATAGGCCTCAATGCAGAATTAACGTTTCTTTCATGGAGGGCCTAGTAACTGACATGCTAACATTGTACGGAAATGCAGAGGCATTATTATTACAGGCATGAGAAGGGAATTGCATGGTGACATGGACATACATAGGGTGCATGTAGGGGACACACTGGCCACGTAAAATTTCTCTTTCCTCAGGGTCATCACTGAGTCCCACCCTTTTCAGTCTGTATGTGAGACCGTTGGCTGCGGTCATCAAGCGGTGGAGCCTGACCATGGTCTCTTACGCAGATGACATGCAGCTGTCGGTCACACTGAGTGGGGACTCAGATCTGGAGGCTCCCAGGTTCTGTGAGGGTCTGCGGGAAGTGGCTAACTGGATGAACTCCAACTGTCTCCAGTTAAACACCAAGAAGACGGAGATTATGGTGGTTGGTAAACAGGTGGCTTTGTGGGGTGACAAATGGTGGCCTTCAGACTTGGGTGTGACTCCCCTCCCAGCGGCAGAGATAAAAAATCTGGGGGTGTGGCTTGATCCTTCTCTGAGTTTCATCTGTCATACCAAGAAGGTGGCGGCTTCTTGCTATGGCATCATAAGAGGACTTCGACCCATCCTCAAATTATTTGATGCACCCACAAGACAGCTGGTGGTCCAAGCATCAGTGCTATCCAGGCTGGACTATGCCAGCTCCCTACTGGCGGGGGTTAACCAGTCAGAACTTTTGCGGCTCCAGCGGGTTCAAAACGCTGCGGCCCGACTGGTGACAGGTCTGCCTAGGCGGTGCTCGGTGTCCAATGCCCTCCGCTCTCTCCACTGGCTCCCTGTGCAGCAGAGGACTAGATTCAAGGTTCTCTGCCTTGCATTTAAAATCCTCAAGGGTACATCCCCACAAATCTTGGAGAAACTGCTGATCCCTTATGTCCCCTCTCGCACTCTTAGATCGTTAGGTCAGAACTTAGCACTGGTCCCGCGTTTTAAGTTGAGCAGAGTTGGTGGCCGCTCCTTTCGAGTTCTGGCGGCAAGCTGGTGGAATTCTCTTCCTCCACAAATCCGGGCCATCGATGAGCTCCTTCAGTTTAGACGGGCTATCAAGACCTTTTTATTTGTTTAGCTCATCTGTTCTGTCTCTTCTCCTTTCTGCCCGCTTTTAATGCTGTGTTGTGTTTACCTTCTCAAAGCACCAGGACGCCCCTTTGCTGGGGCAGCTGTGCGCGGTACAAATATAAATAACATAACATAACATAACATAACATTTAAGGTTGCCTCAATCAATATTGGAAGACCCTAGAAAAATGCTCTTTGAGGAAAACATGATTTAAGAAATCAGTTCAGGAAGAGATCAATGAAATTTGAAAATAGTGTGAAGGTGGAAGGTGCTAGATAAGATATAATGACGGCAGTTTAAGGCATTAAAAGTGCAGTAACTTGTGACAGAGGAAGGTTTACAATTCAGTGCATCTTTCTGTATGTTTGTTTGGCTGTCCCTAGTGTCCTGTTAAAATGGCAGTTGCCACTAATATTGTAGCCCTGACGTAGTAGCTGGTGAAAGATGACTTCTGATTGACCATTTATCCAGGAATTAGTGGCACAAAATCATCGTCCTGGACCTCTCCGCCGCGTTCGACACTGTCTGCCACCGCACCCTAGTCCAACACCTCAGCAACACCGGCATCCAAGAGAAGGCATTGAAGTGGATCATCTCGTTCCTCGCTGGAAGAACACAGAAAGTCTGCCTCCCCCCGTTTCGTTCCGAAGCCACCGAAGTCATCTGCGGCGTCCCGCAAGGATCATCACTCAGCCCCACCCTCTTCAACGTCTACATGAGACCTCTCGCAGCCTTCACATGCCAACACAACCTCAACATCATCTCCTCTGCCGATGACACCCAGCTGATCCTCTCCCTCACCAGAGACCCCGACACCGCTGAACCAGCCTCCACGAAGGGATGAAAAACGTCGCTGAGTGGATGAAGAACAGCCGCTTGAAACTGAACTCAGACAAGACGGATGTCCTCATCCTTGGACCATCACCCTCCGCCTGGGACGACTCCTGGTGGCCCCCAGCTCTGGGCACCACCCCCAAGCCGACAGACCACGCACGCAACCTGGGCTTCATCCTGGACTCCTCCCTCTCGATGACCAGACAAGTCAACGCCATCTCCTCTTCATGCTTTCACACCCTCCGCATGCTCCGCAAGATCTTCCGATGGATCCCGATCGAAACCAGGAAGACGGTCACCCAGGCCCTCGTCACCAGCCGGCAGGACTACGGAAACACCCTCTACGCCGGAACCACAGCCAAGCTACAGAAAAGACTACAACGAATCCAGAACGCCTCCGCCTGACTCATCCTGGACATCCCTTGACGCAGCCACATTACCAGCCACCTGAGGAACCTGCACTGGCTCCCCATCAACAAGAGGATCACGTTCAGACTCCTCACCCACGCACACAAGTCTCTCCACAACCTGGGCCCCAAGTACCTCAACGACCGCCTGACCTTCCACACGCCCACCCGCCAGCTATGGTCCGCTAGCCTCGCCCTCGCCGCCATACCACGCATCCGAAGAGCCACCGCAGGAGGCAGATCCTTCTCCTACCTAGCGGCCAAGACATGGAACTCCCTCCCCACCCACTTTCGGCTGACCCAGGACCACCTCGCCTTCAGGAGACAACTCAAGACCTGGCTATTCGAGCAGTAGCGGCCCCTCTCCCCCAAGCGCCTTGAGACCCCAGATAGTCAGTATGCGGAAATTATAACATGAATAGGAGTGTCAGATGATAAGGAAGTATGTGGAATGAAAGCACATTATGGTATTTCTGAGTAATTAAACATTAGGGGATTCCGAGCTTTAGCATTACAGCATTTATGTTTAATAAACGCCTCATTTCTTGTAGCGTAATTATGGTGAAATTATACCAAAAGGCATCTTGCACTCACAAATTATCCAAACAGGCCATTTGGCTAAAATTCCAAATCCAAAATCAAATTTTGAGTTGAATTTCAGTTGCTCACATTTGGAATTGTATTTTTGTGCTAAACAAATAACTGGAGAGTACGCTTGGGTAAAAAATGTACCTGAAACATTTGTTGACCATCCCTATTAAAGGAACTATTGTTTGTGTTTCAAACACTGTAGTTTGCATTCGGATTTGCAGTTTCTTGTTCTAAAATTACTAGAGTCGACTGAAGTAAAAAATCTACCTGAAATGCTGCTCACATTCTAAAATTAACTTGTGTTAGACTTTCTCCCCAAAATTAAGCGACAGGTTATAATGGCATAATATTTTTCATTGAGTCATACATAAATGTCATTACAACATGTGTCCATCTGGTCACAAGTAGAATCAATAGAATTACACCTTTTGAAGGTGTTGTGTTTCCTTATTTTATAATACCTAGAAAAAATTAACCAGGAGTATGGGACCTTGATCTATGAGTGTAATAAAGGTTTATGGCGAGCACTCTAGGTAAAATCACAGGGGCCCAATTAGTAACGGTGCCCTGTTTTAAGATATAGGTGAAATTGGATACTTCCCAAAGCTATAAAGGACCCAGATAAAAGACCTGGGACCTGATCTCAGAACAAACACTAACTCGTGAAGACGTCTGTATACTGCTTGTAAAGTACTGTAAGAAAGCGGTGAAGACATATTGTGTTCATTGTTCATAAAATGTAGGAAGCAAAATAAAAATTACATGGTAAAACAGAGGTAATTTTATAATCTTTGTGTCCTGCAGAAGGTAGTTTAGACCAGTTAACCTACTGAAACGCTGCGTCAACAGTGGTATATGTAGTATGTGTTTTAAAATGTGATTGAAACAGTAGATGTACTTTTGTGATGATGAATTAGCGTCATATGGGGTTTAATGCGTGTAAAGGACACTTATGACTTGTTTTTATTGGTAACACAAATAATGTAAAAGAAAGGAGTTTTTTAAACAGGAAATGTTTAAATAAGAATATATTCTTTTTAAAGCATGCAGTGTCTGTATGGATTTATTTAGAGGAACCTGTGGTTGGGCATAATATTTGTGCTAGAACTTTAGTAGGAATGGCTATGCTTTTATTTTGAAGGAAAATAAGTCCAGAACAGAAGCATTCTTGGAGCAAATGAAAAATGCAGGATGTGTGAGATCAGTGTTCTGCTTTTTGCTTTGCTGGGCAAATGGTTACCTCTGGAATATTGTCGCCATTTGGGAGTTTTGTTGTATGTTCGAAACGTTAGGCTTGATACAGAAATTGAACAATGACCACTAGGCAGAGATTTTCTCATAACTGTTAGAGTGTGCAGATCTGGTTAATGGAAGGTGGAAGGTGCTGGAAATCAAATTCAAGGAGTGGAATCAGTTTCAATCTTAGTTTGAATTTGTTATATCATTTGTGAAATGTCATTTTAGATTCCATTGCACAGTTAATATATAAGTACAACAAATAAATAAAGAAATGCTGCTTATGCAATACAAAATTGTGCAAAAATGATTTACTTAGATCTGTGGGTCCTTTTCACAAACTACATTTTGGACCATGTAGAGGTCTTTGCTTTTTACCTCTTTTCTTAATTATGGGAAGGAGGTCTTTACCTAGACTGTGGAGATTTCTCCAGGGACAGATGGGAGTGGATGAACATGGCAAAACTTATCATTAAAGATGATGATTTATGGGAGGAGAGAGGGGTTTATTGAGCCTTATAGTTGTGGCTTAGGCAGGACATGCACCTGCCCACAGAATAGTAAGCCCATTGCTATTCATAAACTGCCTTTCTATAATTACTATAGCCAAAAAAGATCCAAAACAGGTGTAATTGTACTTTGCTCAGCGATAGACTAAATTTAGCACTTCACAAGATCAATCATACATGACTAACCACTGACACTTGAGCACGCTCCCATGGAAAATATTGAAGATATGGGAGCTAGAGACTTAAAATAAAACCCCATAGGAACTAATATTAAAATAATGTAAATTATTTAAACTATGCAAAATACCAATACATATTATATTATGCTAAAACATGTCTATAAATGAACAATAATAATTATTACTTTCTTTTGAAATATTGTAACATGACTATTTATGAAAAAACAATTAAGTTACTTTCCATAAATTCTATACATCACTTTCAATCATCAAAAATATATTTTCATTTTAATATATTCAAAATATGTTAACATTAAGTTGGTAAGAGTTTTATTTAGTACTACATTTAAAATACATATACTACATAATTAACCCCTTCGCTGCGGCGGGAATTCCGCCGCAGCGCTAAGGGGGCGGGGGGGCGAGCGGCGCTCGCATGCTCGTGATGGAGCCGCTCCGTCACGAGCCACGGTTGAGCTGTGCTCGTGATGGAGCGGTTCCGTCATGGCCCGCCCCGCTAAATGGAACATCCAGCGCAGGCGCGAAATTCGCGCCGTGCAGGCGCGCCGAGCGGGCCATGACGGAACCGCTCCGTCATGAGCACAGCTCAACCGAGGCTCATGACGGAGCGGCTCCTTCATGAGCATAGAACGGGTTAACATTGATATTTAACTTAGAATTTTTTCTTATTTTTATGTTTACTAAACTTTGAAGCTTTACCATATATTTTACCATTTTGAGATCACCACACCATTGCGAAGGTCGCTGTTAATTGTGGAGAACAACAAACACAATCATAAAGACACTAATGGTAGTACCTTTACTCTTATAGTTGACGTATTTACTAACTTCACCCCCTATTTAGGGGGTAAGGCCTTGTAAGTCTACACTTTTGATTAACTATACACTTGTAAATGGGGAGTAGCCAAAAGTAGTAAAGACACTTGAAAGAGTAAGAGTGAATTTACTTGTAGTAAATCTACACGTATAGATTTAACTTTGTGAATAGAGCCCAAAGATTCTAAATGATATATGATAATATTGACCTACAATATGAATCCCATTAAAATCTTAATTTAGTTTAGAGAAGATAAAAAGCTGGATGGTAGCACAGCCAATAAAGGCCTATGTAATAATCTATCAAATAGATGGTGTTCTGCACTCTGTGACAACTCACACCTGCAGGGCTTGACCTATATAAAGTTTCACATAAACTCACATCAATCACACGAAATTTAGTGGGAGGGGTGCTTCTAAATAGTCTGACCATTGGCTTTCGCTTGTGGTATCATTCGGATCCATTATTTCTCACCCATTGTGGTACGCTAGATAAAGGCCCATTTTATGAAAATCAGTACTGGCCCTTTTCTTCATGGAAACAGTCCATCCCAAAGTGCCAGATGATGCCCACTCTAGAATAAAACACAGTCATTCCAGACTGGTTTCAGCCCTATGATGCCTCATCATGGAGGTGTATCTTGGATCCAGTGGCACAGTGATCAAGGGACCCACGTCTGGACATACCCTTTGCCACTTTGGATGTTACATCATACCCACAAATGGTGATAGAAGGAATACTTGCAAATTCTCTAACCACTTGCAATGGCTCGAAGTCTCTTCCAATCCATTGTATTCGCACACTGTGCACTCTGAAATTAGTACTGACCCTGTGCGCATGTGAGCACTCATCCTGCACTGTCAGGCGAGGTCCCCTCCAGAACGTAAAAGAAGCAACATTTGCCATTGACAAATCATGACTTGAATGGCAAAGTTGCCTGAAGTATGAAATGCTTTGCACTACGTTGCATCAGTGCATATCATATGTGGTGCATGGGCATTCCCAAGTAACCGCATGTCAAACCGCTCCTACTAACATTTGTAGGTGGGGATTTGGCCAGAAAGTAATGCCTCCCCGAGGCAGGCGTAAGAATAGAGCAACTTTTAAAGTCTCCACATATTTCCAACTTCGGATGCGTGCTACGAGGTCGCTCATATACAAAGTACGAAAAGATTCAAAGCATAGCTTTTGCTCTGAAAAGATCTCCTTTAATGCAAAACCTAAGCTAGACAGAACACACACCCACTTGCATTCTAATGCAAGGGTATGTATTGGCGCATAACATCTTAAAGTGTGCTAGCACGAGAGAAAAACAACACCATATGCTATATACAGCGCTGTGCCTCTCCCTTTGAAGCCAGGTGGCAACAAAACGTAGTGAATCTGCCACATTGTCTTTATTAGTTCTGACTGTTATCGTTGACACTATTCAGTGCATGTTCTCCTTTCTGAACGAGAAGAGATGAAAGTGCTGTTACCACAGCCTCCTCCATTTTATCAGCATTAATGAACAATTAACCCACCCTAGCGCTCTTTCCATCTGTAATCCTGCGGCAGGACCACTAATCTCCCGGCCTGGCAGCTAATGACGGCGGTCTCTTAAGCTGAACTTCTTAACTCAGCCAGTCCTTAATGCTTGCCTAAGTATATCTTCTGAGAACGCGCCCCCTTCACTGATCTGCAGCATGAATACAAAGGAGGGGGAAAGTTTCCAAGAGCTTTCTGTTCGATAACACTTCTGTACTGATGTTTGCCTTGCTACTACAATGGACACAAGTGATCAGCAGAGGACTACTGAGGCCAGAAAGAGCTCTGCTTTCCATGCTGCTGCTAATGCTTTGGAGAATGTGTTCACACCGTTCTTGACAAAGTACAGCGCATCCCTGGGAGGCGCAAGAGGAGGCCTTTGTGTCAAAAAAGCACAATCGATAGAACTCCCATCTGCAAAAGCTCTTTTCCAGTCTTTCAACAAAAAGTGAAAGTTAAAATCATTTTACCTGTTCGATACGAATGGTTGTGATAGTGATAGACTGATCTTCAAACCTGCTAAGCTTTATTTAGCATTTGAATATATATGTATATATGTGTTGTAGGTCACTGGTTAGTCTGGAAGCAGCGAGACCAAGGTTGAAGTTATTTGACTTTGTTTCGGGAAATAAACTCTCTTAAAATGTCAAAAATGTATATTCTTATATAAACTGTCCAATTACTCATAGTACTTCGAAATGAAATTTCTGAATTAGACGTTTCAAAGATTTCCGAAATATCCTAGTTAAGGGAGAATCTTCTTAGTATGTAGGTAATGATGTTTTCTTTATTGAACAAAATATACTACAGGGGTTAATGTAGGATGTTTTGAATAGTTTTCATGTGACCTGCATACGCCCATCACGGCTCCAGTGTAATTACCGACTCGGCCGAAAACAGTGTTTTCAGCCCATTTGAGAATTATACGGAATTCGGGACTAGCGTGCTATTAATTACCCTCCTTCCGTTGAAATTACAGAGTGAGACTGGGCAGAAAATGGAGAATTACCATGAAATATTTGTATGGCATTCCTGAATTCAGTGAATATCTCCCCTTTTCTTGGAGGACCCTATGGAACAAACGCAGAGTCCATTATTCTTGCATGACGAAATTGCCATACTGCAGTACAAGTCGTTTTTGAGTATATCAATACCGGTGTGGCACCCCAGGAAGACCAGTGACAGAGATCTGGGTGTGCAATATTTTTAATCGATGCACCTGTGAAAAGTTTTCACCGAGAAATTTTCCTAAAAATTTGTAGATATGCAGATTGAGTTTGGTTATTGCAAGTTTACTCTAATTCCGAAAGACTTGCAGATCATGTTGGTAATATTCCTGATTCATTGGCTAAATGTCGTAAATTACAACATTTGTAACCAATGCTTAATTACTCAAGAAAATTACAAATTTTTACTAACTCCACACAAATCCCCTTGGCTCTCAATATAATCATGCATTTTTCAGGCTTTGCATGATGACCAGGAGGAGGTCTCTGATATTCACAAAGGGTCCGATTCTCAAGGACAACCATAACTCATGTCGGCGTCTGCCCATGTTTTTGCTAAATATTTCGGACTTTTTTGGAATTTCAAAGAATTTCAGGAGTAGTCCTGGGAACCTTAGATTATTGCAGATTTGTGGGAGCACTCACATGTATAATTCTTTTGGCTGACAGAAATGTATTACTTTATTTTTCCGCATGCAGAAATGTCAAAGGAAGTGAATTTTTACTTGAAACTATTTTCTATGTTTCTCCATAGGCAAAATCCACAAACAATTAATTATCTGTCTTTAACCACTCCTCGATTGCTCATCGATTTCATGAAATTCCATCGTGAAATGGGATTACGTTCACACTTACTCAGGTCTCAGTCACGAGATAGGTATCCTTAAACCACGTCATCTTTGACCATATTTATGCG
Source organism: Lissotriton vulgaris (assembly GCF_964263255.1). Taxonomy (NCBI): domain Eukaryota; kingdom Metazoa; phylum Chordata; class Amphibia; order Caudata; family Salamandridae; genus Lissotriton; species Lissotriton vulgaris. The sequence continues at coordinate 561,328,013 of NC_141685.1, read as the reverse complement.
TATATTAGCCATTTATGGCTATGGGAATTACATGCAATTTACACGTGGGATAAGATATACCTTTTTATCTGGAGTAGCACATCTTCCAGATTAAAAATTCACAACCCCTGTTTCTTTAGAGACACTGTGTCACGAATTGAGATTTCACTCCTGATGCTCCACTTGTCATTTATTGTGAACAAAAGCTAATAGCTGGATCTTGTCAGGTCAGTTCCTTATCAGTCTTCATGTATTCTGTCAGGTCTTTAAAGGCTGAGTTAGTTGAATTAGGAGTAATACACAGATGTGTAAACCATAAAAAGTTATCTGGAACAAATATTTGGGTTAGTGGATGTCCTCAGTATTATCGAAGACTTTTAATGCATGTAAAATTAGGGCAGATGTAAAGCAAACTTTAAATCCTTTATGGTTGAAATAGGCATGTTGCTCGTGTCAATGTTCTTCTCTTTATGTTACCACTGTACTTACGATAGTAAAGGTTAAGTGCGCTTTTAATGCTAGAACCAGGGGCCTATGCTGTGTGTTGCCCAGAAAAGGTGGTTTGCATGTGGAACGAGAAAACGCCATATGAAGAAGCCATATGAAGAAGCCATATGATTGCAATCATAACTGTTCTTTATTTTAAATAATCTTTTACTTTTAGCAGGTATTCTTCTTGGTACAATCCTGCTTAATAATACTAACAGAAGCCTGATCGCCAGACAGCAGCCACTAGAACACAAGGAAAGTGCACACATCTTGGGGAAATCTGGTTATTTTTGAACTCCTTGCTCCAAAATCCCACCTTCACACTCTCAGACCATTGGACCCAGGATAAACCCTTTCAAATCAATTACCCAAAAAAGATAAATTAGAGGCACATGGTATTTTTTATTGTATTTTCTTGGTGGCTCAGCGAACTCAATGTAAGGGCTACATATCAGTTCCCAAATCAAGAACAGCTGGCAGATATAGGAAACTTTCTAAATGGGGAGACAATCCCAATTCTATTGTTATCCATCTTAAATACATTCTTGCTTGTCGTGGAGTTATGAATCACTAGCTGATTACAATAGACACCATGAATATTGCCAAATGAATAATAGAGTATCCCTATGAGTAGTAGTGCACCCAGTCAAGCTCCCATTGTGACATCACATCTCCTTGATCTAGATTTTGACCCAAATCGCGGAAGTGACTTGCCCAAAGTCCGTCACTGACAGAGCTCATCATCAAAGGCAAACCAAGTGAAACATTTGTTATCAGAAATGCCAACCTTTCTGGAGATCGGGTTGCTGTCCTGTGCTTAAATCATGGAGTTCAACGCGCAATACTCTGCACTGTAGACAGTCATTAAAATGTGTGAAGGGCTAATGAGTCAGGGCCATGAAGGCTGTAGATACTAGGTGAGGACCCATTAACACACAATTCTCAGGTCCTGCTGCTTGCTAGTCAATATGAGGATGGTGTTTTGACAGAAAAGGCAAGCCCCACCAAGCAAAGTGCTATGGGAGATATTGCATTATGGAACATAAGGAGTGTATTTGTAGTATTGTTCATCCAATACACTGACAGAATGATATTTAGGATTCATGTAGCTATTTTACGAGTAGACTTGTCCCCCTCAAGGTGCTTGCCACCTGTTTGCCGTTGAGCTCTTCCACACTTTTGCCTTGCGAATGTGTCCTATTCTGCCTATGCCTGTATCAATAATCCTGTTCAGCACTCTCTCAAGAGATCTGCCACGGCCACTGTTGCATATGTTTAGATTTTTTCTGCTGCTGTCACCTGCAGCTCTTGGAGTCTAGAAGATCTGTGGCAATGCATCCTCCAGCTGCCAGCTCGGAAATGAATTTGGAACTACCCGATCAATATGAATGAAGGGTCAAATTGTCAAGCCAGAATTTCCGAAACTCTACAAGCCACATGCATCAAAGGAAATTGCATTCGCAAACGGTGCGAATCGCAAAATTCGGCCGTTTGCGAATGCAATTTCCAATTTTGGGATGCATTAACATTTTAGTAAGGTTCACAATTTAAGAAATTGCAAGATTGCGATTTCTTAAATTGCGATTGCATTTAAGGAATCTCAAATTGAGATTCCTTAAATGTAATGCATCAAACTTTTAAAATTTGCGAATTCGCAAATAAGGGGAGCAAATTACCATGAAGTTGACCTTCATGGAAATTTGCGAAAACTTTGAAAAATGCACTAAAGTGAATTTTTCAAAGTTTCATTTTACACACACACATGCCCTTGGGGCATGTAAGTGTGCAAAATGTACTCCTAAGCAGATTTCAGGGGTGCAACAGGGTGTCCTTTGGACACCCCTGCACCCTTAAAATTGCATTTTTAATTTGCGAATTTTCAATGGTGAATTGCAAATTAAGAATTTCTTTCCATTCATTCCTATAGGCCTCAAGGCCCATAGGAATGGATGGGGAAGTATTCCTTAATTGCAATTCTCAATTAGAGAATCGCAATTAAGGAATTTGAAAAAATCGCTATTTTTATAGCGATTTCTTGATGCATTGCATTTTGCAATTCCTTAATTGCAATTCCTTATTTTTCGCAATTAAGGAATCGCAAAATGCAATATTGATGCATGTGCCTGTATATGAGTTACACAAGATTTTCTCCTTCTACAGTAAGGAATTAGGGAACTAAGACAAAGGCGGATATGAGAATCATGAAATGAAAGGTGAGGGGTAGAAGGCAGAATGTATGGTGTGAGAAGGGGGTTTGGTTTGCTGGGAATATAACTAATGCACATGACCTTGTATGTCTCCCCCTTGCAGCCTCATTGGCCACTCAGCATGGAATATCTACATTTCGACACCACAAACCACAACCCTTTCATTACTCATGATGCATTCCACTTACATTTAATTGCATTTGCTACATTGTTTGGTAAATATATTGTGCAGCTTGAGACGCAATCATTAATGCTTCGGCATTTAATTAACTAAGCAATACATATTCTGTATGTTAGAAAATTCCCCTTTCGATGCAATCACCCCCATTGTTTGTTGACTGGTATTGCTGGGTTTTGAAGTCAGCACACTAGGATGCTGTTGTCCAGTCCCCAGTTTATGTTCTCTTTCACCTAAAACATGGTGCAGTTGGCTAACCCCGACTAGGATATTTAACTTTTAAAAAAGGCCATAGAATATAGTCTAAGAAAAGACCCCAATAGCATGAGAAGTTAATGGCACCTGTGAACTGCAGCATTTATTGTGCTGTCCACTATGTTGGCAGGGATAAATATGGCTTCAGCGCTACATGTAATCTTACTGCTGCAACCTCTAAACATGTGTATGCAAAACGATCAAAACATTGCCAAGTAGGAATCCTATGTGTAACTATTAAGTAAGTCACCCCTAATTAAGTTGTGTAACTCACAGGGTAGGGTGCCTAGTATTTGAAAGTGGAAGAAGTAATCATTTAATATTTGCATTCCTCCTAAAGCGACTAACCCCCAAAACTATTTTCACTACAGAGGGTCAGCTGTAGCTGATTCTATGAAAAAAATGAAAGTTTAATTAAAATACTATGGGCCTGATTTAGATCTTGGTGGACGGGTTTGTCCGTCACAATGGTGATGGAAATCCCACCCGCCGAAATATAAATCACATTACATCCTAGAAGATTTATATTTAGGTGAATGGGATATCTGGCTCCTATGTTTGCTAAATGTGGTTTGGTATAACCTAAGGGAATGATTCATTCACTATTTTTAATATTTATTAAGTATCCAATGGTCAAGTTATTTTTTTAGTAAATATACTGGAAGAGTAACTTTCAAAATGTTAGACTGTACCTGCCTGGAGGTCCTGTAAGTTAGTTACCTTAAACCTGCCAGTAGCTGCCCCCTGTCAGTACTTTCCCCTTAATGAGTTGTGAAAACTATAACCAGAGGAGAAACAATGACTTTTGCCTTTTGGCAGGAGATTCTGGGTGTGAGGTTTGTGACTCCTCTCAGCTTAGCAAGGACAATTGCAGAGGGTTGAGGAACTTCATTTGCTTTAAAGGGACCAGTGTGAGACATTTCGATTCCTAGTTAAGTGTAAAGGGAGACCTGGGGAAGAGAACCAGTTTGATATCTGGGTACAATGTAGCCATCTTCCCACCAGTCTAGTGGAAGCTGCTCCCAGACCTAGTTTGATATGATTGAGGAGGAGGGGACTGCTCATTTACCTAGACACTCCCCTGGCTGGTACCCTACCCATCTCCAATAGCAGAAGGGTTCTGCCATTTTGGATTTATTCAGAACAGTGAACAGTGGGGTAGTTTAGAGTAAGCCAAACAGGATGTGAAGCAAACATGAGAAGCTTTGCCCTAGAGAACTTTTTATGATTAGTTAGGAAGCGTCCAGGAGTCACCACTGGCTAGTGAATCCTACAAAAATGACACCTAGTACCCCACTCATCAAAACATATCAGGACCTGTGGAAGAAACGAGGAGTGGACTTGCTGGGTGTGAACTGTGTGAAGACCGGGAGGGCTGTATTTGCTTATATCTGTATCCAGGGCAAAGAAATTGACACAATAGGCAGCAAAAAGCCTTTTTTCAGAAATAGCCAGATGACCAGTTACAATTAAACCTGAATTAGGCCCTGCTGTTGGTGACTTCCTGTTGGCCTCTGTTGAAGTGAATCCTGGACCCTAAGTGCTGTACTTCAGATTCAGAAGTGCTCCTCAAAGTCTGCATAATATTTTTCCATAAATCTGTCTACCCATGTCTGTAGAAAATGATTTGTATCAAAACCCATGGATGGTCGCATTGCAATACCAATGCACCACCCATGAAACACCCCCTTGATGCAAAGTAATACAAAGCAGAATATATCAAAACTTTCAGTTAGTTTGGAATATTAGCCAATCCCACCCTAACACTTTGTGCCAGGTTTGCATCACCCGGCACACAGCATTATTAAATCTGGCCATGCGCCAGAAGGTAGAAATCCTGACTAGGTGAAGAAGCAAAAAGTATCTAACTGATGAGAGGACTTCAGCAGGTGTGACATTTGTATTTTCCATGTTGGAGCCCTACTGCCACAGCCTGCGGGTTTAGTGGGGTCTCATCCAGTGGCTAGCCAATTACAAAAGGGCTTCACTGGATATAGCCTTCAAACGTGTCCCTCTGGAGGATTTTGACTTCCATTTTAGAGACTAGGCTCTTATTGTGAGTTTGACTGATGGTTTCTGTTCATCAGGGTGGTGGAGGACGTTATCACCTCCACCCTGACAGACTACCACCTGTCAAACTTAGAGATGGCAGACAGTTTTGCCATTATCTCTGGACATTGAATGGAACCACCATCATGACAGTTCCTTTCAATGTAAAAAAATATTTTATAGACTGCTGCTATCAGTTTTGACAGCCCTTCACTAAACTTTTCATTTTTGTTTGTTTTCCAAACACAGACCCCCCAAAGCACGCATTTATTTCAGGAAAACAAAAAAAAACAACCCTCTCATCCAGGAAGATTTTTCCTGTCAGTGATGAACAAGAAAAAAATAGGCATTACATCATCCTCCCTAAATAGGGTTGATGGTGTAATGTTCTTCCTCTGATGGTCCATTTCAGCAGGCCTCAGAGGAAGTCTTATGCCAACAGAAGAAACAGGAGCTTGAGTTGAGGGAAAACTAAAGGTCCACTAGTTACTAAATGAGGCAGGTGGACCAAGGATTTGATAGACAGGGCACTCCGTCACCTTTGCGATGGAGTGCCCTATCTACCAAGCTTTAAACCGGGCCCTAAATCAGAGGGTAGACATTTTAACAGGGATGGCCCGCTTATTGAATCTGGCCTCTGCTCCATCATGGTTTCTGAAATCGTACCTCAATCCTGTCAACTGCAAACAGTGACTTATAATTGTCGCTTTCCTTTTTCTTGACTTTTTTTGCTCTAAAATATTAAAAATTCACATTTCTGGTTGTCCTAATTGTATTTTAATAATTTTCATGTCATTTTTCTAATTACAATCTTCTTTGGGTTTAGGAATTAGTGGTGGGATTTTTTGTGTGTTGTAGTTTGACTTTTTAACTTTTTTGGTACTGCTAAATATTTGTCCGTAGGTTAACCCTATCTACTCTATTCCATGGCTACCAGCGGTTGAACCAAGGTTTATTTATTGAACTCTTGTGTCGGTACTGACAAGATTTTGGACTTATTGCTGCAGCAGGACTCATATTCTATCCAAATAATAACAATGTTTTATGACTGGAGAGTATGTGTTTCAATCCTGAAAATTCTGTTCTCTATCTCACATTTTTGATACACAGTCTGTAACTAATTATATGCAATTATATGGTTGCTTTAATTTATAATACACAATGGGCCTGATTACAATGCAGTTTGGACCACAAGCGACTGTTGTTGGTTGCAGTCCAAACCTCATCTACTGCTGAGGTCCGACCGACGCATTATGCTGCATGCAGTCGAAGGCAGCCATTGAAGGGACCGACCGACATAATCCAACGGCTCATGGTACCCGTTGGTCGGTCTGTAAGGCCTCATAATCCCTTAAGGATGGCGTTTCTTCCATCAGTATTATGATGTCAGTTTCCAACAGCCTTTCCATGTTGACTTTTCCAACATGGAAAGGCTGCCAGAAAGTGACATTGGATTCCCCTCGCAGGACCCAACTGGCCCTCCGCCTCTGGGCATGGTGTCCCCCCTGAACTTCCCTGCACCATGTGGCAGGCATCATACCTTATGGTGCCTGCCACACAGTGCATAGAAGTTCACAAACTTTCATTCTCGATGTTAGCTTGTGCTGTGGTCGGTTTCCCTCAGTTTACCTCAAAAACTGTTAGAGCAATCGATACTAAGAAAGCTGGTTCACCTCATATACTGTTATCTATGAATGAAGTTTTTTATTGTATAAGATAAATGTAAATCATTACAAGTACATGAATAATAACATGTAATAAATCTGATTTGATGCTTGCCTTTATCATTTTGCTAAGTTGCTGCTTCCCTTGTGTTACAGAATAAAAGTGGTTGTATGCTATAGACTTATGTCCTGGTGGTAACCAAGGTAATACATAAAGGAGAAAATGGGTGATAGGAGGTCCCAGAAAACAAAACATAAGAGAGCAGAAAGAGCACCAGTAGAACAGGGAGACCAGAAATAGTACATGGAGAAAGTAGAATCTTAAATTGGGCAAGATAACTTTTACTATTGTTTGGATGAGGATAGTACTTTTGAGAATGTCCTTTTGGCCTTTGTAATTCTCCCGTATTTCCACTAGCAAAAAAGACCCAAGACTCAATGTGACCTGGGTAATGAAAAACGTCATTCCGTAAGCTTCATAAGAATTTAACAGTCTTCTTCATTGAAGTTACTGGTCATTGAATGAAAGAATTACAAATGCAACTTTGGAATTTGGTGACCCTTGTAAATTCATATTCGAATTTGAACTGGACCTTGCTTTTTGAATAACCCAAGAACTCAACGGAGACACCCCCATTCCCCCACTGTCTAGAGACCTTAACGGGTGAGTAGTTGCACTTTACAAGCCCTGATTGATTGAATTTAATGAATGGATTGATCCAATGGGCTGTGATGTATAACCAATACTAGAATTGCAGGGATGGTATACAAATGTTGCAATCATTCATGCCCATTAGTAAGATAGCCACAAGACACTTGCGACTGTGACTGAGGGGGAAAATCAAAAGAAAAAAGAAGAAGGAAGAAATGCCTTGCGAATATAACAGCTGGAATAGAGTTCTAAAATCCAATAAACACCTCCATTTTAAAAATTGATCGTTTTTTACAAGCATTCAAAATAAGATTGCTGCTTATTAACGTTCATACAGCAAAGCAAATTGTGCTGTGGCCAACCTCAGTTTACCATCAATCCTCTTTTGATCCTAAAGTAGACAAACACATTTGCTCAAAATTAAAAATTACTGGGCCTCATTCTATTTTTCTGGCTTAAGACTCATAATAGCCAAAGGAGATCTCTGATTCAGAAAGGTAAATATAAACATGTATATTTTCTCACTTCTATATTTACTCCTATACTTAGAGGTAACACTCCACTTTTTTGTAATTTATCATTTTCGAATGATGATTAACACCTAAGTGTAGAGTTATATATATCCTACAGCAGACTTTATGAGTGTAAAGTAAATAGGAGTAACTTTTAACCTGCTGATGGAGACCTCCAAAACCAGGTTGCATAACTTCCTATGGGAAAGTACAGGGAAAAATATTTTTTTTAAACATAATATAGAATATAAATGTAAAATAATTAAAAAATATGTTTTTATATCCTGGAGACAATAAAATAAAATGTTACTGCTTATTAACTCTAAATAATTAATGTGTACCAACAATAATATAGAACAATATCCTCACTCAATTCTTTATTTCTATTTATTATTTAGTAAACTTGTTTAAACTTGTATTTCAATCATTCAAAAATATTAATTGTTCATTTTTTTAACAAGTTTACTATGACAGTTGTTTTAGAAAAATAATCAATAATGATATCAAATGTTGTACTCCTCTAAAAAATTAATAATTAAATAAATGTATAACTAGTCACATTTTTAGCATTACTTTCTATGGGAGTTCTTTTGATTGGCTGGTTCCAGTGTTAGCTTTGTGAGTGTGCTCTAGTACCAGTGGTTGGCCATGTGTGGTGCCAGACTTACTCCAAGGATGGACTGGAGTACATTTGAGCCTTGTTTGACATCTTTAGAGTTTTGTGAATTACAATTGTCGATCTCTTCTGTTGGTATGAATTTTGTATCAGCATGTTCCTTCCAAACCCGCCTTAAAGTTCCCCAAATCCGAAACATTTAGCAGTACTTATTCCCCATGTTTCCACCAGTCCCCTAGGTGTCTCACACATTTACCACTAATTTGTATAAATACATTTGTCTATAAAAAGATTTAATACTGATTTGTATAAATATGTGTGCCTCACTGAAAAGTTAGATGAGGTTGCGGCCAGCTGACTTAGGTTGTAAATTTGAGAATTGCATTTTGTAAGTATTTCTTTGTGTACTACAAAGTACATTTTGTGAGTCAGACACTCTATTAGGATTCAATTGTGAAAAGAGCACACTTGGTAACAGAATTAGATCATTTGATATATTCTGCAGTAGAATGGTAGAGATCGATTCAACATGGTTTAGTAAATTACAGTTCTCTTTTGCATCCTTTTGATTTTCAAGTAAGAAAAGTTCAGGACTATGGCTGAAGCAGAAGCGTGAAGCAAAGGAGAGAGCATTCATAAGAATTCATAATTGGTACTTACAAAGAAGATTTAGAGCCAGTAATATTGGCTGCATTATGACCAAGTTTAGAGGCAAAGTATTTAACAATCATAAATTCTGGTCAGTTTTTTCCTATTCTGAGACAAAAGTAACTAAAGTAAATTTACCGTAATGTTATAATTGGTAATAAATATTTGGACAAAAAAGTTATGCCTTTTGATTCCCCCCCCCTACTACTGCATGCAGCATGGGAAAATGTACCAACCCACTTCAGCCATTAACTTCACAGTGACTGATGGCAGTCAACTCTTTCAGAAGCAGCATATCCACGCACAAAGTAGTTATTTTCAGTGCCAGGAACCCTTATAGCAATGTCTGCTTATTTGCATCTGAAAATATTTTTGCTTATAGTCATTTTTATTTTATTTTATGAGGGTCTGGCAGATCCTATACCAATAAAGCCTAACAAAAAAGATAGGAAAACCAGCACTGATAAAGCCAAATGGCCGGCAGCCAACACTAGACGTATTAGGTTTGCTAATGCTCATTTAAATTCTTACTTAAGTAACTGGTATTGGAAGTGGGCAATTCAACTGAGTGAAAAGTGAAACATTTACAGCTCAAAACAGTAATTGAGGTAAATTGGCAGGAATTGCTTGAATTCCACTGTAGACCATGATTATAATGTACAGACGAAGTGACAGAAAAGAAGACAGGCAAGCTCAAGGTTGTTTATCAGAATTTACATAGGTTAGCGCTTGAAGTCAGACTGTAAAATAAGTTTAGACTTTTCTTATCAAGGTTTGCAACAGCTTATATTAGTAATTAGTTGTTAATACTGTAATTCAAATGTAATGATTTAAGTGCTTGTTCTAATCTGGATTTATGTTCCATCATGGTTAACATCGTGTGTCCTTGTAACATGGCATTGAAGATCCAGTATTTAGAGTTTCTTGATGAATTTAGCTTGAGGTAAGGATCTCTTCAGGCAGCACATCTTGAAAATACTCCTGAAAAAACAATAAACTGTGAACAATATTACTGACAAATCACAGGATGTAGCAGCTCAAGACCTGCAAGAGTATGAATCTTCTTTTAGATATTTATTTATACATACTGTGGTTTGGAAGAAACCCAACATGCATACAAGCACTGACACTGGAGCAACCCTGGGTATGGTAATCTACAGTCACAGGGGTTGAAAGCCATCCCTAGCTCCAAAGAGTTGAGGCTGCAATGAGGAGAAGGAATAAGCAAAGTACCAATTTAAGGGTTTTTGGGGTCCCAAGCAAGAGTTTTTTTGTGACCTCTTGCTTACATCTTATTTGAACTTATTACCAATTTCTGCTCATTCAGCACTTCATAATGCCCAGCAATATTGAATAATAATTTAAGCTTTCAGACATGTGGGCATACAGAAGTAGACTTGAGCTCAACCTCGTCCTTGTGTGCCCACCAGAAAGTGCCAAATGAAAAGTTGAACAAAGATTGATAAAGCCATTTTTTGCATTTGGATCTAGATTATTTTGTCTTGCTCAATATTGTACATAGAATTCAGTGTCTAAAACTACCTGCAATCAGTGAAGGAAAGAGACAATAATGTTGGAGGAGTGGATATTTAATGATGACTATCAAAATACGAAAGGTGCACATAGCCCTTGATATTGAAGCTTTAAATCTGGACATTTCCAGACAGAGCCCTCTTGCTGCTTGTTATGCCACTGTAGCCACATAGGAGACCAGCCAACTGACACTAGCTGTCCACTTCTTTGCCCTGGGTACAAGAGGGAGCTGTACTAGTGCTTCAGGGCTCTTCATAGGTCTCAAACAGCAGGTCCTCTCCTCTTCAGATCCTCAGCAGGTCCAGAAAGGGTTCTGTGGAAGTGCCTTGCAATGCCACATTTATGGTTGGCACTTGCTTGTGGGTGGGTTTAACTCCTGGCTCCCCCATAATCAATGAGATAAAATTTCCCAGGGGAAACCTTACCCACTTTCTCAGCAGTTATTGTTTGCCCTACTGTAAACAATCCCACTGTGGAACTTACTCCCAAGATTCAAGGTGAAGAAACCTTTTCTCTCTTATGGAGAGATTGTGCATCTAGCCAGAGGTGTGACCAGTGAAATGAGCAGTCCTTTCATCTGTGGTCACTATAAACTAAGTCTGGGGGTAGCTCTAATCCCATCTGGTTTGGTGTCAGCCTAGCTAAAGGCATAATGGGTTGCCTTCATCAGGTCTCAGATTACATTTACTGATGAAAGGGCAGGCTCCTTTACACGCTAATGAAGCTTCTGGCTCCACACTAACTTATCTTACTGTAGGAGGAAGAAAAACACCTCCCCTCACCTAGGCCATAGTTCCATTTCAGGGCGCAATGTTCACACCTTATTACGGTTAAGCACTGGACAGCTGCTATTAGACTATTAAAAATTAGCCTACAGGAACTTCAGGCAGATAAAATATATTTCCCTAAATAGTTATCAAAAATCCAATTACACCAATGATTTGGACATTTAATTAACATGAAAAATAATATTTCAACGACTCGTTTAGACATTTTCTTTCAATGGGTAGAGAATAAAGTTCATGATCTGTACTTTGACATCTTCTAGGATCCAGCCAAACCTCTCCCAGTGGAAATAGCTTTTGAGGGCTGCTCACTGGAGGAATATGCCAACTTTTATTCTGCACATGATCCACTTTAAAATATCGGGCACTTTACCTTGTGAGTAACAAGGCAAATGTAGGTGTGACCTATTGATATTTAAAAGCAAGGTTTCTCTCCTCTCCAAAAAGTTATTTTGACAAGTTTGATAGCAGGGTTTCATGCTGCTGAAGTCAGGATATACATGGTAGGCCTCAAGTCATGTTCTACAGGCCAACTCTGTGGATGGCACAATAGGCGCTGCAGTCCACACATGGCACTTAACTTTCAGACCCTGAGTATATTTTCAAAATCATCTCCTAGGGACTTGTAGGTAAGTTAAATATATCAATCAATGGTGAGACAATATAATAATGTTTTTTAAAGTGGAGCACAGTTAATCTAGGGTGTTATCCTGACATAATTAACTTGCCATTCTGTATTCCAATGCAATTAACTAACCCTAGAAAATGAAATTGCACCATTTTAACATTGTATCATAGTGTAGGCCTGCATTGAAATAATTTTTAACATTCACTGATTTCTTCAGAGTATTACTGCATAACTGAGTACATTGACTCTTTTTCTTCAAATGTGCAAAATATTGGCACTTGTATTCTTAACTTTAGTGTTAAAATTATGTTTCCAACATACATGAGCCCACATAATCACTGTATAATATATAGGCATACAATAATTGTGATGCTTATATTTATTAATTCATTTTTCAATATATTTTTGAACTATTAAAGGAAAATTAAGTACATTTTTTTTCATTTTCATTTTGCATAGAGAGCAACTGCCATAAATAATGGAAACAATATAATTTTAGGTATTTAGAAATAATGGGCAATATAGGGTATTTTAACGTGTGACATGCATGTGTATGTCCTGCTGGGAATTTCTCTTTTTTTCTTGAGATCAGGTCAGGCAAAAATATAGCAATGCCATTTAAGAATTTGGTCTACTCATTAGCGAATATTGGTAACATATAATACATAATATTGCATTATTTTGTTATTTTTATAATGAATGTTCAATCAATCAGCATTTGTACAGCTCAACACTGTCACCCCATTTGGATATATGGATGTTGAGGGTGCTGCATCTCTGTCAAAAAGCCAGGTCTTGAGTTTCTTTCTGAATTTCGCCGGGGAGGGTGCTGTTCGGAGGTGGAGGGGCAGGTCATTCCAGGTCTTGGCCTTGATGTAAGAGAAGGAGCAGCCCTGCTGCAGCTGCAACGGATGTGGGGGAGTGTGCTTGGGCCAGTGAGGCAAAGCACAGGTGTCTTGCGGGCAGGTGGAAGTTTAGTTGGTGGATGATGTAGGATGGTACTTGATTGTGTAGAGCTTTGTATGTATTTTGAGGATCTTGAACTGGCATCTCTACTGGATGGGGTACCAGTGGAGGTTTCCGAGGTGAGGGGTGATGTAGGTCCATTTGGGGAGGTCCAGAATGAGTCTGGCTGCGTTTTCTAAATGATCTGGAGTCTTTTGAGAAACTGGATGGAAATCCCAGCATAGAGAGCATTGTCATAGATGAAGCCGCTTATTCAATAGTTTGCCACTCTTTTCTTTTTCATATGATGGCTCGATCATCTCTATGTGTAATAAATATAACTGAATTTTCCCATTTTGTAAATTTTGGGGCCAATTGCGAAAGGCATGTAGGAGTCCATATAGAGTACTATTAGAATCCTATTTTATGGACTACTACATGGCTTTGTGAAGAACCCCATAAATAGCTATTAGGTATTTTCGTATTTCATGTTTATTTTGGGGCCCTTACTTTGAAGGGAGTGCTTACTTCAAATGTAAATGTTTATTGAGAGCAGTAACTGAACCACTGTACTATTCTCTTTCACTGTCTGTAGTAGAAAAAGGTAATAATGCTTGATAATGTAGCTTAGAATGTAGAATTAGAAAAAAACATGCACTTTGCTTTGTTAGTAACACTTTATGATGTAAAAAATACTTAGTACAGAACAAGTAAGGAGTGTGTATTTGAATCTTACGATCCTACCAGACTTAGGATAGCTCATAGGTGAGATAATACATTAATTCCCCCAACTTATCCCCCCCAAAAAAGGATCCTCCCCCGTCCCGATCCCACTTTGGATCCCTTTACGTGTGTCTGCTGTGATTATGTGGGTATAGTTTTGGTTCATGGTGCTACTGAAGGGGGCTCGGTAAGCCTTAGTAGCCGAATGTATTTGGGACATGTGAGCTCCTGAAATTCAGAAGTACGTAGTGATAGGAATGGCTTCCAGAGGTTTTGAAATGAGGCTCCTTGGTCGGAAACGGTGAGCGATATCCTCTCCATCCCCAAGGTGTACCATAAACGGTGGAGCCACCCCAGATGGGTAGGGAGGATGCCCGTCCCCCAGTGGATCAAAATATTCTGGAGGGCAGCCCCAGCTCCAGGGCTTTCTGCCAGCCTCTTCGTGACTTAAGCAGGGAAGTGAGTGTGTTGGGCAATCCCAATAGGGTGTACACCGGAAACCGGAGAAGCTGAGTGTCAAAGTGAGCATCAATGTCATTCAACTGTTGTGTTTTATCTAGGACCCCGATCAATATTATGACCTCATGCCCCTATACGGCTATAATCAATACATATCCCTATAATGGGATAAACGATCAGAGCCATATTCCAGTAACTCGTCTCTGCTGCTCATGACAGTCCATGACAGAGCAGAAGCCACTTCCTTCCTTAGTTTCCTAGATAGCACACCGAGTTCTTTCGACATCTCAAACCCCCCAGCAACCTGGTAAAGCCCCGCTTGCTTTGTTTTGATTAGTAATAGAACTCCTGCGAGCTCCTGCGAGCACAGTAAGAACGACCAGTTCTTAGTGACATATTTATTGACGTCTTATGTCCAAAAACTTACGTCAAACTCGGCACCTTACAGGTATAAATATACCAACGTTGCCTTAAGCAAACACACGGTGGTGTTGAATACTGGAGCAGATCAGTTGTCCCTTGCAGAGCCCAGCAGATGCGAGAAGCCCACGGACGCTGCCCCTCCTCCTTGACGCCCTGAGAAAGACGCTGTCTTTTCTCCTGCCGAGAAAATTCAGCTCCGGCGTTTCCAGCCTACCCTTGCGGGTAACTTGGATATCGGGTCCTGAGAGGAGATACCAGATCTCCTGCATTCTATTCCAGAGGTACGGTGCTGACTAAACCCTTAGAGAGAATTCTTGAAACAAACTCTTGGCAAAACCAACTTAACTTAAACTGTTACTTACTCCCTCCCTTGTATTAGGCTTAGGTCAGGTACACTGGGGTAGGAGTAGTTAGAAACACCAGTTGAGGTCGTTAGCCAATGTATATATGAATGTATATATTTTATTCATTTTAACTATCTTATGGCTAAGAAACCATATCAATGCTTTTACAGTATTATTTCGTAATACTCCTTTTACTGTACGCACTTTTCATAATAACAAGTCTTGCAATTGTGGCAATTCATTTCTCTTGCATGAGAAGGAAGACTGCTCAATAAACAATATCTTTTATTGAAAACGCCTGTCTCTCTATTCTCTGCATCCTGGTGAAAGTAAATCTGCACAACTGACTGAGTGAAATAGCCGTCTATTGTTTCAAACGACTCTAGAGATTGACTCTTATTCTGAGGAGCAAAGTTGTCATGTTTATGGGGTTGTCGGAAGCTGAATCCCTTCTTGTCTGAGCCAGGGAAGCTGATCACTTCCTATTCAGTCAAGAAAGTTTCCAGTGACCTCTGAGCTAGCTGGCGCAAACCTAAATTAAGCCTAACATAGTCAGTAGAGACCTGGAAGACCGCAATCCTACGTCTAAACTGCTGTTTATGTTATTCCAATGCACAGGGCCTATAGGGAAAATAGGAACTACACTACACAACACCTGCGACCAGAAGTTAGAGATGTTGAGTCAGTGTGCCAGGTGAGCCGCAGGCTCTCCAGCAAAAGGGGTTCCGGGCTGGGTTCCTTCTGTGGAGTCTTTGGGGGGTCAGATACCAATAGGTGACATTTTGCTCTGTAATATGTGTCATTCCATTACTTTTCTGAGAGTGGTTTCCCCAGTACCTTTTAACATCTCTTTTGACTTGGGGATTTATCGTCCCTAGGGGCTCTTCTGAGAATGCCTTGGAGTTCATTTATAAGGTGAGAGTCTGAGTGTTTGGTCACCAACCATTTCTAAAACGGGTTGAGGTGTCTCTGTGCTTTGCTGCTAACCCCTGATTGCAGTACCCAGTGTCTGATCGGGTGTCAGCAAAAGCGCTCTGTCTCAGAGACGTTCTGTTTTGCGTGGAAGTCTTCAAACGTAATGGGCCATCCACAACAAAGAAGTGGTCTATAGACCTGCAGGTTTCTCAGGACCATTGAATGTAAGTCTCTGCTGTGACCATTGTATTTGATGATCGTGCTTTAATTCCACTAGTGTAGCATTAGTTAGGGATAGAGTAAGGGCTTGGGATGTGTGGACGTTAAACCTAGGACCTCCCTCTAGGAAAATTGTTCTAGCTCAGCCATAAAAGCAAGGAGAGAGACTGGGATTTTCCAATGTTACCACCACATCCTCTGCATGTAAACTAATCTTGTGTTTCTCTCCTCCAAAGCTCACCCCAGTTATCAGAGGGAGAGGGTGATCGTGGATCCTTTGGACCTTTGGCTCCATATAAAGGGAGAAGAGAAACATGGAAAGAGGACATCCTTCCTCATGCCTTGATAAATGGTGGAGGATGTGTAACAGTTTACATGGACTGACGCCATTGGTTTTGTATAGCTGTTTAAAACCCAGCCCAAGAATCTTCTGGGATGCCAAAGTGTCTCCGGGTCACCTCTAAATATGGCCGGTGTACCCTATCTAGCGCCTTTTGTGCGTCAATGGAGAGAATCATGCATTTGGTGTCAAAGCGCTGCACTTCATCAATGATGTGTAGGAGGCGCTGGGTGTTGCCAGCACACTGGCAATTGGGCACAAAACCAGCTTGATCTGGGCCTATCAAACCTGGGAGAAGGGGAGGCAAGCTTTGCGATAGGATTCCTGTGAATAATTTAAAATCTACATTGAGGAGAGAGACTGGCCTGTAGGACTCGCATTGGCATTTGTCCCTACTAGGCTTAGGTATCACTATGACCAATGCCTCGAGCATTGTTGATGGGAGTGAGAAAGAGATGCCAATGGAATTGTATACTCTCATGAGTATCGGAGCCAATATAGGGCAAAAGGTTTTATAAAAAAGGGAAGGAAAGCTGTCTGGGCCAGGGGATTTTAGCAATTTCTGTCTGGAAATGACGGAGATCACTTCTTCAATTTTAATGAGGGATTCGAGAGACTCGGCCTGGTCGGAAGTTAATTTGGTGATGTTTACTTCCTTTGCGTATTGGGCAAAAGTGCCAGACGAAAGATGTTGCACTTTGTATCGCTCCGCATAATATTGGCGGAAAGTTTCTGCGATGCCCTGGTCTGAGGTCTTTTCCTGTCGTAGCAGGGTGACCACTGATGAGATACCAGAGGCCTGCCTCTGTGCTCTAAGTCTGTTGGCTAAAAGTCTCCCATATTTGTCTCCCCTTGTAAAAGTTGTGTCCAAGTCATAGTGTTGCATATTCTGCCCTATCCAGGTCTAGGCCTCCCAGTTAAGCTGGAGCAACCTCTAGTTGTCTCCAGTCCAGGGGTTGCCTGTTCACTGATGTATACGCTGGAGCTCCTGGACCTTTTGCGTGAAGTGGTCCGCTTTTCTCTGTGGATCTTATTGTCCGACGAGGTGATAGCGCTAAATTTCCCTCTGATAGCCACCTTTAGGGTGCCCCATAAAATAGCTGTGGGGCTTGCAGGAGTAACATTCACCTCTAAACAATCAGTTAACGCTCCTGTAATCTGCCCCTCTACCTCCGGGGAGTGTAGCATCATTTCTCTAAGGTGCCAGGAATGAGGCGAGGGACAGGTACCTGGAAGGCAAGAGTAAAGCACATTGCTGAGTGATCTGATAGCTTATGGGCTAGAGTGTCTGTCTGTGAAAATGGCATATAACATTTTCAGTGGCTAAGAAATAATATATCCTAGCACAGGTCTTGTGGGAATCGGAATAAAAAAGTGTACACTCGATCTGAGAGTCAAAGGTGCCCCAGACATCGGTCAGTCCAGTCTCCCTGAGCATCTGTTTAACCTCCTCCATGAGAGCTCCCGACTGACCCTCCTGTTGTGCCGATCTGTCTGCCTCGTTATCGAAGGCCAGATTAAGATCTCCCCCATCAGCAACATTTGGTCAAGTTATCTAGATATCTTTAATACCGCCCTGTGTATGAACAGCTCATGCCCCTCATTTGGAGTGTAGATTGAGCCTATGGTGAGATTGTGGGAGCCGAATTGGAAGGTGTAGGCCAACAATCTTCCCTTGAGCTCTACTTGCTTGGAACCGAACTGTCCAGTAAATTTGCTGGAAGTGAGAATGGCCACCCCGCACTTTTAGTGGTAAGGTAAGAAAAAAGCTGGTGAGGGAATGCCTTGGAGCGCAATCTGTGAGTGCCCCCAGGGAGAATGTGAGTCTCCCGAAGGAGACATATATGTGCCTTTGTAATTTCGAAATAGGAGAGTATGGTGCGCCTTTTGACCCAGCTGTTTGGCCTTTTACATTCAATGAGACTATCTTAAGGGGCAGGGTCATTGTGTGAGCCTGCGGGGGTAGGGTTGTGGAGCTTGCCTGTATGATAAAACAGCAGAACCTGCTAGTGTTTTAACAGAAGGTCATAGAGACCGGTAGTATAGCATTGTGGGGAGTCAGTGAGTTTGAATTGTGTTTATCCGGGTTTTAGGGAAGGACCGTAAACCCAATACAATACAACAAACAAATAACAGTAATTGGAAAACATTATCAATGTCCTGTGTGGGGTGACCCATGAGAGAGGGATGAAGGATGTCAGCAGGTCCCACCCACTGCCTGCCCCACTGGAGCTCTTCCCTGCCAAAATGACAAAGGATTCCAAGAAGAAGGACCTCAGGGCCCCAGTACCTTCGCAGTGTTCCTGTGACGGAGTGCAAGTTCTTTTGTTCTGCGGGGGTCAGTGTCTTCTCCCAGGGAAGCCAAGGCCGCCTCCTCTTTCTGGCATTTGTCTCCGGGTCCGAACGAAGGCGATCTGACGAGCGACCAGCCATCTGCCATTTATTAAATGTTTGATCTCTACATGTGGCAGGGGCTGAGGAAGGTTGCCCCGGGTGTCCTCCATCAGGTATCAGCTGGAAGGAATGGCCCCAGGAATTGGGGACCTCGATAGAGTGTGGGTGGGTTGTGATTGGTCTGAATTCTCTCCTTTTTTGCAAAGTAGAGGCTGCAAGGCCCTAATATAGAATGGGCTAGTGGCCCCGGAACTCGATTGGGCGATTGTCCCTTGCTTGTATGAGAAGACGTTCCTTGAGCTACAAATCATATACACACATGAGGATATCGGCTGGGGGAGCTCGACGGGCCCTCCTTGGGCCTGCCCAGTGTGGTAAGTCCAATAAAATTTTTGGGTCTGATGGGCCTCCCAGGAGAGATTGAAAGAGTTCCTCCACAAACTAGGCAATATCTTGTCCCTCCGCTTCTTGCGGAATGCTGCAAATACGTATGTTGTTCTGCCAGGTTCTCTAAATCCTCGGCGTGCAACTGGAGGTCTAGGTGCTGGTCTCTAAGGCAGAGGACCTCTTGTTGGAGTTGTTCTATCTCCTCGTACCGGGTAGTGCCTTGCATTTCCAACGTGCCCACCCTGTCGCCCAGCGAGTCCAAGTTTTGTGCACCTCTCTAATTTCTCGGTCTAACTTATTTTCCTTTGTTTGTAGATCGTCTTTAAAGAGGAAAACTGTGTTTCTAAAAAGGAGCAGGTGATTGGGTCCTTGGCGTCTCCAACATCAGTGACTGTTGAGGTCCCTGGGAGGAAGGCCGGAGTCTCTGTGCTGGAGTAAAGCATTTTAAGAAAGTGATCCTTGACTTAGCTGACTTTTTTCCCCTTATTGGACCATGGTGGAAAGTGTGGGGATCCTACAGTTGCTGGGGGTCTAGTTTGGAGTTCCCCAGTGCCTCCCAGTATCTCCAATCTGCCGAACATGCTGCGCCCGGCTAGCTCCTTAGAACACTGGTGGTTCGGCTAGACATGCCCGGTACTCACTCCCGAGATGGTCCCCCGTGCCGAACAGTAAAGCCCCAAGGGAGACCGTGGAGGAGGCCTGCTGGATATCTGTAGATGTAAAGCCTTCTGGACTAAGCTTTGCCTGGACTCCCCTGGGAGGACCCCTGCTTGGATTGCTCAGTGTCCAGGTGCCGGTTCTGATCCCCCGTATTTTGGCTCCCTCAAGGGGGGGATAACCGAGTGCATACCCCTGGGGGAAATCTGCTTGAAGCTCCCCTAGTCCTCTCAGGGCACTGGGGAAGGTGGTGAGGGGCTTGGTAGGCCAGCTGGCTGGATCTTCAAGGGAAAAGGAGGTCACTCAGTCTCTGTGTATGGGGCTTCTTGTTGTGTGCTAGGTCCATTTGCGGGCCCTGGCTCCTCACTCAGAGTGAGAGAGCACCCTAAGCAATTCCCAATGTTGTGGTGGGTTATTGCCATGTGGAAACAGGCCGCAAACCTATCCCCTCCTGTCCCCCCTTGTCTGGTTCTGCAGCTCCTTATGTCATGGTCTCTGGAAGCAACTTCCTCTGGTGATCCGTCTCTGTGATCAATACATTCTGGCCAGTGTGTTGGTGGGCTCCTTGATACTCTGATGAAAATAACCTCTGACACTGGAGCATCCCGCATGGGCCGCTTGTGAGGTCCTCTCGGCCAATGACTGTAAGGACATGCCTTCCCTAGGGTATGAAGCTCGTGTCCTTGGCTCAGTTCTCTGCAATGTTGAGCCAGGCGGCCCTGTCACGGCTGGTCCTCAATTTTACCTTGGGGAAGGGTCGCAGGCCGCATCGGTTCTCGCCCACATCATCCGGCCGCTCATGAATGCTGCAGGCCCTCTCTCGCACACAGCTCTTCGCCCGGGGCTGGTATTGGATGGCCGCTCCGTCTCCCACAGCCCCAGCAGGTGGAGGGCCAATGAAAAACCCAGAGCCCCAACATTGATCGCCCTTCTTTATTCTGCACCATCTCTGTTGTCACTCCAGGAATTCCCGGGTCTTTGGTAGGTGAAGTGGTAGCCTGGAACCCCCTCTCTGGTCCAGCTAATTGAAGCTTATGTGATGGGCCCTGATGGGGGTACAGCGCGAGGAGCTACTAGGTCGCCATCTTGGCTACGCCTCCTGTTAGTAACACTTTAGAAGAGAGATATCTTTTGAACTTATCTCTGTAAGGAGCAGCTAACAATGGGCACTGATTGAAATGTGAATGTTCATGTTTTGTTTGCTTTTTATGCATAAAATGAAGATTAAACATTGAGAAATGGTAAACTCTGCAGTGTGGCTTTCTGTTGCCATTTTGATGTCGTTAAGAATGTAGGACGTTAGTGCAAAAACACTTTGTTTTGTTTACAATAATCTGTCTGTAGAAGGGATAGATTTGCAAAGCTACTATTGTCAAGGTGCAGCTATTAACAGCCACTGATTGGAAGCATAATGATAGGGTTTCAGTATGTCGTGTTGCATGTAGATTCCTACAAGATAGGAAAAAAGGTGGTAGCTCAAACATTTTTTCTTGTCAAAGTTTACTGTCACAAGAAGCTTAGTTCACTACTGCAAAAAACGTGAATAGAACTTCTCCCAACTTTTGCGCGAAATTGGAATATTACACAGATGTGTGCATTTGCTTGTTTGGAATATATATGTGCAAAGATGTTTGAGAATTGCAGTATGATTAGCTGTTGAACAGGCTTTAATAGAATAATGTTAAAATGATTGGCGTAGCTCACCTTAAATTAGTATATAGTTTATGGATCCGGGTATTCGAATCCCCTCAGGATAACAAATAAAAAATAAAAAAATCTCATTGGAATATCGATTTTTTTCCTTTTATCTATTGTGTGGAATTCACGGATCCTTCTATCGTTTAGAGAAATATTTTTGTCTGGCAGCAATTATAAAAAAAAATATCTGCAGAAAACATAAAAGGATGCCAGTCACTGATGCCTACACCATAAAATAAGCGACAGAGAAGATATAATTTGCCTGTGGAACACCTGAAGATTCCAGCGAGGATGAAAACGGTCCCAGGGGAGTAAACAGTGTCCCCAAAATAAAGAAGACACACCCCAAATCATGCTGGTATCAAGAATTCCTCCCCAGACAGCAATCTGGGATATTACGTGTCGTGTGTTTTGTGAGATCATTTCGTGTCCACACCAAACTCTCACCGCTCATTTCAATACTCTTTAAAAAATAATATGCACACTACGAGAATACTTCATATTTAAGAAGGTGGTTTCTAGCACCTTGCTGTTAAACATTTGAATGAAAAATCTATTTAAATCAGTTTTTCTCATTCCATAAAGCCTTCATAATGTGGCTCTGTGAGTGTAATCTTTCTTTACCCATTGTCAGCTTAATTGTAGTTCGGATTCCTGGAGTATCATGACACCTTCTTAAAGGTAGCTGAGAATGTTTCAAAATAGCAAATACTATTATTATTATTATTAATAATAATAATGATAATATTAATAATAATTCAATTCAAAAATTCTTTATTTCGGCCTATATTGGCCATTAAAGCATATAAAAAATATTATAGCACAATTTGGACACATGATTCTTGCAAGGATAAAGTGCACGTGCATTGCAAAATTAAGAGAAGTTCTAAATATTAAAAAGAGTGAATTCGGAATTAATATTTCTAAAATGTTTAAAAAGGTAATTAAAAAATGTTAATACATTTTGTTTGCGTTGAAAAACTAAAATTATCCAATAGACTCAACTTTTAAGATAGATGACTGTACACACCACACAGAAAATAAGTAACGAGTAACTGAGTACACTATGGGCAGACTGGTGTCATATTTTAAGATCCTATAGGCCTCTGCACAATACTTTGTCCCAGGATTCAGGCACACCTGTTGTAGCCATTGGTATCTAGCCTTCTTGTATGCCGGGCAGACAAATAAAACATGTTGGTCTGTCTCCAGTTTATCTGCACAGAATGGACAGCCCTGAATCAAAATATTTCCCTATTTACTTGTAAATACGTGCGATGGTAGTACGCCATACCTAAACTGCATGTACAGTTTTTTTGCAAGGGGGGCTTTATGACGCCAACAACAGATTCCATCTTGTATTGGTCTTTTACCTCTAAAAAAGATAGGGTCAGTGTGCCTGTGTAGGAATTGGCCTTGATCTGATTAAGTTTATATTTTCGAAAGATCTTTGACAAGGCCTTCTTGGGAGTTGTCATTCAAGTTTCTTCAGCGTTAGCCCATAGGTCTCCCATCCTCATAGCAGCCAAGGTGTTTTTGATATAGGACAGCCAGGGGATTTTGTCAACTCTTTGTAGATTTACGACTTCTTTTAGCTCTTGTCTGAAGGACTCAATTTCTGGAGTATTCCAGATACGTCTCCAATAGAGAAGAGGCCTTAGGGTAACTTCCTCCGCAATTGGGTTGACCCCAAGGTCCATGTGGAGTGCCATTAATGATGTACTTTTGGGGAAACCTAGAAGCTGCGCAATGAAAGAGTTCTCATTTTTAGATAAATGATCACATACTCGATGGCCCCAGATTTCTGCCCCATATAAGGCTGCTCCCCCACCCTGGGCCTTATAAATTTCCATTGCTGGACCAACCATTTTGTGTGAGCACTTCCCAGACATCTTTGCTATCCCCCCAGCTGTCTGTGCCAGCTTTAAGCTGGCCTTTAAATTTGTGCGATCCACTCCATTTTGTCGGTGAGTGTTAAGCCTAAGCAATCAAAAACAGACACTTTCTCTAATGGTTTCCCATCTAAAAGAGGGTTTGGTCATGTAGTGTTACCTCCATTAAAAAACATAAATTTTGTCTTCAGTGAAGTAATTTCCAAACCCCTATTTTTACTAAATAGATGGAAAATGTCAAATGTCCAATGCCCTCTGTATTCCCATTGGGGACTTGGATAGTAGGAGGGTATCATGGGTGAACATCAGGGCCGGGACCCTGTTGTTTGCAAGCCTTGGGGAATTCATGTCCCTCCCAGCATTAAGAGCCTCCACCAGACCATAAATAAATAAACAAAAGAGGGTCGGGCCAGGACACATCCTTGCCTTACCCCTCTGTCTATTGGAATGGGGTCGGTAAGCTCACCATTTTTACCATACCTAACTTTGGCATAGTTGTTTTCATGGAGCTGTTTCATCTGATAACCGAGGTAAGGAGAGAACCCCAAGTCTGACAAAATGGACCACAATTTATCCCTATGGACCAGGTTGAAGGCCGATTTTAGGTCCACAAAGATCAGATAGAGGCTGCCTCCCTCCAAGAGCACAGTCTTCCAATACAGAAGTTGCAGCCTGAGTATCTGATCTATTGTGAACATCTTGGCTCTAAAACCTGCTTGGTGGGGACTAAGGACAGAATACTCCTCCATCCAGCTTTACAATTGATCCAGTAGCACTCTTGCTTATATTTTTTGAGTAACATCTATTAAGCTTATTGGACGCTAGTTGGCGGGGAGGAGTGGTGAGCCCTTTTTATAAATTGGAATAATCGCCACCCCCAACCAAGACGGGGGAATCGAAATTCCATGTAGGATGGCATTAAACAGGGTCCATAGGTAAGGGGCCCAAATATTAGGTTTACTGCATGGTAGATCACCCGGGATCTTGTCTAGACCTGGCGCCTTTGAGAGGGACACCCTTCTCAGTTCTCCTATTATCTCTAACAGGGAAATTTCAGTCACTGGAAAATTATGGGGCTGGTGGGAAGAGCACTCAATGATTGCTTGGCGCTCATCTTCCTCTGCCCTTGTATAGAGTGCTTTAAACTGGGTCTTCCAGATTTCAG
This sequence comes from Lissotriton vulgaris, assembly GCF_964263255.1. Classification (NCBI taxonomy): domain Eukaryota; kingdom Metazoa; phylum Chordata; class Amphibia; order Caudata; family Salamandridae; genus Lissotriton; species Lissotriton vulgaris. Next base: position 561,303,257 of record NC_141685.1, on the reverse strand, counting down.
CCCCAAGTTTGGTTGTGATGCTGACTTGCCCTCTGTGGAACCAGTGTTAACTAGATTCCAAAAATACTGCATGTCCCTGGAACATAGGGTGAATCTCAAGCTTTCCCATGTGTCTACCTCCCACCTTTTCTTCACCATATTAATTATATGTTTATGGGCTATCCCTTTGTCTTTTATCATGGGGCGATCTTTATTTTTAATAGCTGAGATTAGTGCTTTCTTGGCCCTCTGACAGTCACCAGGATGGCCCACGGGATCTTCTTTAGTAGTTTTTGCTAAAGGGAAAAAAATATTTGCCAAGTCACACACCAAACCTTGATGGTCTTCCCAATTTCTGTTCGGGCTGTGTCGCGGGCAACATTATCACTGAATTGATCAGCAGCCTCTAAATAGAGAATGATGGTTTTTTACAGAGATGAAATCTTTTCCTGTGAATTACAAATAATAATAATAATAATAATAGCAACAATAATAATTACTTTTATTATTACATTTGTAAAGCGCTCCACATACCCGTGAGGGTCTCAAGGCACTGGGGGGCTGCTATTGATTGAAGAGTCAGGTCTTGAGGAGTCTTCTGAAAGCCAGTAGGTCCTGGGTCTGCCGTATGTCGGTGGGAAGAGTGTTCCAGGTCTTGGCGGCGAGGGAGGATAAGGATCTGCCGCCGGCTGTGGTTTTCAGATGCGTGGAACTGTGGCGAGGGCGAGGTTGGCAGAGCGGAGGCTGCGGGTGGGGGTGTAGGAGCTGAGTCGGTCATTGAGGTAAGCTGGTCCGGCGTTGTGTAGGGCTTTGTGTGCATGGATGAGGAGTTTGAAGGTGATCCTCTTTTTGACGGGGCGCCAATGCAGGCCTCTCAGGTGGGGTGTGATGTGGCTGTGTCGGGGGACATCGAGGATCAGTTGTGCTGAGGCATTCTAGATGCGTTGCAGCCCTCTCAGGTGCTTGGTTGTTGTTCCTGCGTAGAGGGCGTTCCCGTAGTCTAGTCTGCTGGTGACGAGGGCCCGGGTGACGGTCTTTCGTGTGTCGGAGGGGATAATAATAATAATAATAATAATATGACGATTATTATTAATATTATCATCACTATTGTTTTGCTATTAGAATGTTATAATTATTTTTGCTATTATTAATATTATTATTATTATTATTATTATTATTATTATTATTATTATTATTATTATTATTATTATTATTATTATTATTATTATTAGTGGTGATTGAATTAATCTTTAGGTCCATATGGCCTTAAAGATTTATAAGCTGCTTATATTTTCACTACTACAATTATTGTATGACAATGTGTTTTATATTCAGTATGAATTTTACAGTGTGTTTTAGTTCTGAAATAATAGACTTACATTTATAGTGTTTTATATCGGCATCGAGAGTATCTGTATGTGTAGAATGGAGATATGATTCTAATGGCTAATTCTCATAGATTTTCTTTCAGGTTACATTACTAGTGACAATTATATTTTTTCTATTGGGGGTGGGCCCCCAAACTGGTCATGTTTTTAATTTACTCCTATCTTGCATTTACCACTGCCCACCTATAAACCCTAAAATTACCCTTACCACCTCTTACCACTATTCACTCATGACCGCTAAAATTACCCTTACATTCCTTTACCACTACCTGCACATAAACATTTTCTTAAATAATATAACAATTATAATATTTAAACAAATACTAAGGATTGTGGATCTTCTGATATATCTGTTATGTCCCTCTTTCTGTAGAATGATTTGTTACTTTCATCAATACATCTAGTTGCGTCCTACTTTTCTGGTTCAGATCTCTTTTTATTCCTGCTTTTGTTGGCTGACAGTTCATCATCGGGATTCTTTTGCCCTTTCAAAACCTCATACCTGCGTCAAAAAAAATATATCACACTCTTTTTCTTGATTCTTGAGTTTGTCTCACTAACAAGTCTGCCTTAGGTGTTAATGTTGACTCGTAAGTTTTAAATGTTCTAGTACTTGCACTCTGTGACAAAATTGTTTGCAGATATCCCTGAGCATGCACAGACACAATGATATTAATTACTAAACATATAGAGTTACTTAATAATTTCTCAAATACAAGTAAAGTTCTACATATTTCTACCTAATTCATCCTGAAATAGTGCTATGCCATTTTCCCCCCTCTTTGATTGCTGGATAATTAATATTTGTTAACGTGCAAGTGCAGTACTGTATTCCTGTGGAATAGTACGTCCTAAAATATAAAAGATGTAAAAAACCTAATCAAGCATCACCCTTTCTTGACACCTGCTCCTGTCACTTGCACTTAAAAAGCTGACAGCATGACATATAATCTGATCTGGAAGAATAACAACATACGCACAAGCTGGTTTGCATTTTCCAAAATGGCCTGTTGTCAAGATAGGATTAGTATCTGTGCAATTGAGTTCATTATAAAAGTTACAGAACAAAGAGAATGATAAAGAAAGAAAGAGAAGAGAGAGATAGAGAGAGATACCATTGTATAGCCCTGGTCACTAGTTGATATCATTTGATGTGCATTGATCCCTTATTTGTATTTCTTCATAGACATCTCAGTGCTTTGTGATGTCTTTAGTGGTGTCACTAACCATGTAATGAGTGATGTAATATGTGACATCATCAGCAGTGCATTGCGGGTGCGCGAGTTATAGTTAACGCAACTAACTATAAAAAGCGAATTTTTCTGGTTTTATATTAGTCAAATGTTCAACTATCTATAACATCCCTGAAACCTATGTTTTTTTCAGAGAATTTCTAAGGTTTTTTAAATGTAATTTCCATATTTTAATGTTTCTAAATCCTATATTATTTTTTATATTTTGGAACTCTATTCTTCTTCTTTTTTTTAGATTTAAAAATTATGTAATGTTTTATATCTTCCCCAAAAACTATGTATATATATATTTTTGGTGGGAGAAAACTGCACTCCCATACCTGTAGCATACCAAGCTCCATCACCACGCAAATCCTATCCGCCATATTGCTAAACTCGTAAATGATGCGCATTTCGTATCCGACAAGTTTGTGGCACTGCATCCCACGTAACATCATATACCCATGAAGTCACCCCAGCTGCTACTTTGGTATCGGACGGGTATGGAGTACCAATCCACGTGTTATGTCATGTCCGTATGGGGTAAAGCCGCTACACTTTGCGTATGCAACTAGTACACGCTGCCAGGCCCTGTGTTACATCACAGATATATCTAAATAACTTTAAACAGTATATGAAAGCAAGCAATAATCTAAAATATTTTAAACATTGAGGTTCTTCGGTTTCCGACTTCGTCCCGTATTTAGCCACCATTTTGTGTCTCGTCGCCATTTTGTGTTGCCCTCACTCAGGCAGCACGGCGAATGGAGTGTTTTTGCTTTTCTCAGCTGCTATGTGTCTCTTCTGTTAAAAAGTAACCCCGTGCCCTTGTTTACAAAACCGATGTCAGGGTCTGGCCGAGTGCACTAATCCATGTCTGGGTTGATTGGTCCCTGTGTCGACAGACTATTTGGCTTCTTCCATTCTTTTCTTCCATTATCTTATACGACTGGCCTTCGCTATTCTCTCCGTGTATTCTCTCATTACACAACTATCCTTTGAGGCACATAAATACGTCCTGCCACCTGCAATTTGGATTGTCGGTACTAGCACTGATTAATTTGTGGGGAGGGGTAACACACGTGGTCTGAAAGAGGGGTGTATTTGGGACACCTGATACCTTGTTTTCCAACTTTTCCTATTGGCTTGCTTTGTATGTACTGGAAGTAAACGTTGTAAATATGTGTGCTATAAAAGATTGTGCACCAAAGACTAAAGTGGCAGTCTCCTCAGAATATACACTGTATGTACTTCTGGGACAACTGTGCTTAGCTGCAGCTAATAAACCTGGTTTTCTACGCCCAACAGAGTGTCTCGTGTCTCTGTTCGACAAGGCAGGTGAACTCAGGGATTTAAGGCGTGCCCTGCGCGGCCAGGCCCATAAGGCCCGGTTCTCCAACTGGCGCCCAATGTGGGGCGGCTTCAGTGGTAGCGGTTCAGCCCGAGGGTCGTGAGAAGCCTCGCAAGAAAATTCGAGAGGATTTGCGAACCACGTCAAGCGACCCCTGTATGTCGAAGTGGACCGAAGGTCTTTTTCAGCATGGCTACTCTTTTCCAACGGCTGCTGACGACTGCTGCCCTGACTGCCGCCCTGCCTTGGTCCCTTTGGTGATGACTGGTATCACGAAACGTTAGACGGACCTCTGATGGAGTGAGAGACCACTTAGTTAAGTATTCGTGGGTAGCGCCCACTTCTTTGTTTTGTTTTTAAGTTTTGTTATTCGACCATTGCAATAGCTAAAGCCAAGGGGTGAGTTGTTTGTGCAGTATTATTTGCTTTAACTCCTTGAAGTTGGTAAACGGACCAGTGAATTTAAGATGCCTGGTTTTAGCAAATTTAGGAAGTTTTGGTGTTTTGGTTGTAATAGGGATTCCCGGCTCGAGGACTCATTTCCGATTCCTCCAGTTGGAACTCCCAATTCAGAGCTCTATTCTAAACATGGTGTTGGCCCCATTGCCTTTAACGAGGCATGGATCCGATACACGAAGAAAGATGGTGTTTTGCAATGGCCACAAAATGGTAGCTTTGAGCCTGATATATTAGACAATCTAGAAGTAATTTTGTTCAAAAGAAAAGCCCGGCCGGCAATGTTTGACTCTTTCCGCATTTGGCGTAAAGAAGCCAAGCAGAGAGAAATTAAACAGGCAAAAAGAGATAGAAAAGCGAAGGATATGACGATCATACAGGCTGCCCAGCAGTTCAAAGACAATGAGACTGATCGAGCGATTGAAGTCTCAGACAGACAACATCGTATGGCAATAGATAGATGCTACCCTGTGTTGCCTACTTCTCCACAGAGTAAGGATCTTGACGAAGATCCTTTAATGTCCCATTTGTTAAGATTGCCTCCGCCTTTTGTACCAGGAGCCAATGCACCCTTACTGTTGCCACCTGTCCAGCAACCTGTTATTCAGCCAGTTGGTCCGGCTCTTCCACAATTGCCCCTTCCTGCATTGCCACCCCCGCCTCCTACTTCTGTACCTCAGTCTACTTTACCCTTTGGTCCCTCTTGTAACGGTTAGTTCTTCTCCTCCTTTGCTTAATACCTTGTCTCCAGTTTTATTGTCAGATTCTCCTCCAGCTTGCAAACGGTTGGTTGATACTGTTTCTGGCTTTCTCTCCCCCTTCTTTGGGTCTTTTTCTTTGACTCCTGCTCTGTCTTGAAGGCAATCCCGTAGTCAAATCCCAGATTCGGACGAACGAGTTGTGTTGGACTCTCTTGCTCACAAATGGATCATGAGTGGTCCACAGTATAGTGTGCCTGATATCCTGAGTACCTTTCTTCAGTGGAATGCGCCCACGCAGAGATATGTTTTTAATGTCATGTATGATACCCTTGTCAAAGGATGGGAGAATATGGAGTTGGATTTAGCTCCCCAGGGTCTGTTAGATGTACAGGCTAAATTTGATAAAGGACTTATTGTGGGTTCCGAAGTTGAGGATGCTGTAAGGACACTTGTCACTTTCAGGTCTTTATTTTCTTCTCAGACTATTCTTGAACCTGATCCTGCAGTTAGGCAGAAAACAAAACATTACAAAACTCCTTGTTCTGCCCAGCGCCAGTTATAACAGCCTCCCCAGCTTCAGAGGTTGTTACAAAAACCTGACCCTTTTGTTCCGTGACCTTTGCTAGGTCCTAATCAATGCGCCTATTGTAAAGAGGAAGGTCATTTTAAGAATAGCTGTCCGGTTTTATTGCAGTGTAATGGTGGATTCCCAGGGCCGCGAGACCGTGGTGTTTTTCAATCAGCATCTAGAGGTAGAGGGCGAGGTGCGTTGTCTCAAGGACAGCGTTCCTTTCCCCCTCAGAATTATTTGAATTATTTTGATCAGCAGAATACTCAGTCTGCGCAATATTACAATGAAGATTATTGTGTTGAGAGTGAGGCTCAGGATTTTCACACTGGTTAGGACAGCCTTGGACAAAGTAAGGAAGTTGTATCAGTTCCAGTGGATCAGAATGGGCCTTATGTTGAAGTTGTTGCATTAGGTGTTTCAGAGCCCTATCTTTTGGATACTGGTGGACGAGGCAGGGTGTTGGACGGAATTGTCAGAACATCAGCGTTGGCTGTTACCAGAAGCCTATGTACTGCCTGTATTTACTATGGCGCATGGTCCAGCCCATATCAAACTTATGCATACTTGTGGCTCCAGTATGGCAGAATGAAGGAATTCCTAAATGTGCGGAGAATGTGGTGAAACATTGTATCGTTTGTTTAATGCGTAATCCAGGAAAGGGAACCCCAACTCCAGCAGGTCATTTTGCTCCCCCTACTTACCCTTTTGAGGTATTACGAATTGATTACATTCATATGGAACGTTGTAATAACCTCAAGTATGTTCCGGTGGTGGTGTGTGCCTTTTCCAGATGGATAGAGGCCTACCCCCTAAAGGACAATACTGCTTTGTCTACTGCCAAAGTCCTTTCGAAGTAATTATTCCCGAGGTTTGGTTTGCCGCGAATTGTCTGGAGTGACAATGGAAGTGAATTTGTAGGCCAAATTATGCAGAAGGTGTGTGCAAGTCTTGGTATTAGGCAGAAATTCCATGCGACAAACCACCCTCAGTCAGCAGGTTTGGTAGAATGCTATAATGGCACCCTCAAGCTTAAACTGGCGAAGATTCAGGCCAGCACGAGTCTTGCTTGGCCTGACGCACTACCTTTGGCGTTTTATCTACGAGAACTACTGTACATTCTCGTTTAGGACTCAGCCCATATGAGGTCGTTTTTGGGCACCCAGCCAACGCCTGGGGAGTCCCTCAACCTAAAAAGTATTCTGACATCCCGTATCCAATGTTGATTGACTATTTGCATGACCTCACCACTAATTTGCGTGTTCTTCACCAGTAGGTTCAAAACGCTTTGCGAGAGGCCTCTGCAGATCCAGGTCACTCCCTCCAACCCGGTGACTGGGTCTGTCAAAAGAATTTCCAGCGGAAAAAGAATTTGGAACCTCGTTGGGGCCTGCCTTGGCAAGTCTTGTTAGCAACACGTACAGCAGTAAAGGTCGTCGGGAAGAAGAATTGGGTCCATGGTGTGCACTGTAAGAAGGTACCCTTGCCTTTACCTTTTGATCAGCGGGTCCGCAAAGGTATAAGTGATAGTGAAGGCAAAAGGGTCCCCTGATTTGTACCTTTCAGTAGTGCACGCCTGGATCGAACAAACTCTGAGAAAGAAGACGACGACATGTTGCAAGAAGCTGTACCATCACATCTATGACTGAACACAGTAAATCCAGAGACTTTGTTTCAAGAACAAACGATACCTAATAAGACTCGGTACAACTTTAGGTACAGATCAATGAAAGACAATTGAACTTCTTTGTCCTTTGTCTGATTACACTTTTTGAGAGGCATTTCTTTTTCCACTATCCATCAAGTTGCAGGGTCACGGTAGGAGTCTTATACTGTGACCTGAGTAGTGACAGTAGGTCTGCAGGACTTGCAGTGTCATAGGACGGCTAATAATCCCAGCTAAGTGATCTAGGAAGATTGCCGTGAGCAACGCTTTAGAGAATAGATATTAAAGTGGAAAACAGTGATAAGAATGAACAATTGAAAAGTAAATATAAAAAATTGTTGGTTAGTTCATGTGGCATAACTTTATGTATTTTAATATGTTCATGTATTTTATTGGCTTGTGTGAGTTGGGTTGTTCACACTATGCAACAAGCAGCTGTTCCAACTTCTGTTTCTTTGTCTTTTCCTACTACTGCCTCCCCACATCACTTTCATACACTCCCAGAACATGAGCAAATTAGGAGAACAGAATACTTCAATAATTCATTTATTCAGTTGTTACATCAGCATCAACTGGTAGTCAATACTACTGACTGTTGGGTCTGTGGGCTCTTGCCCCATAACACAGAGAGAGGGATGCCATATTTAGTCCTTCCATTTTCCTATGACGGCTCCGCTTGGGCCATATTTGGCCATGTTTTCTAATGTATATCAGAATCAACTTTGATATCCTCCTGGTAGTCCATATGTTGGTAGAGCAGATTTTAGTCACAGTTCTTTGATAAAGGGAATAGTGGCCATAACTAGAATTGCTGAAATTAGTAAGATTCCAGTTGATGAGAAACGAGCATATGATGGCTGGAACGTGACTTGTTATGTTACTAGCCTTACAGATAAGGCTAGACAAAGGAGATCCCCAGCAATTTGGACTGTACCTCATCAAGGTAATTTCTGTCTGCAGATCAATGGCCAAAATGTTAAAAATCAACAGGAAAAGAGTGTCTGTTCCCATACGTATATCTATTCACCTCAGATTTCTTCACCGTTAGTGCCATCACAGGGCACATATTTTGTCTGTCATGATAGAGCCTATACTTGGCTTCCTACCTACTTCTCAGGAACTTGTTATGTGGCTTTCCTTCTTCCTCCAACATATACCGTTCCTTCAGGTCATCATAGAAAAAGACATGGCATAGGGGTTATTGATTCTAAGGACACGACAGGACAAGAAGGAGGTGACTTTATTAAAGGGTTGCTTCCTTTCTGGGGCCCAATGGCCAACAGCAGTGACATCAGTTAGCTAGTTCGTGTTGTTGAGGCTACCATAAATGTAACTTCTGAGCCTTGAGTAATCTGACAGCCGAACTTCAGGTGGATCGCCTTATGACTTTGCAGAACCGGATGGTTCTAGATATTGTCCTTGCAGATCGTGGAGGAGTCTGTAAATTGATTGGGTCTAGTTGCTGCATTTATATTCCTGATAATGCCCCTACGGTATACCAAGCCATCTCTAAGTTGCATGTCATTTCCAAGTCTATACACCAGGACACAGGAGATTGGTCTGTGATAGGATGGTTTTGGGGACTACTGTCCACTTGGGGATGGAAGATACTAACCTTTCTTGGAATGGTTTTGGCCATCATTTTCTCTTGTTGTCTCTGTTAACAGTGTGGCCCTGACATCTGCGGTCTTTGTGCCACCATGTGTGTCCCAAGGCCTGTGTCACAGAAAACAGAGAACATTAAAATGATGTTGCAGCAACAACTTGACGACCTCATGGCCATCGACATCAACTCAGATTAACTTGAGTCCTTTGTGTTTTGCCTGAGTAATGGCAAAAGGAGGGTCTGAGGTTCTTCGGTTCCGACTTCATCCCGTATTTAGCCGCCATTTTGTGTCTCGTCGCCATTTTGTGTTGCCCTCACTCAGGCAGCACGGCGAACGGAGTGTTTTTGCTTTTCTCAGCTAATACGTGTCTCTTCTGTTAAAAATTAACCCCCTGCCCTTGTTTATGAAACCGATGTAAGGGTCTGGCCGAGTTCACTAATCCATGTTCGGGTTGATTGATCCCTGTCTCGACTGACTATTTGGCTTCTTCTATTCTTTTCTTACATTATCTTATCCAACTGGCCTTCGCTATTCTCTCCTTGTATTCTCTCGTTATACAACTATCCTTTGAGGCACACAAATACATCCTGTCACCTGCAAATTGGATTTTCGGTACTAGCACTGATTAATTTGTGGGGAGGGGTAACACACGGGGTCTGAAAGAGGGGCGTATTTGGGACACCTGATAGCTTGTTTTCCAACTTTTCCTATTGGGTTGATTTGTATGTACTGGGGGTAAACGTTGTAAATATGTGTGCTGTATGTACTTCTGGGACAACTGTGCTCAGCTGCAGCTAATAAACCTGGTTTTCTAGGCCCAACAGAGTGTCTCATGTCTCTGTTTGACAAGGCAGGTGAACTCGGGGATTTAAGGCATGCCCTGTGCCGCCAGGCCCTTAAAGGCCCGGTTCTCCAACATTTATATATTTCTAACTGCAATAAATTTATATTATGATAAATAATTTTGTCAAAATCACGTCGGTTGTGGCCTCCTTGCATGCTCGGTGCTCGGTTGCCATGTGACCTTTAAAAAAAGCTTTTGATTGCTTCATAACATTTACCATTGTAACAGTTGGACGACCCCACCCATTTTACTCATTCTCTCTACAGCGTTTGATGAGAGACACCTCTTCTGCTAAGAAAGCTTTTTTGAAAAGTGTTTTCCTGTATGCAAATATCTTATACTACACACAACATGCAACTATCATCTTGATCAATAGTCATGGTCTGTACATTAGCCTTCCACGTGTGATTGCCATGCATCTCAAACGTTCCATCAAAAAAACAAATGTGTGGTACACGAGGCCCCTGGTGTGTGTTTGTGAACATTATTGTGCTCCCTTTTGGCCTGGGTATTCATGGCTCTAAGAAGTATCAGGAGCCATGGACAGATTGCACATCCTTGATCACATGTGACGAACAGTAAACAGCATTGTGTAGATTTATTTTGCTGTACGCTCTGTTGTCAGGCTTTACCAATATAGTAGTGTGTTATATGTGAGAATTTCAGATTCACATTTGACATGCATTGCTTGACTGTAATGGGTGTTATCACTGTGTATGACATAGCCTCACCGTTGATCCTCCCTCCATCCGAGAAGATCCACATGTGTACGCTTCGCGATAGCAACACTTTCAATAATACCGCACACCATTGATATGCGTGTTTGCGCATATCCACAACCTAGACAACAACATGTGATGTTTGCCATTCAATCTTTTCAAACACCATCTCATTAGCGATAGTTGCCGCCCTCCCGACACATGCTAAACTAATGTAAATTGCACACTCTGCGAGGTCAAAACTACAAAAGAAACGCACATAAGTGCACTTCCTGGCAAGGCAGTAACTGAACAACGCCCAGGTCCATGGAATAATTATTCACACCCCTACGCTGGCCTGGCGTAAGCAAACCCAGCCCACTTTGCGTATGCATAAATAGGATAACCAAGATGCCACATGTCCCTCTTCTTCCACACTGCCTCAGGTGATATGGCTGCATCCACCTCGCATATCACAATGTGCAATAAAATAAAAAGGATCCATGAGGTGTACAACAACCTGAAATCATCACTCCAGTTGAATTGTAAGCACTGCTGCCCGTAGTGTTTTCTCACACAACAATGACAGAAGGTGAGCCGAGTGGCTTGGGTGCACAGGGCCTCCAATTGAGCGCAGTGTGGCGGGAGGGATGGGGTGCATCAGCCTGGCAGCGCAGGTGTGAACAATCGATGTTGCTGTGCGTAATGATGTGATCTCTGACCTGATTCAGTCTCATCTCTGTCTCATTTTAAAGACCTGCTGGACCGTACTGTAGGCCTGAGCCAGCGGGCAGAGCTGCCCTACAGACACGTAGCGTTGGCTTTTAGGATACGGTAGGGAGCTTGCTACTAAGTGTACATGCACACAGCCTTCCGCCACTGCATTACACGCACACATTATCCTTCTACCATGCACTCTGTTCCTTTCTATGTGAACCTTCATATAACGTATTATTATTTAATCTTGTGAATTTTTATGCACTCCAACTCCTCTTTGAACCATGATTACCACTAACAGTTGGTAGATCATACTTCAAAAACAAAGGATGCACTCAACTCCTGTTTCCTATCAAGCTTGAAATAAACATTCATTTACCTCCAGACGTTTCCACCATTCATTTCTTTCTCCGTTTTCAGACACTGAATTGATTGGCTCAAGATGGGCAGAGGGGGAGCTCATCCAGTGATGATGCCCTGGGCATTCTGACGTTTCCATCGCTGTATCAAGACACCGTCCCCGACCAGAGACCTGCTTTCTTACTGTACAAAAGTACCCCGGACTCAGAGCTTGCACCAACATGTCGTGGGATACACCGGTGGTGGCAGGTGAGCAGTGAAACCTCGGTGTGCAGGACCTACAATTGAGCACAGTGCTGGGGAAGGAGCTGGGGTGCAGCACCCTGGGTGCATAGGTATATCCATGCGATTTTCCCGTATCTGATAATGTAGGACCATGTTATCAAAGAACGGCGATATCGCCGCTTTAGCGGCAGGAAACTGCTGCTAAAGCTGGGATAATGAGCTTGATAATATGCCCTTGTGAATTCCCATAGAAGCCCAGGTTCACACCAGTATCTGGGCTTCTATGGGAATTCACAAGGGCATATTATCAAGCCCCTTATCGCTGCTTTAGCAGCAGTTTCCTACAGCTAAAGAGGCGATAATGTTATTGCCGTTCCTTGATAATATGGCCCCTAATCTCTGGCCTCATAGGTTTCATTTTAAGGACTTGCTGGACCACACTCTTTCTCGCTGACCCCAGCGTCCTAGACAAATGGGTGACAGGAGGGTAAACACTAAGGGCTGGGTGCAGTAGGCCGACGCTCTGTCTCATCCTCCCTCTCTTCTTTTGACTCTTCTGCCCCTTCTCCCTTCCACCCACTCCCTCCCATTCTCACTATCGTCCTTTCATTAGGACTATCTTTCTTTACCTCTTCCACATAGCACACATACTTATGTTTCATTTTTGTCTTGCAGGTTTTCTACGCTGCTTCCACTGGAGTCCAACCCACGTTTTTTATATTATAATGTTTGTTCTATTAAACTTATGTTTCCATAGGTTTCCAGAGGTCTTCTTTTTCTGACAACACTTGTCTATAGTTTATTGCGAACATCATCTGTTCATAGGAGATTATGAGGGTAAACCTTTGTAATATTACAGTGAACCTACCAAACATAATCTAACTGACTATTACACAAATGAAGCCTGGGTGATTCTACAACTGCAAGAGTTCTATGAGTGTATCACTTCATGACACCATGAGTACTGCCCGTGTGATTCCAGAACCAATAAGGCACTGCCTAGGACCACCAAGGCTTTAGGGACTGCTGAGGCCCACCCTGCATATTTAAGTAAAGCCCCGGCTTGTGGCGATCCCCGGACTTCAGTTGACCTTGAACCACCTGAAAAATTTGTAAACAATACCCTTGAAGGAGGCGGTCCCTTAGGCTGAGAAACGTGTCTGTGCCCTTCAGCGCCTAATTTACATGTGACATTAAGATCCCCAGTCCTACAGAGACCCCGCAATATAATAATTGGATTGGCCACGGAACATTACCCACCAGGGGCCTCATTTAAATGAATGGGTGAGACCACACTTTTTTTCTTCCTCTCCATTTTTACCATCCGCATCCCCTCTATTAAGAGATACAAGGTTTTCCTCCTCTCGCTTCAAGTAATCAAACAAGGATTTGCTATCACAAGGTGGAAGCCATGCACCCGCCCTCTAATAGCAAACACAAATGCCTCGCAAATGCACACCCCGGAACATTGTATGAGCTGCACCTGAGAGGTCGCCCTCCCTAGGACCATGATACATTTGTTAGTATAAACTCATACTAACACTACTTACACACGTGTAGTACAGCGACCAGTGTGTAGTGAAGAATCAGAGAAAGCACAAAATCTAAAAATATAAATCCTACCAGAAGTCGGATGACATAGTTCAATGAGCCGACGACCCTGGCATAAGTAGAAACAGCTACACAAAGTAAACGGGTCTTCAGCACAACACAAGCAATTTTGCAATATTGGTGAGTGCTGCTTTCTTTTTACCTTCTCCTGCTCGTCGCCAAATTTACATAGTGAAGAGTCAGACAGCAGTGGATCCGATAAGTAGATTTATTACAGGAAAACAAGATACCTGAAACAGCCACCAACAGGAGCAGACAGCAAGGCAACCGTCTTCTCCAGCACAGTGTACAAACTCTGCAAGGTTACCCTCATGACACCCCTACATTCTAACATTACGTACTAAGATTCTAGTAGTATTACATATTAACATTCTACTATGACTTACATTAGAATACTACACAGAGCACATGACTTTACAGCAATTTCAGTTTCCTAGCTCTCCCATTTGTTTATCCGAAATACATCAATACCCACAAAACAACATTTTGAAATTTTTCAAAGCACAAAAGCTTTTGTGATTTGCATACCTACATCATTTCTCAAATACTTCTTCTGCTTTTGCAACATATATTCAGCATATCGCAAGCAAAAGTTACACTCAAAATGAGGCTAGAACAAGAGCTCTTGAAGCATTCTGCACTATTAATCCTTCTCAATTTCAAACAAAGCATGTTTCAAGAAAAACACAACCATCACCATATACATGACATTTTCATCAGCCTTACTTGACACAGATCACCATGTAAACATTTATGCGATTTTTTAATAGATGTACACCTTCAAGCCATCTTTCCCACAATATGTACCTCTTTGCATCTTTAAGCAAACTCAAAAGTCCCACCATATATATAGCTATGTGCAAGGACAAAAACTATACCTCACCATCTAAGCTTATGGAAATTGGTCATATAAGTTAAAAACCACATTGACAAACACTTCCCAATATATACCTAACAACTATTACTTGTTTCTAATTCATATACATGCAAACAACATGTTCTCATCCTTTATTTCTTACCACACTATTCCTGTTCAATAATGTAACTAAAAGTACTACTACTCCCATAATGCATATGACAGATGTATCTATTCTGCATATGATGTTTAGACATTTAAAACATTCTTAGTTCCTCATTGCAACTTTCCACAAAACTATAATGTTATTTTTCAATGTAATTTACAGTCAGCAATTCATGTTTGATATGTATCAAAAGGAGGGAAAGGAAAATAAGGGGCCAGTTCACTTCCCCTAGTAAATGTATAAATCAATTAGAGCTGGCTCCTAAAGAAGCTGCTAGTGTTTGTTAATAGGCTGGAAAAACATTTATTTTTCATAAAGTCCCTCACACACCAACCTAGTTGGTGTCATGCTTCATCATCGGGACCCACTCAAGGCACCGAATGTACCGTGGGTGTGCTGCGGTGCTTGACTACAGCGGTGCAGGTTTTGTCAAGTGAGTGTGCAGTGCTGATGTGAAGAGTGTGTTTTAAAAGAGTCCTTAGGGTTCCAAGTATCCAAAGTACTATTTTAATAGTGGGCCTTAGGCAGTATTAAAAACAAGGCGATGGATGTGAATGGAGGTGATTAAGAACTTCCATATTCTATGTGGTCAACATATTTCAGCCTTAAATTAAAACCGGCTTTCTTCAGGAACTTATGTGAGTGAAAGTTAAAAGGTGATGGTCTAGGTGAGTGTTAAGACAAGACATGTGACAAACTCGCTAAGGTGTGCTACATGTAAGATGATTGTTTCTTCTAGCGGCGTATTCTTTGACATTTACACTGAAAAGCCCCATGAATTCCGGGAGGGGGCCTGACCTTTAGTCACACATTCATCAAGATCTACGACCCGTTTTCAAACCTGTTGCGGCCTGCATCGACGGAATTCTGATGCAGGCCGTAACAGGTTTAAGACTGTGATGAAGGCATAAGCCAAAAGGTGTTGTTTTTGCCATTAAAATATATATTTGCAGCATATTCGAGTGTCTGGTAATTCCTACTGACGAGGAGGATGAATTTCATATATATGGCGGTCGCCAGTAGGTAGTTATAGTTAGTATTGTTTTCTATAGGAAATCCGCAACATTCTATTGGGATTAACTTTGGCGCCGGTTGAGGAATCTGCCTGTAATTTTTCTTAAATTTGCCTCGCTGCGCTCTGCTCCTTCCCTGAATGTTTTGGGGGGATTCGTCAAGTGGGGGCCGAGATAAAAGGGGGGTACCAAAATGTGTTTTCCTATGTTAATTTCCATAGGGCGGTTGGACTCACTTTTAGTCCGAACGGCTGAATGGATTTCCACAAAACTTGGCAAAATTGTAAGGACCTGTAGCCCGATGTGCCTTTGATATGTCTCAAGATATGTGCTCCAGTGGATTTTGAATAATTTAGGTTCAAAAAAATATATATATCTGGGTTTAGCCTAACCACACATCTGATCTGATTGGCTGTCAGCACTTCATCCAAGAAGTGTTGGCAGCCATCCTGGGACCAATATACATGATAGCACCTCATTAAAAAGTGTTGTAGTTAATAGAGGGTTTTAGGACTTTCGTTACATTATAAATCATTTGTTGATGGTACCATACTCATTTTAGGAATTGTGGTGTGTTCTAAGGTGATTTTACCATGTGAAAAAGCCTTCTGCTGTGATATCATGAATCATGTTTGAAAGAAAACTAATATCTCATGATTTTCCCAAAGTGGTTTGGAAGGAGATCTATAAGCTAAACTGAAAGCATATTTTTTGTAAATTCACATTATCTTTCTCAGTCATGTGAGAATGAAGTCCGGCATTCTCAGTAAAACATGTACATCCAACAAGGACAGAGACTGTCAGTTGATTCCTTTGTGTTCTACTGCAGCCTCCTAGAGTGTTCTAAAGAACAACTAGAGCACTAACAGTCCTATTTATTACAAAGGTATAGCACACCTGAAGCCATCGTGATGGGAATAAAGTGGTAACTCTTAAAACATTTAATTTAAAAAGGAACAAAATGAGGGGTATATTATGCCATAGAAAGTATTATTAGTGCTGCAGAAAGAAAAATTAGGGCACATGTTGAGTGACTTCTCAAATCCTCTTCTATTTCATTAAAATATTCTGACATGCAGTCTCCCAAGATGGCCACCAGAGACAAAAGAGCCCAAATGTAGCCCAAATATCACCCAGATGTTGCCCAAGTATAGCCCAATGACAGAATGTCCCAGAGTGTTCTAAAGAACAACTAGAGCGCTAACAGTCCTACTTATTACAAAGGTATGGCACACCTGAAGCCATCTTGATTGGAATAAAGTGATAACTCTTAAAACATTTAATTTAAAAAGGAACAGAATGAGGGGGTATATTTTGCCATAGAAAGTATGATTAGTGCTGCAGAAAGAAAAATTAGGGCACATTTTGAGTGACTTCTCAAATCCTCTTCTATTTCATTAAATAAATTCTGACATGCAGACTGAAACATGCACTTTGAATACCAGAAGCAGACTTCCCCGGTGAGCAGTAGCTTTACTACAGTGATCTAATGAGCAACTAGAGTGCTAACATTCAGAATTTATGGCAAATGTGTGACACATCTGAATGCCTTCTTGATGGAACCAAAGTAAACAAGCATTGAAAAAATGCAATAGATCTCGCCCTCGTTTAAGTTAAAGCCATTCTGTTTGTAATGAGGTGGCTTTTTAGCCTTGCTTTTATTAGTGTTTTTTAAACTTTCATGTAAATAACATGCATCTGTATGCATATATGTATATGTATGCATGCATTTATATTTGTATTTATATAGATATACAGATTATATATGTTTATATATGTATGTATATATATATACATACACATACATATATATATGCATATGCATATATATGCATATATATATATGTGTATATGTGTGCGTGTAGAGAGAGGTAGAGAGGTAGAAGTGTAGAGGTAGAGAGGTAGAGGTAGAGAGGTAGCGGTAGAGAGGTAGAGACTAGTAGAGAGAGAAGTAGAGAGAGGTAGAGAGGTAGAGAGTAGAGAGTGAGTAATAGAAAGTAGAGAGTAGAGAGTGAGTAGTAGAGAGTAGTAGAGAGCAGTAGAGAGAGTAGCAGAGAGTGAGTAGTAGAGAGTAGTAGAGTGAATAGTAGAGTGAGTAGTAGAGAGTGAGTAGTAGAGAGTGAGTAGTAGAGAGTAGTAGAGAGTAAGTAGTAGAGTGAGTAGTAGAGAGCAGTAGAGAGTGAGTAGTAGAGAGTGAGTAGTAGAGAGTGAGTAGTAGAGAGTAGTAGAGAGTGAGTAGCAGAGAGAGAATAGTAGAGAGTAGTAGAGAATGAGTAGTAGAGTGAGTAGAAGAGACTAGTAGAGAGAGAGTAGTAGAGAGTGAGTTGTAGAGAGTAGTAGAGAGTGAGTAGTAGAGTGAGTAGTAGAGAGTGAGTAGTAGAGAGAGAGTAGTAGAGAGTGAGTAGTAGAGAGTAGTAGAGAGTAAGAAGTAGAGAGTGAGTAGTAGAGAGTAGTAGAGTGAATAGTAGAGTGAGTAGTAGAGAGTAGTAGAGAGTGAGTAGTAGAGAGTGAGTAGTAGAGAGTAGTAGAGAGTAAGTAGTAGAGTGATTAGTAGAGAGCAGTAGAGAGTGAGTAGTAGAGAGTGAGTAGTAGAGAGTGAGTAGTAGAGAGTAGTAGAGAGTGAGTAGCAGAGAGAGAATAGTAGAGAGTAGTAGAGAGTGAGTAGTAGAGTGAGTAGTAGAGACTAGTAGAGAGAGAGTAGTAGAGAGTGAGTAGTAGAGAGTAGTAGAGAGTGAGTAGTAGAGTGAGTAGTAGAGAGTGAGTAGTAGAGAGAGAGTAGTAGAGAGTGAGTAGTAGAGAGTAGTAGAGAGTAAGAAGTAGAGAGTGAGTAGTAGAGAGTAGTAGAGAGTGAGTAGTAATGAGTGAGTAGTAGAGAGAGAGTAGTAGGGAGTGAGTAGTAGAGAGAGAGTAGTAGAGAGTAGTAGAGCAGTAGAGAATGAGTGGTAGAGAGTGAGTATTTGAGAGTAGTGGAGTAGGAGAGAGTAAGTAGTAGAGAGTAGTGGAAAATATTCCAAAGTTTGGCACAGCACCACTTGCACAATAAGTCCAATCAAATCATAGCACTTTGAGTCCTTATTGAAGCGCTGAATCTTGGTGTATATTTAAATGCTTTTATTTTCCTTAAGTTTATGTACCACAGCCAGCCGAAACGTTTCGTTCATGATAATCCAAATCCAAATGTTTCTCAAGAAAAGTCATTTTCAATCGTTCGGAATATCGGTGTTTGGGCAGATATGACCCAGGGACCCCCAGTATGCAAGGGGATTAGTCCCCTCTCTGCAAACGCGCCAGTGGCCTGCGTTGCAGAGAAGTGTAAAAAGGGGCATAGCCTCATTACACCTCTGTGCAGTGCAGCCCCCTGGCGCATACTGGAGGTTCCAGGTGGGCTAGTTGGCCCCCAGGGACCCCTAGTATGCAAGGGGAATTAGTTCCACCTCCTCAAACATGCACGGGGGCTGCGTTGCAGAGAGGTGTTAAAAAGGGTGTGGACTCATTACACCTCTCTGCAATGCAGCGCCCTGGCGCATACTGAAGGCTCCTGGTGGGCTAGTTGGCCCCCAGGGACCCCCAGTATGCAAGGGGAATTAGTTCCCCCTCTGCAAACTCTGCAGGGGGATGCATTGCACAGAGGTGTAACAAGGGGCATAGCTTCATTACACCTCTGCAATGCAGCCCCCTGGTGCATACTGGAGGTTCCAGGTGGGCTAGTTGGCCCCCCGGGGCCCCCAGTATGCAAGGGGAATTAGTTCCCCCTCTTCAAACATGCACGGGTGCTGCGTTGCAGAGAGGTGTAAAAAGGGGCGTGGCTTCATTATACCTCTCTGCAATGCAGTCCCCTGGCGCATACTGGAGATTCCTGGAGGGCTTTCAGGTCTTACATAGTTAGGAATTAGCATTAAAAAAAACTTTGAAATTCACTGAAAAAAACATAGGTTTCAGGCCTTATATAGTTAGGAATTAGCATTTAAAAAACCTATGAAATTCACTGAAAAAAACATAGGTTTCACACCAGTTATAGTTAGGAATTAGCATTTAAAAAACCTATTAAATTCACTGAAAAAACCATAGGTTTCACACCAGTTATGGTTACCTGGAAATTTTACTGGCATAAAACCATTGAAATTCCCATGTTATAGTTAGTTGGACTCACTATAACTTGCGCACCTGCAATGCACTGCTGATGACGTCACATATTACATCACTCATGACATGGTCAGTGACATCACTCATGAAATCACTGATGACACCATCCTTGTGACAGAGAGACTGACCTCCTTTCAGTGTAATGTAACCCTTGAAACAAATATTAAAAAATAGAAACTAACATTTTCAAAAAAGTGGAGATACCTATACCAGTTACAACAACCAATTCAGTAATTCCACCATTTACCTACACATCCACTCATTCACCAACAGTTCTATATAGTCAGTCATACATATACTCACTCATCATATGTAGTGAGACACCTATACATCCGTTAACACACCGACAGTCTTCCATAAGTTGCTCACACACATATTCACACATGCAAATAAAATATTGAACATCCATTTTTTTGCATATACAGCTATACACACACTACCACCTTACTTCTAAGGAAACTTACACATACTTACTCTCTTAAACAATCACTTATAGAAACACATACTTATTTAAACAAGAACTATTTCAATGTCTGACTCTCACATATACTCACTTATATACACCAATACTCACATATACTAGATTAAAACATATGTAGTTACTGATAAAGACACTAGTAAGACAGTCATTCACTTACTAACACATACATATACACACTCACTCACCCATACAGTCCGGCACATATGCTGTCTTCAAAACACATACAAACAGTGAGTCAGTCATTGATGCATCTGTGTGCTAAGTAACACCCCCACCAAATCATACAGACATTTATACTGATACTAAAAAAACATCTAATAAGCCATAGAAACACACATGTAGCTACTCACCAACCCATGAACCCACTTATAAACAAAGTGAAACACTGATACAAACATTTAAATATTGAAACAATACTCGCTAACATATGTATTCACTATGATACACTTAATAAGCTAGTTAACCAATCATTTTTTTTTTTTTAAAAAACATCCATTAAGACACTTATTTAAACATTTATTCTTTCATTGACCTTTACATATACATATATAAAACATGTTTATTTTTCAGAAAGGCACACATTCACTGGATGGTGTCATCAGTGATGTCATGAGTGATGTCACTGACCATGTCATGAGTGATGCAATATGTGATGTCATCAGCAGTGCATTACACGCGCAAGTTATAGTGAGTCGAACTAACTATAACGTGGGAATTTCAATGGTGTTATGCCAGTAAAATTTCCAGCTAACTATAACTGGTGTGAATCCTATGGTTTTTCAGTGAATTTAATAGGTTTTTTAAATGCTAATTCCTAACTATAACTGGTGTGACACCTATGGTTTTTTCAGTGAATATATATATATATATTCCACTCAATTGAAAAAATATTCTGGCAATCCGCTTGGTATATTGTATTAGTTTAGTCCACACACTGTGAAACCTACGCATTTCGAACATAACGTTCCTTCTCACGGCAGTGTCATACAATTGTCCCTTTTCACTTTCCATATATATACATTTTGGACATTAGTGATGCATGCTGGGATATGAAGTTTATACAGTTATTTGTATATAACTTTATTCAATTACATTTTTTAACTTACGTCAGTTGTTTGTGCATGATGTATAGCAACTACGGTTGATGTTTTCATACCATTTACACTATTTGTGTTATGCTGGTGTTCGTTCCAAAAGAAATAATGAGAAGCTGAGCGCAATCGTGGGCTTAGTGCCCTGCTACGCACTGTATTTTGCGCATGTGTGTTTCCAAATTAACTGTTTGGTTCCTTTATGCATCGTATCTTGACGCTTGCATCTGTCAATACGCGGCTGAGCAGTGTGTTCCTGTGCACGTGTGGTTGTTGTATAAACCTGGTTAAATTGCTGAGTATAAGCAGCGTCATGTGTGTGTACACAGTGTTTTTCTATGTCTAGGGCTGAGTGCCCTTGCCACTGCTCTGATCTAGTCGCAGTTAATGTCCAAATAAATTCAAAATGTTTATTGTCTGCAGCTTAACTGCGCAGTAGTTCATAATTACATTCCCACAATTTTACATAACCTCATGTTCCAGGTTGGTTTTTCTGGTCCTGTTACTCGTGGACGAGAGAATTTATTGTTCGTGACATGCAACAATTCAAAGATGAAAATAAAGTTCTTCGTCCCCATTCAATCCTGTAGGCTGTGTGGTTCTAAATCCCATGATTAATTTGGATTCCAATCTTCGTAGTTTTAATTTCCTGTTTCCTCCTCGTTCATGCTGCGGTATCATGGCTAGGCCAAAATATTGAATGTCCTTCCAAGTTTTATTAGTGTGGCTAGTGATGTGTTTCGCCATAGTATAGGAATGATCACCATTTTGGATGGCCCGTGTATGTTCCAAAATTCTCTTCTTTAGAGTACAGGTCGTGCTGCCAATGTAACTTTTTCCACAGCAGCATTGGAGCATATACACCACAAATGTGGTTTCACAGGTGATGTGATTCTTAATTGTGAAGATTTTTCCAGTTGGGTCTTTCAGATTTTTTAGATTCTTTCCTATCTTGCAAGCCTCGCAGGTGTGGCATTTGGTAAATCCTTTGTTTTTGTCTGTAAGCCAATTGTCAGTTTTTTTTATTTCAAAGTGGCTATGCACCAGATGATCCAAAAGGTTGGGTGCTCGCCTGAAAGTCATCAATGGCCGGTCTCCTGTGTTTTTTCCTATGTCGGGATCCTTTTGGATTATATGCCAGTATTTTGTCAGGATTTTGGGGATTTTATAGCTTTCTTTATTGTAAGTAATGATCATACGTGGTGATTCCTCTTTATTTTTTGTGTCATTGGTATCAGATTTTTTCTCTTCTTTGGTTAGCAAGGTTTCTGCTCTAGTTTTTCTTCGGGCCGCCAATTCTCCTCTATGGATGTTAGAATGTTTATAGCCCCGTTGGGCAAATCGCTTTTTGGTTTCCTTGAATTTCTTCTCCATTTTGCTTTCCTCAGAACAGTTTCTCTTCATTCTGAGGAGTTCTCCAAACGGAATGCTTTTTTTGAGTTTCTCCGGATGAAAGCTATGACCATGCAGTAGGCTATTGGTGGCAGTTTTCTTTCTGTGTACTGTTTGTATTTTGTTGTCACCCACATAAACTTTGGTGTCCAGAAATTCCACCTCCTTGTTGCTTATTGAGTATGTGAATTTTAAGCCCACATCATTGTCATTGAGTATATTGAAGAAAGTCTGAAATTCTGACTCGGTCCCCTTCCATAGCAGTAAGAGGTCATCAATGAAGCGTAACCATAGCGCTACGTTCGCCATGTGATGGTCATTTTCTTCTCTCCAAGCTTTGCTCCTCTCCCACCACCCCATCATGAGGTTAGCATAGCTTGGAGAGAAAGGAAACTCCCATCGCAATTCCACATTTTTGCACATATACTTTTTTGTTGACCAGAAATACATTGTTGTAGAGACATAGTTTGATCATTTCTATTAACATTTTTGAATGTTCGAATTCCTTGATGGGACATTGTTGCAAGAAATATTGAATAGCTCTTATGCCTATCTCATGTTCAATTGAAGTGTATAATGAGAAGACATCTATTGTCATTAGTAAATATGTGGGCTGCCATTGTGTGTCCATCAATATACGTAAAAAGTCCCCTGTGTCTTTGATGTATGAACTCAACGTTGGCACAACTGGGGACAAAAAGTGATCGACATATATAGAAATGTGTTCCTACAAACTGCCACAGCTGGATATAATTGGCCGTCCAGGGGGTTTATTGAGTGTCTTATGAACTTTGGGGAGGAAATATATGGTGGGAGTGATTGGATATTCTACCATAAAAAACTTCCATTCCTCCTCCGTTTTAAGGCCTTCTTCTTTCCATGAATTCAATTGTTTGCCTAGTTCAATCCTGTAGTTTTGTGTTGGGTCTTTTGGTAAGAGTTCATAGTTTTTGGTATTGTTCAGTTGGCGCATTGCTTCTTCTATATAATCGGATTTTTCCAAGATTACAATATTTCCGCCTTTATCAGCCGGTTTGATCTCAATTGTTGCATTTGTCTTCAAAGTTTGTATTGCCAGGCGTTCCGTTTTACTCAAATTCTCTCTTTCTCGATTGTCATTTTGTTTCATTTTATCCAAGTCTCCCAACACAAGTTCATAGAAAATGTCAATTTTATTACCAGGATGCATCACTCGGCAAAACTTTGATTTGTTTTTGAATTCTGTTGCTCTTCTTTTATCAGTCGTGACATTCATTTCTTCCAATATTTGTGTGTCGGTCACTTGTGAGGCTGCTGTTTTATTAGCCAGTTCATAGGCTGTACGAAGACATGGTATTTCACCTATATTGTAATCACCAGATATTTGACTTGTTCCTTGATCGCTTAGGTCAAGACTTGTACCTTTGTATGAAGGATACTTTGTGAAGTGTTTCCTTAACTTAAGTTTTCTTATATATTTATAAAGGTCGATTTTTGTGTGACTATATAGAACTGTTGGTGAATGAGTGGATGTGTATATAGATGGTGGTATTACTGAATTGGTTGTTGTAACTGGTATGGGTATCTCTATTTTTTTGAAAATGTTAGTTTCTATTTTTGTATATGTGTTTCAAGGGTTACATTACACTGAAAGGAGGTCTGTCACTCTGTCACAAGGATGGTGTCATCAGTGATGTCATGAGTGATGTCACTGACCATGTCATGAGTGATGTAATATGTGACGTCATCAGCAGTGCATTGCAGGCGCACAAGTTATAGTGAGTCCAACTAACTATAACGTGGGAATTTCAATGGTTTTATGTCAGTAAAATGTCCAGCTAACTATAACTGGTGTCAAACCTATGGTTTTTTCAGTGAATTTAATAGGTTTTTTAAATGCTAATTCCTAACTATAACTGGTGTGAAACCTATGGTTTTTCCAGTGAATTTCATAGGTTTTTAAATGCTAATTCCTAACTATATAAGGCCTGAAACCTCTGTTTTTTTCAGTGAATTTCAAAGGTTTTTTTAATGCAAATTCCTAACTATATAAGACCTGAAAGCCCACCAGGAATCTCCAGTATGCGCCAGGGGACTGCATTGCAGAGAGGTGTAATGAAGCCACGCCCCTTTTTACACCTCTCTGCAAAGCAGCCCCCGTGCATGTTTGAAGAGGGGGAACTAATTCCCCTTGCATACTGGGGGCCCCTGGGGGCCAACTAGCCCACCTGGAACCTCCAGTATGCGCCAGGGGGCTGCATTGCAGAGGTGTAATGAGGCTATGCCCCTTGTTACACCTCTCTGCAACGCAGCCCCCTGATGCGTTTGCAGAGGGGGAACTAATTCCCCTTGCATACTGGGGGTCCCTGGGGGCCAACTAGCCCACCAGGAATCTCCAGTATGCGCCAGGGGACTGCATTGCAGAGAGGTGTAATGAAGCCACGCCCCTTTTTACACCTCTCTGCAAAGCAGCCCCCGTGCATGTTTGAAGAGGGGGAACTAATTCCCCTTGCATACTGGGGGCCCCTGGGGGCCAACTAGCCCAACTGGAACCTCCAGTATGCGCCAGGGGGCTGCATTGCAGAGGTGTAATGAGGCTATGCCCCTTGTTACATCTCTCTGCAACGCAGCCCCCTGATGCGTTTGCAGAGGGGGAACTAATTCCCCTTGCATACTGGGGGTCCCTGGGGGCCAACTAGCCCACCAGGAGCCTCCAGTATGCGCCAGGGGGCTGCATTGCAGAGAGGTGTAATGAGGCCACACCCTTTTTTACACCTCTCTGCAACGCAGCCTCCGTGCATGTTTGAAGAGGGGGAACTAATTCCCCTTGCATACTGGGGGCCCCTGGGGGCCAACTAGCCCACCTGGAACCTCCAGTATGGGCCAGGGGGCTGCATTGCAGAGGTGTAATGAGGCTATGCCCCTTGTTACACCTCTCTGCAACGCAGCCCCCTGATGCGTTTGCAGAGGGGGAACTAATTCCCCTTGCATACTGGGGTTCCCTGGGGGGCAACTAGCCCACCAGGAGCCTCCAGTATGCGCCAGGGGGCTGCATTGCAGAGAGGTGTAATGAGGCCACACCCTTTTATACACCTCTCTGCAACGCAGCCCCCGTGCATGTTTGAAGAGGGGGAACTAATTCCCCTTGCATACTAGGGGTCCCTGGGGGCCAACTAGCCCACCTGGAACCTCCAGTATGCGCCAGGGGGCTGCATTGCACAGAGGTGTAATGAGGCTATGCCTATTTTTACACCTCACTGCAATGCAGGCCACTGGTGCGTTTGCAGAGGGGGGACTAATTCCCCTTGCATACTGGGGGTCCCTGGGTCATATCTGCCCAAACACCGATATTCCGAAAAATTGAAAATGACTTTTCTTGAGAAACATTTGGATTTGGATTATCATGTCCTATACTTTGGAATTTTGAAAGACTGACTTTGAGGATGCGATAAATTACTCAAGCCTTCCCGAATTGTGTGGGTAAAATTGATACCTAGTCACTTTGAATAAGAATGTACATACGTCTCGTCTAACATTTGGAAGAAATATCTAGTTATATGACAACAGGATACCGACATAACTTGATAGAATTAAGAACGCCCTGAAGAAGTTCTGTTGTACAGAACGAAACGTTTTGGCTGCCTGTGGTACATAAACTTAAGGAAAATAAAAGCATTTGAATATACACCAAGATTCAGCGCTTCAATAAGGACTCTAAGTGATATGATTTGATTGGACTTATTGTGCAAGTGGTGCTGTGCCAAACTTTGGAATATTCTCCACTACTCTCTACTACTTACTCTCTCCTACTCCACTACTCTCAAATACTCACTCTCTACTACTCATTCTCTACTACTCTACTAGTCTCTACTACTCTCTCTCTAATACTCACACCCTACTACTCACTATCTACTACTCTCTACTACTCACTCTCTACTACTCACTCTCTACTACTCTCTCTCTACTACTCACTCTTTACTACTCACTCTCTACTACTCTCTACTACTCACTCTCTACTTCTCACGCTCTACTACTCTCTACTACTCACTCTTTACTACTCTCTCTACTACTCTATTTCTACTACTCACTCTACTACTCACTCTCTACTACTCTCTACTACTCACTCTCTACTACTCTCTCTCTACTAGTCTCTACTACTCACTCTACTATTCACTCTCTACTACTCTCTAGTATTCTCTCGCTGCTACTCACTCTCTACTACTCACTCTCTACTACTCTCTACTACTCACTCTTTACTACTCTCTACTTCTCACTCTCTACTGCTCTCTACTACTCACTCTACTACTTACTCTCTACTACTATCTACTACTCACTCTCTGCTGCTCACTCTCTACTACTCTCTACTACTCACTCTACTATTAATTCTACTACTCTCTACTACTCACTCTCTGCTACTCTCTCTACTGCTCTCTAGTATTCTCTACTACTCACTCTCTACTCTCTATTACTCACTCTCCACTCTCTACCTCTCTACCTCTCTCTACTTCTCTCTCTACTAGTCTCTACCTCTCTAGCGCTACCTCTCTACCTCTACCTCTCTACCTCTACACCTCTACATCTCTACCTCTCTCTACACGCACACATATACACATATATATATGCATATGCATTTATATATATGTATGTGTATGTATATATATATATATTACCTACTGGCGGTCAGATTTTTTTCAATGTTAAATCTCAAAATTCTATTTGGAATAACTTTGGTGCCGGTTGACGAATCTGCCTGACAATTTCCTCAAAATGGCCTCGTCGAGCTCCGGTCCTTCCCTGAAGTTTGGGGGCGATGCGTCAAGCCGGGGCCGAGATAAAAGGGGGGTCCCAAAACGCGTTTTCCCCATGTTAATTTCCATAGGGCGGTCGACCTCACTTTTAGCCCGAACGGCTGAATGGATTTTCACCAAACTTGGCAAAATTATAGGGACTGGTAGCCCAATGTGCCTTTGCTATGTCTCAAGATATGTGCTCCAGTGGATTTTGAGTAATTTAGGTTCAAAAAAATATATATATCTGTAAGCGCGCCCCGGGACGCGCACCGGGGAGCGCACCAGGCGCGCTACGCGACTTGCGCGCAGAAAGCTGATTGGTTCTTGGTTGTCTGTAAACATTCGAAACAGTCCGGAGCGGCCGCCATCTTGTGTCTCAGTAGGATCGAGACACAAGAGGTGGCAAAAACAAAGGGGGAAATGACCATAAGGGGGCAGGGTTAGACCCCCCCTGACCCCCTATGTTTGATGTGGGGGTCAAAAAAGGGCCCCACGGGGTAAAAAATTATTATTTTTTTTCGATTTTCGCAGGGGGAGCGCCCTGTACGCGCACAGGGGAGCGGACCAGGGAGCGTACCATGGGGGAAACAAGAAAGACAGTTTTTAAAAAATGTAGCTTTTTCATATAAATTGGAGGTAGTTCTGAAAAGAACTTTTTTTTTTTCTTTTTGTTGTTTTGGTTTTTTTTTTGGTTTTTTTAACATTTTTTTTTTTGGGATTTTCAGAACAATTTTATATTTTTTTTGTAGTTTTTCTGGGGTGAAACAAAAGACAGGGAATTGCAAACAGCTCAACTGGAGCAAAAAAATAGAAAAAAATTAAGGTTGCTTGCTGCAGTGATGGTTGTCTGCAGCTCGATTAAGTAAAGTGATGCTCTGCTCACCATATGAGATCGTTTTGTTGCAATATATGCAAAGGAATTTAAATTTGGAAAACTTGGTTTGGACATTAGGAACCATCTCCCTAGCCTCTTCACCCGATGGAGTGGGTTGGTTGGAGGTGCTGGAAGTAGAAGGTTGGGGAGGGTTCTTGGTCAGTTGCCTGACTTCTGCTCTTGAATAATTGTTTGGGTGCTTCCTCTGCATGTGCCTTATCATTGTGTGGTTCCCAAACGCATATTTTTTGTTTGGGTTCCCTCTTGACAGTTCTTGGTCACAGATGAGGCAAGTCACCTTTGCTGCATTTACGTTTTTGGCACCCCTTGGCATTTTGAAAAACTCCCAAATAAAATGTTCTTTGGGTTTGTATGGGGATTGTCCTCAGGCAGATATTGCCTCTCCTCCTGCTCCTCTTCGTCCTCCTCTTCTTCATTACCACCAATGTGTTCTTGTGGTGGTACTTGTGTTGGTGGTGGAGGTGGTGATGGTCCAGATGCACCTGCAGCTTCTACTACTGAAGCCATTTCTCACAGAATGCAGGTCTTCTTCACTCAAACAGCAAAGTGAAAATGAGGAAAAAAGGTGGGGTATTTCATCATTTGGAAAACAAAACTGTTGTGAACCAATTAAAAGTGTTATTTTCAGGTCACATGACTCGACGCGCTTACGCTACGCACCCCGGGGCGCGTCCCGGGGCGCGCCCAGGGGTGCGTTGCGTTAGCACGTCGAATGCTTCCGGGTGCGTTTACGCCATGCGTATCACGCGGACACGGCTACGCGATACGTCACGATCATGTTTTCGTTCGCGACATTGGCGCTAACGGGACGCTTCCCGGTTCGCACACCAGGGCGCTTCAAACAAGTACGCTCTCCGGGGTGCTCACCGGGCGCGCACCGGGAGCGCTCCAAGGCAAAACATTTTTTTAAAGAAGATAAATACATAAAAAAAATGGGAAAAATAGTAGGGACTGGTAGCCTGATGTGCCTTTGCTGTACTCAAGTGGTTTTTACGAAAATTAACTTTCAAAAAAATATATATTGTGCTACATTGGGCTATATATGTTAGAGCCCAAATGTAGCCCAAATGTTGTCCAATGTAGCCCAAAGTAGCCCAAAGATGGCCACCAGAGACAAAAAAAAACAAATGTAGCCCAAATATCAGCCATATGTAGCCCAACTATAGCCCAATGATAGAATGTACCAGAGTGTTCTAAAGAACAACTAGAGCGTTAACAGTCTTACTTATAAAGTGAGACTTATAGTTAGGAATTAGCATTTAAAAAACATATGAAATTCACTGAAAAACCATAGGTTTCACACCAGTTATAGTTAGGAATTAGCATTTAAAAAACCTATTAAATTCACCAAAAAAAACATAGGTTTCACACCAGTTATAGTTACCTGGAATCTTTACCGACATAAAACCATTGAAATTCCACATTATAGTTAGTTGGACTCACTATAACTTACGCGCCTGCAATGCACTGTTGATGACGTCACATATTACATCACTCATGACATGGTCAGTGACATCACTCATGACATCACTGATGACTCCATCCTTGTGACAGAGTGACAGACCTCATTTCAGTGTAATGTAACCCTTGAAACACATATTCAAAAATAGAAACTAACATTTACAAAAAAAGTGGAGATACCTATACCAGTTACAACAACCAATTCAGTAATTCCACCATTTAAAGTCAAGTCAAGTCAAGTCAGATAATTTATATAGCGCACTACATACCCAGAGGGTCTCAAGGCGCTTAGAAAGGGGAGGAGGATTACTTGTCACACACATCCACTAATTCGCCAACAGTTATATATAGTCATTCATACATATACTCACTTATCATATGTAGTGAGACACCTTTACATCCGTTAACACACCGACAGTCTTCCAAAAGTTACTCACACACATATTCACACATGCAAATAAACTATTGAACATCTATTTATTTGCATATACAGCTACATACACACTAGCACCTTACTTCTAAGGAAACTTACACATACTTACTCTCTTAAACAATCACTTATAGAAACACATACTTATTTAAACAGGAACTCTTTCAATCTCTCACTCTCACATATACTCACTTTTATACATCAATACTCACATATACTAGATTAAAACATATGTAGTTATTCATAAAGATACTAGTGAGACAGTCATTCACTCACTAACACACTCATATACACACTCTTCCACCAATACAGTCCTGCACATATGCTAACTTCAAAACACATACAAACAGTGAGTCAGTCATTGATGCATCTATGTGCTAAGTAACACCCCCACCAAACCATACAGACGCTCATACTGATACTAAAAAAACATCTAATAACACATATACACACACATGTAGCTACTCACCAACCCATGCAGCCACTTATACACAAAGTGAAACACTGATACAAACATTTAAATATTTAAACAATACTCGCTAATATATGTATTCACTAAAATACACTTAATAAGCCAGTTAACCAATCAATCTTTTTTAAAAACATCCTTTAAGACACTTATTTAAACATGTATTCTTTCATCGACCTTTACATATACATATATAAAACATATTTATTTTTCAGAAAGACACACATTCACTGGATGGTGTCATCAGTGATGTCAAGAGTGATGTCAATGACCATGTCATGAGTGATGTAATGTTATTTACATGAAAGTTTAAAAAACACTAATAATAGCAAAGCTAAAAAGCCACCTCATTGCAAACAGAATGGCTTTAATTTAATCGAGGGCGAGATCTATTGCATTTTCAATGCTTGTTTACTTTGGTTCCATAAAGAAGGCATTCAGATGTGTCACACATTCGCCATAAATTCTGAATGTTAGCACTCTAGTTGCTCATTAGATCACTGTAGTAAAGCTACTGCTCACCAGGGAAGTCTACTGCTGGTATTCCAAGTGCATGTTTCAGTCTGCATGTCAGAATTTTTTTAATGAAATAGAAGAGGATTTGAGAAGTCACTCAAAATGATCCCTAATTTTTCTTTCTGAAGCACTAATCATACTTTCTATGGCAAAATGAACCCCCTTGTTTTGTTCCTTTTTAAATTAAATGTTTTCAGACTTACCACTTCATTCCAATCAAGATGGCTTCTGGTGTGCCATACTTTTGTCATAAGTAAGACTGTTAGCGCTCTAGTTGTTCTTTAGAGCACTCTGGGACATTCTGTCATTGGGCTATCCTTGGGCTACATCTGGGTGATATTTGGGCTACATTTAGGCTCTTTTGTCTCTGGTGGCCATCTTGGGAGACTGTATGTCAGAATTTTTTTTAATGAAATTGAAGAGGATTTGAGAAGTCACTCAAAATGTGCCCTAATTTTTCTTTCTGCAGCACTAATCATACTTTCTATGGCAAAATATACCCCCTCATTTTGTTCCTTTTTAAATTAAATGTTTTAAGAGTTACCACTTTATTCCCATCACGATGGCTTCAGGTGTGCTATACCTTTGTAATAGGTAGGACTGTTAGCGCTCTAGTTGTTCTTTAGAACACTCTAGGATGCTGCAGTAGAACACAAAGGAATCAACTGACAGTCTCTGTCCTTGTTGGATGTACATGTTTTACTGAGAATCTCAGACTTCATTCTCATATGACTGAGAAAGATAATGTGAATTTACAGAAAATATGCTTTCAGTTTAGCTTATAGATCCCCTTCAAAACCACTGTGGGAAAATCATGAGATATTAGTTTTCTTTCAAACATGATTCATGATATCACAGCAGAATGCTTTTTCACATGGTAAAATCACCTTAGAACACACCACAATTCCTAAAATGAGTATGGTACCATCAACAAATGATTTATAATGTAATGAAAGTCCTAAAACCCTCTATTAACAACAATGCTTTTTAATGAGGTGCTATCATGTATATTGGCCCCAAGATGGCTGCCAACACTTCTTGGATAAAGTGCTGAGAGCCAATCAGATCAGATGTGTGGTTAGGCTCCGCCCAGATATATATATTTTTTTGAACCTAAATTACTCAAAATCCACTGGAGCACATACCTTGAGACATAGCAAAGGCACATCGGGCTACCAGTGCAAACAATTTTTTGTGGAAATCCATTCAGCCGTTCAAGCTAAAAGTGAGTCCAACCGCCCTATGGAAATTAACATGGGAAAACACGTTTTGGGACCCCCTTTTTATCTCGGCCCCTGCTTGACGAATCCCCTCCAAACTTTCAGGGAAGGAGCGGAGCGCAGAGAGGCTATTTTAAGGAAAATTACAGGCAGATTCCTCAACCGGCGCCAAAGTTATTCCCAATAGAATGTTGCGGAATTCCTATAGAAAAAAATCCTAACTATAACTACCTTGTGGCGACCGCCAGTAGGTAATATATATATATATATTCCAAGGATAATCCGGCTGCAAGGCAGGCTCAGCTCGTCCTGAAAACACGGACACGGACCCAAGTTTTGTGCAAGGTGGTTTATTCGGTGTTAGTGCTCCCAGCCATCATGACGCGTTTCGCGCTACACAGAGCGCTTGATCACATATATATATATATATATATATATATATATATATATATATATATATATATATATATACTGCTTCACTCTCCTTTCACCTGGACTTGCATCCAAAAAGAAAAAGCACTCGCGGGGCCTTTTGAGTCTTTAATTTTGACAGCAAACTAGCAAAGCAACAGCAACAGACGCGTTTCAATAAAAACCTTTTTCCATGTTTACCGAAGCGCCGTCAAGACATGTATTTAAACACACATTTCCTGTATGGCAAAATAGACAAAGGGCAAAAGCAAAATCGCAGCGTCCCTGACACAGCATAATGTAAACAAGCGCCATCTTTGAATGTCCAACAAATGCGACAAAACAACTAAGCAGCCTATATAAGTGCCGACAAAGTCAAAAATTAAAAAATTAATAAGTCACGTCTTGACGCTCTCAAATGGGCTAAGTCAATCCATTATTAGCTCTTGAGACATATAACACATTCAATCATGCCCTGGATGGGCCACAAGGAAATGGTGAAATCCAATTCAAAATGAAAGTACATATCTACATGTCAAATCGTGGCCTCGAACATATCCCACTATATACATATTTACACATTTCTCCTCAATCTGCAATCAATCATATACAATCAATTTTTTTTTCATTTTTCAAACTATTTCATAGATTGCATATTCAAAAATAATCCAGAGGAAGAACAAATCAATAAAATTAAATGAGTAGAGAAAGAAGGAAAAGAGAAAAAGGGGAAAGAGAAGAGAAGGATGGAAAAGAAATGATCAAAATAAATAATTTATATACATATAGACATTGAAAAAGAAGAATGAAAAATTACAAAAATACAAAGGATGGAGATTCACGGATTCATCAATAATATCGCCATTCCAATGTATTTATCCTACATCTCAGTTCCTCCATTGACATCTTGGAGATTTTACTCTCCTAAATGGATGGCTAGCTCCTCACTACTACTCAGTCCTAGTGGAGTCTTGGTCTGCAAATCAATGATATACCTTGACTCCAACCTGCGGAGCCTCAACACCCTGTCACCACCCCAAGGATTGATGGGCACCTGGTCTAGGCCAAAATTGCTTAGCAAATCCCTGTTGTGCTGATGTTTTATATCAAAATGACGCGCGGCAGGGTACGCTTCGTCCCCTTTTGCTATGGCCTGCATGTGTTCTAGTATCCTGATCTTCATCGGGTGGATGGTGCTTCCCACGTAACGTAGGCCGCATGAACATATGAGACAATACACCGTATAAGGAGTTGTAAATGTTGAAATCCTCCAGATGTTCCTATGTATGCCTCCAGTTTTAATTTCAAAGGTCAAGACCATCATGCTCGTCTTACAGGCCTTACACTTCCCACATGGGAAGAACCCTTGTAGAGGGCCAAACACAGATTTGGGAACATCATTAGAATAGGTATGTACCAGATAGTTTTTCAATGACCTTGCCTTTCTAAAGGTGATGAGAGGATTGTGAGGAAGATCTTCTCCTAACACCTCATCGGTCTGAAGAATGTGCCAACTTTTTTTCAAGATTCTCTTTAAATTATTATCACTACTAGAAAAAGTAGTAATGAGGCGAAACTTGCCATCACTGTTTTGCAGGTTCACATTGTGTGTTTCCTTCTTTTTCAATAAGTTCTCTCTTTTGAGGTCATTAGCCCTCATATATGTCTGATTCCTGACTGTAGCCCCACGTCTTAAAGTGTTGCATACTGGCCTGGGCTCCAGTTTGAAACTCACTGTCATCCGAACAATTACGTTTAATCCTGAGAAGTTATCTGTAGAGGATACATCTCAACAGGTTAGTGGGATGCCTACTGGTAGCCTGAAGAACAGAGTTCCCTGCCGTAACCTTCTGGTACAGTCTAGTCTTCAGCTTGCCTGAATTGGAAGTGGTAAAATCAATTCTGTCCACAGATTGACAAAGCCAGAAAACATGTTAATAAAATAGATTCCGCATTCCTCAGACACCATCGTATGGGCTGTATCTATAACAACAATCTGCATTTTGACATGTATGGAATTTATAGAAAGGATGGAGTGCACTTTACAGATCAAGGCAACAGGGTTTTTCTAAGTAACTTGAAACTCTGCATCCGGTTTTATTTGTAGCAGCCATATATACACAACCAACATAACGGCTCTTGTCAGAACAACCCTAGTACCCAAAGTATTGTGAATTTTTTTCCAGAAGGTTTTTTTTTCATTTGTTTTTGGGGATCTTCATGACAACATTGCGATCCCCGCGGACAAGTAGCAAAAAAAGAAAACAAAAGCAGACATTCAATGATCACCAACACACACAAAATGAATATGTACAAAAAAACATTCTGAACATTGCCCTATACACATTGCTATATACATACTTCTTTCAAAGCATGTTTAAACTCACATTTTTGAACTAAGTTTCTTTAACAACCATCTTTCAGACCTATTTCCTGTATTTGCGATTATTCGGTCATCGCAATGGCGTCATTAACTGCGATGATTGCGCATTTTCCATAGAGGGAAAACACATATATGCACACACATTACAGTATACTACACACTAGAGGTTTATTACTGTAGACTTCAAACTGATGTTTTTCTAATGTTTTTTTTAGAACAACAATCCCTAAAACCAATAAACTGTTTTCCCAGTCACTCTGGAGATCGCAATGACGTCTCACCTTGTGATCCCCGTGGGTACGCAGTATATTACGCGTAATAAAAAAAAAAAAATTTGGACACATAACTTGTGTCACTAGCACTTCCACTTTTCAACCATGGGGTCAGAGTATCTCCACCGACCCCTTATTTGGGCTTTCACACACATTTTCAGTTCCTGGAACAGTTCCTAATAGACTAAATGATGTTGCAACTTTCTGTTCAGGTTGCGACCAGCCAATCAGAGCATTCCCCTTGGAGAATGCATTCGCGATTCATCAACAACTGTGAAATAGCTGCCAGAGATATTACTATAATTTTAAACTTAAAGTTCTCAACAACTTCTCAATGGATTTACACCAAATAATCAAAAAGCACTTCCTTGAACCAACATCTACCTCCCTGCCAAATTTGGTGTTAGTCCGATCAGCGGCTCAGGCTATAGAGGTGGTTAAAGATTACTATTGGTATTAACATTACAAACACAACCTTATTTTGCACCCCAAATTCTCAGTTTCCACTGCATGGATCACCTCCAAACATTTCCAATCAATAGTACCCACCATGATACTGTTTTGGCCAAATTTCATGCAGATAGGTCAAATAACGCCAAAGTTATAGCCAAGTCAAAAACGCTTTTCTATGAAAACTAGGTCCTAACTATAACTACCTACTGGCAACTGCCAGTGGGTAATGCATGTAATTATATATATTACATATTTGCTGTCACCAGTAGATAGTTATAGTTAGGACCCAGTTTCCATAAGAAAATGACTGGCCTATATCTTTGACGCCAGTTGACGAATCTTCACAAAATGTTCAAAAAACAGTGTCATATAAAGTCGTGTGGATGGCAAGTTTTGAGATCATACAGGGAAATGTACAGCTCTAATTGGCTGTCAACACTTGAACCAGGAAGTGCTGTTAGTCCTCTTTGAACTCGGCTTTACTGAGTCCTAAAAAAAGTGCAAATAAAGAAAAAGGGAAAGGGTAGAAATACCCTGACTCCCAAGCTATGGTCTTGGGGTTTCTCTGGGAACCCGACCACGCATAAAAGCTTTAAAAAATGTATTACAGCAAGGCTGTGAATAATTCATGGATTTGCTGTCATTTAAAAAAAATACAGTGCAAGCTCCCTGGGTGGGTAAAGATTTAGGGACATATGTAATAGGATATGGGGGCCCTCATAGTCCCTGGTACTGCCACCTCCCTGGGGCAATGAATTATTGAAATGTGGGGGTGCACGCTGCAGTCCCATGGATCGCCTCCTCCCCAGCGCTCAAATAATATATCCGAGGGGTCTGTTGGGGGCCCTGGGGACCACCACCCCCCGTGGGTAAAGTAAACATTGGGGGGAACCTCCAGCCCCCCTCCTGGAACCAAAGTTGGCTAAAAGACCTAAAGGTTACAGGGATGATATATTTAGGCTCAGATTTGACTTGCACAAAACCAGTGAAATTCAGCAGCTATTATTAGCTGAGCTAATTATAACTTACACCCCGCATAAAACTGCTTATGACTTCACATATTACATCACTCCTGACATGGTCAGTAACATCACTGATGGCATCACTGATGACATCTCAAAAGACATTGCTGATGACATCATCCAGTGACTGTGGGTGATTTTAAAATAAGTATTAGTGTTAAATATCTATGTACCAAGGTGTATTTGTGACTGCATGAGTGCCTGTATGGATGATTCAGTGGGTGCATTACTGACTCACTGAATGTATGGGTGATTGACTGGTTGTGTGGATGTCTGTATCAGTCAGTCAGTTGTTGTCTAAGTGTTTGTATAGGTGTGTGAGTTGGTATGTGACTAGCTGTATGGGTGATTGATTTGTTGTCTGAGTACCTGTGGGATTGTCTGAGTACCTGTGTGGTGGGTGAGGGGGGTTATTGCTTGTATGGATGATTGAGTAAGTGAGTCAGTGTATGTGTGGGTTAGCAAATGTATACTTGTGGGGCTGTATGGGTGAGTGATTGAGTGTATGGCTGTGTGGTTGAGTGAGTGGATGTGTCAGCGGTATATGGGTGAATAACTGGATATGTGTAAGGGAGTATAGGTGAGCTAAGGGGTATATGAGTGACTATGGGTGAGTGAGGATGTGTTAGTGTCTGTATAAGTGAGTGAGTGTGTGTGTTTGTATTTGTATGGGTGAGCAAGTGGCAGTGTGATTGACTGTATGAGTGAGTTACTAGGTGTGTGAGTAGCTATTTGTGTGACTGACTCAGTGTATGAGTGGCTGTATCGTTGTATGAGTGGATATGTTAGTGACTGCAATATTGAGTGAGTGGGCATATGAATGGCTGTTTGGGTCAGTGAATAGATATGCATGTAAATCTAGGAATCAGTGGGGCGCTAGAGGGCACGCACACAGTATGGCCGCACTTATGTGAGGCTCCTTCCGCCGGCATAATACATCCTGCAATTATCCTACCTTTTCGGCGACCAAACTTGCTGTAATTGTTCGAGGCACCTCCTCCAGGCTTCCTCCAGACTCTGTGAAAATATCACGGCGATCCATTGAGGCACCGACGAGTTAGGAGGCCCGTAACCTGAGACCGAGCCCTGGCCAGAGGTGGGCGGAGCGGGATTGAGGGCAACCACAGCTACGGCAGCCCGAGGCTCCACACGTGTGAGGTAGGCCACCCCAGGGCCTGCTACAGACTTCGAAATGCGCTATCACTAACTCAGCCCCACTGAACATCGCGACGAGCCTAGACCCCATACTGAGCTCTGACTAATGGAGGTCAACTGGTGAATGCCTCAACACACGAACACACTCAAAAAGACATAGAGTGCCCCGAAGCCCGTGATTTGCTGGGCGTTAAGGACTCACGTCTTGTATGGCGAGAGCGCGGTTGCTGGGCCCTAGCGCAAAGCCTGTTGGTGGACGCTACACACCGGAGCGCTTAACCAGTCACAGCGCTAACTCAAACCTCACCCGCTTGGTCTGACTGTCACGCGACAGAAACGGCTGAACCCGGCGCCAGGGCACAGGACTTAGGCGGATGGCAGCGGCCCGAGTACGGCCACACTGAGCTTGGGATCTATTGTAAGCATAGGCGAAATTTGCGAATTCGCGTACCGCGAATTCACGGTTTTCCCCGCAAAATCGCAAAAAGAAATGCAAATTTGTGAATTTTCCCGGAAATATCGCAGATTTTTTGTGCGATTTGCCCTGGAGTACTTTCTACTGGCTAATCCAGTAAGTGCTCCCTCATTGGGTAAATGTATAGTGCTTTTACTACACTGCAGCTGCGTAAAGGGCCAGAAGATGTGTCTCCAGTGACACACACGGTCACTGGAGACACATTTTCTGGCCCTTTACACAGATGCAGTGTAGTAAAAGCACTATGGGGCAGATTTACAAGCCGCTTGCGCCTCTTTTGCGCCTCAGTTGCGTCACTTTTGTGATGCAGCGGCAGCACAAAAGATGCACCATGGTGCTGGGTATTAACAACATGACTCATCTGAGAGATGCGTCCCGTTGTAAAGCCCTGCGCCATCAGGAGGTGTTCCGACGCAGGGGAGGGCGTTCCTGAGCAGGAACGCCTCCTAAAAGTGGCTGAGTGAAATCTACAAGATTTTACTCAGTCACTTTTAGGCCAATGCTGCGTCAAAACCCTGGGCCTGCTTGAAGTAGGAGCAAGGCTTGATGCAGCATTGGGGAGAAAGGGCCCCCAGAGCATTGCTGGAGCTGCCTCGCGTTTGCGACGGAGCACCAGCAATCCACTGCTTTTATGGCACAGATGTGTGACGCATCTGTGGCGTTTTTGCCACATGGTGCACCGCATTGTAAATGCAGCGCACCATAGGTGGCGGAGCTGCGGCACACAATAACTGCCGCATCCCTGGGGATGCGCCAGTTATTGTGAATCTGCCCCTATACATTCAGCCAATGAGGGAGCACTTACTGATAAGACAGTAGAAAGTACTCCAGTTGAGTAGACGTATTGCACAAAATGGTGGCATCTTCCTGGACAAACAAGCAGGGCGGGATTCATTCTGCCCCCTGTTAGACTCGTTTTTTGTGCCCTTCTGCCCTCTGTTAGACTCGTTAGGTCGTGCAGGAGAAAGCAATGCGAAGCATTGCGTCCAGCTCGACAACTAATGTTGCCCGTCTCCTGGGAATCTGAGACAGGGGTCGGCCACGCGTGGCGATTGGGATCTGTGGACGCGCATGTCCAGGCTGGCGCCATGCCCATCTCCTGCCTCAGATTCCCTGAAGTGCGCAAACACACGCACACAGCCACACTCATGCATGCACACACACACACACATACCCACGCACACACACACACACACACGCACGCACGCACACAGCAACCCCTCCCCCCCACTCCCCACTCACCTGGCTCGTTTGTCGCGACTTCCCATGGTATCTCCGCCGGATCACCTGGCCTGTTCGAAGACGGGGACCCATTGTAATGAGCCCCGCACAGTCCCGGTGCAGGGTGTCCTGGAGTCCCACGTGCGCCAGCCCTGGTGTCTACGCGCGGCATCCATCACTATCCGGCCGCCTCTGCCCAGCTAGACTTCTACTGCCGGTGCGTTGTGCCTCGCCACTCTTCCTGCCCCGCCTGCAGCGGATTGGCGCGACCGCACTAAGCACCGCCTTGTTGTATCCTAGCCATGGAGATTGTCTCTCCGAAGCATAATATGCGTCTAATTCTGTTTTTCTACATGAGGTGGGTATGGAGAACCAGGTGTAGCGCTTGGATCTGTGAGGCGCTTAGAAAAGTGGGCGCTTCGAGCTGAGCCCTGTGTCAGCCACGGGATTAAGCGCAACTT
This sequence comes from Lissotriton vulgaris, assembly GCF_964263255.1. Classification (NCBI taxonomy): domain Eukaryota; kingdom Metazoa; phylum Chordata; class Amphibia; order Caudata; family Salamandridae; genus Lissotriton; species Lissotriton vulgaris. The sequence goes on along the minus strand of NC_141685.1, from coordinate 561,263,099 downwards.
CATCCTTCTTTCGGTGTCTTTAAAACTTGTATTATTAGAGGAACAAAAAAGAGTGTGGTAATGAAGCCACGTATTTAATTCAGCAGAGGACTTGAAATGCTAAGCGGTGCCTACACGTGTGAGAAATAAATGCAGAAGGCTCGTGGCAGGGTCTCCCGAGTCTGTGAGTAAATGTATGATCAATGAGAATAAAATCTTGCAGAACTGCACCCCTGCCTTTCAGATCTTCCTGCGAGTATTGCGTTGCATCTAAGCGCTTGGCCGGCAGTCTGAAGATATCCTAGCACACCAAGAGGAATTCCTTCGACCTGCTTATGATCGCTCATGTCCTGTCTCCCGTATTTAGAATTCATTACCTGTGGCCCAATGATGAAGTCGATTTCATCCATATTGCAAAGCTTTAATGTCCTGTTGCCTCGAGCTGTTGTGTCACGATGGGATCGGGTTTAAAGGGGGAGGGGGCATCCACAGCGATCTAAGGGGATGGAGTAACAGTGTAAGTACTACGGGGTTAAAAAAAGAAACAAGTAAACCGTACATGTCTTGTGGAATGTGCCCGACCGGGCGTGGGGTATTCCTGGTGCCTGTCCCCGAGCAAGTGTGTTATCCTGGGCAACGAGGCGCACCTCGAGCGCTCTAGAGGAGGTGTAGGGAGCCCAGACCGGGCCCTCCGGATGAAGATGCGCCGGGCGGACCCTGGCACCCCGGCCCTGATGGAATATTTATTTGTCAGAGTGGAACTTTTCACTGGACGCCTCGGAGGTGCTGCCCTCGGAGTGGGGTCAATACTCGCATTCTCCTCCATGCTGTGTGGTTCGATATAGCGCCTTCCGCCTGATCCTCTACCACCGCTGTCTTCACAGCGAGTTTTTGGGTAAAGCCACTTCAATGCGCTATACCCAGATTATACCACTTCGGACAGGCCTTGATTATTTTATGATAATCCTACCCAGCGGGTTGTGTGTGTAATGCTGCTACTGCACACCCTCCCTGGCTTCAATATTGGAGAATGTCGATGAACCAGAGGTCGGTCTGGTTTTGCGACCTTGCGCTCCCACTTTCAAAGGTCGAATTTGAATTCCAAAGGAAAGTTCCAAACGCTGCCATCAGCACTTAACGTGTTGACATTCTTGAAGCCAGAGCCGAAGTAATAAGCAGAGACTCCCACGGAAGAGGAATGTGCCTACATGGTACCTGATCGGCGCTTACAAACCGCACTTAGTGGCACTCATTCTATCAACCACTTACGGGTGAAAGGAGGCGCTGCCCTAGCCGGCTTGAAACTCGTGCACTTACTGCTTTTTGAGGGTGCACAAATGCTTTTTTTTTGCGATTTTATATAGTACGAACTGGACCGAAGGTATTGGAGCGCTTTATATGAGCACCATCTACGTTAGTATACATTATAATTTTATTTGTAGGCACGGGGAGATAAAGTGATTTGCCCAGAATCACAGAATGTTGAGCCCACACTGAGACTCGAACCTAGTTCCCCAGGTCCAAAGTCGGAGGCTCTGACCATTACTCCACATCCTCCTACAGGTTTGATTTTATTTGGCCTTCTTTGTGAACCACTTGTGCAGAGCCAGCCCTCCCAGGTTTGTGATGAGGGTAGGCAGCTCTCCATTATGACATTTGTGTGACACTTTGCAAGCCCAGAGACATTTGAAGACATTTTAGGGGTTTTATCCTAAACCCCCTTTGAATCAGTGCACCTGAAAAGATATTTATCAGCCGCACACTGAGTGAGTTTAAGTGTGATCACACGATTGTCACTGACTGCGAGCTCCAATTCCTTTACCACCCCCCCACCCCCTGGAGTAAGTCCCGACTGCTCTCTATGCAACTTCTGAGCGACAGCTTAGAATAACAAGCCTGGTGTTCACATGGATTTAATTAGTCTTAAGCTTTGAAACGCAAGTGGTAAAAACCATTATCCACCAGGCATACTGCTATCTATCTATCGCCCTCCCTCTATCTATCTAGCGCCCTCCCTGTATCTATCTATCGCCCTCCCTCTATCTATCTATCGCCCTCCCTCCCTCTATCTATCGCATCACCACAGCATCACTCAGCACCACCACGGCATCACTCAGGGGCATCACATCACTATGCGCTATCACAGCATCACTCAAAGCCTCAGCATCACTCGTCGCCACCACAGCATCAATCTGTTCAACCATTCAACAACAACTAGTTCAAATATGTTATCTCAATGTTTCAAATTTTATGACAAATGCCACAAACAGATGTTAATATTTCACTTCTGTTCTTGGATTTTCGTCACAATAAAATAAACTGAACATAATCTTCACAAAAGTTATTTACAAAAGTTTGGGCTATTGCCTATATAAATTACAATAACTTTTATTTAAGTATTAATTATTAAAAAAATAAAAGCCATGGTTATTTGTAATATCAATACATCTAAGTCACGTAAAGACAACACATATTGCATTACAAATGTTCTAGGTGTCACATTTGCGGAAGTTAAAACTATTGGAATTGAAAATGACAAAGCTATTAATTTAGCTATTTTCAAAACCAACACATAAATACAAAATTTGTCATTTACAATGCCAATATCTCAAACTTTCCTAATGCGAGACCTAATGCTTGTTTTTCCCTTGTTTTTCTGCCCTTCTGCCCTCCGTTAAACTCGTTTTTCCCTTGTTTTTCTGCCCTTCTGCCATCTGTTAGACTTTTTTTGTGCCCTTCTGCCCTCTGTTATTCCCTTGTTTTTCTGCCCTTCTGCCCTCTGTTATACTAGTTTTTTGTGCCCTTCTGCCCTCGGTTAGACTTGTTTTTGTGCCTTTCTGCCCCCTGTTAGACTCATTTTTTCTGCCCTTCTGCCCTCTGTTAGACTCGTTTTTCTGCCCTTCTGCCCTTTGTTAGACTGCTTTTTGTGCCTTTCTACCCTCTGCATCACCAAATCATCACCCAGCACTATCCCAGCATTGCTCAGCACCACCACATTATCACTCAGCACCACCACAGCATCACTCAGCACCACCACAGCACCACTCAGCACCACCACAGCACCACTCAGCGCCACCACAGCATCACTCAGCACCACCACATTATCACTCAGCACCACCACATTATCACTCAGCACCACCACTCAGCAACACCACAGCATCACTCAGCACCACCACAGCATCACTCAGCACCACCACAGCACCACTCGGCACCACCACAGCACCACTCAGCGCCACCACAGCATCACTCAGCACCATCAAAGCATCACTCAGCACCACCACATTATCACTCAGCACCACCACAGCACCACTCAGCACCACCACAGCATCACTCAGCACCACCACAGCACCACCACAGCATCACTCAGCACCACTACAGCATCACTCAGCACCACCACAGAACCACTCAGCACCACCCCAGCATCCCTCAGCACCATCCCAGTATCACTCAGGACCACCACAGCACCACTCAGCATCACCACAGCACCACTCAGCACCACCACAGCACCACTCAGCGCCACCCCAGAATCAATCTGCCCAACCATTCAACAACAACTGGTTCAAATACGTTCTCTCAATGTTTCAAGCTTTATTACAAATGTCACAAAAATATGTTAATATTTCATTTCTGTTATTGGATTTTCGTCACAATAAAATACACTGAACATAATCTTCACAAAAGTTATTTACAAAAGTTTAAGCTATTGCCATTATAAATTAAAGTCACTTTTATTTAAGTATTAATTATTTAAAAAACATAAAAGCCATTGTAATTTGTAATATCAATACAACTAAGTCACGTAAATACATAACATGTTGCATTACAAATGCTATAGGTGTCACATTTGCGAAAGTTATAACTATTGGCATTGTAAATGACAAAGCTATTAATTTAGCTATTTTCAAAACCAACACATAAATAAAAAGAAATTGTCATTTACAAGACCAATAGCTCAAACTTTCCTAATGCGAGACCTATTGCATTGCAAATGCTTGTTTTGATATCAGTCAGTGCTTCCTGTTGAGGTTTCATTTTCGTGACAGGCGCCTCATTGCCTACTTGTAACTATTCTCTGACCCTACTTCAAGGGTCAGAGCAGGGTCAGAGAATAGTTGCAAGTAGGCAACGAGGCGCCAGGAAGCACTCACAAGCTCACAGCAGCAGGTGCCCAAGTTGAAGTTAATTTCTTTGTAACCCTTTTGTAAAAGGTTACAAAAAATTAGCTTCAACTTTTGCACCTGCGCTGTAACCATGTAAGTGCTTGGCTGAAAATTCGTCCCCACTGATTCGCGGATTTTACCGCGATTTCGCAGATTGCGAAATCGGGGAAAATCCGCAAATTCCGCGAGCAGAACGAATTTTCAGCCCATGCTTAATCTATTGCACGGTGACCAACGCTTGGGCATTTTTATCACGCACACACAAGTATGTTTGCACGTTACGGGGGGCCACTCAGAGAGTGCCAAATTGAGTCAACTGTCACCGACCAGTAAGGAAGACCATGGCCCCGCAGTCTTCGAGGGCCCAGCAACCGGTGTGCCGGCTGAATACCGAAGAGAAGCAAGTGACTGGCCATAACTAGGAGGCGCTGAGGTGCAGAGCTGTGAGGGTGACCCGGAGGATATCACACAGTCACCACGGACAACCGCTGCCCGGCTTGCGATCGTTGAAGTTGCTAGCTGTGTGCTCTATTTGGAACAAGGTAGATAAAGGGTGCCGTGACTGCCGGGGACCTGAGGACTGCACGTACCGCTGTGTGTGCATACATCTCGGTGACACCAGAAAAAAGCTGGCACTACGTCTCGCCCTCTTACGGCGATTTCCAATCACATATAGCTCCGGGATATGTAGCAGGATCAGTGGGGAACGTACATACAGCAAGACCCCCGTTTGGGGAGATATTGGCCCTGCGTGTGGAGCGGAACACTAATACCCCACTTGTCTCTCGTGGCAACACCATGGGCAAGCCAGATACGCGCCAACCGAAGCTCAGCTTCGCCAATACCAGAAAAAGAGACCCTAAACCCACAACAAGCTCAGGCTTACCTAACAGAACTAGTGTGCCGGATGGAAGTCCAACAACACCAGATGTGGCTATGCAACAGATCATTTTAGAAATGCGGTCGTTGATAAAGTATATCGTATGTCTTCAAGAATGGACGCTATCGCCCACAAGGTTGACCTTCATGACGAACGGATCAAGGAAACTGAAAGAGGCATTTCTGATAATGATGACGTCACAGCATCCCACACGTCGCAACTTACAAGGATGAATAACCTTTTACGAGTGATCGCGGCCAAAAATGAGGACTTGGAAGCCCGTAGCCGGCGCAATAACATCCGCGTCACGGACATACCAGAATCCACAAATACTGGGCGCATGGAAGAGTACATAGAAAAACTCCTTCTCACCTCTATTGGCACAGAAGCTTTCTCGTCACAATTCATAGTCGAAAGGGCCCACCAATCACTCGGACCAAGACCTAAACCCGGGGCACCACCACGTCCCATCATAGCGCGCCTGTTGAATTACAGAGACCGCAACGTGGCCTTGAAAGCTGCACGCACCCAGAAAACCTTATCCTACAATGGAGTGTCTTTCTCGATCTACCCTGACTTCACACCAATGGTGCAGGAGGAACGTCGTAAATTTATAGACGTGAAAAAGAAACTGCGCGCAGCACAAATTGATTATGCGCTACTTTACCATGCACGTCTCCAGGTGACGCATCAAGGAAAGCAACGTTTTTTCACCAACCCGCAGCAAGTAGAGGATTATTTGTGCTCTGTGAGAAGACCGTCACCGATGGCCAACGAAAGGGGTCCAGAACCGCAAAACGGAGCACAAGACACAGATGAAGAGGCCTAACACTGATACATATTGCTCACCCGTTGAGGGCCGTTGCTCGGGCTCCATGGATCAGAGACTATGGTCAAGAACGCAGCCATTATGGAGGATGCTTGACGATGAATTCGCCCATAAGCCCTGCAAGGTCACCAGTAGTAATGTATTCCAGGCTCGCTCCCCCTCCTCAACCAAGCCCAGAGGTCACCCAGGTCGTGGGCTAGATGTGTGAGAGGCGACAGTGCGGCTCCCTCTGTTTGCGCCCCTGTGGGTGTTCCCCCAATTGGTTCGTGACTTTTCTTTTGACTCATGGGAAGATTTCGAAGGTGGGGGCGGCGGGGGGTGGGTAGTTCATGCTGGCAAGTTGGGGTTGCTTCAGTGGGTGGGGGTTAGGACACAGGTTAGAGGAAGGGTCTCTACGGAGAGTGGGACGAGGAAATGTTACAATTTACTATGGTTTGTTATTGTACGATTGGTATATCTAGGTCTGAGAACTATTGATGAGGTGATGAAAGAGAGAGGAGATGATTGTTACCTACTATTGCATAGCTGGCGTTCAGCAACATATGCCTGGAGGGACGCACTTCATGACGGCAAGCCTTATGATCATTTCAACAGTGTGTTTATCCTGCATGATGGTCTTGTCTGAATTAAATGTAATCACGTGGAATGTCCGGGGGTTCGGAGACCCGCGAAAGAGATGCCAAATACTGTCATATCTAGACAGACATCACATACACATAGCGTACTTACAGGAGACTCATGTCCGCCCTAACATAAACACCACGTTTGCAAGCAGATGGGCAGAACACAGAGTCTTTAGCTCCTATTCCTCTTACGCGAGGGGCGCAGCATTAATAATAAAAAGGGGCACGCACTTTAAATTGGTAGGTCACAAATCTGACTCTATGGGGTGTTATTGTTTGATGTGGGGAAGATTGGGACACATATCAATAACCTTGGTTTGCTGCTACGGTCCAAATGTGGACGATCCTCAATTTTTCATAGAACTTTGGGCTGAAACACCAGCCACAAATCCAGATAACATACTATGGGGTGGGGATTTTAATGTGTCATGTAACCCAGCGATAGATCGATCACATCCAGCCCCACACCATTACACCAAATCCTGTGCCGAACTACGAGGGATAATACAGGAATATGGGCTGGTACACGCCTGGAGACATCTACACCCTAGTGCGCAGGAAGGCACACACATCACTGCGCATGCAGCATCCTGGGCGCAATTAGACTACATTTTTGCGACACGAGCAATATGCCCTATGATTACAAAAGAGCAACATTTGGCTAGAACCTACTCTGACCATGCCCCGGTAAAGTTTACCTTAGCTGCGGAAGACCTAGGGCCCCCTGAACCCCCTGGAGATTACAACCCACTATGCTGCTGGACATGTGCTTTCAAGAAGAACTACGAAGAGAAGTACTAGAATAATTCCAATGCAATAAGGATTCTGTTGATAGTGTTGAGGTAGTCTGGGAGGCCTTTAAGGTTACGCTGCAGGGTATTTGTATAGCGAAGGAGCAGGGGTCCTAAAAAGTATAATGACAGCACTTACAAACCTGGAACGAGTTGTAAAACGGCTAGAACAATCATTAGCGCTTAACCCGACGGCAACAACGGGTTCCCTAATTAGAGAAAAAATCACAGAATATAAAGAAGAGTCTACCAGAGAATTAAAATTCAGAGGCAGGTACTGGACAGCACGCAGATACGGAGAAGGGGAACGTCCAGGGAAGGCACTTGCGGCAATTATAAAACTGTTGCGACCAGTGAATGTCATACTTGAAATAGAAGGACACAACGCGATGGTCTATAGAGATACCATGAACGTTCTCAATGCCTTCACATCTCACTACAATAACCTGTATACATCCACTAGAACAGATAGGTTGGACCTCACTGATTACTTAGGAGGAAGAACCTGGGTGGCCAAATCCCAGGGTTATGAGGGGTTATTTAACTAAAGGAGGGGGCTTTTGGGTCCACCTCCTCGGCTTTAGAAAAAATCCAAGAACGGCCACCGCCCTTGGGCAAAGTGTTATAAATTAAAGCAGGTGGGCCTGCGTGCCCCGCGCAGCAGGAGGGCAATTAACGTAAAATTATGCGCAGACCCTCATGGCCCCCTTCAGCACCTGGGATCACCAACTCCCTGGGGCAAATAACATGGCAATTAATGTAAAATGAGGTGAGGGAGGTGCATGCCCCGCAGTCTGTGGTCCACCACCACCCCAGGTCAAACAAATTAAATTGATGTGGGTGACTCACGTGGCTCATCTCCCCGGGGCAATAAATGTAAAATGATGAGAGGGCCCCCGCAGCCCCAGGGACCACCACCACCCAGGGAAAATATTGTGAAAAGACCCCAGGGGACCACCAACTCCCTATGGCAATTAATGTATGATGATGTGAGGGGCATTCAGGTCCCCCCGCAGTCCTGGTGACCCCCACCTCCCCTGGGAAAACAAATTACATTGATGTGGGGGGCCTGTGCACCCCCTGCATCCCCAGGGACTGTCATCTTCTCAGGGCAAATAAGTTACATTGATGCAGCGCTCCTGAGTTGCCCCCCCCAAAGGCCCAGGGACTGTTGCCTTCCCAGGGCAATGAATATAAAATGATGCCTGCCTGTCAGCGCATCCTCCTGCAGTCCTGAGGAACACCCCTTCCCCGGGCAAACAATGGGAAAGGTATTGGGGTGCAGTCCTGGGGACCACCACCACACTGAAACAGAAACCAATGAATGTAGGAGGTCCATAAAAGACCCCCGGCCCAGTGGAACAACACTTCCCTGTGGCAACATTATACCAAGGAGGGGCCCACTAATGGCCCTAGGGACTGCCACACCCCCAGACTTGCTTCTGCTACCACATGAGGTGCCCACCCTCAGGAGGTAGCTGTTTGCTTTTGCTTCTCCCATGAATCAAAAGCGAACATAACTCTGCTTGTTACAAGCAGGAGCTGATAAACAGCTTCCGCTTGCAGAAAGCAGAGTTTTCTTATGTTTCCCTGTATGCAAATGCAATATGAAAATGATGCTCCTGCAAGCAGGGAGCTGCTATTTAAAGCAGCTCCCTACTTGTAGGAGCAATGCCAGCTCCCGCAGGAGTCGGTAGCTGGCTGGGGCCATGGGGGCTTGAGTCTCCCATGCTGTCCCATTGCACACTGGGTATGCTCCAGGACATTCAGAACACATGGCTGGGTCCTGGGGGATGCACTTCCAAGGGCTAAAGTTGGCCTGTGGAGAGGGCTATGCATCAACCTCCCTTTATTTTAAAATATAAAACAAATATAGGTTGGGTCCAAGGGGATGGGGTCCCTGGGGCTGAGAGCAGGTCGGGTATGGGGTTGCATAGTCCCCTCCCCTATTAAAATAAAAATGTTTATAGCTTGGGCCCCAGGGAAAGTGACTCAGGGAGAGGGGCCACATAACTTCCCTCCCATTTCAAAATAAAAATTCAGCCCCTGGGGGTGGTGGTCCCAGAGGTCTGGGACGTCCATGTGCCCTCCTTATATTTATTTAATGTAGCCCCTGGGAGATGTTGGTCCCTCAGGGTCTGGGGTCCATTAACCTCCCCATATATTTATTTTAGGTTGTCCCAGGGAGGTGGTGGTCCTTGGGGCCAGGGGGTGTCCACATGGCCCTCCAAACTTTTTTAATAATGTTACCCTGGGAAGGTGGTGGTCCCTGCGGCCAGGGGGGCTGTGTGACATCCCCTTATATTTATTCAATATAGCCCCAAGGAGGTGGTGATCCTTTGGGCCTGGCGGGGTCCATGCAGCCCCTATATATTTATTTCATGCTGTCCCAGGGAGGTGGTGGTCCCTGGGGCACAGTGGGGGTCCAGGTGGCCCCCTCTAACTTTTTTGATTATGTTGTCCCAGGGAGGTGGTGGTTCCTTGGGTCTGGAGAGTCCAGGGGGTCCATGTGGCACCCCCTAATATTTATGTATTATTGCCCTGTGGAGTTGGTGATCCCTGCGGGCCAGGCGGGTCCATGGGGCAGCTAAAAAAAACTAAAGGTTCAGGTACATTATAGTTAGAAAATAGAATGAAATAAATTCACTTAGAAACACTACGGTTATAGGGATGTTATAGTTAGGAAATAGATTTAAAACAAAACATAAAAATTCACTTTAAAAAACTCAGGTTAAAGGGACATTATAGTTAGGTTCTGAATTTACCCGCACGAAACGATAGAAATTTATCAGTTATAGTTAGAGTTCTTTCAAGTAACTATAACTCGTGCTCTACCATACATTACGGTACAGACTGTGAGAATACTTTAGGCCATTCTCTAGTTTGTAGGGAGGTTACACTCCATGGCGCATGTAATGCGTCCAAGATAGACTTGTTATGTTATCTGAAATGTTCCCCGGCTGCTGTGATTCATCCAGCATGCAGATTGCTCTCTAATGGGAGTTATTTGATGTTGAATAACCGAGGTTACTGTGGGATGAAATCTGGGATCACCATATCTGTTGACGTTTCTAAAGTTGCGACCTTATACAAGGGCTATTTCCAACTGCTCGTACAGTTAGGGATGCAACAATTTGGCCTTCAATAAAAATGTCAAATTTGAACTTTGATGCTTTCAGCAAACTGAAAGCTTTATTGTTTCAGAAGGAAGTAGCCTTACCATCTGTGTGAAAAATGTTTGATCTACAAGTTGCTGGGTCTTCCTTTGGGATACAGTTGCACGAATCTCCAACACCATTTTGGGGAACGTGTTCATCACATTTTAAAAATGTATTGTACTGCGGGGATAATGCACTGTTTTAAAACAATTGGCTCCAGATTGGTTAGTACCTTCCAGATGGGAAGAATTTTTGAAGGCTTACCACTTGTCCTATTTCTAGTTCTTGGAATACTAATTTTATTCTAGTTGTTCCGCAATGGATGTTCTGCAATGCAGCCAAATGAAGATGGCAGTACCACATGTGCTACTATGGGGCCGATTCCTATTCCTATTCCGGTCCCAAGACGTATCGACCGACAAGGACCTGGAACGGAGACCGACCAACATGAACCAGTGCTGTATGACCTGCGCAGTACGATGCAACGCATGTGACTTACAACCCACCCGTACGGAACACAAGCTGCATGACCGAACCGTACGAAATCAGTGATTTGCCTGTAAACTGACCAGGAATTGTATCGACCGACACGCATCAGGAATGGACCCGACCGACACGTACCTGCGCTGTACGACTCGCGTAGCACAATGCAATACACATGAAACGAGACCGACTCACACAGAACACGATCTGGAAGACTGAGACGTACAGAAAACAGTGACTAGCAAACAATAGACCCCTTTGCGTCCGACGCATATGCCAAATTCGAGAAACAGCAGAATGTCAGTGTGACAGACTCGGGTTACTCTGCAAGAGCCACTGGCAGCGTCGGTACCGGTCAAAGGAACAACTCCATAATGCCCAATAAAACCAAAGGAAGTAAGACAAAAAAGACCAAAAAAGCAATGACAAAACCAATAAATAAAAAAGAAAAAAGAAATAAAGACACACCCACAACTCCACCTACATAAAGGCCAGAAATCCCTATCATGATCCCTTGCAAACTACAGACATAGGCCAGCAGACAATACCACCACACATCAGACACACCACAACTCACACACCACACAACTACACCATTTGCACCACTCAAAAACTAAATCACATATTCACTGACAAACTCATACCCTCCACATTCACTTACACCCTTACATAAACATCAATCCCAACAGCCACCCAGCACCATGCCTCCCAAGAGGAATCCACAGTTTACAGATAGTGAGTTGGAAGTCATGATTGATGAAATACTCAGAGTAGAGCCACAATTGTTTGGCACGTTGGTCCAAGAGACCCCCATGTCACATAAAACAAAGATGTGGGAGAGGATTGTCGACAAGGGCAACGTACTAGCACCATGTCTGTGCACAAAGGATGAAATACAGAACAGGTACTACGATGTGCGCAGGAGGGTCAAGAAGCTCATCGACATGGAGCATGCATTGGGCAATCAGAATGCCAAACCAACACACTTCCAGCCCTGAGAGGAGAAGGTGCTGGCCATCCTATCACCGGAGAGCATCCATGGATTAACAGGAATACCAGAGCCTGGTGAGTTCATGTTAGAAATTGGGTAAAATGTGGGGAGAACTACCCATCCCCTTGGGAGTTTTCATCACTAAGGTGCAAAAATCTGGACAGACCGTCAGCATTGGCATGTTCTATAACAGGGCGGTGATCCACCATGAAATCCATACCCTGTAGGGTAATGAACCACCTCAACAACTTGGGATTCTCACCCCTCTTATGCATCAACCATTTAAGGGGCTTGTGGTCTGTCTGAACCCGGAAAGAGTCCCAATAAGGGTAAGGTCTCAGCTTCTTCAGCACCCAGACCACAGCAAATGCCTCACTCTCTATTGTACTCCACCTCTGATCCCGAGGAAGTAACCTCCTGCTTAGAAAGGCTACTGGTTGGTCTAGTCCCTCCTCATTGATCTGTGACAGAACAGACCCTATACCATGCTCTAAGGCATCTGTCTGGACAACAAATTCCTTTGAAAAGTTGGGCACCTGAAGCACGGGTGGGGTGGGGTACACATAGCAGTCTTCAGGGCGTCAACAGCTTTCAAGTTACCTTCTTTGGCTGCTTCTTAGAAGTCAGCTCAGTCAAGGGCGCAACAATGTTGCCATATCCCTTGACAAACCTCCTGTAGTACACCGTGAGTCCTAAGAATCTGCATCTGAGTCTTGGGGGGGTTCCCACGCCAGGATCATTTCAATTTTGGGCTGAAGGGGCGCCACCTGGCCGCTCCCCACCTGGTGTTCCACATACACTACGGAACCCTGCATAATCTGGCTCTTACTGGCTTTGATTGTGAGGCCTGCCTTCTGCAGTGCCATCAATGCCTCCCAGAGGGGGCGCAGGTCGTTCTCCCAAGAGGTACTAAATACTGCAATGTCATCCAGGTAGGTGGCACTGAAGTCTTCTAGCCCGACCAACACCCTGTTGACCAACCTCTGAAAGGTGACAGGGGCATTCTTCATTCCAAAGGGCATCACCCAAACTGGTAGTGCCCATCGGTGTGGAGAATGCTGAACTCTCCTTTTCTCCCACGGTCAAGGCGATCTGCCAATACCCAGACATCAAATCAAATGTGCTGAGGTATTTTGCAGCCCCCAACCAATCTACAAGCTCATCAGCTCTGGGGATGGGGTGCAAGTCAGTCTTTGTGACTGAATTGAGGCCCGATAGTCCATGCAGACTGAAGTTCTGGGGTTTTACCAGATGCTGCTGCTTTTGGTACCAGGACCACTGGGCTGGACCAAGGGCTGTTAGAGGACTCAATCACCCCAAGGGCAAAGATTTTGGTAACCTCATCCATAATGTAGGTCCTTACCCAGTCAGTCACTCCGTAAGCCTTGTGCAGTTGAACTGTCCCCAGTGTCCACGTCATGGACACACCAATCAGTGACACTAGGCACCAGGGAGAACATATCACTGAATTGCACCAACAGTTGGCGACAATCACCTTGCTGCTTAGGAGTCAGTGTGGTGGAGAGGACCACACCTCCACTGACCCATCTTGCTCCCCTGCATGAAGGAGGACAGGAAGGGGCTCACTCTCCTCCTCCATCCCAGCATCTGTGGGCAGAAGCATGCCCATTTCAGACCTCTCAAAGTGGGGCTTCAGGCGGTTAACATGCAGGACCTGCAATGGGTTCCTGGGAGACTGCAAGTCCACCACGCAGGTAACAGGACTCTTGCTCTCCACCACCTAAAAGGGGCTAGTCCACCTATCCTGGAGTGAAAGGGGCTCCACTGGGGCCATGACCCATCCCTTTTGTCCAGGCTGAAACTCGATCAGTGTGGAATTCTGATCGTGCCAGCGTTTGATCTCTTCCTAGCTGGCTTCCAGGTTTGCCTCAGCAAGTTTCCTGAAGCGCTAAGTCTGGTTCCTGAAGGCCAGCATGTAACTAAACACATCATGGGAGGTTTACTGGGAGATTGCTCCCAGCCTTCCTTGACCAATCTCAGAGGCCCTCTCACCGGGTGACCATAGTGCAGCTCAAAGGGACTGAACCCTAAGGACTTCTGTGACACCTCACGGTAAGCAAACAGCAGGCATGGCAAGAGGACATCCCATTTATGCCTCATGGGCTCACCTAGGCCCATAATAATGCCCTTGGTTGAATCTCTTACCCAGCCCAATACCCTGGGTGTGGTAAGGAGTGGTGAGCTTATACCTTACCCCACACTCCGCCCACAGAGACTTCATGTACTTGGAGATGAAGTTAGGTCCCCCTCGGACACCACCTCTCTGGGGAATCCCACACGGGAGAAAATCCCCATCAGTGCCCGTCCCACCACGGGGGCCATCACTGTCCTGAGCAGGATGGCCTCAGGGTACCTGGTGACATGGTCCACCAACACCAGGATATGACCTGTTGCCCAAGGCTGTCCTAGGATCCAGAGGCCCCACAATACCAATGCCCACTCTCTGGAATGGGATACTCACAATGGGAAAGGGCTGCAGTTGGGCCTTAATCTTCCCCCCACTCTTCCCACTTGCCTGGCAAGTCTCACACATCCTGCAGTGAGCATCCTAGCTCCTCCACATCTGGGACTAATAGAAGTGGGTGACCAGCCTCTCAAAGGTCTTGGTCTGCCCCAGATTTCCGGCCAGTGGCACATCATGAGCCAACCCCAGTAGGAAGGTCCTGAAGCTCTGGGGTACCACTAGCAGACAGGTTGACCCAGGTTCAGCAACCTTAGGCTCGCTGTAAAGGAGGTAATTCTCCCAATGTATCCAATGTGACCTTGTTTGATCACCTGCTGCCTGGGCGGCGGCCTGTTGCAGCACCCTTCAAGAGAAGAGCAGGTTCTCTGTTGCTCGTAAAATTCCTCCCTTGAGGATCCCCCTTCCTGCTACCATGGGTCAGCCCCCCTGTTAAGCCACTTGTTCTCCTGTAGGTTCCAGGGAATCCCCCTCAAGGTCTGCTCCCTACAGGACCATGGGAACCGCGGGTCGGTTTCCGACGCCCCCTACCCCTTCCCATCGAGGCACAGGGAGTTCTCTAGATCATTTCCCAACAGACAGTCTACAGGCATGGCGGGCCTCACAGCCACTTGAAGAGTTCCTGAGACCCCCCCACTCAAAGGGAACCTAAGCCACCTCACACTGGCTCTCTGAGTTGTCTGCTGACACTATGGGGCAGAATGCATGGGGGACAACATTCTCTTTGGACACCAACCGGGAACTCACCACAGTCATACTAGCTACAGTGTCCCTTAGAGCCTCCACCCTATGACCATTAGCTCCAGTGTCCCTTAGAGCCTCCACCCTATGACCATTGATGGTCAACCACTGCCGGTACTTCTTAGTGTTATTAGGCAGCGTGGGGTTAGGGACCTTCTTAAAGTCTCCTAGTGAGACAAGGGTTAACTGTAAGTGATCCCACCCACCTTGGACCTCTACCTCTTCCAACCCAAGAGCTACACTGCCAATCTGGTGGTATAGTGCATGGGGTGGTACACAAGGAGATGCATGGGGGTCCCTTTGGGGACACTGAGGGCTCATAATACCGGTGTCCCACTTGACCATACTTGAAACAAGTGAGTGACCCCCTCTGAAAAGGCCTACCTGTCGGGGTTACTGGCTTCTTCTCAGGGGAGGCGGGGACACCACTGCTTGGTTCCCTTGGGAAGTACTTTGGGGCCTCTCTGGAACTCTCTCGGCTTACCCTTGTCCCCTCCACTTCTCTGCTGGGGACCCTGCCCACCTCTGGCAAAGTCTCCTACAAAACCTTTGCAGACTCGGGTGCTCACCCAGCGGTCCGCCTCCTCAGCAAGCGTCCTGGGTTATTCAGCTTGCTATCATTCAGGTGCTGGCATAGCTATGGAAAACAGATACTGGAAAAATGCTCCCACGCAAACAAATCATGCAATTGCTCAAAAATTTACACCTTGCTACCTTTTACCCAGCGATCCATTGCTCTGCAGAAAAAAGACACATATTTATCCATGTGGTACCCTCTAGCTTCATACAGGTTCCAAACCTCAGCCTGTACATTTCTGGGGTCAAACCATAATGGGTCATCAAAGCTTCTTTCATATGGGCATACATCATCCTGCTCTCCTTAGGCAGGTCCAAAAGGGTATCCCTACCATCACTCACAAAGCGTCCCCACAATCTTTCTCCCAAATCTTTCTCAGGGACCCAGTTGAACACCATTGCTATCTCATATGCGGCAAACCATTGCCCAATATCCTCACTCTTGTGAAAATCCTTAATGACATCCTAAGGATTATAAACTCTTCTCTCGTATTACTAAAGGTATGCTGCCACCAGAGGGGGAGACCGGGACACTCCTTGCCTGATCTCTATCTCCCTCAACATTCTCTCATGCTCTATTCTCATTTTCTCAAGTTCAATTGACAATCGATCCTTCTCAACGTCTAAATTCTAAGCATGGGCGGAAAATCCGTTCCGCTCGCTGATTTTGCGATTTTTCGGTAAATTCGCAATCCGCGAGATTTGCGAATTTCCCGCAAAATCCGCGAACGGAACGAATTGGGTCAAAAGTTCAAGCTGACTTTTGTAACTCTTTTAGAATGGCGCCGGCAAGCTGCCAGAGCCATTCTAAAATAGTTACAAAAGTCAGCTTCAACAGGAAGCTCTAATAGATAAAGTAAAGCAGGTGCTGCTCAAATTCAGTTACACAATCATTAATCACCCCAAAGATGGGGTGATTAATGATTGTGTAACTTAATTTGACCTTCAACTGGAGCACCTGCTTTACTTTATCTATTAGTGCTTCCTGTTGAAGCTATTCCTAGCTATTTTAGAATGGCGCTGGCAGCTTGCCGGCGCCATTCTAAGTGGGGCTGAGGGCAGAAGGGCACAAAAGTGGGACAGAGGGCAGAAGGGGGCAAAAAATGAGTGGGGCAGAGGGTAGAAGGGTACAGAAACGAGTGGTACAGAGGGCAGATGGGCATAAAAAACGAGAGTATGGCAGTGATTAAGCAGGCAAAAAAAACCTCACGAAATTGCAAAGCGCCTCGCGAACACCCGCGAATACGCAAAGCGCTTCGCGAACACCCGCGAACACGCAAAAACAAAAAAATCCGCAAATTCGCGGGAATTCGCTAATTTTGCGGATGGCCAATTCACAAATCCGCAAATTCGCGAATTGCGAATTTGCAAAATTCGCCCATGCTTACTAAATTCTTACTCTCAAGGTCCTTCTGACCTTCCAATTTAGCCATCTCCAAACTATGCCTCCTATTACTCTCCCTGTCCACCAGCTCTTCGCCGGTCAGGCTCCTTTGGGAAAGACTAGTACCTGTATTGGAGGGTGTACTACTATCTCTCCCGCCTCTACTGCATCATCCTGCGGCCCTCCAGCATTCTCTTCCCCATCCCAAGCAGACTCTCTCGCTTTCCACCAGGCCTTTTAGCACCTTCTGGTACTCATTCCTAGGGAGACCTATCACGGGGACTACGAATTACTTACAAAATGGCTTCAGCTGTCTTTCAGTATAGGTATCTAATCTTTCCTCCTCAAAGGTGAGATCCTCTGAAGCATTGGATGGTGGCCTTCCCATATTAGCAGCAGTCATGGCTGCGATCAACAATTCAATATTAGAACAAACAACCAAAAAAACAAACAAAAAATAATTTTGAAGAGGGAAAAAAACAAGCGTGTTTGCGTTTTGGTCTGCACTTATTAGTGGCGTCTACCAGTTATTGTACCTGGATCATAAATGCAAGTCCTGATCCTCACCGCTGACCGCCAATGTTAGAAATGGGGGTCTCTAGTTGGCAATGGCTGGCGCCAATGTTCAAATAGGGACCCTTCTTCCTAAGTCAGGGCAAGTGGGCTACCCCCTTTGATAACACCTGCTCAACCCTGTGGTAACGTAGCATGAGCAGTTAGGTCTATCTCATAGGCAGTGTGTGAAGCATTTATGACCATGCACAATAAGGCAGTAACAACATCACAAAACGACACAACTCAAGTAGGTATAGAAAAATAATATCTTCATCTAAAGTTGAAAACAAGACTCTCAAAGCATTTTAACCGGCCACAATGAACGTAATTCAGTATGGACTTAAAAAGGCAATACCATTTTCACCAGAATGTGGCACTGAATGAGTTCAAAACCTGGGTCTATGCGACCCATTGCACACCAGATACCTGCTGTTGGATGGGGACACAGCAGGAAGAAGAGGAGACGGTGACAGGCGGATTCCCAGCAACCACAACTCTTGACTGCAGTGGTCCACAACGTGCACCCACAATTTTTTGGGCACTTTGTGGACAGGCAGGCTCCCAGCGGCAGCAGCACGTGGCTGTGGCGGCCCAGGCTGGTGGTGGCGATGGCTCTCTTCGTGCAGCTCTGTGGTGGGCTCAGAGCAGCAGTAGCTCTCTCTTAGCTGCGGCGGCCCACAGGACGACTCATGGTGATGCTACGCTGGCAAAGGTGCGGGCACTCAGTGGCAGCATCTCTCTCCTAGCTGCGGTGGCCACAGGACAAATCACGATGATGCAAAGTTGGCAAAGATACAGGCACTCACCAGCAGCAGCTCTCTCTTAGCTGTGGCTGGCGACCCACAGGACAAATGTTATGTTATGTTATGTTATGTTATGTTATGTTATGTTATGTTATGTTATGTTATGTTATGTTATGTTACATAGTTTTATATAGCGCTCAGCTGCCCCAGCCAAGGCGCGTCCCGGCGCTGTCACTAGCAAGGAGGGTAACTGTACCCACTGAAGCACAGCAGAGCAACAGCCAAACATTTGGAGCTTACTTTAAAGAAAAAAGGTGGGTCTTAATCGCCTTCCTAAATGTCAACAAATCCTCTAAACCATGGATATATGACGGCAGAGCATTCCATAGTTTGGCCGCAAGATAGCGAAACGAGCGGCTTCCCAAACGGGAGCGCTTCACCCAAGGGACATCTACCAAGTGCTGACCCTTAGAGCGCAATGATCGCAGAGGAACATACGGGGTCAGTAGAGAACAGAGCATTGGAGGAGAAGCAAATTTCAAGATCTTGAAAGAGAGAACAAGAGTTTTAAATTGGATCCACTTTGCCACAGGAAGCCAATGGAGTTTGCTAATAGTATCGGCAATAGGATGTAAGCGAATCATGATGATGCAAAGTTGGCAAAGCTGTGGGCACTCAGCGGCAGCAGCTCCGTGGTGGGCTCAGAGCAGCAGTAGCTCTCATTTAGCTGTGGCTGCCCACAGGACGAATCACAATGAGGAAAAGTTGACAAAGGTGCGGGCACTCAGCGGCAGCAGCTCTCTCTTAGCTGCGGCGGCCCACAGGACAAATCACGATGATGCAAAGCTGGCAAAGATGCGAGCACTCAGCGGCAGCAGCTCTCTCTTAGCTGTGGCGGCCCACAGGACAAAGGATGATATCAACCAGGCTGGCACAACAGCGTGCACTCAGTGGCTACAGCTCTTTCTTAACTGCAGTGGTCCACACAGATTCAGCAAAGGTTCTGAAGGTTCAAATTAAGGCTGGCTCTCAGCGGCCGCAGCTCTCTCTTAGCTGCGCCTGCCCACACAGAGTTAACAAGGGTTACCAGTCTGCGTTCCTGACAGTAGACTAGAGGCTCTGGATTACTCGACGGAGGCTTCACCTGCAAGTCGAATCCTTCACACAGGAATTCAGATGGCTGACGGGGTGAAGTCTAATGTCCCTGAGGCTTCTGCAGGAGGCGCTTTCAATTTAGGCCCTCAGGTAGTTTCTTCAGCAAGCTTGGTGAAAGTTTCAAAGTCATGTCCTCTATTCACTCGGACAGAGTTTCGTCTTGACATCCAGAAGGAACACACTTGAAAAAGGTTTCAGCGCAGAGTTTTATACCTAAAAAGTCTTTGTTCACTAAAGTAACAAATCACTGAATCCAGCCAGAATCAGTTCCGTGGGGTCCGGGGCGGCACTTGGTTCACGAGGTGACATCCTTCCCTTTGAGAATCAGGGGGTCTGCTATCAGACGCCCAGTGGGAGGTGGAGCCATTATTCACCTTGCCAGGCACGGCCCTGCTCAGATCAAAGAGTCACCCCTCCCCATACTCTGAATGCCGATATCTCTCTCCAGCCAGGTCAGATCCAGCTGGCCCTGCAGCTCCAAAACCAGACGGCCAATACACATACTAGTAAAGCCTACAGGAAAGCTTAGGCAAGAAAATACCTTGTTTTTAGAAGAGGCATTTTCGAACATGGGATTTGCAAATGATCCTTTCTAAAAGATGTATCTCAATTTCATGAGCTTAAACATATCACATTCTAATTTCCTTTCAGATTCCTGGGGGCAGGTAGGATTATGGAATGTAATACTCAGCCCGCCCATTCTGGCCTATGAGAACGGATAGCGTCACAATAGTTAACAGTGAAATGGAGGGTAACTCGCTATTAGAACATGCTACACAGACAAACTTTAAAAGCTGCTTCGGTGGGTAGCACAATTCAGCGCTGAAGTCCCACCAGAAGTATTTGGTCTACCAGCCCTGGGCACACACAATGCACTTATATTAGGGGCTGCAGGTAAACAAAACGAGCCAATTGTGGTTATCACAATATACAGTAATCTTGACACAAGGAGCATTCACGCTGTGGCACTGATTAGCAGTGGCGCAGCGCCCAGAGCATCTAAATCCAGCCAACTTCAAAGATAGGAAGCGAAAAGAGGATGGGAGACCCGCACCAATGAAGCCAGGTCTAACAGTTCACAACCAATATACTCAATATTGTGCAGCAATACACATATATCACTGTCAAGGGGACTGTGAAACCAAGTACTGTCTGTAAAGCCGTAGCTATAGAAAGGCAAGTATCCTGCGACATGTATGCTAGTTACACAGATACAATACATGGCATCCCACAGTAATATGGAACTATGTCACAACATGTACAAACCTAACAACAAATACTGCAAGGCATTGCCATGAATCACCAACAAGCACTGTCATCCATGTTGCCACCACTGTTTAGGTATGGGCGAAATTAGCGAATTCGCGGTCCGCGAATTTGCGTGAAATCGAACTGGCAATCCGCATAATCTGTGGATTTGTGCGAATTTGCGGAATTTTTTTGCGTGTTTGTGGGTTTTTTTGTGTATTCGCGGGCCGCTTTCAGCGCACCGATCGCATGGGTTACCCATGTGGTCATACATGGGCGTGGCCATCTTGTGCGCGTTGCGTATTTCCATTTCCGGGTGCTATTGGCAAGCTTGCGATGTGCGCGCTATTACGAGTTCGCGTGTGTTTTTGCGTGCCCGCGGGAGAAATATCGCGCAAACTTACCCACGTGGTCCTCAATGTGTGCGCCCATCTTATTTTTCATTCATTGGTATGGTCTGGGCATGCTTTTCCTATCCTCCCCTAATCTCTGCAATCCTTTGTTTCTTTGAACTTTTTTTTAATCTTTTTTACTCATTATCTATCCCTCTATTTTTCTACATCTATATTTTGTGTTTTTTTCAACTTTTCGTTACTTTTAAAGCTCCTTTTTTAAACTCTTTTCTTTTCTTTACTTTTTCCCTATTCTTTCCTATTTTTTTTTTCTTCAGCTGTCCAGGACCATGCCAAAGGGAGCCGGGAAGAGCAAGGGGGAGGGTCCCGCACCCAGCACCCGGTTCCCATGCGGGTGATTGAGAGGGGAGCAAGTGGTGGCCAGGGAGATTTTCGCCCCCCTTATATTTTTTGTTCTACGCCACCTCCCTAAGACCGTGGCAGCAGGGGGCAGGCCCGGTCAAGGGTATGGCCTCCGGGAGCGTCGCCAGCGGTGGGATAAGGTGTCGGGGGTCCGGCGCACTATGACCAAGCAACGCACCGGTGGTCCGACGTCCTCGACCGGGAGCAGGACCTGCCCCACCTGCTAGGCGTGCAGATCCCTGGCCTTGGTAAGTAGCTATTTAATAACTACTTTGTATTCTTCTGCTCTGTGTTATATTGCTGTTTTTCCCGAAGAGCAAGAATGCTGCCTATTCGATTACATTGCAGGTAAAATAGTATTTAAATAGCTTCTGTGATTGCAGGTGTTCGCCTCCTCAGTGGCGTTGCTACTATGCTTACTTGTTTGCAACTTTGTGCTCATTTGGCCTGAATATGTATGAGTGTAGTACTTCAAAGAACTGCGTAATGCTAGAGAGATTAGAGACTCAAGTCTAGTCCTTCCCTTGTACTCCTGCTGCCACTAAGAAGAAGAAATAGTGATGGATTGATAGGTAGAGTATATTATGACTTGGTATTAGTAGTAGGAATTTTTTTTGTGCTCTGCAATCATGATGACGGACTGTGTCTGTCACGTCGCGTGCTGCTGAGAGCTGGCAGTCCTAGTAGAACCTTTTTGTTGTTGGTTTAGTTAGTGATTTACATAACTTTCCAAGTAGACAGTCTGTGAATCCAGAAATACTGTACTAGTATCCTCCTAGTTGACCAGATCAGATAGGTCAATACATGTAGTGCAATTGTTGGTAATTTGTTTCCCGAGATAATTTTAGATTGTGGTCAAAGAAATCAAATATTTCCAAAAAACAATCATCCGTGTTTGTGTTTATTACATGATCATCAGCACCTCCCAGGGGCAAGGCAGCAACATCCCAGACTCCGGCGGAACAGAGTGGGCAGGAATGGTCCTCTGCAGGCTCTTCTGCTGGCCCCAGTAAGTTGTTCTGTTGTTAATATAATTATACTTCCCTAACTTTTACAGCTCCTATTCATTCTTAACTGTTTCCTAAATCTATTTTTTACAAAATAGTCATTGATCTTCTTGTAGACTGTTTCTACCATCTTATCCTGCCTCTCTAGCATCACTCTCTGTGCTACTACTATTTACTATTATTTATGAGTCGGTCTGTGTAGGTAGCTAAGCTTGCCCAGTCGGCAAACGGTGTTAAACAAAACTCTGATCCAGCAATAGCTCTAGAGGCACTCAGTGCAGTCCTCTGGGTTGCCCTTGCTGTCTATTCCAGTCTTCTTAATGTTAGTGCTTTGACAATTTCCAACAACAAAATGTCAATGTCCACCAAGAATAAGCTAGTAGTTGGCTTTTTGATTTGATAGTAGCACATACCATACTGCTAGCGTTTCAGGGACTATTCTGCACATATAGAAGTATGGACAAGAGAATTAGGACATTGTCGATGATAGGTGCAGTTCGACTTTCCACATACCTCAGTCAGTACAACTGTGCGGGACTCGGGAGCCCTCACCTTGTTGGAACTACAAGTCCTCCTGGTGGTGATGAGGAGCAGTTGGTTCTGTCTGTAATTATAAAAATGTTGCACGTTAAAGAGCAATCATTCATCGGTTGTGCCAAAAAGAGTTGCATGTTATGGCTAAGCATATAAGTTAACACCCTCCCCAAAACCGTGACTTCTTTTCAGTCCCAATAATTAAAAATTGTTTAACATTTTCTCTTCCAATACGAGACGAAGTAGGGGGTGGTGTATGGCATCTAAAAATATGAGATGTTTTTTCTAGGCATCACAACATCGGATGCAGCACTTGCCACCAACAGTGCCGGGGTAAGCAGCGCGGAGGGGTCCACTCAAGCGGCGGATGCGGCGGCGCCACCAGGAGGAGCTGAGGGGGATGGCTCAGCAGCGGCGGACGGTGGTAAGTTATTATTATACTCCTTACTTATTGACATTTTAGAGTAGGCTCGAAAAGGAGTGTATGATGTACTGTACAGTTGACAGTACACTACTACAAGTACACTGTACTGTTAAGAACAGTGACTGATTTAGAACTACATTTTTTTAGCCAATCACAGAGAAGACAGTCACCCTTGACTTAGCAATAGCATTAGTGGCTGTAGTTCTCGAGTAAGCAATGGCCCCCTATATTTGACTTCAAATCAGCTGAGAAACTTTTATCGTGAAGCCAAGTCATATCAGATGAACTTGAGGGATGTGATGAACGAAAAGGGAAAGAACTTAGGGTCAATGGAAGGACGAGCGAGTCGGAACATTTATGACTAAAGAATGATACGTGTTTTTTAATGCAGGCACAGGTGGCTGATAGGAAGGAATCAGATGCATGGCTGCTTGAAGCAAGGATGGTTGGGGAAGAAAGAAAAAATGACTGCCTGTGTGGGTCAATCAGAAAATTCATGTGTGGTGTGCATTGCAATATATCATTTGGTGAAACTCAAATGCAAGTCAATACGGTGGTTTAACAAATAAAATGGAAAGGGTGTTATTTGGTTGTTGAGAAAAAGTAAAGTTGTTACAGTTGAGACATTGTGGAGAAGTGTGGCTCAATGGTTAGAGCGGCAGACCCTGATGCAGAGGTCTGGCCCAGGACCAGGGTTCAATTCCTGGCTCGGCGGGTCTTGGGCTCAACTTCCTCGCACCTGATAATTCTTGCCTCAGTGCCTATTCTAATCATGGGTCTCACTCTGCAACTCTGGGCAATAGCTGGCTTAATCTCCACAATGGCCCCAACAGCGCTGGGATGCCTGGCTTCATCTTGGGGGTTCCAAGGAGTGGACATTTCACAGGGAAAAGCCAGGAAGGGTTCCACAGCGGTATGCGTTACAGCGCCAGGACACCCCAGTTGGGGTATTAGTGCGCTTTACAAGTACAAATTACATTTACATTTAATAATGGGTGGATTATCACTGTTGTTCCCTCAATCTATCACAACAAAGCACCTAAAGTCATCCATCATATAAGCAAAGAAATCATGTAATCGGCTGGATACATAATCAGAAATTGTAGTACTGAAGGCCCAGGGGGGGCAGTGCGGAATATAATTTACATTGAGCAGTTCCCCTTGATGTAACCGAGTATGGCCAGTGCCACCCCTATACAAAAGTAAGAGCTTCCCTATCCCCACCTGCATGTACTGCTTAAAGTAATGCATGCAAGTCTGCGTCATCATGGCTTGTGTCTCTTTTTATTGGGTGCAAACTGACTGAGCTGGCATTATGCCGGCTACCACAAGTTCACGTACAAGTAATTTCTTTCGCAAAACTAGAGAAAAAAAGAAGACTACTGGTGTACTCTCTGACTCTCTGACTATGTATTGAGTCCATAGTGCTGCCTGGTAGTAGAATTCCGGAAACTCCCACTGTTACAGACGGCGGAAAGATACATGCCAAAATGTTATACTGTGCTTGCAAATTGCTAGTGTTACTGTGAGACAACTTTCTGTTGAATTATTTTGTGTTATTGTTAAAGAGTATTGATTGCATAATTTTTCTTTCTTTCTTCATATAGATGCTCCCAAAAAGCTCACCAGAAGGGATATGGCTGTCCGGGCCAGGGCCCGGAAGCTGGAGACCATTCGGGTGGAATATTGCTGGCTGTGGGCTCAGGAAGAGGAGGAGGGGGCGTCAACAATTTCCTCCAGCACTGCCCCTGTGTCCACCAGCCAGCAGTCTCCAGCATGGCGCCGTGCTCTGACAGCCCCCCGCCGCCGCTCAGCTGCAAGAACACCAGCAGCTGCCCCCCCCAGAGCCAGGAAGGCACGCATGCGCCGCCTAAGCCTAAGAGTGGACTACCTGGAGCGCAAGGTGGACAACCTTGAAAAACAGCTCCGGGACCTCCGCAAGGAGAGGCGGGACCGCCTGCCCAGACACCGTCGGAAGTGACTGTGCCCCTTGCCCCTTTTTAAAGACTGTTGGGGGGTGGGAATCGGGAGTTGGGGATTATTTAGGACTAGTGGACTATTTGAAATGGTCAATTGTTTGGGTTAGGGAGGGGTAGGACAAGTTTATTTTTGTTAGGGGAAATATATCAATATTCATTTTACATACTTCAACATAGTGTACGCGCTGGTCTTATTTTGTGGGGTGGTGGGCGGGGGTTACGGCACGTTTGGTTTCCTCAAACTTACCGGGATGAATTATCTAAAACGTCCAAAAATGTTCAAAAGTGCCACTAACAGAGTTAGTGAATTCAATTGGCCTACTAGTACTTTACTAGTACTACTGTCAGTCTCTCCTCTGAGTCCTAGCCCATTATTCTACCTCCCCAAAATGCTTATCTTACCTGTGATTCGTGTTTGAGAATAGAGCTAGGCACAGCGCTGGCTGCAATGCTGAAGATAAGTATGGGGAAAAAAGAATTGCATGGATGATTATGGCTACAACAAGAACAGTGAAACAGCAGCGTAACAAGTCTTCTTGACATGTAGGAGAATGATGTTGACGATGGATCCAATCGATGGTGGGCATGAAATTCAGAATTTATTTTAAAATACTCATTGTTGTTTTTTTAACCAGAATTACAATATCCTAGGATTCATCTAGCTGCCTTAAAATTGATTTGAGGAGGTTGCTTGCACCTTATCCTTCCCAGCAAGTGTGTGGAATTATTGTTGTAATTAAGCATGGGCGAATTTTGCGAATCTGGCGTTCGCGAATTTTGCGAATTTGCGAACTCGCAATCTGCAAAATCCGCGAATTCTCGCGAATTTGTGGATTTTTTTTGTGTTCGCAAGGATTTCTGCCAGTTCGCGAGGGTTTTGTACCAGTTCGCAATGGCGAACTTGCATGTCGGCTCGCAACGTCGTGATTATGTTGTTTCTACGTCTGGTTCATCATCACAGGTTCCCAGCACCCTCTGTTTTACCCCTGCCACCCTCTGTTTCACCCATGCCACCTTCTGGTACATCAATGCCACCCTCTGGTTCATCATCACTGTAGGTTATGGGGGGAAAAAGTAAGCACACCTGCCCTGCTTCAACTGACATGAATTAATTTGGGGTTGATTTATTAATGTGTCACTGTTTTAAAATTCCAGTCTGGCACCTGCTTCCTTATCTGTAATTTGCTTTCTGTTGCAGTGCAATTTTTTTTTCCAGGACCTTTGTGGCCTACTTGTAGCTATTCTATGAGCCTGCTGTGAGGGTCAGAGCAGGGTCATACAATTGTTGCAACTAGCAACTGAACTCTGGAAGGGCCCCAGTCAGGAAGCACTACAGGGAATGGTTACTAATGATGAGTTTGAACTTTTGCACCTGCTGAATGCTTTCACTTTTGCAAAACTTGTTTTTCTGCAGAACAGCATTACAGCAACTGTAATGCCCCAAACAAGCTTGTGAAAGTTGATTTCTAATCCAAAAGTGATCCAAAGAAAGTCAAAAGGCCTCAAATCCAAAAAAGTGCAGGCAAATGTCAACCTGAGGAGTTATTCTCATAAAAATCATTATTTTCAGAAGGTCTATGCTGCTTGGTAGTGGATTTCTTGTGCAGAATTGCAATTTTTGTAATTTCGCGAGTGCAAGATTGTTGCTGCCCGCCGCACCTACATGTTCGCAATTGCGAACTTACACCGCATGCCGCAAAATTGTATCACCAAGAAAAAAAAATCCACTGCGTGCGAATTTGCGGATTTTCGGTAAATTCGCAAGCGTTCGCGGATTGCGAATTTACCGAAAATCCGCAAAATCCGCGAGCGGAACGGATTTTCCGCCCATGCTTAGTTGTAATTTACTCACACCTCAATGAAAACCACACAGCCCGGGGAAGATGGTTAGGGTTTGAAACTTGGATGGGAATGGGGTTTGTGGGGAAAGTTTTTGTGGAGAGAGGAAAAAAAAAACACAGCATGTCAAACAACCAATGAAGATAAACAAATCTTTGGATACAAAGCTATCCATAAATCTTTTAGGGGACATAAAGGAAGTGCATGCACTACTGCATGCATGAAGTTGTTTGCTAAATGGATAGGTTACTGAAAAGTAAGTAGTACTTTCTACAATGGACTAACTATGAAGAAACAATGTGACAGTACAGGGCTGCAGTAATTATGCAATTTCACTTACCTGGCTGCCCTCAGAGAGTAGAACCACTTAGTACATTAAATTAGTTTAAAAAATAGCAAAGACAAAAGTATACAATGGCTGGAGGGATGAATTGAAGCAGAGAGCAAACAAATGCATAGAGTCACACTCAGAGAAGTTCACAGCAATAACATTACTTAAAAGATAAGTAGAAATGAAGATGGATACTGTAACTGTATGTTGTTGTAGTTGTCCTGTTGAATTTGGGAAGTTACATGCATGCAGCCATTCCTCTTTTTCGCGGTACTCCTCCATTCCATCTGACGCTCCGTCGGTTAATGTTGGGGACCAGAAGACACCTTGTCCACTGCCTGCCTGGCGGATGCTGAATTGCGGGTCGCTAATTGTAAGCCTGAGTTCATCCTTTTTGCCATTGCACAGGGTAAAAGCCGGCCTGTAATTGTTGATGGAAAAACAGGAAATGATATTAAAACATCACGGAGAAAGAAATATAAGGTATGCTGTGTAGTGCAAATGTAACACTTTCAGTTTCAGAGTCGACAGTATTACAATAAATACAAGCATCATTTAGAAAGTGCGTACTCTGATTCTCCTTTTCAAGGATAAATAGGTGTGGGCGAAATTTGCGGATCTTTCCCCTCAAGCTAGGTGTAAAGTGTAAACTGCCATTTTAGAACAAAATTAGACCTTCCCAGCAGTGCTCCCAGACCCCTCAACCCACCCCCAAACATCTAGAAACCCCCCAAGCAGCCCCCAAAAACATGCGATACTACTAGGCCTAACTTTCAACCGTGTAAAAAACGCTCGCTTCAACCAGGGCTAGGCCCAAACCCCCCTTTTCAACCATGGATTTTCTCCAAACCACTTGCATCCGATAATAGACCTTCCCAGCATTGCCCCCAGACCCCTCAACCCACCCGCAAAAAAGTAGAACACCCCCAAACAGGCCAAAAGCAAAAATGGAAAATGTTACACTTAGAAAATTTGAGGCCTACCTCAAAATCACTCCAAACGCGCTCTGCAGCTAGGCCCTAACTCCCCTTTTCCACCATGGATTTTCTTCAAACCACTTGCAATCAAAATTAGACTTCCTCAGCAGTGCTCCCCGACCCCCCAACCCACCCCCAAAAACCTAGAACCCCCTCAAACAGCCCCCCAAAAACACGCAAGTGAGCTAAATAGGAAAAACTTTGTCACCATGGATTTTCTCCAAACCACTTGCATCCGATATTAGACCTTCCCAGCAATGCCCCCAGACCCCTCAACCCACCCGCAAAAAAGTAGAACACCCCCAAACAGGCCAAAAGCAAAAATGGAAAATGTCACACTTAGAAAATTTGAGGCCTACCTTCAAAATCACTCCAAATGCGCTCTGCAGCTGGGCCCTAACTCCCATTTTCCACCATGGATTTTCTTCAAAACACTTGCAATAAAAATTAGACTTTCCCAGCAGTGCTCCCAGACCCCCCAACCCACCCCCAAAAACATAGAACTCCCCCAAACAGCCCCCCAAAAACATGCAATACTGCTAGGCCTCAGTTTAAATTGTGCCAAAACGTTGTCTGCAACTAGGCCAAACCCCCCTTTTCCACCATAGATTTTCTTGAAACCACTTGCAATCAAAATTAGACTTTCCCAGCAGTGCTCCCAGACCCCCCAAACCCCCCCCAAAAACCTAGAACCCCACCCAAACAGCCCCCCAAAAACATGCAATACTGCTAGGCCTCAGTTTAAATAGTGCCAAAACGCTGTCTGCAACTAGGCCCAAACTCCCCTTTTTCACCATGGATTTTCTTGAAACCACTTGCAATCAAAATTAGACCTTCCCAGCAGTGCTCCAAGACCCCCCGACCCACCCCCACAAATCTAGAACACTCCCAAGCAGCCTCCCAAAAACATGCAATACTGTTATATCCAAAACATGGCAAATTGCGCTGTTCACAAAAAAATTGCTGTTTTCAGCTTTCCACTAAGTCGATCCTCTTGAAACTTACCTGGACACTTGTTCCAGTGATTCCCAAGAATCTCAGCAAGGCAGAAAAAAATCGAACCACTGCGCTCTTTGAAGAAGAAGAAGAAGAAGAAGGTCTACGACTAGTTTTCACTTTTCACCCAAACACACGCGTCCGCAAAACACCAAAAAAAGCCAAAATTCTGCCAATTAAGGACCAAAGTACGCCAACCCCCCCTAAAACTTTGCGAACATCATTATGAACGAGCCTGCATCGGGTGCTGAGCCATAGACTCAGCGAGAACCCTACCAACTTAAACCCAAAAACTCTAGTAAATCGCACTGAGCCCTAAACCCTAGGTATGCTTTGTCTGTCTGTGTCAAAGAGCCTAGGTATGCTACATCAGGATGCTTCACTCAGTGGTGCCTGCCTTGACCGTCTGCATGGCCCTGCCTCAAGCATGGGCCAAAAATCCGTTCCGCTCAAGAATTTGCGAATTTTCGGTTATTTTGCGAGATTCGCGAAAAACCAAAAAACAGCAAATTTCGCAAACATAACAGATGTTTGGCCCAAGATTGAGGCAGGGCCATGCAGACAGTCAAGGCAGGCACCACTGAGTGAAGCAACCTGATGTAGCATACCTAGGCTCTTTGTCAGACAGACAAAGCATATCTAATTATATGCAGCAAACCACATAGCCCCAATTTTACATGAACTGCTGTCTGGAGTGGAGTGGACTCTGCCTGACATAACAACAGTACACTGCCTCGCCCTCGACCACTACATACCACGAATAGACAGACATGTAGTTCTGCTGTAGTATTTGTTGTAGACTGGTTTACCTGTTTGCCACTCACGAATTGGCCATAGTTCTTCCGTAAACCGACGCTGATGATCCATCCATCCCAGTGAGTGAGTGTAATGAAAAAAGATATATTATTTAATCAATCATCATTGTATATTGGCAAGTGAGTCCTCTCCAGGGACATTTTGCATATTGTCTCTTCTAATCACTTTGGGGGCATTACAACTTCTACCAGCCACGCTGCTGCTCCTCTGGTGAACACTTTTGGGGGCTTTATTATCTTTACCTGACACGCCGGATCCCGCTGCTTCTGCTGCCCTTCCTGTGGTCTCCCCTTGCCGCCGCTGCTTATCGTCATCTCAGCGCGGCCGCAGTAAGGGAGGGGACCACACATCCAAGTGCCTTTGCGGCAGCAAGCCGCCGCCCTCAACATCGCGCCAGGAGGCGCTTTAAATTGCGAACAAGCCCCGTTCTGGCGGGATCGCGCCGTGGGCCGCGTCGGGCTAAGCCCGGGCCGTCTACGGCCATCCAAGGCCCGAAGAGGCCGGACTGGGTTAGCCCTCTAACATCTGCTCCCTTCCCCCGGACTGCGAACTAATATAAAAGGTACATTGATCTAGAAAAGGAAAAAAGGAGATCTTGTGGTACATGTAATTGGCTGTAGAGTTGTCACTTATTTTTCCTTTGCCCTATCTTGCCTGCAAATGTTGCTTGGGGTGGCCAGGGAACATCCTTTTGAGTGAGATTTGTTTGCTCAATTTGACCTATTAATATTAATGGCTGCAATGGGTAAAAATAATAAATCTTATCCGATGACTAGGCATCATGCTGCCACAAATCAACCCCTTCCGAGTCTAACAGCAATCGATAAGATGCTCCAGAAAACGATAGGGGTAGTGGTGACAGCAATAGAAAATACGGAGAGGCGATTATCAATTACCCCAGTTGGCCCCCCATTACAGCAAGCGGGGATTCTTCTGCAGTTACAGCTAATCCTCCTGACTGTAGTTTTTTCCTCACGGCCTCCTTTGCTGAACTTCCCTGTGCCCAGGCCGCTACCAGCACTATCGATAATCCACCTCCGCCTAAATCCCCCACCCGCAAGTTTTAGCGGAAAAGGTACCCAAATTCCATCCTAGAAGTAAGAAATGTAAAACCCAAAAGAAAACAATTAAAAAAACCTTACCCCCTCCTGAACCCGTACCGGTGGTTGTTGGCACTTCATCACCTCCTGCAGGAACCCCTGTTTGGGTTACTCACGTACTCCTCGAGTTTCAGACTCATATTGAACAGATTATCGGCTCACTTATTAAACCACTGGCATCTAGGTTGGATAGATTGGTTTCCACACTTAACAAAATAGACCTAGGGAAGGTCCAGCCAGTGAGCCTAATGGTAAAAGAAGCTAATGGATTAAATCTTAGTATTGCCAATCCTACCATCCGAGTTGATAACGGTGCAGATGGGAACCTTGCTGCCGGGCCTACTCCTGACATCGCTAATTTAATTGGCAGTGCCAGGGTTCCGCCTAACAGTAATAATATCATAGTTGCAACCTCTCAGGTAATAGGTAATCCAACCCCAGGACTGGCCTTGCCTTCGCCTACTGATGGGAAAGTGGTGGGTGGTACAAATATAGTAGCGAGGGGAGGGGCTAAAATGTGGACAAGCAATCCGGATCGACAAGCCATAGGTAGTAGAAACAGCCCAGCAAAGGGTCTTTCAATAAAGTTGCCCACCATTGATTTACCCCCTGAGTCCTTGCCATATGTTGTGGTCCTTACCGGGGTTTCTCCCTTAGCACATGGGAAAAGCGAGGATCACAGTGATCTTAAAAACAAATGCATACAATGGCTTAGGACCAACAGGCCTTCTCCCCCTAGTTCCGCAAGTGAAATTCTAACTGTCAGAAGAGTTGACTGGATTGGGTATAGACCTAAAACTATGACAGGAAACTGTGTGGTTATAAACTTTAGGTACACATGTGCTGTAGAACATATATGTAATGGGTTGCCAATCTGGTCGAATACTCATATCTTTCCCCTGCCTCTATCATATTTTTACCCCACTGCCCAGAGGAAAACTGGCTGGGGCTTGAGTCCCAAGCATCAGGGGGCCTACAACAAACTTCCCTACAGAACCTACCAGGGGACTACACATTGGGAGGGCACCTGTCCGTACATTCCTCTAATCTCCCTATTCCCTCAAAACAACAAGTTCAGTCCCTTGGAGCTGGTGGACCGACACCCAGTGGGGCAGAACACTATACCATCTTTGGCCAGCAGCTCAGGCATGGGAGTAAACAAATTGAAGGGCAATGATCCCATCACTATTCTAGAGAATATAAGAACAGATCTCCTTCAAATCCCTGAAGATGGGACACAATTGGGGGCATTAGAACAACTTGTGGAGCTTAGTGCTCTTAATGATGCACTACCTTGTGATGTGATAAGGGAAAGGACCTGAGCTTAGAAACCCAATTTCCGAGGTTGGGACCAATATAGGCATGGAAAAAGCACTAATTAGCCCAGGGAGAACTGACAGTTGCATAAAAACGTTGTCCTGGAATGTGGCTGGGCTGAAAAACAAATTGCTGTTGCCCGGGTGTGGTTTCTTCATGGCTTTGCACGATATTTGTTTAATGCAGGAAACTTGGGCACTAGAGGAGAGTGCTATGCCCGGTTTTGCCGCCTTTGACATCTTGGCAACAACTGGGGGTAGGGTGAGGCCATCGGGTGGGCTCACAATATGGGTGGCCACATACTTGGGTGCCAGGGCTGTACAAATGTCTACCAATTCCCCAGACGTTCAATGTATACTCCTAACCCAAGAAAATATCTCCCAGGTGGCTGATGCAATTGATGCATTATCATTTTTTATACAGTCACTTGATCCGTCAACTGTCTTGGTCATTGGAGGAGATTTCAATTGCCAGTTTGAGCCCCTTGTGAGTCCAGAGCTAGGTGATCAGAATGATGAAGATCAGTTCTGGCATGTTCCCAATCTGCAGATCCCTTCTGTTAAGGCATGGTCCCCATTAGTCCTGCAAATACAATCAATCTCGCTCACAACATCTATGCGGGCGTGGAATGGACGGGTGGAGCCTGACAGACCTGGGTCAGTTACATTTAACAGGCTACACCAAACTTCCATCATTGACTATATAATGATGGAAGTAAAATATTGGGATAGGCTGCTGGAATTCAGGGTTCTCCCGAGACATGATAGTGACCACAATGCCCTTGTGCTAACTCTGAAACCTGGAAGTTTTGGGCTGACTAATCCGGTGCCCGAAGCAACCAGTGTAATTTCGCCCCACATAATAGCTAATAATAGACAAAGGGTAAAATGGCTGCACTTACAAGATTCAATCAATCAATCAATCATCGCATTTATATAGCGCACTACTTACCCAGAGGGTCTCAAGGCGCTGGGGGAGGGGGATCTGCTACTGCTCGAACAACCAGGTCTTGAGTTGCTTCCTGAAGGCGAGGTGGTCTTGGGTCAGGCAGAGGTGGGTGGGGAGGGAGTTCCATGTCTTGGCGGCGAGGTAGGAGAAGGACCGTCCCCCTGTGGTGGCTCTACGGATGCGGGGGATGGTGGCGAGGGCGTGGCTGGTCGATTGAAGCTGGCGTTTGGGAGCGTAGAAGTTGAGGCGGCTGTTGAGGTATCCTGGGCCTTGGCTGTTTAGGGCTTTGTGTGCGTTGGTGAGGAG
This sequence comes from Lissotriton vulgaris, assembly GCF_964263255.1. Lineage (NCBI taxonomy): Eukaryota > Metazoa > Chordata > Amphibia > Caudata > Salamandridae > Lissotriton > Lissotriton vulgaris. The sequence goes on along the minus strand of NC_141685.1, from coordinate 561,228,992 downwards.
ACGGAAGGTGATTCTCTTGTTGACCGGGAGCCAGTGCAGGTCTCTCAGGTGTCCGGAGATGTGGCTGTGACGGGGGATGTCCAGGATGAGTCGTGCTGAGGCGTTCTGGATCCACTGGAGTCTCTTCTGGAGTTTGGCGGTGGTTCCGGCGTAGAGGGTGTTGCCGTAGTCCAGACGGCTGGTGACGAGGGCCTGGGTGACCGTCTTCCTGGTCTCGGTGGGGATCCACCGGAAGATCCTATGTAGCATGCGCAGGATGTTGAAGCACGACGAGGAGACGGCGTTGACTTGCCTGGTCATGGAGAGGGAGGAGTCCAGGATGAAGCCCAGGTTGTGTGCGTGGTCTGTTGGTTTGGGTGCGCTGCCTAGGGCGGGGGCCACCAGGAGTCGTCCCAAGCGGCGGGTGAGGATCCCAGGATGAGGACTTCCGTCTTATCTGAGTTCAGTTTCAGGCGGCTGTTCTTCATCCTTTTGGCTACCTCTTTCATCCCTTCGTAAAGGTTGGCTCTGGCGGTGGCGGGGTCGTTGGTAAGGGAGAGGATCAGCTGGGTGTCGTCGGCGTAGGAGATGATGTTGAGGTTGTGCTGGTGTGCGATGTCTGCGAGGGGGCTCATGTAGATGTTGAAGAGGGTTGGACTGAGCGAGGAGCCTTGAGGGACGCCGCAGATGACTTCGGTGGCTTCAGATCTGAACGGAGGGAGGCGGACTCTCTGTGTCCTTCCGGCGAGGAAGGAGATGATCCACTCTAGTGCCTTCTCCTGGACTCCGACGTTGCTGAGGCATTGTACTAGGGTACGATGGCAGACAGTGTCGAAGGCCGCGGAGAGGTCGAGGAGGATGAGGGCCGCTGTTTCTCCGTTGTTGAGCAGCGCTCGGATGTCATCGGTGACTTCGATCAGGGCGGTCTCTGTACTGTGGTTGGCCCGGAAGCCTGACTGCGAGGGGTCGAGGGATCCGTTCGTCTCGAGGAAGGAGGCCAGCTGCTTGTTGTCGGTCTTCTCGATGACTTTTGCAGGAAACGGGAGCAGCGAGATGGGGCGGTAGTTTTTGAGGTCGGTGGGGTCAGCCGATGGCTTCTTGAGTAGAGCGCTGAGTTCGGCGTGCTTCCAGCTCTCCGGGAAGGTACCGATGTCGAAGGAGGTGTTGATGATGTCCCGCAGGTGGGGTGCGATGACAGCGTTGGCCTTGTTGAAGACGTGGTGAGGGCAGGGGTCGGTCGAAGGTCCGGAGTGGATGGAGTTCATCGTGCAGACGGTGTCTTCGGTGCTGATCGGAGTCCAGGCGCGGAGGGTGGTGGTGGGGGGCGGTGGTTCGGTCGTGGTGTTCGTCGGTTGAGTGCTGAAGCTGTTGTGTATGTCCGCAATCTTGTTGTGGAAGTAGGAGGCGAGGGAGTTGCCGAGGTCTTGTGAAGGGGTGATGTCGTTGTTTCCGGCGTTGGGGTTGGAGAGCTCTTTGACGATGTTGAAGAGTTCTTTGCTGTTGTGTGCGTTGTTGTCCAGTCGTTCCTTGAATGCAGTTTTCTTGGTGGCGCAGATGAGTTGGTGGTGTTTTTGGGTGGCGAGCTTGAGGGCAGTCATGTTGTCCGGTGTTGGGTCTCTGCGCCAGGTTCTCTCGAGGGCTCGGCAGTTCTTCTTGGAGCTCTTGAGTTCGTCGGTGAACCATGGGGCTTTCTTGCTACCGGGTCTGCTGGGCGGGGTCCTCAGGGGGGCGAGCTCATATGCGCAGTCGCTGATCCACTTCGTGAGGTTGGTGGCCACCTGGCTAGGGTTCGTTGTGCTGGTGGGAGGGTTCATGCTCAGGAAGGACGCGAGTTGGTCGGCTGTGATCTTGTTCCAGCTCCTGCGTGCAGCCTGTTGCTGGTGGTGGTGGATCGTGGTCCTTGCGAAGCTGAAGTGGACGCAGCTGTGGTCCGTCCAGTGGAGTCCGGTGGCGTGGCTGAAGGCGATGTCCTTGCTGGATGAGAAGACGGGGTCGAGTGTGTGTCCGGCGTAGTGGGTGGGGGTGGTCACCAGTTGCTTGAGTCCCAGGTTGGCGAGGTTGTCCAGCAGGGTGGTGGTGTTGCGGTCGTTGTTGTTCTCCATGTGGAAGTTGAGGTCCCCGAGGAGGATGTAGTTAGCGGAGCAGAGGGCGTGCGGGCTGATGAAGTAGCCGATGTCTTCGCTGAATTGTGTGCGTTGTCCCGGGGGTCTGTAGATGAGGGTGCCTCTGAGGGTGGTCTTGGGGTTGATGTGGACCTGAAAGTGCAGGTGCTCGCGGTTGCGAGGGTGTCGTCGGTGTTGGTCGTGATGCGGATGGTGTTCCTGTGGACGATGGCGATGCCTCCTCCGGTGTGGTTGATGCGGTCCCTCCGGATGATCTTGCAGCCGTCTGGGATGGCGATGGCGATGTCGGGCGCTGAAGAGGCGTTCATCCAGGTTTCTGTGAGGAAGGCGACATCTGGGGCTGTGGTGTCGAGCAGGTTCCAGAGCTCGACGGCGTGTCTGTGGACGGAGCGGGTGTTGAGCAGGATGCACTTCAGGTGGTTGCTGCTGTTGCTTGTCGAGGTCTTGAGCACTGCGGGAGTGGTGCAGGTCCGGATGCAGGTGAACTTGCAGGCGTTGCAGCAGAAGAGTCCGTGGGTGCGTCTCGGGTTGGCTCGGTAAGAGCCCGGGAGTCGGCCGGCATTGAGGGCGTTGAGTTCGGTGGCGTCGTAGGTCTGGCGGGTGGGCTGGTGACGGCGGGGGCCAGGGGTCCTGGCACTGGGCGCAGTCCAGGCGCGGACGGGCGCAGACGGGCTTACCTTTGGCGCACCTTCAGCGCGCTTGGGGCGCGCCCGCTGCGAACGGCACAAGGTTATCACCCTGAAGGAGGTTGAGCTGGCAATAGGAAGGTTACCTCCTAATAAGGCCCCTGGCTTGGACAAGGTGCCAGGAGACTTATTTCCCTCCCAACCCAAATTATGGGCCCCATATTTGGCTGTCTTGTTTAATGAGATCTTATCGGGGACTGACCTGCCGGGGACAAGGCTCGGAGCTGAGATTGTCCCCATTTACAAGAAAGGTTGCCCGTTAACCCCATCCAACTATAGGCCCATTAGTCTTGTAGATACAACCCGAAAACTAATGGGCAGGATTATTTTGGACAGGATCCTGGGGTGGATGGAGGAGAATTAAGTATTGACCACACTTCAGGCTGGATTTAGGTCAGGCATTTCTACCCTGGACCAAATATTTCGCCTGCAGGTCTTATTTTGGAAAACCGCAAGTGTGGAGGGTGGCAGCCTCTACCTTGTCTTTTTCGACCTGCGGCTACCTTTAACCTTGTGCCCAGGGACAAGCTGTGGAAGGTCCTGGCAGATCTGGGTCTACCACCCTATCTTCTGGCTGTACTAATCAGAGTACATACTGGCAACTATGCCCGGGTTAGGTGCAGGAGGCACGGGGACCTCTCAAAACGCTTTCCTATCCAGAAGGGAGTACGCCAGGGTTGGGACTTGGTCCCAACGCTATTCAGTCTGTACATCAACGGTCTTGTAGACCACTTATCCGGTTTAATAGACAACGATGCCCCTAGATTAGCGTCCTGGAGAGTGCCCGCTCTGGTGTTTGCGGACGACACTTTGTTGTTATCCAAAACATCATCTGGCATTCTGCGTATCGTGGACGGCTTTGCGGCATTTTGTGCTTAGCGGGGATTGGAGATAAACTTGGACAAAACCAAGTTTATGATCTTCAATCCCCCGAAGCAGACACGCCCAAACCCTGTCCTTGATGGTATCCCCCTGGAGAGGGTCAAGACCTTTGTTTACCTAGGTATCACCATAACAGAGAACTTTGACTGGGGTTTTCAAATTTCTAAATCTGCTCTTCAGCTGTCACAAGTAACTGGGGGTATTAGCAAAGTACATAGAATATCTGACCGCAAACCGGTATCTTCGGCTCTTGAAATTTATCGACTTCAAGCCAGAACGGCCTCAATCTATGGTGCTGAACTTTGTTGCCATAAAAATACAGCTAACCTCTTGAGGGTGGAGGAAAATTTCATGAGGAGTCTGGTAGGTTTACCACCAAGTACACCACTCACTCCTCTGCGATTTGATCTGGGGTTGGAGTCGATAGAGGAGCTTGTAGCCGCAAGGCCTATGCTCTGTTGGAAGCGGCTGTGGTCAGTTCCTGAACTGGCCTCCTATAGAGCAGAGTTCCTGGAGGTTTGGCCATCCTTAAAAAGCAAAAATATCCCATAGTTGCTCCACATTAGGGCTGTTAGCACGCGGATAAGCTTGCCGCAGCTTTGGTAGTCACCTGAGCTGTGTTGTCCGGGGATGCAGTAATTGGAATTACAAACCAAGCTGAGGAGCCAGAATCTATTAGCCCTGCAGAGATCGGTAACCCTGGGTAGGCTGTCTGCTGAGTTCTTCCTAGTAAAAATGGAACCTTGATTTGAGGAATTCCTAGATGCAATACAACCACCCCTAGCAAGGAAGTTGTATCTTCAGCTAAGGCATGGCAGTCTTCCTATAAGGACATTTACTTGTAAATGGTTAAGATCAGATGGGGAAGCCTGCCCTGCATGAATCCGTAAAAGAGAAGATGTCCCCCATGTTATGTTTTTTTGTCCTGCGTATGCAATAATAAGGAAATGTTGGCTAACCCCATTATGTAGGAACCTTGGATTTCGACATTGTGCGCACGCTTGTTGGGTCTTGATCTTTGATACACATCCCCCTATTGTTTTTGCCGTATCCCGCTTTCTACTTGGTATGTGGCGTAGAAGGCAAATTTTTGTATATTATATGTGATCAAGTATGGATTTTACATTTTGCTCTTTGATAACTCTTGAGTTTAATTCCTTTTTAATAATTGTTGCTATTTATTGTCTTAATTTCCTGTGCTTTGTATGTATTTTATCTGCACTTTTATGGCCTTTGACCGAAATAAAGTTATCAAATGAATGAATGACTTATTGGAAAATGCAACATAGTGGCCCCTGAAGTTGAAGTACAATTTTAATTAAACAATGTAAAAAAAAACAGAGTAGTAGACATGAGTTACAATTACTGTGTAAAAGATTAAATAATAACTAAGACAAGACATATGATTCATTTCATGCACAAAAAACAAACAGTAATTGGTTTCATCAGAGCCAGACAGCCATTGCTGTCCACTGCATGCCATCTTCTCCTTATTCATTACCTGTTCTACTTTTTGTCCGCATCTCCTGTCAATTTCAGAAGTAACTCTGTCCGCAATCAGCAAGCATGTAGTCAGTCAGTAATTTCAGTCCCACTTGAGGGGACTCGTCTACGAAGACAAAGTTTCTTTATTCTTTGTAATCCATCCATCCGCCTTGAGGGAAATGGATAGGGGGAGTCTGGAGGAGGAGGATGGAGGAGCATGATTGAGTTATGAACTTGCAATTCCCTAAGTTTCTAGCACATTTAGCACTATCATTTAAAACTCTTGTGCATCCTGTTGCCCATTCAAATTGAACTGTGTACCACAAATACAGTGATCAACAATATCACGTAAAAATCAGTTAAAGTACATGCATGTTTTTCCGTATGTACGAAACTGAACAGAGTTGTAAAAGCTTGACTTAAAGGTTTGACTTTGTTTTGTAGAATGTTTTCAACAACCGGTTGTTGGTGAAATAGAACATTATTTACCACATTAGAGTAACATAAAACTACTGAAGTGTTTGAAAATGGAACACCTACTACATTATTGACTTCATTAAGTTTTAGCTTTTTAGAATTCTTTGTAGATTTTTCACTTCGTTTTGAAACTTTTAACATTTTTTCTCAGCTGTTTTTTGATTTCCCTAACTTGGATGCTTTCTCAACAATGGGATATGAACTTAAATTAGGGAACTGAAAAGCCATATGATGAGTAAATACCCTACATAGAGATGACCACAGACCAGTGGCGCAAACTTTTTTTATGCCAAAGATGACGGGAGCCATCATAAACAATTGGAAGACCAATAAGACAAATGTCTAAACACTCTAGTTATGACTATGACTATAACTCAAGTTTCGGCTGTACACCCTATCGCTACCTCATATTTAGGTTTTATCTGCACTATGTATCACACCAAAGTTACTACCCCTATCTTGTCATGTGAATATTTATGATCGTTACAACTAGCTATACCCATTTTACCCTTTGGTAATTACTCTGACACTGCTCTGATAATAATTTACAATCCTACCTCATTGAACTTGACTGTACGACTATGGCACAACCTAAACCATATGCACCACTTATCGCTAAGTGATCAGGCGTTAAGAATATATTTACTCAATCACCCTAGATAGCATATTGCCTCCTTCATTCCATATTTGTTTTTGTTGTTATAATTGCTACTATAATGTCAAGTTATTAACTTCATATGTCAGTTTGTAACCATCCTAGATAGTATATCGCCTTCTACCTTCATATATGCTTGCTGTTATAATTGCTTATATAATGTCAATCTGTAATCTCATATGTAAAGCGCTCTGATACCCACGGGTCTTGTCCGCGCTATATAAAACACTATAAATAAATAAATAAATAAATAAACATACACCACTCTCAAATAATTGCATTCCATCACACACGATGAGTCAGCATTTAATTTGCTCTCATCAAAGTAAAGAAGTTCCAGTCCTGACAATGACCTACACCAGGATATATCAATAAAAGGCATACCTTCTTCACTGTGTGACCTGCATTTATCATTGCTTCATCCAAACGTATTCCTTGAGATTTGTGAATGGTAAAAGCAAAGGCCAAATACAGAGGAATTAGTTGTCTTCTAACGTAGAGGTCTTTTACCAAAAGAAATCTAGCAGTGCACCTTCAATTAGTTTACCCTTTTCAATGTAATCAAATGTAATCAAAATATATTTATACTCTGCTCTATTGGGATATGTAATGGAGTATTTCACATTACCCATTGCACCATTCACTAATCCCTCCTCGACATTCAGATTTTATCGCAAAATAATTCTTCAGTTTTTACACAGATGTAGAGTCTTTTATAAACTAGCAGTATTTAAAACATTTTTCTCTTGTGATTCAAGTCTCTTTACCACTGATTGACACATTGGTAAGTTTAAACTTTGATGTTCCATTTCATCTTTACTATTAAGACTCACAATTTGTTGTTTTTCCAAATGCAGCATGTCTAAGTTAAATTGAACCCTCTCGTCTTATGTTGACATGAGGAACACAATCTGTTTCTAAGTTTTTATAAGATCTTGCATTACAGAAGCGGATGAGTCATTGTGGGTGAACAGAGACCTAACCTTGCAAGAAGCAAGAGCTTATTTTGATTCTTGGCATGTAATTCCTATTCTCATGTCTTTTATTTAATTGCCATACTACAACTCTTAATCCAGATATGCAGCCTGTCTCATGTTTTATGTCAACTCAGTGAACTAAAAATGTAACCACGTTAACATTTCCAATACCCCCCAATGACTTTTTAGTTTTTTCATAAGCAGTTTTTTAAAAGCTGGTTGACCTTTAACAGGAGACAGCTGTGAAAGGTCACCAAAATCTATAATGTGCTTACCACCAAACAGTACAACATAGTTAGTTCTGTGGACCTCTTGCATCCTCAGATGGTTTGATACCACGCTAACCTCATCATTAATAGGAACTTTCAATGTTTTGAGAACTCTACTTCATGATAAACATCACCAGATAACTTTGAGTACTCTAGTTTGATGTCATGTTCCACAGGCAACATAAGTAATCTGTGCAATGTGATTCTTTCAAAGTTGTGAGCAGCTAGTCTAGTAGGAGCTGTCACAACACGTGAAAGATCACAACTAGTGTTCCTGTGAACAGATTTATTCACCACTTTAATTGGAAATCTTTTTCCTGTGCCTGCCTGACCACTAACATAAAGAGGTGTAGGCTTGAATGTTCTACAAGAACATTCAAACGAATCATGTAGAAGTCCATGCTCAAAAATGTTAGCTGTTTTTATTCAGTTGAGAAATTAAACTTTTTAAATCAAAGGTCTCACGCCTCACTTGGGCCATAATATTTTCTACTTCATTCAAAGCTATGGATGCCTCATTTTCAATGGTAGACTGGCCAAGGGGATCTTGACTATTAGTCTCTGAGCTCCGCCTACCTTGTGAACTGTCCCTTGCTACATCCATAGTAATTCTTCATCTTGTTGATCGTTTAACATGTTCTGATATGTGGGAACACTTCACATTCAATACTATATATGACTGTTTTGACAGCATCTTCATAACAGTCATACTGACCTACCAGTTACATTTCTGAACACAAAAGCTCAAACAGTTGCAAAAGAGCCAGGTAAAAGAATTCTGTTTTCTCACCTGTTTGACAGCTCAGTTTACAAAGATTATTGAGGCTTTGAATGCCTAACTAAGTATCCATTACAGCCAGTCATCCCAAACTTTCCTTGTTCAATATTTTCATCTATGTTATTTCTATATGTATAGGGTTGCAGTACTGCATACAAAGGTTTTTGAAATGGACACTCTTATTAGGTTAATAAGTGTCTATCATATTTGTTGTAAGTAGCTCAGTACTTTCTGGATCAAACTGAGAAAGATTTTCAATTTCAGGAAATTGTTAAATCACATGATTTTCTGTTGATGCCAGACCTAATATGTCCCAAATTATTGATTTGGACTTCCTGTATAAGCTAGAAGAATTGAGCTTTCACAAACTTCATAACATCAAATTTTTCTCTATGTGAAAGCACCTTTAAACTGAAACTGTAAAACATTTTACATAAAGACTTCTCTGCTTCGATTTCTTCCCATACATCCTTAATTCTTTACTTTTCTGCTTTGTTATATATGAAGTGATATATTGAGCTACAATAATACAACTGTCTGGTACAAACTGAATATCCATGTTGGCATTCCACATGGACAAGACTACTGTGATGTATGGCCGGGATACCCGTCACCCCCTCCCAACACAATCCCCAAGGATGGGAAGACGGACACAGTTCTTGACTTTTTGGAAGGCGGGAGGGAGTTACCCTCCCGGCCGTATTTATTAAAATATGAAACAAAATCAAAACATTAAAATAACAGTTTCATATCAAGTACAATTTCATTTTCACATTACGATGTTTATTGGCTAACCTTAACACAGCTCTAATACAAAGATTCTCCTAGCCGATTCTAAACATCCTGCAAATGCATATACTCAAAATTAAATTGTACATCCTAACATTACGGGCCAACGGCAAGGTCGTAACCGGTGTCAGATCCCTAAAACCAGAACTCCCCCCTTACTTGTAAGGGGCGGGCGCACAGAGAACTGTACCTCTGTGCCAACTTCCAATTTCCCTTGTCTTAACTGGGGCCCCATATTTACTCGACGCCATCTTAGTGGTCGTCCGAGGACTCGTGTGAGGTGTCTAAAAGGTAGCATAGACCCCCCTCCCACCCCACACTGCTTACCACATCCGCCGTCGCGGATGTCCTGGCCCCGGGAAATTCCCAGGAGGGGCCCGTAGCCCCTCCTCCCCAGGGAGGGGCCTATGACCGCCTTCCCTTTCGGCGGCCCCATCCTTAGAGGGGTACCGCCTCCCCGTGTGAGGGGCCAATGGCCGCCTCCCCCCGGGCGCTCCCATCCATAATGGGTGGCGCCCCACCTCTAGGGATCTTCCAATTACTGCTCACCGATCATGACCTTACTGCCCGACCAAAATAAATACGACATTTCGAACCTAATGAGGACGGTATAAACGGTTAGAATGGATATCACACAATAACCTTTATTTACACAAGTAACACATCATTCAACTAGGCTGTGATACTTCCCCTAAAAACATGCTAAATAGCAACCATTTTACTATCATAAAAAAAAAGACAATCCAGACTTTATTAAAAACAACCTGTAAAAGAGATAATATCACCGTTAAACGATTTTATTGCAGTACTAATCGTTGCCATCAGGGGCTGGTGGGTGGGTCAAAATTGGCTCCTTGTTCCGTCTCGGGCTCACGTGCAACGAGGAGGTGCAGCTTCCAAGCACAGGAACAAGAGGATGCTTCCTTAGATTGTTGCTCTTTTATTCTTCCTCGGGAGGGCGTGTACCCTCCTCCGATCCGCCTACGGGGCGTGGTCAACGGTGCAGGTGTCTAGGACAACCCCTCCTGGGCGGGAAAAGGCGCGCCCCGGCTACGCCGCTTCGGGCATACCAGCCGGGACACGCCCCCCGCCCAAAATGGTTTCCCGGGGGGTCAGGGCACTCTACCATACGTTCGGGGGGACCGAGTGGTCGCCCCTTTCCATATGGCCAGGATACCCGTCACCCCCTCCCAACACAATCCCCAAGGATGGGAAGACGGACACAGTTCTTGACTTTTTGGAAGGCGGGAGGGAGTTACCCTCCCGGCCGTATTTATTAAAATATGAAACAAAATCAAAACATTAAAATAACAGTTTCATATCATGTACAATTTCATTTTCACATTACGATGTTTATTGGCTAACCTTAACACAGCTCTAATACAAAGGTTCTCCTAGCCGATTCTAAACATCCTGCAAATGCATATACTAAAAATTAAATTGTACATCCTAACATTACGGGCCAACGGCAAGGTCGTAACCGGTGTCAGATCCCTAAAACTAGAACTCCCCCCTTACTTGTAAGGGGCGGGCGCACAGAGGACTGTACCTCTGTGCCAACTTCCAATTTCCCTTGTCTTAACGGGGGCCCCATATTTACTCGACGCCATCTTAGTGGTCGTCCGAGGACTCGTGTGAGGTGTCTAGAAGGTAGCGTAGACCCCCCTCCCACCCCACACTGCTTACCACATCCGCCGTCGCGGATGTCCTGGCCCCGGGAAATTCCCAGGAGGGGCCCGTAGCCCCTCCTCCCCAGGGAGGGGCCTATGACCGCCTTCCCTTTCGGCGGCCCCATCCTTAGAGGGGTACTGCCTCCCCGTGTGAGGGGTCAATGGCCGCCTCCCCCCGGGCGCTCCCATCCATAATGGGTGGCGCCCCACCTCTAGGGATCTTCCAATTACAGCTCACCGATCATGACCTTACCGCCACAGGCCGGATAGTTGACCGGCTATCCGGACCCCCCACAAACTCCTACTAAAGGTCATGGCTACACAAACCCTTTAACCAAGCTATGAAGTCTCCTGTGAGTAAGACATTCCCCTCCCGGGACAAATGGACCCCATCTTCAAGATACATATGGTCCCCCCGAATACATCCATGAGGAATACAATGCAACTGGCCTGAACGAAACAACCTACTAAGTTTGTTATTAACTTTCTTTACCGACTGATTCAAAGCTGGCACAGAGAGGGCCCCCCGCCACACCCTTCTAGGAATCATGTGTGACCATGCAATCGTGCACCCCGGAACCCTTCTTGCCAACCAACTCACTGTGTATAAAATTAACTCGAGAAGTACTCGTCGCCCAATGGTTACCAAATCATTGCCCCCAAGATGTACTATGATTACAGACAGCGGTGACCTCGTCCGCCCTAGCAGTCCCTCCATAAAAGTTTGAAACTGGTCAATACAGAGTCCGCCCCTTCCGTGGAAGGTCACCCTGCACCCGTATTCCCCAGCCACGTGAAACATGTCACCTGCTTTGAATACGTCCGCGGCTCGCCTCACGTATGAGTGGCCAACGACCCACACCACTCTTCCCTCAGCCGGTGATCTTTGACCGCTGGTCCCCAAGTGTCGGGTCAACTGCACAGTCCGCCCCGCAAACCCTGCTCGCGAAACTGTAAACCAAACAGAAAACAAGAAGCGTGAGTGCATGACATTAGCTTCACAACATGTGCAACCGCACATACCTTTTATAACAATTTGAGGACCAACGCCCCAACTGTTTCACCTTTTCAACACTCAGACCCCTGGCTGTAGCCTCTGTAGCAGCCCCTATCCGGAAGGAATGGGTCCCAAAATCGCTCGGGTTCAAGCCCGCTGTTGCGATTGCCATTGTTAACACCCGCTGGAACTGAAACCTAGTCAGTGGGGTGGCATCGGTGTGCCTCAGCAAGCTTCCCCCCCATGATGCCGCCCTCTGCGCTAAATACTCCTCCACGCATTTCACCGGGCACATGGGAGATCCTGGAATCCGCTGGATTACCACACAGTCCCCGATCGCTCCCTGATCGGTCTTGGACCTGGCTATCGAGACTATCATCGTCTCCCCCTTAATTTGAATGTGTTCTCGACACAGACCTCCCCCCGTATCCTGCTTATTCCTCGCCACCAGTTCGCTTACCCGCATAGCCCCATGGAATGCTAATGCAAAAGCGGCCCGGAACAGCACTGTCTCTGATTGAGATGAACATGTCGCAGGGAGTACGGACATTAACAGGGACAACCTTTCTAGACCTATCGGGTGCCTCTCATCCACCCTACGGCCCTCAAGGCGTTGCCACCCACGCAAAGCCTTCTTTACGAGAAAGGACGATGTGGGGTCCTGGATGCCATGCGCCTGAGCAATGAAGGCAATGGCGGCCCTGTGCCGATTGGCTGTTGCCAGTGATCGGCCTGCCTGATGTAGTGATACCAGAAATTTCAGGACATACTCCTCCTGCCCCCAATGCTTCCCCCTAGCTGAACCCGAAAATTCCCAATAGGAACGGAACGCCCCTTCATATGCCTTCCTTGTCCTGGGTGCTAGACTCTCTCCCACGAGGTTTTGTAATCCGGGGCACCGACAGACCAGAGAGCTTCGGGAAATGGTGCCGCCACCAAGTCCGCTGAGGGCAGAAAACCCTGGAAGGCCTGCATGTGGGAACGAGAGAGCGCATCAGCCGCCTGGTTCAGTACCCCAGGCACGTGTCTTGCCCTAAAGTGGACGTTTAGTCTCATACATAGCAAGACAATTTCTTTCAGCAATCTCAAGATCCATTTGCAGCGTGCTGCCTGATTATTGATACATTCAACAACGGTCATATTATCAGACCAGAACACCACAGTGCGATCACGAAACCCCTCTGGCCATGTTTTCAAGGCCACCAGAATGGGGAACAGCTCAAGAAACCCAATGTTACCTGTGAGCCCACCATCGTGCCACCACGCCGGCCATGTTTGTGCCGACCATTGATTACCAAAGATGGCGCCAAAGCCCACACTTCCTGCCGAGTCGGTCCACAACCCCAGCTCCTCGGAGGAGGCTGGCGGTTTGTTCCATACGACGCGACCGTTGAAATCCGCCAGAAATGCCAGCCATATGCGCATATCCTGGCAAACCTCTGCTGACAGTCGTGTGCGGTGGTGCCCTTCCCTGAGGCCAACCATGGCTTGTGCGATAGAGCGGGAAAAGGGGCGTGCCATCTGTATCACTCTAAGGGCAAAGTTAAGCTGACCCACCGCTTGCTGCAACTGATGGAGAGTTACTTTTTTCTCGCCGAGGCACATTTCAAGTGAGGCTTTAAATTTTATTACCTTCTCTTTGGGCAAACGGAAGCACCCCTCTACAGAATCGAGTTCAATTCCCAGAAACTCGAGTGAAGTAGATGGCCCTACCGTCTTACCTGGTGCCAGTGGCACGCCAAAACGTTTCATGAGATTACAGAACTCCCTCAAAGCCTGTGCAAATTCCGTGTCCCCAGCTGCCCCCAGAAACAGAAAGTCATCAAGGTAATGCATAACCTGCGTAAAGCCCGTGGCTCTGGTGAACGCCCATTGCAAAAAAGTACTTAACTTCTCAAAATACGCACAAGAGATGGAGCAACCCATCGGCATACATTTATCCATGTAGTAGCGTCCTTGAAACATAAAACCTAAAAGACGCTGGTCGTGTGGGTGTACCGGGAGCAACCGGAACGCTGACTCGATATCTGATTTAGCCATCAGCGCTCCGGGCCCCAGGCGATTCAACATGGCGACGGCCTCATCAAAGGATGCATATCGCACCGAACAAACTCCCGGGTCAATCGCATCGTTCACCGAAAGACCCCTAGGAGCGGACAAATTATGGATTAACCTGAACTCACCCGGGTCCTTCTTGGGGACCACTCCCAACGGTGAACAAACCAAATTAACAATCGGCGGGTTTTCATATGGACCCGTAACCCGACCTCGGGCCACCTCCTTTGCAATCTTTGCCTGTACCACCGCCGTATTTTGTTGAACCGATAGTTGGTTCTTACACTGTGCTTCCCCCCGAAAATCCCCCACCGGGATGCGGAAACCATATGAAAAACCGTCTCGCAACACCCTGGCAGAGACATGATCAGGATATTCGTTCAGCCAAGGGATCATTGCCATGATATCAACGGGAGTAGGTAACGGTGCCCCTCGGTCGATGTTAGACCTGTTTGGCCCCCCCTCTACCTCCTGTATCACCATTCTTGGCTCTGCACGAACTCTCGGGGTGAGAAGACTGTCCGCACCCTGCACACTCATGCCTGAACTTGCATGTCCCTTGTGGCCTAGTGCGCTTGCCCCTGTTAAAGCTCCAACAAACCCCTTTTCTACTCGAGTTCCCGTTACTCTTTGTGTGTTGATCACTGTTGGCGCCCGCCCGAAAGGGCGCCACCACATAATGGCGGGAAGGCTCCGCCCCATACCCGCTGGAAGAAGACGACTTCGTCGTGTTCGGCATCACCTGTTTTTGCCAAGAAATGGAGTCGAAACAATCCCACGTCAGGGATGAGTCGTGCTCCTTGGCCTTACGAAATTTGTTATCATAACCCATCCATTGGTTGCCTTCATACGTTTCGTAAAATTCCATTATACCTGTCTGGTAACAGGCTAATCCTGACAATACTTCAGGCCTACGTTCCCCCATGATTGCAGTGAACATTCCAAACGCTCTGGCCCAATTAGCGATCGTTTCGTCTACTCTGAAACCCGCCATTTTTGCACGCCATACACTCGGATGCAACAACTCCTTCTGATTTCTAACGTGCTCTATCTCATAGTGATCGGTCAACAGCGAAAACATGTTCACATATTTATCCGCCCAAATCCTTTCTTTCACATCCATCGGGATATGTTGGACCACCTTTTCCCTCCTTGAGGGTAACGATCCCTCCCCCGCCATTGGCAACGGCTGCTTACCCGAACCAGTAGCTGGATTTGTTGTTGCTGCTGTTCCAACGCTCGACGCCGGTTGTTCCGAGGGATTCTGCGGGGAAACAAGAGGACAAGGTGCCTTCGCAGCATCTCTCGATTGCCGCAACTGCTTCATTATTAATCTGGTCTCCTCGGCCGTGTCTCCCGGTGCCACTGCACCCTCGTTGCTCTTGCCTAACCACGCCGCCAACTGGGCGGCCAGTTCGGGAGGCATATCCCCCTCGTTCACTGGTGTAACTACCACAGGGATCGGCTGTCCCGCGTTCGGGATCGGAACTGGGGCCTCAACTGGACTAACCGGGCTCGCCGGAGGTGACTCGGGCACCGGGGCCTCCCCCCCTGCAGCCCTATTCCTGGCCCTTTTACCTCTCCCGGCAGGGACTACTCCCGGCAATGCTGGTCCAACGACTTTCTTCGGTCTACCCGTACCATTCATTGCCGCCATTTGCTTCTTCATGTTCGCCATGTCTTTCACCAGCATGCAAAGCATTTGTTTGGTCCCGACCTTCTTTCCGACCTTCTTGCCA
Source organism: Lissotriton vulgaris (assembly GCF_964263255.1). NCBI lineage: Eukaryota > Metazoa > Chordata > Amphibia > Caudata > Salamandridae > Lissotriton > Lissotriton vulgaris. The sequence goes on along the minus strand of NC_141685.1, from coordinate 561,213,431 downwards.
GGCATCGTTCACAGCTATTCGATTCGAGGTCCTGGATCCAAAGCTTCGGAATCACTGAAAAGAGAAACACAAAAAATTACAAGTTCTCAAAATTGGCTCCTTGTTCCGTCTCGGGCTCACGTGCAACGAGGAGGTGCAGCTTCCAAGCACAGGAACAAGAGGATGCTTCCTTAGATTGTTGCTCTTTTATTCTTCCTCGGGAGGGCGTGTACCCTCCTCCGATCCGCCTACGGGGCGTGGTCAACGGTGCAGGTGTCTAGGACAACCCCTCCTGGGTGGGAAAAGGCACGCACCGGCTACGCCGCTTCGGGCATACCAGCCGGGACACGCCCCCCGCCCAAAATGGTTTCCCGGGGGGTCAGGGCACCCTACCATACGTTCGGGGGGACCGAGTGGTCGCCCCTTTCCATAATCATTGGTAATTAACTGTTCACTCTTCCTTTGGATATTAAAGGCCTAGAGAATTCAAAACAACACTTAGTCTAGCATTTTACTTTTGCTCTGGATCTCCATCAACAATATTTACCACGCAAGACTTGTTGTCTAAGAGTTCTGTTCTGAGATATGTCACAAGCTACATATTAGTCAATGAATGCTAATACTGGCTTATCAGTATCTTGACAAAACTTTGGTGCATCTTTCACCCACAATAACATATCTATATTTGGGCACCTCTAGCGTAGTATTCTTTTCTCCAGAAAAAGTCCACAACCTCACTTAATGGTGGGTTCTGTTTGTTACAGATAAAATGGAGCATGGCTTCAAATCTCTTCTTAAAGTGTCTTGAAATTAATCCCTCCTCTCTGTAAGAAATAAAAAGAGGGTAACAATTTGTATTAAAAAGGGATACATTCCATGAAGTTTAACCCAAATCGACTGACAGTTCTGCAACCGAGTTTAAACCATGTGGGGATTCTGCATTTAAATCAATAATGAGACAAGACTGCTTTTGCCTAAGTCTTAGTCTATTTCCCCCTCTTGGGCCCACCTCTATTTTCTCAGTACCCCAGTGTTCAAGGAGGTTCCGGTTGCTGTAGTGGAAATTCACAAAATATCTGGCCACAGGATAATACTTATCCCAGTTATCTATGACTTTCATATGTTCTAATATTCTTTTGCATACTGGATGGTTGGTACTAGAAAAATGTGTCAAACCACAGTGACAACTAAATATCTAGCTAAGATAAGTAGTACTGCATGTTATGTACTGTGATATCTCCTTCTGTTTCTTACCACACGGGACATCATAACGTTTAGCATTTTTTCTAAATTTGCATTCCTTGCATGCGCTGCATTTGAAGAAACCTTTCAAAAATGTTATAGTGGTATTAACTTTGGTCATATCACTGTGCACAAGGGTATCCCTCAGTTATCTCCTCCTAAGATATACTATGGGTGGTCTTTCACTCACCAAATTGCCAATTATGGTTTTGCAACTTTTTTGTAGTATCCTACTTTCCACTGAGATTATTTGTCATAAGTAGTAGCCATCTTCAGTGTCTGTTTGAAGGTGGTTATGACTCCAGGGCCGGCTGGATTTTTCGCTTTGTGAGCACTTAATTGTTGAGCTTTTACTGTGGGGGAGCCTCATAATCTGTGACTCACCCACAGTGAACTCATAATGAAGGAGACTGCATGGAGATTTTACTGGTGTTCCCCTGCCTTGACTAGGCCGCTGGGCTGCAGCTGGAGTATGCGGCACTGTGCTGGTTACATGCAGACACAGATGTACATGCTTGTGTACACGTGTAGGGGCTGCACAGGGGAGATTCCTAGCGTACGCAATCCAGGAGCAGCTACAGAGTGAATGGTGCGGCAGGACTTATGCAGAATTGGGTGGTGACATGGAATAGGCTTTATAAACTGGAAGGAAACATGCCAGGGAAAGTCAGTGTGTTTTACTGTGTTTTTCACTTCATTATTCCCTTACGGAAGGTGGAACCCATGGCTAGAGTAACTTCCACAAGGCCTACAGATTCTAGACACGCGCTACGGTCCAGTGTAACAGATTGTAAAAATAAGTATTCTTCAGAGTCCAAAATCCTATTTGTACTGCTTTTGGATCATCCAGAAATGTCATATTTCTCTGAGTCCCTGGCTGGGGTCTGGCACTGGCAGGTTAGATTAATGATCTTTCTTCCCAGAGGAAAGATCTTCCCTCCAAGGAGAAAAGATAGGTAGAGCTACAAGCCAATCCATCAACTGCTGTCGCTGGGTGCCAGGCACCAAGCTGAGCCACAGTGAAGGCAGCACTGGGAAAAGGGGGGCCATGTGGCCAGAGACAATGGAGGACTCCATTTTTAACAGCCCAGAGACTGGACAAGAAGGAGGGAACAGGGGCAGGGAATTGATATGTCGCTGTTTGATAGGACACACAGAGACTTCTTGCCAGCCCCCTACTCAACTTTTAAAAAGTACTTGCACAGGAAGAGAAGCTTTCTCTTGGGTGTGGACTGCTGACGTGGAAGGTACTGAAGCCTGGCAATAGACTGTGGGAAGGAGAGACACCTGACTGTCACCCAGACCCCTAACAGCACCAGAAGAAGCACCCAGGACCGCTGCGCAGAAGCAGGGGCCTCTGCGTAGGGAGAAGAGAGGCGCAGGGAGCCATTGAAGACTACTCCCTGCATAATGCACCCTATTGGACCTGGGGGGCAAAGCAGAGTGCTCCCAGTGGTTAGGGGGCACCACCAGGAGTAGGCAGATGCAAAAATGGGGCAGATCGGACCACTAGGGGCTGAGATATGGCCCCTGGAAGGTAGACGGCCTTTGACCCCTAAGAAGACCGACAACGAAGCGCATGGGGCTCCGCCGCCGGCCTCAGAGATGCCCCCGGGGTGGGTCAGGTCCCGGGGCTGCCCCTAAGGAGAGTGCTCCTGGGACCCTCAGAACAACAAAATCGGCGTCGGGGGCCCGGGTTGGACCGGGCCCCTCAACAACTGGTAGAGCGGCCAGGAGTGGGCTCCCCAAGCTGCATCCTCTCACCTGGGGGTCTGGGTGGGACCGGACCCCCCAACAGTCAAAGAAGCGGCCGGAGGCCCACATCACGGCTCTCCCTGGAGCAGCGGTAGAGCCGCTCATCAATTATGCGGCACAGACCCGCCTGCAAGCGCAACCCAGTGTTTTCTTGGCTTGTGGTGGCCCCAGGAGAATAGGGTCACCACCCTCTAGGTGCAAAGGTGCTTAGGGAGCTGCTGGAGAAGCACAGTCCCCCCACAGGACGAAGAGCAAAGTCCCACCCCAAGTGTCTTTGTGATTTAAAGGAATCAACCCCTCCAGGGCTCAGCATGCATATTACACCTTCTGGGCCAGAACTTTTGTTCTTCAGTTAAGGGTGTTTTGATAACTGCATCAAGGAGTGAATAGGGCTGAGTTGGAGATGTTTGAAGAAGGGCATCTCCTGGAGGTGAAGAGGTGCACTGAAATGCATTTATTAATGGTCATTTCTTTTAGAGGGACTGATGTTCAATGTGAAGTACTGGTGTAAGGTGATGTCATAAGCAAAGTGGATTTATGTTGCTAGACACTCCTGCTAGGGTGTCGGACCGTATTTACAACTTAATTCTGTGATGCCTTTAGGGGCTATAAGTGCAATGTATTTTTAATGATATCCAAATGGGCTGAGTACTGTCATTCTAAAGTGTGCGTAAACATGTATTCTTGCGCTTGCGCTTAGGTGAAGAACCCAGACTGTTAGCCCTTAAGATATAGAGGTGCATACTTTATGGTCAGTAGGAGATGCTCAGTCAGGGTCACGTGTCACCAAGACAGGTGTACCCCTGTTTAATGCTTATTGAGGTAATGGGGGGGGGGCGCCACTGGGATGGTGCCAGTGCGCAGGGCCATCGCAACAGGTCATGTTCAACTAATTGCATTGGAGGCAAGATGATGTGCATACATGGGAGTGGTGGCACTAGACCCCACCCCCCTGCTGGAGGGGTGGAGATGTTAAGCAATGTCCCAAAGTAATTCCAACAGCTTATGTATATTTGTAAATTGGTGCATAGTATTGAGTAGTGTGTGTGTTTATTAAATGTACTCTTACTTTTAGAAAGCAAAGTACAGACTAGACAATCAATTATTGAGTGTTATTTTTGTGCACCTGCACATGGCGATTACTAGCCCACCTCACTTCCCTTGAGTAAGCCTCAGACTGCTCTGCATCGCTACCCTCTAAGAGTCAGACGCTACAATTTGGTATTTGATTCCCTGTGAAGGACAAATGTAGTCATGTTATTTGTGCAGGCCTCACAGATGCTGCCTCATCTTCCAACATTGATGTCTTGCGGTGGGAAACATAGTATCCCATTCTGGTGCCCATTTATAGCATTTGATGAGTCCAGTTTTGCCCACATTACCTATGCAGTAATGAGCAAATAGAAGAGTGCAAGGCTCTAAGAAGGGTTCAAAGTTTTGGTTATGCAAACTAAAGGTATGGGAAAGGAAAGCCCAGCATCGATATGTGTCAGGGGAAGATATTATTACTGCGCTATGTTGATTATCATGTGCTAGCGGGATGTGCTTTCCAAGAAATTATTACATACAAATGTTCTAAACCATATTGTACACCTTTGAACCCTAACACTACACGCACTACACCTGCATGAGGAGGTCGTCTCCTCAAGAGATAGGGACAGGAATGATACCTACATCACAGAGGGGGGTGTAGGGGTGGATTGACCTTTATGGGGGACAGGAGAAAAAGGGGGTCCTGGGAGGTTCCCGCGCTTTTAAGGGCAGGCAGGGTTTCCACAGAAGGGGCCCCAGATATTCTTCCCCCGCTGAAAGTTTCTTGCTATTGGCGCAGGCCAAAACCACTGGAAGGGTGGGGCAGGAGGTTTCTTCACCCCGGGTAGTAACACCCCAGGGGTTCCCATGGTGGGGGTCCCCAACAAACTTTTCCCACGGTGGGAGGAGGGTGTGGTAGAGTTAAGTGTCCGACAGGCCCCCCAGATTAACTGGTGGGGAAGTGAGCAACCCAGGGGTGGCCCCTGGTAGTGGGTGACCCCAAAGGAGCGTAGTTCTTGAGTGATGTTGTGTAGTTGTTGCTACTAGGTACCTTAGGTAGGCTAGGTAACTGACCCAGTGGAGATCTGAGTAGGGGTGATGTGCTCCCTAGTTTCCAGTTGAAGGTTTAATGGTGGACGGTGACCAGTCCTGAAGGTCCTGTGGGAGTTGAATCCCTGGACCAGGAGCTGGTGAAGTGAACCTGAAGTGGTGGCTGGGGCGATGCCTAGCCGGTAACCAGTCAGGTAGGTCCTGTGGGACTTGGACCCAAGGACCAGAAGCATTGGGGTGTTCCCCTAGCTCAAGGCAGGAGGAGGACTTCTGCACTGTAGTACCACTCTGAACCCAGGTGGGGCCTAGCTTCAGTGAAGGGACCCTGTGTTTCACGAAGGGGTGGTGCAGGCCTAGCCAGGATCTTTAGGGTCCCTGGCTGAGAGTGCTAGTACTACCATGAAGGCAGGTGGGGCCTATCTTAAGTGAAGGGACCCTACTCTTCAGAAGGGGTGGTGCAGGTCATCCAGGGACCATGTAGGTCCCTGTACGGTCTCCCAAGGCACTGCCGGGAGACTGGGGAGAGCCATGAGAAGTGGGCCTAGGTCTAGCTAACTCAGGGCCCACAGGCTCTCTAAGGGTACTCCGGGAGGAGAGCGCATCTCTCAGAAGGAAGGGTGCATAGGCCCTGTTCTCGCAGCGAAGAACAAGAAAGAGGTCTAGGTTCCCGGGGTAGTTTCCGTGTGGAGCTACTGACGGGGGGAATGAGCTGTAGGGGGTCTGACGAGGCACCCTCAGTGTTTGTCCCTAACACTGCCAGTGTGGTAGTGAGGCCGGTCTGAGGTCCTATATTTTGGAATCAGGCCAGTGGCTAGAGGAGCTTTTCTGTGGGGGAAAAGCATGAGTAGCTGTGCTTTCTTTAGGGAAGCCAGTCATCCCGAAAGGGTGGTGGCAGCAAAATTATCTCAGCGACAGGCTGAGGTTGAGGGTCTAGAGAGGTTGCACCTTTGGGGTGCAAGGAACAAAATGGAGAGAGGGTACTGGTTGGAATAAACTCTGGAAGGGAGACCAGCTAGTGATGGGATGTAGACCTATCCCTCGAGACCATCCTCACACCCAACCGTCGAACCCATGCACCCCACCGCCACCCTCCGCACCTGGACCGCAGTGACCACCGAAGACACAGCCCGCACGATGAACACCATCCACTCCGGATCTCCGACTGACCCCTGCCCCCACTACGTCTTCAACAAGGCCGACTCCACCATCGCACCCCACCTCCGAGACGTCATCAACACCTCCTTCGACACCGCCACCTTCCCGGAGAGCTGGAAGCATGCCGAGCTCAGCGCCCTACTGAAGAAACCAACAGCGGACCCCACCGACCTCAAAAACTTCCACCCCATCTCGCTCCTCCCTTTTCCTGCCAAAGTCATCGAGAAGATCGCCAACAGACAGCTTGCCACCTTCCTCGAGACGAATGGATCCCTCGACCCTTCGCAGTCCGGTTTCAGAGCCAACCACAGCACTGAGACTGCCCTCATCGCAGCCACCGACGACATCCGAGCCCTTCTTGACAATGGAGAAACAGCGGCACTCATCCACCTGGACCTCTGCGCCGCGTTCGACACTGTCTGCCACCGCACCCTAGTCCAACGCCTCAGCAACACCGACATCCAAGAGAAGGCATTGAAGTGGATCACCTCGTTCCTCGCAGGAAGAACACAAAAAGTCCGCCTCCCCCCGTTTCGCTCCGAGGCCACCGAAGTCATCTGCGGCGTCCCGCAAGGATCATCACTCAGCCCCACCCTCTTCAACGTCTACATGAGACCCCTCGCAACCATCGCACGCCAACACAACCTCAACATCATCTCCTACGCCGACAACACCCAGCTGATCCTCTCCCTCACCAGAGATCCCGACACCGCCAGAACCAAGCTCCACGAAGGGATGAAAGACATCGCCGAGTGGATGAAGAACAGCCGCCTGAAACTGAACTCAGACAAGACGGAAGTCCTCATCCTTGGACCATCACCCTCCGCCTGGAACGACTCCTGGTGGCCCCCAGCCCTGGGCACCGCCCCCAAGCCAACAGACCACGCACGCAACCTGGGCTTCATCCTAGACTCCTCCCTCTCGATGACCAGACAAGTCAACGCCGTCTCCTCTTCGTGCTTCCACACCCTCCGCATGCTCCGCAAGATCTTCTGATGGATCCTGATCGAAACCAGGAAGACAGTCACCCAGGCCCTCGCCACCAGCCCGCTGGACTACGGAAACACCCCCTACGCCGGAACCACAGCCAAGCTACAGAAAAGACTACATAGCATCCAGACCTGGCTGTTCGAGCAGTAGCGGCCCCCTTCCCCTAAGCGCCTTGAGACCCTTCCGGGTGAGTAGCACGCTATACAAGTATTATGATTGATTGATTGATTGAGACCACATCAGTGCTGAGGCACTGTACCCTTGTCCAGAGAAGGGGTAGGCATAGTGTTGCATGTCCAAGGGCAAAGGTGGGCCTAGTTAGGCTGAGTCCATGTGAGACCATGAGTGACCTGGAGGTATCTAACCTAGAGACTGGAGGCTTCTTAAGGTAGTCTGGTATCCCTGTTATAGGTGAGATTTCATGGATGGGTGGAGCAGGTGGTCTGAGCGGATAACTGGTGAGTAAGTGGGGTCTGGTCAGAACCCCTTATAACTAGTTATCACGGACTACGGGAAGGTTACCCATGTAGAGTTTCTACTTCTTCCCTTTAGGAATCAGCTGGGCACGACGTGTGTTAGAAGTTGGTTCTGACACTAGGGGCTGCCCAGATTTTTCACTTTTTGAGCTCCTAATTGTTGAGCTTTTACTGCGGGGGAGCCTCATAATCTGGGACTCACCCACAGTGAACTCATAATGAATGAGACTGCAGGGAGATTTTACTGGTGTCCCCCTTTTCTTGACTAGGCCTCTGCGCAGCAGCTGGAGTATGGGACACCATGCTGGTTACATGCAGACATGGGTGTACATGCGTGTGCACATGTGTAGGGGTTGCCCAGTGGAGATTTGTAGCGTGCGCAATACAGGATCAGCTACAGAGTGAATGGTGTGGCAGGACTCATGCAGAATTGGGTAGTGACATGGAATAGGCTTTATACATTGGAAGGAAACAGGCCAGTGAAAGTCAGTCAGTGTTTCACTTCATTATTTCCTTATGGGAAGGTGGAACCCATGGCTAGAGTAACTTCCACAAGGCCTACAGATTCTAGACACGCACTAAAGTCAAGTGTAGCGGATGGGAAAATAGGTATTCTGCAGAGTCCAAAGTCATATTTGTACTGCTTTTGGGTCGTCCAGAAATGTCATATTTCTCTGAGTCCCTGGCTGGGGTCTGGCCCTGGCAGGTTGGATTAATGACCTTTCTTCCCAGAGGGAAGATCTTCCCTCCAAGGAGAAAAGATAGGTGGAGCTACAAGCCAATCCATCAACTGCTGTCGCTGGGTGCCAGGCACCAAGCTGAACCACAGTGAAGGCAGCACTGGGGGAAAGGGGGCCCTGTCGCAAGAGACACTGGAGGACTCCATTTTGAACAACCCAGAGACTGGACAAGAAGGAGGGAGCAAGGGCAGGGAAGTGATGTGTCGCTGTTTGATAGGATACACAGAGACTTCCTGGCAGCCCCCTACTCAACTTTTAAAAAGTGCTTGCACAGGAAGAGAAGCTCTCTCTGGGGTGTGGTCTGCTGAGGCGGAAGGTGCTGGAACCTGGCAATGTGCAGTGGAAAGGAGAGACCCCCTGACTGTCACCCAGGCCCCTAACAGCACCAGATGAAGCACCCAGGACCAGTGCGCAGAAGCAGGGGCCTCTGCGCAGGGAGAAGAGAGGTGCAGGGAGCCAGTGAAGACCACTCCCTGTAGAATGCACCCTCTTGGAGACCCAGAGGGTGAAGGAGAGTGCTCCCACTGGCTGGGGGATGCCACCAAGAGTAGGCAGATGCAAAAATGGGGCAGATCGACCCCCAGGGGCTGAGATATGGCACCCGGAAGGTAGGTGACCTTTGACCCCTAAGAAGACCGACGACGAAGCTCGTGGGGCTCCGCCACCCGTCTCAGAGATACCCCTGGGGTGGGTCAGGTCCCGGGGGCTGCCCCCATGGAGAGCCTCCCTGGGCTGCCCTCCAACACAGACAATGTGCGAGGGTCCCCGGTGGGACCGGGATCCTCAGAACAACAAAGTCGGCGTCGGGGGCCCAGGTAGAACCGGGCCCCCAACAACTGGCAGAGCGGCTGGGGGTGGGCTCCCCGAGCCACATCCTCTTACCTGGGGGTCCGGGTGGTACCAGAACCCGCAACAGTCGAAGAAACGTCCGGAGGCCCACATCGCGGTTCTCCCAGGAGCAGCGGGAGAGCCGCTCATCAATTATGCAGCACAGCCCATAATGCCTTGCAGGCCAGGACCGACCTGCATGGGCAACCCAGCGTTTTCTTGACTTGTGGTGGCCCCAGGAGAACGGGCTCACCACCCTGCAGGTGCAAAGGTGCTGAGAGAGCTGTTGGAGAAGCACAGTCTCTCCACAGCATGAAGAGCAAAGTCCCACCCCAAGTGTCTAGGGGATTTAAAGGAATCAAGCCATCCAGAGCTCAGAATTCATTTAACACCTTCTGGGCTGTAACTTTTGTTCTTCAGCTGAGGGTGTTTTGATAATTGTATCAAGGAGTGAGGGCTGAGTTGGGGATGTCTGGAGAAGGGCATCTCCTGGAAGTGAAGAGGTGTAATTGCACTGAAATGCATTTATTATTAGTCATTTATTTTAGAGGGACTGATGTTCAATGTGAAGTACTAGTGTAAGGTGATGTCATAAGCTAAGTGGATTTAAGTGGCTAGACACTCCTGCTAGAGTGTCTGACCATATTTACAACTTAATTCTGTGATGCCTTTAGGAGCTGTAATTGCAATGCATTTTTAAAGATATCCAAATGGGCTGAGCACTGTCATTCTAAAGTGTGCGTAAACATGTATTATTGTGGCTGCGCTTAGGTAAAGAACCCAGACTGTTAGCCCTTAAGATGTAGAGGTGCATACTTTATGGTCAGTAGGACATGCTCAGTCAGGGTCATGTGTAACCAAGGCAGGTGTACCCCAGTTTAATGCTTGTTGAGGTAATGGGGGGGCGCCACTGGGATGGTGCAGTGCGCACGACCTTCGCTCCAGGGTATTTTATACTAATTGCATTAAGGGCAAGATGATGTGCATACATGGGAGTGGTGGTACTAGACCCCACCCCTCTGCGGGAGGGGTGGAGATGTTATGCAATGTCCCAAAGTCATTCCAACAGCTTATGTATATTTGTAAATTGGTGCATAGTATTGAGTAGTCTGTGTGTTTAATAAATGTACTCTTACTTTTATAAAGCAAAGTACAGACTGGACAATCAATTATTGAGTGTTATTTTTTGCCTCAGACTGCTCTGCAACGCTACCCTCCGAGAGTCCGGCGCTAAAATTGGGTGTTTGGTGTTTGGTTCCCAGTGAAGGACAAATGTAGTCATGTTATTTGTGCAGGCCTCACAGATGCTACCTTGTTTTCCAACAGTGTCACTTCCTCATTTGTCTTGTATTCCTTGTCTGAGCCAAATAGAATCTGATCTCTGGAGTTCTCACTTACTCTATAGATTGCTTTCCCAGTTCACTAAATCTAGCCACCATAGCATCCTGTTCCATAAGGAAATCTTGGCTGCTGCAGTTCTGTTGGCATGTATGGGATATTCCACCTAAGGGAGCTGGGATGGCCGCAGAGAGCATGGAGTAAGCTATTGCACACTGTACAACTTAGACACAAGTTTCTCTCCAGATACCTCAACCATAACTTCCAGGAAAACAATGCTTTCTTTACTGATATTGTCTGTGAACCTCTGGTTCAAATCATTCTTGCTTAATTGTTCAACAAAGATGTAAACCTCAACATCCTTGCCCTCCCAGATGATAAAAAGATCATATATTAACCTGACCCACAACATAACTTTGTCCATATTCTTATCATTGATGGGAGCTATGGACACCTGTTCCTCCCACCAGCAGATCAGAAGGTTAGCATAGCTGAGATGAAACAATTGTTCTTGGCAGTTTTGCAGATTCTGATTGAAAATAAATATGTTGTTGTTTAAATAGTAGGGCACCATATCAAATAACATCTTGATGTGGGCATTGTAGCAGACAGATCTGGCTCTTATACAGTGCTCATATGATGCCATCCTATCTTTGTGTTCTTTACTAGTGTAAAGGTAGAAGGCATCCAATGCTACTAATAGATAGTTCTCCTCCCGACAGATACCCTCAATCCTTTTCAGGGAATATTTTGTATCTTCTTTGTGCAAAGGTAGGGATAATACAAACAGTTCCAGGAAGTGATCGATGTATCACAATGTGTTTTTCAAAATGTAAATGTAATTGTAAACGTATTTGTAAAGCGCTCTATTACCCCGGAAACCAGTGTACCCTGGCGCTGTACTCATACCGCAAGGGAACCCATCCTGGCTTTTCCCCGTGAAATGTCCACTCCTGGGCATCCCCGGGGTGCAACCAGGCATCCCCAGCGCTGTTGGGGGCCGTTGTGGAGACTAAGCAAGCTATTGCCCAGAGTTGCAGCGTGGGACTCATGTTCAGAGTAGGCATCGAGGCGAGAAATCAGGTCCGAGGAATTATGAGCCCAAGAACCAACGAGATCAGCCGAGGCGGGAAATGAACCCTGGTTCTGAGCCAGACCTCTGCACCAAGGACTGCCTGTCTAACCAGTGAGCCACACTTCTCCACAAGACTTTCTTTGGACAATAAAATGGGCCTATCCCAGGGTTCTGTGTTGGTCTGTGTATGATGGAAAACAGATAGAGGATTGGTATACAAGAATGATTGTATTTCAAGAAATCATAATCCTTATATTCAGTCACGCCCTGATCCCTGCAATTAATAGGAAACTTCCAGAAATGTTTTATTATTGTCCTATATACATCCCTACTGATGACTACATAACATTCATCATTATTTAAATATATGTGTACCTCAGATAGGTACAATTCAAGGGGCATGATGGCAATGTTGCCAGATGGGCGTATTATTATCTCTATGCCTTAGGCTCGAGATTGAAGAGCTGTGTGTTCACACCATGTTATATTGTCCTCAACCTTCCCCCTTCTGCCCTTCAGTTTTTTCAAGACAGACAGCACAGTTTCTTGGAAAGTACCAATCACACAGTATGGCATCATAGGTATGAATTTAGATGTAGCTTTAAAGTCACTCTGCACGTTTCTGTCATGTACAATACCAAGATTATCAAGGCCATCATCAGTGTTTACATTTACTGTCTGTCTACCATTTTGGAGTTCCTTTAACATAGTTAAGAAGTGAACATCACGTATACATTAGTTATAGTACTTGTCAGCACCATAAGCTCTGATATTTGTTTTTCCCCCATGCTAAACTTGAAGATTTTTTTCAACTTAAGGTGTCTCGTTAATATGAATAATCATTTCGAGTTCTAACAAAGTTAAAGTCTTATGATGGACAAAATTAAAGATCAGAACTTAACAGGTATGTGGGGATCTCAGGGTGCACGCACATATTGAGTGCATTGGATATATGATACAGCCCTTTACAGTATGCAAGGTACACGTTGGCGGCACTCACATGATTGGAGTGTGGCTTATTAGTGAGACGGACAGATTTGATATCTATAGTTGAGCATACATACTGACTTACAGCACAACCCAAACACGGGCAGGCTGTGAAATCTAGTTGGCAACCACAGGATACGGACACTTGTGTCTACCAAAGTGGGTGCACTCACTGACTTCCTGTGCATCAGGTGTGCGGGTTTAATTGTGAGTTTTTTACATTAGGGACATCTGGATAATCTACCAGGCATGTGATTGTGTCCCGATTTGAGTGTCAAAGGATACAAGAAAAATACATGCTTGACTTATAAGCCCTGATGAAGACGCGGGGCAAGACGGCGATCGACGAAACACTTGATGAGTTCCTATCACAGCGTGCGCTTTATTGGATACATAAACTGCATGCCCTTCATCCAAAAGGGCTCAATGAGAGACTGTAATTTAACTGTTTTCTATAATGCTACTTCATAAATCTGCCTGCATTTCTGGTTTGTTTTTCCCTCTGTCCCTGTGATGCTTACACCTTTTGCATGTTTTTTTAAACTGTAATTCTTCAAGTTGTGTGACTTCTGTTGGTGATTCCCATGATTAACATTGGTATTCTCTCACTTCTCTGTTGTTCCAAGCTGTTTCTCCTATTTTTCTCCATGTCATGTAGCTTATTTTGCTATTTTTCCGCTCATTTTCTTTCTCCCAGGCATGATTACCTTTTTCTCTGTTATCCATCTTCCAATTCTTACTTTTTGCCCGTGTTGTTTCTCTAATGTTCAGTTTGAATTTTGTCAGCTTTATTTTGCTCGTTTTACAGTCAAACATACATGCTTCCGAGTTACACCATAATCGGTATGCTAGCGTTTAGTCTGTCTTCTACCTCTTTTGCCTCTCGGGTATCACTTCCGGGTTTTTTACTTTTCTGTGGAGTCCACCGCACTTGTTTTACCAACGGCGGCGTTCTCTGTACACCACTACGCTACACTTCTGATTCCCGATCCCTGAGCTGAGGTACGACACAGCCGATATGACACTTTGCCGCACACCCGTTTTGTTTATTATTTTTCCGCCCTAATGTCTTATTATTCTTGTTAATGCATGCCGACCCTTGCACGCCGGTATCTGCATTCACGCGGATCACCATCACCTCTCACAGATACGCATGTGATTACTACCGCATCCACGCTTCGCTGTTTCTCGGTTTGCTTTTCCAGGAACCAGTGACACTTTGTTAAGTAAGCATGGTACACTTTGTTTCAGCTCGTTTCCGTAGCTCTTGCACAGCTTCCGCAATATATGTGTTCCCTTTTGTTTATCCCCCAGAAAGTTTTCCCCTGAAGAAGAGCGACCGCTCGAAATGCATTGGGGTTATATTCTCAACGTGTTTTCAATGTGTTAATTTCGAAGAAATGTTCGTTTTTCCGTTGGGAACAGATTAACACATATTGAATCTTTGTGAATTTACTACATTCATATGCAGTAATATGAAATGAAAAACAGATGAATAAAATCTTGAATTTTCTTAACATAGCAAATGTGCTCACATTGAATTTTTTGAAATAGCGATTTGCATCGTCATAGGAGTGCTCCACATTTCAACCTTTCCCAGGGAAGGGTTTCTCTTCTGATGCTTCAAATTTGCACCTCTATGAACAGGAGGTGAACATTTGCAGCACCCTAACCATTTTTACTTTGGATGAAGTTAGATCAGATTATTTACTCAGGTGTGTGACGGTTTTCTACACTTTTCAGTCAATATGCATCTACCACATTCCAATAAGGTCACTAACACAGTCTCGGGCTCAGAATAGTTTTCGGAAAATTATACCTATACTCAGCCCTTGGTAGCTTGGCTGTGAGCAGGTAGACTTAACTTAAGAGACAGGTATGTAAAGCATTTAAAAACACCAATTCAGTGAAAAGTTATGACACAACACATAATATAAATCCAACACCACTTAATATATATAGTAAATATGTGTATCTTTAAAATGACCACAAAACTAAAAAATCCAATGAAGAGAAATGGAGAATTTTAAAGATTCAGCACTATATAGCACATAGAAATGGATAGCGCCCATTGGGACATCTGGTCACCCTAGACCGAGACAAAGTTAAAGTTTTAGGCAGATCGCTATGGAGCCCTGCTCAACTACCTCTTGCTGTAGGCCGTGGTCAAAGCTTTACTTTCGGACGTAGAAACGTTTCTGGAGCTTTTTCTGCTGGGGTCCCTCGGTGCACTTCACTAGGCCAGGCTCTGTGAGGGTTTGCCAGCTTTCTTTCCTGGGAGCTCCCGGACAAACTCTGGAAGTGAGACCTACAGAGCTTTTTAGAGGGATGAACTAACAGGGCAGGGCGGCTCTTGATTGAAGATTGCCGGCTTGGCTCTCACGGTTGAATCAGTCCCCCTATGGAGCTTTTTTCAAAGTTTCAAATTGTGGTATAGAATATATCACGTGTTGTGGACGTACAACACAAGTTTAGGGACCTTAGATTGTCTGGTTAAATGTATTGTGAGGATTGCCTATGAAATCGTAGCATTAAGCATAGGGACTTGTTGCCCGTTTTAAAACTTTCTGTGAAAAGAGTAGTAGGATTTATCTAAGCTTGAGAGAAGGGTGAGATTGCGTCGTCTATTCTTATCAACGTTTGACGTTTTCTGTGGTTGGTTCAAGTCCTGCCAAGATCTCGTGTGTGAATGATCAGGGTTTTCGTATGTATGCGTGAATAAATGATCGTATAGAAATATCGTCGTCTATTTTATGCGAAGAGTGAGTTCTGAAAGACTGTAAAAACTATCACTTTGTTAGCCAAACAGACAAGTGGTTTGTTTATTCGTAGTTACTAATTAAAATTTCATTGGAAAGTTGTGGCGCTGTGAAAAAGTTTTGTGAAGGAGGGGTGAGTTTACGGAGTAACACAGAAAAGCTGCAGCAGTAGCATACGTCATTTCGGTTCGCGCTGTGATTGGCTAACATACGTCACAGAAAGCGCACTGATTGGCTCACGTGACTGTGACGAGCTGGTACCGGATTGGTCAGTTCTGAATACTGTATTTCTATTGGAAAAGCAAGGTGGTGACGTGGCTTAACCTGATTTGCTTGTTGGTGTCTTTCGCGCACGGATTGGTTGGAATAGCGGAACACCAGAGAAACATTTTCGAAGCTTACGGAACAACGATTCTTACTTAAAAACATGGGTTATTGGAACGATAGTGAGAAAAAGAAGCCTTCATGGTTTCAGAAAGTGAAAAATTATTTTAAACCTGACAAGAAAATTGAAACACGTGGTGGTAAATTACTTCATAAGTACAAAACACCCGCAGCCTCTATGGAAGGCGAATATGGCTATTATACTGTAATTTGGTTTGATAATTGGATGCATTACACCAGAAATGATGGTGTATTAGCCTGGCCAGAAGAGGGGTCATTTAATATGAAGGTTTTGAGAAATTTGAGAGGAAAAATGATGGATCTTGTGCCGAAGCCAAGACCTACACAATTTGAGGCATTGGTTGAATGGGAGGTTGAGATGATGGAGCTTGAACGTGAAAGCAAATGCCTAGCACCTAGAAATTCGAAATATATTTTAAATAGGGAAACACATGAAGACAAAGTGAGACGCTGGAGAAAGGCAGATATGTACGATGGCCTGTATCCAGTGAGAATAATGATTACTGAAGACTTGGAACAAAAGACAGCTGGAAGGAGAATTGATGAGGAATTAGATGATGCAGTTTTAGAAGACATTTATGCTACTAAACGCATACCGCCACCTTATCAAGCAGGTTCTCAACCTACTCCGAGAGTTTCTACAGAAACTTCTCCAAGTGCACCTCCTAGAGAAGTTGAAGATGGTTCTCCCAGATTTTTAAAATTACCTGAGAGAGTGGGATCAGTAAATAATTGTAGTACACCGAGAGAAAACAGATTCCCACAACAGGAAAATAACTTTGTGAGAAATCAAGAGAGATTACTTGCTGTCATTCCAGAAATTTCTAGTTACAATAAAGCGAAGGAAGATTTAATTCAACAATTGACAAAAGGCATGGAAGCAGTGACAGTACCAGTTACTATTGGTCCTGTTGTACCGGTTTTTGATCAAGGAGACAATAGGCAAACAGCTTTGACAGTTCCATTAAATGCAGAAATTCAAAATGTTGCTGAGAGATTTTATTCGGAACTTTCAGAGATTCATAGAGAAAAATCTATGATGCCAAATTTAACATTAAATGGAAGTTTGTCAAGTTCGCAAACACCATCAGTGGCAAATTCAGATTCAGGCCTGTCAGAGAAAAGTTTAAATAGAATAGAATTATCTCAAAATGGATTGTCCCCTGAAGCACCTGATTATAAAAAGCTTGATGTTGCTAAATTAAAGGCTGATTTGGAAGAATTAATCATTGGCACAATTGGTACTGACAATTTGAAATTGTATCAGGATGATGAAATACTGTTTATCTGTAAGAGTATTCAGTGGAAAACGAAAAACAGGTATGAACAACTGGAAGAAATGGCTGCTGAGCTAGAAATTGATTTGAGTAAACAAAAACATTTGCAAAAACATTACAGAGTGGATTTTTCTGAAAGAGACATTGATAATCGGAATGCTGCTGGAAGAATGAGACATATAAGAGAATTAATAAGTTTTCTCGGAAAATTAGGCGAATTAGGTAAATGGAGAATAAAATGGTCAAAGAAAGAACAGGATAAGAGATTAAGAAACAAAGTAGTTTCTGAATTTCCAATGAGGGAAATAGCTGGAGGAGGGTATGTACATGTTCCTTGGTCCAGACAAGATATTCTCCTGTTTACTAATGATTTTCCACGTTTGAGAGTAAAGCCAGTCGAATGGTATCGACAGGTAGGCAGATTTATAAAAGTGTCAAAAGTTCTGTGGATTGATCTAGACGGATTTTTTGACATTGTTGTCCCGTCAGATCTTTGGACAGAATGCAAAATTTCTGTGGATTGGCCAAAGGAAGAACCTCCCCGAGACCCAGTTACAGGTGCTCCAGCAAAAGATGTCATGGACATTTATAATAAAGTAATTTACTGGTTGAAAGGAAAAATTCCCCCGAAAGAAGTGGACTGGGTTAAAATAGATAGAACAAACCAGGAACCAAAGGAATCAGTTCATTCATTTTATGAAAGGTTACTGTTAGTTTTTAAACAGTATAGTGACTACGAAAAATTAAGCGAGAAAGACATGAGTCACTTTATATACAGATTTGTATATGGCTTGAGACCTGAAATCGGTGACATGATTAGAAATGGAATTGTTTGTTGGCAAGCACTTTCAGTTGATGACATCCTGAGAAAAGCAAAATATTGCAGTGATGAGATAGATGAAAAGCAAAAGAATCTTAAGGAGAAAGCGATGTGGGCACAGGTGAAGGTAGCAGAGCAGCAACAACAACAGTTAGCTTCTATGCAGCAGCAGAATCAGGGAAAGTTCAAGAATAATTTTAATAATAATAAGCCAAAATTTAATGTAAATGTTGAAGAGCTGAAACAAAAGCTCCCATGTTTTAATTGCGGCGAGATTGGACACTGGAAACGAGAGTGTAAAAACCCGTCCAGAAATTTTAAAAACAATTTGTTGAATCCACAGGTGCAGTGTGAGTTAAATCCGCAGCAACAGCAACAGCTACAGCAAGTTAAATGAATTAAGTCAGCATTGACGACAGATAGCGAATCAGCAGAGCCTGATACTCAAAGCCAGTTTCAGCAGAACCAGGTACAGCAGAGTCAAATTTAGCAGAGTCAGGTACCTCAAGCACCATTCCCTGGTAGTGCTAACACACAGAGATTTTCTCCCGAAACAGGTTTCTGTGGAGGTAATTTGGTAAACAATGTGTCAAAAGTTAACATGTCAAATGCTTCTCAATTTTGGTTAAAAGACAAAGAAGAGAGGGATTCTTCAGAAGATTACTCATGACGGTGCCTGAGAGAGGAAGAAGAGTGTGTGCTTGGACCCACTCTTGAGGTAGATCAGTCTGGTCCATTTGTGAATGGTGAAGTAAATGATGTTGATGTTACCTTCCTTGTGGATACAGGTGCTACCCGTTCTACTGTTAGATCAGCAGAAATAGAAAATCTTCCTCTCTCTGGGGAGTCCATCCAAGTTGTAGGTGTGGCTAATTAGCAAATTAAAACAAGTTTAACAGAACCAGTAAAAGTGGAAATAGGCAACTACAACGATAAGCACAGATTTTTAGTTTGTGACGGCAGTCCTGTTAATCTGCTGGGTTGTGATATATTGTGCAAAATGAATTGCAAGATATATTGCTCACCAGATGGCATTGAAATGCAAACTGCAGAAGAAGATGGCCTTTATAAATTAACTATGTTAATGGTTGATGAGGAGAAAACATTAATGTTTCCTGTGTTTGACAAAAATGACTTGCCAGAAAAGCTAAAAAAGCCAGTTAATCCAGCAATTTGGGATCTAACAGGAAATGATATGGGTCTCATGAAAAATATTGATCCAGTAAAAATCACTGTTAAGCAGGGAATTGATTTTCCAAATGTTCCTCAATACAAAATGAAAGCTGAGACAATTGAGGGTGTCATTCCTGTGATTGAAAAATTCATAAGTCAAGGTGTGTAAAAGGAGATTGAAAGCAGCCCATGTAACTCACCGATTATGGGTATTAAAAAGTTAAATGGAACATACAGAATTGTTCAGGACTTGAGAAAAATTAACCAGATTGTTGTTCCATGTTGTCCAATCGTTCCAAATCCTGCAGTAATTCTTTACCAGATTCCACATGATGCAGAATGGTACACGGTCATTGACCTGTGTAACGCCTTCTTTACAGTTCCATTACATCCAGAAAGCCAGCAAATTTTCGCTTTCAGGTTCCAAAATAGGATCCTAGCATGGTGTCGTATTCCTCAAGGATATACTGAGAGTCCATATATCTTTTATCAGTTGTTAAAGAAATCTCTGGAAGATCTGATATTGCCTGGTAATTCCACATTGGTACAGTACATTGACGATTTGCTTGTGGCAGCCAAAACACGAGAGAATTGTGTTACTGTCACCATTACCCTGTTAAATCGATTGGCAGATGAGGGACATAAAGTGTCACCTGCAAAATTGCAGTTTTGTAAACAAGAAGTAAAATATCTTGGTCACAGAATTGCAAAGGGAACGAGAAAAGTGACAATTGAAAGAATTAAAATGATTCGAGCAATTCAACCACCGACAACACAAAGACAGGTGAGAATGTTTCTGGGAATGGTTGGTTACTGTCGACAATGGATCAGTGGGTTTTCAGTGATTGCAAAACCATTGCAGAGACTAACAAAAGCAGATGTAAAAGATCAAATTAGCCTGTCAAAAATTTAACTGGAAGCTTTTGAGCAGTTAAAAAAGAGCTTATGTGAAGCTCCTGCCCTGGGTATGCCAGACTATGAAAAGGAATTTGAACTTTACTGCAGTGAAAGAGAGGGTTGTGCATTGTCTGTGTTGATTCAGAGGCATGGTAAGTTGAGAAAACCAATTGCATATTTCTCAGCTGTTTTGGACCCTGTTGCAAAAGCTTTGCCAGGTTGCTTAAAAGCAGTGGCTGCAACGAGTGTAAGTCTTGAACAAAGTGAGGGTATCATTATGGGATTTCCTGTAAAAGTATACGTACCTCATTCAGTTGAAATTCTTCTTACCAGAAGTATGACTCAACACTTGACAAGTAGCAGGCTGACAAAATATGAAAAAACAATTCTGGGATCAGACAATGTGTCAATTATAAGGTGTGTGAACCTAAATCCTTCCACACTGTTACCAGATGGAGTTATTACTGAGGTAAGTAATGAAAATGACATTGATCATGAATGCCTGGATGTTGTAGATTACTGCACAAACCCAAGACAGGACATAAAGGATGTTCCTTTACCTGAATCAGACATAGTCTATTTTGTAGATGGATCTTGTTTGAGGAATGATGAATGGATTCTGAGGGCAGCATATTCAGTTTGTACAGTTTCGGATGTTGTTGAAGGTTCACCTCTGGATGGAATTCGTTCTGCTCAAATTTCAGAGTTAATTGGTTTAATCCGAGCATGTGAAAAAGCAGCTGGCAAAAGAGTAACCATAGTGACTGATAGTCAATATGGTTATGGTGTGGTTCATGATTGTGGACAACTGTGGTCCCAAAGAGGTTATTTAACCTCTGCAGGAACACCAATCAGAAATGCAAAATTGATCAAGAGATTGATTGATGGCATTCAGTTACCAGAACAAATTGCTGTAGTCAAATGTGCAGCTCATAAGAAAAGTGATGATTACATCACCAAAGGAAACGCGTATGCAGATGAGATTGCGAAATACTGCGCCAAAAACAATTATTCAATCAATCAGGAAAAAGACGAAAGTCACACAATGAATTCTCTCATGCTAATTTCTGTAGTTGAAACATGGCAGGAAGTGAAAGATCTACAAGATGAGGCAGATGAAGAAGAGAAATCACATGGTTAAAAAATGAATGCAGACAAAGAGAAGAAGATGGAATTTGGGTTTACAAAGACGGAAGGCCTGTAATGCCAGACTGCATGATTGCAGACATGGCACGGATGTACCATGGTCCAGGACATTTAGGGAGAGATTCTATGATTAGATTATTCAGAGAAACATGGTTCAACACAAAATTTAGAATCATTGCAGAATCACTTTGCCAAAGATGTTTGACCTGCCAACAGATGAATCCTAACAGGAAGACTGTTGTAAGTTTGGGAACCATAGGACGGGAGGGTGGTCCTTTTACCAGATTACAAATGGATTTCATTGAGATGCCGATGCACAACAGACTGAGATATGTATTGGTATTTGTTTGTCTGTTTTCAAGATGGGTGGAAGATTTCCCGACTCGTCATAATGACTCAGTCACTGTGGCAAAATTGCTTCTTAGGGAGATCATACCTAGGTACGGATTTCCAGTCACCATTGAAAGTGATTGCGGAACTCATTTTGAAAACAGATTGATGAAACTGATTTGTGAAGCTTTGAATATTCAACAGAAGCTGCATTGTGCTTACAGACCAGAAGCATCAGTTGTTGTTGAACAAGTAAATGGAACTATCAAGAATAGAATTTCAAAAATGTGTCTAGCCACAGGAGTGAAGTGGACAGATGCACTTCCACTTGTTCTGATGTCAATGAGAAGCACTCCAGAGAAAAAGACAGGTCTTAGCCCTCATGATATTGTGATGGGTAGAGTGATGAGGCAAGCATTTGTTCCAGTGGGCAAATTAATGAGTATTAATGATAGTGCAATTATTGAATAATGCCAGAACCTGTCTGATGTAGTCAATTCTGTGTTTCATCAGGTGGGAACAGATGTAATCTCAAAGGAGAAAGTGCAAGCTCATGATTTGTTACCCGGAGACTGGGTAAGGACCAAAGATCATCGAAGAAGAAACTGTTTAGTCCCAAGGTGGCAGAAGGCAAGGCAAATAATTTTAGTTACAACAAATGCAATCAAGTGCAAAGGGTTAAAAGGGTGGATTCTCGCAAGCCATACAATTCGTGTGCCACCTCCTGAAAATCCTGATGAAGACAGCGACACAACAGCTGATTCAGATTCAGAAGGAGACCCAGAAGATCCTGAGTCTGATGATCAACAAGAAAATCAACATCAAGAGAATCTAGATGAGAGTCAGAACTTGAATGAAGAAGATCTGAATATCGAAACTGGAGATCGAGGTGTTGATGAAGATCTGCTTGAAAAAGAGTCTCTAAAAGAAAAGGGAGATTCAGAAGAAGCAGAAGATTCTGAGCAAGACGAAAATCTGAGCCAAAGTATTGAAAAGCAAAAAAGTAACTCTGTGTTCAGGAGCAAAAAGCCTGAGACTGGGAAGCTAACAGTGATTTCTGAAGGAGAAGAAGATTTACCAAGTACCAGTAAGGATATTGTTTCTAATGGAGTAAAGCTGCCGAGTAAAGAAATTCCTAGGTACAGATTTGACGTCTCAGATACAGATACTGATGAAAGTGATGAGGAATCTGAAATAAGAAAATTCAGAAAAAGAGCTTGGAAAGCTGAATGTAACGAAAGTGTGCCAAAAAAAAAGTCTTGAGAAAAGGAGACATTTGGCCTGAGGACAATTTGAAATTCAAGCTGTTGAAGAAAACAAAAGATCAAATTAACAAAATATCTAGTCAGGGAGGTGACTCTCAAAAGAAAAGTGAAAACAAGAAAATAGAAGTAATCTCTCGAAAGACAAAAAGAGTAGTTAGGCCAAATCAGAAGTATAAGTCCCCAGAGTGGACTTATATTATAATCCCACCAATTGTTGAGGTTGAAAGCAGCAGTCAGGAATATTTGGAAGAACTCAGTGACAAGGATTGAAATTGTTTAAATTTATTGATAAGGGTTTTGTTTCCTGGCATAAGGCTGAAAAAAATGTGTTTGGTGACTTTAGGCACATTTATGTGACACAAGGTCGAAGAAAAGCTGTTTAGGATTTTATTATAAAAAAAAGAAAAATTTAAGAGGGGGGATAGTTTGTAGTTACTCACGTTTTTAAAATTTTTGTTCATTTTAGATTTTTGAAACATTTTAGTTTTTAGAAACATTTTTGTTAATTTTTAGAATGCCTAGATCAGATACTTCTAGGTGTTCGATTCTTAAGAGATGCTGTAAAATGACTTCAATTTGTGTGATATTATTAATTCTACTTTGGTTAATTTTAGCTGTGGTCTATCCTTTTGATGTTAATAAGCAAAAACTTAAGACTAATATAACAAGCAAGGTAGAGCCTAAACATGAGAAACATGCTGGCAAGTCTAGCAGAGTTATTGAGCATGCTCCAGAGACTCATCAAGATAGGTCTGTTGGAGATTTCTCAAGCAATTCATTTTCAAGGCTTCTGTCTAAATATGTTAAAGTAATGAATGTTAAGGATTGCTATGTTTGTGTGAAATTGCCTGCTTCTGTTTCAGAGGGAGTGACTTATAATATATTACCTCTTACTTATGGCATTACTTGCAGTGTAATTGCTAGCCTGTTTTATCAAACTGGTCGTCTGGAGTATTATTATTCTGACTTTGATGAGGTTTTTGCAAATCTCAAAGTTGTAAATAGCTTAAATAAAGTTGGGCCTGGGAAACAGATGAGGGAATTCTTTTTAGTTACTAATGAACTCAATTACGAGTACGCTTATAGAAATAATTTAACATGCAAAATGAGAGCTGAAGAAAAGACTTTCCTGAACATGGTTGAGGAGAGAAGGGCTGTTTACAAGAGAAATGAAATGCTTAAGCATGCTAAATCTAAGTACTGGCAGATGGAGGACGCAAAATTAAATGGTGTTAATACTAATGCTGCAATTCACATAGACGAACCAGTTAGTGGTAAATTTTGTATTAGAAGAGACAATACGTTATATGATAATTTTTTTGTGGGTGCTAGTCAATGTGAGGATACATATCGTATCACTGGGGGATGGGGATTGAAAGGTGGTAAGGATCCAATTGTTCCTGGGATTTATTTTATCTGTGGCAATAAAGCATATTTTAGTCTCCCAGACCACTGGTACGGGACATGTTATCTTGGCTTGGTCTTTCCAAAAAATTTTCATGTTGACAGAAATGAAAAGGGTACTTTTGAATTTGGTGAACATTTGAATCTGAATTGGTACAAAAGAGAAAGTTTTTCAGAAATCCTGGGAGACATCTTTGGTGCTGTTATTCCTATGGTGGGAATTACTATGAATTCAATCAAAATCAGAAAAGTTTCTACAATTGTAGATAGATTGTCAACAGATACTGCAAGTGGTTTTCAATTAGTTAGCACAGAACTTGTTGCTACCAGAAGCATGGTTATGCAGAATCGTCTTGCATTAGACATTCTGCTTGCAAAAGAGGGAGGAGTTTGTAGGGTCTTACATGTCCAGCATTGCTGTACTTATATACCCGACAAAAGTCGGGATATAGAGTTGCTTGTTAAGAACATTACGCAATTTCATGAGGAAATAGAACCTATGGAAGAAGAAAGTTTTACTGAAAGAATTGGAAAAAGAATGGAGGCTATCAAAGAATGGTTTTCTGATGTTGGTAGCTCCATCATTGGCAAAGTGCTCTATCCAGTAATTGTCATCATCATAGTGATAATGCTACTAAAAATTAGCTGTTTGATTCACAAGAGAAGAAAGCATCAGAAAGAAAAGAGAAGGATTTATATACTCAGAAAGGAACAAGAGAAAGGAATATGAGTTAGAGGAAATGCGAAGGGTTCAGTTTGAAAGAGATGACCAGACAGCAGAAACAGGGGTTTAGGGAGACTAATATTGAGAGAATCCAATGTGTGTAGTCTCCAAATTGGGTGAAAAATTTCCTGAAATTTCTGGGTGTTGTTTGGTGATTTTAAAATCACCAGATGAGGGAGTTGATGAAGCGAGCTTAAGAAAATATTTTATTCTGACTCGTGGATTCATTTGCCTGTAACATGAACTAATCTATTAATGAGCTGTTGCATGATTTGTTATATTAATTCAACTTAGATTAAGTTTGCACCACACATGAACACGCGGGAATTAATAACATGTGCTCTTGTTGCATTTGCGAGTCTGTTTTGTAACA
The DNA here is from genome assembly GCF_964263255.1 of Lissotriton vulgaris. Lineage (NCBI taxonomy): Eukaryota > Metazoa > Chordata > Amphibia > Caudata > Salamandridae > Lissotriton > Lissotriton vulgaris. The sequence continues at coordinate 561,188,211 of NC_141685.1, read as the reverse complement.
CATGATTAATATTGTTTTGTTTGTCATGTTTGTCCTTTTGTCTTTGTCACTATTAATATGCGGCTGATTATTCATGGCATGTGCTTTATTATATGTGCTTACATGTTTGTCCTATGTTGTGATTGTCTGTCTGTGTATCATTTAATCATCTTTTTACTCTTTCAGAAACATAAAGCTGGTCTATATGAAGAATGGTAGATATTTTATGTGCTGCTTTATTTGTTTGCTTCTGCTAGATGTCATATATTAGTGGGTTAATTATTAGCAATGGTCGGGTGGGTAACAGAAGGGTTTATTTTACCTGAATTAATCATTCTTTTGTGTTTGTTTAAATACTAGCCCGAGAGAAAGGCTTGAGGCCTAGTTTTGGTTCTGAAGAATATTGCTTGGCCTGTACGTGAGCAGAGTCGGTGCCAAATGCAGTCATCTTGGAATTCTTCCATGGAGAGTTTTACCTTTGAAAAAGACTGTGGCTTTGACAATAGACACTTGTACATGGACTGCTCTGAATGTTCTTTTTACAAGACCGAGGAAGTGACAGGGATGATTTTGCCGAGCTTTGGAGGAAATCAGAAAGGCAACTTTTAAAAATGTTGCAAAAGGCTAGGAAGCCGTTGTCACCTCATGTCAATGAACAATAATGTGGTGACGTTCTTTCCCTGGGAGAGGTGGTTTTGGTGGTCTGACAGTCAGCAACCATTCAGGGTGCTGAGGTTTGTTTAAAAAATTACATTTAGTTAGATTAGCGAGCAAAAATGGTATAAAAATTGGGCCTCTTGAAGGGAACGGGGCTGACTGTTTCCTGAGGGCGAAGTGCTGTCCGATTTCCCATGGATTTGTAAGCATTCAACTGTTTATTGAATTTATTTTCCTTTTCAGGTCAGAAAGCTAACTTAGAGAATAGGGTTAATGTTTTCTTTAATTCATTATTTTATGCAATGTTGAACTGTCAGATTTTGGAGCCAATGATTAATGAAATAAACTGAATTAATCAAATTAAATGTCTGAATTAATAAAAAGCTAATAAAGTTTATGCATTTTTGAGAATTCTAAAATAAGCTTTTAAAATGACAAGCTGGTCTTGTTTATTGTAGAAAGCTTAAAAACAACATATTAGATTCATTCGCCTCATGATTCAGCTGCTCTTTTGTTTCTATAGGCCTGGTATTGATTGGTAAGTCTGGTGGTAGATGGTGACATCCTTTATGCAGAATTAGTAGGAGCGCTGGATCAGGACCCTAGAGCAAAATTACCCAGCCCCATGGAGCCCATCTTGGCCTCAATTTCTAGGTTTGACTTGCATAAGGTTTTTAAGTACCATAAGAATTGATATGGCTGAGGGTAAGATTCTTGACCAAAGAGAACATGTAGGCCTTTTCTGACGTATGTCTCTGACTGGTTGGCCACTGAGAGTGTCTGAGCCCAGTCCACTGTGGTGCAAAGAATACAACTGTCTTTTTAAATTCCCATTGTTCTCATGAATGCTTTTTGGTGCTTTTTCATAAATTCATAACACGTAATCTCATCAACCAATGCTAGTTGTTGTGGTGCCCTTTTATCATTGTGTTGCATTAGAATAAAATTGACTTGGGAATTTAAAAAAAAGTCATTCTTTTTTGCTGTGCTGTTGTTTTGGGTGTTGCTGTTCATACACCACATGCGTACTCTCTGAGGATAGCAGTGACTGTACCACGCTACCAGGGCTAATCCTTGATTCCTGAGGGAATCAAGTGTTTGCTTCTTGGTGATTGTTTTGTGATTGTTTTAACTGTGTGGGAGCTCAGCCATACACCACACAAATAGGCTGGCTTCTCTCCCCCATAATTTACCAATCCAGCTTCCTACACCCACAAGAACTTGCAAGTAACTTCACTATAATATATGTTGAGGGTCTAACCACCTACTAGGTGTCCACCCACCTTGCCAGATCCTACTTTACTATGTTTCTCTCTAGATGATACTTTCCAGGTGCTACCACATGATGTGTACTGGTCGATCCAAGGCTTCAGTGTCATAATTCATATCTTACTTGGCCTAGTAACAGTGGCGGTACACAGTCAAAATATCGAGTTAGAAATATCGATGTACCAAAATATCGTGTCAATAATATTGAAGGTGCAGAATATCGAAGACAAGAATATCGTTGGACAGAATATCGACCCTAAGGTAAGTAATATCGAAATACTTAATATCGATGTAAGTAATATCGAAGTTAGTAATATCGATAGCATATATATCGATGTTACTAATTTCGATTACACTAATATCGATATTTGTATTATTTGTGTTGTTTTTTATTATGTATGTGTTACATGTTTTACTTAAGTAATTAAAATAAGTACTATTATATGTGTATTACATATATATATTAATTTATAAGTTAATCATATGTTTTAGTACCGGAGCGGGTTGTGGGTTTATAGGGGAATAGGGTGGGAAGTAATTTAATTATGTTATATTGATTAATAATTAGTTGTTAATATTAATTAATTATAAATAATTGGTAATTAAATTTAATTAATTGGTTAATCATTTTAATTAATTGATTAATTGATAAATATGTTTTATAGCGGGTTGTGGGTTTATAGGGGAATAGGGTGGGAAGTAATTTAACTATGTTAAATCTATTAATAATTAGTAGTTAATATTAATTAATTATAAATAATTGGTAATTTAATTTAATTAATTGGTTAATCATTTTGATTAATTGATAAATATGTTTTATAGCGGGTTGTGGGTTTATAGGGGAATAGGGTGGGAAGTTATTTAATTATGGATAATTAATTATTCATTAGTAGGAATTATAAATTAAATTTAAATACTAGGAAAATATTTTTAATTAATTGGTAATTAAATGTACTTGATTGGTAAATAATTTTAATTAATTCATAAATAGATAAATGTGTTCTGTTGTGGGTAGTGGGTTTATAGGGGAATATGGTGGCAGTAATGTAAATGTAATTAAGTAATATTTTTTTTTAAATGATTGTTTTGTAAATAATATAATTGTTAAATAATTAGTAATTGGTAATTAAATATTATAAAATGGTATTTTTAAATATTTAATTTTGCTTACATATATTTAGGTAATCAAGTTTTTTATAATTATGTATAGGTATTGTATATGGTTTAAATTTTTTCAATACTTTATATCATTATTTAAATAAAAATATCACACAACGCAGCACAATAGGTTGCCTTGTTGCCTTGTTGCATTATGTTGCCTGGAAGAATGTTTAAGTTGCTTCTGACTCCGAATGTAGAAATGTTGATCGGTCAAAGGGACAAAAAGAATCCGCCTAACAAGGTTACTTCTGCGACTTTGAAATTTGAACTTCTGCCACTCAGACCTTTTCCCACTAAACCCAACGGCTTTAACAGAATCGTCTCCAGCGGCTATCAGGCTTCAGTGGGACTTCGGCAGATACTGCTTTCAACTTTGACCTGCTAGAGGATTTTGACTTCCATAATAAATGCTAAGTCATAAGGTAAAAACTTAGACTGGGACGACCAGCTTGGAGTATCCCACCTGCTCTACACAAACATTGATTCTGATTAGCGCTTTATTTTTTTGGCTTACAACTTTAAATTCACCCTGAGCGCCGCCCCCCTCCCCCAGCGCCTTGAGACCCTCACGGGTGAGTAGCACGCTTTATAAACCCCTGATTGATTTAATGATTGAGCTCGGGTCCTCCTATTATATTTTTGTCATTTTGGTGTCATTTTCATTATAATGTTTTCCTTAGTGTTAAGAAATTGGTTGTGAGATTTTTTATTGAGTTGCGTTTTTACTTTTTAAATGTTTAATTTTGCCTCATACTGTGCTCCTTTTCCTAGTTAGGCCTGTCTGACCTATGCCTAAACTATCAGGTAGTGAGAGGGGTTTAAAAGATTGTATCAGTTTGTTTGACCTGACAGGATTTGAGGGCTTTTTCTTTCGGCAGGAATCACATCACCCCAAATTAATACCACCTTTTCTTACACTATGGCATTTATAAGATAGATTTTCTAAGTGGTACGTAGACACCTGTTGTTATGTTTACTTCACTGATTTATGTAAGATCTTTATGAAACTGGAACACTAAATTAGTTTGAGAAAGTCATTGAAAGGGGAGTCTATGTTGTGTAGCAAAAAAGCAAGCACTTCAAGAGCAAGACCCTATATATGATGCCTATGAGCACTACTTTCTAATACATGTTTTATTAGCAACGGATGTTCTTATACTGTTTTAGTGATAATGTTTAAGATAAATGTTTTTAAAGATGAAATGTGCGTGTTTTTACAGATTTGCTATGAGAATAATGTGCTTTTAAATTACTCGTCCACTAACAAGGTCAAAGCTGTAGTTTATCTCACATTCTTCTTCTGATGGCACATAACTCTCTATGCACTCTGCAGTCCACAATTGATAGGTCACATTAAAATTAGCGACATGGAGGCAGGCTTATTGGGTAACAGTTTAGAGGTATTGGGACATAGTGCCAAAATAAAAGTACTATTCAGCTGCTTCACTGATATTTTTTTTCATTTGCACGAGCACAAATATTGATTTGAAACTTAGAAATTGAAGAGCTGACCAATTCACAATTCGATGTGAAACAGTATTTAAATTGTGTAAAGCACCAATGCACAAAAGTAAAAGGGGGTGCAAATCGAGAATGCACATTTACAGATGTACACTCTGAATAGTCAGATTTGCACGTTTCTGCAAAACGAGGCATGTCAGTAAGGGAGAGGGAGGTCCTTGGTTTCAGTGGTATACCACATCAGTAAAGCCATTTCCACAAACCATACCTTGTACCTTGACTCAGGAGGTGAAAGTGCCTGGGGGTGAAAAACGTGCTACTGTGTCAGAATCAGTATTACAATCGGGCTTGCCCCGGGTATTCCCAGGAGACTCGGAATGAAGGTCCAAGAATAGGACAACCAGAATTCACAATATTTACTTGCATAAAAATAGAAATGCGAGTGAAAGTACAAGCCATGACAGGATCAAAAATCTGTCCGCAGGGTAGCTTCCATCAGCGCATGTCATTTGTGTACTGAGGCAAGTGATTAAATAGCAAGAAAAAAATTCGAAATATTTAAAAACTATCTTAAACTATTCCGAACAAGAGAGGAGAAATCTGAGGAAAGACTACCTAGACTAAGTCTTTCCAATGTCTTGTAATGGCTTGGAATCGTGTGGAAAATGTGATTAAAATGAACATGCGTTGTCCGTAAACACGATTATATGCAGCATGCGCTGAAGTAAATTAAGGAAACACAAGGGGCAGGTTAGTTACATACATCTCCATTGGAATGGAGAAATATTTTTATTACATTATGGATTTTATTAAAGTCACAAGTTTTAAACAAGTGTTTCAAAGCCTCAAATCCAAAGTTTGTTTTTGTCATGCTCCACTGCTAGCCAGGTAGGGGGTACCCCTGAGTCAATCCATAAGAAACAGAAACAAATTTTAGGAAATGAGAAATTAACATACTTTTCATGGTAGAATAATGCGGTGGATGCCATTTCTAAACCGGCTCTCGGGCTGCTTTATGCAAGAATAATATCAATTAAACCCCCCTGGAATATCTTTTGTGATGTAAGAATTTGATTTATAAACCTCTGTGTCACATTCTCTAATAACCCATTGAGGTTACCGAGGGAGATCAAAGCCCCTACCTTAATGTTCATTTGGCTTCGTTTTACCAAATTTCCTTAGATTGGAAATAAAATTGCCCTCTCATTCAGGCAGGTTAATGCAGCTTAGGAAGAAAGAGAGCAGCCAGCACCATGTGCCCGGATGAGGCTTTGGGCGGTCACACAAACACAGGAGAACCATTTTTTTTAAAAAGAAGTGAAGAAAAGAAGCAGAGAATAGCAGCCCCCAGCCAAATTCCAGAACCGGTGGCATCAGCACCGTCCTATTCACCGCGGATTTTTGTCATCAAAGACACAAAATGGAGGAAAGCCCCTAGTGAATGGCGTCCCAAGTGAACAATCTTTAGAGACACAGACATATCTTAGCAGTTGTGCTTCTCACTCGCTGCAGAGCATTAATCTGTCCCTGTGTCTAGCTGTGTTAGATATCAGTAACTGATTAATATGTCTCTTCATATGCTTGAATACCAATGAAGTGTCTCTTTTAGTGCACATAAAAGGCAAGCAGGAACCCTTTGCATTTCAATTTAAAATAAAAATGACATTAAAGCCGCTTCAAAATGCATTTAATCACCAGAGTCTGCAGTTTGCTCAGTTGCTCACAAGAAAGTTTTTGGAAACACGGCATCGAACTAATTAACTCCTCTGTAGTGCTGGTAAAGCTGGCATTAGCACAGATAATCCTGGGGACCGTGGCTTTGTTACCTAAGCAACCACCCCAGCTTTAGCAAATTTTTACAATATACTTAAAAATCTTTAAGTGACATTAAGAAATAGCGGCAGCGATAATTGATGATTACCTCATTTTTCCGTGTTGATCGAAGAATAATTTGTCAGAAGTTTTCACTTTGAATTATATGTATGTTGCTAAAGAATTCCACTGACTTGAAGGCTGTTATTTGAAAATGAAGCAGAATGAGGACAAACGTCCCACTACTTAGCAATTATGATTACTTCACTTGCAAGTCTATCAGACAGCCATCTGAAAACTGCTGGCGAGCCGCCTACAAAGTGCTGGCACTGTTAGGTCATCCTCAAAATACGGTGGATTCTGAGTCACTCACAAACTGCTGGCCCTGTGGAGTCCCCCACTAAATGCTAGTGTTTTTAAGTCACCAACAAATTGCTCAAAATGTGGAATCACCTAACAACATCTTAGGTTTTGAGTCACACACAAACTGGTGGGACTGAGGAGTCACTGTCAAACTGCTAGCAGTGTGAAGTGACCTACCATGTACCGGCTGGTGCTGTTGTGTCGCTCACAAACCTGCTGGTTCTACAATATCACCTACCAAGCGCTGGTGCAGTTGAGTCACCCACAAACTACTGGCAACACAGTTATCCATCAACTGCTGCTGCATCACCCGCAGGCTGTTGTCTCTGTTGAGACATAGACACCTGCTGGTGCTTTTTATGCATGATATATTGAGTAAAGCGCTACCACCAACGAGCAAAAGGAGTTGAGAAGTCTTCTGAAGGAGTTCTAAACCTTTGTCACTTATCTGAAGCTATCTTACATTGCTCCATTGACTCCCAGGGTGTGCACCATGACTACAGATGGATTGTAAGGTAGTTTGCCTGCTGCCTATGACTACTTCATCTAACTTTGTCATACATTACTGTAACTCCCAATAGGCCTGATGTGCCATAATAGTGCATTTGGGTACACTCTCCTTGGTCTCTTTTATCCAGCTTTCTAATATAGGTTTAATGTTCTTCGGTCACCTGCATCATATCTCTGGTACCATAGACGTTCATAATCTCTCTCCCTTCCCCCTGCGTGTATGGTTATGGTCTTTGACAATCAATGTAATCCTTGTAATTAAATACCTGCGTTTGTTGCGCAATTCTCTTGTGCTTGTTGTGCTGGGACTCACCATATACAAACCGGAGTAAAGGAATACATTCATATTTGTTTCTTAAATAAAACACCAATATTCTATTCTTTTTTAATTAAGCGTAGTCTATTTTTAGTAAGACACAACTTCCAGTCACTTTTTAATTTGATTGTTTTTCGAATAAATGGGGCGGAACTGGTATTGCTCAGTAGAACGAGTTTGCTTTTAATGGGACAGTATTTAATTTCTTAGTGTAACTGGACTATTTTTTATGAGACAATATTGGCTTTGATGAGTAGGACAACTTTACCTTTAAAGAGACAATACGTGCTAGGAAAAACAGTAATACCTTTATTGAAACACTATCTGTGACTTGGGCTGGCCTTCCAATGTGACAGTGTTGGCACTCCTCATTAGAAGTGCTTCATTTTGAACAGGACAATATTATCACTTCTCTTTTAATTTTTGCGATGCTGTTACTTCTAAAAAAGACGGCGCCAGGAATGGCACAATTCTATACGACAGTCCTATACATATTAGCACTGCTGTGATTTACAATTGAAGGTGTTGATGCTGATTAGCAGTGCTCTAAATATGAGGAGCCTGGGGGACAGTTATCAATCGAACTCTATATTTAACTGGACTGTGCTTGCCTTCTCTGCACAGTTCCTTTCATTTTTGCCACAGTATTCGCTCTCTTCAAGCAGGCTTTGCTACATTTTAATGGCATAGGTCCTGAGGTCAGTAGACACTTCTTCTATAAAATGGCATTATTAGAACTTGCCAGTAAGACTTCTCTATCTTTTGTGGCATGACTGCCAGTCCTTAATAAGACACTATCTTTTACTGCTGCAGCTCAGCAACCCTCAGTAGTATTGCTCGACTTCAAATGGGACATGGTTAATATTTGTAGGACGCCTCTAAATTTTGAATCAGTGTAGACACTGATCGAAACACTGCTTTAATAGTAAGAAAGAAGTATGGCAGTTCACACTAAAGCTCAAAGCTACGTTTTAGGGTCAATAATGGCATTTCTCAGTATGTCTCCACTACTTTCACAGAACATTACTGTTTATATTGATTTTATTTACTATGGGGTTTATAAGGTGATGTGGGCCACTTCATCATCATCAAATACATTTATTTCGCATTTAAGAAAAAAATGCGTAAAATGCGGGCTACTTAAATGCCTCCTCAGAGCGCTAGTGGAGCCTCGTAGCAAGACAGAGTCCATGGGGCTGATTCACAGAACTAACTTAAGACACAATTCAAAACTTACTACTTTTGGTATTCACAGAAGTTAGGATTTTGTCTTAAAACAGATTTAAGACAGACTTACGACAGAATCCTAACTTAAGTCTGTCTTAAGTCTGTCTTAAGACAAAATCCTAACTTCTATGAATACCAAAAGTAGTAAGTTTAAGATTTTGTCTTTAGTTAGTTCTGTGAATCGGGCCCCATGTGAGCAGATCCACTGCTCTCTATGTACCCAGGTAAACAATGAAGATGGTCCATAATTCTGCTACGTGGGGAATCCTTCAATGATGCTCTCATATCATAGGATTCTTTCTTGCCTTGATTAACAGTTTGCAGTAACATTTTACTGGGAATGGCCCGCTGCAGTAAATGTTTACTGCGAATAGCACCTAATTACGAGAAGTGGTGTAATGGCGAATTTCAGATATTCGTTGTACTGTACAATGTATCAGACTGGTTTCTACTCGTTTGAAAAATGCATTCAATTTATTGTACATTTATATTTTTACAGAAGCATTTTTATTCGTATTCTTGCTGATATTCAAATTTGCTCTTTCTATATTTGGAGGCATTTCTTGGGCTTTGATTTACTATTTATTGTTGTCTGCAAAGCAAAACCACAGCCAAATGTAATTTGCATTCTACATGGCGACTTTATTTTAGTATTAACCCTTGGTATTGAATTTATGCAAAAAACAGTATGTCCAGTATGTCACTACTACTATTAGATAGGAAGTATCTAGCAGTAGTTCAAACACTGTAGTCTTCCATGCCAAGGAGATATGAGTGTTGTTAACCGGCTCTGGCGCAACAGCTAGAAATGCACCTTTATGCATCTTCAGGGCAACTTTCCAACACAATTTAGGATATGCGCTGAAAAGTAAACCCCAGAACAACACAGGCCTGCATCACTTTTGTTGTGAAAACTAGGCGCAAAGTGTTAGTAAATCTGCCCCATAAACTCAGTATATGAAAAGTAACACAATACAATTATTGGGAGTGTCATGGTAATAAAATTACATTATTACCTAAATTAGCACTATTTAGCAGCCTTAGAATAATGAAAGTTAGAGAACAAAAGCAGTAGGGTTCTAAACATATCCTTGTAGGCAGTTTCCATGTAGTGAGTTCAATGTGCTATGCTAGAAGGATTGTAGCTTTGAACTAAAAAAAACATAGGATCTCTGTGATAGAAACTGTTGACTTACCCACTGAGCTCTCTACATAAATATGTTATCTGCCTCTTACATGGTCTGCTACTTTATCGTGAGTTGCAACTGTGGCCAGAAAAATCACAGTTCTCTTCATCAAGTGCAATAAACACCAGAACTATCAGGTTGTTGGTGTTATCCCCTGAAAATAGCACATACAGAGCTTTAAAAGCTGCTCTTTCCAGTTGCGGCTGAAGACCACAGCAAGGGGCAATGGCAGGACCTTTTATTGGTTTTGGAGTCCATCCAGATGAACACCTCAAGATTATGGTATTAGATTCATATTAAGAATATTCAGTAGTTAAACTAGTGACTTCCAACAACGTTGAACACTCTAGAAATAAGTTGGATACAACATTTGCAATGTGTCCATTCCCCAAGATGATAAAAAACAGGCAATGGCCATCATTTTCAAGGAACTGACTTTAGAGAGTGCATGGAATCCACCAACATTGTTTATCAGAATATTACACCTCAATGGCTGAGGCTAATGGAGAGGTGGAGAGGTTGAAATGAATCCTTAATAAATCCATCAGAATCGCATTGGAGTAGCAGTACATGGAAGGAGTCAATAATAATTTCATTAGGGCTTACAGACAGGTGCCTCATACATAGTACCACCCTTCAAGTCCGCACTGAAGTCATGTTCTGACATTCCATATTGGAGGTGATCTCTCAAGGTGACATCTCATGGCCAATCATGGCGCCCACGGTCAAAGTACCCTTCAGCTAGCAACCAGAAGAGAACAAAATAACTACTAAGCCACCCAAGAGCGTCACTCAAAAGAGTCAAGCATCAGTGTTGATGACTGGGCGCGGGGGCATAGTCACCAGAGACGGTAGAAATTCCAACTCCCATCCGAAAAACATCCCCTTATGGTCCCTAAGGGTAGGGCGCCATGATCACAGCACAGATAGGCAGTGATCAAGTCACCCAAAACACAGTAGCGTTTAGGAAGTGGTTTGCCCGGAGAAAAATTGAATTTCTGATCTTGTGGCATTAGAGAGCGATTGGAGTGGCAACATGGGATGGAAGGCATGTGTGAGCTGGGACCTGCGACACAGCAAGGGCAGGCTCAGAGTGAAGTGATGGCTACTTCCAAGGATGCAGGATCGACAGAGGCCATCCCCTACGGCATTGTTGACTGTGAAATCCCGTTTCCCTTGTTATGTGTTTTAAGATTTGAGAGTGCAGTTACCTGGTATTAGAAAAGGGATTCAAACACAAGGGAGCTTAGAGGGTAAAGCTAGTCATAGGTTAGAAAAGGGATACCTTGGGAGGAATGTAGGGGCATATTATCAAGGACCGGTGTTAAAATTATCGCCATTTTATCTGCAGGAAATTGCAGATAAAACGGCAATAAGGGGCTTGATAATACGCCCTTGCTAATTCCCATAGAAGCCTAGGTTAACACCAAAACATAGGCTTCTATGGGAATTAACAAGGGCATATTATCAAGCCCATTATCGCCGCTTTATCAGCAGTTTCCTGCCGATTAAAGGGCGTTAATTTTAACACCGGTTTTTGATAATATACCCCGTAGTGTACTGCATGACATACCCATGACTGTATCCAATTTAAGTACAAACCCAGGTCATACTGATGCTGGGCGTGGTGGAAGGGTAGTTGCATAAAGAGACTACCAGGGCCATGCAATGATCTGCGTCCACTCCAGTATCGAGTCTGGGTATTGCTACGCTGCTCTGAGGTGGGCATCTGCAGCCCTAAACATGTCTCATGTCTGCACAGAGGGGGTTTACCTGGGAATCGCCTTCACAGGGCGAGGCGTAGGAGAGGTCAAGGAAACATGTCACTGGGTCAGAAGAGCTTGAGGTGTTTATCCACCTCACGTAAACCAGACTTTAGGGGTCAGAGTACAACAGAAATTAGCAAAGCATCGGGACATTTGTTCTGCAGCACTGTGCTTTAAGTTGAAGTCTCTGAATAAACCGCGCTTTGGTTAACTAGCATTTCCTTGCTGGGAAACCATGTACTTCTCTTCAACAATCAGACCTTTCAATTCATTGCAAATATTAGACAACCTGCAAATGTTGTGCATACTATAGAAATGGAAAAATGATGTCCAGAAATGGAAAGTTAAAAAGATTTCTCTTTTCGTAAAACGCAAAGGTGCTGTTAAAAAAAAAATACAGTGATTGAACATTGGTTATAAGTTTGTTATTGTCTGTAACATATCCCTATTGAAAATGCTGATTACAGAAAAATATACCCTTTCTTGCAAAATAAAAGCCTTGAACATTTTTCACAATTAGAAACCTTTTATGAAATGGGTTTGAACGATGAGATTTTGCAAGTGATGGGCACTAAGCACGTTTTCGTTATTAATAAGTAATTGTAAGTACATTTTCATGCAATTTCAACTTTCCGCTTATTTACTTATTTCTTTTGCGTTCTTTACTTCCTAACGACACCATCTACCCAGGCAAATACAAAATCAAAAAATACCAGAACAAAGAACAGTGTGTGCCAAACACTTTCCCTGGCGAAAAAGTAACGGTTTAGGTAACTCTAGCTACACATGAGGAATGTATTTGTTGTGTTAGCTTATTATATATATTTATTTACAGTTTATAAAGCGCTCACTCGACAGGAAGGGACTGGGGCGCTTTACTTGAGCTCCTGTTACTTTACCCAAGGACACATTTATTTTAGTCCGAGAGAGAGAGAAAGAGAGAGAGAATGAGAGAGAGAGAGAGAGAGAGAGAGAGAAAGAATAAACGGTTTGCCCAGCATCACAGGATGCCGAGTCGACACCAAGACTAGAGCCTGGTTCCCCAGTTACAAAGTCGGCATTATGCACTACTTTGATTCAAGTAGGTTTACCAAGGGTGGGAAATGGACGTTCCCATGCATGCACCCCCTGATTTTGACGCTAATCCCTAGTTACTCACTTTGCTACAAAGGTATTTGCATAAAACAATTATACCTCCTGAAGGCAGGTGTAAAGTTGTAGAAAAGTTTTCTTTTCTCCAAACCTTTCCAACTTTGTATGTGTGCTGCACTCAACAATACAGATAAAAAAAGGCAAATTATTAGACGTTCTCAAAGCACAGCATTTGGTGTTAGAGGGGTACACTTCCAGTATAAAACCTTTGCTTGAAGTAACAAACACACCTTTGAATTATGGTGCATGGTGTGTGCATTGGCATGAGGCAGCGTAAAGTATCCCATAACTAGAGGAGAGTGCAACAGCATCATATTTGCTATGGTGCTGTAGTGCTCTTCCCTCCTAACACAGCACAGCAACTTTGGTTACTGGGCTGCCTAAAAACTAAAAAGTAATAATTCTGCCTCTTCATTTCTCCAGAACAAGCACTCTTCGCATATAATGCCTATCAATATGGATGACATATGACTCCCACACCTTTAAGTCCTTACTCTCTTAAGTAAGATCTCCCATCCATTGATTTACACATTTGAATCATTGTCTCTGAATAATAAGTTACACCATTTAGGCAGGAAACAAAACTGGTCCCTTGGCGCGTCATAGATGGTTTTCTGATGTACTAGAAGAGAGTGCATAGCCTTCCCATTTCTACTTGTGTATCTCAGTAAAGAAATGCAGCTGTATAGTGTCCAAAAGGTGTTACATTTGCTCTCTAGGATGATCAAGGTGTGTGGTATGAGAGGAGCTGAACATCATTCACGTGTCTCAAATGTTATGACCTTTTAATGTGTCAGTGCCAATGTCAGTGGCTGCAAGTTCAAAAGAGCCAGCAGAACTCAGCTGCCAGTGACGGTAAATGATAAACCACTGAATCTAGAGCAGTACACCGGTACAAGTGGTGCTGCCATCACGATTACACTATCTTTGCATTGTTATAGATCCAGTGTTGTTGTGTTTTTGTGTTAGGGCAGTGATTGTATCTTTTCAAACATTATAGTCTGTTCATGAGACCGCTTTGTTTACAGAGCAGTAGGCTATATATGAACCCTGGCTAAAAGATTGGGTGTGTAATGACAGATGGTCCACTGTAAGATGGCTGGGGCTAAATTTAAGGAATGGAGTAGAACACATGTCTGTGCAATATAGATTGAAAGGGCAGAATTCTACTCAGAGTATTGGCATCACTATCAATAGTCAAGGACAGTGGCCTAAATGAAGTGTGACCAATGTTTTTATTTTATTTTACTTGTATGTATATATTTTTTTAATATTGATTGCTGAACGATGATAATAATTAGGGTGTTAGGATAGGCATAACATCCTAATAAATGATGGTTTGTTATACTTGTTTCCTTTTTAGAGCGGTGCCTCCTTTTCCCTGAGCAGTTGCCAGGTGAGGTGAGGTTGTTTCCTCCAAAATTCTAGGTAAGAAAGAGAGGCTTACACCCGACATTGGAGAAAGATAGATGGCAATGATATTGTCACTGTTGTTATAGTTTCATTACTCTTTTTGTTGTGGTAATAGACACAAATGTGGCGCATATTTCTCCTTTGCTGTTTTACAGATACCTCCAGGTATGAGTTTTGCAGAGGAAGGTTCGTACACCCCACAATACTGGTCATTCGGTTGTATAGTTTCCAACTGTATCAAGTGTACTAATACCAGTTATATCCAGTATATCTATTTATATTTTTTTGTTTCACATGTTACAGTAGCAAAAAAACATTTTGGTGGGTCCTGACGAAGGCACAGGACAAAATGCTGTCCGGTTGTGCTGAAACTTGTTGACCACTGCATAACATCAGACAGTTATTTTGTAAAACTGTATTTGCACTGTTTTTAGTTTGGACTACGGGAGACAATAATAAAGATATGGTCTGTCGCATTCCAATTCTAATTTCACTTGTCACTAATGCACTGCACTTAGTTCCCACACTATCCACTGCTCTCATCAGGTAGTTCAGATAGTCATCCCCTGTCATCAGCTGAACTAAAACATCCTCAGGCTCCTCGATCACTAGGGTGGGGTTGTAGCCCTTAGGGTCTCAAGAGTGACTTAAAGAGGAGACCCAGATGATGAAGCATGTCACCGAGGTGGTGAGTGATGGGAATCCAGAAATTTATTGAATATTTCCTGTTCTTTAGGTGTCTTAACATTGTGGAGTTTGTTGTTCAGAACACAGAGAGTTAGGACCTTTATTTTAGACCCCTGCACACTCTAAGTGCTCCCAGTTGCCAGTCCCGAACCTTCTCTTTTCTTACATTTATGTCACCTCTAAGGTAGGTCCTCTGCGGGCAGGGTGCAGTATGTGTGAAAGGTGGGGCACAAATAAGTACGTTTTACATGTCCTGATAGTGAAATACTGCTGATTACTATTGCAAGGACTAGCTCTCCCATAGGCTATCAGTGGAGCTAAATTGTAACTTTTTACAAATGTAACTTTCAATTTGGAGCAGCTAGAGATTTTGAGTTTAGACTTGAGCTCCTTGAGCCCAGCATTTTATAACACATCTTTTTAGTAAAGTTGGTTTTTAAACTGTGCATTTGAAAATGTATCATTAGAAAGTGGGATTTTTTTGCTTAACCATCCTTTGTGACTCGATTTGCTTGGAGATTCACCATCTAGTTTTAGACTGACAGGGTCTGTTTGTGCATTCACTCCAGACACTTACATAAAGGGAGTTGTGGTGTGCCCTGAATATGCTGATGTGCCATCCTGGGCTATAGGTATGGGAGGAGTTGTCACTGACACCCGGATAGGTTATGGCTGATCTGTACAATGATGTCTCCACCTCCTGAAGTGAAGCTGGACCAGGGAGGACAGACCTGGTTTTTAATGAGCAAGAAGGACTTTCTGCTGAAGACCTCAAAGAGAAAAGTACCATAAATATTGGGGCTCTTAACCCAGAACTTTAGAACACTTTTGGTATAAGGATACTGCCAAGAAGTAGAGCTGCCAGGAGTAGTGCTATCACTTTGCTGTTTGCTGCTTTGTTGGGTTGGCCTGCAGTTGCTGCTTCTGTCTAGGGCAGTGAAAGGACTGGACTGAATTTTTTAAAATCCTGCTGTTAAAGTTTCTCCATGGTCTTGAAATAGAGATTGCCTTCTGTTGGAAGTTTCAGGCACACAAAAGACTTCACCATCCTCTGGGTACCTGCAATTAGAACTGTGTGATCCAGCTGCCAGAGAGGGGCAAAGCACCCCGACACCATAAACATTGCCACTGCCGGGTCCATAACCGGTAGGCACTGCAAGTAGCACCTGCGCACTTTGCACCTTAAACCTGGTCTTACCGATGCCATCCGACGGCATAATAGAGCTGCTGCTTGCACTGCGACTCTGCATGTTATGCCATGATTACTGCTCCAGACCTAACAATGGTTGTACTAAGCCATTTGAGGTTGTACTTGGGAGTGTGATGGCTGAACGGTTGCCTAGAGATTTATTTAATTTAAATTGCTTTTATGGTGTAATGTTAATGCCTGTGAGATCAACAGTGTCACTTGTCATAGGTCATAACTTCCTGTGATGTCATTAATATCAGAAGTCATTGAGATCACTTTCTATGAAGCAATAAGGGGAGGAGTCAAAGAGTGGGATGTCACTTCCACTACTCTGCTACTCTTGTCAATTTTCTGAATCATCGCCCATGAGGTAGGCTGAGAAAAGGTCTCACTTTAGTGGAGATTGAGGTGGATCTTTTTACTTGATAGTCACCCCCTTGGCCGAGACATCCTGGAAACCCTCACCTGAGAAGGTGTGAAAATAAAATTAAATCTCTTGTTGTAACCTATTGAGCGCCAAACCTATCTGCACTACTCTCTGAAACTTGGCCATTAACCCTCCTTGGTGTTCCTTAATGGCTGCTGTGTGGATGAGGATGTCAAGGCTGAAATTCAGAACACCTTCAAGCCCAACAACACTTCACAAATAGCATTCTGGAACGGTTGTGCTGATGAAGAAATTCCAAAAGTTTTGCTTTGCAGCGGTACAATTGGACACCCATGTGGGCCTAAAAGGTGGTTATGTAGTGGCATTCCTTTTCGAGCTTCAACTAGTGATACCCGGCATTGAAGTCTAGTTTTGAAAACCAACAGGTGCCTTTCAGGTAACTGCTAGTGGGTGGGATGTGTCACTCCCTTTGTACAGCCCTTATGGGTAGCCTCATGTCACTGCAGATGTGAATACACCTAGGCTGCTTGGGCTTGTTGGCCTTTCAAACTATAACAGGGGAACCCAATTGATACCTATGGACCATGGGCAGACAATCTATTCTAGAGAACAAAGGTCCTTAGGATAATTTAGTAACATGTGCAATGAGATATATATACTTGAATCAGTGCTATATCTGATTATTCCAGTACCCAGCCGGGCCTGGAAATTTTATTCAATATATATTTACAAGAGTTTAAGAGACCACGGAGAGGGTCAAATTCAACATTTGATATGGTACAAGCCTGTACCTATCCAAAAGTAAGCTGACAAACAGTACAAGAAAAGAATAGAGACAAAGAAAACAAACAATATCAGGCAAGAGAGACGTGGGAGCCAACTGTCCCTTTTGCTTGAGTACTATATGAAGCAAGTTTGGACATACAATTCCTGCAATAAAATTAGTCACAATGGATATACTGCAGAATTGTTTAGACTGTCGATGACGTTTCGATCCCTGGCTCCTAATGAACCGGGATCATCATCAGGACATGGTATTAAGTCGCCTGTTTTGTTATTGAAACGCCTGTGGGGGTCCGTAAGTGAACGTAGATAGAAACAGGGACTGTTGTATTACTTCCTCGTGGCGCGAACCAGGTTTGAGATGGGGACCTCAAGCTTCGGATTTTAACAAGAAATTGTGAAAAAACTAGTGAATCCTCGTGTATGCTATTATACTGCCACTCCCTTACAAGTCCTATGTGATGTTTTCATTAAATCCTCAAAGAAAAAATAGCCAAGATCTAGCAGGACCCTCCTAATCCCTCTTTCTTACTCCTCATCACTTTTTCCTTCACCTCCAAGTTCCCCTTGGGGTACTCCACTGGCAGAATTCACACCTTCGTCTACCAACCAGGTTCAGTAAGGCTCCCCACTCAATTCTTGCCCTCCTCGTATCATTTTCTTGACCTCTTTTCTTGTCATTGAAAAGTTGTTTGGTACCCAGAAACTGGAAACAGGCCCTGGCACTGCCTTTATTTAAGACACCATCTCTCAATTCTGTCATCTTGTAAAACTACAGACCTATATCCCTCCTACTATCTTCCATCAAACAATTTGGAGAAAACAATCAATGTCAACTCTCCAATTATCTTGAAGACAGCTCCCTGCTGACCCTCCTTAGTTGGGTTTTCAACAATTGTATAGCACTGCATGGCACTGAAACTGCTCTGTTGGTAATCTCAGATGAACTCAGAACCATGCTTGACTAGGGTTGCACCACTATACTGCTCCTATTAGATTTATCCCTGACATTGGATGCTGTACCCCAATATAAATGCATCTCACATCCATTTGCCCATCAAATTTGTAAGCAAGTCCTAAAATGGTTTCATTAGTTTCTACCAGACTGAACACAATCTGTCTCTCTTACACATTTTCAGTCAGTCCCAGACTTCATCACATATCTCATGGGCCATCCATGAACCCACTCTCTTTGACATATGTACTTAAGTTGTCAGATTGAAATCAGCATCAATTATGCATGGTAATAAAGCCAATTGCAAGAGTTTCTAAAATAGGTCACCCTCGAAAGCAATTAAACAGCCAAAACAACAATATAGTTGAGCAAAGGACTAGCATAAATCTGTTCAGCTGTCATCAACAAAAGAGCGCCAAAGGAACACCAGTGAAATCCTATATCACAGTGAAAATAAGGTGAAAAACTACCTAATTTATAAATGGTCAATAGAACTGTGTGGAGGGAGAAATGGAAAATTAATTATTTCTTAAAAGAACCCTCACTCACCCTTGAGGTGACATGCTTCATCATGGGGTTCAGTCACAGGGGGGCCGACTATCCCCACCCGTGTGCTACCACGCCTGCAAGTGCAGCGGAGCTGGTATGTGTGAAGGGAGTGATCAGTGGAAAAGTGTGTGTTTTAAAAGATCACAACTGTGCCTTAACAAACTTTATTAGGGGCCAGTTGTTCACATTAAAATTGTGAAATCACTGGATTTTTTAATTTTTATCCAGGGATCTGAAAAAGTGACTGGTCATCATGTTTCTGCTGTTAAAGCTATGATCAGCTCAGCTTTCTTCAGGACCAAATTAAAATTAAAGAAACCATCCTACGGGGGTCCAGGCACCCTAAGGCCTGCCCACACCGTTAGGAAGTGAAAAATGAGGGTAGAAAAATAATTTTTTACTCTCCTCTGGATAACTCACGGTTTTACCCGTCCAAAGGACTCCTGCTATTCGTCAGGCGGAGTTTCTGTAGATAAATAGACATTTTCAATTTTTACAACACATCTCCTTATGAGTTATATGACCATTATCAAACATATTTATTGTAACTCAAGTATTTTCTTAGTTGTTTACCAAAGCATTTATGTTAGTGCTGTTTACCTTGTCAGTAATCATAGGTAAATTCGATTAAATATTGTCTGCATTCATTGGTGCAATGTGTGTCTATTTCTATTTATCAAGCAATTCATGTTCACAGCATAACAACATCAGATTGTGAGTCTCAAGATCCTCTAGTAATAGCCTGATGGACTATACAAGTAGAAGTTTAGCAGTCTTAAGGGAATGCAGAGCACTTACATTGTTTTAAGGTGAAAATCGCTTCATGGGCTCAAAGGGTTGGGCAAATCTTCACTCACAGTCAAACCTGTTTGGACCCAAAATTGAACCATTCAATTACCATGTAAATTTCAGTGAATGCGCAGTTTTTTACTTTCTTATATCTAGAAGTACTACTTCCTCGAGTAGCATGTAAATTTCAGTGAATGCGCAGCTTTTAACTTTCTTATATCTAGAAGTAGTACTTCCTCGAGTAGTCAGCGCTATTATACACATTACTCACATTAAGCTGCGAGGCTCGCCGTATTGACACCTATTTGGTTCTTCCCTCTGGCCCGGAACGCGCTGCTTCGGCGTTCTCCATCCGTTGAAATAGTTTCTTGCTGTTGTAAACGGACGTGTGACGTCACACGTCTCAGAACGTGAACATGGCACGTGACCGATAGAGATTAGTTACCGCGTATTGGTTAGTAACTTGGAACCCGTTTATCTTGCTTATTCCGTGGTTTACATTAACATTATTCAAACGCGTCTACTCAGCGGTAGTTATCCATGCTTCCACCCGCTGGTTTTGTGACGCAGATCTGATTTCGAGTGATGTTTGAAAGCCCGTTTCCGCGTTGCTCCCCATGACAGCTAGACCGTCAACCCTTGTCCAATCGAGGGTCCGATCAGGAAGTTAGTGTTTTACGTAATGTACTGCGCTGTGTCTAGCAGGCTACAAGCCACCAATCAAGGACATGGCAACTTGATGTCTGCGTCTGCACGCAAAACACCTTGAATTATTATACATAGTGAATGAATGGATCCCCTAAGGGCTGAAAAAATGTCTGGGATTTGCTGGAGTCTGTGCAGGTTAAGATTATACCTAATTCGAGAATAGGAACAATGTCGGGTAGAATCATCTCAGGACACTTCCCCAGGTGATATCATCATTTAGTCCAACTAAGTGGGATGACATTCGATGTATCCATCTTTGTTCCAATTCGAACAGCCTTTGTTCATTGGCCCCTACTAGATGTTCTATAATGGTCCAATGAAAACTACCTATGTTCCAGCTACCTTTTTTAGGGAGAGGCCGGACTTCCAGGGGCAAACGGAAGGGGCAGAATCAAGTACACTGGGAACAGACAGACTCAGTGGGCGACAACACGAGAAGCAAGACCGCAGACCAGAGGGCAGGCCCAAGCAACCAGAGAGTTTAATAACTAACCTCACTGACATTACGCTCACTGATGATGAAATAAGTATCTTAGAGAAGGGTCTTGGTTTTGTCCCGACTCCTACCCTAGATATTTTTAAACTACGGTGTGAGCTAACTGAGTTTTTTCGCAAATTGAGACTCAAGAGTTTCTTTGAGAAACAAACCACTGATATCAACCAAAGGGAACAAAGTGATACAAATTTCAGAACAAAATCTACTTTTCAACCACCACCATATAGTGTTCCATCAGAATTATTGGCTTTTGAACAAGCCGTGGTTAAAGAGATTGAATCCTTAACACCACCAGATCCCTTTAAAAATCTTACTTCAGGTGAATTCCAGGCAATACGATCACTGCAAAATAACACCGACATAGTTATAAAGAGTGCAGACACGGGCGGAGGCGTAGTCATCCAACATAAAAGAGCTTATGACTTGGAGTGCAGACGCCTATTGGAGAATGAGACAAATTACATCTTACTAAGGGATGATCCAACTGAAAGTCTGAGATCAGAAATCGTTGAATTAGTTACATCAGCAGAATCTGAAGGTCTGATCACAAAGCAGGAAGCTGACTTCCTAACAACATCAGAGGGCAAAATTCCCTATTTTTATACCCTCCCTAAAACACACAAAGGGATTCTTCCACCCCCGGGAAGACCAATTGTCTCTGGTTTGGGTTCCCTGTTGGAACCATTGTCCAAATACTGCGATTTCTTTTTGAGACCAATCGTGGAATCGACCAGTACTTACATCAAGGACGCAAAAAGTTTATTGATGATGTTAAGATCTGTGAGTTTACCAGAATGACAATGCTTTCTAGCTACACTGGATATAGAAAGCCTTTATACTTGCATTCCGCAAGATGCGACCATAGAGGTAATCGCCCACACACTTGACAACAGCAGATGGGATTACAACACATCTAAATCCTTTGTGGTAGAATGTGCCTCCTTGGCCCTCAAAAGGAATTTTTTCCAATACGGAGACCGGTTGTACTTACAAGCCACCGGAACTTCGATGGGGAGCACTTTCGCTCCCAGTGTAGCGGGTTTGTACGTTTTCAATTTTGAGAAAATACACATTTTGTCACCGGAAAATCCCTTTCATGATAACATCGTTCTATGGCAAAGGTACATAGACGATGTGCTGTTAATTTGGAGAGGAGATGAAGAGCGACTGAGTTCGTTTTTCAGGTGGGTCAACGAGTGTGATGTAAATCTGAAATTCACCCACGAATACAGTGATTCGACTGTAGATTTCTTAGTTGTAACCATCCAAAGGGTAGGAAATGAACTAAGAACTAAAACACATTACAAACCTACCAGTAAGAACAATTTGTTACATTACACTAGTTTCCATCCGCGCCCACTAAGGGAGAACTTGCCCTTTGGGCAGTTTCTTCGCATTCGAAGAAACTGCCCGGATGTACATGATTACAAGACACAGGCTCATGATCTGACAGAAAAAATGCAAGTCAGGGGTTATCCTAGAAAGCTCCTGGCAACCAGCTACAAAAGAGCTCGTAATCAAAATCGAGATGCCCTTTTGGAGGATAAACCTCAGACTGAGAACAATGAGATACCTCTAACCTGTATAACAACATTCAACACAGCTTCAAACATGGTGGCACGTAGCATTTCTAAACACTGGAGGATTTTAACATCTAATTCCTGCAATTGGGAGAAACCATTATTCTCCTACAAAAGGGCCAGAAGCCTAAAGGATGCTCTAGTTCATACCCGCCCTAGAAAGAAACAGGAACCCACCCAAAATGTCTTGAACATGTGGGGATTACCAACGGTGACGGGCCACTACCCTTGTGGTAATTGTAGTGTTTGCCCACTCACGAGCCCTTCTAAGACACTGACCCTGGAACCCAATAAAGTTTGGGAACAAAGAATCCACACGAATTGTAACACTACTAATGTGGTATATTTAATAACGTGCCCATGTGGTCTAAAATATGTGGGAATGATGAAGAGAATGGTGAAACTCCGTATGTGTGAACATAGGAGCAGCATACGTTGTGGGAAGAACAACACCAAAATGACGTCACACTTTTTGGAGCACAAACATTCCCAGGACAGTTTTCATTGGACCATTATAGAACATCTAGTAGGGGCCAATGAACAAAGTCTGTTCGAATTGGAACAAAGATGGATACATCGAATGTCATCCTACTTAGTTGGACTAAATGATGATATCCCCTGGGGAAGTGTCCTGAGATGATTCTACCCGACATTGTTCCTATTCTCGAATTAGGTATAATCTTAACCTGCACAGACTCCAGCAAATCCCAGACATTTTTTCAGCCCTTAGGGGATCCATTCATTCACAATGTATAATAATTCAAGGTGTTTTGCGTGCAGACGCAGACATCAAGTTGCCATGTCCTTGATTGGTGGCTTGTAGCCTGCTAGACACAGCGCAGTACATTACGTAAAACACGAACTTCCTGATCGGACCCTCGATTGGACAAGGGTTGACGGTCTAGTTGTCATGGGGAGCAACGCGGAAACGGGCTTTCAAACATCGCTCGAAATCAGATCTGCGTCACAAAACCAGCGGGTGGAAGCATGGATAACTACCGCTGAGTAGACGCGTTCGAATGATGTTAATGTAAACCACGGAATAAGCAAAATAAACGGGTTCCGAGTTACTAACCAATACACGGTAACTAATCTCTACCGGTCACGTGCCATGTTCACGTTCTGAGACGCGTGACGTCACACGTCCGTTTACAACAACAAGAAACTATTTCAACGGACGGAGAACGCCGAAGCAGCGCGTTCCGGGCCAGAGGGAAGAACCAAATAGGTGTCAATACGGCGAGCCTCGCAGCTTAATGTGAGTAATGTATATAATAGCGCTGACTACTCGAGGAAGTAGTACTTCTAGATATAAGAAAGTTAAAAGCTGCGCATTCACTGAAATTTACATGCTACTCGAGGAAGTAGTACTTCTAGATATAAGAAAGTAAAAAACTGCGCATTCACTGAAATTTACATGGTAATTGAATGGTTCAATTTTGGGTCCAAACAGGTTTGACTGTGAGTGAAGATTTGCCCAACCCTTTGAGCCCATGAAGCGATTTTCACCTTAAAACATTGTAAGTGCTCTGCATTCCCTTAAGACTGCTAAACTTCTACTTGTATAGTCCATCAGACTATTACTAGAGGATCTTGAGACTCACAATCTGATGTTGTTATGCTGTGAACATGAATTGCTTGATAAATAGAAATAGACACACATTGCACCAATGAATGCAGACAATATTTATTCGAATTTACCTATGATTACTGACAAGGTAAACAGCACTAACATAAATGCTTTGGTAAACAACTAAGAAAATACTTGAGTTACAATAAATATGTTTGATAATGGTCATATAACTCATAAGGAGATGTGTTGTAAAAATTGAAAATGTCTATTTATCTACAGAAACTCCGCCTGACGAATAGCAGGAGTCCTTTGGACGGGTAAAACCGTGAGTTATCCTGAGGAGAGTAAAAAATTATTTTTCTACCCTCATTTTTCACTTCCTAACGGTGTGGGCAGGCCTTAAGGTGCCTGGACCCCCGTAGGATGGTTTCTTTAATTTTAATTTGGTCCTGAAGAAAGCTGAGCTGATCATAGCTTTAACAGCAGAAACATGTTGAAGAGTCACTTTTTCAGATCCCTGGATAAAAATTAAAAAATCCAGTGATTTCACAATTTTAATGTGAACAACTGGCCCCTAATAAAGTTTGTTAAGGCACAGTTGTGATCTTTTAAAACACACACTTTTCCACTGATCACTCCCTTTACACATACCAGCTCCGCTGCACTTGCAGGCGTGGTAGCACACGGGTGGGGATAGTCGGCCCCCCTGTGACTGAACCCCATGATGAAGCATGTCACCTCTAGGGTGAGTGAGGGTTCTTTTAAGAAATAATTAATTTTCCATTTCTCCCTCCACACAGTTCTATTGACCATTTATAATTAGGTAGTTTTTCACCTTATTTTCACTGTGATATAGGATTTCACTGGTGTTCCTTTGGCGCTCTTTTGTTGATGACAGCTATTTAAGTAAGGGGTAGGAGAGCAGTCGCTATTCGCTTTCTCTCTTGTTGTATATACATAAATCTGTTCAGTACAAGTGGCAAGCAGTTTCTTAGTATAAGTCAGCAAGAGGACCGACATAAAGTCTATCTCCAAGGAAAGAGCTAAAAGTCTAACAGTAAATCAAATTAGACAGACTAGCACTGAAGTCTGCACGCTTCAAAAAGTATAAATCAGTAGACAGACCAATGTGGAGTCTGCCTTTGAGAAACTGAGGAAAAAATGTGGTACGCATCCCAGAAGGGCACATTTTATAGAGTTAAAAAAGTGAAAAAGCACACACTTGACATGGTCAGATTTTGCATCATAGGGTTGTAAAAATATAGTTACATGACATAAACCAATTGACATTGAAGAAATTGTATTATGTGAAATAAGAAACATTGAGAAAACCCCTATGCTATGAAACATAATTGAGTACAGTTTACCCTACAAACAAGAGGAACTACATTTCACTATTGAAGCAAAAAAATACAATAAACCATTTAAACAATGAAAGAAGTACAATTGTGGTCTGGGCAGCAGGCCTTGAAATTGTTACTTGTTTGCTACATCTCCTGAACGCAGCTTCCTTCTCAAGGAACAAAATTGAATACATTTCACTTGCAACTTCTACAGCACCATGAAAATGATTCTATTTTGTTTATCTTCAAAAATTCAAAGACACACCAGATAGAGAAATGAACATGAAAGCTCATTCATGGAAAAAAAGCAACACTTATGGTCTACTAATACAAAGTGCAAGTCAGTGCAAGCAGGCAGAGGCCTAGTAATGTTGACCTATACCTTGTTATGCTAACTTAAAAAAAACAGCTAATCAGGCATTAGTTCTAATGAATAAACACACTGCCAAACAGTCAATTTATTGTGTCTATTTCTGACAACATTTCTCAATCTCAAGATAAGAGGATTTGGTAAAGAAATCTATTACCAAATAGTTGACTATAAACTGTCTTTAGGTCATTGGTGGCAAAACAGAGGTCTGTATGTTTGGCAAGCTGTCTTCAGCTTGGTTCCCACTGTGGGGGCCTCGATGTTCAAGATACTCCCCTACTTGGGCCATTCCTGCTAAATGCCTGGATGTCTTTTTCAAAACAAAGTACATTTTTTCACCTAAATAAGTTGCATGGCTGCCACTTCTTTCCAAACTTTGAGGATGATATGAAAATCTCTGCACTTCCCACAGCTTTTCGCAAAACAGTGATTCAAGCTCTTGTTTCCTTCTAACTGGAATCCAGGAATTGGCTGTACTTAGGAGATCCACTCTATTCCTTACAACATCTACAGACTGTTTAGAACTTTGCAGCCCATTTCATCTTGAAACGAATGGCTCAGTTTCCTTCTACCTTAACAGTGATTCCGTGGAAGCCAATCCGTACTTTCAGACTCATATACTTACAACCTTTCATATACTCTTCCTAACTGTTTCCTCTCTAGGCCAATTTCAATAAAAATCATCATTGCCTCAATGCCAATAGATCCTCCAATTAATCTTTCATGTGAGCTAACAGGTACTTGGATATAAAGAGAACATTTGGCAAATCCTTATGAAGATCTGGAGTAAGAAGATGCCAAATTTATGCTGAATAATAAACAACCTTTTATTATACCTTAATTAATGAATCTTACAATAGGAAATTTCTACAACAAGGCAACATTAATACGAATTTTCTCATCAAAATTTGTTTATCTAGGTTTCAGTTTGAAAGGCCGAAAAACACAAATCACATTTAAACTTTGTTTTTTCCCCAAAAAATCATTTTGTACAATTAGTCACACAATATAATACATTTTCAGACATTTCACTTATGCTGATCACCTAGGGGATAAGAAAAAAGAGAGAGACATATGGAAAAGAACAAGTTCGGCATTTACATTATACAAACCAAATATGTAGAGTTGAGGCGTAAGGAGTCACAAGAATGAGTCCATAGCTCTCCAGTCAAAGAGCCATACCTGCTCACTTTACCAGTTGGTAGAGTACAGGTGGAGTCCGTACATAAAGGTCAGTTCAAAGTGGTTTGGCCTAGGAACCAAAATCAGAATTCAGTCTGACTGCATGTTAAGCAGAGAAATTGAAATGAAAACCAGCCCCTGACTCCTCCTCCAGAGGGGCAATTTATGCTTTCAAAAGTTCTCAGTTTACGCCCACAAATGATCAGTTTAATCATACTTAAGGTTTCCATTGGTTGTCTGCAGTGGGCTGCTCATGGTGTGCTCGATACCTCACTAAGAAATCCTTAAGCATTAAGTAATCCTTTTGCTAAATCATCACTTTCAACAACTTTTTAATGCCCATCCTTTCCTCAAAGTAAGAAAGTTAATTTGTTCACTTCTGTCCATTCCCAGACGCTCTCTCTGGATTTGCAATAGCATTGATACATTTCTATGAAAAGTGTTGCTGTATCAGTAAAGGACCTTTTGTTTATGAGCACGTAAAGAAACATATGTTTAAAGTTCTCACAGCATCTGAAATGATTACTTCAGCTAGATTCTGCTTTTTGAACAAGGAAAGAAAGCATTTGAGGCCTACATGTAACTTGTTAAAGCATCGTCACTTTATAACTAATACAAAACACATGTTAATATGAATATTTTACTTTTCTTAATTATTTCACCTGTTATTTGGGAAGTGGTGTGGTGCAGCGGCCAAGGCACCTGACTCTGAAACATGGGGGCTCACGGTTCAATCCTTGCTGCCGGCGGCAGGTCAGTCCAGTACCATGTTACTCTGATTAATAGCTGGCTTAATCTTCCTGACGATCCCCAGTGCCTTGACACCCTCAGGTAATAGTTCACGCTTTACAAATACTTGATTTACATTTACATTTATTTTCTCTAAAAGTTACATGCCAATATTAGGTACTACTAAAATAAACATGTCAGACATTTTATTTCTTAAAATAGGTTATTATAAGTTGGTTTTGTTATTCACATTTATTTTCACATATTTTAGAATAAAGCAGTTAATTTCATATACTGGGAAGCATCTTTATGCCAACATTTCAATAATTTTCCTGTGTTTGTTTATGTAAGCATCAGTTTATTCATCACATTTTAAAATCTCTAGCAGCACATTTTTTAGATTATCCATATTTGGATTTTAATTACGTAATTGCGTGTTTATCTTGCATAAATAAATAACTTTGCTTTTCGTTATATTTACATCTTTCATAATGTTCATGTTTCAAAATATTTTTGCATGTTTTTAGAATGCAGTAGAAAATATCACATTTTTCATCTTTCATAATTTTACACATTTTTATCAAAATTATTGTCGTAAAGCTCATTTGATGGTGAGAATTGATAGAGGCAACTGATGTTTAACTTTTACTCTCCATCAATTACCCCTTTATTGGCGAATCAAGCCATCACACAATCTTTTCTTTTATCTCCACCTGATATAACATTAGAAATATAGTTGTTTTCACTTGGTTCAGTCTCATTTGTTCAATATTTTTCATTTCATCGAAGAAATCACTATCTTCTAATTTTATTTCTGTTCAGTTTCTTTTTCTTCTTCTAGTTTCTTTAGAGCTGTTTGTATTTTTTACAATATGAATATAGTAGTACTATTATTAATAGGCCATAGCAATTGTTATTAATGGTGTTAGTATTTTCCCTACTAATCTTTTCCCCAGTGCTGCAAATCAATTTCCCACAGAAGAAAATCTGTTCTCAATTTTCTTCCACACACCATCTGCTTTTAATTCTGTTAGTTCTTTTCCTAAGTTAGTAATATTGCTTATATATCTGTTCAAATCTTCTATCCAGGATATAATTGGGATATACGTGCAACACTGTAGAATTTTCAGCATGAAACAGACTCTGCCTTTCTTAGACATTATAGCAACAATTTCTGTATCAATTACTAAAAATCGTCCAGCAGTATTGGTAGATAATCGATCAACTACTTATGAACATTTTCAAATGTTATTTAAATTCAATGTTACCCCAAAAGAGGGTATTATTGCACCAACAATATCCCCAATAATTTCAGCAGCACTTAATCATCTCCTAAAGTATGCAGGCTTCTTTTAATTGATTCCATTATTTTCATCAACATGAGACATCTTAGGGAAATCTATTCCCTGATAACAACAGCCATACCAATTCTTAGGTAATTTGTAATAGGCATTCTTTCCACATACAACATATACTCCAGAAATACTGGATCCAATCCTGCTAAAAATAGTCCTCATCCTCCCATAAGTAAGAAGGTGTGTTCGAGTCATTGCAGACTTCTATTTGATTTCTTCCCTATGATCTTCTATTGAATTTATATACATTCTTTTTCAACTCTATGTAAATCACAGGTCAGATTGTTTTGATGAGCATAGGTAGTAAGCATGGGCGAATTTTGCGAATCTCGCGTTCGCGAATTTTGCGGATTTGCGAACTCGCAATCCGCAAAATCCGCGAATTCCCGCGAATTTGCAGATTTTTTTTTTGTGTTCGCCCGTGTTTCTGCCAGTTCGCGAGGGTTTTTACAATTTCGCAATTTGCGAACTTACCTGTCGGGTCGCAAGTTTTGCGAACTTGTTGTTTCTACGTGTCCAGCCTGTTTGGGACACTCTTCTTCATCACTGCCACTCTCTGTCACCACTGCCACTCTCTGACTATTCATGCCACCCTCTGGCCCACCCATGCCACCCTCTGTTTCATCACCACACCCTCTGGTTGTCCAGTGTACATTATTTTCGGCAAAGCAAAGCACACCTTCCCTGCCTCAAGTGACCTGAATTAATTTGGGGCTGATTAATGTGTCACAGAATATTTTTTTAGCTGGCACCTGCTTCCTTAGTGCGCCCTGATTAGTGATCTTTTGCACTTGCTAAGTGCTTTCATTGTTGCAAAATTAGTTACAACACCTGCCCTGCCCCAACTGACAATAATGAATTAGGGGCTGATTAATGGATTTTAACTTCCAGCCTGGCTCCTGCTTGTCTCCCTTAGCTGTAATTCAGGACCTTTGTGGCATATGTGTAACTATTCTGAGGTTCAGAGCAGGGTCACATAATAGTTGCAACTGGCAACTGAACTCTGGAGGGGCCCCTCAGGAAGCACTACAGGAAATGGCTACTAATGATGAGCCTGAACTTTTGAACCTGGTAAGTAGTTTCAGTTTTGCTAAGATCGTATTTCTGCAATTTAGCACTTATTCGTGGGGCGCGAAGTTGTACTGGGAAGCCGCGAACTCACGCGAACAGTGCGAGCAGTGCGAGCAAAATCCGCTGCTTGCGGATTTGCGGATTTTGCGGGAGATTCGCGAATCTCGCGGATTGCGAATTTCCCGAAAATCCGCAAAATCCGCGAGCGAAACGGATTTTCCGCCCATGCTTAATAGGTAGTATCTATAGGTGATGTGGGATGAAAGAATTCCTCCATTATTTCAGCATCTTGTGCATCAGGCACGTTAGTAAGATTTTACTTTACTGGAACTTCTGAGAAAATCAAATCATATTTAGATTAGTAATATTGAAATTGTCCTTACCCATAGAATAAACTTGTTAGAACACTACAAAATATACCATATGTTACCAGAAGGTGATGGCATTTCAGATACAGAAATTGGTAACTGCATGCATACATAAATATTCTCTTGCATCCATAGTTTTAACGTATACATATATTAGTTTAGTAAACACATTTAGTGAAACGTTGTTAATTGAACGATTGTGATGTAAATCATCACTTGATAGATCCTTAGTTATCTGTTATCTGTTCTTTCAGTTTAGCCAATTCAGTAGTAGTAGACAAATTATTATTCTTAATTAAATAAACATGTATATATTTATATTTTTTTAAGCATTGCACAACAGTACACCCTCCCATAGGCTTCTGGGAGTTGTAGTTTCAGCATATTTACATACAGTACACCTTTCGTGACAGTCATAAGTGTGTGTATATGTTTTTTGGACCACAGTGGATTCCACATTATTCAAATACCGGGCTTATTTAGCTAACTTATGCACCTAATTACACATGATTGCATAGGTATTGAGGAATGCATTCTGACAATTCTACGTAGAATGTGACAGCGATTTCTATAGTCGTAGTCATTGACTGTATAGTACATTTCTGTTTGTGACATCAATAGTGCATTAGGTTCAAAGCTTCACTAAGACACATGGTCATGGGTATAGTACCCAAACTATGTAGTTCTAACAATTGGCATAATGGTCAGGCGGTAATTGTTCATTGCAGCCATTTTTTGATGATACGATTGCCGGTGTTAGGGGGGAGTGTTGTTTTATACAGATCAGATCAGTTCAGTTAGTTCATATGTGTCTTATAGGTGGACATAAAACAAAAAAATAAAAAAAATATATATATTCACTGAAAAAAACATAGGTTTCACGGACATTATAGTTAGTTGGACATTTCACTCATACAAAACCATTGAACTTCTGCTGTTTTAGTCAGTTGAGCTAACTATAACTCGCGCCCTCGCATTGCATTGCTGATGAAGTCACATATTACATCATTCATGACATGGTCAGTGACATCACTGATGACATCACTGACTACATCATCCACGTGAAAATCTGATGCACCTCCTCATACCTTAATAAAACCTTTGATACACCCACTCTAAAATGCAGACTACCATTTTTGAAAGAATAGAGACACCAATACCAGTTACTATGTACGCATTCATGGATTCCTAGGTCTACACACACATCATCTCATTCATCCATACAGTCACTCATAGATGCAGTGGCTCATCAATACAAGACTATAATAGGCACTCATAAACCTATACAAACACTCCGACACCACCACTCATCCAGAGTTACTCAAACACCTAGTCATTCATGCAAAGAATCAATCACACTTCTGTTTACTCACCTATACAGTTATACACACACTACCTCAGTTATTCATACAGATACTAACATATACTTACTCTCTTAAACAATCACTGACACTGATACAAGTACAAACTGACCAAGTACAGCCACACTCACCATCACTGGCTCTCATGTATAGTCATTTATATACTCCAACTCTCCCATGCACTGTGTTTTACATATGTAGTTACTTGCACATGTAACACTGAGATATGCATTCACTGACCAACACACCCATACACACACTCACTCACTCATACAGGTGTTTCTACATGCACTCTTGAACCCATACACTCAGCGAATGAAGCACTCACACATCTACACACAGTGTCACACACCTCCCTTCCACTCATTCATACACTCAGACACCCATACAAATACTCACACAACCAATCAATAATTCATATAGACACTCATGGAGCTACTCACCAACCAATGCAGCAGCTTACACAGCAATAGCTAGATTGATACAGACATTCACGCAGTTTAGTCACTATCCAATGCATTCAGTAAGATACATTTAATCACTCACTTGTACAATACATCTTGGCATATGTATATATAAAACATATTTTACCTTTACAGACGCACATAGTCACTGAATGATGTCATCAGTGATGGCATCTGAGATGTCATCAGTGATGTCACTGACCATGTCATGAATGATGTAATATGTTAGGTCATCAGCAGTGCATTGCGGAGGCGCGAGTTATAGTTAGCTCAACTAACTATAACGGTGGACTTTCAATGATTTGTATGAGTGAAATGTCCAGCTAATTATAGCGTCCCTGAAACCTATGGTTTTTTCAGTGAATATATATATGTATATTTATATAACCTTTGATACCTACACTCTAAAATACAGACCATTCTCAAAACTATAGACACTCCAACACCAATAACTGCATACACACTCACTGATTCTTAGGTTTGCACACACATCCACTCACTCACCCGAACAGTGTCTCTCACCTACTAAATCATCCATTTAAACACTTATATACCCACTCTTTCTTCAATACGCCTTTCCTTATATATATTAAACATATTTAAACTTTACAGAAACACACAGTCACTGGATGATGTCAACAGTGATGTCATTTGAGATCTCATCAGTGGGACCATTAGTTACGGCTACAGCCCGCACTGCTGAATGAAATTACACCAAATTTGGCAAAAAAGGTAGAGTTAGCTTCACAGATCACGCTTTTTGATAAATGGTGTAATTTTGTGCAGTAATTCCTGAGAAAACCAAAAGTAAAATCATAGATATATCTATGGGCGTGTAGGGTATGCATATCCTCCGAGGATAATGCGTGCACCCTTCCGAGCACGAGCTGCATGCTAATTGGCTGTCAACTGTTTGTCAACACTCCAAACCAGGAAGTGTTGGCAGCCATCTTGTGTCTCGGTAGAACTGAGGCACAAGAAAACTGAAAAACAAGTGCGCAAAAGACACAAAGGGGGACGGGTAGAAACACCTCGACCCCCTAGGCCTGCATTTTTAAATGCTAATTCCTAACTATAACGTGGCTTAAATCTATGTTTTTTTCAGTGAATTTCAAAGGTTTTGTAAATGATCATTTTTAAATGTATTAATTGTTATATTTTTTATACTGATTTACTATATTGTTTTAAACTATTTATTTTTAGATGTTTTATTTTTTAAATGACATTACATATTTTTAATATACATTAAAAAAAAGAGTTTTTGAAAATATTGCAATTGTAATATATATTTTTTAATTTTTTTAAAATTTATATATATTTGATATAGCAGGCAATGATATCCTACAGAAGGAAATTCAAGTTACTGGTAAGTATGGTTAAAATTATTTTTCAGTATCAGTACTGGGCTGAAAGATGCAGCACTGCGGTCTCTCCTGATAACAGGTGAGTAAATCAGAATTCGTATTTCGGATGATTTTATAGGAATATTTTAAAGTTCCAAATCTCCACACTTAGAAGAATGCATGCACCCTTCCGAGCACGAGCTACATGCTAATTGGCTGTCAACTGTCTGTCAACACTCCAAACCAGGAAGTGTTGGCAGCCATCTTGTGTCTCGGTAGAACTGAGGCACAAGAAAACTGAAAAACAAGTGCGCAAAAGACGCAAAGGGGGCAGGGTATAAACACCCTGATCCCCTAGACCTGCATTTTTAAATGCTAATTCCTAACTATAACGTGGCTGAAATCTATGTTTTTTTCAGTGAATTTCAAAGGTTTTGTAAATGATCATTTTTAAATGTATTAATTGTTATAATTTTTTTATACTGATTTACTATATTGTTTTAAACTATTTATTTTTAGATATTTTATTTTTTAAGTGACATTGCATATTTTTAATATAAATTGAAAAAAAGAGTTTTTGAAAATATTGCATTTGTAATATATTTTTTTTATTTTTTTTTATTTATATATATTTGATATAGCAGGCAATGATATTGTATAGAAGGAAATTCAAGTTAGTGGTAAGAATGGTTAAAATTACATTTCAGTATCAGTACTGGGATGAAAGATGCAGCACTGTGGTCTCTCCTGCTAACAGGTGAGTAAATCAGAATTCGTATTTCGCTGATTTTATAGGAATATTTTAAAGTTCCAAATCTCCACATTTAATATCTGGGTCTCCGCTTGACCCCTGCCCTGCTAAGCTCCTGGGTAAATTGGCGGAGGTGGTTAATCCGCTGGCGCACCCTCTTCTCAACCTTTCGTTGAGTCTGGGAGAGGTGCCGCCAGTGTGGAAGCAGGCAATGGTCATCCCGTTGCTTAAAAAGCCGGGACTTGACCCGAAAGCCCCAGCCAATTACAGGCCAATTTCGTTGCTGCCGGCTCTTGTAAAAATTCTGGAGAAGCACGTTCAGTCGGTGCTCTCCAATTTTCTGGAGTCCCATGAGATCTTACATGACTCCCAGTCGGGCTTCCGTTCAAATCGCAGCACCGAGACCGCGCTCCTTGAGGTTTCTGAAACCATTAAAGGGGTGTTGGATACCGGGGGCAAAGTCATGCTGGTGTTGTTGGACTTGTCGGCGGCTTTTGACACCGTCCCCCATGAGGGCCTGCTCGCAAGACTCTTTGAGATTGGTCTGCGGGGGACGGTGCTCAAATGGTTTTCTTCCTTTTTGGCCGGCCGCCGGCAAACGATCTGGACATCATCTGACACCGCTGTAATGCCGCCTTTGGGAGTCGGGGTCCCTCAGGGCTCTATATTGAGCCCGACCCTTTTTAACATCTTTATGACCCCTTTGGCGGCGGTGGCGGAGTCATTTGGTGCCCGGATCGTGTCGTATGCCGACAAAACCCAGCTCCTCTTCTCTTGCGAGAGAGGGGCTGACTTTGACGGGGAGAGTATCCAGAATTGCCTTGGGGCTGTGTTTGCATGGTTCCAACTGAACAGCCTCAAGTGCAATTCCGACAAATCGGAGGTACTCTTCTTCGGGTGCGATATGGAGCCCAGCTGGCAGGCCTGGTGGCCCATCGACATGTTCCCTCCGTCCGGCTCTTCTCCCATGGCTAAAAACTTGGGGGTTAAGATGGACAAGGGGCTGACGATGAAAGCCCAGATCCTGGGGGTAACCGGCACCTGCTTCGGCCTGTTAAAAATGTTGCGGAGGTTTCTGCCTCTCTTGTCCGAGGAGCACAGGAGGCTGACGGTGCAGGCTCTGATAGGCTCCAGGTTGGATTATGCCAACATTCTTTACCTGGGCCTGCCAGAGTATCTGCTGCAGAGGCTTCAAGTTGCACAGAACGCGGCGGCCAGGGCCATCTTTGGCCTAAGTAGACGCACCAGCGCCTCTGGGTTGTTGGTGACGTTACACTGGCTACCCATCCGCAAACGGATTGCCTTTAAGGCTCTGACCTTGGCCTACAAAGCGCTCCATGCTGTGGGAGCTAAACATCTCCAAAAGAGACTGACCTTTTACCACCCGACTCGCTCGTTGAGGTCGGAATCTCTACTTTTGGCGGCTGTTCCGCGTGTGAAGAGGGCTCGCCTCGGGGGCCGCTCCTTCAGTCTGTTGGCCCCACAGATGTGGAATTCATTACCGCTCCCTTTGCGGGGGGCGTCTACTCTCCTTAATTTTAGAAGAGGTCTCAAAACCTGGCTGTTTTCCCAATAGGTCTGCCAGTAGTTCCGCTTTTTTTCTGTTTGCTTTTTAACCTCTTTTATCTGTGTTGTGTTATTCTGAAATCTGTTCTCCTTACCTAAAGCGCCGGGACACTCTTTTTGAGTAACCGTTGCGCTATACAAAAGAATAAATAACATAACATAACATAACATAACATAACATAACTTAGAAGAATTCCCAAGTGAAACCAGTCAATGTTAGCCAATGGAAGAAATTCAAGTTACTGTAAGTATGGTTAAAATTACATTTCAGGATCAGTAGTGGGCTGAAAGATGCAGCACTGAGGTTGCTCCTTATTAACAGGTGAGTAAATTGGAATTCATAGTTCGGCTGATTTTAGAGGAATTTTTTTAAGTTCCAAAACACCACACAGAAGAATTTTCAAGTGAAACCAGTCAATCTTAGCCTATGAAAGGAAATTCCCTTAGCAGGTAAATAGTGTTATTGTTACCTTTTCTTACTCAGTGGTGGATCCTGGATCCAGCACTGCTGCATCTCCTCTAAACAGTTGAAAGAATGCAAATTACCAAAGACGCGCGGAAGCCCACGTTTCTTTTTTTTAAATATCGCTAAAACGTGCGGATCACATGCGCATCCTGCAATTTTTCCCCCCAAAAAACAATTTGGGACCCTGGGGGCAGACCTAGAGGATCAGGGTGTGTCTACCCTCCCCTTTTTCACATTTTAAACACACATTTCACACGCTTCTTTAGCCTCCCTTCTACAGAGGCATAAAATGGCTGCCAACAGTTTCTAGTTTCGAATGTTGTCAACCACTTGACAGCCAATTAGCATTCAGTGCATGATTGGAAGGGTGCGCTTATGGTACGATAACAATAAGCGGAGTATCCGTATTATATTTTTTTATGGGAAGGGACCGCATGGCCCCCCTCCCATGGCCAATTCCGGGCACCCAATCCCCCGGGCATGGCTAATTATATATTTTTATTTTCTGGAGGAGGGCTGCATAGCCCCCCTCCAGAAGCCACTTCGAGGCCCCGGGGACCCCGTTCCCCGGGGACGGCCTTTTTTTAAATTGATTTTGACCATCACCGTTGGGGACTGTGGGAGGGTCTCCAATCCCCCCACGGTCTGCCGGCTCCCCGACTCCTGCAGGAGCCGCTGTTCTATAGACATCCAAACTCCATCTGTGTATGTACCCCCAAGGAGTTCCCTTCACTTTGCGTATGCATGTTTGTGGTAGTGCATGCCTGTTAATGTTACGCATGCGCATAATACATCCCACCGTCTGGCTATGTACCCATAACGTATTTCATTTTTTTTGTGCATGCTCAATTACAACATGCCCAATCAAAGCTCACACCCCCAGTGACATCATGCTCAACCAATCATCATTCTGCAAAGCATTTATAACCTGCCAACCTTCTCGAACTTTTCCTATTTCGCAGTCACAGCCATTGATAGCGTTTGTATCCACTTCTTCGTAGGTGAGTAATTAATTAAACTGAACGATCTTTAAATACTGCATGAATGCACATTTTTGTTTGATTTGGCAATGCTATTTTTAATCACGCTTTCCTTCTTTTTTATATTGTTAAAGTTGACTTTGTAACTTTTGTTTCTGTGCAAATCACTTAATCCTGCTACGTTTGCTTAATTTGCCAAGCGCTACGTGGCCGTTCCTGCACCAGTGGGCTACGTGCTGTTCACGTTAATGTGATGTTGAATTTCTCGTGTAAGTAGTGCATCACGTGCCCCATGCATTGCAAAAGTAATGTTTTCCACAATACTGTATTTTAGCACGGTCCCCAGCTCTTGTATGTCGATTAACTTACCTTTTTGCCTGCTGGTTCTGGGCAAATCACTTAATCCTGCCGCCTTTTATTATTTAAGTAGTTGCTTCCTCCCCATGCACTGCACATGTAATCGATAGGCCAATGTTGTATTTTAGCACGCTTTCCATGATTTTTAATAACGTTAAACTTGATTTGCCCCCTGTTCTAGCTCATTATAAAAATGTCTCAACCATGGGACGTACTAGTCGCCACAAGCTGTTTATTCCTGCAGTATCCCAGGTGGTGGTCAACAACTCGATACACCAGATCCACTGACTGCTCTCCATATGCTATCAGCCGAAAATTGCAATGGACCTAATGGAGTTATCAGGTTTGACTTTAACATTTCATGATAGAAAGGTATTCTGAGATAAGCATTTGTCTGTTTCATGTGTTTGCAGACAAATAATGGTGCTGTTCTCATGTTTTGGTAGAAGTAGTGGGCGAAAAAAACATGTCCTCCCGATTTTTATTGCCCAAGTATGTCATTTGAAATTGAACAATGTGTGTTATAATTTTTCTTGCTTCTATAAATATTTTTATAAAATGTAAATCTCCATTGTAATAGTCTTATAGACAATTGTTTCTGAAACCCATGTTTCTCATTTAAATGCTCGTTACGCGTTTTCTGCCTGCACTTGAGATACAAATTGAAAATGTTGTTTTGAATTTTTTTATTTGAAGAAATGTCTTTCAATTTTCCTTGATGTTAATGTCTCAATTTCTAGATCATGGACGTCCAAAAATGGTTCTATCAGATCAAGGCCAGGACTTTGTGAATGAAGTGAGTGACCAATCTCGGCCTTGCATTTTTATAATGCAATGCTATTTCCTATTTTGCTTGCCAAATATAATTATACCTATTTTTTTAAGTTAATTGAGAGTTATCTAAGCTTTTACAAATAGAACGTTCTGAAAGTGCAACCTATCACCCACAGACAAATGATTTATGAGTGTACTAATATATAAGCTGTACACCTTCAGAGAAGGAAAGTTAGTACTTCTGACAAATTGCAAACGAACAACCAGAAAAGGAGGCATTTTGGAGCATAAGTTTACTCGACCGTACCGTATTGCCAATATGAAAGAAAAGCTTGTAAAATTAGTCAATATTGCTAGCAAGATACCTTTACGTACAATTTAAAATCTTGACATGTTGAATCAAAGCGAAATATTTAACATAACCATTTGTATGTCTCTAAAAGATTTTCCTACAGATATTGAAGCATCCCGAATGTGACCAATGGCAGTAAGTGATAGAATCTAACCAACGATAACAGGACAGCTACAATTGTGGTGTTTTTTGCATGCTGGTAATGATACTTCCAAAAAACATGAATTTGTTGAAGATAAATTACTTTATGTTATTTTATGTTAATAACTATTTTCGTTAGAATAGTTGTAAATAGGAAAGAGGGCGTTCATAGTGCCCATCGGAAGCATATTGGTATTCGCATACGATTTTGTCCAACCACTAGTATGGTCCTAACGCGGTTGGTTTAAAACCTCTGATGATTGCTTTTCAACCCAATCCTATTGAGAACAATTGTTTTTATTTACATTAAAATGAAGCTTGGACATTTGTACAGCATATATATTTTAAGTCATTTTTCAGTTTGCAGAATGTTACATAAGTCAGCAGCCAATTGCCAAGATTGAAGAATGTATATCCTCCTGTTCTAGCTCATTACACCGATGTCTCAAACATGGAACGTTGTAGTCTTTCTCTACTGTATGGAGCCAAAAAGATTCACACATTTTTAATGGATAATGCTAAAGTAAATACTCTCAATATGACTAGTCGACGAGTTAAAAAGTAACGGATATAAGTACTTGAGGGGTTTTTGGTGGCAGATAATCTCCAATTAACACTTGTACGGATGGGTATGATTGATACAGGGTGAATCTCTGTATAAATAATGGATGATTAGGTATTAGGATGGTATACAGAGCTCCCAACCTTCTTACTTTTTCTCTTAAAGGGTTCCAAATTGGGGACGAATATTAGGCTGTGCAGTAGAGGTGGACGGTGTTGCTCCACTGGTACTTGGGCTTTCTCATGAAGCAGGAGGAGCCTCTCTCAATCTCCTTAACTCTTCCATTGGAAAGTTGACCGGATGCTTGATCTGCAAGTGCTTCCGCATACGTGCAGTTCCACACCAGTACTTTTTTTTGGGGTCTCCTCTTGAAAGCAGTCTTGCATATGCGGCAAGTAACTTTTCATGCATTCACCTTTTTTAAGACTTGTGGAAATTAATTTCAAAACATTCAATATTGTCGTAATGCACACAGCCAGACGAGAATGAACAGTGAAACTGAGGTGCATTATGGAAAGGGGCGACCATTCGGTCCCCCCGAACGTATGGTGGAGTACCTCGATCCCCCCGGGAAGCCATCTTGGGCGGGAGGCGAGTCTCGGCTGGTATGCCCGAAGCGGCGTAGCCGGGGCGCGCCTTTTCCCGCCCTGGAGTGGGTTGTCCTAGACACTGACGCGACCGGCCACGCCCTTGGAGGCAGGCGGGGGCGGGTTTACGCCCGCCCTGAAGACGGATAAAAGGAGCAACAAGCCAAGAAAGCATCCTCTTGTTCCTGTGCTCTGAAGCTGCACCTCCCCGCTGCACGTGAGCTCGAGACGGAACGAAGAGCCAATTTTGAGCGTTATAATCTTTCTTTTTGTCTTACAGAGATTCCGTCTGAGAATGCCCAAGAAAGTCGGAAAGCGGGTCAGCACCGATCAGATGCTACGCATGCTCATGAAGGAGGTAGCCGATTTGAAGAAGCAGATGGCGGCTAAGGACGGGGAGGGAGGACCGAAACGGCCTTTGCCGGGAGCAGTCCCGGGTGGGAGAGGCAAGAGGTCCAGAAGAGGGGCACTCGGGGGGGAAACCCCGGTCCCCGATAGCCCACTTGAGGAGCCAACCCCGGTGCCGAAAGAGGGGAATCCGATCCCCATGGTGGTCACCCCCGTGAGCGGGGAAGATATGCCGCCCGAGTTAGCGGCACAATTGGCAGCGTGGTTGGGAAAAGATAACGAGGGCACCACGGCTGACGCCGCCAGGGCAGTGATGAGGCAGCTGCGGGAATCTAGGGAGGCTGCGAAGGCATCGTCTCCTGTTACCCCGCCGGTTCCGGCGGCGGAAAATGCGTCTGGTTCAGGTAAGCGGCCACTGCCGATCGCTGGGGAGGGGTCTGTACCTTCGCGGAGGGAAAAGGTGGCTCAGCATGTTCCAATGGAAATTAAGGAAAAGATTTGGGCGAATAAGAATGTGAACATTTTTTCCTTGCTTACCGATCACTACGAGATGGAGCATGTTAAGAGCCAAAAGGAGCTCATGCATCCGAGTGTTTGGCGCGCAAAAATGGCCGCCTTTAAGGTTGACGAAAACATTGGTACTTGGGGCAGAGCGTGGGGCATTTTTACCTCCATTATGGGCGAGCGTAGGCCCGAGTTGCTGACCGAGTTGCCTATTTATCAATCACGTATCATGGAGTATTCCGTAGCGTATGGGGGCAATCAGTGGTTTTGCTATGACAACCTTTTCAGAAAAGCTAAAGAACACGACCCAGTTTTGACTTGGGATTGTTACGACTCCGTGTCATGGCAAAAGATGGAGAGTACAGGAATGTTGAAAGTACCATTGTTAGGGAGTAGCGGGGGTGAATCTTCCCGCCAATACTCGGGGACGCCCTTTCGGACGGGTGCAGGTAACGAGTACCACTCGAAGCCGAGTGGCAACACAGGTAAAAGGGGTATTTGTTGGAATTTCAACAGAGGGAAATGTACGAGGCCCCAGGGGTCATGCAAATTCAGACATGAGTGTGGGGGGTCTGGGCAGCCATCCCATCCTGAGTCTATGTGCAGAGCCAAAACGGGTGATAACGGTGGTAAGGGAGGCGCCAAACAGGTCTGA
The DNA here is from genome assembly GCF_964263255.1 of Lissotriton vulgaris. Classification (NCBI taxonomy): domain Eukaryota; kingdom Metazoa; phylum Chordata; class Amphibia; order Caudata; family Salamandridae; genus Lissotriton; species Lissotriton vulgaris. The sequence goes on along the minus strand of NC_141685.1, from coordinate 561,146,612 downwards.
TATAGTCCGAGGGGCGCCTTTACCTACCCCGATTGATACCATGGCAATGATTCCTTGGCTCAACGAATACCCGGATCATGCTTCCGCTGGGGTGTTGCGGAACGGGTTTTCATATGGTTTCCGCATCCCAGTGGGGGATTTTCAGGGTGTAGCAAACATGTAAGAATCAACTGTCGGTCTTGCAGCATACGGCGGTGGTACAGGTGAAGATTGGGAAAGAGGTGACTCGAGGTCGTGTCGCCGGCCCATTTGATTTGCCACCGGTTGCTAACTTTGTTTGTTCCCCTTTAGGGGTGGTCCCCAAGAAGGACCCGGGTGAGTTTCGGCTGATACATAACTTATCAGCCCCACGTGGTCTTTCCGTGAATGATGCGATAGACCCGGAAGTGTGTTCGGTGCGGTACGCATCTTTCGATGAGGCCGTCGCCATGTTGAATCGCCTAGGGCCCGGGGCGCTGATGGCAAAATCAGACATCGAGTCAGCGTTCCGGTTGCTCCCGGTACACCCAGACGATCAGCGTCTCCTTGGTTTCATGTTTCAGGGTCGCTATTACATGGATAGATGTATGCCAATGGGATGCTCCATATCTTGTGCCTATTTTGAAAAATTCAGTTGTTTTCTGCAATGGGTCTTCACAAAGAAGACGGGTTTTCAGCATGTTATGCATTATCTCGATGACTTTCTGTTCCTGGGGGCAGCCGGGGATCCAGAATGTGGACAGGCCTTAAATGAATTTTGTGTCTTAATGAACCATTTTGGTGTGCCATTGGCGCCAGGTAAGACTGTGGGTCCCTCGACTTGCCTCGAGTTTCTGGGGATCGAGCTCGACTCGGAGGAAGGTTGTTTTCGATTACCGAGAGGAAAAGTGTTAAAATTCAGGGCATCCCTCGAAACGTGTATTAATGAGACTAAGGTAAAATTGCATCAATTGCAACAAATGGTGGGCCAGTTGAATTTTGCCCTGAGAGTAATGCCGATGGCCCGCCCCTTTTCCCGCTCGATTGCTCAAGCCATGGTCGGCCTGAAGGAGGGTCATCACCGCACGAGGCTCTCGGCAGAGGTTCGCCAGGACATGCGCATTTGGTTGGCATTTCTGGCGGATTTCAATGGTCGAATTGTCTGGAACAAACCGGCGGTGTCCTCCGAGGAGCTGGGGCTGTGGACAGATTCGGCAGGGAGTATTGGTTTTGGTGCCATATTTGGCACACAATGGTCAGCTCAAAAATGGCCGTCATGGTGGCACGAGGACGGGCTGACAAGTAACATTGCTTTTCTCGAACTTTTCCCTATTCTGGTGGCCCTGAAAACTTGGCCTGAGGGGTTCCGGGATCACTCTGTGGTGTTCTGGTCTGGTAACATGACCGTGGTTGAGTGTATCAATAGTCAGGCAGCACGATGCAAATGGATTCTGAGACTGCTCAAAGAAATTGTGTTATTGTGTATGCAATTGAATGTGCTATTTAAGGCAAGACATGTGCCGGGGGTAATGAACCAAGCGGCTGATGCGCTTTCTCGTTTCCGTATGCAGGCCTTCTGGGGTTTTCTGCCCACAGCGGACCCGGTGGCGGCACCCTTTCCCGAAGCTCTCTGGTCTCTCGGTGCCCCGAACTACAAAACCTCGTGGGAGAGAGTTTAGCACCCAGGACGAGGAAGGCATATGAAGGGGCGTTCCGTTCCTATTGGGCCTTTTTGGGGGCTGCTAGGGGGGAGCTTTGGGGCCAGGAAGAGTTTGTAGTAAAATTTCTGCTGTCTTTACATCAGGCAGGCAAATCAGTAGCTACGGCCCAGAGGCATCGGGCCGCCATTTCCTTTATGGCAAGGGCTCATGGGATCCAGGACCCGACAGCGTCTTTCGTGGTGCAAAAAGCGCTACGTGGGTGGCAACGCCTTGAGGGTAGCAGAGCAGATGAGAGGCACCCGATAGGTCTGGATAGGTTGGCCCTGTTATTATCCGTACTCCCTGCAACGTGTTCATCCCAGTATGAAACAGTGTTATTCCGGGCCGCTTTTGCGCTAGCATTCCATGGGGCTATGCGGGTAAGCGAACTAGTGGCGAGGAACAAGCAGGATACGATGGGGGGACTGTGCCGAGAGCACATTCAGGTCAAAGGGGAGACGATATCTGTCTCGTTTGTCAGGTCCAAAACCGATCAGGGTGCGATTGGGGACTGCATAATCATACAGAGGATTCCCGGGTCTCCCATGTGCCCTGTTGTCTGCGTGGAGGAATATTTAGCGCTGAGGGTGGCATCATGGGGGGGGACCTTGTTGAGACACGCTGATACCACCCCACTGACGAGGTTTCAGTTCCAGCGGGTGCTTGCGATGTCGATTTCGGCCGCGGGCTTGAACCCCGGCGAGTTTGGGACCCATTCCTTTCGGATAGGGGCTGCTACAGAGGCTACAGCCAGGGGTCTGAGCGTAGAAGAGGTAAAACGTGTGGGGCGTTGGTCCTCGAACTGTTATAAAAGGTATGTGCGGTTGCACATGTTGTGAAGCTGTAATGATGTACTCACGCTTCTTGTTTTTGTTTGGTTTTCAGTTGCGCAAGCCTACGAGGCGGGGCGGTCTGTGCAGTCGACCCGACACCTGGGGACCAGCGGTCAGACATCACCGGCTGTGAAAAAGGTGTGAGTCGTGGGCCACTCATACGTGAGGCGTGCCGCGGACTTTTTCAAAGCAGGTGACATGATTCACGTGGCTGGGGAATACGGGTACAGTGTGTCCTTCTACGGAAAGGGCGGGCTCTGTATTGACCAGTTTCAATCATTTTTCGAGGGTTTGTTAGGGGGGACAAGGTCACCGCCGTCTATAATCATAGTCCATCTTGGGGGCAACGATTTGGTGGCCACTGGTAGACGACTTCTTCTTGAGGCAATGTTTTCCACAGTAAGTTGGTTGGCAAGAAGAGTTCCAGGGTGCACAATTGCATGGTCTCATATGATCCCACGAAAAGTGTGGCGGGGGGCTATTTCGGTTTCTGCTCTGAATCATTCAGTAAGGAAAATAATTAACAAAGTGAGTAGATTGTTTAGTTCGAGTACACTACATTCTGTTTCGCATGGTTGTATCAATGGGGACAGTATGTATTTGGGGGATGGTGTTCATTTGTCCCGGGTGGGTAATGAGTTGCTCATAGGAGACCTAATAGCTTGGTTAAAGAGTTTATAACGTGACCTTTAGGCAGGAGTGGTTGTGGGGGGTCCGGATAGCCGGTCAACTATCCGGCCTGTGGCGGTAAGGTCATGATCGGGGAGCAGTAATTGGAAGATCCCTATGAGGGGGCGTCACCCATTATGGATGGGAGCGCTCGGGGGAGGTGGCCATTGGCCCCTCAACGGGGAGGTGGTCCCGTCTAAGGATAGGCCGCCGGAAGGAAAGGAAAGGTGGTCAAGGCCCCTTCCTGGATAGGAGGGGCTACGGGCCCTCCTGGGGAATTTCCCGGGGCCAGGACATCTGCGACGGCAGATGGGTAAGTTGTGTGGGGTTCGGGAGGGGGTTTACGCTACCTTTTAGACACCTCACACGAGTCCTCGGACGACCGTTAAATGGCGTCGAGTTCATTGGGGCCCCCGTCAAGTCCAAGGGAAATTGGTAGATGCACTTGAGGTACGCCTCTGTGCGGTTGGTCCCCTCACAAGTGAGGGTGGTATTTCTGGTTTAGGGATCTGACACCGGTTATGACCTTGCCGTTGGCCCTTAACGTTAGGATGTACAATTTCAAGTCAAATGTTTTTGTAGGATGTTAGTTCGGCTAGGAGAACCTTTGTATTAGAGATCTGTTAAGGTTAGCCAAACATCGTAATGTGGAAATGAAATTGTACATAATATGAAACTGTTATTTTAATGTTTTGATTTTGTTTCATATTTTAATAAATACGGCCGGGAGGGTCACTCCCTCCCGCCTTCCAAAAGTTCAGAACCGTTTCCGGTTTCCCATCCTTGGGGATTGTGTTGAGAGGGGGTGGCGGGTATCTCAGCCATATGGAAAGGGGCGACCATTCGGTCCCCCCGAACGTATGGTGGAGTACCTCGATCCCCCCGGGAAGCCATCTTGGGCGGGAGGCAAGTCTCGGCTGGTATGCCCGAAGCGGCGTAGCCGGGGCGCGCCTTTTCCCGCCCTGGAGTGGGTTGTCCTAGACACTGACGCGACCGGCCACGCCCTTGGAGGCAGGCGGGGGCGGGTTTACGCCCGCCCTGAAGACGGATAAAAGGAGCAACAAGCCAAGAAAGCATCCTCTTGTTCCTGTGCTCTGAAGCTGCACCTCCCCGCTGCACGTGAGCTCGAGACGGAACGAAGAGCCAATTTTGACCCACCCACCAGCCCCTGAGGACAGCTAGTTGTTTTGAATAAAGTTTTGATGTGGTAACTCTATTTCTTGCAGGTTGTGATGATTGTCATGATATTTTTGAATATGCAATAAAGATGGTCACTTTCAGTATGTTTTTGCAAATAAAGTATTTTGCACTAGTGTTTGATCAGTAATCATGCTTATAATAAGTTATAATTATTTTTGTAATTTAGTAATTAGGTAGATTTGTCGTATTTATTGTCGGGCGGTAAGGTCATGATCGGTGAGCAGTAATTGGAAGATCCCTATGAGGGGGCGTCACCCATTACGGATGGGAGCGCTCGGGGGAGGTGGCCATTGGCCCCTCAACGGGGAGGTGGTCCCGTCTAAGGATAGGCCGCCGGAAGGAAAGGAAAGGTGGTCAAGGCCCCTTCCTGGATAGGAGGGGCTACGGGCCCTCCTGGGGAATTTCCCGGGGCCAGGACATCTGCTACGGCAGATGGGTAAGTTGTGTGGGGTTCGGGAGGGGGTTTACGCTACCTTTTAGACACCTCACACGAGTCCTCGGACGACCGTTAAATGGCGTCGAGTTCATTGGGGCCCCCGTCAAGTCCAAGGGAAATTGGTAGATGCACTTGAGGTACGCCTCTGTGCGGTTGGTCCCCTCACAAGTGAGGGTGGTATTTCTGGTTTAGGGATCTGACACCGGTTATGACCTTGCCGTTGGCCCTTAACGTTAGGATGTACAATTTCAAGTCAAATGTTTTTGTAGGATGTTAGTTCGGCTAGGAGAACCTTTATATTAGAGATCTGTTAAGGTTAGCCAAACATCGTAATGTGGAAATGAAATTGTACATAATATGAAACTGTTATTTTAATGTTTTGATTTTGTTTCATATTTTAATAAATACGGCCGGGAGGGTCACTCCCTCCCGCCTTCCAAAAGTTCAGAACCGTTTCCGGTTTCCCATCCTTGGGGATTGTGTTGAGAGGGGGTGGCGGGTATCTCAGCCATACAGAAAAGTAGCAAGCAAGAAATTACATGATTGGGTATTAGGATGGCATACAGAACTCACACATAAAGTGGTTTCCCAACCTTCTTACTTTTTCTCTTGAAGGCTTGATAAGGTCTTTCCAATAGAATTTGAAAGGAGAAAGTAGGAGATAAAGAACACAGGTAGGACGTTATATCTCAAAGTGCAAAAATGAATAAAAATGCTGGACCACAGTCTGCATGTACAATGGCCAGTGGAAGCGTTTTGAGAGCGGGTACACCCAAGGTCAAGTGAAGAGATTTGATTGATAAGGCATAGCAAAGGAGATGGCAACAATGGGGAAGAAGGTTCATGGGTGGTGGAGGCTGGGTTTGTAAATCTGCTTCGCCTATAACTTTCTTCCTAAGTTTTAATGTCGTTTTCTCTCTCGTTCTCTCTCTCACATCATTTCTCTTTTAAAGTTATGGGCGCTACTGTCCACTATGTCGTGTAGAAACAAAGCTAAGTTGAAGTTGTGAACTCTGCTGCTCATTTTTTAAACAAAGTAAGCAGAGCGACCTAGATACACAATACCTCTGATTAAATGCATTACAAATAAAAGAGATTATTTACAAACCCCCTTACCACTTTTGCGTCCCTTTTTCAACATGAGAAAAGAAACACAAAATTGACATAAGAGTTTTGTAAATAAGCCCTCGAGAATATTGGGGCATATTACCAACGTTTAGCGATATTTATCGCTAACGATGCTTAGCAACAAATTTTTTAACACTAAGCATCGCCGGAAATTATCGCAGAGATAACTTCCTATTAGCAAGGTTTATCTCAGAAGTGATACAAATCCTCGCGCTAACTGCCAATTGAGAGATTATCACTGGAAAACCAATGATAATCTCTCGAAGTTTGGCGTTAGCTTGATAATAGGGGCTCACAAACTTAGCCATGATATACACCTTCCAAAGGATATCATGGCTAAGTCAGGAAAATAAATACCAGGTGTAAAAAAAAGCTGTGCTAACCGCGGTTAGGGCTGCTTTTTTTATCACTAACAGGGTTAGCGAAATCCTTGATAGGAGGAGAAATGTCGCTTAACAACATTTTTCCTATTATTTTTCTCTGGAACGTCCCCTTTGCATCTCATTATATATGCAAGGGGAAGGGTAGAGAAAAAGGGTGCTAACATGCAAATGTGCGTGTTAGCACCCTATTGCTGATAGGGAGAAAATTTTATCTCCGCTTTCTTGTCTTTTAAAGCCAAAAGGCGGAGATAAATCCCTTGATAATATGCCCCATTGTTCTGCATAATGACTTCATCTCTCACCTAATTCTGTCTCATCTCTGAATCATTTTAAAGACCTGTTAATCTGTAATGTAAATATGACGCAGAAGACACTTCTATACAGACACCGCTTGAACGCAAGCCCATAAGACAAGTAAAATGTATCAGGCACACTTCACAGGTAAAAAAAAAAAAGTAAATATCGTCAAGTGTTACTTTAACTTGTAATGTTTCACCTCATTTAGTCACATTGATCTAATTTTAAACACTAATTTCCTTTTTTGTTTTGCAGATTACCTACCGTAGTTCTGTTTTCCATCCATCTTGCATGTTGTTTATTATATTGTTTTGTTAAAGATATGGTTCTAGTTATTTATTGTATTGTTATCTTTTAGTTATGTTTCCAGTTATTTATTGTTTTATAAAAGTTATTTTAAAAAAAGTATATATGTCTTTTTTTTGTGGGGGTAGCAGTCCATAATAGAAATTATATTTATAATTTGAAGTATAATTCTGAGGCTAACTCTTTACCAGATCTTTACCAGAGTCTACTACTACAACTAATGGTTCCTATGTAAAAGTTTTAAAACTACAACTCCATTAGCAACATAATGTGGTGAACTTCTAACATCTGTGCTAATTTAAGTGCTCCATGAACTTTTACTATGGTAACAGACATAAAGCCGTTTGGGGGTAGGGTTGAAAGGTACTGACCGTATAGAAACCGTTATATTTACCCAGGATCCTCAACATGACAGAAAGGAAAGCAAAGTAAAACAGAACACTGTGTACCAGATTTACAACCCCCTTGCACCCCTTTTGTGTCTAACCCCCATACAAAATTAGAAGTGTGTGGGCCTCAACAACCCCCCTCAAGCCCTGGGAACCACCATCCCTGGGAATTTGTGTATTATGGGAGGCAGACTACATGACCCTCCACCTGGTGCCCTGGGCTGCCCTGGGTACCGCCACGCCCGATGGCTGCCTTCTGCAGTGTCCCAGGGTGCCTACCCCAGAGACACTGCTGTTTGCTTTGACAGGGTGGGACTCTCACGACTCACGCCCTTCCCTAGCAAACTTAGTTTGCATTTTGAAAGACAGAGCAGTGAAATCTGTTCTCACTTTCAAAATCCCAAACAGATTGCGTTTCCACATACAAATTAGCATCTCCCCATGCGAAAAAGCAATGCCGGCTCCCGAAGAACACAAATGTTGCTAAATAAAACAGCAAGTGTGCTTGACTTCTCAATATACCAGCTTATCCTACGTAATGTTATTTTCAATCACGTTCTGATAACCAATAAGAATCATGCTTTTAAAAAACAGAAACATGCACCCTAGTTTTCAGTATAGAATGTTGTCAAACAACCATTCATTTCTTATCTGTTTTTCAACACTGCATCTTATCCACCATTTTAGAAAAATCTTACTTTTCAGACTGCCATTTCATTTACAGAGACCATCTGAGTCCATCGAGGCCTCCTTTCAAGATGCTTAGAGTGTAATTTGTGGGACACAACTATATTTTCTTGAGCCAAAGAGACTATAGAATGGGGTCCATTTACCACAACAATCTGCGTTTCAATATGCATGGCATCTATAGGAGAGATGCTGTACATTTTACAGATGAAGGGAAGAGAATCTTCCTCATGAACTTTAGACTCTGCATCAGTACTTTCTTGTAGGTACTAACATTTCTCAATGAACACAAGGGCTCTTTTTAGAGCCACCCAAGATCTAAACACATAAGCTTGATGCATATCTCAAAAATACATATTTTGTTTTTTTCGGTGGTGAAATGTGCGGGTCCTACGCGCATCCTGCGACTTTTAAAAAAAACTATTTTCATACTTTTTTGCCCTACAGATCCTTATAGGACCCCCTGAGCAGGCCTAGGGGATCAGGGTGTGTCTACCCTGCCCCTGTCCAATCAATCAATCAAGGAAATTGTAAAGCGTGCTACTCACCCGAAGGGACTCAAGGCGCTGGGAGGGGGGGGTTGCTACTGCTTGAACAGCCAGGTCTTAAGTTGTTTCCTGAAGGAGAGATGGTCCTGGGTCAGCCGTAGGTGGGTGGGGAGGCCGTTCCATGTCTTGGCCGCCAGGTAGGAGAAGGATCTTCCTCCGGCAGTGGATTAGCGAATTCGTGGGACGGAGGCGAGGGCGAGGCTGGCGGATTGGAGCTGGCGGGTGGGTGTGTAGAATGTGAGGCGGCTGTTGAGGTATTTTGGGCCTGTGTCGTGGAGGGCCTTGTGTGCGTGGGTGAGGAGTCTGAACGTGATCCTCTTGCTGACGGGGAGCCAGTGCAGGTCTTTTAGATGGGCGGAGATGTGGCTGCGACGAGGGATGTCCAGGATGAGTCGTGCAGAGGCGTTCTGCATGCGCTGGAGTCTTTTCTGGAGTTTGGCTGTGGTTCCAGCGTAGAGGGTGTTCCCGTAGTCTAGACTACTGGTGACGAGGGCCTGGGTGACCGTCTTCCTGGTTTCAGTGGGGATCCACCGAAGATCTTTCGGAGCATGCGCAGGGTGTTGAAGCAGGATGACGAGACGGCGTTGACTTGCTTGGTCATCGTGAGGGAGGAGTCCAGTATGAAGCCCAGGTTGCGTGCGTGGTCCGTTGGATTGGGTGCGGTGCCTAGGGCAGGGGGCCACCAGGAGTCGTCCCAGGCAGAAGGGAATGGTCCCAGGATGAGGACTACCGTCTTGTCTGAGTTCAATTTCAGATGGCTGAGCTTCATCCATTCCGTGACGTCTTTTATTCCTTCCTGGAGGCTGGCTCTCGCGGTGGCGGGGTCGTTGATGAGGGAGAGGATCAGCTGGGTGTCGTCGGTGTAGGAGATGATGTTTAGGTTGTGTTGGCATGCGATGGCTTCGAGGGGGCTCATGTTCACGTTTTGCACACATATTTCACAGACTTCTTCACCCTTACTTCTACCAAGGCTCAAAATGGCTGCTAACAGTTCCTGGTTTCGAATGTTTACAACCGCTTGACAGCCAATTAGAATTGAGCGTGTGATCGGGATGGTGCGTTTATGCTACGATGACAATCCTCGCACAATCCGCGGATGTGATGTCATCAGCAGTGCATTGCACGCGCAAGTTATAGTGAGTCCAACTAACTATAACGTGGGAATTTCAATGGTTTTATATCAGTAAAATTTCCAGCTAACTATAACTGGTGTGAAACCTATGGTTTTTTCAGTGAATTTAATAGGTTTTTTAAATGCTAATTCCTAACTATAACCGGTCTGAAACCTATGGTTTTTTCAGTGAATTTCATAGGTTTTTTAAATGCTAATTCCTAACTATAACTGGTGTGAAACCTATGGTTTTTTCAGTGAATTTCATAGGTTTTTTTAATGCTAATTCCTAACTATAAGTCTCACTTTATAAATAAGACTGTTAGCACTCTAGTTGTTCTTTAGAACACTCTGGTACATTCTGTCATTGGGCTACAGTTGGGCTACATCTAGTTGAAATTTGGGCTACATTTACATTTTTTGTTCTCTGGTGGCCATCTTTGGGCTACATTGGGCTACATTGGACTACATTTGGGTTACATTTTGGCATTTTGGCATATATATATAGCCCAATGTAGCACAATATATATTTTATCAAAGTTAATTTTCGTAAAAACCACTTAAGAATAGGGCTACCAGTCCCTACAATTTTTCCCATTTTTATTTTTTTTTATTTTTTGCTTTGGAGCGCTCCCGGTGCGCTTCCCGGGGAGCGCCCTGAAAAGCGTACTTTTATAAAGCGCCCCCGGGCGCGCTCCGAGGAGCGTCCCGTAAGCGCCAATATCGCGAACGAAAACATGATCATGACGTATCGCGTAGCCGCGTCCGCGTGATACGCACGGCGTAAGCGCACCCGGAAGTACTCGAGCGAATACGACGCGCAACGTAAACATCCGACGCGCTTACGCTACGCGACCCGAAGCGTAGCGTAAGCGCGTCGGGTCATTTGACCTGAAAATAACACTTTTCATTGGTTCATAACAGTTTTAGTTTCATAATGATGAAGCCCCTGGTCTTGTGACCTGAAAATAACACTTCTCATTGGTTCAGGACAGTTTTTGTTCTAAATGATGAAAGACCCCACCTTTTTTCCATATTCTGACTTTGTCCTTTGACTGAGGAAGACCTGTTTGTACATCTCTGTACCTTTTTGATATTAATAATGGCTTCAGTAGCAGCAGCAGCTGGTGCATCTGCCCCACCACCACCACCACAACCACCAAGAGGACCACCTCAAGATTATATTGGTGGTCAAGAACAGGAGGATGAGGAAGAGGAAGAGGAGGAGGGGAGGAGAAGATGGCTGCCTGAAGAAAATACCCCATACAAACCCAAGCCACACATTGTATGGGAGTTTTTTTCAATCCCAGAGGGCAAGAAAAAAGTGAATGCGCCCAAGGTAACTTGCCTAATCTGCAATGAGGAACTTTCACGGGGCAACCCAAACAAAAAATATTCATTTGGTAACTATACCATGATTCGTCATATGACCAGAAAGCACCCAAACAACTACTCTCGTGCTGAGTTCAGGGAACTGGCCAGTAACCTCCCCCAGTCGTCAAGGACCACCTCCCAAACAAACCAACCCACTTCATCGGGACCAGAAACATCCGAGATGATGCCTTGCATTCAGCCAAGATTTGCTGATTTTAAAATCACTTGTTCTGCATGTGGCAAGCTTATCGCCTATGGTGAAAAAAGCGTTAAGCTCATCGTCCTTGCAGGTGATAATCACAAGTGCCCCAAAAAGAAGTAATTTTTGGGGTTTTTTATTTTTTTGCTCCAGTTGAGCCAGTTTCAATTCCCTTTTTTTGTTTCTCCCCCTAAAAAATACAAAAAAAATATAAAACTGTTTTGAAAAGCCAAAAAAAGTTCAAAAAGTTCAAAAAACACAAAAAAATATAAAACAACAAAAAGAAGAAAAAAAAAGTTCTTTTTAGAACTACCTCCAATTTCTAAATAAAAACTTCATTTTTTAAAAACTCTGTCATCTTTTTCCCTCATTTTACGCTCCCCGGTGCGCTCCCCGGTGCGCGTACCAGGCGCTTCCCCCGCGAAAAACGCAAAAAAAAAAAAATGTTTTGAAGGCCCCGCGGGGCCCTTTAATGGCCCCCATATCAAACCTAGGGGGTCAGGGGGGGTCTACCCTACCCCCTTATGGTCAATTCCCCCCTTTGTTTTTGCCACCTCTTATGACTAGATTTTACCGATAGACAAGATGGCGGCCGCTCCGGACTGTTTAGAATGTTTACAGACAACTGAGAGCCAATCAGCTTTCTGCGCGCAAGTCGCGTGTCGCGCCGGGAGCGCTCACCGGTGCGCGCACCGGAGAGCGCCTATAGATATATATATTTTTTTGAACGTTAATTTCTCAAAATCCACTGAAGCACATATCTTGAGACATAGCAAAGGCACATCGGGCTAAAAGTGAAATCGACCGCCCTATGGAAATTAACATGGGGAAAACGCGTTTTGGGACCCCCCTTTTATCTCGCCCCCGCTTGACGAATCCCCCCCACACTTTCGGGGAAGGACCGGAACGCCGCGAGGCCATTTTCAGGAAATTTTCAGCCAGATTCGTCAACCGGCGCCAAAGTTATTCCAAATAGAATTTTGAGATTTACCATTGAAAAAAATCCTAACTATAACTACCTACTGGCGACCGCCAGTAGGTAATATATATATATATATATATAACCTACTGGCGGTCGCCAGTAGGTAGTTATAGTTAGGATTTTTTTCAATGGTAAATCTCAAAATTCTATTTGGAATAACTTTGACGCCGGTTGACGAATCTGCCTGAAAATTTCCTGAAAATGGCCTCGTCGAGCTCCGGTCCTTCCTTGAAAGTTTGGGGGGGATTCGTCAAGCGGGGGCGAGATAAAAGGGGGTCCCAAAACGCGTTTTCCCCATGTTAATTTCCATAGGGCGGTCGATTTCACTTTTAGCCCGAACGGCTGAATGGATTTCCACCAAACTTGGCAAAATTGTAGGGACTGGTAGCCCGATGTGCCTTTGCTATGTCTCAAGATATGTGCTCCAGTGGATTTTGAGTAATTTATGTTTCAAAAAATATATATATCTATAGGCGCTCTCCGGTGCGCGCACCGGAGAGCGCTCCAGGCGCGCCACGCGACTTGCGCGCAAGAAGCTTGTGTCTCGGTAGGATCGAGACACGAGAGGTGGCCAAAACAAAGGGGGAAATGACCATAAGGGGGCAGAGTAGATACCCCCTGTACCCCTAGGTTTGATGTGGGGGCCATTAAAGGGCCCCGCGGGGTCTCACCTTTTTTTTTTTTTTTTCGATTTTCGCGGGGGAAGCGCCTGGTACGCGCACCGGGGAGCGTATCGAGGAGGGTACTATGGAAAAATAATGACTTCAAAAAATTGTATGTTTATGTTTTTTTTTATTTTTTTTATTTTATGTAAGTACCTACATGTATGTACTAATGAAGAGACTTAAATTTAATGTTCACCATTTTCTTTGTAGACATCTTGCATGTTGTTATTGTATTTTTTGTGGTATATGGAATTCATAACATAGTCTGTCTGGAAAAGTAGAAACAGATCTTATAAGCACTCCCTGCGAATTTCTAGGGGATCATGAGTAGTCTATCCTGCTCCCTTATGAAAATGAGGTGTAAAATATTCATAGGAGATAATATAGTGGGAGAAAGGTAGTAACTATGAGTAAACTTACTATGTAACAGAAAAATAGTTGAACAGTATACTATAAGTCTCACTTTATATTTTAAACATTTTTGGTAATACTTTATGAATTACATATAAAAATGAATAGTGTCTCAAACAATTTGAAATTATTAAATATAAATTTATTCCTCTGATTCTTTTTCATAATTTAATAAAATTTCTAACATAATATTGTCCGGAATTTCCTCATAATTATAAGTACATGATTCCATTTCTTCCAAACATTCTATTAACTGTTCATCCAAAGAGTCATCCATAAAATCTACTTCATCTTTTTGGTCTTCTGGTTTTTCCACCTTTATTTTGATAGAAGTAACATTTCCTTGATTTTCTCCTTCCATTTTCTTTCTGAAAATTGCATTCAAATTAACTATATTAGTAGAGTTAGGGTACTGTATACCAGAGAAGCCTAACTCAATCCATAACTATTACAGAGAAGTCTATCTCTATCTATAATTTTTACAGAGGGATAGTATATAACTAACAGAATATTTTTTCTGAAATTAACTTAAAGTGTACAATATACTTCCATAATAACAATTTACCTTGGAGAAATCAGGTGAAGTTGTCAGTGTAATTTGTTCTCAAATGTACTTCTGGAAGCAGTAGTCAAAATGGCTGTGTTTCCCTCTCTTCTTTTATATATATTCTTGTACTTAACCAATGAAACGTCAGGAAATAGTCGTAGAAAATGAAAGAAAGTTTTTAATTGGTTGTAAATTCTAACATTTCATATGTGTTTTTGTCATGTAATTTACCTCAGGATATTTAGTCAGGCCTACAGCATAATTTTCTCAATGGAATTCCTTCAAATTTGGGTAAATGGTAGGGACTGCTATGTAGTAGGGCCTATTCTATATTTGATGAAAGTGTCTCTAGTGGTTTTTTTGTAAATTGCTTTCCCACCTTTTTTTATCGAGCGCTTACTGGTGCGCGCTCCTTTACGCGCACCGGCAGCGTTACGGGAGTCCTCCATTTTGTGTTTCGGTACAATCGAGACACAAGATGGAGGGTAAACAATGTTCGGTATGGGTAGAAGGGGGCACGGTAGAGACTTTTTGACCCTCTAGGTTTTCTGAGGGGGGCTTAGGAGGCTCATAAAGGTTAAAAAAAAAAAAAACATTCTTTCATTTTCCACGGGGGGAGCGCCTGGTACGCGCACCTTTAAGCGTACCGGAAAGCGTAATTTGGTGAAAAATAGTGAAAAAAGTTAGAAAAAGATAAACGTTTTGAATGATCAGAGGTAGGGTAGCTCTGAAAAGAGCTTTTGGGTTTTGTGGTTGATTTAGGTACCTACAAGTAGGTTCCAATGCACATTCTTAAATTCAGGAGGAATATTCTATTCCCTTCATCTGAGAAGTGCACACCATCTCCTCTGTAGATGTCTTGCATGTTGTAACGCAAGTTATTATTGTATATTGAACCCATTTCATAGTCTCTCATGTAAGCAGAAACAGATTTATTCACATGTTTCCGTGCTTTCTCAAATTGTGGACAAAATTGGTTGGACCAGTTCCATTTCTGTATTTGGCATATATTAGAAAATACCAAGGCAGTTTGTGGAAAGAGTGTCATTAATTGATCAAAGGTGTCCTTTAAAAGCATTTCCAGACCAACCCCAGTCATAGTGCCTAAATCATTTCCTCCACAGTGCACTATTAAGAGGTCAGGTTTTGGCAAATGCATAAAGGTTTTCACCAATGGTATCAATTGGTGACATTTTAATCCTCTCTGGCCAATCCACTTGATTTCCACATTTGATAAATCAAGGTTGTGAAAATGTCTGCTATCTGCATACCTTTGAGCCCAGTGGATGTAGCTGTGTCCAAGGATCCAGACAGAAAACATGATGAGAGATGGTTCTGATGCAGTCAGATGATGTGTGGGAATGAAATGGCAGTTGGAACAGTAGGAGTTTACAAAAAAATAATTGTGGAGTTTCACTGCTTTTGAATCAGAAGCAATGATTGGTGGATTCAGATAGTTGAAAACTTAAAGTTAGGGTGCATGGTTGTGTTGTGTTAAAGAAGCAATTTGAATGGTTAAAAAAAAGTCACTAAAAGCTAAAATACTCTGGATAGGCTGGTGTATTGAGAGGTCAAACAGCCTTGCTGAGTTAATTTGCAACATTGTACAATAAACTTTTGAACCTGAGAGTTCAGTTAGGAGGGAGTTGCTATGGAAACAGATAGAAAGATCTGAGAGGGGGAAGGGTGTTGGTTTGAAAATAGTGAGGGAAAACTTTTGATTGGTTGAATTAAGGCATATGTGTACAAAGTTAGAGATTTTCTATGCCAGTCTGTGGTTTCAGTGTATTGAGTGCACACTTTTTGCTCTGTTAAAGAGAAATTGGTGTGTGTGTCTGACACTGTTTTCAATCTTCCAAAGCTTTTGTAAAGGTAAGTAATGATTTATTTAATTAAGATAGAGACTTGTTTGCTCTATGGAGAATATTTGGAAGCAGATAGTTATGTTTCAGTAGTGAAATTGTATGCTTGTATATAGGTCCTGTGTTGTGTTTCTAAAATGTTATTCAAAAAACGAATTTGGGGGCAATTCATTGGTATTTTCATTTGGCCCTTATTTATGATTGCCTTGTGCAGCCGGTGTATCACTTTAAACATGGGAAATAAGTGACGCTCTGGTGGCGCAAGGCCTTTATAAATAAGGCCCTGACTTTGTTTGATGATATTGAGTGGTTGTACATAGGTTCTGTGCAGTGTTTCTTTCATGTTATTCAAAAATCGATTTTTGGGTGCAATTGATTGGTATTTGCATTTGGCCCTTTTTTATGATTGCCTTGTGCAACTGGTGCATCATTTTATACATGGGTAATAAGTGATGCACTGGTGGCGCAAGGCCTTTATAAATAAGGCCCTCACTTTGTTTGCTGATATTGAGTGGTTGTACATAGGTTCTGCGCAGTGATTCTTACATGTTATTCAAAAATCGATTTTTGGGTGCAATTGATTGGAATTTGCATTTGGCCCTTTTTTATGATTGCCTTGTGCAGCTGATGCATCACTTTAAACATGGGTAATAAGTGACGCACTGGTGGCGCAAGGCCTTTATAAATAAGGCCCTGACTTTGTTTGCTGATATTGAGTGGTTGTACATAGGTTCTGCGCAGTGATTCTTACATGTTATTCAAAAATCGATTTTTGGGTGCAATTGATTGGAATTTGCATTTGGCCCTTTTTTATGATTGCCTTGTGCTACTGGTGCATCATTTTATACATGGGTAATAAGTGATGCACTGGTGGCGCAAGGCCTTTATAAATAAGGCCCTGACTTTGTTTGATGATATTGAGTGGTTGTACATAGGTTCTGTGCAGTGTTTCTTTCATGTTATTCAAAAATCGATTTTTGGGTGCAATTGATTGGTATTTGCATTTGGCCCTTTTTTATGATTGCCTTGTGCAACTGGTGCATCATTTTATACATGGGTAATAAGTGACGCACTGGTGGCGCAAGGCCTTTATAAATAAGGCCCTGACTTTGTTTGCTGATATTGAGTGGTTGTACATAGGTTCTGCGCAGTGATTCTTGCATGTTATTCAAAAATCGATTTTTGGGTGCAATTGATTGGAATTTGCATTTGGCCCTTTTTTATGATTGCCTTGTGCAGCTGATGCATCACTTTAAACATGGGTAATAAGTGTCGCACTGGTGGCGCAAGGCCTTTATAAATAAGGCCCTGACTTTGTTTGCTGATATTGAGTGGTTGTAGATAGGTTCTGCGCAGTGTTTCTTTCATGTTATTCAAAAATCGATTTTTGGGTGCAATTGATTGGTATTTGCATTTGGCCCTTTTTTATGATTGCCTTGTGCAACTGGTGCATCATTTTATACATGGGTAATAAGTGACGCACTGGTGGCGCAAGGCCTTTATAAATAAGGCCCTGACTTTGTTTGCTGATATTGAGTGGTTGTACATAGGTTCTGCGCAGTGATTCTTACATGTTATTCAAAAATCGATTTTTGGGTGCAATTGATTGAAATTTGCTTTTGGCCCTTTTTTATGATTGCCTTGTGCAGCTGATGCATCACTTTAAACATGGGTAATAAGTGACGCACTGGTGGCGCAAGGCCTTTATAAATAAGGCCCTGACTTTGTTTGCTGATATTGAGTGGTTGTAGATAGGTTCTGCGCAGTGTTTCTTTCATGTTATTCAAAAATCGATTTTTGGGTGCAATTGATTGGTATTTGCATTTGGCCCTTTTTT
Organism: Lissotriton vulgaris; assembly: GCF_964263255.1. NCBI lineage: Eukaryota > Metazoa > Chordata > Amphibia > Caudata > Salamandridae > Lissotriton > Lissotriton vulgaris. Next base: position 561,129,090 of record NC_141685.1, on the reverse strand, counting down.
TATGATTGCCTTGTGCTACTGGTGCATCATTTTATATATGGGTAATAAGTGACGCACTGGTGGCGCAAGGCCTTTATAAATTAGGCCCTGACTTTGTTTGCTGATATTGAGTGGTTGTACATAGGTTCTGCGCAGTGTTTCTTTCATGTTATTCAAAAATCGATTTTTGGGTGCAATTGATTGGTATTTGCATTTGGCCCTTTTTTATGATTGCCTTGTGCAACTGGTGCATCATTTTATACATGGGTAATAAGTGACGCACTGGTGGCGCAAGGCCTTTATAAATAAGGCCCTGACTTTGTTTGCTGATATTGAGTGGTTGTACATAGGTTCTGCGCAGTGATTCTTACATGTTATTCAAAAATCGATTTTTGGGTGCAATTGATTGAAATTTGCATTTGGCCCTTTTTTATGATTGCCTTGTGCAGCTGATGCATCACTTTAAACATGGGTAATAAGTGACGCACTGGTGGCGCAAGGCCTTTATAAATAAGGCCCTGACTTTGTTTGCTGATATTGAGTGGTTGTAGATAGGTTCTGCGCAGTGTTTCTTTCATGTTATTCAAAAATCGATTTTTGGGTGCAATTGATTGGTATTTGCATTTGGCCCTTTTTTATGATTGCCTTGTGCAGCTGATGCATCACTTTAAACATGGGTAATAAGTGACGCACTGGTGGCGCAAGGCCTTTATAAATAAGGCCCTGACTTTGTTTGCTGATATTGAGTGATTGTACATAAGTTCTGCGCAGTGTATCTTTCATGTTATTCAAAAATCGATTTTTGGGTGCAATTGATTGGTATTTGCATTTGGCCCTTTTTTATGATTGCCTTGTGCTACTGGTGCATCATTTTATATATGGGTAATAAGTGACGCACTGGTGCCGCAAGGCCTTTATAAATAAGGCCCTGACTTTGTTTGCTGATATTGAGTGGTTGTGCATAGGTTTTTCGCAGTGATTCTTACATGTTATTCAAAAATCGATTTTTGGGTGCAATTGATTGGTATTTGCATTTGGCCCTTTTTTATGATTGCCTTGTGCAGCTGATGCATCACTTTAAACATGGGTAATAAGTGACGCACTGGTGGCGCAAGGCCTTTATAAATAAGGCCCTGACTTTGTTTGCTGATATTGAGTGGTTGTATATAGGTTCTGCGCAGTGATTTTTACATGTTATTCAAAAATCGATTTTTGGGTGCAATTGATTGGAATTTGCATTTGGCCCTTTTTTATGATTGCCTTGTGCAGCTGATGCATCACTTTAAACATGGGTAATAAGTGACGCACTGGTGGCGCAAGGCCTTTATAAATAAGGCCCTGACTTTGTTTGCTGATATTGAGTGGTTGTACATAGGTTCTGCGCAGTGATTCTTACATGTTATTCAAAAATCGATTTTTGGGTGCAATTGATTAGTATTTGCATTTGGCCCTTTTTTATGATTGCCTTGTGCAGCTGATGCATCACTTTAAACATGGGTAATAAGTGACGCACTGGTGGCGCAAGGCCTTTATAAATGAGGCCTTGACTTTGTTTGCTGATATTGAGTGGTTGTAGATAGATTCTGCGGAGTGTTTCTTTCATGTTATTCAAAAATCGATTTTGGGGTGCAATTGATTGGTATTTGCATTTGGCCCTTTTTTATGATTGCCTTGTGCAGCTGATGCATCACTTTAAACATGGGTAATAAGTGACGCACTGGTGGCGCAAGGCCTTTATAAATAAGGCCCTGAGTTGCTATTGTATAAACTTAAATATGTTGCAATTTATTGTTTATATTGTTTGCTTTTTAACATTACTTTGTTGTTTGCTAATAGTGGTCTTTCATGTGTTTTTTTAACAGAACAACAGATTCAAATCAACTTCTGAAAAGCAAGCAAAAATGCCTTCAAGGCAAAGAATTATCAAAAATACCATACGGAAAAGGAGAACATCAACAACAGAGTTTATGGAATCCTCTTCAACAACTACTTCAAAAAACACCAGAAAAGTTTCTGGTAAGCCAATTAAGTCTTTTCTTCGCAACATATGTCGTAGAAAAAAAAATGATATTGCTAATGTGAATATACAGAAAAAGTCAACAAATCTAAAAAGGAAGGAGAGGCCCACAAAAAATGTCTCGATTGGAGCAGGAGAGAAGAGAATGGATAGCAATAGAAGGGTAAATCTTTTTAGGGACATTCGTAGGCGAATGTTTCGCAATAGGGTAGTTTTAAATTTGCTAAAAAATGATAGGAAAAGTAAACTGAGAGCTGCTTTTTACAAGAAAAAGAAAAGTGTAGAAAAGATTGTTGATCAGGCTTTTGAAGTTAAGAAAAAATTATTTATTTTAATAATCAATAGAATTAGGATACTTAATAAGGCCATTGATGTTTTCAAATCGAACAGTAGATGGAAAAGAATTATTAATCGGAGTAATTTTTGTGAAGTATTTTCTGGTGAATGGATGCATAGTTCAAGTTCTGAGCCTTTTTTCAATGAGGAGAGTTACTTTCAGGAAAATGATTTGGTGCATGCAGTTGACACCAGTGGTCGTGCATATGAGATGAAAGATGGTTGTGTGATGGAAAAAGAGAAACTTGTATCTAGAGATGCAGAAGAGGTGTTAGCTGATGAAGTTTTAGGGAGACGTACTAAGGGTCCAGTGTACACATGGAAATGCAGTAGTATTTGTAGTGTGCGACAGGAATCAATTGATTTGCTTAGAAATTTCTTACGTACATATAGTAAGAAAAGTCTCAAACAAAAAATGAAGATCCTGCAAGAGTTAGATCCTTGTAGAGTGAGAGAAAGCACAGGTTTGCATGGGCATTCACTAGCTTGTCTTTCTAGAAAAGTTTGTCGGAGTGTTTTTCATCATTTTAGGATGTTAGCAGTGCATCATAATAACGTGAGGAAATTAGTGAGAAAGTTGTATTATGCAAAAAGTCCCGCACTTAAGCTTAAACAATTAAACAGTGCTCTTTTGCATGGATCTGAAGTGGATGTGAAGACTATTTGTGAAGAAATTGAGTTTTGTTATTTTGGGAACAAAGAGGACAGTGTAGAAATAGATATAGTAATGGATGGTAATGCAGAAGATAATGGACAGATTTCAAGTATTGAAAAGTTTGATGAGGAAATTATCAAGTTTAAGGTGAAAGCAAGTGAAAGGCCTAATTTAACTTGTGTGTGTTGTCGACGGACTCATTATAAAATTCAGACTAGGTTAGTTGATTTATATGCAAAAAGTGAATTGGAAAATAATAGTGAATGGAAGGATTTTGTAAGTTATTTGTTGGTGGAGAATACATTTGATTTGAGTTTGGATCAGAGTATTTGTAATTATTGTTTAAATAAATTAAATGAAAATAAAATGCCTGCTAGAGCAGTTTATAATAATCTTCAGTTGATAGATATTCCTTCTGAATTGATGGATCTAAATACTTATGAATCTATTTTGATTCAATGTGTCCATCCTTTTCAGGCTATTGTACGCATGGAGCCTAAGACAGGGAAATTGCCTCCATCAGATTTACTGAGAGGATTAAAGGGAAGAGTTGTTTATTTGCCTCTAGATGTAAAGAAAAATATTGATACAATTGGTGTAGAAAGAGTAGAAGAAGATCCTTTAGTTATTCTAGTTAATGGAGTTCCAACAAAGAGTAAGAAAATCTGGCAAGATTTAGTGGATGTTAAAAAAGTCAAAAAGGCAACGTTGTATTTGGTCAAAAACAATGAGTACTACAAAGTTGTAAGTGTTGGAGCAGAGGAAACAGCTATAGAAGAAGATAGTGATTCTTCAGTTGGTCAAATTGAAAAAGTTGATGTGTCTAGAACTGAAGAAATATATGAACATTATACTGTTCATCCTTTGCATTCAAAAGAAGTCATGGGAAATGCAATTAACTTGTTTCAAATGAAAGTAGCAAAAGGAAGTCCCATTAGTGTATGGGAAGAAAGTTTGGAAGCTCGTTGTTTTCCACAATTATTTCCAACAGGTTGTGGTGGACGATATGATGATCGACCAGTTCAAATTCCTGCAGCTGAATACCGGACTCTAAGATTATATGCTGAAGATCCAAGGTTTCGTCAATGTATTCCATATTTATTTCATCTTCTGTTTGAAAGTGATTTGTCTGGGCTTTCTTATGCAGTTAATCATATATTGAAAAGTGGAGCTCATTTTCAAAATGTTTGTGCAAGGGACTTTATGGAGAAAGTTAATCTGCAAGACAGTATTTTGGAATCTCAGCTAATCAATCTCATGGCATGTCAACGTGGAACCAACGAGTATTGGTTTCGTCGTCATGGAGAATTGAAATGTATGCTAAGAAACTTAGAAACTCCTACATGGTTCCTCACTCTTAGCTGTGCTGAGTATGCATGGGACGATTTACTTCAATTTCTACGGGAGGCAAATGAAAACATACGAAATATAGAATTGAAAACACCAGGAGAACTGTGTTCTTTAGATCCAGTGAATGTTTGCAGATATTTTAATCATAGATTTGAAGCTATGATGTCTTTTATTACCAACAAAAAAAATCCTCCCCTTGGAGAGGTTTTGGATTTCTTTTGGAGGAAGGAATATCAAGCGAGAGGTGCTCCTCATATACATATGTTGTTGTGGATTAAAGATGCACCCAAATTTGGATCAGATTCAGATGAAACAGTGATGAGTTTCATTGAAGAGTATTCAACATGTGCTGTTCCAAAATCTACTGAAGAAAACAATTTAAGGCAACAAGTTTTACGTTTTCAATCTCATCGTTGTGGAAAGTACTGTCGTCGAAAATTTAAAAACAAGGAAAAGTACTACATGAAATGTCGTTTTGCATTTCCTCGACCAGTGATTTCTAAGGGAAGAGTAAATAATTTAATGTCATCTCTACGACATACTGTGACGAGGAAATCTCCCAAAAATACATATAATTTGAAAAGAAATGAAGAATCTAAGTACATCAACGATTACAACCCAGTGATTTTGACCATGTGGAGTGCTAACATGGATATTCAGTTCGTTGCTGACAACTCTATTGCTGTGGCTCGATATGTGACATCTTACATCACAAAAAAAGAAAAGACAGAACTGAAGGAAATGTGGGAGGACATTTCACATGAAAAGAGTCTAAGCAAGAAATTATACAGTTTCAGTCTGAAGATGTTGTTGCATCGAGAAATTGGAGCATATGAATGTTCTGATCGGTTATCATCAGCAAGTCTCTATGCCAAATCAAGAACAATCATTTGGGTGAGTCTTGGTCTTGCTGCAACACGAAACCGAGTTTTGAAATCTGTACAAGAAATTGAATATTTGGCGGAGAAAGAACCAAACAGTACAGATATTTTGAAGACAAATATGTTGGATACATACTATCCAAATAGAAGTACTCACCTTGAGAACACTTGTTTGTATGAAGTTCTTCAAAACTACAGTTATAAGAGGAACATCACAGAAGATATCAATAATGGAAAATATGCACTCATTGGCTATGAAGGATGTCTAGTAAAGCAGAAAAAAGGCCATTTGATTAATCATCGAAAATTGAGTTGTGAAGTTCCAGACAAAAGAGAATTTTACTATTTAGCTCTTTTGCAACTCTTTAAGCCATGGCGTACAGAAGAGGAACTATTTGGAGATTTTCTCTGTTATGAAGACTCTTTTAATGCAACTAAGGATACCATAGAATGTCCTATTTTTCTAAATTATCTGCAAATGTTGAATGCAGAAATGGAGCAAGAAACCACAATTGCTGAAGAGATAGCTAGAAACAGTTCTCAAGATAGTCAGAGTTCTACTTCATTGAGCCAGGATCCACTAGGAGGACCAATTATCCAAAATGAAGCTGCCACTGCCATGGATGAGGTGGAAAGAGCTATGGAACAAGCTCTAGAGGATGGAGTTAACTTAGAAGATTTGGTAAAGCAACTAAACATTGAGCAGAAAAAGATATATGATGAAGTCACAGAGCAGATTGAACATGGATTCAGACATGAGGAAAAAGAGTGCTCATGTATATCGTTTGACCCTGTCCGACTGTACGTAAGTGGAGAAGCGGGGACAGGAAAAAGTTTTCTAATTAAAGCCATTGCAAGTTATCTGCAGAAAAGGACTGATTCACCACTGTCTTGTGTTGTAACTGCTCCAACTGGTCTGGCAGCACATAACATTAAAGGGATTACTCTACATCGTTTATTGATGCTGCCAGTTGAACATGATAATAAATTGCATTACAACAAGTTATCTGGAGATGCGTGTTCTGAAGTTTCAAGAGTCTTGAAGAAAATGAAACTTCTTATCATTGATGAAGTAAGCATGGTCTCAAATCTAATGCTTGCTTTTGTGCATTTGAGAATGCAAGAAATTCTTAAAACAGAGTATGATGTGTTATTTGGAGGAAAACACATTATTGTTTTTGGAGATCTATTGCAGTTGACTCCAGTAAAAGGACAACCAGTGTTTAAAATGCTCACACATGAAGATACCAGGAAGTCCCTTGGAAGCATTGGAAATGTTAATATATGGCTAAATTTTAAATATGCTGAACTGGTTCAAAATATGCGACAGGCCAAGGATGAAGATTATAAAAATATTCTACAAGATGTAAGAATTGGAAAAGTGACTGAGCTTGGGAAAAAAGCTTTGCATAGTCGATTAATTTCAAATTTGTATCCAAATGAAAACATTCTTCCAGAGAATATTTTTAAAAAAATGACTGAGAAGAAATCTGGGATATGTTTGATGCCAACTCTGCAAGAATGTTCCATCTTCAACAACAAAATGTTAGAGTTAGAAAATGAAGAGATTGTGAAACTGGAAGCAATAGATAAAATAGAGCATATGGGTGCAACAATTGTTTTGTCTGAAAATTTGAAAACTAAATTGGATTCATTGGAGAAAAGTATTTCAAAAACAGCTGGTTTTGAAAAGACTCTGAATGTGTGTTTAAATTGTCGTATCATTTTGAGAAGGAATTTAAATGTTGAAAGAGGTCTGGTAAATGGAGCAATGGGTTATGTTGTTGATTTTGTGAATTACAGAAATAGAGATGGAATTGAATTTTTAAAAATAAAATTTGATGGCATTGAACAAGTACAACAAATAAGTCGTTGTTCTGCTAGATTTTTACTTGTAAAAGACTTATATGTTCTCCGAAAACAGTTTCCTGTTTGTTTGGCGTATGCGGTGACAATTCATAAATCTCAAGGTTTAAGTGTAGATGGTGCTTTAGTGAACATTGGAAGATCTGTGTTTAAAGAGGGTATGGCATATGTGGCATTATCACGAGTCAGAACTTTATCAGGATTGTACTTGATTGCGTGTGATGAGACAAAGATTTCTGCAGATCTAGATTGTGTTAAAGAATACAATAGATTAAGAAGAGAATATGCTCCACATTTGCCTCAATATCCTCTGTTTGAAAAACGTGTGGTAGGCCGAAAAAGAAGAAATGAGGATAATTGTAGTGAGGTAGTTGCAAAAAGACAAAAAGTAGAGAAAACTGTAATTGAAAACAGGAAGAAAAAGAATTGTGGAGAAAATGTTGTTGGATTTCAGTTTGAAAATAGTTCTGGTGTCAACTGCTATTCTAATGTAGTGACTAATGTTGTTTTTTTTCTTAAAAGTTTACAAGAACAGATTGTTGAAAATCGGGATCAAAGATTGTGTGGTTTATTGAATTCTGTGTTTGAGAAATGTAGCAGTGGTACAGCACAAATAGAAAGTGTAACAGAAATTCGAAATATTTTAGATATGTGTTCTGGTCAAGATAAATTTTCACAGAACATTCAGCAGGATTGTCAGGAATTTTTAATGTATATGTTTGGTGTTTTGGAAGATGAAGGTGTAGATGTAGATAATCTTTTCAGTCTTTCTTATCAATGGCAGCATGACTGCCACAATTGTAGTTCATCAAGTACTACTAGAATAGACACTGAAAGATTTATATATTTGACTTTACCAGACTGTAAATCAGTGTCATTTAAAAATCTAGTTAAAGCAGCAGATCATAATATGGTGTGTACCCAATGTAACTATCCAATGGTATCCACATTATTTATACAAAGTTATGGTCAGTATATCATTTTAGTTTTCCAACGATGTAGACCTGATGGAACTAAATTGACAACTTCTATTAAAAATTTTGTAGCTTCTCAGTTATCAATTTCAGGAAGAACCTTTACAACTGAAGCTATTATTTATCATGATGGATCTTCGACAACCTCAGGACATTATACATGCTACTTAAAATCTGAAAATGGATGGAGTTACTGCAATGAATGAAATGAATGAAATGAAATGAAATGAAAAAGAATTTCTAAAGCGCATGGCTGCCCTTGAGCGTCCCAGCGCTACGTGTACACACAGACAGACCTCCTCTGAACCGCATCCCGAGAAGTTAGTCATTCTGGGGGAAAAGGAACGTTTTCAGAGATTTTCGGAATCTGGTCAAGTTAGGTTCTTTCCTCATTGATGTTGGGAGGGAGTTCCATAGCTGGCCCGCATTTATTGAGAAGCGGCGTCCTCCGGCCCTTGCTCTTTTTGCTCTCGGGATAGCTACCAGGTTTTCCTCGCCAGAGCGGAGCGTTCGTGATGATTTGTAAGGGCGGATCAGATCTCTGAGGATCGGAGGGCCTGTGCCTTGGAGGACTCTGAACACTGTACAGAGCGCTTTGAATTTCACTCTCGCTCTTATGGGCAGCCAATGGAGTGCTTTCAAGGCCGGTTTCGCTGACGTTCTTCTGGGTGTATTCGTCAGCAGTCTTGCGGCTGCATTCTGTGCCCTCTGGAGCACGTTCAGGGTGTATTCCGGTGCAGCCAGGAAAAGGGCGTTGTTATAATCCAGTCTTGACAAAATAAGGCCCTGTACCAGCAATTTCCTGGAGTCTAGTGGGAGTAAGGGCATAACTTTCCGTATTGAGCGGAGCAGCCCATAGCAACACCCTGCGTTTTTTTTCGCCTGAGTGTGCATCGACAGCTCCGGTTCAAGCCAGACGCCAAGACTTTTTATGGATCCCTTCGGGGTCGGAGGATCTCCTAAGCAGGCCGGCCACATACATTTGGGGAGGGAGGTGCAGAGATTTCCCAGCAACATCACCTCGGTTTTGGAGGCATTAAGCTTAAGTCTTGAGTCGGCCATCCATGCCATGATGTTGGTAAGGCAGGCGGCAAACTTCTCACCGTGGTTTTCTGCGAGCGAGAGCGAAACAATCAATTGGGTGTCATCCGCGTACGTTGCGAGTTTCACTCCAAAGGGTGCGACCTCCCCCTCCAGTGGAGCCATGTAGATGTTAAAAAGCGTAGGGCTCAGTGAAGAGCCCTGCGGGACACCACACTGAAGGGGGGTGGGCACTGATCTATTGTTGCCCTCGCACACTTGATATGTTCGATCACTCAAGAATGACGTTAGCCAGGTGAGCGCCAGGCCTCTTACTCCCAGCTCCTCCACCCGGTGGATCAAGATCTTGTGATCCACCGTGTCAAATGCCGCGCTCAGATCCAGGAGGACCAGGGCTGCTGATCCTCCTGAATCTAAGATGCACCTGCCCTCTTCTACCATGGTGATCAGCGCCGAGTCAGTGCCCTGACCGGGCCGAAAGCCAGTCTGGGTGTGCCGTAACAACTCGTTGGATTCCAAAAAGGATGAGAGTTGCCGGTTAACCCATTTCTCAGCGATCTTTCCCATCCCTGGCAGTAAGGAGATTGGCCGAAAGTTGGACAAATCGGCGGGGTCAAGGCCCGCTTTTTTTAGCAGGGCTTTTACTATAGCCTGCTTCCAACTGGGGGGGACCTTGGCGGCGGCAAAGGAAGCGTTGAGTAGATCTACTGCCGGACCCGCTATGACATCCGTAAACTGCTTTAGGATGTACATAGGCATGGGATCCGTCGGAGAGCCACTTTTTTGCGCGGCCAGCTCTTTACAGAAAGCTTCCCTAGTGATCGGGGCAAACTTGTCTAGCACAACTCTATCAGTGACCAGACAGCTCTCCCCTAAGGGCGGGCTCTGACGGGGCAAGGGGAGGCCGGCTATGATGTTTTGAATTTTCTGGTCAAAGTACTGGGCCAGAAGGTTACAGCGGTCCGTACTCCCCTCTGAGGGTTCTGGAGATACTGGAACTTTGAGCAGCTCTTTGAGAATTTTATAGGTTTCCCTTGAAGAACTGGCTGATGATTTTATCCTATTTTCAAGGTAGGCCGCTTTGGTGGCATTGCGTGCCACTTTATACGTTCTCATGGCTGCCCTGTACTCTTCTTTGGAGTTTCCTGCCCAGTTTTTCCGCCAGTCACGTTCTTTCTTTTTACAAATTTTTCTCAGAAGACCCAACTCTGGGGTGAACCATAAGGATTTGGGGCCCCCCGTCTTCCTGTTGGCTATTTTCAGGGGAAGTACCGCATCTAAGGCTGTGCTGAGCCATTCGCAGAAAGCCTCATCTGCCTCTATAGGATCCCCATTAAGCACCGGGATGGTATGTGTCAGCTTGCGTGTAAGATCGCTGACCGGGAGTTTCGACCAAACCCTTACTGGTACTTGTGCTGTGGCTGCCGGGGGAGGTGGGGGAGCTGTAACAAAACCCATTTGAAAGGGGATCAGGAAGTGATCAGTCCAAGGGAGAGGCAGGGACGGTGACATGGAGAGAAGGGGAAGATTAGAAAACACTGTATCCAATAAGTGGCCCTTGACGTGGGTGGGCTCCTGATTATGGAGGGTGATGTTCCCCAACCCAAGTTCGGATCTTAGGTCGTTTGCAACTTTATCCTCCGCTGAGTCGAAATGTAGGTTTAAATCTCCAAGCAGGAGAAAATTGGGTGCCGACGCTATTAGCATTGGGGCCTCTTCAAGCAGAGAGTTCACGAACTGCTTGATATTACCCGGAGGCCGGTAAATCAGCAGCCCCGACAGTGAGTCGTTGGGGGACAGTTGAATCTTAAATCTACAACTTTCCGCATCCTTGATAGACCCTTCAGCGGCCCTACATGTCAACGTGTCTCTATATATAATGGCCAGCCCGCCCCCTCTGCCTCGCGGTCTGTGCAGGCAGAAGATACAAAATCCGGGGGGAAGAGCGTTCGCCATGTCGAAGTCCGAACTGTCAGATGTCCATGTTTCCGACAAAAATAGCACATCAAGCTTATGATCCAAGATCAGATGGTGGATGTGTAAGGAGTGCCTAGGTAAAGATCTACAGTTCAGGAGGGCTAGTCGAAGTGGTTCCCTGGGGGGGGGAGCGTTGTGTGCCTCTTTACTTTCCGTAGTACATAGATCGCAGACTTTGAAAAGCACATCCATCCTCAATCTCCTCGGACAAAGGCAGGAGGCTTTGGGGCAGAGAGACAAAAGTTGTTCATGCGAGTATGTGAGAGGCCCTTGCTTTGCTTTGGGCAGCATGTCTGGCCCTAGGTCCGTACGGGCCCGGACGGGCCCAGACGGGCTTGCCTCTGGCGCGCCTCCGGCGCGCCATCGGCGCGCCCGCTGCGCCCGCCCGCTGCGCGGACGAGTGAGTGCGGCCATTTATGAAGCACGAGGGCCTGTGTTTGCCCTCCCACTAGAGCGCAAAATGCCCTCTTCCCAATCCAAGATGGCGGGACCTTCCGGTTTAGAATTTGGTTACCAGAGGTCATTCAGAGCCCAGAAACGGCTCGAAAATGCCCCCAACAGCTAATATGAGCAGGCGCTGTGACAAGGAGTGAATTTAAAAGTAAAACAAATTTTTTCTAACCAACTTCGAAAATAACTTTTTTAAAAGCAATTTCGGCTCAGTGATGCCGTGTAGTGCCCGGCTAAGCTCCCTGTGAGTGTCAGGGGAGCCGCCTATGTGTACAGGCTGCGCACGAGGTTTCTGCCTCAATTTATAGCACGAGGGCCTGTGTTTGCCCTCCCACTAGAGCGCAAAATGCCCTCTTCCCAATCCAAGATGGCGGGACCTTCCGGTTTAGAATTTGGTTACCAGAGGTCATTCAGAGCCCAGAAACGGCTCGAAAATGCCCCCAACAGCTAATATGAGCAGGCGCTGTGACAAGGAGTGAATTTAAAAGTAAAACAAATTTTTTCTAACCAACTTCGAAAATAACTTTTTTAAAAGCAATTTCGGCTCAGTGATGCCGTGTAGTGCCCGGCTAAGCTCCCTGTGAGTGTCAGGGGAGCCGCCTATGTGTACAGGCTGCGCACGAGGTTTCTGCCTCAATTTATAGCACGAGGGCCTGTGTTTGCCCTCCCACTAGAGCGCAAAATGCCCTCTTCCCAATCCAAGATGGCGGGACCTTCCGGTTTAGAATTTGGTTACCAGAGGTCATTCAGAGCCCAGAAACGGCTCGAAAATGCCCCCAACAGCTAATATGAGCAGGCGCTGTGACAAGGAGTGAATTTAAAAGTAAAACAAATTTTTTCTAACCAACTTCGAAAATAACTTTTTTAAAAGCAATTTCGGCTCAGTGATGCCGTGTAGTGCCCGGCTAAGCTCCCTGTGAGTGTCAGGGGAGCCGCCTATGTGTACAGGCTGCGCACGAGGTTTCTGCCTCAATTTATAGCACGAGGGCCTGTGTTTGCCCTCCCACTAGAGCGCAAAATGCCCTCTTCCCAATCCAAGATGGCGGGACCTTCCGGTTTAGAATTTGGTTACCAGAGGTCATTCAGAGCCCAGAAACGGCTCGAAAATGCCCCCAACAGCTAATATGAGCAGGCGCTGTGACAAGGAGTGAATTTAAAAGTAAAACAAATTTTTTCTAACCAACTTCGAAAATAACTTTTTTAAAAGCAATTTCGGCTCAGTGATGCCGTGTAGTGCCCGGCTAAGCTCCCTGTGAGTGTCAGGGGAGCCGCCTATGTGTACAGGCTGCGCACGAGGTTTCTGCCTCAATTTATAGCACGAGGGCCTGTGTTTGCCCTCCCACTAGAGCGCAAAATGCCCTCTTCCCAATCCAAGATGGCGGGACCTTCCGGTTTAGAATTTGGTTACCAGAGGTCATTCAGAGCCCAGAAACGGCTCGAAAATGCCCCCAACAGCTAATATGAGCAGGCGCTGTGACAAGGAGTGAATTTAAAAGTAAAACAAATTTTTTCTAACCAACTTCGAAAATAACTTTTTTAAAAGCAATTTCGGCTCAGTGATGCCGTGTAGTGCCCGGCTAAGCTCCCTGTGAGTGTCAGGGGAGCCGCCTATGTGTACAGGCTGCGCACGAGGTTTCTGCCTCAATTTATAGCACGAGGGCCTGTGTTTGCCCTCCCACTAGAGCGCAAAATGCCCTCTTCCCAATCCAAGATGGCGGGACCTTCCGGTTTAGAATTTGGTTACCAGAGGTCATTCAGAGCCCAGAAACGGCTCGAAAATGCCCCCAACAGCTAATATGAGCAGGCGCTGTGACAAGGAGTGAATTTAAAAGTAAAACAAATTTTTTCTAACCAACTTCGAAAATAACTTTTTTAAAAGCAATTTCGGCTCAGTGATGCCGTGTAGTGCCCGGCTAAGCTCCCTGTGAGTGTCAGGGGAGCCGCCTATGTGTACAGGCTGCGCACGAGGTTTCTGCCTCAATTTATAGCACGAGGGCCTGTGTTTGCCCTCCCACTAGAGCGCAAAATGCCCTCTTCCCAATCCAAGATGGCGGGACCTTCCGGTTTAGAATTTGGTTACCAGAGGTCATTCAGAGCCCAGAAACGGCTCGAAAATGCCCCCAACAGCTAATATGAGCAGGCGCTGTGACAAGGAGTGAATTTAAAAGTAAAACAAATTTTTTCTAACCAACTTCGAAAATAACTTTTTTAAAAGCAATTTCGGCTCAGTGATGCCGTGTAGTGCCCGGCTAAGCTCCCTGTGAGTGTCAGGGGAGCCGCCTATGTGTACAGGCTGCGCACGAGGTTTCTGCCTCAATTTATAGCACGAGGGCCTGTGTTTGCCCTCCCACTAGAGCGCAAAATGCCCTCTTCCCAATCCAAGATGGCGGGACCTTCCGGTTTAGAATTTGGTTACCAGAGGTCATTCAGAGCCCAGAAACGGCTCGAAAATGCCCCCAACAGCTAATATGAGCAGGCGCTGTGACAAGGAGTGAATTTAAAAGTAAAACAAATTTTTTCTAACCAACTTCGAAAATAACTTTTTTAAAAGCAATTTCGGCTCAGTGATGCCGTGTAGTGCCCGGCTAAGCTCCCTGTGAGTGTCAGGGGAGCCGCCTATGTGTACAGGCTGCGCACGAGGTTTCTGCCTCAATTTATAGCACAAGGGCCTGTGTTTGCCCTCCCACTAGAGCGCAAAATGCCCTCTTCCCAATCCAAGATGGCGGGACCTTCCGGTTTAGAATTTGGTTACCAGAGGTCATTCAGAGCCCAGAAACGGCTCGAAAATGCCCCCAACAGCTAATATGAGCAGGCGCTGTGACAAGGAGTGAATTTAAAAGTAAAACAAATTTTTTCTAACCAACTTCGAAAATAACTTTTTTAAAAGCAATTTCGGCTCAGTGATGCCGTGTAGTGCCCGGCTAAGCTCCCTGTGAGTGTCAGGGGAGCCGCCTATGTTTGCCTTATGCCTTATGACTCTACAAATTCTTATCTAGTGTTTTTAAAACCAAAGTTTAGTAAAGGGAATTGGCCTTTGAAGACGGGAATAGATAATAAAAGTTAGTTAGTTAGTTAGTTAATCTAATATTTTAAATTATTTATCTCATGTAGATACTTTAAGTGGATCTCAAAGTAAAAAATACTGATATATCTGACACAAATTGGCCGTGAGGAAAGTGTAAGATATGATGTTGTTAAATCTTTTTTCATAGGAAGTCGATGAAATGGAAGTTATAGAGCACAGCACACTTTTTTTCCACCAAAAGGACCTTCACTATCTGCAATTTGGCCTCATGGAAAAGTAAGTGAATCAAAGATTAGTGTACATATATGAGATGTATGTTTGAATGGGTTTTTTTAAACACAATCTTTTAGATTGTTTTTTTTTTTTCCCGCTGTTATATGATGAAGACTTTGATCTCACTAATTTAAGTGAAATTCAATATATTCTGAGAACAGCAAAAATAAATAATGTAACATATTGTAGAAGTTATTGTGTAGTTTGCATTGTGTAATTTATATTGTGTTCACATTGTCTTACACTCATTTTCTTTTTCACCCTTATTTACCTTTCTTTACTAATTTACACTCTTTTTTCATCGCTGTTTCTTTAGTGCACTTCATTCACAACTTCTCAATCTAATAGGAACTGTCTGCATTTCCTCTGTTCCTTCCACCACTTTTTATCTTTTTCATATTCTCTCAGTACCACTGCTTTATTTTCCTAACCCTCTCTTTCTTTTTCTCCATTTTTTTTTCTTTTGCACTCATTGTACTGTAGTTCACTTAGTTCTTCCTTTTGTTTTTCTGTGTACTTACTCTGTCACTCCTGTTTTATCCATCGTTCTATAATAACCTCATTCCTTTCATCCCTTCACTCTGTGACTTCACTTCACTCACTCTCAATCATCTTCTATTCCTCTTTTTTATTTATAGTTTCTCAATCAGACTTCTCTCCTTTTCACTCATTTTTCTTTTATTTCCTTATCTTTACTGATTTTGTTTTGATATCTTACATTCTTTTAGTATCTTATTTATCTTTAGGAATTTGTTTTCTTTCTATTTCTTTTTCCTTTTTTTTTCTCTTTCTACATTACTTTCTTTCTGTTTTTGTATCCTTCACTATTGCTTCATTTCTTAGTAAACTTTTGTAGATTTTTAAACCTCATGAACTGTTGCTTCTATTTTATTATATATTTTTAAGTAATTATAACGTGTTTTTTCTTTTATCTTTCACAGATACAAGTTTGCATTGATTATATGGTAAGTGTGTTTACAAAATCTTTTTTGTTATCACCTTTGGTTTTATTTTCACTATTTTTCTCTCACCCTACCTCACCCCTGTTTCCTTACTTTGCTTTTCTCACTTATTCTTTTCTTCCATGTTTACTTCCTACCACATTCAACTTCTTTCAGTACCTCTGTCTATGCACACTCCTTCACTTACCTTTTTTACTGGTTCACTTAGTCCCTTTGTGACACTCCTTCTTTTACTCTCTTTCTTCTTTCGCTCTATTATTCCCCATGTCTTACCCTTATTCACTTACATGTACCCTGTTTCACCCCTCTTTGCTTATATTCACTGCTATTTACTTTCCCTCCATCACTACTATTCCTTTCCTCTCATTCCGTCACTACCTGTCATTCACATGCTTAACTGTCCTTCCTTTTACTTTCATCATCCATTTACATTCTCCCAGAACCTCTGCTTTAGTCTTCTTCCTATTTCTTCTCTTCTTTTGCTCCCTTATTCATTTTTCTTTTCTCAGTTACTTCCACTTACACTTTTTATCTGTCTTACTATCTATTACACAGTCCCTCTGTGTTCCTCCCTGTAGTTCTCTTTCTCTTAACACCACTCTCTCTGTCCCCATTCCTTATGGTCACTCCTTCATTAATTTTTTTTTCTTTTTTTTTGTTGGAGCGCTGACGGTACGCGCACCAGGGCGTTCACTGGTGCGCGCACCGGGAGCGCTCCAAAGTCACATTTTTAAAAAAAAAGTAAAATACTCTTTTAAAATAAAAATAGTATCTTAATATACATTATAGGGTTCATTTTTAGAAAAACATACCTTTCTCAGCTAAAGACATTTGCGAAAAAATAAGCTTAGAAATTCAATAAAAAGTACATAGGTATGAAGCCCTACAAAAAGTTAAAAATTAGCATTAAAAAAACCTATGAAATTCACTGAAAAAACCATAGGTTTCACACCAGTTATAGTTAGGAATTAGCATTTAAAAAACCTATGAAATTCACTGAAAAAACCATAGGTTTCACACCAGTTATAGTTAGGAATTAGCATTTAAAAAACCTATGAAATTCACTGAAAAAACCATAGGTTTCACACCAGTTATAGTTAGCTGGAAATTTAACTGATATAAAACCATTGAAATTCCCACGTTATAGTTAGTCGGACTCACTATAACTTGCGCGTGCAATGCACTGCTGATGACATCACATATTACATCACTCATGACATGGTCAGTGACATCACTCATGACATCACTGATGACACCATCCTTGTGACACAGTGACAGACCTCCTCTCACTGTAAAGTAACCTTTGAAACACATATTGAAAAATAGAAACTAACATTTTCAAAAAATTGCATATACCCATACCAGTTACAACAACCAATTCAGTAATTTCACCATCTATATACAAATTCATACATTCACCAACAGTTTTATGTATTCACTCATACATATACTCATTCATTATATGTAGTGATACCCCTATTCATTCTGTTACACACTGACAGTCATCAAAAACTTACTCATACATATACTCACACATGCAAATAAACTAATAAACATCCATTTATTTGCATATACAACTATACACACATTAGCACATTACTTCTAAGGAAACTTACACATACTTACTCTCTTAAACAATGACTTACAGAAACACATACTTATTTAAACAGGAACTCTTTCAATCTCTCACTCTCACATATACTTACTTATATACATCAATGCTCATATATACAAGATTAAAACATATGTAGTTACTCATAAAGAAACTAGTGAGAGAGGCATTCACTCACTAACACACACATATACACACTCATCCACCCATACAGTCCTGCTAATATGCTGTCTTCAAAACACATATAAATAATGAGTTTTGCATTCATGCATCTATGTGGTAAGTAACACCCCACCAAACCATACAGAGACTCATACTGATACTAAAAAAACATCTAATAACCCATATACACACACATGTAGCTACTCACCAACCCATGCAGCCACTTGTACACAAAGTAAAACACTGATACATATATTTAAATATTTAAACATTACTCGCTAATATATGTATTCACTAAGATACACTTAATAAGCCAGTTAACCAATCAATTTTTTTTAAAAAAACATCCATTTAGACACTTATTTAAACATTTATTCTTCCATCGACCTTAACATATACATATATAAAATATATTTATTTTTCAGAAAGATACACATTCACTGGACGATGTCATCAGTGATGTCATTTGAGATGTCATCAGTGATGTCATGAGTGATGTCACTGACCATGTCATGAGTGATGTAATATGTGATGTCATCAGCAGTGCATTGCACGCGCAAGTTATAGTGAGTCCGACTAA
The DNA here is from genome assembly GCF_964263255.1 of Lissotriton vulgaris. Lineage (NCBI taxonomy): Eukaryota > Metazoa > Chordata > Amphibia > Caudata > Salamandridae > Lissotriton > Lissotriton vulgaris. The sequence continues at coordinate 561,110,950 of NC_141685.1, read as the reverse complement.
CTATAACGTGGGAATTTCAATGGTTTTATATCAGTTAAATTTCCAGCTAACTATAACTGGTGTGAAACCTATGGTTTTTTCAGTGAATTTAATAGGTTTTTTAAATGCTAATTCCTAACTATAACTGGTGTGAAACCTATGGTTTTTTCAGTGAATATATATATATATAGTTAGGAATTCGCATTTACAAAACCTTATTTTACTCACACAAAACCATTGAAATTCCATATATAGTTAGTTGCACTAACTATATATCGCGCACCCGCAATCCACTGCTGATGATGTCACATATTACATCATTCATGACATGGTCAGTGACATCACTGATGACATCACTGATGACATCTCAAATGACATCACTGATGACATCTTAAATGACATCACTGATGACATCACTGATGACATCTCATTTGACATTACTGATCACATCACTGATGATATCATTCATGTGATAATACGATGAACCTCTTCAGACTCTAATATAACCTTAGATACAATCAGTGTAAACAGACACTCACAGACTGTCACTCATCCATGGAGTTACTCACACACCTAGTCAGTCATGCAAAGAATCAATCACACCTCCATTTCCTCAACTATACAGTTATACAAACTTTACTTATTCAAACATATACTAACACATATTTACTCTCTGATACAATCCCTGATACAAGTTCACAATGATCCATACAGCCACTCACACATTCACTGGCTCTTATGCACAGTTATTTATATATGTCAACTCTCACATGTACTGTGTTTTACATATGTACTTACTTTGACATGTAGCACTAAGATATCCATTCACTCACCAATACACTCATGCACACAGTCAACCGCCCATACAGCTGTTTCCACATGCACTTTTGAAACCATACATCTCGTGAATCAACTGCTCACACATCTATGCACAGAGTCATACACCTCCCAGCCACCCACACACACACTCAGTCTCCCATACAAATACTTGGGCAACCAATCAATAACCCATATAGTTACTCATATAGCTACTTATCAACACATGCAACAGTTTACAGAACAACAGACATAATGATGCACAAATTAAGACAGTTTAGTCACTAACCCATGCACTCAGTGAGACACATTTAATCACTCACTCAAACAGTCAGTCATGCACCTACTAAATCCTTCATCCAGACACTTATACATCCACTCATTCTTCAATATGTAAGACATATTTTAACTTTACAGAAACATACAGTCACTGGATGTTGTCATCAGTGATGTCATCAGTGATGTCATTTGAGATGTCATCAGTGATGTCATCAGTGATGTCACTGACCATGTCATGAATGATGTAATATGTGACATCATCAGCAGTGGATTGCGGGTGCGCGATATATAGTTAGTGCAAATAACTATATATGGAATTTCAATGGTTTTGTGTGAGTAAAATAAGGTTTTGTAAATGCGAATTCCTAACTATATATGGTCTATAACCTATGGTTTTTTCAGTGAATTTTCAAGGTTTTGTAAATGCTAATTCCTAACTATATATGGTCTATAACCTATGGTTTTTTCAGTGAATTTTCAAGGTTTTGTAAATGCTAATTCCTAACTATATATGGTCTATAACCTATGGTTTTTTCAGTGAATATATATATATACATACATATATAAACATATATCATCTGTATATCTATATAAATACAAACATAAATGCATGCATACATATACTTATATGCATACAGATGCATGTTATTTACATGAAAGTTGAAAAAACACTAATAAAAGCAAAGCTAAAAAGCCACCTCATTACAAACAGAATGGCTTTAACTTAAACGAGGGCGAGATCTATTGCATTTTCAATGCTTGTTTACTTTGGTTCCATCAAGAAGGCATTCAGATGTGTCACACATTTGCCATAAATTCTGAATGTTAGCACTCTAGTTGCACATTAGATCACTGTAGTAAAGCTACTGCTCACCAGGGACGTCTGCTGCTGGTATTCAAAGTGCATGTTTCAGTCTGCATGTCAGATTTTTTTTAATGAAATAGAAGAGGATTTGAGAAGTCACTCAAAATGATCCCTAATTTTTCTTTCTGAAGCACTAATCATACTTTCTATGGCAAAATTAACCCCCTCATGTTGTTCCTTTTTAAATTGAGTGTTTTCAGACTTACCACTTCATTCCAATCAAGATGGCTTCTGGTGTGCCATACTTTTGTCATAAGTAAGACTGTTAGCGCTCTAGTTGTTCTTTAGAACACTTTGGGACATTCTGTCATTGGGCTATACTTGGGGTACATCTGGGTGATATTTGGGCTACATTTAGGCTCTTTTGTCTCTGGTGGCCATCTTGGGAGACTGTATGTCAGAATTTTTTAATGAAATTGAAGAGGGTTTGAGAAGTCACTCAAAATGTGCCCTAATTTTTCTTTCTGCAGCACTAATCATAATTCATATGGCACAATATACCCCCTCATTTTGTTCCTTTTTAAATTAAATGTTTTAAGAGTTACCACTTTATTCCAATCAAGATGGCTTCAGGTGTGCCATACCTTTGTAATAAGTAGGACTGTTAGCGCTCTAGTTGTTCTTTAGAAAACTCTGGGACATTCTGTCATTGGGCTATACTTGGGCTACATCTGGGTGATATTTGGGCTACATTTGGGCTCTTTTGTCTCTGGTGGTCATTTTGGGAGACTGCATGTCAGAATTTTTTAATGAAATAGAAGAGGATTTGAAAAGTCACTCAAAATGTGCCCTAATTTTTCTTTCTGCAGCACTAATAATACCTTCTATTGCATAATATACCCCCTCATTTTGTTCCTTTTTAAATTAAATGTTTTAAGAGTTACCACTTTATTCCCATCACGATGGCTCCAGGTGTGCTATACCTTTGTAATAAGTAGGACTGTTAGCGCTCTAGTTGTTCTTTAGAACACTCTGGGACATTCTGTCATTGGGCTATACTTGGGCTACATCTGGGTGATATTTGGGCTACATTTGGGCTCTTTTGTCTCTGGTGGCCATTTTGGGAGACTGCATGTCAGAATGTTTTGGAAATAGAAAAGGATTTGAGAAGTCACTCAAAATGTGCCCTAATTTTTCATTCTGCAGCACTAATCATACTTTCTATGGCAAAATATACCCCCTCATGTTGTTTCTTTTTAAATTAAATGTTTTAAGAGTTACCACTTTATTCCAATCAAGATGACTTCAGGTGTGCCATACCTTTGTAATAAGTAGGACTGTTAGTGCTCTAGTTGTTCTTTAGAACACTCTGGGACATTCTGTCATTGGGCTATACTTGGGCTACATCTGGGTGATATTTGGGCTACATTTGGGCTCTTTTGTCTCTGGTGGCCATTTTGGGAGACTGCATGTCAGAATGTTTTGGAAATAGAAAAGGATTTGAGAAGTCACTCAAAATGTGCCCTAATTTTTCATTCTGCAGCACTAATCATACTTTCTATGGCAAAATATACCCCCTCATGTTGTTTCTTTTTAAATTAAATGTTTTAAGAGTTACCACTTTATTCCAATCAAGATGGCTTCAGGTGTGCCATACCTTTGTAATAAGTAGGACTGTTAGCGCTCTAGTTGTTCTTTAGAACACTCTGGGACATTCTGTCATTGGGCTATACTTGGGCTACATCTGGGTGATATTTGGGCTACATTTGGGCTCTTTTGTCTCTGGTGGCCATTTTGGGAGACTGCATGTCAGAATGTTTTAATGAAATAGAAAAGGATTTGAGAAGTCACTCAAAATGTGCCCTAATTTTTCATTCTGCAGCACTAATCATACTTTCTATGGCAAAATATATCCCCTCATGTTGTTTCTTTTTAAATTAAATGTTTTAAGAGTTACCACTTTATTCCAATCAAGATGGCTTCAGGTGTGCCATACCTTTGTAATAAGTAGGACTGTTAGCGCTCTAGTTGTTCTTTAGAACACTCTAGGAGGCTGCAGTAGAACACAAAGGAATCAACTGACAGTCTCTGTCCTTGTTGGATGTACATGTTTTACTGAGAATGTCAGACTTCATTTTCACATGACTGAGAAAGATAATGTGAATTTACAGAAAATATGCGTTCAGTTTAGCTTATAGATCCCCTTCCAAACCACTGTGGGAAAATCATGAGATATTAGTTTTCTTTCAAACAATATTCATGATATCACAGCAGAAGGTTTTTTCACATGGTAAAATCACCTTAGAACCCACCACAATTCCTAAAACGAGTATGGTACCATCAACAAATGATTTATAATGTAACTAAAGTCCTAAAACCCTCTATTAACTACAATGCTTTTTAATGAGGTGCTATCATGTATATTGGTCCCAAGATGGCTGCCAACACTTCTTGGATGAAGTGCTGACAGCCAATCAGATCAGATGTGTGGTTAGGCTCCGCCCAGATATATATCTTTTTTTGAACCTAAATTACTCAAAATCCACTGGAGCACATATATTGAGACCTAGCAAAGGCACATCGGGCTAACAGTCCCTACAATTTTGCCAAGTTTCGTGCAAATCCATTCAGTCGTTCGAGCTAAAAGTGAGGCCAACTGCCCTATGGAAATGAACATTGGAAAAACGTGTTTTGGGACCCCCCTTTTTTCTCAGCCCCCCCTTGATGAAACCCCCCCAAATTGTCAGGGGCTGCTCAGAAACAAAATGTTCCATTTTCCTGAAAATTTCAGCCAATTCCGTCCACAAACGCCAAAGTTATTAGACATAGAATTTTCAAAAATCCCATAGAGAAAAAATCCTAACTATATATACCTACTGGCGACCGCCAGTAGGTAATGTATATATATATGTATATATATATATATTCCACCCTATGCCACTCCACTCATTGCTATTCCACTGTATACCAATCCACTCAATGCCACTATGCCACTCCTCTCTACGCCACTCCATTTTAATTTTACACTCTACTTTACACCTCTCCACTCTATGGCAATGCACTCTGTACTATTCTATGTGATTCCACTCTATGCCACACCACTCTACACCACTCCAATCTACACTAGTCCACTCTATGCAACTCCACTCTATGCCACTCCACTCCACACCATTCTACAGTATGCTACTCCCCTCTGCACAGCTCCACTCTTCCCACTCCACTCTATTTCACTGTATGTTACTTGACTCTACTCAACTCGGCTCTACGCTACTCCTGTCTTTCTCCTATTCCACTCTACTCTATGATATTTCAATCTACGCTGCTTCATTGTACACCACAGTGAAGTAGTGTGGCTCACTGGTTAGAGGCGGCAGACCCGAGAGCAGAGGACGGCCTGGGACCAGGGTTCGATTCCCGGCGCGGCAGGTTTCTGGACCAGGGTCAGCGGACTCGATAATTCTCTCGCCTCGGTGCCCACTCTGATCAGCGTTCACACTCGGCAACTCTGGGCATTAGCTTGCCTCATCTTCACTAACGGCCCCACCAGACCGCCGGGGATGCCTGGTCTCACCCTGGAGATACCCATTAAGGGACCATCTCTCAGGGAAGCCAGGAAGGGTTTCGCAGCGGTCGAAGCGCCTTGGGACCCTCCGGGTAAGTAGTGCGCTATATAAATGCCTATACATACATACACATACACCATTCCACTCTATGCCACTCCACTCTAGGCCACTCCGCACCATTCAACTCTATGCTAGTCTATGCAGCTCCACTCTATGTTATTCAACTCTATGTCACTCTACTCTATGCGATTCCACTTCCACTCTATGGAACTCAACTCTACGCTAGTCTATGCCACTCCACTCTATGATATTCGACTCCCCTTTACACCACTCCATTCTATGGCAATTGACTCTACTCTATTCCATTTCACTCTATGTCACACCACTGTACGCCACTCCACTCTACGCCACGTTACTCTATGCCATTCCACTCTACACCTATTCCACCCTGCCCCACTCCACTTTGAGCTACTCAACTATACACTATTCATCTCCAACCTGCCCTCTATGCCACTCCACTCTTTGCCAATGCATGTCACTTCACTCTATACTAACCACTCTACACTACTCTACTGTGTGCCACTCCACTCTGTGCTACTCCACTCTACACTATTCTACTTTATGTCACTTGACTGCATGCTACTCCACGCCCCTCTACTGCATGCCACTTATAGTCTACCCAACATTGTATGCCACGCTAGTCTAAGCTACTCAACTCAATGCCACTCCATACTATGCCACTCCATACTATGCCACTCTAGTATGTACGCCTTTCCACTCTACGCTATTCCACTCTATGTTACTCCTCTTCGTCACAACAATGTAAGCCACTCCATTCTACACTATTCCACTCTACACCAATGCATTTTACACCACTTCACTCTACACCACCCCTCAATATGCCTGTTCACTCTACACCACTCCACTCAACTCAATACCACTCCACTTTCCGCCACACCCCTCTTCGCCACTCCACTCTACGCTATTCAACTCTATGCCACTCCACATTATGCCACTTTATTGTACCCCACTCCACTCTATGCAACTCCACTCTATGCCACTCCTCTCGATGCCATTGCACTCTACACCACTCAACTCTACGCCACTCAAAGTGGCTCCACTATACTGCATTCTACTGTACAGCACTCCTGTGCACGTCACTCCACTCTATGCTATTTTACTCTTTGCCACTCCACTCTATGCTACTGCACTCTATGCCACTCCACCTTATACCACTCGACTATTCTCAAGTCCAACCTATGGTATTCCACTATACACCACTCCACTCTACGCCACTCCACTGTAAGGTATTCCACTGTACTTCCCTTCACTCTATGCTACTCCATTCTGTGACACTCTACTATACGACACTATTCGCTCCTCCAATCACTCTATGACCCTCCACTTAACAACACTCCACTCAATATCACTTCACTCTGAGATTTAAAACACTTATATATTAAACAATAAAACCATTGAAATTAAAAGAAACCCAAAGGTTAAAGCTTAGTTATAGTGATTAAAACTGTATTTATTCTTTCTGTACAGATCAAACTTACAATAAACAATTATTAGAAATTCTCAAGTTATAGTTATACCATACATTTATAATTTATGCACAACCTTCAATTACTATAACTTGTGCACCTCCATACAGTGTGTTCTCAACTTGTTAGCCAGAATACATAAACTATAACTCGCCACCCTACCATGCATAGTGCTCTCATTTTTTGTAATTTCACATATCAAAGTGTTGTTATCGATACTATGATTTCACAAGTATTACTGATGTAGTATGAAAGGGTATAAGCAGCGAATTGTAAAGGTGAATTATAGTTAATATACTCAGGCTGGAGTTTGTATATATATAATTTGGGTTCTGGAAGGGAAGCTTTAAAGTATAGTGTGATAACCATAACTTGCATACCCGCCGTGCACATTTTTTTCATTAAAAGTGTTACTGCAAATATTACATAACTATTATCAATAAAGTTATGCATAGCGAAGGCGCAGGTTATAGTTACCTTATAGAGCGAGTTATAGTTATTTGTGATAACGATGAATTTACCGGTGGCGGTGGTGTTACCATAGGGTGTGTTTTTGTGTTGCTAATTACTTTGGCACCGTTTGACAAATCTTTACAACACCTTCCCAAAAAGTGGGGGTTTTAAGCTAGTTTGCCTTGTGTTGGGATAATCCATCAAGAGGGTCTCAATATTCAAAACCCTATGCATTTCCCCTAAATGTTCTTTAAGAAGCACTATCCTAAAAACTGCTGAGAAGAATTACACCAAATTTGGCAAGAAACTATATCTTGGGCTTTAGTTTGTGCATTATATGATTTGGTGTAAATCCATTCACTAAGGTTAAAAAAAAATTGTATATCTGGATAGTTGGGTTCAAAGGACTCTCGCGAGAGTCCCTCAAACCCAATTTTAAAACCCAATTTTAAAATAAAGATCCTACTGATTGGCCCTGTTGTTTTCCCCTCTACACTTTTTCATGATATTGCTTCTGTCCAGAGGGAGAGAGCATAAATTGCTGCTCCCTCCGGGCGGGAGCAATTCCGGCTCCTGCATCATGTAGAGAGATGGCTGGGGCCCTGGGGCTTCCCTTGCTTCACTCAGCATGCGGCTGATTGGTGGGTGCCCCAGGTAGGCACCCACCTCTGGCCCCAGCAGATGGGGTCCTCAGGGCCGAAGAGGGCTACGGAGGAGGTTGAATGTCCGTCCCCTTTTTTAATTGCATTTGACACAGGGGGATGGATACCCCATGACACAATGATGCTTGGGGATGGGGACTGCACAGCCTCCTCACCATATTAATTTCATTTTGCCCTGGGGGTGGGGTTCTTGGTGCCTAATGAGGCTCAGGCATAGGTGCAGCATGGACCCCTCCCCTTAATTTTGGCAATTGGCCTTGGATGATGGGGTCCTTTTAAGGCTTCAGGGAGGGGGTCATGTGTTCGCCTCTCCTTAAACTAAGACATGGCCTGGGGGTGGAGTCCCCAGGGCCTATTTGGGTTTGGCAGGTAGTGCTACATGCCCTCCTCCCCAAATAAATGGTATTTAGCCCAGAAGATGGTGTCCACGGGATCTCTTAAGGCTTGGGGAGGGGTAGACACTCTCTCCCCGCTCCTATATTTTAAATATGGTCCTGAGGGATGGGCTCCCTGTAGCCTCTTAATCCTCGATGAGGGCCGCCTCACACCCTCCTCCTCTATAGTTAAAATATGCCCTTAGGGACCGAGGTCCTACGGCCCATTTGGGCTTGTGGAGGGGGACCATGCACCCCATCAAGTAAAAGTATTTGACCCCTAGGAATGAGGTCTCCAGAGCTTCTTAAGCCTTGGAGAGGGGGACTATGTGCCCCCAACTCTACAATTAAAGTATTGCCCAAGGGGATTGGATCCCAAGGCCCATTTGGGCTAGGGGAGTGGGGATAAATGCCTCTGTTCCGTAATGCTAATGTATTTGACCCTGAATAGCGGGTTTCCCGGGGTCTTTTAGGGCTGGGGCAGGGGGACCACTCGTCTCTCTCCCCTAATAATATATTTTTTGCCAAGAGATGGGTCCCAGGGACAGTACTGGCTTTCAAAGGTGGGGCTGCGTGAACTCCTCCTCTTTTTGAAAACAAAGGGCCCGGGAAGCCCAGGGATAAAATTGGCTCAGGAGGGGGCTGCGTGCTCCCCTCCACTGTTGGGGTGTTTTCCAAAGACAGGGTGCAGCATGGGGTTGCTTGACTGAGAGGAGTTAAGTTCAGGGTCTGACAGCAGGTTATGCCATGCAACCAACCTCCTGCCACGCACGGCCAAAGGTTGGCTTCACATATTGTAATAAAATGCTATTTTACGTTAAAATAAATCAAAATTCACTCAAAAAATCAAAGGTTAAAGTGACGTTATAGTTAGATGTGATAAAAGGATCTTATTTTCTGAACAAAGGTTAAAGTAACGTTATGAGTAGGTGAGTATGTTAGTCCCAACATAACGTTTTGAGCTAAACACAAAACACAGAAATTTACCAGTTATAGTCAGCAGAGCAAACTATAACCTCCATCCCCATGTACTGTTCATGACTTTATATAATATATCCCTCATGACATGTTCTATGACATGATTTATGACATCACTGATGACATCTCAAATTTTCTGTATATATATAAATATTCACTGAAAAAAACATAGGTTGGACATTTCATTCGTACAAAACCATAGAAAGTCCCCTGTAATAGTTAGTTCAGCTACTTAAAACTCGCTCGCCTGCAATGCACTGCTGATGACGTCACATATTACATCACTTATGACATGGTCAGTGACATCACTCATGATATCACTGATGACATCTCAAATGACATCACTGATGACATCATCCTTGTGATAGAGTGGCAGACCTCCTCTCAACCTAATGTAACCTTTGACACACATACTCAAAAATACAAACTAACATTTTAAAAACAATGGACATACCAATACCAGTTGCAACACACCTATTCAGTAATTCCTAGATCTACACACACATCCACTCATTCATCAACAGTAGCTATACAGTCACTCATAAATGCACTCGCTAATCATATGTACTCATACACCTATACATCCTGTTACACACCACCACTCATCTATTGAGTTACTCACACACATAGTCACACATTCAAACAAAGTATCAAACATCTATTTACTTGCATATTCAGTTATACACACACACTACAACACTTACTTCTACTGAAATCTACACATACTTACTCTCTTAACTAATCGCAAATAGAAACACCTACTTATTTGTACAGGAACTCTTCCAATCTCTCACTCTCACATATACTCACTTATATACACCAATACTCACATATACTAGTATGAAACATATGTAGTTACTCATAAAGACACTATTGAGACAGTCATTCACTCACTAACACACCCATACACACATTCATCCACCTATACAGTCCTGCACACATGCTGTCTTCAACACATACAAACAGTGAGTCACTCATTCATGCATCTATGCACTAAGTAATACCCCCCACCGAACCATACAGACACTCAGACACTCATACTAATACTCAAAAAAACAACTAATAACCCATATAGACACTCATGTAGCTACTCACCAACCCATGCAGCCACGTACACACAAAGTGAGAGACTGATACCGATATTTACATACTTTAACATTACTCACTAACCCATATATTCACTAAGATACACTCAGTCAGTTATACAATCAATTTTACAAAAAGAATCATCCATTTAGACACTTATAATACCTATTTATTCTTCCATCGACCTTGAGATATACATATATAAAACATATTTAATTTTCAGAAAAACCCACATTGACTGGATGATGTCATCAGTGATGTCATTTGAGATGCCATCAGTGATGTCATGAGTGATTTCACTGACCATGTCATGAGTGATGTAATATGTGACATCATCAGCAGTGCATTGGGGCGCGCGAGTTATAGTTAGCTGAACTAACTATAACGGGGTAATTTCTATGGTTTTGTACGAGTGAAATGTCCAACTAGCTATAACGCCCCTGAAACTTATTTCTTCTTCAGTGAATTTCTAAGGTTTTTATATGCTAATTTCTAACTATATCGTGCCTGAATCCTATGTTTTTTTCAGTGAATATATATATAGTTATTATACCATGTATACATGTGAAAATGTCTTGGTCCGCCTGTTTGCCTTCAGCATGCTAACGAGGTCCTCTTATGGCTCAGATGACATCATACGGTGTCACGAGCAGAGCTTTGCTATTATGACGTCGTCATCGATGTGGGAAAGCTAGGAAAGAATTTCTGTGGAATGTTGGTGCAGGGGATATTCACCTATGTGTTCAGGCTAGTCTTTGGGAGCAACTGTTTATGTTGCCACTCCAGAAACCAAAACCAGTGATCCGAGGGAAGAGGCCCTGCAGGCGGCACACGAGGTGGAGTGCCCAGTTGTCTGCACCAGCAGGGCAGCGAAGTGACAAGCACCACAACCCACAAGAAAGGTAAGAAGGACACTGAATAACACAGTATCTTCTCATTGTATCTGTCAGAAACAACAAAGTTAAAATGCCCTAGTACCAAAATGTAGAATTAGTGCTACAATGGTCTTCAAGAGGACCTGCAATGCCGCTTCTGCATCTCGTACCCTGGAGGCGGCACCTGGGTCACGTGGTACGGTCATATTGGGGTGGGACGCACACTCGTTGACCTCTCATGGCACTGCTCCACACTTTAAGGAGGACACTTTCCATTAGCAATGTTTTCTGATGAAGTGTCACGCCAGCCCTGTCCAACAATAGAACTCCTTTAGATCTAAATAGACTCATCCACTCTCTCACCGGAAGTGAAACCAGGTCACCGGGACACTTTCACAATACAACAGCCTGGAATGCACTTTTCCGTTAAAAAAACACATTCTTCCCCCTAATTAATCAAATAAACGTCTCACTGAAGAATAGGGTCCAGCTTCGATTGGTAAACAGCTGTTGCAACAACTTTTTTACTTCGCAATACCATTACAACGCATACATTACCACGCATGCGTTGTTCATCGCAAAGTCATTACTACACATTTTTTTTAGAACGCATGGTCATTTACCATGCATACCTTTACACCAAATTTTGTTCTAAAAGTATGTATGGTAAATGATCATGCTTTGTAAAAAACATGTAGACAATCCACGTCATTGTAAGGAAACAGAGGCTGTTCCGTTTCCTCACAACAATGTGAACCGCCCCTCAGAGACAACAAGAAGCAGGTACCATGAGGAGAGAGGAACCACGAGGAGTGAGAGGTAAGGGGGATTAGGCATGGGGTGGGGGTTTCTTTTCAAGGGTTTAGGATATCGCAGTGGTGTTTGGGCAGTGTAGAGGGTCGTGCTGGGGATAGTGTTTTTGGGTTTAGGGTAGTGCAGTGGTGATTGGGTAGTGTGGATGGTCGTGCTAGGGGGAGTGTTTTAGGGTTTAGCGGAGTGCAGTAGTTTAGGGGCTCATGCTGGGGATAGTGTTTTAAGGTTTAAGTAGTGCAGTGGTGTTTGGGTAGTGTAGGGGGTCATGCTGGCGGTAGTGTTTTAGGGTTTAGGGTAGTGCAATAGTGTAGGAGGTCATGCTGGGGGAAGTGTTTTAGGATTCAGGGTAGTGCAGTTGTGTTTGAGTAGTGTTGGAGGTCATGCTGGTGGTAGTGTTTTAGGGTTTAGGGTAGTGCAGTGGTGTTTGTGTAGTGTAGGGGTCGTGCTGGCATAGTGTTTTATTGTTTAGGGTAGTGCAGTGGTGTTTGGGTAGGGTAGGGGGTCGTGCTGGGGGTAGATTTAGGTTTTAGGGTAGAGCAGTGGTATTTGGGTAGTGTACGAAGTCATGCTGGGGGTAGTGTTTTAGGGTTTAGGGTAGTGCAGTGGTGTTTGTGTAGTGTAGGGGGTTGTGCTGGGGTAGTGTTTTACAGTTTATGGCAGTGCAGTGGTGTTTGGGTAGTGTAGGGTGTAGTGCTGGGGTAGTGTTTTAGGGTTTAGGGTAGTGCAGTGGTGTTTGTGTAGTGTAGGGGTCGTGCTGGGGTAGTGTTTTATTGTTTAGGGTAGTGCAGTGGTGTTTGGGTAGTGTAGGGGGTCATGCTGGGGGTAGATTTAGGGTTTAGGGTAGAGCAGTGGTATTTGGGTAGTGTAGGAAGTCATGCTGGGGGTAGTGTTTTAGGGTTTATGTAGTGCAGTGGTGTTTGTGTAGTGTAGGGGGTTGTGCTGGGGTAGTGTTTTACAGTTTATGGCAGTGCAGTGGTGTTTGGGTAGTGTAGGGTGTAGTGCTGGGGTAGTGTTTTAGGGTTTAGGGTAGTGCAGTGGTGTTTGTGTAGTGTGGGGGGTAGTGCTGGGGGTAGGGTTTTAGGGTTTAGGGTAGTGCTTTAGTGCGATAGTGTTTGGTAGTGAAGGGGTTTATGCTGGGGGTAGTGATTTAGGGTTTAGGGCATGGCAGTGGTGTTTGGGTAGTGTAGGGGTCGTTCTGGGGGTAGATTTAGGGTTTAGGAAGGTGCAGGGGAGTTTGTATTGTGAGGGGGTGATGCTGGGTGTAGTGTTTTAGAGTTTAGAGTAGTGCAGTGGTGTTTGTATAATGTAGGTCCTTCTCCTACCTCGCCGCCAAGACATGGAACTCCCTCCCGACCTACCTCCGCCTGACCCAGGACCACCTCACCTTCAGGAAGCAACTCAAGACCTGGCTGTTCGAGCAGTAGCGGACCCCCCTCCCCATGCGCCTTGAGACCCTGTGGGTGAGTAGTGCGCTATATAAATGCTTTGATTGATTGATTGATTGATAGGGGGTTTAGAGTAGTGCAGTGGTGTTTGTGTAGTGTAGGGGGTCATGATGGGTGTAGATGTAGGGTTTAGGGTAGTGCAGTGGTGTTTGTGTTGTGAGAGTGCCATGCTGGGGCTAGTGTTTTAGGGTTTAGAGTAGTGAAGTGGTGTTTGTATAGTGTATGGGGTAGTGTTTTAGGGTTTAGGGTAGTGCAGTGGTGTTTGTGTAGTGTAGGAAGTCATGCTGTGGGTAGTGTTTTAGGGTAGTGCAGTTGTGTTTGTGTACTGTGGGGGTCGTGTTTTAGGGTATAGGGTAGTGCAGTGGTGTTTGGGTAGAGTAGGGGGTCATGCTGGGGTTAGTGTTTTAGGGTTTAGGGCAGTGCAGTGGTGTTTGTGTAGTGTAGGGGGTTGTGCTGGGGGTAGTGTTTTAAGGTGTATGGTAGTGCAGTGGTGTTTGGGTAGTGTTGGGGTAGTGCTGTGATAGTGTTTTAGGGTTTAGGGCAGTGGATTTTGTGTAGTGTGGGGGTAGTGCTGGGGGTAGTGTTTTAGGGTTTAGGGTAGTGCAGTGGTGTTCAGGTAGTGTAGGGGTTCATGCTGGGGTAGTGTTTTAGGGTTCAGGGTATGGCAGTGGTGTTTGGGTAGTGTAGGGGATCATGCTGGGTGTAGATTTAGGGTTTAGGGTAGTGCAGTGGTGTTTGCATTGTGAGAGGATCATGCTGGGGGTAGTGTTTTAAGGTTTAGAGTAGTGCAGTGGTGTTTGCATAGTGTAGGGGGATTAAGGGTAGTGCAGTGGTGTTTGTGTAGTGTAGGGGGTCATGCTGTGGGTAGTGTTTTAGGGTTTAGGGTAGTGCAGTGGTATGTGTGTAATGTAGTGGGTAGTGTTTTAGGGTTTAGGGTAGTGCAGTGGTGTTGGTGTAGTGTAGGGGGTCATGCTGTGGGTTGTGTTTTAGGGTTTATGGTAGTGCAGTCATGTTTGTGTAGTGTAGGGAGTCATGTTTTAGGGTATATGGTAGTGCAGTGATGTTTGTGTAGTGTAGGGGGTCATGTTGGGGTTAGTGTTTTAAGGTTTAGGGTAGTGCAGCGGTGTTCAGGTAGTGTAGGGGGTCATGTTGATGGTAGTGTTCTAGGGTTTAGGGTAGAGCAGGGGTGCTTGTGTAGTATGGGAGGTCATGCTGTGGGTAGATTTAGGGTTTAATGTAGTGCAATGGTGTTTGGGTAGTGTAGGGAAACGTGCTAGGGGTAGTGTTTTAGGGTTTAGGGTAGTGCAGTGGTATTTTGGTAGTGTAGGGGTGTGTGCTGGGGTAGTGTTTTAGGGTTTAGGGTAGTGCAGTGGTGTTTGGGTAGTGTAGAGGTTCATGCTGGGGGTAGTGTTTTTGGGTTTAGGGTAGTGCAGTTGTGTTTGGGTAGTGAAGGGGGTCGTGCTGGGGATAGTTTTTTAGGGTTTAGGGTAGTGCAGTTGTGTTTAGGTAGTGAAGGGGGTCATGCTGGGGGTTGTGTTTTAGGGTTTAGGGCAGTGCAGTGGTGTTTTTGTTGTGTAGGGGGTCATGCTCAGGGTAGATTTAGGGTTTAGGGTAGTGCAGTGGTGTTTGTGTAGTGTAGGGAGTCATGCAGGGGGTAGGGTTTTAGGGTTTAAGGCAGTGCAGTGGTGTTTGTGTAGTAAAGAGGGTCATGCTGGGGGTAGTGTTTTCGGGTTTAGGGTAGTGCATTGGTGTTTGTGTAGTGTAGGTGGTTGTGCTGGGGGTAGATTTAGGGTTTAGGGAAGGGCAGTGGTGTTTGGGTAGTGTAAGGAGTTGTGCTTGTGGTAGTGTTTGAGGGTTTAGGGTAGTGCAGTTATGTTTGGATAGTGTAGGGTGTCGTGCTGGGGATAGTGTTTTAGGGTTTAGGATAGTGCAGTGTTGTGTGGGTAGTAGAGGGGGTAGTGTTTTAGGGTTTAGGTTAGTGCCCCCAACCAGCCACAATATCCATGGACAAAGGGGATCCTGACTCCATTGAATGCTTCACCAATTGAATAATTTGGGTCAAGGGCCCTACCACGTCCAAGACCTATCAATTCCTTTCTTAGGATCCCCCATATACTTGGAGAAAAAGGTACGTAGTTTCTCATCAATTTCAGTTGTGTGTGCCACCTTCCCCTTCAGTGAGAGCCTGGGGCATTCTCCCCTCATCCTATTCCTGACCTCCCTTTCCCCACCACATACTCTGCCACTTTGGCATCAGGAATCCACTCCGCTGATTAGGATGGTGAATTTGGGTAGGCTTGAACATGTCTGAGTGGACCCCTTCCCTAACCAAGGACTGAGAGGAGTGGGACTCTGGACGCCAGGGACACCCTTATCCTCATCGGAGGAGAAATCGTCCTCTGATACACCCTCTCCCTCTAAGGGAAACCCGCCGTCGGGGTCTGCAATAGTGATGGCAGCGTCGCAATTTTCTCTGGGCTCCGCCTCCTTCCGGCAGGGTGCATGTGTTAGCCTTTTTGCACAGTCTTGAGGAAAGTCTCCGTAAAATTATCAAATCCTTCGAAGTGATTCCCCATCTGGGAGCTACTGGGACCCGCCACCACCAGATCTGAGTCACTGAACATCCTAGGGATGCTTTTCGCCAGCTTAATAACCCGATCCCTAAGAGGAGCTAACGCCCTAGAAATAGCCAGAGAGAGGGCTTGGTCCACTGCTGGAGGGAGAAGTTAGGGAGCCATTCTTCCTCCACTTTCTGGTAGGAGGAGTAAAAATGGTCTTCTGGAGAAGACATGATAGCAGAGGGTGTGAGCACAGAACAAATGCCCTTAAAATCCTTAAGGCAGCCCCCTCGCCGGTGCTCCGACAGCTGGGCTTTTCCCAAAGCTGCTAAAAGAATAGACTAAGGCTCAATACCAATTACCACCTCCAGGCCATGTGGGGAAAGCACCGTATAGCGGTGTCAAAATTAGGCAAGGGTTGGTTGGTAATCAAGCGGACACTAAAGGAGTGACCGGTTTCCCCACCGCGCACAGAGCGCACAGTGGGAGAAACTGCAAGGGGGAGAACACGCTCGGGCAAGAGCCAGCTACGCAGGGAATAAGAAACAATACCATGGCAATAATGATAATAACGTGCACAAGAAACCGATATACAAACAGCAACAACGTCAGATTAAGCCAAGAATGTAAGGAATGCACTTCACTGACGAGCAGTGAAGAAAGAGGAAGCGGAAGGGACGTCACGATATTATATACAATTGACTGTGATATGATAGGACTATAGTTGCCTTGCAGACTACACCCCTAATGGTTCATGAGTTGTGTAGTCTTTTGTTTAATGATTGCTGTGTTACGTTTTCTTTGAACTGCTATGCAAATAAAATGAGGAAAGATATGCATAATCCTTGCCTTCCTGCCATAGAATTCATTAAACTTTATTCGATCTGATTTAGAATCATAGATCATAAAAGTGTACATAAAAGCAGTAAATCCTTTTTCCTAATACAATACAGTGAGGATTAATTAAAACCAGTAGGTAAAAGCGAGTGTTACAAAGCCCAGTTTAGAGCAACTTCAGGTTAACAGAATCATAAAGTTCAATGTTTCGCAAGATAAATCTCATGAACTTCGTGAAAAATACGCAATAAGGGGTCCAAGTAAGATGTAACACTCCAATACCTGACCAGTCTGCACTATATAAAACTGCAGAAAAACTCAAATTAAAAAGTGTTTTGCACACTTGTGTCAATGGGCTATATGTGGGCTACATCTGGGTGATATTTGTACTACATTTGAGCTCTTTTTACTCTGGTGGCCATCTTAGGGGACTTATTTGTTATGAAGTTTCCTAATTTCCTCAATTACCGCAGTCTCCTCAGTATGACATGCTTTCAGTTTTTTACTTTGATTCCATCAAGAAGGCATTCAGATGTGTCACACATTTGCCATAAATTCAGAATGTTAGCACTCTAGTTATTCATTAGATCACTGTAGTAAAACTACTGCTCACCAGGGAGTTAACTGGAAGTCTACTGCTGGTATTGAAAGTGATTGTGTCAGTTTGCATGTCAGAATTTTCTAATGAAATAGAAGATATTTAAGGTCTCACTTAAAACATGTTCTAATTTTTTTTTCTACAGGACTAACCAACATCTCTATGACAAAATGAACCCCCTCATTTTGTTCCTTTTTAAATTAAATTATTTAAGAGTTACCAGTTTATTCCAATCAAGATGGCTTCAGGTGTGCCATAATTTTGTCATAAGTAAGACTGTTAGCGATCTAGTTGTTCTTAAGAACACTCTGGGAAGCTGCAGTAGAACACAAAGGAGTCTCTGCCCTTGTTGGATGTACATGTTTTACTGAGAATGTTAGATTTCATTCTCACATGACTGAGAAAGATAATGTAAATTTACAGAAAATATGCTTTCATTTTAGCTTCTGGAGCACCTTCCAAAACTCTATGGGACAAGCATGTGAAAATAGTTTTCTCTCAAACATGATTGATGATATCCCAGCAGAAGGTTTTTCACAGGGTAAAATCACCTTAGAACGCACCACAATTCCTGAAATTAGTGTGGTACCATCAACAAATGAATTCTAATGTAACTAAAGTCTGTTATCACCCTTTATAGTGCTCCTTTTGGTAATGCTCAAAATCTTCGATTCACTACAATGCATTTCAATGGGGTACTACCATGTATATTGGTCCCAAGATGGCTGCAGGCAATTCCAGGATGAAGTGCTGACAGCCAATCAGATCTCACAATGACATGTGTGGTTATGCTCCGCCCAGATATCGATTTTATTTCTTTTTCAAATTTCTCAGGAAATACTAAATGGATTTACACCATTTAACAAAAAGAGTTCTTTCTGAATCAAGGGCTACCTTCTTTCCAAATTTTGTGTAATTCTGTTCAGCAGTTCCGGCTGTAGACACGGCTAAAGTATCCTACGGGAAATTGCATGGTGAAAACACGTTTTGGGTCCCCCCTTTTTTCTCAGCCCCTGCTTGGCGAGTCACCCCGAAACATTTTAAGATAGGAGAGGACCAGAGTGGGCCATACGTTTTGACAATTTCACGAAGATTCGTCAATCTGTGCCAAAGTTATTGGGAACAGAATGTTGCGATTTTCCTATAGTGACTAGGTCCTAAGTATAACTACCTACTGGCGACCGCCAGTAGGTAATAAATATATATATTTTTTTTCTTTTTTTTTTATTATACTTTGACTAGAGCAATAGGCTTTGTGCTGTAGCTTTTGAGCAGGGTCTGGTCATGCCCTTTTTCTTCTGGTCTTGTTTGTCTCACGTTTCTCCTTTTCACAACAGTTCTTTCATGGTGGTTTATATTAGTTGCAATTTTTAGAGCAAAACGTGTAGAACTCCTTTTCCCAGTCATTTGCAGCAGCTAAATGTGTCCTCTCTGAAGCTGCACATCTTTGACTTGGTGTCCATGCTCTTTTTGTTCTTCAAACTGTTGGCTCTTCTCCGCCACTGTTGCTTTGTTCAGACTGACTAGAGACTTCAATCACAGTAGAAGGTATTCTTCCATCAGTCATTATGTGTCTCATTTATTCCGGGCCAACGGGCTCGTATTCACACTTGTTTCTCTGGTACACTGTTCACATCATTTGAATCAACATTCCTCTTAGTTGGATCCCCTTCACCGTGACTCTCAATACAAACTGGGATCAACTCCCTCTGACTCTCATTTACAATAGTGTCTCGAGACCCAGTAGCTGGTGACCTCTCTACGGTGTGCTTAGTCTGAACAGGACCTCTTTCTGTTGCCATCCGGTTTGTCCACTACAGACCCTAAACTTTCAAGAGGACAATTAACTCAATGGGTAAAGACACATTCTCCCAATTAGGTAGACCACCATATTTGACAGCAGTTGTGGTTACAAGAATCACTTGATAAAACCCACACCAAGGAGGTGCTTCTTAACAAGTACCCAGTCAGCTGGGCACAAATTGTCGCACTGCTCCTGTTGCACAGTAGTGGTGACTTTTCCAACCTGGTGAGACACAGAACATACCACATCAGCCAATCCTTTACAATATTCTAGTACAAAGTCATCAAAAATATTTACAAGTCGATTTGCGGGGACTGTAGGCTGCCTCAAAGCCCTCCCCATAACTATTTACTGCGGGGATAGCCCAGTTCTTTTGTTTGGGATACATTGCAAACTCATCAGCACCAAAGGCAATGCATCAGGCCATTTCAAGGATGTGGATGCACACACCTTCGTTAGCATGGCCTTAATCATCCCATTCACCTGTTCCACGGCACTGGAAGCCTCCGGACGGTATGCACAATGTAGCCTTTGCTCAAGTTGGAATGCAACACAAACCATTTGTATGACCGCATCATTGAACTATGTTCCTCTATCTGATTCCAATGATACTGGAAAACCAAACCTAAATATCAGTTTTCTAAGAAGCAGTTTAGCCACAGTTAAGCTGTCATTGCGCCTAGTGGGATAAGCCTCAACCCCTTGAGAAAACAAACACACCATCACAGGGACATATTTCAATTCATTACAAGGGGGCATCTCAATGAAGTCCAATAGCATGCGGGTAAAGGGCCCTCACGATTTCCTGATATCATACTGACCACAGTTTTCCTTCCTGCATTTTGTTGTTGAAATTACACATCTCTGACACAGACTCTCTGCAATGGCTCTAAATTTGGGATTATACCAAGTTTGACGAAAGTGACGTGGCATAGCATATCTACCTACATGTGCAGGTCCATGGCAAATCCTTGTCTTCGGTGACAATAGGCAACACAGGGCTCCCATCCACGTAAACACAAACCTCATCTTCCTGTCTGTGATTACATCCTATTTTGATCCACCCTTCTCCTTCTGCCTGTGGCACTGGATCTTCTAATTCTCTGATTTCCTCCAGTCTCAACAACTGAAAACATCAATCTGCATTCTGTATCATCTGAATTGTCCTTCAATGATTCCCCATTAAATGCATAAGAATGTAAAGCACAGTAAAGTACAGTCTCATCAGCATATCTATTGTCGACAGTGACATAATCATGTCCTTTTTGAAGAAAGGAACACTTCACCACTGCAATCTGTGCAAAAAGTTGTACTGCCATCAATCGGTTTTTTACACACTCTCCAATTTTAATAAGTGAACCCGAAGATGTCATAGGCCCACCTTGAGACCACAGCTGCCCAAAGTCATGCACCACCCCAAAGCCATATTGACTCTCAGTGAATATGGTTATTCTCATTTGTTCGGTAATGCTTCAAGCCCTTGTAGGTGCGATGAATCCATTCACTTGTGCTGGATACAGTCATTTCAACCATGATGCTTGTACTACACCAAACACTGCACATATCGCATATGCAGCTCACATATGCAGCTCGCAAGGTACCTCCCAAATCTCCCAAGCATGATACATCCACAAACAACACATGATCCAACTCTGGCATCTGGGTACCTTGTATATCAGGTCGTGGTTTGGTAAACATCTCAGTCACGTCAAGGCAATCATGAGACCATTTCATATCCAAGTAACAGCAATATGGTAGCTGGATTTAAACTCATACATCCCGTCACAGTTACATTTTCTGCACCCAAAATCACCTACTCATAATTGGTAACCGACTACTCATAAGGTGCTGTGTTCAAGTTCATGTTAACAAACCTCAACTGAATGTGGCACATACACTTTCAACGGATGTCCCATCACAATGTTCTCACACTGTTCCAAACTCCCACATGTTGTAGCAACAGCTTTCAAACATACAGGTAAATCAGCAGCCACAGGATCCAATGTAGCCTGAAAATATGCAACAGGTCTGCGTGTATTTCCATGCATTTGGGTTAGAACTGCACAACCTTCATGCTCACTGCAAAACAGAGTAAAAATCTTATTGAAGTCAGGCATTGGGCTCAATTTAAACTGTCAAGCCATTCAAGAAAAGAGTGCATGCATTTCTCATCACATGGAACAGGATCGTACACGTCTTTGTGTGGCAATCTCTAGAGTGGCTTGACTATCAAGAAAAAGCTCGAAATCCACTACCTGCAGGAACCAACAATTCCTAAGAACATCTAAACTTCCTTTTGTGTACTCAGTGGATTAATCTGCAATATAGCAATGATTCGATCATGTGACACTTTCTGATTCCCTTTTCAATGTGATGTCTCAAATAGAGAACTTCTCTTTTGAAAATCTGCAGCTTTGTAGGTGACACCTTGTACCCACTTACTGCTAAATGATTCAGTAGGGCCACAGTATCTGAGACACATGCCTCTTTAGTTCCAGATGCCACTAACAGATCATCAATGTACTGCACTATCACAGAGTGATTTGGCATCTCTAGGCACACCAAACTTCTCTTCAGGATTTGATAAAACCTTGAGGGGCTTTCCCTATACCCTTGTGAAACTCGTCACCATGCCAATACATGGTTTCCAAACTGGAATGCAAATAAATATTGACCATCCAGATGCAAGGGAATAGGGAAGAATTCTTGACACAAGTCAATCACCAGAAACCATTCAGCTTCACATGGGATTTGATATAGAATTACTGCAGGGTTTGGTACTATTGGGCATCATGGTATCACAATCTGATTAATTTTCCGCAAATCCCGAACCATTCTATACTTCCCATTACGGTTTTGTATGTCCATGATAGGTGAATTACATGGACTGCCCAAAATCTTACTCAAAAATCCTTCTTCAATCAAAGTCTCAATAAATGGGTTTATTCCAGCAATAGTCTCAGGACTAAGGTTATATAGTGGGGTTCTCGGATATTTAGCATTTGGTTTCACTGTGTTTTGGATTGAAGTTACTCCTTTCATTAGTCCAATATCTTTACCTGAAAAATACCATATTTAAGGCAGTACCATTTCTTTCAGTACAGTAGGTAAACCATTTTCAGTAAGTAAGGGATACAAACTCTTCACTTCTATCTTTTGTCTAGCTATTTTAAACAATGCATCTTCATCTTCAGCATGAAATGTTATTCCTTCAGGAGTACAGTAAATGGAACAATTCATTTTGCAGAATAAATCTTGCCCCAACAAATTCACTGGACTAGTATCACACACCACAAATGTATGCATCTCCTCGAATTTTCCAATCTGTACTTTAACTGATTCTGTCACTGGAGTTGGAATTAATTGATTCGATACTCTTACTACTTGGATCCGTTCTCCAGTGAGGGGTAGGGTGGGAATTTGCACAGTTCTCACAGTGGATCAGGTAGCACCAGAATCTACAAGGAATGATATAGGTGTTCCATTTACCTTGCCATCCACATAGGGACCATTCTGATTTACCTCTAGGGATACGTCAAGCACGGCATTCCTGCTCCCTCTTAAGGCACCATCATTGGGATGAATCTGAGTCACTGTCATCTATCTGTAATAAATACTGTAAAGCCACTTGTACATTTAGATTTTCTTGATCATTGGTTTGAAAACCAATATTCACGTTGTATTTCTGTACTTGCCCATTAAAATTTAGCATTGGAGCTCTCGGTATATTCTTATTCTTCCCTCTTACATTTAACGCTGACTGATGTAACATATCACTAGTCATCTGCATTTGTATTGATCAATCTGCACCTGACACCATTGCCAATCCATTTACTTAATTAGCCAAATTTGATTTACACTTGTGCTTCCATTGCCAGAACTTGATGCAACTGTGACAAGGGAAAGTCTTTTTCAATGACTCTATATTTGATCCACGTCCCCTTCCTTGTGGCATCAAATTCAGTAAGGGATTTATAATTACCCCTTTCATTACAGTGATAGTCTGACCATTTCCCTGTATCCTTACTGTAAAATCTGAATCGAAACCCACATATATTTTCTTGGCTACCTTCGTCTGTGTAAGCATCAACTTTTCTTTCAACTTATGTCACATCTCATTGTCATCCCCACAATACTTTGCATAACGCAATATCTCATCTATTGACTTGCTCTGCCAACAAATAAAATGCTGCTGAATCATAGCACTAATCTCAGGTCTTAATCAGTGAACAAACCAATACACAAAATGTCCCATATCGTTCTCTGACACATTTTCAATTCCATTATACTGTTGATATGCCTGTAAGAGCCTTTCATAATAAGCATGTACTGTTTCTTTTGGTTCCTGGGTAGACCGATCTATTTTCACCCAGTCTGTTTCTTTTTGTGAAATTTTTCCTTTCAAATATGTAACAACCTCATAATATTTTTTCATCACTTCTGCTGATGCTGCACCTGTTTTTAGGTCTCTAGCATATTCTGTTTCTGGCCAATCAACTGCAATTTTACATTCCCCCAAAAATCTGTAGGAACCTGTAACGGCCGGATTCTCGGACCAGATGGGATCAGCTCCTCAGAGCACCTCCAACCCAGCCGGAACGTACTCACCTCCCTCCTTAGAACATATTTACAATATATATATATATATATATATATATATATATATATATCTTGTACCTAAGGATGGGGAATTAGCAATATACATGCATAGATTTTCTACAATATCCCACTCATACCAGTTAGTCTCACGGCGACTTAGGCCCAGACTAGTCTACCCTAGGGCAGTTCTGATTAGTTACCATTACACACTGACCACAATCAGTACTCGCTCGGCAAGTCGCAATCCTGCGTGCCTACACACTAGTCTGCAGCCCTAGTGCTCTCTTCCTCACAGCCCGGTCCACAATCCGGCGGACCTATGCACTAGTGTCCCCCCTAGTGTTCTCTTACTCACAGCCCGGTCCACAATCCGGCGGACCTACACACCAGTGTCCCACGTGGTGTTCTCATTAACGCCGCTTACCAACGACGATCACTTTCCTATGAGTACCTTTGGAAGGAATCTCTCATTGGCTACGCGGGGTATGATACTACAATATTAGGAATTACCACAACTTACCAAATTAAAACATGTACCGTCTATTCTTCACATTAAGGGGTCCCTCTCTCCCTCATTGTTCAGTCACCCCTTACCTGACCGGGAATTACATCCGTTCATGAAAACAATGCCTGACTAGAAGAACAGGTTACCCTGATTGAACAAGAATACGAGGCACATGATAGTTCACTAAGAACTGGGGTATTTTATTACAATGATCATAAAAACACAATACCACACTATAACATATATCCTGCAAATAAAAGTGAAAGGTTAGAATGTGCACATTATAGAGTATGGACAGAAGTCACCTTATGGACGTGAAGTCGGGGCTCAGCAGTCATCTAGGTTCCCTTCTCGTCTGTGCCTTGGCTCGTCTTAAAGTCACCCTTCAGCAGTCACGGGTACACGTCTGCACCGCTATGCTCTGGCTTCTCTGCTTTCCTCCAGGTCACTGGAATCTTCCTTTCATTAGCTGCTTTCTCTCTGGCTGTTCTGCGCTACTCCTCTCTCCTCTCCGATCTTTCTAAGAGAGTATTAGCTTCTTGATCTTTCTCGGACTTCAAAATGGCGACTGTCTGCCTGGAAATAATTAATGGCATTGATGCTAACGGCTAGCTGCCGCCTACAGACTGACTCACTCACAGCCTCACGCTTTCGCTAATATGGAAGCTTGTCCTTTCATGGAAAGTTACGGCCAGTAACCTGCCGCCCACCAAATTCTTGTACCTCCCCGTACCAAGGACACTTTCCCAGCCGGCCGGCCTGATGTTGTGTCTTCGGAGTGGAGAAAAATACAGTCTTTCGATAAGGGCCAGCCTGAGCCGGTTCTCTCCAAGCGAACAACACTTCGAAACTAAAACATTACACTTGACCTAGAAGCCTCTCAAGCTACCGGGCAGAAAGCAAGATGGAGTCTCTCCCGTTTGAGGCCTACAAGGCCCGAAATAAGCATAACTCCATAGAAGGTATACTAACACTCTTGCAAAAGGACGGATTATCACTAATACTAATGCATCTATCCCCTAATTTAAGGTTATAGGCCCTGATGTAAGGAAAAGGGTACGAAAGTGCATTACTGTGCCTTGTGAATAGGCCCTGTCTATGTTTCTAATACTTGCACTAGGATGATAATAGACTAGAGTCACATCCAATCATCCTCCCTCAAAGGAGGGCCGAAAAAGTTGGTCAGAACACTTCACCCTTGACTTTAGTCTATTAATCATTCGCTATATGAAACTAACATCTGTGGAAGAATAGTAGGAAACAAAACTGACTGATCTATTCCTCTTGCCGAATCTACAATATTGAAGTAGGGAAGGAATGCACTGAATAAAGCAGCAAATAGCTACTAAAATACTAATAGTAATCACAATACCCCCTAATATCTGTCGTAGGGAATGTAAGTCAGGTAACCAATTGAAGAGCCAGTCAAACCAACCCTGATCAATGTGTTTTCTAACCTCCTCAGTCAAGTCATGAAGTTTGTCAATATGAGCTTGAATAGACTTAGTGTGATCAGAAAGGTTGAAGCAACAAAGACCTTCAAAATCAGAGCAATCATGTCCATGTTTCAACAAAAGGTAATCAATGGCCGCACGATTTTGTAGAATAGCACGGCGTTCACCCTAGGCATCTAATAACATATCCGATAAAATTGTAGAAGTTTGATTAATTGATTTGACCATCCAACAGGCCATCTTCCCAATTGATTTGGCGTTATAAACAGCCAACGCTGAGACACCAATAATGGAAATAGCTAAACTAAGATATTCCGATTTAGAATAAAGATGTAGGGAAGAATCACAGTCCTCATGTAACATCATAGCATTACGAATTATACGGGAATAGGTATTGGGATGTGAGGAAAACATTATTAAACTCAGTCAAGTGATGGCACACGGGCCTCCGGAAATATTTGCAGGAATATAGGGCCAAGAAGTATTGCCACAAGAAAATAACCAACCAGAAGGTAACAACATTGTACGGTAATGGCGAGGGGCAACTACTATACTCTTACAGGTCATATTATTTTTAACAGAAGCATATGATTTCGGGGGTCTTCGGGAACACAAAGTTCGTTCATGAGTCGAAAAAGAGGTGGCTGCTTTAAGATTCAGTTTCACACATTCAGTAATTGCATTAGGATCACAAGTCAAGAAAAAGCACAAGTCGCCCTGCGTGATATTATAGGTGGTGATCTGAGAATGAATCGGGGGAATGGAATCTGAAAGAATAGTACACAAAGGGCAATACTCGTGAGCGGCAAAATCGCCGAGAATTACATTGGGACGGGCATTTGATATATTAAAGATATGCTTCAGAGTCTCCATTGAGGCTGGGACAGCAACCAAACAGGTCGCTAGAATATCAGTTACTGAACGCATAGGTGTCAGGCAAAAATGCGGAGATTTAGTAACTCGTTTAGCCAAAGTTGTCCAAAAGTTCGATGATGAATCCCACGCAGCGAAAGAATGGGTTCTCGAATCAACCAAAGTCTGTGGGTTCCCTCCTCTCCCGACGTAGCAGACCAAAAGGAGTCCAACGCCGGCACATCCTGCAGCAGCAGTCCAGAGAATGATCTGAAAGAAAATCAAATACAGGCATTATTCATTCTCGTAGGTAACATTTGTCAGCCGGGACAGCTTCCCAGCTATCTTTCCCTGGTCTCATTACCAATATGGTATTGTCATGACCGGTTGCAATGACTTCAGCTGGTTCAGGGGGATTTTTAGGCGATTGCACCCATATTCTCGCTCCAGGATTGTCCGTAGAGCCAAAGCCCTTCCGGCCTTGCACAGTTAGCAACGTTGGGGCAGTGCCTTTCTGAATCTCTCCACTGAAAACAGGCATAATTAGCAATTGGGCAACTCGGTCAGTCTTTTGAATTGATAAATCAACCTCACTGCTGTTCAGCAGGAGGACCTTAATCTCTCCCTGATAATCACTGTCAATCACTCCTCCGAGTACGTGAACACCTTTTAAGGCAAGGCCCGATCTAGGGGCAATCAGTCCAAAATTTCCAGCTGGTATACAGACACCAATGCCTGTTTCAATAATGATTCGATCTTTACTTTTAAGCACAGTATCATTCATGGCATGCAGGTCCAAGCCTGCGGAACCTGGGGTTGCTCTGCATGGAGCCAGGGCTCCGGGGGAAATTTCCCAGTACATAACAGTATTACCAATGGTGTTGGGTTTGCATCAACATTTGGGGGAAACAAACGCATTAAAGGAGATTCAGCATTTAAAAAGGGACGATTGTTCAGAATTAATAATGTTTGAAACAAATAATCTCTCCAATTTTTATACTTATTGTCAGTTAATTTTCGTAATTGTTCTTTAAGCAAACCATTCATTCTTTCAAGAAGGACTGATGCCTGTGGATAATATGGAATATGAAACACCAATTCAATATTGTTTTCCGCACAAAATTCCTGTACCAATCTTCCACGAAAGTGGGATGCATTGTCTGATTGAATTTGAAATGGAACGCCATAATACAATATAATTAATTCCAATGTTTTAATGGTATTCTCTTGGGTAGCTTGTTTGCAGGGAAAGGCCACTAAAAGGCCACTGTAGGTGTCGACAATTGTACAAACATATTGACAATTTTTGTCAATAGGGAGCGGACCAATATAATCAATCTGCCAAATTTGAGCGGGAAATTTTCCTCGATGTAAATGACCTTTAACAATTTGTGGTACTTTTTGTTGTCTGGAATGTTGACAGATGGGACAATGCAGAATAGTTTCTTTAATGTAATTTAAAGGAATATAAATTCCTCGATCGGCGGCCCACCTGCTAGTGGCTCTCTCTCCAAAATGTCCTGCTCTCTGGTGGGCCCATTTCGCAAATCCCGCCAAATCAGAATCTTGCATGTCCACTACTGCCTCAGCAATTTTAGATTTCTCATCTGCAATGTTATGAAAGAATTTGTCAAGGGAATCTATCGGGGTATGAGCATCCACATGAAAGATTGTCACAGTACTCTTGGGAGCATTTCCCAAATTTCTTGCCATAATTCTTTTCCCCACAGTTCTTTTGAATGCAATTCCCAATTATGACAATGCCAAGTTGGTAACCAAACCGCCAGTCCATTAGCCGTGGACCAGGAATCAGTGAAAATATGACATGTGCCAGGTAATTCCTGTTTCAAAACTTGGTAAACTGCATATAATTCAGCAAATTGACTACTCTTTCCTTCACCAGTTGTACTCAGCAGCTTTTGTGTGCTCGGATTATAGGACACTGCCTTCCAATGCCGTTTCTCTCCAATGAACCTCGCTGAACCATCCGTAAACCACACATGTTTTCTGTCCTCCGCGGACAAATCATCAAATGGCTTACCCCACTTGACAGGAGATTCCTGTACCACAGGTACGGAGCAATCACTCCCAGTCTCATTCGATGGCGCCAGCGCCACTTGCTCAGGTAATGCTGCCACACCTTTCGGACCCACACGTGCCCTGTCCTGAATGTACCATTTCCACCTAATCACACTCGCCTCTTGAGCATGTCCAATTCGATGAGTTTTCGGCGAACTCAAAACCCACTGCATAATAGGAATTTCAGGTCTCAAAATCACATCATGACCTAAAGTCAATTGCTCGGTATCCACCAGAGCCCAATAGCACGCAAGCAACTGTTTCTCAAAAGGTGTATAACGCTCACCAGCCTCGGGTAACTTTTTAGTCCAAAAACCTAA
Organism: Lissotriton vulgaris; assembly: GCF_964263255.1. Taxonomy (NCBI): domain Eukaryota; kingdom Metazoa; phylum Chordata; class Amphibia; order Caudata; family Salamandridae; genus Lissotriton; species Lissotriton vulgaris. The sequence goes on along the minus strand of NC_141685.1, from coordinate 561,081,669 downwards.
TGGTACTTTTTGTCTGCCTTGTTTTCGCCACAGACTCCAATTTGCATAAAGACCTTGCACGGACACATTCAAGTCCACATCACCCTCGCACACAGGCCACAGATCCAAAGCATACAGAATTGCTTGTTTTGCCAAATTAAACGCATTCTGTTGTGGTTCGCCTCATTCAAACACATTCTTTTTGCGAGTGACTCGATGTAAAGGAGCCAGTATCTGACTCAAATGTGGAATATGCTGACGCCAAAAGCCGAACAAGCCAATTAAGCTCTGGGCTTCCTTCCGATTCCTTGGGACTGCAAAATCTAAAACTTTTTGTTTAACCTGCGGGATCACCTCTCTGTGACCTTCATGCCAATTGATGCCTAAAATTTTTACATTTTGGGATGGACCTTGTAGCTTATCAGGATTAATTTCCCAACCTTTTTCACGTAAGCCCTCAAGGATTTGATCTAATTGAGTCTGAACTTGATCTTGTGTCTCACCTTGAATCAAAAATGTCGTCAATATAATGACATACCTGAATTTGCGGGTGTACAGATACTTCGGACAAATGTTCCGCCACCAGCCGGTGACTGATCGTAGGACTGTGTACATAGCCTTGGGGAAGACTTCTAAACGTCATTTGACGTCCATTCCATGTAAAACTGAATTGTTCCTGACACTCGGGGCAATCGGAATTGAAAAGAAAGCATTAGCAATATCAATGGACGCATACCATGTACCTGGATGCTTTTGGATTCTTTCAATTAAAGTAATAATGTCTGGTACCGCAACAGTCAAAGGGGGTGTATGTTTGTTCAGCTCTCGATAATCAACAGTCATGCGCCAAGAATTATCACTCTTGCGCACAGGCCAAACGGGATTATTCCAAGCAGAAGTAACCAGAGTTATAACTCCTGCATCAACCAAATCCTGAATAGTGGCACTAATCTCTTCATGGCCACCTGGAATACGATATTGCTTCTGAGAAACAACTTTTGTAGCTTGAGGGATTTTTATGGGGGGCATTCGTAAACGACCAACCCGTACGGGTCTGGATGATATATAATGTTTAGTTCCAAATTGATAACAGCCGTCATCTAAATGCAAAATCATTCCTTTTAAAATGTCAATTCCAATTATGTACTCCAAGAGCGGTACAACTAATACAGAATATTCTTTTCGGGGAATTCTACCTATTCTCATTTCAAGTGTAGTTTGCACTGCGGGAGTTTCCTTTCCACTTAAACCAGTAATTGTGAAAAATTGGCCTTTGAATTTCTTTGATTTACCGTGAATAAGAGTGGCCTCCGCTCCTGTATCTACCAATGCTCGGGCCCTTTGGATATTACGATGTTTCCAAAAAATTTCAATATCTACATAGGGTCTATTGTCTTTGTGAGCCCACCTGCGTACTGGAGCTTGACCTATTTCTTAGTCATTCTTACTGCGTTCTGTCAGCCAAGACAAATCAGGATAAATGCTCTCATGTTTTTTGGGTATCAAAACATCTTGTTCATTTCCATCTCCGTTACGAAATGGATTCTTGTCATCTGCATAGTACTGTGAATTACGATCGGAAAGCCTGTGTCGATCCTCCCTTCTCCTCAACTCAGGGGACTGATCCCTTTCATCTATATATCTGTTGTAGACACGATCATCTCTCCCCCTTTCTTTTTCCCCCTCTCACCCCCTCTCCTTCTCACGACGAGGGGACACATCACGCTCATACCGCCGATCACCACGACGGTCAGAATCAACCCTACGCTTGTCATCACCACTGTCATCAGAACAACCACGATCACAATCATTCTTACGCACACGACGGGCACCCTCTTTCCGATCCAAACCACGCTTGCGAAACATGTCCCATAAGCGATTATTAGGCTCACCATCAATGTCCTCCTTTTTCACACCATCATCCAACAGCGCAAGAAACATATCACGTCTAGAGAACTTATAATCTCCAGCAGTACGACCCTCCGGTCTGGACTGTCTCTCAGGTTTAAACCAGTCACCCAACTCACCAAGCTGACGGACAGATTCAAGCACCATAGATAAAGCATTGCCAGTTTGATTGATCAACAAAGTCATCATAACCTGCTTATAAGCAACAGGGGAAGAGCAGATAATGCGATTCCGCACAGAAGATGTCAATAAACCATCCAACAACCTGTCAGCAGTACTAAGAAAAATCGCAGTTTTCATCACCTCCTCTTTCAATCGCTGCGCCGCATCGCGCAAAGTATACCACGGCTTGTCATTGACAGGCCAGTCAGATTCAGTAGGATATTTATGGTTACAGCCATCAGTCGCTAGCTGGAGCAGACTAATCTGGCCAGCACCATTAAAATTTCGAAAATGATCTTGTACAGTAGAATCGGAACTCAAAGAGCAAAATTTCAAGGCATCTCCAGCATCTAACATGATACCTGCAGCGCCCAATTCATAAAGGCGCACCATCCAAGTAAGTAAGGCCTCACCAGGCCGTTGTCGAAATCGTTGCAAAATGTCACTAACTTACTGTTGAGTAAAGTCTTCCAGGCTATCCAAAGCAATACCATTTGGGTTACCAGGAGCCTGTTGTAATTTGCGTCGAAAAACCGGGTGTGCAGAAACCTCTGGCGAGCATCCCAAGAAGCCCGATCCATAGATTTAGCAGAACAATCAGGACGAGATACGTCATCAGAATGGGAAGAGCGACCACGGCCGCTAGAATCATCATTTTTATCACAAGAAGTAGATTTACAATCACGTCCGGAGCGAGAAGACTCACGCTTGTCAGACTCCTCAGCCGAGGAGCCAGAATCATTCGAGTCCCAGATATTACCATCCCATTCATCGGGGTTCCAATCCAGTCCGGCTTTCGCCATGACTAGACGCACTTTCCGTTTACAAACACGACCACGACGGTGTCTATACTTATATTTCGCAATGCGAACAGCAGCCCTTTCGGCTATAGTCTGATAAGTTTCAAGTTTGTCGGCAAGCAATTTATTTGACATCGCAAAAGAGTATGCGCATTCTGCACCTCAACAAACTTCTCTTCCATATCCACAAAACGTTGTTGTAATTTCACAAATTTCTCATGAAGAATTCTGTACGCAGTCAAAACAATCCAACCTCTGCGCCCTAAAATAGGAAGCTCATCACCCTTCACTACTGGTGCCTTCTGCAAGCAAGAAATCACATCAGCAGGATCTGCCTGCTCCAAACAAGAAGTCCAATTCTCACTCAAACCAGTAGAATCGGCCCACTCACGGGCCAAGGCCTCGTAAGGCGTTGATTCCAGCCGGGAATTTCAACAGGCTATTTAAAAGTAGATTTCGATTTTCGCGAAAACATTTTGACACACAAAAAATATATACACAATTATTAACAAAGAATATACAAAAGAAGATACGTACGAGCCGAGCGCAAACCAACAAGATTAAAACAATACAGCGCACACAGGCTTCGTAAACAGTTCGTGACGCCAGATGTAACGACCGGATTCTCGGACCAGATGGGATCAGCTCCTCAGAGCACCTCCAACCCAGCCGGAACGTACTCACCTCCCTCCTTAGAACGTATTTACAATAGATATATATATATATCTTGTACCTAAGGATGGGGAATTAGCAATATACATGCATGGATTTTCTACAATATCCCACTCATACCAGTTAGTCTCACGCCGACTTAGGCCCAGACTAGTCTACCCTAGGGCAGTTCTGATTAGTTACCATTACACACTGACCACTATCAGTGCTCGCTCGGCAAGTCGCAATCCTGCGTGCCTACACACTAGTCTGCAGCCCTAGTGCTCTCTTCCTCACAGCCCGGTCCACAATCCGGCGGACCTATGCACTAGTGTCCCCCCTAGTGTTCTCTTACTCACAGCCCAGTCCACAATCTGGCGGACCTACACACCAGTGTCCCACCTGGTGTTCTCATTAACGCCGCTTACCAATGACGATCACTTTCCTATGAGTACCTTTGGAAGGAATCTCTCATTGGCTACTCGGGGTATGATACTACGATATTAGGAATTACTACAACTTACCAAATTAAAACATCTACTGTCTATTCTTCACATTAAGGAGTCCCTCTCTCCCTCATTGTTCAGTCACCCCTTACCTGACCGGGAATTACATCCGTTCATGAAAACAATGCCTGACTAGAAGAACAGGTTACCCTGATTGAACAAGAATACGAGGCACATGATAGGTCACTAAGAACTGGGGTATTTTATTAAAATGATCATAAAAACACAATACCACACTATAACATATATCCTGCAAAGAAAAGTGAAAGGTTAGAATGTGCACAATATAGAGTATGGACAGAAGTCACCTTATGGACGTGAAGTCGGGGCTCAGCAGTCATCTAGGTTCCCTTCTCGTCTGTGCCTTGGCTCGTCTTAAAGTCACCCTTCAGCAGTCACGGGTACACGTCTGCACCGCTATGCTCTGGCTTCTGTGCTTTCCTCCAAGTCACTGGAACCTTCCTTTCATTAGCTGCTTTCTCTCTGGCTGTTCTGCGCTACTCCTCTCTCCTCTCCGATCTTTCTAAGAGAGTATTAGCTTCTTGATCTTTCTCAGACTTCAAAATGGCGACTGTCTGCCTGGAAATAATTAATGGCATTGATGCTAACGGCTAGCTGCCGCCTACAGACTGACTCACTCACAGCCTCACGCTTTCGCTAATATGGAAGCTTGTCCTTTCATGGAAAGTTACGGCCAGTAACCTGCCGCCCACCAAATTCTTGTACCTTCCCGTACCAAGGACACGTTCCCAGCCGGCCGGCCTGATGTTGTGTCTTTGGAGTGGAGAAAAATACAGTCTTTCGATAAGGGCCAGCCTGAGCCGGTTCTCTCCAAGCGAACAACACTTCGAAACTAAAACATTACACTTGACCTAGAAGCCTCTCAAGCTACCGGGCAGAAAGCAAGATGGAGTCTCTCCCGTTTGAGGCCTACAAGGCCCGAAATAAGCATAACTCCATAGAAGGTATATTAACACTCTTGCAAAAGGATGGATTATCACTAATACTAATGAATCTATCCCCTAATATAAGGTTATAGGCCCTGATCTAAGGAAAAGGGTACAAAAGTGCATTACTGTGCCTTGTGAATAGGCCCTGTCTATGTTTCTAATCCTTGCACTATGATGATAATAGACTAGAGTCACATCCAATCATCCTCCCTCAAAGGAGGGCCGAAAAAGTCGGTCAGAACAGAACCTCAATATCAAATAGAGCATCCAAATCTTTAACAGGACTTTCAAAACCATTACAAACCTTTCTACTTGCCTATACCACTCGACTGGTTTCTCCCTCAACCTCAGGAAATCATTTGTAAAGGATAATATGTCCTGACCTCTCTGATAGGAAAAGCCAAGGTATCTGCCTCATTAGTTTACTTTTTCCTCATCAGATATAGACGGAATACCATTGCAGCATCTTCCTTCTTTACAGCTCGTCTGCTTTCCCAACTCCCTATCTTTCCCCATTGTTTCAGGATTGTTATTAATTCTTAATCTGTAATCTCTTTCCTGAGGAATTTAGACTCTCCAAATGTTTGTCACTAAAATCCAATTAATAGTTATTCTGTTTTGGACTTTTCTACATCCACTCCAAATGTCTATGCTACTTCAGCAAATTTCTCATTCATATTTCTTGCCTTTCGAGTTATATCTTTACACATGAATAATAATTCTTCATCACAGTATTTTGATAGTAACTCTGGACTACTGGTTCCCAATATATCATTTCGTCTAACTCTACCTTTAATTTGCTCACGTCTATATTCCTACTTCGATTGGCATTAGTCAATGTATTTCCTGCAGGGGCTATGGTTCTAATACAATCATCAAGTTCTTCTGGGGATGGCCCTATTGAGGTACTCATTTCCGCTCTCGGTTATTCTCTATTAATCTCCACTGGCCTCATCAGTGTCCATAAATCTGTTATCTGACCCCCATTTGTAAAATCCTCCCATTAGTCATTCACTGTCTCCTATTAAGGCATTTGAAAGATTTTCTCTAATAATTTATCAATGACACATTTTTCCCTTCCAATGTGACATTCGTTCTAATACACTCTTCTGTGCAATTCTCATGAGTCTCTACTCTTACTGGTGTTTCTCACTATTTCCCTTGTTCCAGGTAATGTACGTATTTCACCTTCATTGTCGCTTGGGGCTGTTATTGCATGAATCTGTGAAACTCCTCGTCCTGTCTGATAAAGAGGAACAACTGGACCAATTGTTACAGGTACTGATAATGCATCCAGGTTTTTCGTTGTAATCATATTAGAAAATCCTTCTCTCTCAGGGGTCTGATTTTTGTCTAAAAATATTCTTTTTTATGTTGAATTTAAATCCACAGATGGAGCTTATGGCCTTAAACATACAAATGGAATAGCCTCTGAATTATTCTGCTCTTCATGATAAGGTGGGGGTCTATTCAGCAAAAGTTAATTCAACATCAACTATATCCTGTAAATTCTCATCAGCTACAGAGAGTGCTTGAACCTTTTGCTCCTCTACATGTTTCCTCTTTTCCTTACATTTCTCTCTTTTATTTTGTTCTGCTACCATTACTGGATTTGGGTCCCAAAGCAACATCTCGTCTCCATATCTTTTCCTGGGAATCTCATTTTGCCTGTTCATATCGATTTATCATGTTTCTATGTCTACCCTGACATTTCTCTTTTTCTCTCTGATGTACTTCATTCTCCCACTCCTCAAGGGCCTCATATTGTATAGGCCTAGGATTAGGTTTTAAATTATTCATCTGTCTTCTTAAATTCTCTAACGTTCTAACATTAAATGTCCTGTACTTTGGAAACACTAAGGGACCATCTTTCTCAGTATATTTTATCCAATTCACTAGCCATATACAAGTGTGATATCCTTTTTCTAATGACATCTGCAAAACAGGTGTACCTTCTGGAGCCACAGGAAGTCCTTCCATTGTTGGTATTGGCTCATCTTTTTGCACTAAAGCTTTTAATAACTTGAAAAATGTTATGATTCCTTTTCTCTAAATAAATCTGTAATTTAGAATCATCAGTTTCTCTTCCGTATTTTGTTTCCTACTACTAATCACAGTTTTTCTCATCCACCAATACCAGTGCGGCTTTTGCACCAACTACCAATCCCAGCGCTGCACTTTATGACTTCAGTCTAACTCCTCCCTTTACAGTTTGTTCATCATCTTTTCTCTCATCATTTTAAACAAACTTCACAAACAATATGAAATAAAACAGCTTTGTCTGCTCAACTAAAAGAATTATAGTTACAAGCACCTAGCTCCTTGTGGCTTTCTTAAGAAATTTCAACAATTCCAACTTGCTATGCGCCAAGTTCCTTTTCTCAATACCGGCAAAGATATCTCATGCACAGTACTCACAAAACAGCAGACAAACACACTTAGGGGCCGATTCACAGAGCTAACTTAAGACAAAATCCTAAACGTATTCACAGAAGGCTTTTAGTAGTAGTAACGTTAGGATTTTGTCTTAAGTTTGACTTAAGACAAACTTAAGACAAACTTAAGACAGACTTAAGACAGACTTAAGACAAACTTAAGACAGACTTAAGACAAACTTATTTATTAGAATTTACTATATTTTTTCTAATTTGGTTTGGGATGGTATTTGTCTTGAGTTTGAGATTATTGCTATTTTGGTACTGCATAAAAGCTTCACACATTGCCCTAAGTTAAGCCTGTCTGCTCTGTACCGCAGCTACCAGTGTGATGATCTCAGGGTAATTTAGTGACTCTGATTGTTCAAGGACTGTGATAACTACTTACAGTGGTTAGTCACCTTCTTGAATGATAACCCAATTTCTTACACCTACAAGGTAGGTGCTTGTGGGTGCAGTTAAACCAATTTAATGTTCCTCTGCATGATACCTAAATCCCTGTGGTCTAATAGAGGCAATACCTCACCTCTGCTCACACATATATTGCTGCATTTATTTGTTTGGCAGTACGTAACTGTGGTGAGATCTGCAGAAGGGCATGCGTGTATAGCACCTGAAATTATGTACATCAGTTGGCTTGATTGTATATGTGAACAACACTTCCATCTGCACGCATTGGGTCCTTGTGTAGTAATTATGGAATATTCAGGGGGGGCATCACCACCAATATGTGGAGCATATTTGTGGTGTCCCATAGTACATTTACTATGCAGATTTATTGAAAGTGTTTATTCTACAGGAGATAAATTGTGTATTCAATAGAAATGTACTGTAATATTTATCAAACATATTTCTTCAATTACAACACTGATAAAATTATGATCATGCCAGTGTTTGCTGTAACACAGATGTCTGTGTTTCCTAAATACTTAAATATGTCTTCTTCTGCCTCCACAGCTCCTCCATTAATAACACTTGCAAACAGACCCCATGACAATGGAAAGCACTGCTCATAGATGGATGGGCTGGATTCAAGCATATTTGCCTTTGAAAAAACATCACACAGTCAAAGAGATTGGCTGAGATGAATGGCTCATTGTAGCAAAATGACATGGTAAATTTGGAATAGTTGAAGCAGTTTTCACTGCCAATATATGCTGGGTATTAGCAGACAATTGTTAGAAGTAGACATGTGGCTGACGTGTGCACATTTCCCGGAGGTAAACAACTACATAGCACAACCATCTTCCTCACTTTCACTTGATAATGAGAAAAAGAACTGTCTGACGATGATTTATATGATGATCGACTTCGTTCAGTGTCAATTTGCCTCAATTGATGTTGCTGCTTGACCTTTGTGCCGTGGTGCACCTACTTTTTCCTTCACTTTACAAATCATCACAAAATGGTTCTCTTTCCCACAGCCTTTACATATCTGACAAATGGTGGGACATTTACCTTCATGTGGAAACGAGAATCCACATCAAAAACATAAATTTGTTTTACATGTAGATATTACTTTTTCAAGCTCATGACTGATTCACTCTTGGCACCTCCGGTCAGCAGCTTGTCTTTCAGCATGTTTCTTAGCTCTGGTAACCATCAACACTCGCTCTAGAATAAGAGTTTCTCTCAGCATTTGTCATCTTAATGAATCTGACAAGCATCCATCAATAACTCTACAATGCATAGCTTCTTCAACATTACATTCTTTGAACTTACAGCGTTTGATGAGTGTATTGAGTCTCTCCACAAATTCATCAATGGTTTCACCAACTATTTGATGTTCTTGACTGAAAATGTATCTTTCGTAATCAACATTTAGTACTGGATTGAATTTGAGATTCAACGCTTCCTTAATCTGAAGCTATGCAATTTATTCATCAGTTTGTGGCATTTTCTTCATGAATTCTTTCATAACATCACCAGAAAAAGTTTTAAGATACTTAATAATTGTTTTGTTATCCATCTCTTCAAGTGCATTAATGAAATGATCAAATGCTTCCATCCAAGCAGTCCATATTTCATCAATATTTTGCTTTTCTGCTGCATCGAAAGGTAGTGGTGGTTTAAGGAAGGAAATAGTATTGTAGACTAGTGTGAAACTTACTGACACCATTGGTGGATCACTGTGGCTTGGTTTAGGCAACTCATGTGTGAGAAATTGCAATTTGCTGGCCTCTGGATTATCTTTGATGATGACTGGAAATAGGTTTTCTGCTTGTTCTCCATCAGAAAAACAGCCTTTCATTATTTGGCAAAAATCAGAAATTGTGGTGGTATGCCAGTCAAACAAAACTCATGCTTGGCCTGGGTTGTGGCATCTGGCACTGAGTTTGTATCTGCTCGATATACCCAACCCCAGGCCCTTCTCATTGATCCACTTCACAAATGCAGCAGTACAATGACTTTATTTAATGATCACGGTAAGTTAATTATTTCTTCTGTTCTAACTGTCAAGTTGTACTTTCGGACACCTGTTTGATCTCTGCCTTGCAGTGCTTCTACTCACAGTGTTGTTGTGCAAGTTATGATCATCAGTGACTGTTCGATGCCGGCATCACCACAGACAAAACACTCCACAACAACCCAGAAACCCTTGCATGATTTGCAGGTAGGATACTGCACGAGCACATTATTTTTACTACGGACTATCACAGAGCTCCGCGGCGTTTAGTTTTAGTGATTTCAAACATTCACGATATCGGGTGACCTAGCTTTTCACTCTGTTAGAACGCACTGAGTGACGGTAAACGCATGAAAAAGGTCCTTCTAGAGCCATAATTTTTCGGTGATTCACTAAGCACCCAGGATCTTCATTCTTTTCGTCTTTTTTCTACCATGTCATACTCCACTTTAACTAACATCTCTCATCATCTGAGTATTTAGCGACACTCCGTATCTAATTTACCACTTCTAACCTCACTACATCGCATGTCTAGTTTGATACAAGATACAACTATGTTTACCTACGCGTTTAGTAGGAAGTTATCCTCATACTGAGTTCATTCATCTTTTTTGTTTAGATTCCCCTGATGAAGTGCACTTTGTGCACGAAATGCATTAGGAACGCCTTGCAAAAACTTGTGGAATTATGAAAATAAAAAATATGTAAAATTCATTGATATGAAGTCAACTTTGAAGGTAATGAATGCAATTACCTTCAAAATAAATACCTTTTGAAACTTCTACTCTCATTGGATTAATACCTTAAAAAATTTTGAACGCTATATAGCGGATCGCTAGCTGTGCCCAGCGGGCCATCCTCTACTCAGAGGATGCTTCAAATCTGTTAAAGAAATTTACCAGCGCAAAAAGGTTGCTTTTGTCTACCCTCAAAGTGATAATTTGGTAGTTTACCTCTGTTTTAATTTGGGCAATTTTCTCTAATTTGTTTTTTATTTATTTTGAAAGTTTTATATAGCGCGAACAAGATCTTTGCAGATAACAGAGCGCTTTACATGGGCAAGGGGTAAGGGGTAGGGTGGGGTAATACAAGTGCAAGGGATCAAAAAGTAGTACAGATCGACGCACAGTCTTAAAAGATCAAAAAGTAGTAGTTCAAGTGTGTTTAGCCATGAGGATAGCTTTAACTTCTTTCTTAAAAATAAAGGTGGAGGGGATGAGCCTGGTTTCAGGAGGGAGTGAGTTCCAGATCCTAGGCGCCATTCCTGAGAAGGAGCGTTTGCAGGTTCTTTCCTTCCGGAATCTTCGAGGTTTCAGCAGAAGATTGTTTGTACTTCTGGTGGTTCTGGAGCTGCCAGAAATTGTCAGCTTCTGCGTGAGGTAGCCGGGAGAGTTCAGGTGTAAAGCCTTGTGCGTCATGCAGACAATTTTCAGATGTTTTCTGGCTTCAAAAGGCAGCCAGTTCAGGGATTTAAAGTCAGGGGAGATGTGTGAGTGTTTTTTTGATCCAGTGATGAGTCTCGCTGCCGCGTTTAGTGAAGCTCTTAGGGGTGCAGTTGTGGTTAGGGGAGACCGCAGAGGGCGATGCTGCCGTAGTTAATGCGAGGGATGATTAGTGCTTTTTCTGCAGTTTGATGATAGTAGAGACTAGAATTGCCAAACCACCCTTTGCTCTTCCCGAAGTCGAAGGGAGCGCCATGGGGTAATAGCTTTTATATCCCTCTATGTGAGTAGCAGATGTTGCCCAGGTCTCCTGTAGGCATAGAATGTTGAATTTCTCAATAAAATTGATCCAAATTTCATTATTTAACTTGGCACTCAAACCTGCAACATTCCAGAAAAGTAGGCTTAGCGTGGATTGGTCTGAGTGGTCCATTTTTAAAGGCCCTTTGGAGATATTACTGATACTTAATTCAGAGGGGGGTACGGTTGTAGGTTCTACCATAACATCTTGAGTTGGCTGTATATCTCGTCCCTGTGGGGCAATAGCATAGGGTTTCCTTCCAGCCAGTCAGTCTTGGTCATCCAATCCTGAAAGCATATTAAATCTACTTACTGTGGGAATCGCCAGATGTGGATCGAATCTCTTTATGGGATCAGAGTTCAAGATGTGTTGTGTGAGATTCAAGGGGGGATAAAAAAAAGCCCAATGGGAGTACATTTATTTCATCCCTGGTAATGTGCTTACTTCCCAGGCCATTTATTTTGACTAGCATGGGTGATCTAAAGGTGAGTACAATGCAATCTCCTTGAAAGGATTTTACACCAGTTCCCACCCACTGGACCCTTCTGGCCATTTTGAAATCTCTAAATAGGCAGTCGTCTAAGCCTGTTTTAAAGCCTAACCAGTGTAGTGCCTTATTTCTGAGTGTTTCCCACCCCTCTAATTCTAAAGGAGGCTTTCGTGGAACATTTGCCAGCACTATTATGTAGGGAGTGGCCGCAGGTGGGAGATCGAGATATTCGCCTGGTCCCAGTCTTGTCCTAGGTTGAGTATCAGGGTTTTGGGGAGGATGCGGATATACATGGGAAGAATTGGAAAAGGTATCTATTGCTGTAATGGCTGGGGTTGTCTTTTCAGGGTTGTTCCATTTCCTGGAGCTATAATTAAAGGAGAATTGAGTGTCGGAATGTTAGACCTCGTGGTAGTTTTCTGAAGTGTTTGTAGATGCCCCTCGATCTGATTTTCCCCCACATTTGCTAATTCTTGTTTGTTAGAAGAAAGGTATGTGTTGTTTTTAGAGTGCCCTATGTTCGTGGATATGGATTGTTCTATTTGGGTCAGTCTGGTTTCCATTTGGTCTAACTTTATCCTCAGGTACATATCTAGCCTTTCCACCACTTTGATGAGGTACTTGATGTCATCATTGGTGGATTCCGAATTTCTATCATTGGCCGCTTGAACCTTTGTGGAACTTTTTCCTACACCCACTTTCCTCTTGCCTTGTTTGGTATATTTCCTTTTTGGGGTTACCACGTCCCCTTTATTTCCTAAAAGAATATGTTTAGCAACATGAGTTACGGTGTTTGTCGGGACCTTGCTTCCCACAAGAGTTGAGTTTTTACGTTTTTTGGGGGGCGGTTGTTGGGAAGTATCTGAGTCGCTTAAGGTAATTCTATCTGGAATATGCTGGACGCAGCCATTCATAACGCTTTCTTTGGGTCCTGATTGTCTAGGGCTCGGTGGGGGAGCTGAATGGTTAGGCTCCGGGGTGGAGCGTGAGGAATTGGCCTTAATTAGTTCCTCTGCTTAGCTTATCTGATTATCTAAAGCTCCCATCGAGCCCGTTAAGTAACTCAACAGTGTTTGTTGCGAATCCATAGTGACCCTCCCTCCTCCGTTGGATGTAGGGCTAGCATGCTTACTTTTACCCATTTCTACCACTTGTCAGTATAATCCTGCTCTTGTAGGTAATTTATATAGAGACAAGCTCTTACATACACTTTACATGGAGCAGAATCTGCTTTACTTTATAAAAGAAATGTTCTGTGGTAATGATGATGGGCTTACTTGTTAAGAGTTTGCACTAAGGGAGGGAAAACCAAGGGGGTTAGCCCCGCCCGGCCTCAGTTGGCCACAGACTGGCAAGACGGGCGAACCCACGCGTGTCTTACGTATTAGGCGAAACTGTACATTCAAGGATGAATATTTTTTAAATGCACAAAATCTATCGGAACACCTTCTTGCCCGGGGCTACCCGAAGAAGCTATTAAAAAATGCATTACGCCAAGCATGGTGGACACCTCGCGAGGCGTTATTGGAAAAGAGAATCAAGCAACCACTGGAGAGAATTGTTTGTGTCTCCACATTCTGTCCGAATGCCAATGAATTCAAGAAGATTATCCATCAAAATTGGCACCTGATTAAAAATCTAGATACCAGCTTAGAAAAAATACCGCTCTTTGCATTTAAAAAAGAGAAAAGCATTGCGAACTTTGTAACACGAGCAGCACTTCCCAAGAGCAAGGAAGGATCATTAAGATGTCTACTGGGCCTACAACCAGTCCAGGGTCAACACAGGTATGGTACCTGTACCTGTTGCGATCAAACAATGGAAGGAGATGTATTTCAACATAAAGGGATTTTCTGGAAGCACTCTGCATTTACCAATTGCAAAACAAAGAATGTGGTGTATGGGATTGTGTGCCCCTGCCCAAAATTATATGTGTGAAAAACTTCCCAAGAGATTAGACAAAGAATCACACAACATAAATCACGAATACGCAGGAATGTATCAAATGCCTCACTGGTGAATCACTGGAGACTGAGTGAGCATACAGAGGCAGAATTTAAATGGACTGTGTTAGCCAAAATTGAGACAGACATAAGAGGTGGAGACATAGAAACAAAACTTAGCCAACGTGAAGCCCACCTTATTATGAAATTCAATACCGCTATTAATGGTCTTAATGGATTGTCTGAAATCGCAAGGATACAATAAATATAATGCGGACATTTGTAGTACTTCTTCTGCAACTTCACTATTGAAGATCTATTAGGAACGGTATACTTTCAATCAAAATTTCTGATCTGTTTGCGTTTAACTGCCATACCATCATTTATTAAAAAGGCAGCCCCCGGTTTTTGCTTTACGGCACGCTCTGTTTTTGCAACAATCCTTCTCCAAAAACACATTGGAGACTGCTTAGTGCTACGCAACAATTGAAGCGTTTACTAGAACTGCCAGCATCCATGTTTAATGTGACTCGGGACTATGCTCAACCACCACACTAAATCTCGTGCCCAATTGTTTTGGTCGCATTGACGGTAGCACAATTCCCGTAGCGGGCACTTTAATTTAAAAATCCCCGGCTTCAAACACGTAAGGCGTCACGTGGGCGCATTCCACCAATTATAGGCAGCGGCCACTCTTCCGGAAACACCGAGCTATCGGGGACACTGTGGTGCTCCCGAAACAGACGGCCACGGTACTGAGACCGGAATCCCTTCCCGAATCGGTAAGCCTCTATTTCTAAAACCCTTGTTTACCCGGAGAAGCGCAGCCAGCTGTACTGACGGAGTTTTTACTGATTTTCCATAGAGGATTTTGACAACACGCCGCCCACGCTGCGGCTTAAGGATTTTAAAAAAACGCCGCCGCTGCCTATGCAGGCTTGATCTTACGGGGACGACCAGCTTCTGGGTTTGAAACATATACCACAGCCTCAAGTAAGAGCCAATGCGTAGTGTCTCATGCTCCAGTCCCCCTTAACAAATCTAAAAATCGTGGTGATTAAATAAGTACCTCTTGCTTATCCCCCTGTAGATATCACAAGTCCAAGAGAAGTCCCAAGCCCACTGTGTCCCATGACCATCTCCCCCGGCTATTGAACAGCTCAGCTCCACACCTTTATGGAGGTAAGCCCATAGGTGCGAGGAGGCTAGGGGTACGGTGTATAAAGTATATGTAGTCTTTAATCTTGACGGTGTCCTTATGATTTATTATCATATTTTTTCTAGAATCACATACCGCATTAAATCTGAGTGATCCCACTGCCGAAAATAAAGGTAGGAGGCTATGGTGGATGGCGGGACGCCATGATAGTAGATTCTACAAATCATGTCAGATGCTAAACTAGTTGTTTTTGTCCTCTTTTCAGATTATCTGTTGGTCCTGATGAGAACCGGACAAAAGGGTCCGGTTTGAAACGCGTCGACCTTTCTGTTTGTTTTGGTGTGACCTACGTTGTTAGTTAGTTCCATTTGTCCCTATGCTTGTAACAGTAATCAGATAATTCAAACTGTGCAGTGGCAGATCAATTTTGTGATTTATGTTTCGCGCCGCCACTCATTAGGATTGGATTTTTGAACTGAACTAGTATGATAAAAAGGTTCACGTAGGCACCATCACAATTTTAAAACTGTTTTCTTCTGCACGACTAAGTGTATGTTGTGTTTGTTGTCTTTGTGAGAGTGTGTGAAGAGAATCTGGTTGTGATTGAGGGAGTGACTGTGAAAGAGGGTGTATGTAATTTTGTTGTGGAGCACCTTGTTTTGGTCACTAACGTCGCTAGTCTTTGTCTACTGCACATATTTATAATAAGTTTTGTATACTCTTTTGCTGAAAAATTTAAAAATAAAAACAAAAGTTGATGGATTAATTCAAGCACATGACTAAAAATTGAAGTTTCTAGTTTGTTGTTTAAAGTATTCAGGCCACTAGGTTTCAGTGCTGGCACTTGTTTTGGTTGTTTTGGAAAAAGTAGTGCAGCAGCCGGCAGTCCGCGTCCAACACAGGGGCAGGTAGTAGAGAGGGGCAGCTGCTGCAGTGATGGCCAGTAGCGTCCAGGAGTCCTTAGGATATGCAGGCAGTTCCCACAAGGAGTCAGCAAAGCAGAACAGGTAAGGGCGTCCCGCGCCGCGGGAGCCCACCGGTGATTTTATGTGCCTGGCCCCCCCTCCTCACGCGAGACCTCGCTGCGCTGCCTGATGGAAAATGTAGTGCAGCAGCCGACGGCCCGCGTCCAACACGGGGGGGCAGTAGTAGCGAGGGGCACCTGCTGCGGTGATGGCCAGTAGCATCCAGGAGTCCTTAGGATATGCAGGCAGTTCCCACGAGGAGTCAGCAAAGCAGAACAAGTAAGGGCGTCCCGCGCCGTGGGAGCCCGCCGGTGATTTTATGTGCCTGGCCCCCCTCCTCACGCAAGACCTCGCCGCACTGCCTGATGGAAAATGTAGTGCAGCAGCCGGCGGTCTGCGTCCAACACGGGGGCAGGTAGTAGCGAGGGGCAGCTGCTGCGGTGATGGATAGTAGAGTCCAGGGGTCCTTAGGATATGCAGGCAGTTACCGCAAGGAGTCAGCAAAGCAGAACAGGTAAGGGCGTCCCTAATTTTTGTCTATGTTACAGCTATTATAGTTTTTATCTATCAATAATGCTTTTATGGATTGGATTTACATGAAAAATATTTTTAATTTAATTGTATTGGGCTTTTATGATTATTAATAATCTCTAACTGGAGTGGCCAAGACTCATGAAACACTGACAGCTAACCTGGCAGCCAAATTTTGGTCAGTGGGTTTTTCTGGGTGGGTATAAAGGTACAGCGATCTTGGTTTGATGATCACAGTCACGTGACTAAGTGGGCCCTGATAGATGCTATCAAATTCAAGGATAAAACCCAAATAAAAAAATTAGGGCATCTCATAGAGATAGCATTATTCTCGCAAAAAAAAATGTGAGATGGATCAATGGGTCTTTTTGAAATGGGCCATATCAACCAATGATATGAAAGCTTTCTGGAATATAATTAACAGGCTGTAGTGATGGAATTCCGGCTATAGAGCCAAATTTATGGACAGACGACTGTCAAGATCGTTTTCAGGCCCTATACACCATGCCGGAGACTGGGGGCACTACCATAACACAAGCAACAATTCTACCACAAAACTCCCATATAAAGGTCCCTGAGCTGACTCTGACTGAAGTAATTAGTGCCATAAGCAAACTAGCCCAGTGCAAAGCACCAAGACTGGACAAGATACCAATGGACCTCTTTCGGGCTGAGCCAAAAATTTGGGGACCCTATCTGTGGGTATTTTTTAATGCCATGTTGCAAGGAATCACATTCCTCACAACATGTGCTTGAGCCGAGACCCTCCGGGTGTATAAAAAAGGCTCTCCACTATTTCCCATTAACTACAGACCAATTAGCTTAATCGATGTAACCCAAAATATCTTTGCCCAGGTACTGCTGCACAGCTGCTAAATCTGGATGGAAGAACATATAATCCTGAACCCATTACAAACAGGCTTTTACGAAAAAATCATCCACCATTGATCAAATACTTAGGCTTCAACTTCTTTGCTGGAAAAAGGTGTCCTTAGGGGGTGGCAGTCTCTATCTAGTATTTGTGGATCTCAAAACGCTTTTGACCTGGTACCTAGGGACAAACTTTGAGCTGTACTAAGAGATCTTGGGGTTCCCCTTTATCTTTTGAATATGCTAAGGAGGTTGCACAAAGGCAACTATGCTCAAATTAGGTATGGGAAACAGAGGGAACTCACCACACCACTTGCAATCAACGGAGGAGTCAGGCAAGGTTGCGTGCCTGCTCCTACCTTGTACTGCTTATACATTAATACATTGGTCAATATATTGAATGAGATGAAGTACACAGATTCCCCGAAGCTAGCGCATAGAAAAGGGCTGTCAATGATGTTTGCTGATGATACTCTCCTGCTCTCCAAGTCACTGATGGGCTTTCAGAGGATCCTTTAATAGCTTTGGTGCATTTTGTAAAAGCAGGGGGCTGGAGATCAACATACATAATACAAAATATATTGTCTTCAACCTAGCTAGTTCGACATGTCCCAACCCTCTCACGAATGTTATTCCACATGAAAGGGTATCGGTCTTCAAATATCTAGGTCTCAATTTACCAGAAAAAAGGGATTGGGGCAACAAATAGATTAATGTTATGTTATGTTATATGCACTTGTAGAGCGCGCGATTACCCTTGGGTGTCCTGGCGCTTAATGCTGGTCTTCCTGGGAAGCTGAATGGAGTGCTACTGTGAAAAAAGCCATGTTTTCAGGCCCTTCTGGAACATAAGGAGACTTGGGGCAGTTTTGAGGGAAAGAGGAAGCTAATTCCAGGCTTTAGCGGCGCAATGCATAAAACTCCTGCCTCCCCAGGTTAATTTTTTAGCCATGGAGACTTGCACTTGTTTAGCGCTGGTTGATTACAACATTCTCCCCGGAATGTACCAGTGGAATTTATGCCTGAGAAACTTCGGGCCAATACCATTGATGGCTTTGAATACTATACAAAGAGCCTTAAAGCGAGTTCTTTGTTTTATTGGGAGCCAATGTAGCTTCCTAAGCTCCCCTCTGACGGAGACAAATTTAGGTGTACCGGACAGCAGCCTTGCCGCTGCGTTTTGGACTAGTTGAAGCCTATACATATGGCCGAGATACCCGCCACCCCCTCTCAACACAATCCCCAAGGATGGGACACCGGAAACGGTTCTGAACTTTTGGAAGACGGGAGGGAGTGACCCTCCCGGCCGTATTTATTAAAATATGAAACAAAATTAAAACATTAAAATAACAGTTTCATATTAATGTACAATTTCATTTCCACATTGCGATGTTTGGCTAACCTTAACATATTCTCTAATACAAAGGTTCTCCTAGCCGAACTAACATCCTACAAAACATTTAACTTGAAATTGTACATCCTAACGTTTAAGGGCCAACGGCAAGGTCGTAACCGGTGTCAGGATCCCTAAACCAGACATATCCCCCTCACTTGTGAGGGGCGACCGCACAGAGGCGTACCTCAAGTGCATTTACCAATTTCCCTTGACTTGACGGGGGCCCCAATAAACTCGACGCCATTTAAAGGTCGTCCGAGGACACGTGTGAGGTATCTAGAAGGTAGCGTAGACCCCCTCCCAAACCCCACACAACTTACCACATCTGCCGTCGCAGATGTCCTGGCCCCGGGAAATTCCCCAGGAGGGGGCTGTAGCCCCTCCTACCCAGGAAGGGGCCTTGACCGCCTTTCCTTTTCTTTCGGCGGCCCATCCTTAGAAGGTACCGCCTCCCCGTTGAGGGGCCAATGGCCACCTCCCTTGAGCGCTCCCATCCGTAATGGGTGACGCCCACCCATAGGGATCCTCCAATTACTGCTCACCGATCATGACCTTACCGCCCGACCAAAATAAATACGACAATTCTAACTAAACTACTAAATTACTAAATTACTAAAAGACAGTAACAATTACCACTTATTAACAGGCATGATTACTGATCACACTAGTGCATCATTACTTCATTTGCAAAACAAACTACAATTTGACCATTCTTTATTGCATATTCAAAGTTATCACGACAATCGTCACAACCTGTAAAAAATTAGCGTTACCACATCAAACTTTATTCAAAACCACTTGCTGTCCTCAGGGGCTGGTGGGTGGGTCAAAATTGGCTCTTCGTTCCGTCTTGAGCTCACGTGCAGCGAGGAGGTGCAGCTTTAGAGCACAGGAACAAGAGGATGCTTACTTGGCTTGTTGCTCCTTTTATCCGTCTTCGGGGCGGGCGTAAACCCGCCCCTGCCTGCCCCAAAGGGCGTGGCCGGCCGCGTCAGTGTCTAGGCCAGCCCACTCCAGGGCGGGAAAAGAGCGCGCCCCGGCTACGCCGCTTCGGGCATACCAGCCGAGACGCGCCTCCCGCCCAAGATGGCTTCCCGGGGGGATCGTGGTACTCCGCCATACGTTCGGGGGGACCGAATGGTCGCCCCTTTCCATATGGCCGAGATACCCGCCACCCCCTCTCAACACAATCCCCAAGGATGGGACACCGGAAACGGTTCTGAACTTTTGGAAGACGGGAGGGAGTGACCCTCCCGGCCGTATTTATTAAAATATGAAACAAAATTAAAACATTAAAATAACAGTTTCATATTAATGTACAATTTCATTTCCACATTGCGATGTTTGGCTAACCTTAACATATTCTCTAATACAAAGGTTCTCCTAGCCGAACTAACATCCTACAAAACATTTAACTTGAAATTGTACATCCTAACGTTTAAGGGCCAACGGCAAGGTCGTAACCGGTGTCAGGATCCCTAAACCAGACATATCCCCCTCACTTGTGAGGGGCGACCGCACAGAGGCGTACCTCAAGTGCATTTACCAATTTCCCTTGACTTGACGGGGGCCCCAATAAACTCGACGCCATTTAAAGGTCGTCCGAGGACACGTGTGAGGTATCTAGAAGGTAGCGTAGACCCCCTCCCAAACCCCACACAACTTACCACATCTGCCGTCGCAGATGTCCTGGCCCCGGGAAATTCCCCAGGAGGGGGCTGTAGCCCCTCCTACCCAGGAAGGGGCCTTGACCGCCTTTCCTTTTCTTTCGGCGGCCCATCCTTAGAAGGTACCGCCTCCCCGTTGAGGGGCCAATGGCCACCTCCCTTGAGCGCTCCCATCCGTAATGGGTGACGCCCACCCATAGGGATCCTCCAATTACTGCTCACCGATCATGACCTTACCGCCACAGGCCGGATAGTTGACCGGCTATCCGGACCCCCCACAACACTCCTGCCTAAAGGTCATGTATTAAAGTTTTCAACCAAGCTATCAGGTCTCCTATGAGTAACTCGTTCCCCATTCGAGACAAATGAACACCATCCCCCAAATACATACTGTCCCCTTTAATACAACCATGCGAAATAGAATGCAGTGTACTTGAACGGAACAGTCTACTCACTTTATTATTAATTTTCCTTACTGAATGATTCAGAGCAGAGACCGAAAGAGCCCCCCGCCACACTTTCCGTGGGATGATATGGGACCATGCAATTGTGCACCCTGGAACTCTTCTCGCTAACCAACTTACCGTGGAAAGCATCGCCTCAAGAAGAAGTCGTCTACCAGTGGTCACCAAATCATTGCCCCCAAGATGTATTATGACTACAGACGGCGGTGACCTTGTCCGCCCTAACAAACCCTCGAAAAATGATCGAAACTGGTCAATACAGAGCCCGCCCTTTCCGTAGAAGGACATACTGTACCCGTATTCCCCAGCCACGTGAATCATGTCACCTGCTTTGAATACGTCCGCGGCACGTCTCACGTATGAGTGGCCCACGACCCACACCTCCTTTTTCACAGCCGGTGATGTCTGACCGCTGGCCCGGTGTTGGGTTGACTGCACAGTCCGCCCCGCCTCGTAGGCTCGCGCAACTGAAACCAAACAAAAACAAGAAGCGTGAGTACATCATTACAGCTTCACAACATGTGCAACCGCACATACCTTTTATAACAATTCGAGGACCAACGCCCCACACGTTTTACTTGATCGACATTCAGACCCCTGGCTGTAGCCTCGGTAGCAGCCCCTATCCGAAAGGAATGGGTCCCAAACTCTCCGGGGTTCATGCCCGCGGCAGAAATCGACATCGCAAGCACCCGCTGAAACTGAAACCTCGTCAGTGGGGTGGCGTCAGCGTGTCTCAACAAGGTCCCCCCCCATGATGCCACCCTTTGCGCTAAATATTCCTCAACGCAACCCACCGGGCACATGGACGATCCGGGAATCCTTCGTATCATTATGCAGTCCCCCATCGAACCCTGATCGGTCTTGGACTTGACAAATGAGACAGTCATTGTCTCCCCCCTGACTTGGACGTGCTCTCGGCACAGTCCCCCCATGGTATCCTGCTTGTTCCTTGCCACTAGTTTGCTTACCCGCATAGCCCCATGGAAAGCTAGCACAAAAGCGGCTCGGAATAACACTGCTTCATACTGGGATGAACAGGTTGCAGGAAGTACGGATAATAACAAAGCCAACCTATCCAGACCTATCGGGCGCCTTTCATCTACTCTGCGACCCTCAAGGCGTTGCCACCCACGTAGCGCTTTTTGCACAACGAAAGACGCAGTCGGGTCCTGGATCCCATGAGCCCTTGCCATAAAGGAAATGGCGGCCCGATGCCTCTGGGCCGTAGCCACTGATTTGCCTGCCTGATGTAGGGACAGCAGAAAATCCACTACCAGTTCTTCCTGACCCCAAAGCTCCCTCCTAGCATCCCCCACAAAGGCCCAGTAGGATCGGAACGCCCCTTGGTATGCCTTCCTCGTCCTGGGTGTTAACTCTCTCCCACGAGGTTCTGTAATTCGGGGCACCGAGAGACCAGAGAGCTTCGGGGAAGGGTGCCGCCACCGGGTCCGCTGTGGGCAGAAAACCCCAGAAGGCCTGCATACGAAAACGAGAAAGCGCATCAGCCGCTTTATTCATTACCCCTGGCACATGTCTTGCTTTGAATAGTACATTCAACTGCATACACAATAACACAATTTCTTTGAGCAATCTCAGAATCCATTTGCATCGTGCTGCCTGGCTGTTGATACACTCAACCACGGTCATGTTATCAGACCAAAACACCACAGAGTGATCTCTGAACCCTTCGGGCCAAGTTTTCAGGGCCACAAGAATGGGAAAAAGTTCCAAAAAGGCAATGTTACTCGTCAGTCCACACTCATGCCACCATAACGGCCATTTTTGAGCCGACCATCGTGTGCCGAATATGGCACCCAAACCCAGTGCTCCCTGCCGAATCTGTCCACAGCCCCAGCTCCTCGGAGGACACCGCCGGTTTGTTCCAGACAATTCGACCATTGAAATCCGCCAGAAATGCCAACCAAATGCGCATGTCCTGACGAACCTCTGCCGATAACCGTGTGCGATGATGACCCTCCTTCAGGCCGACCATGGCTTGAGCGATCGAGCGGGAAAAGGGGCGGGCCATCGGCATGACTCTCAGGGCAAAATTCAGCTGTCCCACCAATTGTTGCAACTGATGCAGCCTGACCTTGGACTCGCTAATACAAGCTTCCAGGGCAGCCCTGAATCTTATCACCTTCTCTTTAGGTAATCTAAAAACAACCTTCCACAGAGTCGAGTTCGATCCCCAGGAACTCGAGGCAAGTCGAGGGACCCAGAGTCTTACCTGGTGCCAATGGCACACCGAAATGCTTCATTAAAATACAAAATTCATTCAAAGCCTGTCCACATTCGGGACCCCCGGCCGCCCCCAGAAATAAAAAATCATCGAGATAATGCATGACATGCTGTAAACCCGTCTTCCTTGTGAAGACCCATTGCAGAAAACAACTGAACTGCTCAAAATATGCACAAGAAATAGAGCAACCCATTGGCATACATCTATCCATGTAATACTGACCCTGAAACATGAAACCAAGGAGACGCTGATCGTCTGGGTGTACCGGGAGCAACCGGAACGCTGACTCAATATCTGACTTTGCCATCAGCGCCCCGGGCCCTAGGCGATTCAACATGGCCACGGCCTCATCGAAAGATGCGTACCGCACCGAACACACATCCGGGTCTATTGCATCATTTACGGACAGACCACGTGGGGCTGATAAGTTATGTATCAGTCGGAACTCACCCGGGTCCTTCTTAGGGACCACCCCCAAAGGAGAACAAACAAAGTTAGCACACGGTGGCTCATCAAATGGACCGGCGACTCGACCTCGAGTAACCTATTTCACAATCTTTTCCTGTACCACGGTCGTATGTTGCAAGACCGATATTTGATTTTTACATTTTCTTACACCCCGAAACTCCCCCACTGGGATGCGGAAACCATATGAAAACCCGTTCCTCAACACCCAAGCGGAAGAGTGATCCGGGTATTCGCTGAGCCAAGGAATCATTGCCATGGTATCAACCGGAGTAGGTAAAGACGCCCCTCGGACTATTTTAGACCTGTTTGGCGCCTCCTCTCCCCCCGTTATCACCCGTTTTGGCTCTGCACATGGACTCCGGATGGGATGGCTGCCCACACCCTCCACATTCGTGACGGAATTTACATGACCCCTGGGGCCTCGTACATTTACCTCTATTGAAGTTCCAACAAATCCCCCTTTTACCTGTGTTGCCGTTCGGCCTCGAGTTGTATTCGTTACCTGTACCTGATCGAAAGGGGGTCCCGGCATATTGGCGGGAGGATTCACCCCCGCTACTCCCTACTAATGGCACTTTTAACATACCAGTACTCTCCATTTTTGACCATGAAACAGAATCGTAACAATCCCAAGTTAAGTTTTTATCGTGTTCCTTTGCTTTTCTAAAAATATTATCGTAACAGAACCACTGATTGCCCCCATATGATACGGAATATTCCATGATCCGTGTCTGGTAAATCGGCAATTCAGACAGCAACTCAGGTCTACGTTCGCCCACGATGGAGGTAAAAATTCCCCACGCCTTCCCCCAAGTGCCAATGTTTTCATCAACTTTAAAGGCGGCCATCTTTGCGCGCCAAACACTCGGATGCATGAGCTCCATTTGGCTCTTAACATGCTCCATCTCATAATGATCGGTAAGCAACGAGAAGATGTTTACATACTCATCTGCCCATATCTTCTCCTTAATAGCCAGAGGGACATGTTGACCCAACTTTTCCCTTCGTGAAGGTGCAGACTCGTCCCTCGCAATCGGCAATGGCCGCTTACCTGAACCGGAAGCTGTATCTGCGGCTGGACCTGTTCCTGGTGCTTTTTCTACTGCCGCAGCCGGCGTGATAACTGGCGATGATGCCTTCGCCGCCTCCCTCGTCTCACGCAGTTGCTTCATCAACACCCGTGCGTCGTCAGCCGTGGCGCCCTCGCTTTCTTTTCCCAACCACGCTGCCAATTGTGCTGCCAGCTCGGGCGACATATCCCCCCCGGACACGGGGGTGATCACCACGGGAATCGGATTCCCCTCTGCTGGCACCGGAGCTGGCTCTTCGAGTGGGGCACGGGGAACCGGGATGTCCCCCCCAGCTGCTCCCCTTCTGGGCCTCTTGCCTTTTCCTCCCAGAGCAGTTCCTGCCAAGGGTCGTTTCGGTCCCTCTTCCCCGTCTCTATCCGCCATCCGTTTCTTCAGATCGGTCACTTCTTTCATGAGTAAACGCAGCATCTGGTCGGTAGTCATTCGCTTTCCGACTTTCTTAGGCATTCTCCGACAGAGTATCTGTAAGACAAAAAGAAAGATTACCACGCTCAAAATTGGCTCTTCGTTCCGTCTCGAGCTCACGTGCAGCGAGGAGGTGCAGCTTTAGAGCACAGGAACAAGAGGATGCTTACTTGGCTTGTTGCTCCTTTTATCCGTCTTCGGGGCGGGCGTAAACCCACCCCTGCCTGCCCCAAAGGGCATGGCCGGCCGCGTCAGTGTCTAGGCCAGCCCACTCCAGGGCGGGAAAAGAGCGCGCCCCGGCTACGCCGCTTCGGGCATACCAGCCGAGACGCGCCTCCCGCCCAAGATGGCTTCCCGGGGGGATCGTGGTACTCCGCCATACGTTCGGGGGGACCGAATGGTCGCCCCTTTCCATTTGTTGTTTTTGTATGTTCAAATATAGGCTGTTACAATAGTCCAAACACGATGTTATAAGGGCCATGACTACAGTCTTAAGATTGCTCTCAGTTAGGAAGAACTTAATTTTCCTTATGATTCTTAGAATCGTAAAGCAGGCTGAGGACACCAAGCTCACTTGATCCCCCATGGCAAGTTTGTTATCCATTAGTACCCCCAAGTTTTTAGCCTTCATAGTAGGTATGGGTAAAAGGCCCACGTCATCTGGCCACCATTCCGGTGTCCACACTTGTGGATTGTTCCCGAACTTTAAGACCTCAGTCTTGTTGGAATTAAGCTTAAGACAGTTGGTGGACATCCAACCTGATATTGCACTCATACACTTATAGAAACGATCCCCAGTCTCCTTCTCGCCTCCCCTCATCAGCAGCAACACAATTTGTGTGTCGTCAGTGTAGGAGGTGAGCTGGAAACCAAATGATCGAATAACTCCTGCCAGAATGCCACATATATATTAAAAAGCGTTGGGCTTAGTGATGAGCCCTGTGGCACCCCACAGGGGAGTGTGAATGGTTTAGATGAATTACCATCCAGATCTACGGTTTGAATCCTGTCAGCTAAAAAGATTGAAGGAGTTTCCACGCTAGGCCTTCGACACCTATCTCAGACAATCGGTCCATCAATAGCTTATGATGGACCGTGTTGAAGGCTGCGGACAAGTCCAATAAGATCAAAACAGCACTACATCTTCCATCTACGACCTCTCTAATTTCTTCAGTGGATTTTAACAGAGCCAACTTAGTGCTGTGATCAGCCCTGAACCCGTATTGTGATGGGTCCAGGGAGTTATTATGCTGGAGAAACGCACTGAGTTGGATGTTCATCACCTTCTCCAAGATCTTAGCAGGAAGAGGAAGCCGCGAGATAGGCCTATAGTTGTTTAGATCTTTCGGTTCCAAATTCTGTTTCTTCAGAAGTAGAAGCACAGAGGCTTGCTTCCACATTTTAGGGAACACACAGGATTTATCGATCCACAGTCTCCTTCTCCCCTCCCCTCATTAGCGACAACACAATTTTTGTGTCGTCAGCGTAGGAGGTGAGCTGGAAACCAAATGTTCGAATAACTCCTGCCAGAGGTGCCACATATATATTAAAAAGCGTTGGGCTTATTGATGAGCCCTGTGGCACCCCACAGGGGAGTGTGAATGATTTAGATGATTACCATCCAGATCTACGGTTTCAATACTGTCAGCTAAAAGAGTTTTGAAGGAGTTTCCACTCTAGGCGTTCGACACCTATCTCAGACAATCGGTCCAACAATAGCTTACGATGGACCATGTCGAAGGCTGCGGACAAGTCCAATAAGATCAAAACAGCACTACATCCTCCATCTACGGCCTCTGTAATTTCTTCAGTGGATTCCAACACAGCCAACTTAGTGCTGTGATCAGCCCTGAACCCGTATTGTGATGGGTCCAGGGAGTTATTATGCTGGAGAAACGCACTGAGTTGGATGTTCATCACCTTCTCCAAGATCTTAGCAGGAAGAGGAAGCCGCAAGATAGGTCTATAGATGTTGGGATCTTTCGGGTCCAAATTCTGTTTCTTCAGAAGTGGAAGCACAGAGGCTTGCTTCCACATTTTAGGTAACACACAGAATTTATGGACCGCATTCAGCAAAGGGGTCAGGGCCATTCAAATCACTTCCAGAATTTGTTTAATGATCCATGCAGGGCTGGATCATTAGGGGCTCCTGAACCAATCAAGGTTAATACCTTAACTGTCTCTGATACCTCCACTGATGAGAATGGTTCAAGTGCCAATGAGGAGTCACAACTGCCTGGCTTTAGAGAAGGAGGAAAATATAACCTCCATTTCGTACTTGAAGAAATCAGCAATTTCATTACAAAATGAAAGGTTACTGTGGCTTCTAGGCACAGTTGGATTAGACAGTTTTTTAATGGTATTAAACAGTTCCTTTGAATTTGACTTTGCTAATGTTATCTGCAATGAAAAGAACTGTCTCTTAGCCTCTAATAAAATATGTTTATAACTTGCAATACAGAGTTTATGTCTTTCCTTGTCAGTTACACCATAATTTTTGCGCCAAGCCCTTTCCATCAGTTTACAGTCTAGTTTTTTAACTCTAAGTTTTTCCGAGCACCAAGGGGCTGATGGTGAGGCTTGTTTGGGAGTTCACTGTTTCCTAGGGACTAATACATTGCAAGATGTGGCTAACCATTGATTATAATCAGCTGCAGCAATTTCCACTCCATCTGGAGGGGATTGCATCGAGCTGCTTAGAGAGCTTTCCAACTGACTGATATCCAATTTTCCCCAGGCTCTGGACACAATCTCCTGGGCAGGTTTAGTTTTCAAGCAGCATAGACAGCAGGTGGGTTGGCTAAGCTATTAAGGAACTCCTTCCACAAGCCTGTATGTCCAGTAATGGAGACTTATAGGATGCAAACAAGGGGTGCTGTAATGTATGGGGCTGAACTTTGGGGGCAATGTCTTCCTAAAAACATTACCAGGTCAGAGAATAACTTCATTAGGCAGCTATTTGGTCTTCCCCCGTTCCCCACTCACTCTACTGTGCTTGGACCTGGGGGTGAGACCGATCACAGAGGAAATTGGCTGTAGACCCCTAACATTCTGGTATTGACTTTGGGGGACCCTCAAATTGGCTCAATACAGGACTGAGCTAAAGGAGGTGCTGGATCTCCTGGGCACAGGAAAATTGATGTGGTTTCATACATTAAGGAAGGACTCCATAGTATAGGTAGAAGGAGTCCATGGAGTAATCCAGAGGTAGCTTGTCCTGCAATATCTAGGAAACACCTGGTTAGGAGATCTAGGGGGTGCAAACTTGCCCAACTGAACAACAGCTCATCCACTGGCTCTCTAACAGTTAATTTTAAAATAAGGATTATTATAACTTAGAGGCCTGCGTGGACAAAATAAAACCAACACTAGCCAGGAAACTATATGTGCAAGTTAGGCACGGGTCTCTTCCCCTGCGTGCATTTTCTAATAAATGAGCCTGCAGCTCCGCCCAAGGGTGTCCTGCATGCAGTTGCGAAGAGGAGACAGAACTCCATGTATTCTTCTTTTGTCCTGGTCACAAAAAAGCCAGGCAAAGATGGATGATCCAACTGTGTAGGAATCTAGGTGCCAGGTGTTGTGAAGAAGTATTCATACTTCTAAAATATAACACCCAAATGCCAATTGTATTTGCTTTGTTAGGCTTTTTAACTTACATATGGTGGGTGCGCAAGTCACTCTTAGAAATTAATTATTGGGCTTTAGCAGACTGATTTTCATCTGTGACCCATCTCATATCAATTTTAACTTTGTTTTTAGTTGGGCTTTAGTTAATCTTAAACTTGTGAAAATTGTGGCCACTAATTGCAAGTACTCCCACTATAGGGGATTCCTTTTTTTAGGGTGTCTGTGGGCAGCAAAAGGCACAAGAATACATTGATGGTGGGGAGAGATAGTTTACCTAAACAAGGTCACTTCCGGGCAAGTCGCTTGTTCAGCATGGTAAACATTTAGTATTATATATCATTTTATATCCCTTTTTAGGCTTTGCATCCATTGCAGTGGATGAAGAACAGCCGCTTGATACTGAACTCAGACACAACAGAAGTCCTCATCCTTGGATCATTGCCATCTGCCTGGGCCGACTCCTGGTGGCCCCCGGCCCTAGGTAGCGCACCAAAACCAACGGACCACGCACGCAACCTGGGCTTCATCCTGGACTCCTCCCTGTCGATGACCAGACAAGTCATCGTGTTTCAACATCCTACGCATGCTCCGAAAGATCTTCCGATGGATCCCCACCGAGACCAGGAAGACGGTCACCCAGGCACTTGTCACCAGCAGACTGGATTACGGAAACACCCTCTACACCGGAACCACAGCCAAACTGCAGAAAAGACTCCAACGTATCCAGAACGCCTCCGCACGACTCATCCTGGACATCCCCCGTCACAGCCACATCTCCGGACACCTGAAAGACCTGCACTGGCTCTCCATCAACAAAAGAATCACGTTCCGCCTCCTCACCCACGCACACAAATCCCTCCACGACCTAGGCCCCAGGTACCTCAACAACCGCCTGACCTTCTACACTCCCACCCGCCAACTACAATCGACCAGCCACGCCCTCACCGCCATTCCA
Source organism: Lissotriton vulgaris (assembly GCF_964263255.1). Lineage (NCBI taxonomy): Eukaryota > Metazoa > Chordata > Amphibia > Caudata > Salamandridae > Lissotriton > Lissotriton vulgaris. Next base: position 561,051,852 of record NC_141685.1, on the reverse strand, counting down.
CGCATTCGAAGAGCCACCATGGGAGGAAGATCCTTCTCCTACCTGACAGCCAACAAGACCTGGAATTCCCTCCCCATCCACCTCCATCTTACCTAAGACCACCTCTCCTTCAGGAAGCAACTCAAGACCTGGCTGGTCAAGCAGTAGCGGACCCCCCTCCCCAAGCACCTTGAGACCCTCCGGGTGAGTTACGCGCTATACAAATTTCTTGATTGATTGATTGATTGATTGCATTGTAATTGAGTGGATCCCAGACGATAGTATCATTAGTGAGTCATCCAATATTCTATGTTCAGCTCCAATTTATGTAATCCAACCCTCCATCTTCATCACCAGGAGTGAATTTATTATGATCAATTATATTGCTCTTCCAGGGATCCAAATCAACAGCTACCATCTTTGATAATATCGTTTGGGATCTACTCAATTATAACGTAAAGCCTACCTAGAGATGAGACACCTGGTTTTGAGCATTTACTTACAACCCAGATGAAGTCCGTTTAGGATGGCATGCGTTGGCTGGGCTGAATGCATGTCTACATCTAGAAAAGGAATATAAATAAATCAAGTTTTTTTCATTCATCAAGATTCTGTGACTCATGTGTATTACTAATGTACACTCCCGTAATTACTGGTTGGATAATTTATATATTTGCTCTTTTAATATCTGTACTTAACTTAGCCAGTTGATGCATCTGGTGTTTATATTGCATTATCATTGGAAATGGATATACATTGAAACTAGGGGCATCATGAAACCTCTCCACTTTGGCAGCTTTAGTGGGAATAGGTGCCGATGTGAAGTTTTGCTCAACATAAAACATGTAACTTTTTGTTTATAGCGCCATTGTTTTTGATCAAAGAGCTAGTCTCCAAATAAAAGATCATAAATACCAGTATAACAGGATAGCATGATGGACCTGTGGGTAAGAGGGACAATTGCAACAAGAAAGCATACAAGGAAGAAAGAAACAATAGAAAGATGAATGTATGGCTTGAGACAGGGTTGGAGGGCAAGGAGGGTGTATGGATGCAAAGATGGATAAGAGATTTATAGAGAGAAGGACAGGATGGGTGGATGGAGAGTAGGAATAGAGAGAAGAGTGATGCAATGAGAGAAGTGTGGACGGATCCATCGGAGGATGACTGAATGAAGAAAAGGAAATTAATTTAAAACGGAAGGAAAGAGGATGGATGTTACATGGATGAATGAATGGATGGTGAGGAATATGAACCAAAGTATGGATTTATGTATTGATGGATGGATGTATTGATGGATGGAGAAAGGAAGAAAGGGAAAAGACAGCAGGATGCAGAGAAGAAAGAACGAATGAAAGAAGACTAGCAAAACAAAAGGATTGATGGAACAACATATCAGAAAATGATGATGGAACTTGACCCGAAGGTATTGGGTATCGGAGCGCTTTACATGAGCACCAGTTACATTACACAAGGATACATTCATTTTTTTGTTAGGCACAGGTAGATTAAGTGATTTGGCCAGAATCACAGGATTCTGAGCTTCATTGCTGAGATTCGAACCCGGTTCCCCAGATTAGAGATTGACTGCTCTAGCCCATTCTCGAACCCAGTTCCCCAGATTAGAGATTGACTGCCTAGCCATTTCGGCCACATCCTCTCCCGGATCATTGGACTCACTTGCTTATTGTCATTTGCAATATGGTTCAAGTGAGGGGCATTTTATTTATTTTTCTGGCTAGTCCCTTGCTTAAAAAACCAAAATGTCAACCATCTTCAAGAAATACACAATATTAGAAGTCTTCTTCAATCTCTTGTTGATAGAGACTTTAACTTGTGAGAAAAAAAAGTATGTTCTTCTCTGTCCAAAATTAATTTCGCCCATTGAGTGATCATTTTCAGTCTGGACTATTATTCCCTTTTACCTTACAGATAAGTTGTATCTAAGTAAGTAAGTAATATTTTATTTTGTTGCATAGTTATTTTAAACCATTATGAATACCAAAGAAGGCACTAAAAAGAAAAGGAAAGTTCAATCGCGTAAATAATAAATACTGACATTGGTTTTTCAGGAATAGACAGAAGTTCAATATTTTATAAGAGTGTAATATAAACGGTTTATAATTTCAGCTAGTAGATACCCAGGCCTCTGATAACAGGATTTGAAAATTCCATTAGCCATGGGGAGCATGACGCTGAACTCACATCTAATATAAAAAGTAAAAAATCAACAGTAAAATTACAGCTAACTACCATTATATATTTCAGCTCATTATTATTTTCATCAATTTCAGGACCACAGTTTGAAAAAGGAATTTGACAAATCTGCTTTGTGACTGTGGCCATTCACTTTTCATAGAGTGAACGAGAACTTGTCATATGTGTGATTGAGAGGGGGCCGAATCAACTTCTTACATTCATTATTGAGTGCAGGACAGAGACATAACATATGCAGGATTGAGTCTTGCTTATAATCACGGAATCTACATTTGGAACAAGGGATTTTGTGGAAACATAAAAAATCGGACACTCATCAATCTACGTTACAGTCTCAAGGGATGATTGTTTTCCGAAGTAACATTGAGTGTAACTAAGGGCCATATTATCAAGAAAGGGTGATACATTATCGCCGCTTTTATCGGCAAAAAACTGCCGCTAAAGTGGCGATAATGGGCTTGATAATATGTCCTTGTGTATTCCCGTATAAGCCCAGGTTCTGGTGTTAACCTGGGCTTCAATGGGAATTGATAAGGGCATATTATCAAGCACATTATTGCCGCTTTAGCGGCATTTTCCTGCCGATGAAAGCGGCTATAATGTATAGCCCTTTCTTGATAATATGGCCCACAATTCGTAAGAGGTGAAAAACAATGCAGGCATGAGATCGCTTTCGGAAATCAATTCTGTCATCAACATGTGAAATTGTAGCATTTATTCACATTTTTTAAAACTGATTCACACTATTTACCATTTTCAATGCTCATTCAAATACAACGTTCCCCCAGCATAAAAAATATATCCTTGAATGGGTTTCTATTATCATTTCTGGTTTTATGAATTTCTGCCCATATATATTGGTTCAAAGGCAAGGTTGGATAATTCTTGAGTTTATGGCATAGCTTAAGGAATGTCGGTTGGTGTGCCAGCTTTTGCCTTAGCAGACCAAATTACAATCTTATCTGAGCATTTGGTTACAAATAGAAGGACTGTATAGTAATCTGTAAATATTATAAACAGGAAGATGGAGACATTTGGCAGGTTTCACTCTTGGCATTATCCAGCCACGGCCCTTGTGGGTAAAAGCGGTGAGGCTGGGTTGGGAAAGGATTCAACAGACGACCATGAGGGCAAATTAAATACATATTTACTTTCCCCCGTCCTCTGTTGAAATCACCCGACCGCACTGCTCTTACCTGCACAGGCCGCAGCTGGTTCTATCCGCTGCAATACGTTTTTGAATTCATATGTTAGGACATTACTTTTTATGACCTGTAATAATGGTTGGAAAGAATGTCTACTCAAATTCTTACCAAAGATCTCAAAGGCAAACTCCAGTGATGGAGCTCTAGGATTAATTGAGGACGGCTATTTGCGGAAATTGCCACGCTTTTCTAAAAGTATTCTAAGATACCAGTTGTTTGCAACTAATGAACAAGTAGCAAGTTCTCTTTCTGTTTCTACCGATAACAGCACTGTAGTTTTGTTCCGGTTGACCTTAATGTAATAATAGTTACAGCAGTCTAAAGTGTGATCAGTCTTTGAAATCCTATTGGTGCTCTCCGTAGATGAACAATGTGATCTGTCCATTGAGAGGATGGTATCAGTTGCCCCCAATCTTTGATGAGTGAAATACCAATTCATTGAGTGCATTATTGAGATCTACTACATACAATTTGAATAAAAGGGCTGTGAACAGGCAACCTTGCTTATGCCCGCTTCTTGCATGTACTTTAGCAGAGACTGTGAAGCTAGCACTCACTTTGACTCTTGTCATGTTTTAGTGTAAACATCCGGATTGCACGTAGGAGTTGTGGGGGTATGCCTCACTGATTAAGCTTGTGCCAGAGGTGCTTACAGAGATTGCATCAAAGGCTGGCATCAAGTCGACAAAGCAGGCATTTGATATTGTTCAGTGTAAAATGATGTTTCAATTAAGACAGCACGTGATACTGTACCGGATCCATGTAATAAACCTGTCCTATTAAATAAAATGAATTACAACAGAGGAGCCCATTCCTCTAATTCTTGTAAGAGAACATTTGGACAAATCATTTGTTTTCACAGAGCAATACGTCTGTTATTTGCTAGGTTTGAAGATTATCTTTTTTTTTACTATGCCATGAGTCAGCTTATCACATGAGTGTAAATACAATGGTCATGAATCCGGGTCAGGACACCGGCTCAAAATTATGCATTATGTTTAAACACGCCTGGTTGTAAATCATTAGAGGCAGCAGCACCATCTGACTTACAAGTTTTGAATGATTTGAAATAGCTAAGAGTTTGGATAGTGGTCAAACTTTGTTGCTAATTTAGGCATCTCACCCAAACACATAGGGTATTCTACCCCCATAAAACTAGTTCAGATGTTTGGTGCACGCTTTCACTGTATGAATATTATCTCTGACCATCATGATGGTGTTCTCCAGGATATGTTTACACTTCTAAGTCCCACAAATGAATAGACTTTACTGTAGGTTCCAAACTATAAAGAACACGCATTGGAATTTTAACTTCATACGTCATAAATTCTGATAAAGACCACACAGCAGAAGGCGTTCTTTTAAACATGGTACATGCCGAGTGATTGCATACTATTATTAAGGCAGAACTAAAGTGCAGAAGATGGAGCAGGAGAAAAATTATAAAATTCTAAGGTTGGAATTTGAGAGTGATAATTAGTCAGAATTGTGAGAGAGATTTGTGTATATCAGAAATGAACAGTATGTACTCACTTGGAGATGGAAGAAAGAAATGTTAGCAGAAAGAGTCACATTTATAAAAAAAAAATGGTTTGAGTGCAAACATTATAGCCATTCCGTGCTAATATGTGGAAACTAGAAAAGAAATGCACTGGTTTAAAATGTTATATAGAGATAAACACGAAATGTGATGCTGATTGACTCAGAAAAGATGTAATAGACATACATTGGGTTAGCTGCAATGAAATAAATGCCTCAGAATTAAAACACTAGTCAGTAATTAGAGAAGTTCAAGAAGCAAGTAGATGTTATAGAATGACACCACATCAAGCCTCAATGATCAATAATGAAGTGTACAGGTGGATGGTTAAGTGCTCACTATAAAAGTAAGAAAACCTTTTCCAGAGTACAGAAAAAGCAGCATTCCTGAATCGTAGATGCAAGCACATATGGGGATATTTCTAAATAAAGATTAAAAAAAACAACAAAGCAGAATACACTGAATTGGCTGATATGTTTGATTAGTTAACAACAACGCATTTAGCTATCATGGCAATCAGATCTCTAAGTTCATGACCACATTTTTGATGAAGATTAAGACAGATTTATTTTGCACTCTTATGAATATAAGCTGGACTGAAAGCTGAAATCAGTGAAGCCATGAAGTCAATATGCTATTAGTCTCCATAACGCGGAATGCTACAAAATCATACAATCAAGCTCAATAGGAGTATCTACTGTTTACTATGATAAAAGGAGCTTAAATGATACTTTCCAAAACAAATACTTATTTTCATCAGAATTCCAAAGCGTCATATGAGAAGATCATAATATAGCATCTGCTCATCTGAATTATTGAAAAACGGAATTCACATTATAAGTGGATGACTTAAATGTCTACCATGCAGGTCTACACATAGCTCTTGCCATATCAGAAGTTATTGTGAAAAGGAAAAACAATGTTACATATCATTCAGTTGCTAAAGGAAATAAAGTCGCATTCCTGCTCATTAAGAAAACTCGCATGCACAGAAATATGTATTATCGACAATTTTAATGAGAGGTAAAAAAAAAATTCAAATGTAAAGTGAAGAAGAGAAGAAAGGCCAGAGCTTACTAGGCCTCTGAAGATTGTTGCTGATTGGTAAAATCAGTGGTATTAAATTGAATATCTTTCTTTGACATTTTTCTAGAGGCATGCCTTGGCTATTAAAGTCTGAAAAACGTGTCATCAATGATTAAATCAGCGATTACATGATCATTTCTCTGAAAAAGATTTGAGATTATAAATGCCAACCTGCAAGCATCTATATTATTAGATTACTATGCAGACAGCACGAACACATGTACTATCAACTGGAGAAAATGTTAGATGTCATCTCAATTATCTTACCCAGAACTTGTTACATAACTTTCTTTATATCTAACAATAAAATCTTTTTATCACATTTTCCATGAATAGTGAAATTTGAGAACAACAATGAATACAACTGATCTCTGTATTTGCTCTTACTAAAAATAACACCATGTTTTACCAATATTCTAAGAGAACATACACTAGAAAACTACATCAAAGTCTGGTTCAATTGAATTGCATTAGTTATTTTCAAAATTGGTATTCCTTTTGAAGTAGCAAACTCGAGGATTCAGTTATAGTTCTATAAAATATTTACATATTAAGCTATATTCACTAGTGATGATCTCTTTCAAAATAGGGATGACAATAGAGTAGGAGTTCTGTCTGCCCATAGGAACAGTGTTTCAGGGGAAGATCCCGAAATTGGGGTGGGCATGAGTTTGATGGTGGTGAGGGAGAATGGCCTTATAAAATCCCCTTTAGTAAGATCCTCCTTTCCCAATAGCACCTCTGGACTGAAAGTTTTGGCCAATGTCAATTTGCCCATCATCCCTGCTAATTCTGAAGCCACATACCAAGGGCGTTCCAAACCAAATCTGTCCATAGTTTCTTGGAATATCGAGGGGTTATCTTCTAAAACGACTTCAACCGAGTGATCTGCATATATTGAAAACCACAACATCTGGTTATTCCAGGAAACTTGGTCCCTGGAGCAAGTTTTCCATCCCAGGTTTTTAAATTTCTCTAAAGTAGCATTGGGGGGACAGAGAGGTAGACCGATAGGTGGACTTACCTGTTGGGCTAGACAGCAAGCAGGTTGCAAGGTAGAGAAAGTATATATTGATAGTCCGGACATCATGGCTTTATGGCTATGTTTGGCAAAATCACCAGATATTTTGATTATTATAGTTCATGCAAGAGGGATGCCGGGTGGTAGAGGTTCCAACATAATTACGCTTCTTGATAGTTTTATTGAAAATAATAGGGGATTGTGTAACCTGATAGTAGGAGGAGATTTTAACTGCTCCTTCAAGCCCCTAGATCAAGATGATGGTAACCTTAGTACGAAGGATGCTCAGCGGAATATTCCACAACTGGATTTATGTCCAATTAAAAAGTGAGCTGAGGCCACCTTGCGGCTGAAGGGGCTGTGCTTGGAACGAAGTGTGAGGGCAGGAAATGGGAGGTCCCAGTCAGATAGACTACATATTCCTTAATATAGAATTCTGGTCATCCCTAATGGATATGGAAGTCCAGGAGCGGAATGAATGTGATCATAATCCTCTGGTGTTATCAATGGAAGTTTTGGGTCTAATTAATGCCAATGACCAACCTGCAGAGCCGTCTACAGCAGCTGTCATGCTTACTAATGATTCCGGGAGACTTAGATGGGCTGTGATTATTGACAACAATGGGGACTTGGAACAGATGAAGATAATGGTTGCTCGCTCGGTATCTACCCTTCAAAATTGTGATACGCAGTAGGACATCAATGCAATTGTTCTCCAGATCCACAATGATTTGTTTTCGAAATGTAAAGGTTTTTTTTAAACCTAAAAGACGGATGTCAAAAACGCGCCCAAAGGCAGCTTCCTGGTATAACAAATTGTGTAGAGAGGCTTACAAGTTACTCTCAAGAACCATTAGATCTAAAATCATGGGTGATATTAAAAAGGCAAGAATCAGGTACAAGAAAACGGAATATCTAGCAAAGAAGGATTGGGATGAGCAACGCTGGCAATATCTCTTTATTGCCAGTAAAGGAAAAAACATGGTAAAAGTTTGGCAGCTTGTTAAATGGGGTAGTGTTGAACTAATCCAAACACCAGTTAATCATGTAGTCCCTGAGTTGTGGGCCTCGCATCATGAGGTGCAGTTTACCACTTCCACTCATAGTAATGACCTCTTTCAAATGTCCACTCCTTCTACAGCTTTGCATTTTACTAAATTAGAGGTCGCATCTGTTCTTAAAATGATCCTGAGAGGTAGAGCCCCAGGCCCTGATTGCCTTCCGGCGGACCTGTTTTTGCACCATAAAGAAGCTTGGGTAACCTACATACAGATACTGGCCAATGCAATAGCGAGTGGTGCCCCCATTCCAGACACTTAGTGTGGTGCTGACATATATAAAAATATATATAAGAGGGTGATCATTCACTACCAGGTAATTACAGGCCGATGAGTCTTATTGATTCCATCCAAAAGATTGTTTCCAGGCTAGTGTTGGGCAGCATCCAGACCTGGATAGATGAAATGGATCTCCTGTCCCCACTACAGGCGATGTTCCGCCCATACCCCACCACTATAGATCAGGGGGCAGATTTATGAAGGCCTTGCGCCGCCGGTGCGTCATTTTTAACATGGGAAAAAGTGACGCACCGGCGGCGCAAGGCCTTCATAAATCTGCCCCCAGGCTTTTAGACTTATGCTATTTTATTGGCTGGTTGTTATTATCAGAGGGTCTCAATATATGCAGTTTTTGTCGACCTCAAATCCGCATTTGACTTGGTCCCTCAAACCAAAATGTGGAGCGCTTTTGTGGATATGGGATGCCATTAGAATTACTGGCCATTTTAGTTAAATTACATGAGTTTAACTATGCACAGGTATGCTGGGGTATGAATGGGAATGTTACCAACTGGTTCTCTGTCACTAAGGGGGTAAGACAAGGGTGCGAATTGGCACCAACCCTGCTGTCTTTAATTATTAACAGGGTGGTTCAGTATTTTTCTATCTATCATACAGTTGCCCCCACACTAGCTGGTATGCTCATGTTCGCGGACGATAATTTGATCCTTTCAAAGTACCAGAAAGGGTTGCAGTCCACCCTGTCTCGATTTGAGGTATTTTGCCATGATAATGAGCAAGTGGTAAATGTGGAGAAAGCCAAGTTAATGGTTTTCCACAAACATGAAGCTATATAAGAGTCTTTATGAATAACATCATCCTGGAGCAGCCAGATGTATTTACTCATCTGGGGATCACACTAGGTAGGAGATTGAATTGGAAACCCCAGATCCAGATGCTGGTCCTCAAACACATCCAACTAGCTGGAGCGCTCATAAAAGAACATAGGCTTTCACAGACCAAGCCCATTGCCCCTGCCTTAAAGATTTATAGTTCTAAAATGAGCTCTTCAGTATTGTATGCTTCTGAGCTTTGGGTGTTTGAGGATTCATCAACTCTTACTGCTGCTCAAAACAAATTTATGAGAGCTCGAGTAGGCCTCCCACAATCAACACCACTCACGCCCTTCTGGGTTGCAACACCATTGAGGCTACAGCGCGTTTTAGACCCATTGCACTTTCGAGAAGGCTCTGGATTACTCCTGAGCTTTTCTTGTATGCTAAAGCTCTCTATGAAGTACGGGGGCAAATTGCCTACGTAGGATTTCTTGGTTAAATAAAGTAAAAACTACTTTATTAGATATGGGAATGAGTAGTTTGTGGGAGGACCCTGATAACATAGTGCGAAAAGTATTTGCTAGTCATGCTCCTATGTGTTTTATGCAATTTATTACTTATTAATTAATCTTTTAAATCGTGTTTTCAACAAATATGTCTTTTACCCTATTGTGGTCTATTTTTAGCTATAAGTTGGTCATGGAATTTAAAACATTTTTGCTATCATGTATTTTTAAATTGTAGTAATATTATGTCTTTTATGATTGTTTTAATCGAAATAAAGACTACCTGAACTGAACTGAACATATTAAGTGCTATTTTTGCAAGCTGGCTTAACCAAAAATGATTTTGCCAAAAAAAATGAAAATATGTCAATAAACAAATTATTATATTTCATAATATATTGATGTTCTTCAAGATTGGATTGGATCAAAGGTATTGATCCTCTGAATTGGGAGACAAGGTCTTCATTTCTCAATGGAAATTGATCCTCATAACATTTACTTGAAACCGCTAGTTCCTTCTGCTCTCAGAATATGATTGTCTCACCATTAAAGGGCTTTTCCCTATCCCTGAACCTATGACTTATGCTTGTGGAATGTCATCATTCGTGTTCATTTAGTCTGAAAATTATATTCAAGTTTATGGGATATATAGCTCGCTGATTCATTGGCCAACAAATCTGAATTCACATTTCAGATGAGAGAGAAAGTCCGCCAGTTTAAAGTAGAAAATTGCTGCAGGAAATGACCATCTTTTCATGTCATCTCTCCCCCACTATTTTTGCTCTATGTGTTTTGCTTGCATTAAAATTCTGTGCACATATTCACTGGTAAACAGGCGTAAAGTGCCTTTGCTACCACATTTAACAGGACAAAATGTCAACACTTTTCTTTAAGAAGTGCTAAAGTCCCTTTCTGAAGAGGGACTTGGAAAGATGTTGGAACTTTTTGACATCCAGTCTTTCACCGGGACTATTCGACTCCACCCGGGTATTATCACGGTTGGCCTCAAATCATCCCTAGGTGCTGTCTACTGCTTCCATAGACTACCAGTGGCAACTGGTTCTATTTGGTGCTAGTTTTACTTAAAACTTAAAAAATTCATATAGGAAGTTCTCCTTATTGGCTTTCTGTTGTTTTAATGTCATTTTGTTCAGTACATTAAGGGCCAGATGTAAAACCCTTTTATAAACTGCCTGTTTGCGACTGCTAAAAAGGTGTGTGGTATGTAAAAACCCTATTTTGGGAGTCAGCAACCTATTACTAACTCGCAATATAGGGTTTGCCAGTTGCTATTAGGAAGGGACACGCCAAGGGCGTCCCTTCTTATTAGTGAGTCGCACTGGTATGTACGATTGTTTTGCGAACGCAAAGGCAGTAGCAAAATAATTTCAGTTACCACCTACTTCAAGTAGCTGGTAAGCCAATTGCAAATAGAAGGGGTGCCCAGGGTCCCCCTTCCCCTTTGTGTTGGGCAGTGAAAATATTTTTTAAATGCAGGCAGTGGCCTCAAGGACCACTGCCTACTTTTAAACAAGGAAACAGAAATGTTTGATTTTTCTTTTTTAATGCATCCCATTTCCCTTTAGGGAAAACGTTCCGCTTTATTTAAAAATAAGTCACCAACCTGGTGGGCCCCAGCAGGCCACCATCTCTGTAAGTACTAGCCATTCCCTATGGGTAGAACATTGTGACCTGTCTCATGAATATTGATGAGGCATGTCATTTGCAGACCCATTGGTAATCAAAAACAGTGTCTCAGATAGTGTTGTACACTCCATTTTGTGAGTCACAAAATTACAAAATGCAACTAGCAAAATGAAATGGTTGTACATCTTGCCCTTTACCCTTTTTTCTCATTTGAATTGGGACTTCTATTTCTTGGTGTTTTGACTTTATTGCCATTTGGGTCCTACATTAATATGTTACACATTGCACTAAGTTAAGCTTGTCCTCTCCGTGTTACAGCCAGTAGCATAGCTAGACCATTTGCCGCCCATGGCAGTCCGGAAGCTTGCTGCCACATGATGGCCGCAGGTGAGAGTGCGGGGGATGGGGTGGCGGCTGCTGCCCCAGGTTATGCTGGTGACTCCGAGAGTTCACCCTGTAATTATTTGTTGAGATGGGCAGTCGTCAACCCCTAATAATAATCCACTTTCAAATATTTCTCATCATAATTGCCAAGCAGTCAATAATGATATTTTGAATAATGTTACTGGAACCCTCTTGAGGGCACTGATGGATATGAAATACTGAATTGCGTGTATGCCAAATCTTCCACCCTCTTGTCAACAGAGCACACTCTATATGGCTTCTTTGCCACTTGCGTTAGGAACTGTGAGCAGAATCTAGACTTGGCATTTTTCCATATGGACTGTGTGTTGTGCGCAGGCCTTGCCTTTAGCCAGGACCTACAATCAGTAACTGTGTCCTCAGAGGCCCGTGTACAAATCATTCATCCTGCCCAAACATATAAGGAATATTTTTCATTATTTTTCCAAGTTTCAAAAATAATACATCGATAGGTAGTGAATTCAAGAGCTTTGTAGAAAGGTAGTACATAAAAAGAGGGAAGTAAAGACAGACTTTTTTGTTCTATTATATGAACTGGAATTGGAGAATCTAAATGAGCCTCTTTTGGGTAGGTGCTGTTTACATTGTTTTTTTCTTTGTTATAGTTTTATTTTATTACAAAGAAAGCATAAGTGGGAATGTCCACTAGAAACCTGTATCGCAATATACCATAACATGATCTGCTGTACGTTAGAACTTGGGCAATATGGTTATTCATCAAGCTAGAGGCAATGTTCTAGTCATTATCAGCCATTTATTTACAAAGCTCTCAGTCACTCCAAAGAGCATCATGGCACTGGGATGTCTATGAGGGCGGGGATGTGGCAGGCGGTTTTCAAAATTGGGGGCCCTTAGCAGGCCCCCAAGAATTCTGAGGGGTGGGGGGTGCACATGGGGTGTACCTATGGTACCCCCTAGCAGTTCCATGCACAACATGGCAGGCACTGCGCAGTGCCTGCCATGTTGTGCATTGAAGTGCACAGCATGCCTTCCTGGTATTATGGCGGGCGTTGCTGACTGCACCGCCCGCCACAATGACAGGAACGCTGGATGCCTCTCCACTGTGGCGGGTGCATCCTAATGTCCCCCACGGGACCCCCGCCCTTATGGCGGGATGTCCCTTTTTGCGTTGAGATGGCAGGCGGACAAAGTGCGCCTGCCATCCTAATGTGCCCCTAAGTTTCTGTTCAACTTGGTGTCAAGGAAATTGTCTCCTAGTGATTCACTACAAATACATAATTTATTTATCAATTTGTGCATAGACCTTTCCTAACAAATAGTGTACTTCTTTTATCATAGTTCTATGCAAATACCTTTTTTACATTGAAATTCCAGCCCTGATGAAGTCAGGGGTCACATACTTAGTGTGACAAAACATACGTCCTTCATGGCTTAATGCCTTCATGGAAGAGTGCTATCAATCTGTATTGTGTGTTTTTGTTGCTGTCTTGGTATTTTGTTGTTCTACTGGTATATTGGTGTACTGCTTTATGAACTGCTCTTGTGTGGTACCTGTTTTGTTTGTGTTATTGTCATGCTCTGGTTTACTATTTTGCTCTGCAACTATTTTTTTTTTTTTTAATATATTTTTATTGCAGGAATTAGTAAATCGTTACAATATCGACCAGCATTGTATCATAAGCAATATCAACGTAGTAAAACCCCTGGCCCCCCACCGTAAGTTTCGTACACAGCCATCCGGCCCACAACCCTGGGGTCGGGCGGCGAAATGCAATGGGGGCTCAGCAGGATGCTTGAGCTGGTCCGGATGATCCACTATCCGTCATCTGCTTTTCCAAACAAGTCTATAAACCAAAAGAAAACCCCCACCCTCAAAATACTACTAACCAAAAGAAACCCTACCCACCCCCGCCACCAGCGCCTGGGAGCTACCGCCACAGGATCTGCCATGGGACCCACGGGGAAAGCAATAGGACTAACAGTGCAAACGTTTACCGGGACTCAGGGCGAGTCGATTCTTCATCTTCAGAGTCGCTGGGGGCACAATAATTCCCTGAGGGCCTGCACTAACATTTCCCACTCCAACGCGGCCTCCTGCGCCTTCTCATTACGCTGCCTCCAAGCTAGTTGATATCTCAGCGCGCTCTCCCCCGCCGCCCACTTCAAAAGCTCACTGTGCCATCTGCTGCCTGTCGGACCAACTCGTGCCTTCCAGTTCCTGGTCACCTCTCGTTTAGCAAGGAGGAGCCCCAGGTCGATAAATTTACTAGAAATTTTATTCCTGGGGGTATGGGGGAACCAGTGTAGGAGCCCCACCGCCGCATCAAATGATAAGGATCTCCCCGTCACCTCCTCCAGGGTCTTCTCTACTTCCTGCCAGTAAGATGACAATCCCGGACAGGCCCATAGCATATGTAGGAGGTCCGCTTCCTGAGCTGGGCACCTAGGGCATTCCGCCGAATTCGTGGCAAAATACCGCCTAATTTTCACTGGGGTCAGGTACGCCCTGTGGAGAACGTAATAGTGGACCAGCTGGAAACGGGCGTTACGTGTGCCCTTCCAGGCTCGTCTCACCAACTGGGCCCAGGTCGACTCCGGGATCTCCCTGCCAATGTCCTCCTCCCAGCGGTTTCTCAGAGTGGTAAGGGGAGCCAACCCTTCGTTAATCAACCTGCCGTAAAGGCAAGTGACCGCCTTCACCGTGCCCGCAGACATCAGCACGTACTGGCACACCTGAGATAAGGGGGGTTCCTCCTGCCCGCTCTTCCAGTGTGCCTGGATTGCTCGAACAATGGCCGAGTGCAGCAGAAAATCACCACGGGGGATCTCGAATCGGTCGATAAGATCCTGAAAGGACAAGAGTGCCCCGTCCTCGTACAGATCCCCAACCAGCTGTAAGCTGGCATCCTCCCAGGCCGCCAAACGTGACCAATCCCCTCCATGGGGGAGGGCCGTCAGCATCCCCAACGGTATTTCAGGTGCATATGGTGTTCTCAGTTGGCCTCGGGCGTGAGCCCGATTCCAACACAGGCGGACAGTCCGCTCCTCCATCGACAAATCCCGCAGGGCCAAACGTTGTCGCAGCACTATAAAGGAGAGAACATGCCTGGCCATGCCCGTTCCCCTCCTGTCCTCCGGGCCCCGGAATTCCCTGGCGATCTCCTGGGTGAAGGTCTGGAGCTGCGCCGCCAGATAATACTTTTCAAAGTCCGGCACCGCAACCCCCCCCTCGTCTTTCGGCCTCATCAGGGTTTTGAGGGCTACCCGCCGGCGGCCCGACCCCCAGAGGAATCCGACCACCATAGAGCGTAACAGTCGAAACGTGGCCGGTGGAACCCAGATCGGTAGAGTCCGAAAGTAATATAATAGCCGGGGAAGCGCCACCATTTTAAGCAGGGCGATCCGTCCCGCCACCGAAAGCGGCAGCGTGGCCCAAAAGTCCATGCAGCCTCGAAGTGCTCGAATGCTGCGGGCAATGTTCCCATCCAGGAGGTCGGGTTGGTCGTGATAGACGAACACCCCAAGGTACTTAAAGCAGTCGGGTTCCCATCGAATTTCCCTAGTTAGGGTGGGGGCGGGAGCCCCTTTGCGTACCGGAAAGAGACAGGTCTTGGACCAGTTCACTCGGAGGCCCGAAACCTCCCCAAACTCAGTGAGCGCCACCGCCGCTCCACGTAAAGCGTCGAGCGGGTCCTCTAGGAAGAGCAACAAGTCGTCCGCATACAGCGAAACATAATGCGGGCCCGCAGGCGACCACAAGCCCGTATAATGGGCTCCCGACCGAAGGTGCAGCGCGAGTGGCTCCACCGCTAGCGCAAAGAGAAGTGGGGACAGTGAACACCCTTGCCGCGTGCCTCGTTCTACCAGATACTGTGAGGAAATCAGTGGACCCGCCCGGACCCTGGCTGATGCAGAGGCATAGAGAACCGCGGTCCACCTGACAAAGCCCTCCCCGAGGCCGAATCTCCGCAGCACCGTACAGAGGTAGTCCCATTCCAGGCTATCAAAAGCCTTCTCTAGGTCCACCGATAAGACGACCGGGGACGGGGCATCCACAAATGGTTCCCCCAGCAAACGGAACAGCCTGCGAATATTCATAGTCGTGTTTCGCCGTGGGATGAAACCAGCTTGGTCTTCATGCACTAGGGAACTCATGTGTCCCAGCAGCCTCGAGGCCAAGATGCTGCTCAGTATTTTATAGTCCACCGTCAACATTGATAGGGGGCGGTAAGACCCCGGGTCGGACGAGTCTCGACCCGGTTTGAGGAGAGGAACCACCAGCGCCTCACACATCGAGCTCGGGAGTCGCCCCAGCCTCTTCGCCTCCCTGTAGACCACCAACAATCGAGGGGCTAGGAGATCAGCGTAAGCTGCATAAAACTCCACGGGTAGGCCATCCAGGCCCGGGGTCTTGTTTCTCGCCATCCGTTTAATGGCCCCGCGGATCTCCCCCAATTCAATGTCGGACCCCAGGGCCTTCGCCACATCTTGCTCCACTACGCGGAGCTCCAGTGGACGTAGATAATTATCGAGCCGGGCAGGGTCTCGTGCGGAGCGACTGCGGAACAAACGTTCATAATAATGCCGGAAGCAACTAAGAATCTCCGGTTGGGTGTGTACCTCGGTGCCGTCTGCCTCACGCATACTTGTCATCGAGTGGGACTGGCGCATAGGGTTGGCCAACCATGCCAGCAGCGCGCTCGATCTGTCCCCCTCTGCGATGGATCGGACCGTATAGGCTTTATAATCAAAACAGCGAAGCCGTTCGACCTCTGCCGCTACCTTTTCCCTCGCCTCCGCCGTTCGTACCTGCAATTCCGGGTGTCCAGGGCGGCGAATTTCAAGCTCGCGGAGTTGCTGGTCCGCTGCATCTAAGTCAGCCAGGATAACGCGCCTCATACCCACTTTCTTAGAAATACAGTAACCCCTCACCACTACCTTAAAAGCGTCCCATTCTAACGCTCGTGTACTCGCGGTGCCGCCGTTGGACGCAAAATATTCCAATACCTTGTCTCCCAGGTCCGCTCTGAAAACACTGTCCTCAAGAATCTCGGGTCGCAGCTTCCAGGTGGGCACCGCCGGCGCCCCGGGGAACCAGCGGAGGTCCAGCAGGAGTGGGTTATGGTCTGAAATGGTTCTAGACAAGTACTCAGATCGGACCGCTGCCGAAACCAGTTCGGGCGACCCAAGAAAGGCATCCAGTCGGACATGCAACTCATGCAGGCCCGAGAAGTATGAATAATCCCTAGATGCGGGGTGATGTGCCCTCCAGATGTCCGTCAAACCCCATCGGGTTTGCCAATCCTGACGACCCTTAGCCGTGCGACGAACTGGAGAATCGGGAAGTGGTGGATGGGAACGGTCAATATCCACGTCCACTACGGAGTTGAAGTCTCCCCCAAGCAGAAGGGGCCCGGAGAAAAGGTGGGCCAACGAGCCCGATAACCTGGAGAGGAAGGCAGTCTGGTCCACATTAGGAGCGTACACACAGCAAACATTCAAGTCCCTCCCTCCTAGAGTGCCCGAGATGGCCACGTAACGTCCCTCTGGGTCTATCACTGTTCTCGTGACTTGGAAGGGGACCCCCGCTCTGATCCATATTAGCGCCCCTCTGGCATACGCGGAGTACGACGTGGAAAAGACCTGCCCCCTCCATCTACGCTGTAGCGCCGCCCCTTCCGCCCTGGTCAGATGAGTTTCCTGCAACAGCGCCATTTGCACTCCCCTACGCACTAAATAAGCGTGGACTTTGTGGCGCCTGGACATAGTATGAAGCCCCCTTACGTTCCAAGTAACACATTTCAAGTTAGCAACATCAGCCATTGTCCCATATTGTTCTCGCACAGTCTCCCCGTCCGGGCTCCCGCAGAGAAAAGATATCATCCATCCCAGCACTGATGGCGGCCATTTTCCCCAAGCAAAACCAAACAACCCAAGGACAAACCGAACTCTCACCCACCCACCCCAGAACAGGACCCAAACTGCGCCATCCAGATCCCATCCAAACCTCGCCTTCCCTCAACCCAATAACCCCTACTACTCCTACGGTCGCCACCGTAGGAAGGCCTTAAGGGCCAGGTGCGGGCCGGGCGGAGGCAGTGGGCCCTCGACGCTCAGGCCACCAGGACTAAAACAAGCCCTAAACAGTACCAAAACCCCCCTCGGGGCAGAAACAAGGGCACCCCACCCCTCCCACCCTCTTTGTCAGCAGCAATGGACGGCAACCGCCTCCCCCCTGCCGGGCCCCCACCCAAAATAAGGCAGCACACCCCGTTACCCTTGTCCATCCAAAAGGTCCTCCACCGATTTCGGTGTGATCACCGGTGTATGGGCACTGTCAGTCACTGAGTCTTCCGATTCCGATGGTGCCTCCTCATCACCCGGGTTGTCTTCCTCCTCAATGGCTTCGTCTCATGCACCAGACAACTCCGACAATACTTCGAGCACTCCCCTCCGCTCCGACGACGTCTCTGCAGTCGAGGGCCCTCCCGTGCGGCCGCGGCGACTCCTGACCCTCCTGGACCGCCGTCTCTGTTCCGGCTCATCCGCCTGTTGGGTCGAGGAGCCGAAGCCGTCTTTCCCTGCCCTGTAAAGCTCGAGCCAGGCACAGACATCCTCCGGGGTGTCGAAGAACTGAGTTTTGTCATCGACAATGATGCGGAGCCTTGCAGGATAGAGGAGCGAGTACTGGATGCCCTCGCTCCTGAGCTCGCGCTTGACCGCCAGGAAGGAGAACCGCTTGCGTTGAGTCTCGTAGGTGTAATCCGGGAAGATGTTCACCTGACTGTTCGCCACTTTGAATGGACCATTATGCCTGGCGGCATTAAGGATTAAGTCCCTGTCCCGAAAGTGCAATAACCGCGCCACCACCGGTCTCGGGGCGCGTCCTTGTTGCGGTGGCCGCGCCGGGACTCTGTGGGCACGCTCCAGAGTGTAGAAGGAGGATAGCCCCTCCGGGGCCACCGTGTCACGGAGCCAGGTCTCCAAGTATGTCACCATGTCGCCATCCTCGATCTTTTCCGGGAGGTCCACTACACGGATGTTGTTCCTTCTGTTGTGGCCTTCCGCATCCTCCGCCCTCTGCTCCAGGGTCGCAATTCGGGATAAGGCATCCTTCATCGTTGCAGCCAAAGTTCGCTGCGCCGGCTCCAAGGTTTTCACCGAGCTCTCCACTTCCTTGACCCGGTCCGACAATTTACCGTGGTCCGCTCTGAGGAGGCCTAGGCTCGTCGCCACCTGGGCAATGTCCTGTTGGAGGGCCGATCTCGTGGTCGCTATCGCCTCCAGGACACGGTCGAACTGTTGTTGCATCGGTGCGCCACCAGAACTCTTTGGGTCCCCATGTTCCTCTTTGTCCTGGGCTTCCGAGTCCGAGGCAATCGGGGTAGTCCCCTTGGCTCCTTTAGGTTTCCCCATGTCACCGGGGGCACTCCGTGAAGGTCCCGGAGTAGGCGTCTCCGGGTGCAGATGCCGACCACGACCCTCCCGGTTACTGGTCTTCAAATCAAGTATGGGAGACCTCCTTCTCCAGGGCCTGTGGAGACTTCTCCGCTTCGGCTCACGCCACCGCCACGGCGTCCGAGGGCACCGATGAGGAGGCGGAGACAACCGCCGCCGAGTCGGGCAGGCCCGCTCAGCCGCTAGAGACCCGGGGTGAGGGTCACCAACTCCACCGGACGACTTGTGGCGCCAAAGTGTCGCGCCTCCCATGGAAGTGGACTGGCCAGGAAAACGTAGCTAGATGCGGTGTCGTGAGTTGGGCCACCGCCTGGATCACAGGGCGTCCGCTCCCGGGGTCCCCTATACCGTGGGCATCCGCCCAGTCACCCAGCCGAGTGCAGACTCGTTGTGAAAAGTCCGATCCAATTGATATCTAGTGCACAGAGCAGCCGGGGATGGCAAAGCCGGGCGCAAGTCGCTGCTCGCTACGCTCCTCCGAGTCAATGGGTCCGACCAGGGGGACAAAGAAGTCCGGGCGCCATGTTGGGTCGCACTCCGCAACTCCGCAAACTTCGGTTCCACTCCGGATCAACCCTCGTCCGAGCCCCACCAGGGGCCCCGGCAGGTCTCCGTCGGTCCGCTCAGCAAAATGCGGGGTCTGGGGTGCCCCGCAGCCTCCGATTTGCAGGATAATTCCGGGCTCAGTCCCGGAGCCGAGCTCTCAGGCGACCATCGCCATCGGCGCCCAAGCCACGCCCCCTTTGCTCTGCAACTATGTTGCAGTGTTAACTTTTTGTGTTTGGTGTTGTTCAGGTGTGTTGTTTTGTGGTATTAATTAAAGGAGTCTTGGCCCAATTTCATGGATATGTGTAGTATAAATATGTTGCTCTACTGTATTACTTGTATGTTGGCTTGATGGTTGTTTATGTGTTGCTTTTTTAGACACCTTGTTAGGTTGCTGATATCTAACATCATTTGTTCTTCTACTTTCTTAACCTCAAATAATTTTCTAAATTTCAACTGAGTGAAGCATCCCCAAAGAAATTCTTTCAAAGAAACTAACATTGTATGCACTGGAATTAGAGCAGCTTCAGGCGTTATATCAGAAAACTCAGTCACTTATGTTTAACACCATTCATAAAAAAAAGCCTCAAAATAACTTTCTTGTCTGGTGTCTAGCACCTCACTCTGGGAGGGAATACAGGCTTATCAATTATGGCCAGAGCCACATGCTGGTCCTAGCACAGGTTTACATAGACCTGAGGCATGACAATGTGGAGATGGGGCTCACAGCATCAGTTTAAGGTGAAGCCTGTGAGGTGCCAGTTAAAGTATTGTACATAAAGCGTTTGCCACCTTACGATTACATGTTTTCCTTGAGCACTATTATGCTGGACCTTTGTGTACAAGAAAAAGTAAATTGTGTTAAGCGCTACCTCGCTGTGTCATAGAGTCTACCATATGCTAATTACTTTAAGTGTTAAGGTGCTATGAATTGTTTATTTATTTATTTCATTTAAAGAGTTTTGTATAGCGCGAACTTTACCCTTGGGTAACAGAGCACTTCACAATTACATGAGGTAGTATAGAATTACATCTTGTATAGCATTATGAATCATAGTGCTATGAGGTAGGTACATTCAATGGCATTATCATAAGATATACAGAAACATGAGATAGCTTTAGGATACATTTGATATCAAGACGTGCTGGGGCTTCCAGTATATGATAGTTCTGAAAATGTCTTTTTCTCGTGATTTCAACAAGTCAGGATTAGTATATTGCTGACAAAGGTTATTCCACCTATAACTGGAGACTTGCTTTTTACAGCATAGTTATCCTGTTTAGGAACCATCTATGTCATGGTGCTAGTGGTGAGCCGTCTTGTCTATGGAAGGACCACAGTAATCAAATAATTTAAAGTACTAAGGTGCTGTGAACATTTGGCTCAGAATGGGCTGAAGCAAGTGAATGGAACATTGTGGAAACCACACCCTGATGATTGTGCAAGACTTTAAAATCTCAGCAGCAATCATAGACTGAAGTATATAAATACCACATACACAGGCCCAGTCATGCGTTTGTTATGCAAAACAGTGCTTGAAGAGAGACTCACCTAAGTTCCAGAGCAGTAGTCCAGTCCAGAGCGATGATCCAAGGTGACATCACAATGTTGTTGTTGAACATTGGTGATAGTGCATTGCATATAATTCAAGCCTAGAGAAACCTCTAAGGAGAAAACAGACAAAAGCAAATATGACACATCACTAAAAGAGTCACTCAAGCAACCAGAGTTTTACCAATGTTGTGTTACTAGGCATAAAACCTGGAGTTAAGAGACTCTAGAGCTGAGCTGAGCAATTAAAGACATTAGCCCAAAGCAAAAAGAACAGTAAGAAACAAAACACAATTCAAGTTGCATCTGTGAACAACATATGGAGACTGGAAATTAAATATTTACTAGCGGTTGCACTGGATCCAGTAATAATCCAGATAAATTGAACAACAAGCATCCAGGTAAAAGGCCTGGCTTATGTTAAAAAAAATGATGGTAAGAGTTCTTGGAAAGAACGTAAATGTTAGTGATAAGTACAAATTTAAACAAGTGATTTAAACTTATGATCTCCCTAAGATGAGAGTCGAGAATACAAATGAGCTATTAGAAAGAGATTATATTATTTCTAAAGATGAAAAATTACCAGTTTGTGAAGACACACCAGGAGCAGTCTCTCTCTCTAATTTTCTTCAAAGTGTGGATCCTTAATATAAATGATATAATATCATTGGTAATTAATAATGATGTTAAAATATCTATGGTACCAAATATCAACATTTTAATTAGCGATGGTATGTATATAATTTTCCATTTTTAATATTAATACCAAAGTATTAAATATAAATCACTACAATATTGGTATTTTTATTTTAGTTGTAAATTTTTGTTAGTAAAATGTGATTTATTTTATTATTGTTGTTTTAAATATTGTTTTAATTTTTTCAGTTTCATTATTAAAAATATTTGTTTAGTTTTTTTTAATTAATAGTAATCATTTGAATGTTTCTTGGCGTTTTCTGGTTTATAGGGGGTAGTGTTTTAACTTGATGTTTTTGATTTTTTTAAATTTAAAAATAAATGTTATTTTCTAAATTTTTAAGAAAAATTTAAAAAAATGATTTAAGTTTAATTTCTTTTGAGGTGTTTAATTTTATGTAGTTTTTTTTTGGGGGGGTAGTGTTTTAAAAAGAGGTTTTAATTAGTTAAAGGTAATTCATTTTACTGTTTATTTTCTAGAATATACACTGTTGTCTAGTTTGTTGGGTATATACAGGTTCTTGGTTTAAATAGTATTATTGTGTAGTTTTTTGTTGCTTGATTATGTTTTGTTTTGCTTTATGTCTTGGATTGTTGAGTTATGGAGGGGTTTTGCATGAGTAGTGTTATATAACAAATTCACTACATTTCTATTAAATGTAACCATTTGTATAATTTTTGATTGTGTGAGCATTTCATAAATAATATTTTTATTGAGGAAATATCTTTTGATTTAAACATCATATATTAGTATATGTATACATTTTTAGATGTTGCTTATCTAGGTTTTTATTTTTTAGGTAAAATTATTTAATACATTTGTTTCTGACTTATATATATATATTTTTATTTGAGAAAATGTTTTTTATTATGTTTCAAATGAAAAGGTAGCTTTTGTTACCTTAATGATTGTGTTAGTTTGAATTTCAACGTCTTATATGCATTTTTTATATTTATATTACTTTTCCAGAATTTATTTTTGAATAAAATAATGTTGTAACTTTTTTAACATTAATAGGTAAAATATATCTGATAATTATTTTTATTTATATTTATTTACATTCATTTTTTTCTTTTTATGTGTAATATTGATAATTTTGAAGAGGGAATAGTACATCTCAACCCCAAGAGTTTATCAATTTCCCAAATTTTGTTTAGTTTGAATAGCAAATCTGTCACCTCGCCAGAATCCAACACTTTTACTAATGTTGCTGAGTTTCAAGTGAGAATAGTAAATTTGACCCCTCCAGAATCTGACTTTTCCCTAATATTCCTTAGTTTGAAGTGGAAATTGCTAACCAGACCCATGTCAGTCCAATGCTTTACCTGGTGTTTGGAGTGGGTAGTCCACTGATATGCCGCTGTAGTTTAGTTATACGTTGGAGTAGCAAATCTGATCCCTTTAGCATCCAATGCTTTTTGCGATGTTACTTATTGTGGATTGAAAATAGTAAATCAGAATGCCCCAGAGTCCAACACATTGCCCAATGTTGGAAGTGGGAATAGTAAATCGAACTCTCCCACAAATAAAAAAATAATTTCCTAAAATTTGAATGTAACAAATTATTTATACGCTTGTAGATTTATATGTAACTAGCTTACACTTTTAACAGTTAAAACAAATGTATTTGTCAAGATATTTAAAGTTTAACCTTATTTTCAGATAAACTGATAAAAATGTATATATGTTTTTGTAAATTAAATATATATCTTAATCTAGAAGTCATAATATTTTTGTTAATTGTAAATTAAAGTACATATTGTTTTAAAGACCAATTGCAAGATAACTTTATTTTAACTATAGTTTGGCATTCCTGAGGTTGAGAGAAGTTCCTGTTCTGGAGCGAGCGCTGAGTGAGGCCACAGCAGTGCGGCACCAGCGTCTGGCCCAGGAGCCCATGTGCCTCAGCTCTTGCTCCTGGTCCTCAACCATCAGCCCCCCTCTCACTGGCCGAGACTATCAAGCAGGCTTGGCCAGGTGAGGTGATTTCCACACCCCCTGGGGCGCCGCAGCTGCAGCATGCTGAGCTTGTCCAGGATAACGGCTGCCAGTTTTAGACCCAGTATGGACCCGTTGGGGTTATTTTTCCCCTTACATCCTCTCCAGCCTTCAGCCTTCTGTTATTCCCACCCAACAATTGTCTTCAATAGGTA
This sequence comes from Lissotriton vulgaris, assembly GCF_964263255.1. Classification (NCBI taxonomy): domain Eukaryota; kingdom Metazoa; phylum Chordata; class Amphibia; order Caudata; family Salamandridae; genus Lissotriton; species Lissotriton vulgaris. Next base: position 561,027,748 of record NC_141685.1, on the reverse strand, counting down.
ATGAGGATATCGGAGCCCCAGAGGATGCAGTGGCAGAGGCAGAGGTAGGCAGCAAGCAACCCCCTTAGCAACATCAACAACAAGGCAAAGAAAGGTGAGGTGAGGTGGTGGTGGTGGTGGACACAGAGCACACAAAGTAACCATATCCAGAAAGGGGGGAGCTGTGAGCACATGTGCATAAAAGGCACCTGAGTTTGACTCAGTGCGGCCTGCAGACTTGTGCTACTTATCTCTCCAAGGGCCTGCCCCCAGCCTCAGCCCTCTTTTTGCTCCCAACCTGCCCTTTCATCGGTCATCTTTGGCTGCCCATTCTCAACTACACCTCAACTTCTACATCCTTTATCCGTGGTCACTTATAGAGACAGCTTCAAGACCTGCTTTGTACCCCAAAGAGCTGGGAAAATTAGAAAGGAATCAAACATCCATGTGGTATTCTGTGTTTTCTGACCCTGGGTGCTTGTGTTCCCCTCTGCCCTGCAGCAAAGAAGCCAGGTGGGGTGGTGAGGGGGCATAAGCCTACCAGGAAACCAAAGGCAGCACCCGCGCAAACATTAAAAAGCGAAAGTAAAATCCCTAAATACCCTTCCCTAAAGACCCATGTCTTCAATAGCAATAAATGTGAACGCGTAGTGCAGCGTAGGCTCCTACCCTGGTCCTCCAGAAAACCACATAAATCAGCAAAACACCAAAAAGAGAGGTGCCTGTGCATCACAAAGTGAGAACCCAGAAGCTGTCAAGGAACCACCATGGGCAAAAAGAATCAGGGTCCAGTTTTGTACAAAGAGGACATCCGCCCGGGCACCCTATCATAAAGGAAGTCAGTCCATCGCCTCTGCAGCCACAGAGTGAACTCAATAGTGATATCTGAGGCTTCCTAGTGCAGCTCAAGAAGCCCAAATCACCAACTACAACATAGACAAAACCAACCAGGATGCATGAATTAGACCACACACGGCCAGACATTGGGCTTGCCAGACATAGTAGGCTCAGACATGATCCTCCTAACATGAGTCAACATTCAAAAGCAAACAAATGGCTACCTCAATTCCCCATGACTCAGGTTCCAGCCCAGAACCAAGAAAGGCCAAGCACTGGTGGACCTCTCCTCCCCTATCACTGAGCCAAAAAGAGGAAGCCTAAGCTCCCTGGAGAAGGTCAGAGATAGAGTTACCACCCGCCAGCTATTGGGCAGAGTGATTCCATTAAGCCGGGAGATACAAGTGATAAAAGGAATGTTGAACCCCGAGAAAGAAAGTAGGAATTCAACAGAGGATAGGGAAATAGCCCTCGCCCACAAAGCTTTGAGCAGACACCTCAAGCCTCTATGTCACTACAGCCCCCCTTACCACCCAGACACAATAAACATGTGAAAGATAAAAGAGAAGAAGGATAGAGTCATGCAAGAACACAAACAAAAACAACTACCCACGAGGAAGGGGCTTGAAAATGACAACATCATTGAAGATCCAAAACTTACCCCCAAGTCAGCCCCCCGACAACTGCTTTGGCAACATAGGAAAGATTAGTCGGAAGTCAAACTAGTGGGGCACGGGCAGAAGAAATCACCCATGATGCTCTTTGTTGTGCTGGTGCTCGGACTTCTCAAGCACTTGCTTCACCTATAATCAGGAACTTGAGCAAACAGTCGGAATGACAGAACAGCAAACAGCGACAATACTGCAAATCGTAGCAATCATAAATGTCAACAAATTATTGGATGCTACGACCAATGTGACATTTTTACACGCAGATAAGGTGGAAGTGTAAATTTCTACACTGCGATCATTCACCGCCTTAGTCATAAGAAAAGATGGCAAGCTGGACACCACACACAGCTTAATCATTAGAGCCCAAGATTAATAGTCAAAGCGGAGCAAAAGCAAGATATGTGCACCGGTGGCCCAATAATAGAAAAACTAGAAACTCTGCCACCAGTAATGATAACCTTGATGGATGACCTGAAAAAGTCAGCCATCTCTCAGGATACCAACCACAGGCTGACTCAACATTAAAATACAGGAGTACCATATCCACCCAAGATAGCCTTTATGCCAGCATGTGATCAAACCCAGGAAGGGGAAAGGACACATGCAGAAGCTCCACTCGACAACCTTCACTCAAGTGACAATGATCTACCCCAGATAAGTAATAATGCGAATCAGTCGTGCCCAGAACAGAGGGTGTCACAAACATAAAAAGAAGATATAATCAATAACTAAAAGCCACAGAAAAGGGAGATCTTCCTTGTAAAGGAAAGCAAAAAGATAACAAAATACTTAAAAGCAATAACTACAACAGGATATTGACTCTTATCCAATGGGTACGATCCAACTCTGAAGAGGAGCATGGGAAAGCAGAACCATACAAACCAAAAGCCAAAGAGAGCAGCACATCAAGTCAAGAGATGAACGCCAGGGTCCCTCTGAACTAACCCAAAAAAGCCCCAGAGGCCATATCAACACTCAATCAGGCCTTGGTTCCAGAAGATGCCAGTGACCCAGACCAGCTGCTGAAAAAGGACCCCTCCACCTCCATCCACATACTTTCAATAAATCAGGCAATCCAGAGTGAGAAAAGGACCCCGCAAGAACCCTTTAATTCCTCAGTTGAGTCACACACAATGGAATTATTAACAGCCAAGAAATCGTAGAGAGGAAGTCTTGATGAGCATCTGACCTTCACAGGCATGGTAAAGAAACTAGGGTAAGGACAATGCACAAGCATGTCACTATAGACCTCAAGTAGACCAGGCAAACGGAAAGAAATTACCTGCAAGACCATAACCTGTAATACTCATCCACAGGAAGTGATAAAAGCAAGCCAGGAATGGATCGAACAATAAACATTTATCCAGAATATGAGCCAAGGGAACAGAGGATATCCTCAAATGTGGAAACTTTCAGAAATTATGTGTGCACATAGCAAGCATGGAGCAAATCTACTTTGCTGATAGAGAAGGGCTTGCCTTCCATCGACCAGGGAATGATAAGATCAATGAGCGCACAAAAATCATGGTTAATAACCCAAACCCCATCAATGCCCTAAAGAAAAACAAAACACAGCTTTAACTATTGGGCATAACAACAAGCAGATCCGGCAAAACGCAACAGTGCACAGCCCAATACTCTGCACCAATGAATTGGGCATGGCTCTCAAGCACATTAACTGCCCGACATTAACTGCCCGACCCTAGCCTAGGGCCTCACAACACCACAATTGGTGTCCCAGTCTAAAAATAAGCTCATGCAACATAAGAGGTTTAACCATAATCAAGGACTCAACCATAAAAGAGCTGCAGTAACACAACATTATTGCTCTTCAAGAAACCTGGACACTAAATTCCTCCTCCTGGCTGGGTTTTAAAGCATATGAATCCCTTGCAAAGGTCTCACAAATTGGTGGGCATGCCTCTGGTGAGGTATCAATGTATGATAAAAACAACATAATGTCAGCAAGCAAGATTTTAAAAGTAAGAAAAGGGGTCTCTATCATTGTGAAAATAACTCTGACTAGCAGTGGGCAAACAAGGACTAGGCTATCTCTCATTGTAGCCAGTATATACTTACATCCCATCAGGCTAAAAAGGGAAATTACCTGGATGTCTCTGCTCCCAATTCTCCAGGACCTCAGTGCTGTGACCCCGGATGATAAGTGAATAATTACAGGCGACTTCACCTCCAATTTAATGCAAGAGGACCTAAATATTAGCCTATTAGGTTCACAAGTTGAGATCTCGGACACCCAACTAATTAAATCACAATACCAAAGAGCGGAGACGCACGGCATGGATCTCGCAGCACAAATAAATCATCTGGGCCTCCACATTATAAATTACAGAGAGATGCCGGATACCCCTTCAGCTTACATGCATTTTTACCCTTTTAGGTTGGCCAACATAGACTACGAGTGGGTGTCTTCGGCTCATTTCCAACATATAGGTACATTGTAAGTTATTACAACCTTAACCAGCGATCATCCCATCCTCCGCTGTGAAGCCCAAATGCAGTGCCCCTGTTACCCCAAAGTCATCAGAAAGCTGAACAAACTGGAACTCATCAATAGAATAAGCTGGGACATGGACAACCAAGAAGAGTACGGCATGTGCGTGGACTCCTGTTTGGTGGTGATTCCGACGTTAGGCAATGAGCCTCCAAATTTAAATCTTTGGTGATGTTTGGCCACATTCCTAAAACAGTCAGACATCATTAATACAATGATGGTCAGTAATGAGGACACTTCTGAGCCCAGGCTTGCAAAAAGCATCAAAAACAACTTAAAAGCTTTGAAACAACAATAGAATAAAATCCTTAAAACCTCCAGAAATAACAAGGTGGAGAACAACTAGATACAATTGCAGATTACCATGTTAAGAATATAGAAAGGTGCTCTACATCCAAAGAAAAGAAGAGGAAGCCAGTTCATGTGCCGAATCATTTATAATAATACAATCAGAAGAACAGAGGAGATTTTGGCAGTGGATCATTAAAACCACAATCCAATGACTCAGGTGATAGGTGGTAACATTGCACCCAGTGACTGAGAAGCATATGTCATAAGCCTATACAGGGGAGGGACAAAAAGGAATTCCAAATTGAAAGCAAGGCTCATGGCATGATCACCTACCTTCCCCCAAGACCTTCCAGCCCCGACCGTTGACCTGACCGCAACAAGTTTGGCTCAATTTACCACAGCAACCAAAGCAATGTGGCCAAGTGGCGCTCCAGACCCAAGGGGCATTATGGCTGCAGTATACATATATGGGCCCTCGCCAGATAGCCCTCGGTCATGGCACCCCATTTCCAGCAATATTTGCTGTGTCTCAACCATATCCCAGTCATGGAGAGGCTCAATATTGGTGCCAATACACAAAAAGGGCTCCTGGTCACTTCTTGAGAATTACAGGTTAACTCCTGGACACAGAAGGCAAGTGCTTTGCCAGCATTTTAAACTCAGAGCTCCAAACCTGGGCAGATGGCATTGATCTAATCCCTACGAACCAAAATAGATTTCAATGGGGAAACCACATTGAAGAAAATCTCATCTGTCTGTTTCACTTAAGTGAAGCAACTAGGACAGCGAATGGCACAGCCCTGTACACTGGTTTTTTAGACTTTCAAACTGCATTTGATATAGTCTCATGAATGAACCTCTAGTTACAACTGAATGCTTGTGGAATTCCCCCCACTATACTAAAAGCCATTATTTCTCTTTATGCAGACATGTGGGTCAACATAAAAGTCAGTGGAGGATGGGCCACCACCACTAAAAGCATGACAGATAAAGGAATAAAACAAGGATACATATTGGCACCACTTTTGTTCAAGTTGTATCTGGCTGACCTGCTAGCTCACCTACAGATGACAAGGTCCTGTCCTTCAATAACAGTTGGCTTCAGAATACAACTGCTACAATATGCAGACAACACTGTGCTCCTCAATCAGACACCTATCAGGTTGCAACACCTGTTTAGCGCACTAGCAGCCTACAGACTAAGCAATAACCTGAAGATAAACATTGCAAAACGAAATTCATGATCATTTCATAAAAAATAAAAAAAAAGAGGTGCCTGGTTGAGGGAAGTTCTGTGGAAGCTGTGGAAGCTTATAAATAACTGGAAGTGTGGCTGGACCACAGGAGCCACATTTCAGCACATATCCACGCACAACAGGCAGCCAACAACTCGCTGGAATGGACCTTCAGGAAATTGCAGAAGTCCCTAATGAACCTAGATCCAAGATCACTGCTAAGGATGATTGGCAGTAAATTACTTCTAAAAATAACACATGGTGCAATTACCTTCAGCGAAAGGATGGCAAACTTGCTTGAAAGAGCCCAATCAATGTGTTTTCCCTCTCAAATTGCATGGCACATGCTCAAATAAGAAAGGAGTTTTGTTTGATCTCACAGTACTGGACACTTTAAATCCAAATTTCTAATATATTGCAAGAAAGCTAAACAATCTAAAGAAAACATGCCATAAAGGATAATCTGGGAAATTGTAAAAAATCCGGAATGCGGCACTTCCCTCAGGAGTGTCGTCCCTTCGACGCACTCTTAAATTATTTAGTTCATGATTTTAGTTCAATCAAGGTCATTGCAAGTAATCATAGATATTTCAATTGTTTTTATTTTCTTGAGTTCTTTTGATTCATGTTATTCTTTCATAATACGTTTCAAAAATATTCGTTACAATTGTGCCCAATGCATTTCGGGCGTTAGCCCTTCATCAGGGGAATTGAAGTCCTGCAAAATAATACAAGAGAATTGCACAGTGAGCTACACTTCGACAGCACCACCTATGAGTATGATCTTTTTCTATCAGCAACACACTAGAGTGCGATCACGACTACCATATAAAGCTATATGGTAAATAATCCCCAGACTAATTGGCATAAGAATGTTAGCTCCACACTTGATTCACTAGAGGCAGAAGAGATTTGGTCTAGCGGCTTTCTAATACCAACAGCCTCTAGGCTTATAATTAGGATAGCAAGGGATCATGACATTCAGAGAAACAAGAACCCGGGCCCCTGGTTGGTGGGCCTTCGCCTTATATGATCTAGGAGTGCTGCCAACTTACCTCTCCTTGCCTCTCAATCTAGCTCTAAAATTGGAGCTCCTGAGACTGGCACTGGGTTTAATTCCATTAAAATCATACTGGTATGGCAGCACAATCTGGGAAGAGCAGGATAGATGCTGCAGATTCTGCACAAATCAGGAAGAATCACTAACTTATATCCTCTGGTATATGTGAAAATCTGCTCCTTCTCAGAATTTTCTGGCTGTGCCCAATATGGCGTACTTTAAACATTAGAACCTGCAGTGCATCGAATCATACCTGACAGGTGAGTTCTCACTGCTCGTGGCTCAGTTCCTGAAGTTTATGAAAGCAGCTCTAGCATTGTCAGCAGAAAATCTGACAGCACGCCTCAATAGACTGTCCAACTTTTCCTTTTATTTATTTTTATTTTAAAGAATTTTATTTTTTCCAACAGTTTACAATTTCAGTATTTACATCTTCAATCAATGACAACCCCCCACCGCCCCACCCCGGATCCGTGAGAAAACCGAAGCAAAAGAAAAGAAAGATATCTTTTCAGGCTGTTAACATTTACACTTTCCAAACACATTTTTTTTTTAGCACATAGTAAATAATAAGTCTGAGAAAATTAACTGAGAGTAAATCACATCTAATAAAATAAACATAATACCAGAAAAAAAGACTGTGAAGGAGGCATGAGTGGGGAGTAAATTGCGGGGAAAAAACAAGGAGAAAATAAGAGGGTGGGGAGAGGACGGAGGGGGCTCAGCGCATGGAGTAGAGTGCGGGGGACAAAGCCCAGGGCAGAGACAAGGGATAGGAGGGGATACAAGGAATACAAAATAAAAGTAAACAATAAAATAAAATAGGAAGGGGAGGACAATACATTATCAAGCCTGGGTATTCACAGTTTCCAACCAGTTGGTCATAGGATCCAAAACTACCAGGACCCTTTTCTTTGCCCTTTGTCCTTTCTTGGCATTAATTGACTGCTCCAGCCTTTATGTAGCGAGTAACCTCGCTTGCCATTGGCCAAAAGATTGTGGGTTCAAATCTTTCCAATAGGTCGGTATGCATATCCTTAAAATAGACATTGCAACGAAAATTAATTGCCCACCAGCTTTAGGATCTAATCGGTCATATAACCCTAACAAGATGGTGCAATGTGTAAGTTGGATATCTAAGGAGAGAATCCTGCTCAAAAATTGTTGTACCTCTTGGATTAATCGCTTAAGTTTAGGGCATGTAGCAAACATATGCTCTGCGTCCCTGCAATACTCTGCACAGCGCGGGCAGTTTGCTCTGGAGCCAGATGTCCATTTAGCGACTCTGCTGGGTGTTATATACAAAAATAAATGGTTTTATAAAATTGCGCTTGCAATATAGAAGATAAAAGATATGTTTGTGCTAGGCCCAAAGCAGAGCAGAAAGCATTCTGTCGAGTATTCAACTTGAGCTGCCATTTAGCATCAGTTTTACTCATATCGTCTGGCCGCTGTTCATTCAAGGTAGAATAAATACTTCCTATTCTTGACAAGTTAGGGTTTAATAACTTATCAATGAGGCCGACCACTGCAAACCCTGCAGACCCCCCTATGTGTTAAATAGCTCTTGATAGCCTGGTATTGAAAGATCTGATTATTACCTAGTTTGTAGCAAGTTTGCAGGTCTTGAAATGATCGGATGGCACCAAAGTTAAAGAGATCCTCCAGTCTACCAATATCTGCTGAATACCATTGATGTAGATATGCGTTTTGAAATATCAGCGGCAGGTTATTGTTATATCTAATGGGGGTGTAACAGTTTAGTTTGGATATTCCAAAAACCTTGCGAACATTACTGAAAACTTGATACGCACTAATCATAGTCTTAAACCGGACTCCCATATAATAGCCAAGTTCCAGTTGGCGCCAAAGACAGCCGCTAACGTTTTCCCCCAAAATTAGAAGGTCAGGAGAGGGCAGTCCTGATGGGCTTGATACGCAATCCTCATATAGTAACTCACAGGAATGTTGAAGTGCCCCAGCCCAATAATATAATTTTAGGTTAGGCAGAGCCCAGCCTCCTCGTTCCCTGGGTAGGGAAAGGAGATTAAAGGCTCTCCTTGGCTGCATGCATGCCCAGATGAACTGCGAAAAGATTCGCTCAAACATAGCTAATGAATAGTTATTAAAAAGAAGCAGGATTGTCCGAAAGAAATAAAGTAGCTTGGGAAAGGATGTAATCTTTAAGACATCTTCCTACCATAGTTAAGTGCAGATTATCGATTTTCCGAAGTGATTTATCCATTGTTGTAGCAAGAGGAGTCAAGTTTTCTAAAATGTCCAGATCTGAGACTATATTGACTATAGATATTTCGCCTTCTCTGTTATCCTACTATCTACCCTGCCTATTTTCCTGTTTACAACAATCTGTGTTTTTGATTTGTTGAGTACATAGCCAGAAATTAATCCAAAGTTCTGTAATTCTTGTTCTAGGGCCCTAAAGGCAGACTCAGGTTCGAGAGTTAGTACGGCTAGGTCGTCGGCATAGGCCATGATTTTTGTGTTTATGCTAAACCTACTAACTGGCAAGATAGAGGGATTTAGCTCAATTCTTTTCATCAGGGTGTCAATATACAGAGCAAAGAGCAGGGGTGAGCAAGGATACCCCTGCCTCGTCCCTCTCGTGATCTTAATTTGCTCTGTCAGATGACCGTTAATAAAAATTTTTGCGGTGGGATCTTGGTAAAGTGCCTGCACTGCCTGAACTATTCTTGGGCCAAAACTGATCCTCCTCATAATAGCCAAGAGGAATTGCCGATCAATCACTTTTTCAGCGTCTAGAAGGATTAATGAGATCAGGTCTCCGGACACTTCTGCAGCATCAAATAAGGTAATAGCACGGCGGGCGTGCTCAATAGAGGCTTTTTTTGGTATGAAGCCATGTTGCCAGTCGGAGACTAAAGGTTCAATGTTGGCAGAGAGTCTAGTAGCAATGATTTTAGAAAAGATTTTTGAGTCAGTATTGATTAAGGTTATGGGTCGGTAAGATGACATTTCCAGCGGTGATTTATCCTTTTTGGGGTAAATCACTATTTTAGCTGATGACCAAGAGCCTGGTGGTTTGACCCCCTCGAAGATACATCTTACAACCTCTGTAAATATCTCTTTTATTTGCGAAGAACAAACCTTATAAAGTTCTACGGGTATACTGTCAGTCCCGGCGGCTTTGCCGTACCGGAGGCTAGAAAGGGCTGTTAAAATCTCATCCCACATTGGAGATATTTCTATAGCCTCACATTCACTCAGGTTAAGTTTGCTAGAGGGTATAGCCGCTAGGTATTCCCTGATTTTGATCTGTATATCCAAATTTGTTCCTACTATTTTTTCCGAGTACAGTTCCTCGTCATCTATACTTATTGTGGTAATGGAATTAGCAGTTATCTACTGCCTAGTAGCAATGGCAAGCTGATGGCCAATACACTCTCCCAGCATTTTTCTTTTGAAGCTGCACTTTTAATATCTATTTTCTCTGCCAGCAATGTGCCCATCTCCGATTTGGCCACTGATACCGTTAACTGTGCCTCATCGATTCCTGTTCCTGTCATGACCGCGTGTATGAATTCCTTCTCCTCCTCTATCATCCGTGCCTGTAACAGACTGGTTTGCTTCCTCTCCTTTCTGTTCCTCCTAATAGAGAAACGCAGTGTCTCGCTCCTTATGCCTGCCTTGAGAGTATCCCATACAACCATAATAGAAGCAGTCCCAATATTTATATTATATCCACTTGGCCATATGTTCTCTATAGCTGTTATCGTACAATAGTGGTTTTTCGAAAGTCCACTGTGAGATTGGCTCCTGGTTGCCCCAACTTTCTGAAATTTTAGATAAGGGTATTGTGATCCGACAGTAGTCGGGGGCTACATCAATGGAGCAGTCATGGATTAGAGCAGGCGATACAAAAAAATAATTGAGTCTGGCTAATAACAGATGAGGAGCGGAGAAAAAAGTAAAACCATTCTTATCCGGCTTCAGACAGGCCCAGACATCTTTTAAACCGTGAGTATTGATCAAGTCGAGCAGCGCTTGAACACTTTAGGTTTCATACCCTGATAAACCCATACCCCCGTTGAGTCCCAGGTACAAGGCAAGTTTAAGTTCAGGTACCTGCATAGGATTACTGGCAGTGGCCAGTGAGCAAGCTCTTCGTTTACCTGGTTTATTATCCCTGGGTCATCTAGGTTGATGGCATAGACAGAGCATATCTTAAAAGTAGAATTAGAAAATAAAGTACGCCTTGCAATAACCCATCTCCCTAATGCATAAATCTTAACTTGATTAGCTACTAACGGCAAGGTTTTCAGGGCCAGAATCCCAACCCCCTTCACCTTAGCCAATTGAGACGTTGCCCCTAATATTTTGAACCCAAGATAATTCAGCAAAGATTTCTGGCCCCCCTCAATGTGGGTCTCTTGGAGACATATTATGTCTTCCCCCATTAAGCGTAGTGTCTGCGCAGTTCTCTGCCTTTTTGATAGATCATTCAGGCCACAGATGTTTAATGACACAATCTTAAGTTTAATTAGTGATCCCATTATTTGTCTCTAATGGTCAAGGCCTTCAGCATAGCGACTCCTCCTCTCCCCAGGCCCTCCAACTGGCCTGCTCCCGTCCCCCCAATCGCCCAACCCTGTCACACCTCCATTCACCCTCCCCCACCCAAGAACACACCCATCCAGCTCTCCAAAGCAACAATAATACGAAGAATGTAAAGATTAAATTCAGTTGGGCTCAGCCTGTTAACCTTTGACCATTTTGTGTTTGCCACAGACCCACTCGCCCTCCCCCACCCCCTCCCAAAAATAGACAGTCAGGATAAGCCTGAATGATGGTGAGCACATGTGAGGTCCCGGCCACCACCTCATTTATATCTAGTCAGTTGGTGAGCTGGCCTGAATTAACCTGGCAAGCCAAGAAAATAAAAAAGGAAAAGAGAAGTAGTACACACAATTTCAAAGTGCAGGAAAAAAAAAATGAGACTTAGGAATGTCAGTCAAGCTTAACCCCCAGCTTAAAATGTCAATTTAGAATATCCTAGCCAGAGTCCAAAGTCTTAGTTGTTTAGGATTTCTTCCTTCGAGTTAGCTCTTTTAGATTTTCTCCAGCTTTGATCTCAGACAAGAATACTCGGGTTAATCCTTCAAATAGGATTTGCAGTCTCGCTGGATTCATCAAGACTACTTGTGCACCTAGGTGTTGTAATGGTGTTATCAGTTGGCGGAGTCGCCACCTCCGTTCAACTTTAGCATGGCCAAAGTCTGGTTTAGAGAAAAACTTTATCCTATCTACTTCCTTAGGAGAATTTGGCCTGGCCTGGTCGTAGACTATTTGTCTTAACAGAAAGTTCCCAAACAAAACTAGAAAGACTCTTGGTTTTTCATTCCTGTGGTTGCTGCCATGCCGCTTTGATTTCAGGTTAAAAGGGAAAGCTCTTTGGATTTCCTGATCCCAGTTCCAGCTAGACTGTGAGGGTAAAGCGGCCCAAAGAAGTTTCACAATGAACCCTCTAGGATCTTCTTCCTCGGCCACCTCCGGAATCCCTAGTAACCTGAGGTTGTTCCTCCTCATCGTGTTCTCCTGCTCCTCCAGCTTGGTCATCATGTCAGTCAGACAGGCCTCGTGGGTTACAGATTGTTCCTTTAATTGCACCACTTCAGTTTCAAGGGTCTCTGTTCTTTCTTCCACCGTGGTGACCCTGTCTCCGATATCAGTGCAAATTTTGTTTAATTTTCTGATGCCGCCCTGAAGATTTTTGGAGGCCCCTCTTGCAGCTAAACTTTCTTTTCTAGCTTCTTCTCGGGATTGCTTGGGTCCCAGAGCCTCCACACCACTGGAGTCAAGCTAGCCGGGCTGATGAGAGGTGTTACCTCGAAACCGGTCCGGTCCTCGGATGCTTGATTCTGGTCTGGGAAAGATATGGCTGTTGTAGTTGGGACTGGACTGTTTCCATGGGCACAGGGTCAGAGCTGATTTGCATAAAGCCATTATCTGACCCAGGGTGGTGTGGAGTGCAAAAAACGATGGATTTAGGCCTAGATCCTTGTACTGGGGTGAATGTAAGACATTGATCTACATTCTGTCCATCAAATTGTTTTTTGTAATTTTCTCCCTGAGTGTACTGGGGTAGCTCAGACGTGGGTCCCAGAGCCTCCACACCACTGGAGTCAAGCTAGCCGGGCTGATGAGAGGTGTTACCTCGAAACCGGTCCGGTCCTCGGATGCTTGATTCCGGTCTGGGAAAGATATGGCTGTTGTAGTTCGGACTGGACTGTTCCCAGGGGCACAGGGTCAGAGCTGATTTGCATAAAGCCATTATCTGACCCAGGGTGGTGTGGAGTGCAAAAAACGATGGATTTAGGCCCAGACCCTTGTACTGGGGTGAATGTAAGACATTGATCTACATTCTGTCCATCAAATTGTTTTTTGTAATTTTCTGCCTGTGATAGGAAGGCATGGCCATCCCGCTTATAGCGCAGCCTCCACCACTGTGGCACAGGATGCATGCGGGCGGTGCGCGGGCGAAGCCCGTGCCAAGGACGGGACCCGTTTGAGCCCGTTTGAGAAAGTAAGAGGAAGGGCCGGCCCCCCTCTGACCCAACCAGCACTCTAAGGTCAGTCCATATTAGCTGAACTGTATACCTGTCGTATTGGCCTGACTTGGTATTTGGATATTTGGGCTAGTTGTTGAGTGAGCTCTAACTCTATGATGGACACTAGAGGAGGACAGGGGATGAATCCACTTATGGGTGGGTATGTGGCGGGGACATTGGACCAGTTCATAATCAGAGCAACATCAGTACTGGCCCACAAAATAGCCTTGACTGAGAAACGTTTATCGCTGGACCCAACGCAATCTAACCGTTCCTCTCTGGGCAGGCTGATGCACGTACGATCGCCCGAGCAACTTATAGATCTGGCCAGTTACCCCCACTCTTTGGAAGGAGGTAATAAGCAATTATTGCAGGAGTCAGAGATTCCAGTTGATACCTCTTTATCATTGGAACCCCCATCTAATACCTCGCCTGCTGCAGCAGCAATAAAAGAGTCTGCTCGTTGTATACCACCTCGTGTCTTAACGAGGTCTAGGTGTAGCTCTACACTGCAAACCATGGATCAAGTGCCTGGACCTGCATCAAAGAGAAAGCGGGGACGGGGCCCTCAGAGGGAAAAAAATGCACAAATTCATAAATCCAACAGGTCCGGTGACCCGGAGTTCCCAGCAACGCCATCCTTACAGGAGATTTGGTTGACTACTCTACCTATGGGGACGCCTAATTCAGACATGGCTGGCGATCATCTACCCCAAGTTGCAGAGGATTTTTGGATTAAATTGGGAGCCCTACTAACTTCATCCTGTTTACCAATCCTAGAAAGACTCTCATCAGTAGAGGAAAAACTCTTGCGTTTTGAATCATGTTTTTTGCCTCTAATCATCCCGGCAGTAATAAGTCAATGGGGGGTCACATTGGGCTCCCTGAAACAACTACGAATGAAATGTCTAACTATCCAACCTCTATAACTTTACCATCTACCTCATTGCCCTCCAATTTAACATTAGCACCTATTAGTGGGAATGCTGAGGTTGGTACCTACATGAATATTGGCATCGTGACACGTGGTGAGGGAGAAACCAATGAAAATGTGGGTCTAGAGACACCCACTCAGGGGGACGGTTTGGTGCCTAAATTCAAGAGAAAGGACAAACCCTACGATCACCACTTGTGCTCTCCCACACATGATGTAATGAATCCTAGCCTGCCATGCATAGATCTACCACCTGCATCAGTTCCATATATTGTTGTATTGGCTGGTGTTCCTGTGTTGGAATAGGGTAAGGAGGAGTTGTATACTGATTTTAAAAATAAGTGTGTCCATTGGTTAAACACAAACAGATCACTTCCACCACAGGTGTATAGCGAAATCCTGTTTGCCCGTGGAGTTAGCTGGGTGGGACTAAGAAAGAAATGCATTGAGGGTGATTGTATCTTGATTAATTTTAGAGACAGGCGGGCGGTTGAACATATATGTAATTGGCATCAGATGCGGGTGGCCACTGGAATACAGCCCCTTTCCTTAACTTACTTCTACCCTCCCTATCCTTTACACCGTCCTTCAAAGAGAAAGGGCAGGTCATGGGAAAGTTGCGAACCAAGAGCTTAGGCTGGTAGTGTAAATAACAGGTGCCGTAGCTATGACACTTTTCTACCAGCTGCCCTCCCTGTAAGCAATAGATATAGTGTCCTAGATCAGGTGGATTGACTGATCTCTAGTAGTCAATATTCAATCCCCAAGGTCCAACAGTTAGGCCCCCCTCCCATTGATGATGAAGTAGAGGCCCACAATCACACATTGATTTTGGGCAGTGAGCTGGTGAGAGAAGATAGCCATATGGGAACCACTGATGATACTGAGGAACGGAACAAAATTGACCGCCTAGGCCTACTCATGATGAGCTGAGCTTGTCATGACCGCTGCGGCACTCCCCCGCTGTGCTGAGCGTTCTACACAAACGGGCATGGTCATGATGAGCTCAGCTCGTCATGAGCACAGCGCCACCGTGCTGCGTGGCGAGCCGAGCTCGTCACAAGCACTGTGGTGCTGCGCGCAGCCCTCCCCCCCCCCGCACTGCAGGGAATTTGCCCCGCATTGAAGGGGTTTAACATTCAGTTATACAATCAATTTTTAAAAAAAACATCCATTTAGACTCTTATTTACCCATTTATTATTACCTCGACCTTGAGATATACATATATAAAGAATATTTATTTTTCAGAAAGACACATTCATTGGATGATGTCATCACTGATATAATTTGAGATGTCATCAGTGATGTCATCAGTGATGTCACTGACCATGTCATGAGTGATGTAATATGTGATGTCATCAGCAGTGCATTGCGGGCGCGTGAGTTATAGTTAGCTGAACTAACTATAACGGTGGAATTTCTATGGTTTTGTACGAGTGAAATGTCCAGCTAACTATAACGCCCCTGAAACCTATGGTTTTTTCAGTGAATATATGTATATATAGATATATATATCCCAACACTTCCGGCTCCGTTGAGCCAAAAAGACAAGCACACAGGTATCCGGTTGCAAAATGGTTTATTTCACAGACCCCTCACCCCCGACAGACGCATTTCGCTGGTAGCTTCGTCAGTGTCAGTTTGTGCTAAGACAGTGTCATCATTTTAACCCACACTTTGGCCCCAAGGTATCAACAACAGAGAGAACGGTGTGCAATCCTGCAAACACACAATTCTGTAGTGGCCATCTTTGAGTGTCTCTCTGCCAATTCATTTTGTGGGTAAAAAGATACAAATTTATAAAGTGTTCATGTGCATTTAAAAAAAACATCGTAACCACAAACATTCAATTGTTAAAATCCATGCAAGCTTTGACACAGATATTTCATAGTGACTTAAATTGCCATAATTCATTTGCTTGACACCTTGTGTATTTCTTAACCCCTTCCATGCTCATGACGAGCTCAGCTCGTCATGCATTACACTGGTCGTGTGCTCATGACGAGCTGAGCTTGTCATGAATAATGGGGAAAATCACTTTTCAGCACAGGAGGGGAAACGTCTTAGCAGTCATGTAGTTAATATATTTCAACACTTATAGTTCACAAGTGCTTCGCATATTAGGCATATACATATTTTATTCTGTCACTATTTATTCTTTATCAGTTTTGTTGCCCTGTATGGGCCGAATTTACTCTTTTTCATAAAAAAGATAGCAAACTTGTCATAATTTGAGGAAAGCTGGAGTTTAGATTGCATCATGTTCTAATTTCATTTCGTACTATGGTCAGAATATTAAAACCATCATCCGGCTACTTCCATGTATGATCTACAAGTGTACCCACATCTCCTCATCGTTATTTAGCCCCCAAGGTTTCATTGTTTTAAGATCAATGATGTATCCTGATTCCAAGATACGTAATGCCTTGACTCTGTCTCCTCCCCGTTCATTTCGATCTACTTGATCTAAACAATAGTAGCTGAGCAAATCCCTTTTGCTTTGATGTGATTCCGCAAAATGGCGTGGCACAGGATAAGACCTGTCATTATTTGTGATGGCACGTAAATGCTCAAGAATACGCAATTTCGTGGGGTTGATGGTACTCCCTATGTATCTCATCTTACAGGGGCATTCAAGACAATAAATTGTATATTGCGAATTACAATTTAGCAGTTTTTTGATCATTCTAGGGGGACTATCTTCACCAGTTCTTCCAGGATAGCTAAGGACCTTACATCGTAAGCATGGAAAGAAACCCCTAGCTTTAGACAGTTAAATAGGTTGGGTTTTCGAGGAAAAGTGGCTGTGGACCAGGTGATCTCTCAAGGACTGACAACGCTGGTAAGTAATTGGCGGTCGGTCGGGAAGGTGTTTCTTAAGCACACTGTCAGTAGATAAAATGTGCCAGTTCTTCTTGAAAATATGGACTACCTCCCCTGCTTTTGTGTTGAAATTGGTTCTCATCCTGGTAGGTTCCTCCCTTTTAAAGACTGGTTTTAACACCAAAAGATCACATCTGTTTACTGTTGATACCTTCTCTCCTGCCTGCTTGAGTATGTTCTTAGAGTATCCCCTGTTTAAGAATCTATTCCTAGGTTCTCCTTTAGCCTGTTGGTAATCCTCCTCCGCCGAGCAATTGCGCTTCATGCGCAGGAGTTCACCATATGGGACATTATGTATCAGGCACTGTGGATGGTGACTTGCCGCATGGAGTATTGCATTCCCTGCGGTTGGCTTCCTATAGAGTCTTGTTTGAACCATATTATTCTCTATGAAAACCTCCAAGTCCAGGTAGCAAACAAAGGTGGCACTGATTGTACTGATGAACCTAAGATTCCAATTGTTGTTGTTTAGCGCGGCGACATACTCCTCAGCCGAGGTTCGGTCGCCACGCCAAACAACAAAGAGGTCATCTATATACCAAGTCCACAGAAGTATTTTGTCGGTCCAAAGGTCATTGGCCTCCCCCCATGCCTCGTGCCTCTCCCACCAGCCAACGAACAAGTTTGCGTAGCTGGGGGAGAAACACGAGATATATATATATATATATAATCACTTACTGAACTCAAAAGTAACTATCTGGTCCACCACATGCTTTTACCAAATTATTGGATCTCCTTCATGACTTTAACTTGGTTTTAGTCAACTTACCTAAAAATGCCCCCACATGGGAAATCTTGATGGTACCTCACCAGCTGAACCACAATCTTATATCTTTGCATTGTAGAATGAAGAAGGAGCATTTAGTGATTGGGGGTGATTTTAATATCCGTCTGTAGGGGCACTAATGTGGTAACTGATCATATTTGATCACCTTCTACAGAACAGAGTTTTCGTGTTAATTTTACTATGCATTTGAATGCTGTCAGTGACCATTTCCTTCAGCATTTCTGAAAAGGGGGTTCTAAAAATGGTGTTAATCCAATGTTAATTCCCATAGGACCTTTAGTCAAACCTGCAGCCCAAACCACTGGTTCGAATATACCAAATTTGGCAGAAAGGAAGATTTGATTACACAGTTCACACATTCAGTGATGTGAATCCCTGCAGTAGTTGTGGATACATTTGACAAAATGCAGTTAGTGATATCTATGACATTGATGACTTTGCGAAAAATAACAAGTTTGTGCAGGGAAATGCAGAGCTCTGATTGGCTGCCAACACTTCAACCAGGAAGTATTAGCAGCCATTGTGGGACTCAGCTTCAGCCGAGTACTACAAAAAATGTTAAAAAAGAAAAGGGGGAAAGGTAGGATTAACCTTATCTCCAAACATTATTCTTGGGGTCCCTCTGGGACCCCTCCAGGCCAAAAAAGCATTGAAAAACATTGCTTCAAAATTGCGTTATTAACAAAGTTCCCGGATTCTTTTTTTTTAAAAAGCAAGCACAGGTTCCGGTTTTTGCTTTTAAACAACCCTGATGGGCCAGGTCCGAGGGGCATATTATAAAAATAGGAAGAGAGCGCACGGCTTTTGAAAGCCCTGTGGAACACACCTCTTCAGACATTCCTTATTATGGATGTGGGGTGCCCATGTGGCACTCCCCAGACCCAGGGACCGCCACCTCTCTGTGGCAAATGTTTAGAAAAGATTGCAGGGGTACCCACACAGTCCCCCTGCAACCCCCTGGACCATCCCCTCCCCAGGTCACTTATAAAATATGCATGGGGTATTTATGCTGGACACGTCCGTGCCCCAGGGATTGCCATCTGCCTGGCACTAAACATAAAAGTAATTCTGGGCCCATGGGGCACCCCTGCATCCCCAGGGATGGTGGACTTTCTGGGGAAATTTGTTAATATTAAGGGGAGCTGCACGGCCCCCTGCAGCCCCAGGGACATGACCTCCCCAGGGCTATGTGTTGCAAAGGAGGGTAACTGTGCAGACCCCCCCTGGAGCAATAGTTGGCCCTGGGGACCACCCCTGCCCAGAGCCAGCTCTGCCATTCCCTGGTGTGCCCACCCCCAGGACATAGCTGTTTACTTGGGCTTGGCCGGAGCATTAACAACTCCGGCCAGGCCACATTAAACTCTCCACTTTCAGCCAGCAAGAGCTGTGATAATGCTTGCTTGCTGAAAGCAGAACATTTGTCTGTTTCCCTACCACAGGTCAAGCAGCAGGGAAATAGACATATTGCTTTTGCACACAGGAAGCTGCATGTTCAGCAGCTCCCTTCTTTGTGAAAGCAATACTGGCTACTGTGTGTGGCAGGAAGCTGGCGAGGACTACTGGGGCCTTGGGGCTCCGCCTACCCCTAATCACAATGGCAAAGTTACAGACACAAAAGGTCACTGGAGACATTTTCTCTGTAACCTTCATGCAGTTGAAGTGTAGGAGACACACTTTACATATACAAAACGAGGTAGCACTTAGTAATTATCCAGGAGAAAGAACACAAAGTTGCGTAGAGGTGTTGCACAAAAGGCTGTCTTCTTCCTAAATAAATACACATGGCAGGATTCATTATGGCCCAAAGCTCATTTAACAGAAATTAAACCTCAACGGGAAGCACCTATAGATATAAACAAAGCAGGTGTCTGAGTTGAAGCCCCACTTCTGGAAAGTGCTAATTAACCTAACTTTGTGGGGATGGCCAAGGCAAAGCATGTGTGTTTTCTCTGTTTGTCCAGATTGAAAAGTTATCTGTAATCTCTAATGGAGGTGTTTGCATCCTTGCATTTCTCAAGTTCAAAATGTCATGTGTGTGAGTGAGTGTCTGAGAGGGTGTGTGAGTGGTTGAGGAGTGTCTGAATGGGTTTGTGATAGCCTCCCTGTGTGTGTGAGAGAGTCTGTGAGTGCACGAGTGTCTATGTGGGTCTGTGACTGGGTATGTGAGTCTCTGAGTGGGTCTGTAAGTGGGTGAATGAGTCTCAAGTGGGTCTGTTAGTCAGGGCATAAGCCTGTGAATAGGTCTGTGAGGGTGTTTGAAAAATGTTAAGTGTTTCTGTGGGTGGGTTCATGAATGTCTGAGTGGTTCTGTGAGTGGGTGAATGTATCTGAGTGGGTCTGTGAATGGGTACATGAGTGTCTGAATGGGTCTGTGGGTGACTGTGAGAGTGTCTGAGTAGTTCTGTGTGTGGGTTCATGAGTACCTGAGAGGTTAGTGAGTGGGTGTGAGAGTTTCTGAGTTTATCTGTGAGTGGGTCCATAAGTGTATAAAGGGGTCTATAAGTGCATGTGTGAGTGTCTGAGTAGGTCTTTGAGTGAGTGAGTGGGTCTGTGAGTGGTTGGGTGAGTAGCTAAGTGGGTATGTGAGTGGGTGTATCAATATCTGAGTGAGTTTGTCAGTGGGAGTGTGAGTACCTGATTGTATGAGGGGATTTCTAAGAGTCTGTGTGGGTGTGTCATTAGCTGGTCAGGGACAGGACCACAATGGAACCACACCCGCCCCTTTATCCAAAAAGACTACAGTTTTGCACACAATTTCTACCCAAGTGCAGTACTTTCTACTAGTAAATTACAAAGTGCTACCTCCTTGGGTCCAGTGTGCATTCTACACTACAGCGTCCTAATGGGGCACAAGAATATATCCCCAATGACCTTGTGTGCGTTTTGGCAAAGTGATGGTTCTTCATGCATGTTTATCCAGAAATTTGTGATAACATGAATCTTCCTATTGAGAAGATGACAAGAGTACTCAGAGGTAACTCTCCAGCATTCTTCCTCTTAACTCTATGAAGTAAGTGCTTCTGTTTGGTGGAGATCTCCTCATATTCCTCAGCATCAAGAACATATCACCAAAATCAGCAGGAAAAGTGCAGTAGGCTCTTTTGGCATACATGTGGGAAGACCATTGCATAGTCCTAAGGTGGATGGGGAGGGGACAAGTGGGAAGAGCTCCAGGTAATTTGCACACTTGTATACTTATAGTCATTTAAATGGAGGGCCATCAACTCTGCTCTGACCAGAAACAACTCATCACATCACAGTCACTACACATTACACTCCAGTAGATTAACAATGCATTCAACTCCACCATGAATTTCAGATTGTCTTTCAATCTTGAATTGCTGTGAAAATACACTTGCTTTGCCTTTGTCAAGCCCAGGAAGTAAGGATCATTTGTCTTTTACAGAAGTGGAGCTTCAGTTGGGGCACCAGCTTTGTTCATATGTTTCTATGTGTAAGTGTTTCCCGTTGAGGTTAAATTTCTTTAAAAATGTAGCTGGTCCTTCTGCTAGCTCCCCCACAACAGTTCTGTTGTCCAGCTTGCCCAGAGGCTAATATACTCTTCTGCCTATCTACCTGCTGCCCTCTATTTCTGCTTGTTTTTCTGCCCTCTGTTTTATCTTTCAAACTCTTTCTTCTGCCCTCTGTTTTGCCCTTTTTTGTTAATTTTGTTGTCCTCTATTTTGGCCATCAGCTATTTGTTATGCCCTCCATTTCGCCTTTTCTTCTCCTTTTTGTGCCCTCTGTTTTTTCCTCTATGGTCTGTTTTGCCATTTCTGCTCATGCTTGTTTTTCTGCCCTCTGATTTGGCTTTCCTTCTCTTTTTTCTGCACACCATTCAGCGCCAAGAAACCAACCAGTGTACAAGCGCTTTACAATTCATTGATAATATAACATAACCATTTTGCCTTTTCAGCTTGTTTTTCTGCAGTCTGTTTTAGCCTTGTCTGCTCTGTTTTGCCTTTTCTGCTCATTTTTCTGCCCTCTGTTTTCCCGTGTCTGCAATGGGGAGTTAGGTCACATGATCCTCCTACCCAAGCCACACCTACTTGGGTGCCCTGACCCCAACAAGGACACCAAGTGTACTACATTGGGGACATTGGGGGGAGCCTTAATGCCCCACAGTCCCTTCCAGCAGCCAGCTGCTAAATATGTAGCTCCCTGTGTTCAGGAGTGATCTTTCATCTATTTCCCTGCTCACATGACCTCGGACAGGGAAACAGAGGAAAACTCCACTCCCGGCAAGCAGGACGAGTCTGACAGCTCCCGATTGCTGGGAGAAGAGTTAGTGTTTGCTCTCACTTGGAAGTAGCTGACACAGCCAAAGGAAGGGGACGTTTTATTCTTTAGGCCCAAGTTAGCCAGTAGGGCACCAGCCCAGTAGGAGGGAAAGCTGGTCACAGAACTAGTTTGGAGTTGCATAGGAGAAAAGTACTGCTGGTTACCCTATACACACCCTTGCTTGTCACACATGCTCCCTCCAAGGCCAAAAGGCCTGTGTCATCCTTAAAATGGTGCACTCCGAAAAAGTTTGAGGTAAGACAAACAGTGTGTGCTGTAAAAGTGGATAGGGTTGATCCCAGTAACTTTTTTGCCGTTTCTTAGGTTGTTCCAGGAGCAACTCAATTTAATCCACCCAAGGTGTCATCTTGCTGGGCAAGACAATCAAGTTGGTCCAGCTCTAAACTTAGACATTTGGTCTACACGTAGACCAAATATCTAAATTTACGGATTTGGGAATTCAGAAAGGGCATTTACGAGTACAAGCTTCGTGTCCGCACTCAGGGTGGATCTTGGCCCCAAGTGCGGACATAAAGATATCACTCGTAAATGCCCTTTGCGAATACCCAAAGTCAGAAACGAAGACATTTTGTCTAAGTTTAGACCAAATATCTGAGTTTACCTTTGTGAATCGGGTAGTGAGCATTTCTCTGTTGAAAAATCAGTTCAGCAGACCCTCATGCAAGCGTATCTGATTGTGGTATGACCTGCCTGGTTAAAGCCTGTCTCCTTGCCCCACTACAGGATTATGAGAACCAAGAAGAGACTAAGGGCCTGCTTCAGATCTTGGCAGTGGGGTTACTCCAGTACAACGGTGATGGATATCCCATTTGCTGAAATATGAATGTCATTATAGCCTATGGGATTTATATTTTAGCGGACGGTAGATCCGTCACTGTTGTGACATAGTACCCAATCCAGCAAAATCTGAATCAGGTACTAAGTTTGAAAGTGGACATCGTAACCGGGGAAAGGTGTGAATATTATCTGACAGATGAGAACACTTCCATGCATGCAAAATTTGAACTTTTCCAACACAGAGCTTTTCCTGGTAAAACCAGCGACTTCAGTGAGACCTTGTCCAAGAGTTATCCAGTTTCGAGAGGTCTACCTCAGATAGTCTGCAACTGTGCCCACCTGAAGGATGTTGACTTCATTTTAGAAACTAGTTCCTGAGGTATAATCTTTGACTGAGATGAACCATCTCACAATGCTGCATCACAATCTGTCTGAAATCTCAATTAGGTCCAGTCACCGACGAACAGTGATTACTGATTGGCACTTTACTTCTTCCTGGCCTTTTCTTTTAAATCTTTAAAAATTCATACCTCCTGTTCTCCTTACTGTTTTTTGTCATTTCACTGTCATTTTGCTTACTAAATATTACTCTTGTTTTGTATGTGTAAGTGCCTTATACATTTTCTTTGAGTTAAGCCCGCCTGCTCTGTCCCATAGCAGCCATAGCCAGAGCTCAGGATTAAAGTATTGAAATATTTGTGTTATCTAACAGGATGGAGACTTTATTACTGGTAGTGCACAACCAGAGCACAGGCTGACCCAGGTTCAGTGACCTTAATCTCACTATATAGGAGATTGTTCTCCCAATAAATCCAATGTGATCCAGACTGATCACCTGTTGCCTGGTCTGCAGCCCGCTGCTGCAAACCCTCAAGAGTAGGGCACTCCATCTGCACCTTGCAGAACTCCTTTCTGGAGGAAATCCCTTCCTGCTGTCAATGGGTAAGCCCCGGTATGTCTCCCAGTTTGGCCACTTGCTCCTCTGTAGGTTCCAATGCATCCCCCTCAAGGTCTGCCTCGTCCTGGACCATGGGAACTTCTGGAGCAGGTATCCCATGCCTCCTTCGCCTCCTCTTTCAGGAAGGCACCTAAACCACTTTTTCAGGCTCCAGGTTCTCTTGATTACCCCTACTGGCTGCCATTGACTGAGTGGTCAAACATGATCACTCAGGCAGACCCAACATCTCCAAATGAGCCCGATGTTCCACCTCCTTACAAGGGGAACTCTCCAGGGCATTGCCAGGCGGATGTATGACGTTACAACGCGTTATTTTACAACGCAGACCGTTACATCGCAATTTTTACAACGCAGGATCCATTACAATGCATGCCTTTACAACGCATGTCATTACATAGCAGATGCTATTACAACGCATGCCATTACAACGTAAGTATAGGTAAGTATATCTTTTTAAAAAAAATGTAATTAAGTTCATTTAATTAATTTAATTTATTTATTTTAATATAATTAATTTTAAAATTGTAATTAATTTAATTTAATAAATTTAATTCTATTAATTTAATTTAATTAATTTAATTTAATTAATTTTAAAATTGTAATTAAATTAAATTAATTTAATTAATTTAATTTAATTTAATTAAAAAATGGAATTAATAGAATGTAATTAATTTAATTTAATTTAATTAATTACATTTAATTAATTTTAATAATGTAATTAATTTAATTTAATTAATTTAATTTAATTAATGTAATTTAATTAATTTATAAATTGTAAATAATATAATTTAATTAATTTAATTTAATTTAATAATTTAATTTATTTAAAGTCGTTTTTTTTTTAAAACTGAACCCTAAAAATACCCCTGTACCCCAAAACCCAAACCCAGCCCTAAAACCTAAAAATGCCCCTGTACCCCAAAACCCAAACCCAGCCCTGAAACCTAAAAATACCCCTGTACCCAAACCCAGCCCTAAAACCTAAAAAGACCCCTGTACCCCAAAACCCAAACCCAGCCCTGAAACCTAAAAATACCCCTGTACCCCAAAACCCAAACCCAGCCCTGAAACCTAAAAATACCCCTGTACCCCAAAACCCAAACCAAGCCCTAAAACCTAAAAATACCCCTGTACCCCAAAACCCAAACCCAGCCCTGCAACATAAAAATACCCCTGTACCCCAAAGACCAATCCCAGCCCTAAAACCTAAAAAGTCCCCTGTACCCCAAAACCCAAACCCAGCCCTGAAACCTAAAAATACCCCTGTACCCTAAAACTCAAACCCAGCCCTAATACCTAAAAATACCCCTGTACCCCAAAACCCAAACCCAGCCCTGAAACCTAAAAATACCCCTGTACCCCAAAACCCAAACCCAACCCTGAAACCTAAAAATACCCCTGTACCCCAAAACATATACCTCAGTACCCCAAAACATATACTCCTATACTCATACTTATTTTTAAAATTACTTAAATTAATGTATTTAATTTATAATATAAAAAACATAAATAAATATATTTATTTATAATTAATATTAATTAAATTAATTAAATAATATTAAATAAAATAAAAATAAAATTATATACTTACCTATACTTACGTTGTAATGGCATGCGTTGTAATAGCATCTGCTATGTAATGACATGCGTTGTAAAGGCATGCGATGTAATGGATCCAGCGTTGTAATAGAAGTCCGTTGTAATAGAAGTCCGTTGTAAAAGTTGCGATGTAACGGTGCAATACCTGCCAGGCAGACAGTCAACAGGCATGGATGGACTCACAATAACAGTCAGAGGACCTGAAACCCCTCCTCCAACTCAAATGGAACCTGCACCACCTTACACAGGTGCTCGGAGTTGTCCGCAGCAACAACAGGGTAAAGCACATTGGGAATTACCTGCTGTTCAGACACCGACTGACACCTCAAGGCTGTCACACTGGCTCCTGAGTCTCTCTGAGCTTTCAACCTCTTCCCACTGATGGTCACAAACTGCAGGTACATCTTAATATTATCCAGCAGACAGGTTTCCTGGACCATCTCTATCTACCAATGAGAAAGGGATCATCACAGCTGGCTCCCCCCTTCACTAGGAACCAACACCTCCCCCAGCACTACACTACCTAACCCTGGTGAAGGTTCACCAGTGGTTGCTGGTGGTTAATTGGGGCACTTGGGATCCCCCTGTATATGACCCTCCTGACCACATGCATGACACTTGCCGGGACCCAGGTTGTCTGGCCTTTCCCTAGGGGGCCATGCTTCTTACTACTAGGGAGCTGGGAATTTTTACACTGGGAACTATTTTGGGGCCCTTTCAAGAACTCCTTTGGTTATCCTTATCTCCCCACTCTTCTGCTTGGGACCCTGCCTACCCTTGGCTGGGTTTGCTACATACCATGTGTGTGCCCTGGTTATCGTCCAGCAGTCAGCCTCCTGAGCCAGATTCCTGGGATCAGTCAGCTTACTATCCATCAGATGCTGGTGCAGCTCTGGAACACAAAGAGTGCTCATGTGCTCCCAACCAATCAGATTGCTAATCAGTTGCCTAGCTACCCTTTATCCAACTATCCTGTATTCTGCAAAATAAATTCACACATTCCACCCAAGTGTTAGACTCAAGCTTTTTAAAGGACCTACAGTGTTCCCTGCACTGGTCGGGTGTGAGCCCATACCTGAGGCATAAAGCCTACTTCATATTGGTATAGTTGAGAGTACCCACCTCCTCCAAAGGTGCCAGGGTGTTTCGCCCATTGGCCTCAAACTGTTTCCACAGGTCCGCCACCCAATGTTTCTTTGAGACCTCATTCATGCAGAGTGGTACCTCATAAGATGCAAACCAAGCATAAAAATCCTCCCCTTCTGGAAATTCTCTATTAGATCTTTAGGGATGTGGACCTGCACCCCAGACTGCACTGGCTGCACACTGCCACCATTGGAACTGTACTCTGCCTGCTTGGCCCTGATGCCTATCTCCCTCATGCTCAATTTATGTGCCAAAAGCAACTTATTTTCCTCCAAGGCCTGTGCACTGTCACTTTCCTCTGCTGTCTGCCTCATCTGGAGCTTCATAACCTCAAACTCATGATCATTGGCCCTCAGCCTCTCCTCTGGACACACATTTCCAGCCACTGAGGATGCTCATCCTACTGGCAAATCTTGGAAACTAAAACCCCCTTCTGGAAAATCCAGATCTTCTTCTGCATCTCCGGTATCCCCAGCTTCTGCGGCCTCCCACCAGGCTCTTAAGGCCTTCTGCAGCTCTTCTTTCCTAGAGGCGACGCTCATTGGGCAGCCAAAGCTATTGCAGAATTGTCTGATTTGATCCATTTTGTATGTAAGCAACTTTCCAATATCAAACTCCAATTCTACAACCTCACTTGCTGGTTTACCTATTAGAGAGATGGTACATGAATACTTCAAGGGTCGGATCAATAATAGAACCAAAAACACCGTAAGTGGTTGCTCACTGGTCTAAGTGCAGAGTTTTTTGTGCAACAATGAGTCACTGTGGTACTGCGCAAACATAAGTCCTATCATCACTGCTTACAACCAATGTTAAAAATTGGGTTTCGGGTTGGCTAGGGTATGTATCTAAGTCAGGGAGAAGCCACCACTCTAGTCGGAGTAAGGGAGTCACACACCCAAGCTAACCCTTGCTCACCCCCTTGGTAACTTGGCAGAGTAGTCAGGCTTATCCCTGGGGCAATCTCTAAAGTGTTTGCTCAACAAACACACTCACCAGTGACACACTAGGCACGCCATAAAAAGGGACTCCATACAAGGTTTATATGAAAATATCCTTTGTATTATACATAAAAGCACACTAGACAAAAATCGCATAGCTCAATAATCACTTTGCCACTAGGCAATAGTCAGAATATCACATTTAAATGCATGTGGTAAATTGGGTAAACACCATATCACTTTAGAAATAAAGTCAACTGGTAAGTTAAGAAAACCGTCTATCACTTTGTACATAAATGCACGTGTCAAATTTGGAAAACACCATATCACTTTGTGAATAAATGCACATTGTAAATCAGGCAAACACCATACACACTTTGTGAATAAAAGCATGTGGTAAATAAGGCGAACACAATATCACTTTTTGAATAAATGCCCACTGTAAATTAGGCCAACTACACTTCCCTGCAAGGGAAGCACCAAAAATAGTTGTGTAGGCAATTGCATGCAGGGCCCTTTAACCCTGCTGGGCATGCGGCAAATGACAGGCCGGTCACAACTGGCCTGACCCTGTCAATACTGCCTCGATAGAGGCTGGGGCAGTATGGGGTAGCTAGCAAGTGCCACTACTAAATGTGTGGCCATAGATCAGCCCCTCTCTCTCCACCCTCACTGGTGGCTGTGCGCAACCCCGCAGCACTGCGGTGATGGCTCAATAATGCAAGGGGCGGGACAGCGTAAAGTCCCGGCTGTTTTTTCTTGGGAGGAGGGGTTGCTAGGCAATGTCTAGGGCCCTGCGGTGTCTGAAGAATGGCTGCCCAGCTACCTTGAATTGTCCTGTGCAAAGTGAATAGTCTGGGCCCAAGACGGTTTGTGGAACAGAGCTCCAGGCAGGCTACTACTTCTTCAAGGTATAGTAGGTAGAGCCCAACAAGCTCTCCGGAAGGAAAGCCCACAGCACTGAATTAGGGCCAAACACTGCACTGTGCCTAAATCAGAGTACACTGCACGCTGTCGGAGTGGATGTTGCAAAGCAAAGCCCAAGGAACTCTGTATAAAAGAAAAGCTGGTAAAGCACTGACCACAGAAACACTGATGCCCTTAAAGTTTCAAGAACAGGATGCCAGCACACACAAGACCTTGGAGAGTCCTTCACAATCAGGATACCACACCAAGGTAAAAGAGTCAGTAATTTTCCTCCACTACAGACAGAAGCAGCAACTACAGGCAAACCCACCCCTCACACCGAAAAGCTAGCACTCCTCACACAGTCTCTTCTTCTTGGCAGGGTCCACTTGATTCTTCAAGTAATCCAACGATCTGGGGTCTGAGCCACAATATATATACCAGATTTTCCTTTGTTCCCTTGTGGCAGAAAGTCTCTCAGCTCAGTCCAAACCAGTTCTGTCCCCTCTGGTCCAGCCTCTTAGCAGGAGCTGGAGACAGCATTGTGCAAAGGGGACAGGGTCTTTTAAGGTACAAGTAAAACTCCTCCCACTACTCCAAATGCAGCCCAGGTGTATTCAGCTCAGCCCTGAGTCATCCAGGAAAGGCAGGGCACACCTCAACCCCCCGCCCCCCGGGGGCTGTCTGCAGTGAATACACATCCCCAGCCCCTGTCACTCCAAAACCAGACAGTCAATACACAAGCAGCAGAGTCACACAGAATGGTTAAACAAGAAAATGCCCACTTTCTAAAGTTGCATTTTTGAAAAAACACAAATTAAATGCCATCTCCCTAAAAATATGTACGATTGTATTCTGAGTTCAGAGAGCCTAAACTCCATCTCTTCATCTTGTCCCAATGGAACTTTATACTTGTAAAATGTTACAAGGTACTACCATGTTAGCCTATGGGATAGATAGCTTTTTAATAGTGAAAAACGAAATACATAGTATTTCAATATCAGTACGTGTCACACACACCGGTACATGTCCTACCTTTCACATGCACTGCACCCTGCCCATGGGGGTACCTTGGGCCTACCTGAGGTGTGGTTTACATGTAAGAATACAGAAGGTTAAAGCCTGGTAAGTGGGTGCACTTGCCAGGGAGACATGGCAATTACAAACTGCATGCAGGTACTACAGTGGTAGGCCTGAGGCAGGCTTACTGGGTGGCACTACCAGTGTTGCAAACCCACTAGTAGCATTTGAGGGTCTGGAGGAGACTACCTCTACCGAGGTGTTGCTCATCAGGGAGGAAATTTGCAACATGAACTCTCGACTCTGAGATGTTGAAATTAAGGCCACAACAATTTTAGAAGGCACATCCGAATTTCAGAGAAAGGTGGATGACCTGCAAACACATGCCGCAAAACTCAAGGCGCAGCTGGACGATTACGAAGGACACTTCAGACTCAACAAAGTCTGTATAATAGGTGTGCCGGAACTCGCGGAGGGGTTGTCCGCAGACGTCTTCGTGGAAGACTTGATCACCAACTGCCTCAAACTGCGTGGCCTCTCTAACTTCGTCTCGGTAGAGCGGGCACAACGGGTGCCTAGCGGCTGCCCACGGTCTGGGACCCCCCACAACTGCTCCTCTTCAACTTTCACACATGTTATCCTGCAGTGTGACCGCTGCACCCTGCCAATGGAATTCCAAAACAGCTGCATCACCTTCTTTCCTGACTTCACCCTAAAGGTGTAACGGCAACCACGAAGCCTCCTGGAAGTTAAGAAAGCGCTTTGTGACAAGGGTGTGAAGTATGCGATGATGTTCCCGGCCAAGCTGAGGGTGGAAGAGGAGGGAAAATCCTGGTTTTTCAACACTCCAGAAGAGACATGGGACTGGTTGGAGGGATGGCGGACGGCGGTCCGACGAGACCTCATACCTGTCCTCCTGCATACCGCGTGTGGGGGTGGTGGGCATATGCCTGGCCCTTTCCAGTGTCTCTGTTTTAACTACGTTATGGCTGTTTTGATTCACCTTTGGGGCAGATATAGTTCCTTTGGGGTTATTTGCTTGGTTTGGCCATTCGGTCCCTCGAGCTCTTGAAAGGGTGGGCGATAGGCACTCTGCTAGTTCGGGGGTGGGAGGAGGTGTTACTGCCAAGCAGGGAGGCAGGGTTGGTGGGAAGTGGGGAATTCACATGGGGGTAAGTTTTGGGGTGTTATTTTTTGTATTGTTTTTGTTTATTCCAGTCTTGTTTTTGTTTAAGCATGTTTCCTCCAAGGGGTCTCGACAGCAAGTGATGACGGATTGGGTAGTTGATCTACCCCCATTGTTCACACTATTCTTGGTATTGCTTCTGTTTCAGCTGTTTTTGTCTTTGTTTTGTTCCACATCAGTACAAGAGATTGTTTACCTCTCCATTATCCTACTTTATTCAAATGACATGGAACAAATGGGACATCCGATTCAGCTACACACACAAATGCTTGCCTATCCGCCCTCCCCCTTGGTGTGCTCCTCAGCGGGGTACCTTGTATCTTAGACATTGAGTTATGGGTACCATGCAGAGACAGAAACGTAACTTGATATCCTGGATGTGAATGGGTTGGGTGACAAAATCAAAAGAGGGGTGGTTCTCCAATTTTTGAAGCGACATTCACCTGACATCATCCTATTGCAGGAGACCCATCTGTTGGGCAATGGTTGTAAGGCCCTGTCTTGGTGGGGATTACTGAAGGCTGCCCATTCTACCTCTGGCTCTGGCTCGCGGGGTGGGCAAATTGGTTCGCAAGTCCTTCCCCTTGATTGTTAACAAGGTCCACACGGACCCGCTCGGCAGGTTCGTAGCAGTGTCCGGGGTGTGGGAGGGAGCTGCTCATAATCTGGTATTGGTGTACATTCTGCCAGGCCTGCACACCCAGGCGTTTATGGATCTCGGTGATCTTCTCCTGAACCTACCGGATGGGAGATTGCTGATATGGGGAGATTTTAATTCCATTGTTTCTGATTCCCTGGCTCGTTGGTCCCAGAAGGACCTGCCAGTGTGCCATAAACGCATACATAGCTTTCTGGGGGCTATGGGTCTGGTAGATGTCTGGAGATACTTACATCCTAACGAGCTCCAATACACCCATCTCTCAGGGCTCCATCGCAGCATGTCACGAATAGATTATGTGCTCACACTCATGAGCCAGATCCAAAACGTCAAAGAGATTCAACATTTGGCTAGGGGAATTTCAGATCACTCACCCGTGCTGTGCAGACTGGAAGTGGGAGAGCCCACTGTTGGTCGCGTTGCACCACTTAACCCCTGGTATCTCGCTATTCCCTCAGTTAAGGATAAAGTATTGGCTGAAACTGACCTTTATTATCAACTAAATCAGGGTTCAGTTAGCTCGTCCGTTTGCCTTTGAGAGGCCTATAAGAGTTTTCCGACCTGGCTACTGACGCGGGTAGGGCACAATACATGGCAACTCTTAGCAGAATTTATGATGTCGGCGATAAGGCAGGCAAAATGCTGGCGTAGAAGGATCGCAGAGAGGAGGCGCGGAGAGTGGTGGTGGAAATTGATACTGACCAGCACTCCCATGTTACCGCACAGCAGGACATCACGGGCACGTTTGGGCAACACTATCGCTCCCTATATACTTCAGGCACGAGCTATTCGGAGGAGGAGGCTTTATCTCTACTCTGAGATATAGACATGCTTACTCTTACCGCGGAGGACAGCTCTGATTTAGAGCGTGACCTAATAGTGACCGAAGTGGAGAAGGCTATACATGACTTGCAGGGGGGGAAGCAATGGGATCCTCATAGAATTGTTTAAGCTGACAGCAAATATAAATGCGCCTTACCTTACTGATATGCACCGGGAGAGTAAAGAGGGTGGAATTCTTCCTGAAGACCATAAACTGGCCACCATCATTGTCATCCACAAATCGGGCAAACACACAGATCACTGTTCTTCGTATAGACCTATATCGTTGCTCAATTGTGAGGCAAAAATCCTCGCGAAGGTCCTTGCCACTCGTCTGTTGCAGGTTCTACCTGCCCTGATCTACCCGGACCAGTTCGGGTTCATGCTGGCACCAAATACATCTCTTAATCTCCAATGCCTGCATGGAGTACTCTGCAGGGCAGATACTATTAGAGAAGATGCTGTGTTGGTGTCCCTGGATGCCGCGTCGGCCTTTGATACCATAGAATGGACCTACATGTTTGCGGTTCTTCGCAAATTGGGCTTCGGCTCGGAATTTATTAACTGGGTGTGCCTTTTGTATTGCCATCTATTAGCGCAGGTGGTCGGTAATAACCGCAAGTCTCCTGTTTTTCCCTTGGTATGGGGCACTAGGCAAGGATGTCCCCTATCGCCTCTCCTCTCCGCTTTGGCCTTGGAGCACCTGGCAGCATGGATCCAGTGGGACCCGGCTATCAGGTGCTTGAGATGACTCATGGCTGGGAGGACCGCATATCTCTATACGCGGACGATATCCTGCTCTACCTTGCCTCTCCGGCAAAATCGCTCACTGTGGTGATGGACATATTAACATGTTTGGCAGATTGACAGGTTATCGGATCAACTGGTCAAAATCTGTGCTCTATGTACTTAATGGGCAGAAGTTCCAACTTCCCCGGGACTGTCAATTGATGGTGACCGTGGCAGGGTTCAAATATTTGGGGATCTGGGTATCTAAAGACTTGTCTCGATTCTAAGAGACTAACCTCCGTCCTCCACCAACACGCATTAAATCAGATGTCCAGCACTGGAAGTCACTACCCATAACTCTCCCAGGGCATGCAGCAATATTTAAAATGATGTCCCTCTCCCGACTTTTATATGCGTTACAGAACACACCAATTCCAATAGCAATTCCAACAGCAGTGTTGTACTTCAAGGAAATAGAGTACTTGGTGCAGGACTTGTTATGGGAGAGTAAGCCCCCCCGCATTGCCAAGCGGAATCTCACGCTGGGTTGGTTCGACGGTGGAATTGGGCTTCCGGATATGAAACACAGCTTGTTGCAATCAACTAATGCTGATATCGGCGACACGACGACCCGGCCTCCCGGATAGACCAATGGCTACTCCCAGGTGGCGGTTTTGAGGAGGCAGTGTACAGAAAATCACCGATCTGTCTTGTCCGGTCCGACTAAACATGCTGTGCATGAATGGAAAGACACTACCAAGAGTCTGGGTTGGGAGGCGAAACTCACCAGGGCTACACCGCTCTGGCAAAGTGACCGGCTGGGTCGACTGTCATGGTCCCAGGGATTCGACAATTGGGACACCATTGGCATCTCCAGAATTGGGGACCTATGGAAATCGGGCGGGGTCATGCTATTCTCTCAATTACAGCAAGAATACGAAATGGCCAATTCAGAACGGTTTCGGTATCTCCAAATTAGACACGCTCTGCTTGCAGCTCTCCCGAAGGGGGCTGACCTACCTGAGTCCTCTCCGCTGGAGGACAGGATTTTGGATGGCGATTTGCCAGAGAAGGCTATATCCCTTATGTATAAAAAAACTTATCAACAACATGCCAGATCCCTTGATCCGCCTCAGGGGGAAATGGGACCACGATGTGGCTGGGCTGGAGGATGAGGAGTGGCGGGCTGCTGTGGCATCTCCGCAGGAGGTTGCCATCTCTTCCAGATTCCGACTGGCGCAACTCAAAATCCTCTCCAGATCATATTTGTCGAGATCCTCTCTGGTCCACATGGGTTATTCCCAAGACACTAATTGCATCCGGCACTGTGGGCAGGAGAGCATTTTTTTCACACACTGTGGGAATGTGCTAAAATTCTGAAATATTGGGAGACTGTGGTACGTATGATGGATGAGACGCTGGGACAACCGATACAGTGTAACATCAAACTGATTTTATTGAACATCTAGGACCCCACGGACCTCAGCGACAAGTAGAGAACATGGGTGACTCTGGGCTTTATGGTGGCAAAGCTCAACATTGCACGATTGTGGAGAGCCTCGTACCCACCCAACATTGGCGATTGGGCTAAGGACATGGACTGGTGCATGGTGAAGGAAGTACATATCTATCTCTAGGGGGTGCCCGACGAAATGGTCACAAATATGGGGGCTATGGAACACTTTTTGTGGGGATATATGTGACCCTCCCGGGGGGGGGGGGGGGGAGAGGGATGTGGTTGCACTGCTATAATGTGTATGTTTTTTATGACATTTGGAATGTATTGTGCCATGGACTATTGCTGCTGTACTCATGTGACCTACAGGCCCTTTGAGCATTGTGGTGTTTTGACTTTTTACATGCCTTTGCCTTTTTTCAATAAAAAGAATTATAAAAAAAAATACAGGGGGTAGAGGCAAAAAGTCAGAGGAACCCATGCCAAGGATGCCAAGTCTAAAAGGATAATTTTCAATTACTGCACAAAACTGCTAAAGCCTATTTGCTCCATTGCTTTTAAAACTTCACAAACTTAGCACTATGTAAAGCTTGTGAAGTTTAAAAAAATATTCAGAATTGCAAGATAAAAGTAACTCCCTCACCCCTACCCCACACTCTTTAAAGCACACTTTATGGTAATACTCCAAACAGAAATACAGGAATACGTCCTGTAACGTTGCTACCGCAAGTTATTCCACATTTATGACTCGGCACGTCAGACCCCAAGAACTACTTCGAACCTTCCCCATGTTGTAAAGTTTTTACTGCCATTTGGTGATATACTTAATTTTATTCGTTTCTCAAAGTGAGGGCGTTAAAGTCCTAGACTGTGAATGTATAATTGTTGATTGTACAGTCTGCAGTAAAAAGAGTATTCTTGTGAATGATGCCCTATGGAATGGTGGCTGGTTGAGCATGTTATTATATACTATTTTTCCACAGCAGCAACGGTATGCTAAACATCAGACAGTCCGTCCTTGTCAAATTAGTCCCACAAGGTCTCAGGCATTCTCTGCTATTCTGCAATAATGGACTTTGGCGCAAACTGATTGAAAATTCAACTGCATACCCCTCGGAATTGTTTATCTAGTGTACTTATTTTACTAACATGCAAACTGACAAGTTTTCCATTGCTGGGATTTCGTTTTATACTTTAATGCCTGTCGTATCTGATAAGGCTCAGACACAACCACACTTTGCATGTTTTTGATTTTGCACATAAACTAAAGGGCACCATTCTCACATCTGTCCTCAGTCATTCAATTTTTCAAGATCTTTGAACAACACTTCAAACCCCGCAGAAATATAACCCAAATACTGGCGTGCGTTTCAGTCTGCACAAACACACAGAGGATGGTGTATGTCAAGCCTCGCTGTACACTCGCTTAATTGAAGCTTTAACTACATTCTGAGCGAGAGGCAGCAAGTGCTGGCCATGTCTGTTTTATTCAAGGGCAGAAAGACATTCAGAAATATATACATCTCAAAAGAAAGGATCTGCAAAACAGTAAACAGGCAAATGTCTAATACTAATACATCAAATAGCACATAACAAGCAATATCAGCTTGAGACAGGCATAAAGTAAATGAGATTTTGCTTGGAGTAAGGGGGTACATTATTCTCATGCCTCCCACCATCGGTGCAGAGAATATTCGCAAACTGAAAACACTGTACCTTATTTATAATATCATCGAGTTGATATTTATTTTATTTTATTTATTTATTTGAGATTTTTATTGCGCAACAATTACCCGTGGGTGTCTCGGCGCATGTGGTTAATCAGATAAGGACCAGATACACACCGGCTTACTGGTCGAATAGCCATGTTTTAAGGAGCTTACGGAAACCTACCAAGTTGGGGGCGGTTTTAATGATGAGAGGGATGGTGTTCCATAGCTTGGGTGTAGCTACCATGAAGCGCCTATCTCCCCAGGTCACTGTTTTAGTTCGAGGGACTGGGAGCATGCATGTATTTGCAGATCTGAGCTGTCTTTTTGGGGTGTACAGTTTAAAGGCCTCTCTCAGAAACCTGGGTCCTGTATTATGTATGGCTTTGTAGGCAATACATAATGCCTTAAATTTGATGCGGTTTTCCACTTTTAGCCAGTGAACGAGACCATGCTTTTAATTGTACATTATAACCAT
The DNA here is from genome assembly GCF_964263255.1 of Lissotriton vulgaris. NCBI lineage: Eukaryota > Metazoa > Chordata > Amphibia > Caudata > Salamandridae > Lissotriton > Lissotriton vulgaris. The sequence continues at coordinate 560,991,284 of NC_141685.1, read as the reverse complement.
ACATAGATTTACGAAGAATGTTACACATTTTAAATCCTTTCGACATGTTGAAATAAAACAAATTGCGGGCTAGATGTACAAAAATAGAAATAGCAATCGCGTAATAGCGATTTTTTGCAAATCACAATTAGGAAATCGCTATTCCTAATGTATGAAACTCTTTTGAGTTTCATTAACGATTCGTTGTGGTTCGCAAATAGAATAGTTCATGAATATTAATGAGGTAAGTCGCAATTTGCGACCTACTACGATTCGCTGCCATCACAGTGATAGTGAGTTGCTGGGGTCAGCAGAACACCATGTCTGTGATTGCTTTTATTTTTTTAAACGCATCCTGTTTTCCTTAATGGAAAATAACATGCATTTAAAAACAAAAACATGAAACTTTGAGGTTTCATTTTTTAAGTAGGTAGTGGTCCGTGAGACAAGTGACTGCTCTTAAAAAATATTTGGCAACTATTCTCAAATAGGAAAGGGTCTCTCAGGTTGCCCTTCCCATTTGCAAATGGGTTACCACCATTTTTCATATGGAGGTAAATTGTGAATATTTTGCAACCGCATTTTAGTAGCTAAACATCTGTACATACAATTTCAATTCAGTATGAGGTAGGGATACCCCCAACACTCCCCTTCCAAATACTGAATCGCAAAACCCAAATTGCAATTCAGTAACAAGTTAACATAATTGCAATTTGGGCTGTGTACATTCCAAAAAGCATTTTTGCGGCCGCAAAGGGGAATGTTGCAACTGCATAAATGCTTCCCACATATAGCCCAGGCTTTCTTGTGTATGTTCTCAAATAAGAATTGTCTATTTAGGCTCTCAAGTATTTTTAACAAACCTTGTGATGTTTTACAGGTCTGTGCACCAAAATTAGCATTGTGAGAAATGCTAACATTTTAAGAACCTTATTTAGAGTTTGGCCGATTGTTATTTCATCACGAAAGGGAATATGGCCGGGATGCCTGTCACCTCCTCCCAACACAATCCCCAAGGATGGGAGACGGACGCAGTCCTGAATTTTTGGAAGGCGGGAGGGAGTTACCCTCCCGGACGTATTTATTAAAATATGAAACAAAATTAAAACATTAAATAAAAGTTCCATATCATGTACAATTTTTCATTTATTACATTTCGATGAAGACATGTTCATTGGCTAACCTTAACAAATCTCTAATACAAAGGTTTTCCTAGCCGAGTCTAACATCCTGCAAATGCATACTTTCTAAATTAAAATTGTACATCCTAGCATTACGGGCCAACGGCAAGGTCGCAACCGGTGCCAGATCCCTACTACCAAAACTCTCGCCCTCACGGTGTGAGTGGCGCATGCGCAGAGGACTGTACCCTCTGTGCCAACTCCAATTTCCCTTGTCTTGTTGGGGGCCCCCCATTTAAACTCGACGCCATCTTAAAGGTCATACGAGGACCCGTGTGAGGTGTCTGTAAGAAGGCAGCGTGGACTCCCCCCCTACCCCACACTGTCTATCACATCCGCCGTCGCGGATTTCCGGGCCCCGGGAAATTCGTAGGAGGGGCATATAGCCGCCTCCTCCCCTGGAAGGGGCCTATGGCCGTCTTCCCCTAGGCGATCCATACTTAGTGGGTGCCGCCTCCCCGTGGGAGGGGCCAATGGCCGCCTCCCCCGGGCGCTCCATCCATAGTGGGTGGCGCCCCCCTCTAGGGACCTTGAAATTACTGCTCACCGATCATGACCTTACCGCCCGACCAAAAAATAAATACGACATTGATTACCTACTAAGGGAAAAACATCATCTTGTCTACTTGCATGTTTGTCTATGCTACAAGAAAACAGTACCTTCAGACAGAAATCATATCATTAAACTAGACCTTCATACATCGCAACACCTGACGGAAGAAGATGTTTATTAAAGAGAAAATACTTTATTGCAGAACAAACATTGCCATAAGGGGCTGGTGGGTGGGTCAAAAATTGCTCCTTGTTCCGTCGAGGGCTCACGTGCAACGAGTGGGTGCAGCTTCCAAGCACAGGAACAAGAGGATGCTTCTTTGGATTCCCGCTCTCTTTATTCCTCGTCGGGAGGGCGTGAACCTCTGCTGGTACGCCTACTGGGCGTGGCCATCGGTGTAGGTGTCTAGGACAACCCCTTTTGGGCGGGAAAAGGCGCGCCCCGGTTACGCCGCTTTGGGCATACCAGCCGTGACACGCCCCACGCCCAAAACGGTTGCCCGGGAGGATCCGGGCCCCCAACCATACGTTCGGGGGGACCGAGTGGTCGCCCCTTTCCATATGGCCGGGATGCCTGTCACCCCCTCCCAACACAATCCCCAAGGATGGGAGACGGACGCAGTCCTGAATTTTTGGAAGGCGGGAGGGAGTTACCCTCCCGGCCGTATTTATTAAAATATGTAACAAAATTAAAACATTAAATAAAAGTTCCATATCATGTACAATTTTTCATTTATTACATTTCGATGAAGACATGTTCATTGGCTAACCTTAACAAATCTCTAATACAAAGGTTTTCCTAGCCGAGTCTAACATCCTGCAAATGCATACTTTCTAAATTAAAATTGTACATCCTAGCATTACGGGCCAACGGCAAGGTCGCAACCGGTGTCAGATCCCTACTACCAAAACTCTCGCCCTCACGGTGTGAGTGGCACATGCGCAGAGGACTGTACCCTCTGTGCCAACTCCAATTTCCCTTGTCTTGTTGGGGGCCCCCCATTTAAACTCGATGCCATCTTAAAGGTCGTCCGAGGACCCGTGTGAGGTGTCTGTAAGAAGGCAGCGTGGACTTCCCCCCTCCACCCCACACTGTCTATCACATCTGCCGTCGCGGATATCCGGGCCCCGGGAAATTCGTAGGAGAGGCATATAGCCGCCTCCTCCCCTGGAAGGGGCCTATGGCCGTCTTCCCCTAGGCGATCCATACTTAGTGGGTGCCGCCTCCCCGTGGGAGGGGCCAATGGCCACCTCCCCCCGGGCGCTCCCATCCATAGTGGGTGGCGCCCCCCTCTAGGGACCTTGAAATTACTGCTCACTGATCATGACCTTACCGCCACAGGCCGGATAGTTGACCGGCTATCCGGCCCCCCCACAAACTCCTCCTAAAGGTCATGCTTCCTTAAACCCCTTAGCCATGCTATGAAGTCTCCTATGAGTAAGACATTCCCCTCCCGGGACAAGTGAACCCCATCCTCGAGATACATATGATCACCCCGAATACACCCATGCGGAATACTGTGCAACAGCGCTGAGCGAAACAACCTACCAATTTTGTTGTTGACCTTCTTTACTGAATGGTTCAGTGCTGACACCGAAAGGCCCCCCCGCCATACTTTCCTGGGAATCATGTGGGACCATGCAATCGTGCACCCCGGGATTCTTTTCGCCAGCCAGCTAACGGTAGACAAAACTCGCTCGAGTAATACTCGCCTACCGAGTGTCACCATGTCGTTGCCCCCCAGGTGTACTATGATTACAGATGGCGGTGACCTCTGCCGCCCTAAGAGTCCCTCGATAAAAGATTCGAACTGGTCAATACAGAGCCCGCCCCTTCCGTAGAAGGTCACTCTGTACCCGTATTCCCCAGCTGCGTGAGTCGCGTCACCTGCTTTGAATACGTCCCCGGCCCGCTTCACCTATGAGTGGCCCACGACCCACACCACTCTCTCCTCAGCCAGTGATCTCTGACTGCTGGTCCCCTGGTGCCGGGTCGACTGCAAATTCCACCCCGCATAACATGCTCGCGAAACTGTAAATCAAACAGAAGACAAGAAGCGTGAGTGCATGTAACTTGACTTCACAACATGTGCAACCGCACATACCTTTTAAAACAATTCGAGGACCATCGTCCTAACAGTTTCACCTCTTCGGCACTCTGACCCCTGGCTGTAGCCTCAGTAGCAGCCCCTATCCTAAAGGAGTGGGTCCCAAAATCGCACGGGTCCAAGCCCGCCGCTGCGATTGCCAATGTTAGCACCCTCTGAAACTAAAACTTCGTCAGTGGGGTGGCATCGATGTGTCTCAGCAGACTCCCACCTCATGTATCCGCCCTCAGCGCTAAATATTCCTCAATGCACTTTACCGGGCACATGGGGGACCCTCGCCAGCGCTGGACCACAACACTGTCTCCCATAGCTCTCTGGTCAGTCTTGGACTTAGCTATTGTGACTACCATTGAATCACCCCTAATCAGGATGTGATCCCTACACAGACCTCCCTCCACATCTTTCTTATTCCTTGCAACCAGTTCGCTCACCCGCATAGCCCCATGGAACGCCAATGCAAAAGCGGCCCGGAACAAAACTGCCTCGAATTGGGAGGAACATGTCGTGGGTAGTATCGCCATAAGCAGGGACAACCTCTCTAACCCAATCGGGTGCCTCTCGTCTACTCTCCGACCCTCCAGGCGCTACCAGCCACAAAGGGCTTTCTTCGCCAAAAAGGATGATGTTGGGTCCTTGATGCCATGCACCTGCGCCATGAATGAAATGGCCGCCCGATGCCTATTGGCCGTTGCCACTGATCGGCCTTCCCTGTGTAATGCTACCAGAAACCTTAGGAAGCAATCCTCCTGACCCCATTTCTGATCCCCTGCCGGACCCAAAAATGCACAATAGGAACGAAACGCTCCTTCGTATGCCTTCCTTGTCCTGGGGGCTAAGCTTGCTGCCACGAGGTCTTGTAATCCGGGGCACCGAGTAGCCAGAGTAGTTCGGGGAATGGTGCCGCCGCTAGGTCCGCAGTAGGTAGATAACCCCTGAACGCCTGCATATGTGAACAAGAGAGTGCATCAGCAGCATGATTCAGTACACCCGGCACATGCTTTGCCCTGAATTGTACATTTAGTCTCATGCAAAGCAGTACAATTTCCTTCAACAATCTCAATATCCACTTGCAGCGTGCTGCCTGATTATTTATACATTCAACAACAGTCATATTGTCGGACCAAAATACCACAGAGCGATCTCTGAACTCGTACGGCCATGCCATCAGAGCCACTAAAATAGGGAATAGCTCGAGGAAACCAATGTTACTTGTGAGACCGCTGGTGTGGCACCATGTCGGCCTTGTCTGCGCCGACCATCGCTTACCCAAAATGGCGCCAAATCCCACGCTCCCCGCTGAGTCAGTCCACAGACCTAGCTCGTCCGAAGACGCTGGCGGCTTGTTCCACACTACTCGACCGTTGAATTCCGCCAGGAATGCCAACCAAATGCGCATGTCCTGGCGAACCTCTGCAGACAGTCTTGTGCGGTGGTGTCCTTCTTTGAGACCGACCATAGCCTGTGCAATAGAGCGTGAAAAGGGGCGGGCCATTGGTATCACCCTCAGGGCAAAGTTAAGCTGACCCACTGCCTGTTGTAACTGATGCAGGGTCACTTTCTCCTTACTAAGGCACAGTTCCAGGGAAGCCCTAAATTTCGCTATTTTCCCTGCCGGCAAACGGAAACATCCCTCCACAGAATCGAGCTCAATTCCCAGAAACTCGAGTGAAGTCGATGGTCCCACCATCTTACCTGGTGCCAATGGCACCCCGAATTCCCTCAGGAGGATGCAAAACTCCTGTAGCGCCCGCGCACATGTTGTGTCGCCGGCTGCCCCCAAGAACAGAAAATCATCTAAGTAATGCATAACATGGCTATGCCCAGTGGCCTCAGTGAACGCCCATTCCAAAAAACAGCTGAATTTCTCAAAATAAGCACAAGAGATGGAGCAACCCATTGGCATGCATCTATCCATGTAGTAACGTCCTTGAAACACAAAGCCTAACAGACGCTGATCCTGTGGGTGTACCGGGAGCAACCGGAACGCCGACTCGATATCTGACTTCGCCATCAGCGCTCCGGGCCCCAGGCGATTCAACATGGTGACGGCATCATCGAAGGATGCGTACCGCACCGAACAAACTCCTGGGTCAATCGCATCGTTCACCGAGAGACCCTTCGGTGCTGACAAGTTATGGATCATCCTAAATTCCCCTGGGTCTTTTTTGGGGACTACTCCCAACGGGGAACAGACACAATTTGTTACTGGAGGGTGCTGGTATGGGCCTGCCACCCGGCCCAGGGAAACCTCTTTTCTAATCTTCTTCTCTACCACCGCTGGATTATGCCAAGCCGATAGTTGGTTTCTACAAAGTGATTCCCCACGAAAATCCCCCGCTGGGATGAGGAAACCATATAAGAATCCGTTCCTCAACACCCCAGCGGAGACATGATCAGGGTATTTGTTTAGCCAGGGGATAATTGCCATGATATCAACGGGGGTAGGTAACGGTACACAGTGGACCCCCTCAGTCTTGTTTGGACCCTCCTTTACCTCCTGATCCGCCATTTTTGGATCTGCACGAACTTTCCGGGTGCGAGGAATTCCCACAACCCGCACACGCATGCCTGAACTTACATGCCCCTTGCGGTCTGGAGCAGTTACCTCTATTAAAGCTCCAACAGACCCCCCGCTTTCCCCCATTCCCCCCGGTCTTTGGTTGGTGAGCGCCACCGGAGCCCGCTCGAAAGGGCACCGCCGGCTGTTGGCGGGAAAGCCCCGTCCCCTTCCCGCCTAGCGAGGACGTCTTTGTCGCGCCCGGCAGGAGCTGCTTCTGCCAAGAAATCGAGTCGAGACAATCCCACGTCAGAGATGAATCGTACTCTTTGGCCTTACGGAACTTCATGTCGTAACCCATCCATTCGTTCCCCTCATATGTTTCATAAAAATCCATTATACGTGCCTGATAACAAGATAATTCGGGTAATACCTCGGGCTTACGCTCCCCAATAATTGCAGTAAACATCGCAAAGGCCTTGGCCCAATTTGTTATGGTCTCATCCACCCTGAATCCCGCCATCTTGGATCGCCAAACACTCGGGTGCCACAAATCTTTCTGCGTCTTAGCATACTCCATCTCGCGATGGTCAGTTAACAGAGAAAACATATTAACATACTTGTCAGCCCAAATTAATTCTTTCGTGGCCAACAGGATATGTTGAACCACTCTCTCCCATATTGAGGGCAATGAGCCCTCCCCCACAATTGGCAATGCCTGCTTACCCGGTTCGGTTGACGTTCTCGCTGTTTTTTCCAAGCCAGCTGCCGGTCCTTCCGGGGTTACCTGTGGGGGGACAAGAGGGAGATTCGCCTTTGCGGCATCTCGTGACTGCCGCAACTGCTGAATTAGTAACCTGGCCTCTGCGGCCGTGTCTCCAGGCGCCGTAGCACCCCCTGTTTTCCTGCCGATCCATGCGGCCAACTGGGCGCCCAATTCAGGCGGCATGTCCTCCTCGCTAGCGGGCGAAATCACAACCGGAATCGGCTGACCCGCGTCTGGGAGTACCGGGGCCTCGACCGGAATGGCAGGGCTCACCGGGGGTACCTCGGGGACCGGGACCTCCCCCCCTGGCGCCCTATTCCTGACCCACTTCCCCCTACCCTCCGGGGCAACACCCGGCAATGCCGGGCCTATTACCTTCTTTGGTTTACCCGGATTGTTCATCGCAGCCATCTGCTTCTTCATGTTCGCCATATATCGACCGAGGGCTGGGACCATACCAACGTTCCGTTCGATCTTCGCCATTCTGCTCTCCAACATCCGGAGCATCTGGTCAGCCTCGGACTTCTTTCCTGCCTTCTTGCCAGACATTCCTTTCGAGTAGTCGCTCTAAGATGATCAGAAATGGTCCTAGATCTTTTAGCCTCAAAGTCGCTGAAAGAGAAACACAAGAATTATAAATTCTCAAAAATTGCTCCTTGTTCCGTCGGGGGCTCACGTGCAACGAGTGGGTGCAGCTTCCAAGCACAGGAACAAGAGGAGGCTTCTTTGGATTCCCACTCTCTTTATTCCTCGTCGGGAGGGCGTGAACCCTCTGCTGGTAAGCCTACTGGGCGTGGCCATCGGTGTAGGTGTCTAGGACAACCCCTTTTGGGCGGGAAAAGGCGCGCCCCAGCTACGCCGCTTTGGGCATACCAGCCGTGACACGCCCCCCGCCCAAAATGGTTTCCCTGGAGGATCCGGGCCCCCAACCATACGTTCGGGGGGACCGAGTGGTCGCCCCTTTCCAGGATGTCCTGTCCCTCATATTACAAGTGCATTATAGCATGTACCACTTGCCGAACAGTGGATCTGCCACGTTTCCCTAAGGGCCTGATTTAGAGACTGATACCTGGTCCAACAGCCTCCAAGGGCAATGGAAGGATGTTGTGGTAGAGCCTTGGTGGAAACATTGACTGCTATACTTCGATATTTCTGCCAGGGAGGCAGACATCTCAGTGCCTTCAACAGAGCCTCTACGATGATGGCTTTGCTGAAAGTACTGCAACTTTCATGAGTGCGCATCATGTTTACTGCTCCTGCTCAATAAAGTATCTTATTTCAAAACCGAATCATCAAAACTGGTGTTTGTTTATAGAAAACAAAAATAAAAATGCAATACCCAGCAGGTCAAACTGTCTCATGATCCAGAGACACAGTGCCTATCTTAGGATATGGAAAAAGAACAATTGATGTACAGAATGCTGAGCAATGTCAAACATCCACCCCAATACAAAGATCTGGGCCTAAATTCATAATTTTATTTCTCCCTATGCCATTCCAGTTTACACCCAGCCATATGCAAATCAGTCATGACCCTGCTCCCCATGGGAACAGTCCAGCCCGTACTGTCAGGCCAGGTGGGGTGGCATAGTGAGCCAAAGAACAATGGATTTCCCCAGATCTCATGACTGGGGGTGCATGTCTGATTCATTCAGCATTCCGTCCATCATTTGTTGCTGCAGCACATTTTAGGATTTAGGGCATCATTTTCCTCAACACTGGCAATATGCTTACTAGGCAATTGTGTATTATTGTTGATGAATTCAAGACTTGTTACTTGGATACTGGGTTGCCTTTACAAGAGACCAGTTGCATGTTAGGGGTTGTTTGGTATTGACTATTGGACTAAAGAGAAGTATGCTTAATTTGTCTTGCTGATAAAAATCAACTTTGAAGTTAAACTAGTTCTGAACTGTTGGAACTCGGACTTCATTTAAGAAGAGTCTAGTGAATATCCAAAAGTTGTGTTGTTGCTGGAAACCACCTTGAATCATTCTTGAAAGCTTAGTGGTTCATTGTATTCTTATGTTCACAAATAAAGTATCAGAGTTTCAAGAAGAACATTCATAAATCAAAATTCAGAACAATGGGTTATTAATGAACTTGGTTATTATTCGAGTTTAAAGAATACCATACTTAAGCTTCACCAAAGACTAAGTAGCGATGGCACTTATGGTATTTTAAAAAGCATAGAGAGGCATAAACACACATGTTGGTTTTGAGATACTTAGTTTTGTATGTTTGATTTTCGGGATTTTCCAGTTCTTTATTGAACTACAGAAAGTTGGTTATACAGAGATACAGTTCAGGTGTATCCATTTGTAATTGCAATTACTTTTATTTGTCTGCATGACAAAATTAGGCCTCAGCGTTGAACTCTGCTCCGTTCACGGAGTTTGCAGAGTTTTCTACACTTCATGCTCTGGGGAGCTCGCGTAGTGCTGAAAACTTTGCTTCACATAGTGCAGTGGAGTTTTTTCCCTGCTCGCGATTGCGAACGGTAAGTTCACGAGCGCGAGTTGCCGCTCAGGTAGAATTTCTACCCTAGAGGCAGGAAGACCAACACGAACTGCAGGTCGCACTACACTTTTTGTAACTTCGCGGAGTTCTGCGTAGCAAAACTCCACAAAATATGCCCAGGTGTGGACAGAATACTTAGAATAGCTCTTTTTCCTGCTTGGATTCATTGAATTCTGCAGACCTGATTGACCAGTGAGTGACAGAACAGAATTGGTGGTGTCCTGTTTTTCTGTTTTCTCTCTAATCCCATTTCCACCCAACCTCACACAGCGCTGACCCTCATATTTCCATATGTGAGGTCATTTGTCAACGAGGCAAGATTTAAAAAGGAGCATCACTCCACCTGGATCCTATTAAAAAACTTAATAGAAACCTGACAAAAGTTTTCCACTGGAAGAGTCAATGAAGGCTAAACTGTCATAAAAGTACCACTTCCCCAACTGTAATTTGAGCAGGGGAACTAGGAGTTTGGTGGACAGGTCATCTGCCACATTATTGATGGATTACCCTATCCACCAAACCCTAAATCAGGCCCAACATCTTGGACATAAGAAGGATATCGCCAACTGGCCTTTGTAGACATGGGTTACAGGCTTGATGATTGAGATATAAGTAACCTTCTGGAAACCGCATTGCAACATGGTCAAGTGAAATTTAAGTGTATACATACATCTTTAAAAAAGTATGCAACTCTCACTCGTTGGTGATTCCAAACTCTTTTGGTAAGTGGAGTCAAATTGCTATTATTATGGAATAAGTGGCATACCATACATAATATAAAATCATACAATGATAACATTGACACATCATACTGTTTAAGAAAAATATGAACAATCACATTTCCATTCCCTTAGTATAATTAAAGTCCTCTGTTACTTGAACTTTCAGTTCTGAGCTCACTCCTCGTGTTAGACTTGACATCAATGGTGCTTAACGTTATTCATAGCAAAAAGATTGGTAATATACATACTGTCTTCTGTAAGTGGACGGGCTATTCTAGACAACTATGATGAAAGAGCAGTGCTTAATAACATTAGTCTCTTGCCCTTTCAACTGTGCACCTCCTATCCTCATTGCTAATAACAATTAATATTCTTTCAGCAGATCCACAGCTCCAGTCAGATACACTGGCTATGCTAAAATCCAAATGGACAGTTATGAAGTTATTGAATATTGAGGTGTTTTTTTCAGATCTTTTATCATGATATGGGATTAATCTTATTTTGAGCCTGTTTTCAAGGGTAGTTCTACATGTCTTTCATTTCTGACCAGGATAATCTATGTGCATTCTTTTGGGAAAGCTCTCATGAAACAACCACCCTTCCACACTTGCAGTCTCAGTCATGCTCTCACCTCCAGAGTCTCCTATTGATCTAGTGGTTAGAGACTAAACTCCTCATCAAGTAACACAATTTAGCAGAGCTAAACAGAATAAAGTATTGTTAGCAAAAAGAACTGAGTTCTAGATAAGAAAATAAAGTAAAGAGTGGATTTATTACAGAATAATTAAAATGAGGTACAGAGAAATAAATGCATAAATTGCCCTGAAGGCCCTATTACAGAAAGTACAGATAAATGCAAAATCATGAACCTACTAATTCCTAGTCAGGCAGAATCTATTGCAAAATGAGTGTCTAACTCATAAAAAACCAGAAATCCCAAGATTGTAAAAACAGATCACTAGCACCATTAACCCATTTCTTAAGGTAAGAGAAATCTTCTGCTTCCCCGTCGTCAACTATACCCCAGAGATGTACTGCAAGAATTCAACATTTCTGAAAACAGTGGCTCACAAAACAAGCAGGACTATACAAATACTTCCAGCGGATGTCCTTGAAAATGATGTTGTAATTTGTTATTACATTCACATCATTCACTTGATGCTCCAAGGAAACATGTCTTTGCAGCAGGACGCCGATTGGTAGGGGGAATGACCCGGATTAGGTTGAGTAGGGTACCAAAAAGTTGCATCCATTTAAAAAATAATGGCATATTATACGTAATGCGGCATAACTATTCTTGGCATTATATATACTTCTAATGAGAGCCAACACACCAGATGGAATGGGGCCAGTAATACCTAGGACAGCTCTTTCCGCCCTAGGGATTATTATGTTGGGTTTCGGCAGCCATTCTGTGAAGGCCTTTCCGACACAGAAAGGCTGTCCGAATTCAACTTTGGGGGCCCCTGGCTGGGCCCCCTTGGGTGCACGGCCTCCGGTTGGAGTCCGAGTGGGCACTTTGGTGCCCCCTTGTTTATCCCTGCACCCTGCGGCAGGCACCTTGAGGGGGCTACCATGGGGTGCAGGGATGAACTACACCTCCTATTTTACAATCAGACTGGGTGTCGGTTGGTCCCATGACCGAGATGATGTTGGACGAAGGAAACTCCGCCCAACATCGTAAAAGAGCCCTAAGTACTTCAAAAATGACAAATGCCGTAAGACAAAGAAACTCTGCCAGAATCTCTCACCAGACCAATAACTAAAACATATATACATCTCAACACCTACCTAATCAATAAAAGTAAAACTTATATTTAAACTAAAATGTAACTGTTATTAAACTGAAAAACGTAAGCTTGCAAATAAATATTAATACACTCTCCAACTTCTATCTCTTTATATGGACTTCCCAAAAGAAAATGTCTACGACTTGAAAACCGGAAAACTGCCAGAAAAAAAACAACTATAACAAACCAGTGAAAAGATATAAAAAAATAAGTATACATAAATTACTAAAAAGGTATAAACGCAACTAAAAATGAGCAAAAATATAACTAATGAACTCAACCTCCAAAAACTACCAGCAAATTAACATTTAAAAAGAAACTTATTTTTTTATCCAACAGAAAAGAAAGCACCTGCTCCACATTAGAACATCCCCAACAAAAAAGCTGCAAAACCGTATGAAACATCTAAACAGAACATACCTGTAAGTGCACTAAATAGAAGTATTCACATTTTGTTGCATTTTAATAACAAACAAGCAAAAGGTAAAGTATGATTCATATTTGTACTATTACACTACTTGGAGATACAATGACAGAGGCAGCCATATTTATCACTTTGCTGAAAAGAAAGCAGTTACTAAATCATAAGGGCTGCACCTATAGCTAACAAAGTGCATCATCGGAAATTTGCAGGATTCCAGAGAGGCAAGCACTAGCTCTAGGGAACCCTCAAGCAAAATCCTAAAAGATATACTTCCTAAAGTCCACAAACATATAACAGGGCAACTGCCACCTAGACCCACTTTAAAATGTTTATTTACATGAACTAGAAAAGCCACCAGTGATGCCCGACCTGCCCTAGGAAGATACCAAGATATACAAATACCTTAACATGTAACAATATATTACTTACTGACGAACCTTACCTAATACAAAAAAACTAAACAATGCAAAAAGTATTGTAATATTCCCTAAAGCAGATAACTTAATAAAATGTACCCAATGTCAAACCTGGATAATGAATGGAACCTTCAAATTGTATTCTCATCCATTCACTCAGATATGAACCATATATAGTGAATATTAAAACACAAATATCCCATTTTGATATGCCTTACTCCCAAATAAACAAAGTAGCACTTCTATTACCTCTCAAACCATTTAAAATAAATACCTACTAGTCCCCAAAAATAATCATAGAATTGAGCAAGGCATGATTTAAATCATACTAAAAATAGAATACCTCATAACCATAAAAGAGTGTTACTATCATTTCAATCAAAAATCTGCACTAAGTGTAGAATATGCTACAAACAGCAAACTTTCCTTTGAAATTCAAACAAATGATAACATTAGCCTATGTCCCTGTCACATGAGTAGCCAACCACTACAATTTACTAATAGAAAGCCCTTTCTACCAACAATATGAATGAAAACAAACTTAGAACCCGATTATGAGTTTGGGGGTCTCACCGCCTTGCCATCGCAGCGACGGTTCCCAGAAGACCACCGGGTTGGCGGTCTGCCACCCACTGTATTATGGTGCATGCAGCCTGAACTGTGATTCCCGCCTGCGGTGGTCTGCAATGTTGGCATTGCATACTCTGTGACAGTCAGGCCCACGGTTTCCCACCAAGCCTAATATGAAAACACAGTTGTACTGGCGGTCCCCTTGCCGCAGTTTTCCGAAGGCAGTACGCCCATAGCACATGGATGTACATTCTCAGGAGAGCACCAAAACACCAAAACAGTGGCCATCAATGGATACAAAAACAACACAGCTTATGTTTCAATGGTCAAGTGGACACACCTGTAAATCACACTATAAAACACAACCCCTTCCAGACCATGATCCTTTGCCTCTTAACTGCAGCACAGCAACACAAGGACTAAACTTTGATAAGGCAGCCATATTTTTCCTCAGCCCCATTTAGCATTCGCCAATCCCATTTCTAGCCAATTTTTCTCATATCCCTTGGTGTTTTTTTTTTAAATTGTCGCTCATGACCTGTGGAGAAAGGTCCTCCAAGCAACACCTGGAGGCCAAGAAGTCTGGTGGTGGTCCTCTTAGCACCACAATACATCTGTTTCCCTGAGAGGAGAAGGTCTTGGCCATGCTGCATCCTGAGGGCTTGACAGGAATATCTGAGGGAGTGTTGTCAGGTACGTTAAACCTCACTAACTGTCACAATTCATCAAGTGGAGAAATGTGGCTCACTGGTTAGAGCAGGCAGACCCTGAAGCAGAGGTCAGACTCGGGACCAGGGTTCGATTCCCGATGCGGCAGGGTGTTGAGCTCAAATGACCACGGACTTGATAATTCTCGCTTCGGTGCCTGACCTAATCATGGGTTCACACTCTGCAACTCTGGGCATTAAGCTTGCTAATCTCCACAATGGCCCCCGCGGCGGGATGCCGGGCTTTCACCTTGGGGATGCCCTGTAGGGGCTATCTCACAGGGAAAAACCAGGACCGGTTCCCAAGGCAAGCGCGGAGATACCCCTTCGGGGGTCGATTCTGGCGCTATATAAGAAAAATAATAATAATAATAATAATGTCCTGTTGGATCTCAACTCAGCTTTTGCCATTGTGTTGTGCACCAAGCTTTCCTAACATGCAGTCCTCACTGCATCAGAGATGTTGGTTGTCAGTCTCAATCCATATTGTTGCGTATAAGATCTCATTTATTAATCTCAATTTGATGTCACATGTTAAAATGGTGCCTGTAAGAGCATTACTATAAAAATATCATCCCACGATACGTGTCAATTGGTCCAGCCCACCTGCATTTTGGTTGCAGGGTTGCAAGACTATCCATTTTGCAAGTGTTATGAGCTAGAGATTGAAATAACTACAACTATCACAAGGCCCTCTTTCTGTAACAGAAAACAAGATGCTAAAGTGATTTTGCCCGTTACAACTGATTTTCATTCCTAATGACTGAGGAATCTACATAGAATTCCTACTCAGAGATATTTCTGCCTACTTAGCTTTAGGTTGTACCGTTCTCCTCAACTGAAGCCATTGAGTGCATGAGTGACAACATACCAAGCGGGTAGCTCAAATATTTGTAAGGCATGACGGTAACTCAGCTGTTCAGGAGTGACGTATGACCAATTGGCTCTGAACTTCTCATATGGTGACTAATGTGAAATATACAATAAAGTTGTGTGATCGCCGGTTTTGTACACAACTAGGTCTTGAAATGGTCAAATACACATGTTACCTCTCCACTGTATGCAAAAGTTTATTGCACAGTTAATTAAAACCATTTACAGTATGTCTTACATCAATGAGAGTAAAAAAGAAAAAAAGGATTCCTTAAATTCCTTCACAGTGTATCTTACTTTTAAAAGAGTTTACATACAATTCAAACCGATTTCTGTTGTGAGGAAAGTACTATTTGTATTAAAAAAGAAAATACATGTATATAAACACTGTTGTGACAGAGTTCAATGTATCATTTTAACATGTGCCTTATTCAAATTAGCATAGCAGCAAGTCTGTTTTCTATTTAATGGTTTGCTGCAGTTCAAGACTTCTCCAGTGCTGTCAGGACCTTTTTATTAAATAAGTCTGGTGCGCAGCCCGTCCATATATCTTCCAAATCTGGTCAAGTCTGTCAGTACGGTGCAAAAGAATAGAACGAAAGCTGCTTCTTTCACTGTCTGGATACCTTTGCATAGCAGCATTGGCTTTAGAAGCTTCTGACAACACTGTAGCAGGTCGGGGCAGCAGCACATCAAATGCAGCAGGGATTCTGTTTTCTAATTGCAAATTCTAAAGCTGGTTCTGAAATCAAGGGATTTCAACCCGGGATTTAATTCTTTGATTGGAAGGGGCACTAGTCTGCCCACAGAATATTTTTCATGGCCTTCCTCCCCGATGCCTGGCTTAGGTAGGGCTGAGTTGTATGCTCCATGTATGTTGAGATCAGCCCAGAATGACTTCCTCCCATTTCGTAATGTACTAGGTCAGTTTTACATGACAGTTGGTAGATTTGTTTGTTGATTGCATTTTTGATAGTCTGGTAGTTTAATACCTCTTGACCCCAGTTCTGTATTGCCAGGTCCTGTGTTTCCAATGCGATGTGCATGTAGATTAGCCATGGGTTGGTTGTCCCTTCATAGATCGGTTTTAGCATGTTCTTCATGCTTCCAACATTGGCCTCAAATACTTGTAATAGTATTTCGCCTGCATACCCAGGTATTCTTTGTTTTGTTGGACCAGACCAAACTCCAGGTGAATCAGGATATCGCAAGTGTATTTTGGTAGCTTGCAGGCCAGGTCGCTCCTCCACTGCTGCACAGCTCCACCTGTCTGCCAGCACCTCTCCCCCTCGCTGCTGCAGATTGCTGGTTCGATCCTGCTGCGCCCCTGTTCGAGCTGACTGCCTGCCTGAGCCTGTAATTTTCTTCCCATTGTTGCCATTCTTTTTTGGTGATCTCTATGCATTTTTGTAAGTTCTGTTCCTGTCTGTACCTTGTTTTTTGCTGTTTGGCCTCGCATCCTGCTCCTCGCCCCCTCTCCCCTTTCTCCTCTGTAACCACTGCCCATTTTCCTGCTGCTGCTCACCTGCCGCCCGCCCCGCTCCTGCCCCCCAGCTGCTCCTCCCTTGCTCCCCCCCTTAAATGGTGGCACCTGCGTGGCAGTAAGAGCGACACCTGACCCTGCCTGCAGGCCAGGTTGTTCCCCCAGTGCCGCACAGCTCCACCTGTCTGCCAGCACCTCTCCCCCTCGCTGCTGCAGATCGCTAGTTAGATCCTGCTGCGCCCCTGTTCATGCTGACTGCCTACCTGATCTGTAATTTTCTTCCCATTGTTGCCATTGTTTTTTGGGGTACACAGACAAAATATCGAGTTTTAAATTTCGATATACAATTATATCGAAGTTTAAATATCGATGGGACAAAATATAGAAGGTAAGTAATATCGACAGTCTTAATATCGATATTAGTATGATATCAGTAATATCGAAGTTTTAAATATCGATGTCAATAATATCGAAATAAATAATTTCGATGTTACTAATATCAATTTTTAAATAAATTTAGTGTATATTATATTGTATTTATTATGTTTTATTATTTTTTTTAATGTAATTTAATTAAATATTGTCTTTTAGTACTGTAGCGGGTTGTGGGTTTATAGGGGAATAGGGTGGGAAGTAATTTAATTATGTTAAATTAATTATTAATTAGTAGGAATTATTTATTAATTAATTGAGAATTAATTTTTAATTAATTT
Source organism: Lissotriton vulgaris (assembly GCF_964263255.1). NCBI lineage: Eukaryota > Metazoa > Chordata > Amphibia > Caudata > Salamandridae > Lissotriton > Lissotriton vulgaris. Next base: position 560,973,983 of record NC_141685.1, on the reverse strand, counting down.
TAATTAATTGATTAATTGATAAATATGTTCTGTAGCGGGTTATCAGTTTATAGGGGAATTGGGTGGTAAGTAATTTAATAATAATTAATTAATTAATATATGTTTGTAAATATTTTAATTAATAATTAATTGGTAATTAATTTATATTAATTAGTTAAATAATTAATATAATTTTGTACATATTTTAATTATTAATTAGTTGGTAATTAATTAATAATAATTAGTTAATTACAATAATTAGAGTATTTTTTTATATATAATTTTTTGTTATTCTTAATTAATTAATTGGGAAAAAATAATATTAATTATTAAATTAAATTAATTACAGCTAATGTGCTAATATATTTACTTTATTGTTATTGTTAATTAATAATTAATTGGTAATTAAATAATATTATTTAATTTTGGGTAAAGGAGTATTTTAGGGTCAGGGTCAGTTTTCAGTTTTTGGGTAAAGGGGTATTTTTAGGGTTCAGGGTCAGTTTTCAGTTCTTGGGTAAAGGTGTATTTTTAGGGTTCAGGGTCAGTTTTCAGTTCTTGGGTAAAGGGGTATTTTTAGGGTTCAGGGTCAGTTTTCAGTTTTTGGGTAAAGGGGTATTTTTAGGGTTCAGGGTCAGTTTTCAGTTTTTGGGTAAAGGGGTATTTTTAGGGTTCAGGGTCAGTTTTCAGTTCTTGGGTAAAGGGGTATTTTTTGGGTTCAGGGTCAGTTTTCAGTTCTTGGGTAAAGGGGTATTTTTTGGGTTCAGGGTCAGTTTTCAGTTTTTGGGTAAAGGGGTATTTTTAGGGCTCAGGTCAGTTTGGGGTTTTTGGGGTACAGGGATATTTTTAGGGTTCAGGGTCAGTTTTGGGTTTTTGGGGTACAGGGATATTTTTAGGGTTCAGGGTCAGTTTTGGGTTTTTGGGGTACAGGCGTACAGGGTAAAAATAAAATAAATTTACATTAAATCAATTAAATGAAATAAAAAAAAATTAAATTACATTAAATTATTAAGTGTTTTATTTATTTTAAATGTATATGTATTAGTTTTAATTTTGTTTTAATATTTTTATTTAATATTTGTAAAATTATATGTATTTTAAAATTATTTTTACATTATTATTAATACATTTAAAAAAACGATATTTTTAATTTCGATATTTTTGTACTACGATATTAATTTTTCGATATTTTTGTACTTACCTTTATGAAGATATGACTCCGATATTTTTGATTTCGATATTTTTGTGCCGATATTTTTGTATTTCGATATTCTGTCTGTCGATATTATGTCAGACATTCGTTTTTTGGTGATCTTTGTGCATTTTTGTAAGTTCTGTTCCTGTCTGTACCTTTTTTTTTGCTGTTTGCCCTCGCGTCCTGCTCCTCGCCCCCTCTCCCCTTTCTCCTCTGTAACCACTGCCCATTTCCCTGCCGCTGCTCCCCTGCCGCCCCGCTCCTGCCTCCCAGCTGCTCCTCCCTCGCTCCCCACCCTAAATGGTGGCACCTGCGTGGCAGTAAGAGTGACACCTGACCCTGCCTGCAGGCCAGGTCGCTCCCCCAATGCCGCACAGCTCCACCTGTCTGCCAGCACCTCTCCCCCTTGCTGCTGCAGATCGCTAGTTAGATCCTGCTGCGCCCCTGTTCATGCTTACTGCCTGCCTGATCTGTAATTTTCTTCCCATTGTTGCCATCGTTTTTTGGTGATCTCTGTGAATTTTTGTAAGTTCTGTTCCTGTCTGTACCTTGTATTTTGCTGTATGCCCTTGCGTCCTGCTCCTTGCCCCCTCTCCCCTTTCTCCTCTGTAACCACTGCCCATTTTCCTGCCGCTGCTCCCCTGCCGCCCTGCCCCGCTCCTACCTCTCAGCTGCTCCTCCCTCGCTCCCCACCTTAAATGGTGGCACCTGCATGGCAGTAAGAGCGACACCTGACCCAGCCTGCAGGCCAGGTCGCTCCCCCACTGCCGCACAGCTCCACCTGTCTGCCAGCACCTCTGCCCCTCGCTGCTGCAGATCGCTAGTTAGATCCTGCCGCGCCCCTGTTCATGCTGACTGCCTGCCTGATCTGTAATTTTCTTCCCATTGTTGCCATTGTTTTTTGGTGATCTCTGTGCATTTTTGTAAGTTCTGTTCCTGTCTGTACCTTGTTTTTTTGCCGTTTGCCCTCGCGTCCTGCTCCTCTCCCTCACACCCCTTTCTCCTTTGTAACCTCTGCCCATTTTCCAGCCGCTGCTCCCCTGCGGCCCCGCCCCATTCCCACTTCCCAGCTGCTCCTCCCTTGCTCCCCACTTTAAATTGTGGCCGCTGCGCAGCCAGGCTGCTGGCACGCCAGAGGTGCGCCACAGGCAAGCCCATCTGCGCCCGTTCGCGCCTGGACTGCATCCAGTGCCACTCCCCCTGGACCCCGCGCACGCCACTACGCCAGACCCGAATACGACATCAGCACTCTTCATGCTCTGAACATGGGACGATACCCCACCTGCTTCCAGGCTGCCCCAAAATGCACCCATGGACCTTTCTACTGCCACAACTGCAGCTTCACCTGCGACAGAACCGCCAATCCACCAAAGAACAAACTCAACCATCTCCGCTGCATACTCCTGAACACCCGCTCTGCACGCAAACACGCCGTTGAGCTCTTGGACCTGCTCGACACCTCCAACCCAGACGTCGCCTTCCTGACCGGGACCTGGTGGAACTACTCCTCGGCACCCGACATCGCCATAGCCATCCCGGACGGCTACAAGATCTCCCGCAGAGACCGCACCAACCGAATCAGAGGAGGAATAGCCATCGTCCACAAATCCTCCCTCAAGGTCTCCACACACTCAGACTACACCCTCAGCATCACCGAACACCTGAACTTCCAGATCCACACCGACCCCAACACCACCCTCAGAGGAACCCTCATCTACAGACCCCCCCGGACCCCGCGTCGCAGTTCAGCGCTCATATATAAAAAGGATGTTGAAAATACATATATAAAAAGTTACCAAATGTTAAACAATAGGAAATAAAAGTTGAATATGTACATCATACAAATGTATACACATATCATTTACATGTTATTTTATAAACAATAAATAATGAAAAAATGTGTCATTTACTTAACTTTATAATATTATGTTTTTTTCACTTGAAGTTTATATGATAAAAAATGTACAAATATACAAGAAATACAAATTGAACACGTAAAAAAAAATAGAAAAATGTGTGACATATCTTTATCGTAAAATAAATGTGATTAATAGTATTTTTGGTTACAAACAAGCAACAATTTTTTGTACTGCTAATCACCAGCAACATTAATAAAAACCAACACATTTCTACTACAGACAAATAACAATTAAATAAATGTATTTTGAATACAAGTATAAAATTCAATTATTATACTCATACATTAATCATTTAAAAAAATTGTTAGACACAATTGCTATTCTGACTCCAATCCAACCATATTGCTGGAAGGTGTTGAACACTGAACAGGTGACATTTACTATTTCCACTCCAATTTAAACCAATTCGGAGAAGGTTTTGGCCAATAAAGGGGAGACATTCACTATTCCCACTCCAATCTAACCATGTTGGGTGAAGGTGTGGGACTCTAAACCAGTGAACTTTACTATTCCCACTCCAAACTAAACCAATATGGGAAAGGTGTTGAACACTAAAGGGGTGACATTTACTATTTTCATTCCAATCTAACCATATTGGAAAAAGGTACTGCAGGACAAACCAACAGTGGACTTATAGAGCTGCACAGTACTGCTGTGTTCCTTTTTGTAATCATTCATTAAAAGTGTCTTTAGACGTGTCCACAAACAACTCCTGCACCTGCTGTTGTTGGGTGGAAACTGCAAGGCAGATCAAGGAATGGATGAGAGTTGAGAGGTGCACCAATGGAATGTATATTCAAAATTGTAAATGAGCAAAGTTCTTTTTCCGTTTACATCTTTTGAAAATACCTTCCAGTGGTGAACCGCTCCACTCTCATCCACTTATTGGAGGAAGGTGTTGGACACCTAAGGGGTGACATTTAATATTCCTACTCCAATTTAACCATATTGAGGGAAGGTGTTTGATGCTAAAGTGGGGAAACCTACTATTACCACTCCAATCTAAACCAATTTGAGGAAGTTGTCGGACACGAAAGGTGAAATTTACTATTCCCACTCCAATCTAACTATATTGAGGGAAGGTGTTGGACACTTAAAGAGGGATATTTACTACATCCATTCCAACCTAAACCAATTTGGGGAAGGTTTTGGACACTAAAGGGGTGTCCCACTCCAATCTAACCACATTAAGGCAAGGCGTTTGACACCAAAGGGGTGAATCTTTCTATTTTCACTTCAAACCAAGCAACCAATTTGGGGAAGGCGTTTGACACTAAAGGAGTGATATTCAGTGGTGGCGGCTATCTGGGTAAATCGGTGGTGAAATAAAAGAACTTTCCTGAATCCTGACGTCCGCTGCCTAGCCGCAGCATCAGCTCCAGCAGCCGACTTGGTGATTCTCTTAAAGGCGCCTTGGAGTGCCCTGCACAAATCCAGACACTACTCTAATGCTGGTATTACCCAACATGAGGGAAGTGTAGCGATGGGGTGGAGCAGGCTGGTTCTACTTTCCAGTAGAGACTGGGGGCCTGTGTTCCTGAGCACTGCGAATATCCCCAAGGAACAGCTGGGAGATATCAAGTGTGCACGTAGGGTTGTCCGGCCGTGGATGGTCGGCCAAACCTACATACACACTGGTAGTGCCCTGAGCCTACCACTCCTCCTGCTGTCGGAAGCCCCGCCCTCAAGACCCGGCGGCAACTCAAGAGTAAAATATAATGATAATAAAACATTTTTTTTAACTGCTTTTTTTATAATTTTATTTTACATGCGTCTGCTGGTTCCGGCAGTGGGGCCATGCTACTCCACCATAGCGAGGACCCGCCCTTAGTGATATTTAATATTGCCACTCAATCTAACCATATTGGGCGAAGTTGATGGATACTAAAGAACTGAAATTTACTATCCGCACCCCAATCAAAATGAATTTGACAAAGGCGTCGGACACAAAGGGGTAAAATTTACTGTTCCCACTCCAATCTAACCATTAGCGTAAGGTTTTGGGCACTAAACAGGTGACATTTACTATTGCACTCCAATCTAACCATATTGAGGGAAGGTGTTAGACACTAAAGTGGTGACACTTAGTATTCCCATTCCAATCTAACCATATTGGGAGAAGGTGCTGGACACTAAATGGGTGACAGTTACTATTCCTGTTTCAATCTAAGTACACTGGGGGAAGGTAATGGACACTTGAAGGGTGACATTTATTTTCTCCACTCCAACCTAAACCAATCTGGGGAAAGTCTTGGACACTAAACATGTGACAATTACTATTCCCACTCCAATATACCCATATTGAGGGACGATGTTTGAAACTAAATGTGTGAAACATACTATTCCCACACCAAACTAAACCTCCAATTTGAGGAAGGTGTTGGACACTAAAGGGGTGTTATTTAATATTCACAATCACTGTAACCATATTGGGGGGAGGTATTAAACACTAACGAGGTGACATTTACTATTTCTACTTCAATATATTCATATTGGGGAAATATGTTGGACACTAAAGATGTGAACTTTACTATTCACACTCCAATATAACTGTATTTGAAGAAGGTATTGTGTGCTACAGAGATGCCATTTACAATACCCACTTCAAAATAAAACATTTTACACAGGGTTATACAAATTAAAACTTTTATATACACAAGCAATACGCCATATTCACAAATGTTTTAATATATAAAATTAACTAAAATGCTATCTAGAAAAACACAAATCTAGTCTACAGAATGTTATACATATTTACATTTTAATATATTAGTGTGTGTGCGAACTTTCTATGTCCTAAACAAAGTGCAATAATTGTGGGCATTCGGTAAATGATGCAGCAAGACATCCAGGCTTCCCATGTCATGCTGTATGTAGAATGTGCAAGCAGGGACCACTAACCAACGCCAATGGGAACTATGACCTGTGACAGCTGCAGGGCCGAGTCGTGCTGCTGGGATGTGAGGTACGTTTTTACGGGGCCCTATATGTCCCTGAGCCGTGATGTAGATGGCATTGTAGTGGCATTCACCTAACTCATATTGTTACACTACACCAGGCTGCTCATCCTGCCTGTACTGTAGGTGCTTTCTTGCTGCCCCAGTGAATGGCCACCTCTCCCTGGTCAACAGTAGACACAGGGCGGCCAGCTTGCTAACCTTCTGGCGAAAGTTAACCACATAACTCAAGAAGGCAACCTCAGGCAACGGGTCAACTATTATGTTGAGAATGTCTCCCAGTGCACCACCTCCCAGTAGTATTGTAAATGAGGGCAAGTCCATGCTATTTGAGTGAAGTCTGCATGGGGGGCATTGCATTAACGGCAGCTATCGGGCCTGGACAGGTCTATTTTGTGTCTGCTATTAAGGGAAACATTTTTTATATGCAACAGGCTGCCCACTGGTCATCCGTTATCGAGTGGTCCAGATCACCCTCCCAGTCCCTTCAAATGTTGTCATCATTGATTGGTATAAGGTTTGTACAAACTTTGTATAGTTTGGAGATAAGATGAACACCCTGGTCACTCTCGATGATAAGTGATAGGGGGAGTGAAGGGGAAGCCAGGTAATATGGCGCGGATAGCGGAGTGAAGACGCCTCAGTATGAACCTGTCCATCAAGGTAGCATTAGGGAAGTGTGTATCATCACCTATCTCAAAGGAATGCCCATCAGGGCACAAGTCAATGATTTTTGTAATGGCAAATTTGGTTAAGGTGTGTTGTATCACTCGCTCACTCAAAATTGGCAGCCATCGGCATTTGGGAGTGGTAAAGTGGAAGAGTACAGGATGGACACATTGGTGACCAGTTGAAGTTTTTCCCAAACCCAAGTAGTCATTGAGACCATCTGGATATCGTGTGGGTCACGGGGGAGACCCTTGGGGAAGAAAGCTGCTAGTTTATCAGGAAGGACTAGATCTGCCTCTGGACGAAGAAAAGTGATTCTGATGTCTAGGTGGTACCAAGCATGTGCATAGCTGCACTGGGCAAATAAATAATATAACTGTAAATCGGAAACCCCATATCCATCTCGTTCATAGGGTAGAGTCATGATCTGCCAGCAAACTCGAGCACGTTTATTCCCCCATACCAGACATATTAGGTGTGAATGGACCTTTAAAAAGAAGCAATTAAGGAGGGGTATGTGAATGTTGTTGAAGAGATATATAAACTAAGGGAGGACAACCATCTTAATGATTGACACTTGGCCCGTAATGGACAATGGCAGACGAGCCATTTGTCAATTTGGGTCTCGAGGGTGTCAACAGCCTGTCCATAATGAAGGCGGATGATCTGCTCTGCCTCTAAATGAATGTGTGTGCCCTGGTACTTGACAGAGTCCACACACCATTCCAGTGGGAACTCGAGTCTCCAAACCTTTGTGCTTGGAGTTAGAGGGAAGATAACGGACTTGTTCCAATGGATGCCCAGGCCAAAATGCACTCCAAAACGGAGTATTTCACATATGAGAGGTTCTAAATTTGTCTGCGGGTCCTGAACATAATGAATAGTATTATCTGCAAACAAGGAGACCAGGAGGGGGCCCGTATTAAATTGCAGGCCTCTGTGCAGGTGCTTTTCTTGGAAGTGGCGAATTAGGGGGTCCATAGTGAGTATAAATAATAAAGGCGACAGCGGACAACCTTGTTGTGTGCCCCGTGATAGCATAAAGGGCTATCACAGATGCCCAGGCCTAAATGCACTCCAAAACAGAGTATTTCACATATGAGAGGTTCTAAATTTTTCTGCGGGTCCCGAACATAATGGATAGTATTATCTGCAAACAAGGAGACCAGGAGGGGGCCTGTATTAAATTGCAGTCCTCTGTGCAGGTGCTTTTCTTGGAAGTGGCGAATTAGGGGGTCCATAGTGAGTATAAATAATAAAGGCGACATCGGACAACCTTGTTGTGTGCCCCATGACAGCATGAAGGGCTTGGACAGCGTGCTGTTTAATCTGATCGAGCCATTGGGAGGCAATATAGCAGTGCAGTTGTTGCCATGAATCCCATAGGCATCCCCATGTGGAGCATAATTGACTGGAAAAAGGGTCATTCCAGGGAATCGACGACCTTTTTAGTGTCAAGCAGTATTGCGGCCGCTGGTACTTCTGGACTTATTCTGTGTATGGTGGAAAATAGCTTTCTTAAATTAAATGATGTGGAACGGTGGGGGACAAAGCCGGATTGGGCAGGTGAGATGAATTATTCCATTAATTGGGACAGCCGTTCAGTAACTATCTTGGCCAAAATTTTATAGTCCAAATTTAACAATAATAGGGGCTTATATGAGCCACGGAAGTCTGGATTTTTGCTGGTTTTTGGAAGAAGAATTATGACTGCTTCACAAAGGGTAGGGGGCAGTATTTGTCTCTCCAGAGCCTCGGCATAGACTTTGATAAGTTGCTCTGCTAGTAAGTCCTTGTATGTCTTGTAGAAGTCACCCGTGAGCCTGTCTAGGCCCGGGGCAGAGGACTACCGAAGAGCATCAATAGCGGCAATTACGTCAGGTTCAGAGATGGGCTCTGCCAGGAAGTTATGCATATATTTCACTAGGTAGGCCAATGCCACCTCAGACAAATAAGATTCATCCTGAATTTCCGCTGTGTCGGTAAGCCGCTGGCTTGTAGAAGATTGTAACTCAGGAACATATGCCTTGCTGTATGGAGGTCTGAGCATCTGTGCTAGAACCCTCCCTGATCGCTCACCTTCTCCGCATTGCCTAGCCTGCTGGTATTTCCCCATGAAGAGGATCTCCCATTCTGCAGTGTCCCTATAGTCTGCTAACAGGTCACAAGCTTTAGTTCAGTGTCTGGGTCACGTGTTCGTCTAAATGAGATATCTAAATCAGTGAGCTCACTTTCTAATTGGAACAAAGTAGTACGTAAATCACAGAGTATGCCAGCATGCTTAGCAATATAAACGCCCCGTATGTATGCTTTGAATCCCTCCCATAGAACTGCCATGGTAACAACCGAGCCGGTGTTTAACGCAAAATAGTCTTCAATCGCTTCCCGGAATTCATGCTGAAACAGTACATCCTCTAGGTCACGCCCAGGGAAGCTCCACTATCTCTCGAATCACTCAGGGCAGGGGATCGAGAACTGCAACAATACAGGGGAGTGGTCAGAATATGTCCCAGGGAGAGTCAGGACCGAGTGACACCAATTGGCGATATATGGGGAGATCAAGCAGAAATCAATCCTGCTCCAGGTATTGTTATACCCTGTATAATGAGTGAAGTCCTTGTTGGCTGGGTTGCGTGTATGACCTATATCTAGAAGGGACAAATGCTTACATAAGGACACGAGTGCCCGGCCGTGCGAGGTTTGGGATCTGAGGCAGTTGAGGTGCTATCAAGGGTCAGGTCTAGGGCAATGTTAAAGTCTCCATCAATCAGAAAGGCCACAGGGCCCAGTTTCAGAAGCTGAATGAGGAGGGAGTGGAAGAAGTCGGGGGAGTCTGTGTTCGGGCCATATACACAGACCAGTGCTACCCCATGTCCCATCAACGTTCTCATTACAATGATGAATCTGCTCACGTTATCGCAGACAGTTGTGTGCATGCTAAAGGGAACCCTTTTGTGGATGAAAATGTTGATGCCTCTTGTATAGCTACTGAAGTTTGCAAAATATTTGTGTGCGCCCCAGCTAGAAGCGAAGCGAGCAGGTTCGGATGTGGACAAGAGCGTCTCTAGTAAAAAGGCCATGTCTACTTTGTGGCCTAGCAAATAGTGAAGGACGTGCGCTTCTTACGTTTATCATTAAGGCCCCAAACATTTCATGTCATCAACAATAGATCTGAAGGACCATCAATGCAACCTACTTGGGCCATGCGGGTGTTGTCATTTGAATGTAAAATGTATACAGTGAAACTTCAATGTGGCTTATGACTGTTCAAACTGATAAGCAACCAAACGTAAATAAATACAAGCAACTGTCCCTCCCACACCCACTGCCCAGCTTCACTACCCAACCAGTAAAGGCAAAACCAACTTAATCAAATATAACTATAGTTCCAAGTGATGTAACAAAAAACAGGAAACCCAGAAAAGGTACATCATAAACGAAATAACAAATTCACTGTGCACACCAGAAGGGGGTAGCAACGCCATTTCAGCCGACAAGCAATCTGGAATGGTGCTTGGTGAAAACAATATCCCATTGTTTACTTCGAGCCCTAGGAGAGGGGGGCATCCAAGCGAGCTCGACCAGAGCCTGTCGTGGAGAGAGGTTCCAAGCTGTCTTCAGAGCTGCTGTGCTGCAGCGGGGTCTGTTGCCTTCTCCAAATTGCTGAGCGTTTTGATGTGGGATTGGCAAAAGACCTATACCTCTATGGGGTTTTGAACAATGCGGGCCTGGCCATTGATCTCCACAAGCAGTCATGTGGGGTAGAGTATGTCGCAACTCGGGCCAAGGTGTCAGAGCGTCTTGTAACATTGTTGTACTAGCAACGACCCTCTTGGACCAAGACGGTGAAGTCAGAGTAGAGCCAGAGTAAGATCAGCCAAGGCCAGCTCCAGAAAAAAGTTCCATGCTGGCTTCCGATCTACTTTGTGAAGGAGGAGGTCCAGCGCCATCTGCAACTGTTTTAGTGTTGTTTTTGTATGTGCAACAAAATTCCTGAACTTCAGTGCGGTTGTCAAAGTTTGCGGGCCCTGCCATTGATCTCCACGCGCAGTTGAGCTGGATGCCGCTTACCATACTTTAGGCTTAGGTTCCTGACGTGGCTTTGACGCCATTGAACTTGTGGCGGGCCTCTTGGACCATGATGGTGAAGTCAGTGAGAGTGAAAATTTGGAGCCCTGCCAGATGGTGTCTCCACTTAGTGGGCCAGGCACAGCGCAGTGTCCCAGTCCCTGAAGTTCATGAGGCATGCAATGATTGGTCTTGGTGGGCATCCAGGGTTAGGACGGGAACCCAGCGAACGGTGTGCATGCTCTACCACAAAGCCAGGGGTGAAGGAGTCTTTCCAGAACATATCAGACAGGAATTTCTCGACAAAGACATCGATACTGCCTGTGGCGGTCGACTCAGGTACTCCCAAAATGCGAACGTTGTTTCGTCGACTGCACGCCTCAAGGTCTTCATTCTTTATTGCCACGTCTTTAAGTATACGTTCTAACCTTTCAAGCCTTTTAAGGGACTGCGCCATGGTGTCTTCGATGTCGGATATGCGGACTTCTGCAACATCAAGGCATCTGCCATGCACCTAGATTTTAGCGCCGAGTTCCGCAAGGTTTTTGTCTAATGTGTCAAATCAACCATATAGGGCCAGAAGTAGGTCGGTCGGTAACGGCCGAAAATCGGTATTTTCGGCCGTTACCGACCGGTTTACATGATTTGGCATATAGGGGGCAATATTTTACTGAATCGGTAAAATTACCGAATCGGTAATTTTACCGATTCGGTAAAATAAAACATCGGTAAATTTACCGATTTGAAGCCACCCATATGTAGGTGGGACTCTTCAGAGTCCCAGGAGCCTTAACGAATCGGTATTTTACCATCAAAACCAATTTGATGGTAAAATACCGATTCCGGTGTGCATGCACATGTGTGCATGCACACCTATGTCATGTGACAGGCAGACCTGCCCTTAGGGCAGGTATGCCTGCCACATGGCACCTGTGCCTGTTTTGGGGGTGCCAGAGGGTGTCAAAGTGACACCCCCTGCACCCTTGTGAATTCTTTAATTACTGATTCGGTAAATTCCGAATCGGTAATGCCTAATCATTCCTATGGGCTTCAAAGCCCATAGGAATGAATGGGCATTACCGATTCGGTATTTACCGAATCGGTAATTAAAGAATTGTTAAGGATTCGGTAACGAATCCAGATGTTGGGACCTACATACCATTTACCGATTTTGAAATACCGAATCGGTACAATTCGGTATTTTAAAATCGGTAAATGTTTTTTACCTACATCTGGCCCCAAGTGCCTTAAACCCTGCTCTCATCTCCTGTAGTAGTGAGCTAACCTGTCCCATGGGGTCGTCAAGATGCATCGCTTCCTGTCCACCCTCCCCCATGTCAGAACTTTTCTCAGGGGCTGTCTCCACAATTTTCACGAAAGGGAGAGGCCTCTGCTTTAGGTCCTTGCGGCCTAGGCCGCACCCCAGCACAATCGGTAGTTGACAAGGGATGGACTCAGGTGGAAAGCAGGCACCAGGGCACTCACCCAATAGAATGGATCGCTGACCAAGGAGGTGGGAAGTGCTTTATCTCATCTGGAGGCTGGGCAGCACAGGCCAGGAGAGTGCGGAAGTCCGGTAACCGTGGAGAAAGGTGTGGGCACAGAGGAACAGTGTAGACAGTAATAGCCTGGCAGACCAGCAGTTACAGGCGCTAATGCGCAAAGCCAGTGTAAATGGGGTCAAGCAGAGGCTCTGGGGCCGCCACCGCAAAGACGCCCCTGGGCCCTGTTCCCATGAGGCTCAATGGGATGAAGGGGCAAACTTGATCGGGCACACAAGCAGTCGAACGGACTGCTGTGTATTATGGCACAGATCAAAGCAGTGCGGACGGTGGGAGAGTCAGGCCTGCGCCCAGCGCACTCACCTTCCCTCTGCTCCTTCATCACAGCTCGATGTAGTTTCAGTGCTCGCGCTCCGCTTGAGGATCTAGGGAGGTTCAGGGCGGCACCATCGCCATTGAGTGGATCGTCCTCTCCGTCTCTCACATCATCGATCTCGATCCCCAAAGCTCTGATTCGCATGCAGCAAGAGTCGCTGGGCTCAGGAAGCTTTCCTAGGTCTCATGGAAGTGAGCTCATGTTGATTTGCCCCGTATCGATGGGGGATACTAGTGATTATACTGGAAAGGCTGCCGCGCAACCATCTTGGTCCATGGCTTGGCCATGCGCCTTACATTTTAATATATAAAAGTAATATTTCAATGACTATTACAAGAATATGTTGTTGAAAAGATGTACTACCATTTATGAACTTTAAAGAATAAATTGAAAACAAAATTGTAATATAAAATTAACAATGATACATGAAACAAATATGTTATGTATTTTTTACATCTTCCTTTTAAAATTTACATTTGAAATCTATAAAATTTAACAAAAAGTATACAATTGAAAATATTTTAAAACATAGAATTCAATTTAAAATGTTACCGTAAATATTTTCTAAATATTCGACTTTATTGAAAATAATGTTGACATTGTATAATATATTTGTTTTAAAGATGTTTAATACCACGAATAAATATTATAATTGACATCAAATTAAAATTGAATAAAAATATTAATACAACAGAATACAGTTACAAATGCTAAATAATAACATACATATGTTTAAAATTCATTACATAAAACTTAAATTTAACTTGCACATATTTTAAAATATCCACACCCTTATTTCCTAACAACCCAATATCCCACTACTAAAAAAATTCAACAATGAATTATATATGTTAATAAAACAAAAAAACACACACTTCATTACTAAAAAATTAACTAACTACAAATACAAAAATTACACATATACAATTAAACGCACTACAATAAATTACATACTAATTAACCCCTACAAATTATATAACATACAACAATATTTTGTACAATAATATGAAAACATGATATTTTACCTTCAATATTCTTGTCAACATTATTTTTGAATTTCCAAGAGTCTGTACAAACACTGTTCCTTTTCTGCGAATTTGTTTCACCTTATTCCTCTCCCTTCTTATTACCATATCCTTTTTGTTATACACTTTATTAGTTTCAATAAAAACAACATAGAAATTGCACAAAGCATCATTATTATTACTACTGTTAAGACAGCCTGCATTACTCCATTACCAAACTATTTAGCCACTCACCTATTCTCCCAAAATGATCCCCAATTGTCTTTACCCAGGACCCTACAGTTTTCTAGATAGCTGGCTTTTCTAATTACATATTTTCATGTGTCAGATTAGTTGTCAGATATGTATGAGTTAATTACTCTACCATAATTCACGATATGAGAACAACACTTCTTTTTCCCAATCACCTTATAGACTCCGACCTCCTACACAAAAATAATGTCTAAGGTGAGATGGTTCTGTGTTATCATTGCTCTAATTGCTAACATCTCTAAATTTACCATTTTGAAAAACCCTTCTGTGTCCATGGCAAGTCTGTCTCCAACTCCTGATAACCTTCTAAATGTAACAGTATTTACAGCTATTTCAGTGGAAGGAATTTTCACCTCTAATATATACAATCCCATTGCCCAAAACTTTTCTTCAATTACTTCATCTTGTATTCCTTATTCAATTGTTTCATGTGATACAATCTAGGAAAAACTAAAGCTGAATAGCATGAATCCACCCATTTCTTTGGTAGATTGAAATAAGCAGTGTTCTAATACTTTTCTTTCATGAAAGGCTCCCTTCCTGTTAGGAAATCTGCACCAGCTTTATATGTTTTGTTACATGTGCTTTGTCCAACAAATTCCTCCTTATTTCCTTCATAGGACTATGCTTTACCATGGCCATGTCACCATTCTTTTCTGGCTCCAGTCTAAATCTTGACTCTAACCTTGAAACCCTAAATTCTTATTCTTCACTAATCTCTTTCAAAGCAGTCTCACGCTTTTCTAAAGTTTTACCCATCTTAATTCCTCTCTCATTATACTCCATTAAAAAATCACTTTCTTCCTTACTTAATGCAATTAATATGCGATATCCATGTTAGTTTCAGCCCTAATTAGTTTGATCTCTTTTGAATATTTACCATATTTTTTCTCCTCATAAATGAATAGCGACTCTTATTGAAATTAAACCAGTATGGAGAAAGAAATGGCTTATAAATAATGATAGTGACAAACACATTTTAGGAGAGCAAATAAAAAAGCTCTAGCTGCCCTCTCCTAGCCTAATTGGGAAGAAATGTGCACACAAAATACTTGCTAACTCACTTAATTCCAATGCATTCCCTGATAATTTTTGTGTACACAATGAGGTTGATTCCTATTCGGGAAACAAATCCGTACGACGATTCGTATTCGTAGCCATTTCCGTACGAATCGTACGAATCCATCGTAATCGCGTAGTACGATCGGTTCCAAGAAAATACGTCCGAATTATTGCGAACCGTACAAAAAGAAGGGTAAATCTGTACGACATCAACCCACACAGTGAACCGTAGTATTAGTAAAAATGCCGTACGACCAGGCTTTTGGCCTTCTCCTGCTCTGGGACCAAAACGAGTTGTGCTGCCTGGACCAGAGCTGGAGTTTGATGCATGTGCAGATTTTGCCTACAGGTTTGGAAATTTTTGTCATGAGGGCGTCCTTACACCTGAAAATTGTCGACAGGGGGGTCTCGGCCTCCAAAAGTTTGAAGACTTCTGCCCTAACTACATGTTACTTTACATGGAAAGAAACTAGAAATTCAATGAAAAAACAAAGGTTACAGGGATTTTTTAATTAGGAAATAGCATTAAAAACCATTAAAAAATTCAATGAGAAAAATAAAGATAACAGGGGCGTTATGGAAAAACCCACACCTGGAAACAGCGATAAACTGCCTGAAAATAACAACTATCAAAAAGATGTAAGAATCCACTCAAATAATGGTAAGAAAATAAACCTAACAAACTCAACATCTAGAAACTATAAACAAATGAACATTTAGGGGCCACTTACGATGTCATTAGGAAGGGCTCCAGATGGGATTCGGTATTGTCGGAAAATCTGTGTTGTTTTCACAACGACCGATTACGTTGCTCAGAAACCATCCGAGTGCCTGAATCAATTCTGAAAGCCATCCGGACAACCCGAGTCTTTTCGAGTTGATCCGTACAGCACTATGGACAAAGTTTTGGGATGATCGATTAAGATGACAAATTCAGACAGCCATTCCGTTTCAGTTTGCCCGAGACGAAGTGGCTGCAGAAATCTGTCTTTGAGGGCCTGTTGCGGGACCCCTTCAGCCAGAGGCATCCAAATGTGGCCCGTGGGGGTACCCAAAGGACCCCAATTCAAAACCATGCACAGTGTGGTAGGCACCATGGGATGCCCCCCACAGGGTGCAAGGTTTTCCCCAACCACCCCTTTCTTCAATGGAAGCCTGTGTTCACTTTCAGGACAATGGCTCCCATTGAAGTCAATGCAAATATGAATAAACAATGCTGGGAGGCATCATAAGGGGTCGTCTGGACTCACATGACCCTATTTGTTTGGAAACTAGTCTGGAACCAATTCATTTGGGACAGTTTCCTATCGACATAGGAATCGGACCCTAAAAGTGAAACATATGATTTTGCTTTCATCCAACAATACACCAGCTAGAGATAAGAACGTCCCCAACAAAAAAGCTGCAAAATCGTGAAGAACATCAGTACACAACATACATGGAAGTATACAAAATAGAAGTAATTGCATAATTTTAAATGTAATTTAAACAACTGCTAAAATATTATATACATTTATACTATTATACTACTTTTAGATACAATGATGCAAAGTATATCACTTCACAGAAAGGAAATCAGTTACTAATTCCCATGGACGGCATCTATAGACAGACAGACAGACAAAAAACTGCATCAATAGAATCTAGAGACTGGAAATGTACTGAATATTATTCTAATGCATGCTATAGGAGGGCAAATGCAAGCAATGATATTGTGATTCAATGAAAATAGCACAACAACCACTCAAATGTTACAGAAAGAAAAGTAAGAGAGATATTGCAATATATAGGAGAGGCAAGTACTAGCTCCCAGGAATCCACAAGCAAAATCCATTAAGATATGCTACCTACGTACCCGAACATGCCAACTACCACCTATGATCACTTGAAAACGTTTAATTGTACAAACTAAAAGAGCCACCAGTGTGACCTCAACTGCATCTAGAAGAAACTAAGAAATACACATACATGAACATGTAACAATGACACATAATGAAAATTCTTTCATTTTATATGACAGCCTAAATAGCAAAAAACAAATCCTAATATTCTCCACAGAGGATAACTGACTAACACTAAGATGATGTGACATGTGGATGATGGATAAAACCTTCAAAATGTATCCAAAACCATTTACTCAGATATACACCATACATGGTGACTACCAAAATACAACTGTCCCTTTTTTATATCCTCTACTACAAAATAAACAAAGCTGCACATACTGCGAGCTCCTAAACCATACCAAACACAAATCAAATATTAACTACCACCACAAAATATTCACAGACTTTGAACAAACCATCATTTAAACCATTTTAAAAATCTACCCCCCACACAATCATACAAGGCTGTTAAAATCATTTCAATCAAAGTATATGGCGACATCTCTAAAAATCTGCAGTGGGCCTGATTCTCAATGGCAAACTTTTGTATACAGTTGTTTGTGTTCACAGAGGGATTTACGAGAAGTATGTTTATGAGTGTAGTGTCTCTGCACATAAAATATAGATCCCCTCTTACATACCTTCCTCATTTACCATTCTCATGACTCTGCTCTTACACTGTCCTCTCGCCTGTCCTATATGCTCTCTATCTTTTGCTCTTTCTCTCCACCCACACTACGAGGTCAGCTGGAGCAATCCATACCATATTTACACCAATCATTTCCTCACTTCCCTCCATACAAACACTTATGGCTACAAACACTCGCTGTTTTACTTGTTAATTTCTCTCACCAAAACCTGTACTTATGATATCTCAATGGGAATTTGCTTGTTTATATCTAATATGGTTGTACTCTTTGTCTCTTATGAAATCTTAATAAAAATTGACTTCGAAATTTAAAAGAGGTAATACATATTATACAACTTAAACACATAATTAATACTAGTTACTTAATTGTTTTGTATTATAACATTTATTTAGGAATAATCTAAAGAGAAAATGCCCTAAACTAAACACCTATATATACATAAATATAATTTTAAATTAAAAAACTTATGTTTATTGCCATTTTTCTAACATTCCTAATCTTTGAACCATGAAAGAAACAATTATTATACCAAATTTAAAATTTATAAAATATAAAAACATGTAAATAAATTCTAAATCCTATAAATAAAAAATATAATTTCAAAATAAAAATACAAAGATATCTACAATTGAAACTTATTTTTTGCAAACATTTAAAAAATGCTAAGTTTTACAACAAAAATCTAAATATTTTTTTATAAAAATGTAACTATATATTTTTTTGTAAAATATATTGTTTTACCATTTATATATATTAATTAAAATTAAAAATAACATTTGTAAAAAACAATTATATTTCAAAATTAATTTACAATATCAATATTATACATTTTTATATTTTAACATTTTAAACATGAATTTGATTTTAAAATGTAATTTTTTTTAATGTCCCTACCCTCATCTCCTATGAACTCAATATTCTACTAATGAAAAAAATAGGAGAATTATTTTTATAAATAAAAACAACAAAAGTCCAGATTTGGATGTCGCAGTCTAATGCTTTCCGACCGACATATAACGTTTCAAATCCAACAGCCCTATTACAATGAATGCTGTCGGATTTTAAACCAGCTGATCAATTTGACGGGCCTCCATCCGCCAGTCGGAAGATTCACATAATCCCCTGTGGATGATTTTTCCACTGTGGAGATTATGATGACGGTTTCCGGCAGGCTTGTCATATTGGGCTTTCCTCCACAGCCTCCATTTGGACTTTTGGGAGGCATCATGAGGTGCAGTGATTTACACAAACTCCCATTTCTCTATTGAAGCTTGTGCTGTGACCAGTTTCGAACCAAATTACAAGCAAGCACTGACCAGGCCCAATCGACTTCTTGTATTTGAAACACGCTCCATTGCCCTTGGCCACATTCTTTTACTTTGACTCGGTCTCCTGCGGCTACACATCCATAGTTGGCGCTTTGATTGTTAGGCACTAGTTTTTACTAAAACTTAAAAGTCTCAGGTTCTACTGATTGGCTTTTTGTTGTTTTTCGTGTCAAATCATTTTTTACAATTGACTCTATTTTTCTAAAGTGGTGTTGGATTTTTCTTGTGTTGTGTGTTCACTTTATTGCTGTTTCTTTGCCACACAAATAAATAAATAAATAAAGATTAGAATAAATAAAGATAAAGATTAGACTGACTGCTTTTCATGCCAAGCTTGCAAAAGAGTAATGCTTTGTTTGGGTCACCCTGCAAGGGATAGCGGCTTTTGCTTTACCAGGGCTCACACCCCAGTCAACCAACAACCCAGCACATCACCATAATTCCTAATGTGCTCCATTTTCTCTTGTTTGCTGTCCTGATATCCTAAAACCAGAATTTGGCAATTCTGACCCACAGCTTCTTCTGGTAAGACAATTGTGATTGCCTTTTTCTCATGTTTTTTTTATTTTTTAATATTTGTTTTGGCAGTTGCCATATCTGTTGTGGTATTGATTCAGAATTATGGAAGTGGTAGATTATCATTAGAAGTAATACGTCCATCTAAGCTGTTGCTATTTGAGTAATTGATGGCAAGCTTGTGCTTTTGGCATTTTTATTTTATTTCTTTACTTTTTTATTGTATAAGCTTTTCTGGCCAGCATTTTAGACCATGGCCGGAGATTTGATTTTTGCATTGACTCTAATTCTTGCTAAGATTTATGAGAATTATAGTTGGTGAATAGCCATAATTTATATGCTTGTGGTCTTATAAGTTGCCCATATGACACTCCTACTCTCCAGTGGTTTATTTGTATTTTTTGTGTATAAATATTAAGGAATTTACTATTCCAAAGCCCTACTTCTTTATCCTTGGTACAGATTTATTCACTTGTGTTGAGGGCACCAGTGTTATTTAAGCCTTGTAAATCAGATTTGTTTTTGTTCTCCTCAAGTCATATTTCTTTATTGTTAAAGCACAAGGAATTATGACTTTGGCCCAATGGTTATGGATTCGAATCTTTTGATGTTTAGTCATTTATAGGTATTAGTTATGTTCTTGTCCAACGTTTTGTTGATCCAGTTTCTGCCATGGTTCTGAATTAGATTAGATACACAAATATTTCTCATCTTGATTTAGGCCTTTTGGACTCATACTATTTACCCAAATAATGTATCTGGGAACAACAATGGGCCCGGAAATCAGAGAATGAACTATATGTGAACAAAATCATCCATGGCTAATTCAATTAGTAGATTATCTTATTGTTCTTTGGGATTGAATAGAGTATGAATTTATGTAACTATTATTAACAGGCTCCCCTACCAGGACCCATCCTGGGTGCTGATAACAGCCAGCTGTTCTACTTTTCTGTCACTCAGTGGGAACAGGTTTTGATCATGGTCCCACTGGGCTTAGGACTTAGGTTTGTGTTCCCTGGCCATGCTCTCCTGGGCAGGGAACATCACAGTGACAGAGGTGATGGGTCCACAGGACTCTGGCTCACATCATGCTCCAGGAGATGAGATCAACGTGGCCATTCTCTATGGCTAAGAGAGTGGGGACCAATGCCCTGCTTCCCAAATAAGACACCGGGACCATGAAATGACTCAGGGAGGGGCTGCATACCCTCCCTTCCTATGAATTGTTTTTTTAATGTCTCGGGCTTCAGGTAATGGGGTAACTAGAGAAATTAAAGGACGCATGGAGTAGAGCTTCATGCCCCTCAAAGACAAGCTAACCCCACCCCCTTGGGACCTGGTCCAACCTGGGGAGGGGGCATTTTATTGGAAATGGCTAGCCTGCCTTCTTTGTTTTTAATTTTTACTGAGTACTATGGTACTACGGTGGTCCTGTCCACAAGGCCTAGAGGGTCTCTGCCCTTATATCATATTTCTATGTTTTTTTCAGGACACCTAGCCCTAAAATGGTTGCCAAACATCTTTCTTGATGTGAGGATGCCAATCAGATCCTATATTTTGGTCTGTCTGTCCCACAGTACTACAGTGGTCTGATGTATCTATACATTTTAAACCTTCATTTCTCAAAAATCACTGATTGAAGTCACAAAAAATCACACAAAGCACTCTTTCTCGTTAAAGATCTAGCAATTTTACAAATATTGTGCAATTCAGTCCAGCACTTTTGGCTGTGGCTGTTTCTAAAGTTCATATGGGAAATTGCAGGGTTTAAATACGTTTTAGGCCCCCCTCTGTTTTCTTGGCTTACTCTTGATGGATTACCATGAAACATTCCAGAAAGGAGCTGATGTAGATAAACCTTTTCTTTGGAAAGTTTTAGGAGCATTTATCAAACAGTACTAAAATTATTAGCAAACCAAAAACCAGTTTCCTATGGAAACAAGGATCTAACTATATTACACCCATACATAGTCACACAATACATATTTAATTATAGTTAGTAATAGCTTAGTCAGATTTTCCAGCGGAAGAATTTTTTGGGGTTTTGCTAATAACTTTGGTGTCATTTGACCAAACCTCCACTACTTCATGGTAAGTTTGCACTAATCTATCTAGCAGAGTTATGAATAGGATTTCCCATGTTAATACTCTTAGGATACTTTGCCCTCTAGGGCAGAGAAAATAGCTGAAAATACAAGTGTCAATAAAATCCAATGGTTGCACACTACTCGTCCTATCAGCGTGTTACCCCAAAGCATTGTGGTCCATGAAGTAAGCATCAGCTGGTGCGCCTCTGCCAGAGTCTTGAAGAAAAATCACCGTCGCAATGGCCATCTCTAGACACGTGTTTCGAGGTTGTTACCTCTCATCAGCAGGGATTAGGCATGTGTGTAGGGTTGCTGCGTAGGCAGCCAAAAAATGTTCTCAGGTCCGGTACCGCTCGTGGCACACAGGTGCGTAAAACCATGAGCTCGTCAGCCCCACCAGCTCAAGGGAGCCTGAATACAAATGAAAATCCAATGGTCGCACACTGCTCGTCCTATCAGCCTGTTACCCCAAAGAATTGTGTTCCATGAAGCAAGCATCATCTGGTGCGCCTCTGCCAGAGTCTTGTAGAAACATCACTGTCGCGTTGGCCATCCCTGGACACGTGTTTCGAGGTTGTTACCTCTCATCAGCAGGGATTAGGCATGTGTGTAGGGTCGCTGCGTAGGCTGCCAAAACATTTTCTCAGATCCGGTACCGCTCGTGGCACGCAGGTGTGTAAAACCATGAGCTTGTCAGCCCCACCGGCTCAAGGGAGCCTGAATACAAGTAAAAATCCAATGGTCGCACACTGCTCGTCCTATCAGCGTGTTACCCCAAAGCATTGTGGTCCATGAAGTAAGCATCAGCTGGTGCGCCTCTGCCAGAGTCCTGAAGAAAAATCACCATCGCGTTGGCCATCCCTGGACACGTGTTTCGAGGTTGTTACCTCTCATCATCAGGGATTAGGCATGTGTGTAGGGTCGCTGCGTAGGCTGCCAAAAAATGTTCTCAGATCCGGTACCGCTCGTGGCACGCAGGTGTGTAAAACCATGAGCTCGTCAGCCCCATCGGCTCAAGGGAGCCTGAATACAAGTGAAAATCCAATGGTCGCACACTGCTCGTCCTATCAGCGTGTTACCCCAAAGCATTGTGGTCCATGAAGTAAGAATCAACTGGTGCACCTCTGCCAGAGTCTTGAAGAAAAATCACCGTCGCGTTGGCCATCCCTGGACACGTGCTACGAGGTTGTTACCTCTCATCAGCAGGGATTAGGCATGTGTGTAGGGTCGCTGCGTAGGCTGCCAAAAAATGTTCTCAGGTCCGGTACCGCTCGTGGCACGCATGTGCGTAAAACCATGAGCTCGTCAGCCCCACCGGCTCAAGGGAGCCTGAGTACAAATAAAAATCCAATGGGCGCACACTGCTTGTCCTATCAGCATGTTACCCCAAAGCATTGTGGTCCATGAAGTAAGCATCAGCTGGTGCGCCTCTGCCAGAGTCTTGAAGAAAAATCACCATCGCGTTGGCCATCCCTGGACACGTGTTTCGAGGTTGTTACCTCTCATTAGCAGGGATTAGGCATGTGTGTAGGGTCACTGCGTAGGCTGCCGAAAAATGTTCTCAGGTCCGCTAACGCTCGTGGCACGCAGGTGCGTAAAACCATCATGCTCCAGGGTCACACGCTGATGGGACGAGCAGTGTGCGACCTCATTTGGAAAGACTATTTATACAGGCTCCCTTGAGCCGGTGGAGGTGACGACCCCGAGATAACGCACCTGCACGCCACAAGAGGTATATGGACCTATGAACATTTACGGCAGCCCAAGCAGCAACCCCTTGCACCCGCCTAATCCCTTCTGATGAGAGGTAATGACCTCGAAACACGTGTCCAGGGATGGCAAGCACACCAGTGAACACCTTGAAGACTCAAGATTCAGGTCGAAGCCCACCCGCTGGTATGGACTACATCGACCATCATGCTCCGGGGTCTCACGCTGATGGGACGAGCAGTGTGCAACCTCATTTGGAAAGACTATTTATACAGGCTCCCTTGAGCAGTGGAGGTGACGACCTCGAGACAAGGCACCTGCGTGCCACAAGAGGTATCGGGACCTATGAACATTTACGTCAGCCCAAGCAGCAACCCCTTGCACCCGCCTAATCCCTGCTGATGAAAGGTAATGACCTCGAAACACGTGTCCAGGGATGGCAAGAACACCAGTGAACACTTTTAAGACTCAAGACTCGGGTAGAAGGGCACCCGCTGATACGGACTACATCGATTATCATGCTCCGGGGTCACACGCTGATGGGACGAGCAGTGTGTGACCTCATTTAGAAAGACTATTTATACAGGCTCCCTTGAGCCGGTGGAGGTGACGACCCCGAGACAATGCACCTGCGCGCCACAAGAGGTATCTGGACCTATGAACATTTACGGCAGCCCAAGCAGCAACCCCTTGCACCCGCCTAATCCCTGCTGATGAGAGGTAATGACCTCGAAAGACGTGTCCAGGGATGGCAAGCACACCAGTGAACACCTTGAAGACTTAAGACTCAGGTAGAAGCGCACCCTCTGATACCGACTACATCGACCATCATGCTCCGGGGTCACAAGCTGATGGGACGAGCAATGTGCGACCTCATTTGGAAAGACTATTTATACAGGCTCCCTTGAGCCGGTGGAGGTGACGACCTGGAGACAATGCACCTGCACGCCACAAGAGGTATCTGGACCTATGAACATTTACGGCAGCCCAAGAAGCTACCCCTTGCACCCGCCTAATCCCTGCTGATGAGAGGTAATGACCTCAAAACACGAGTCCAGGGATGGCAAGCACACCAGTGAACACCTTGAAGACTCAAGACTCGGGTAGAAGCGCACCCGCTGATAACGACTACATCGACCATCATGCCCAGGGGTCACACGCAGATGGGACGAGCAGTGTGCGACCTCATTTGGAAAGACTATTTATACAGGCTCCCTTGAGCCGGTGGAGGTGAGGACCTCGAGACAACGCACCTGCGTGCCACAAGAGGTATTAGGACCTATGAACATTTATGGAAGCCCAAGCAGCAACCCCTTACACCCACCTAATCCCTGCTGATGAGAGGTAATGACCTCGAAACACGTGTCCAGGGATGGCAAGCACACCAGTGAACACCTTGATGTCTCAAGACTCGGGTAGAAGCGCACCCGCTGATACCGACTACATCGACCATCTTGCTCCGGGGTCACACGCTGATGGGAAGAGCAGTGTGCGACCTCATTTGGAAAGACTATTTATACAGGCTCCCTTGAGCCGGTGGAGGTGAGGACCTCGAGACAACGCACCTGCGTGCCACAAGAGGTATTAGGACCTATGAACATTTATGGAAGCCCAAGCAGCAACCCCTTACACCCACCTAATCCCTGCTGATGAGAGGTAATGACCTCGAAACACGTGTCCAGGGATGGCAAGCACACCAGTGAACACCTTGATGTCTCAAGACTCGGGTAGAAGCGCACCCGCTGATACCGACTACATCGACCATCTTGCTCCGGGGTCACACGCTGATGGGACGAGCAGTGTGCGACCTAATTTGGAAAGATTATTTATACAGGCTCCCTTGAGCTGGTGGAGGTGACGACCTCGAGACAACGCACCTGCGCGCCACAAAAGGTATCTGGACCTATGAACATTTACGGCAGCCCAAGCAGCAACCCCTTGCCCCCACCTAATCCCTGCTGATGAGAGGTAATGACCCGGAAACACGTGTCCAGGGATGGCAAGCACACCAGTGAACACCTCGAAGACTCAAGACTCAGGTAGAAGTGCACCCGCTGATACCGACTACATCGACCATTATGCTCCGGGGTCACAAGCTGATGGGACGACCAGTGTGCGACCTCATTTGGAAAGACTATTTATACAGGCTCCCTTGAGCCGGTGGAGGTGACGATGTTGAGACAACGCACCTGCACGCCACAAATGGTATCTGGACCTATGAACATTTACGGCAGCCCAAGCAGCAACCCCTTGCACCCGCCTAATCCCTGCTGATGAGAGGTAATGACCTCGAAACACGTGTCCAGGGAAGGCAAGCACACCATTGAACACCTTAAAGACTCAAGACTCGGGTAGAAGCGCACCCTCTGATACCGACTACATCAACCATCATGCCCTGGGGTCACACGCTGATGGGACGAGCAGTGTGTGACCTCATTTGGAAAGAATACAAGTGTCAATGTCAATGTGACATTATTGTTAGGTATGGTTATAAGATCTTTGTTTGACATTAAATAACCCAAGAAATTCACTGAAAAAGCACGATAAATTGACGTTAAGGTTATGTGTTGAAATTTGAATAAAACTTAGGGGCCGATTCCGATCCTGGAAAAAAAATGTCTGTACGATTTTCATCCGGAGCCATCGCCGTACGATTTAAACCCGTCCGTCCGATTCGCGTTGTACGATCCGTATTCCGTCAATCCATCCAAATCGTCGCGATCCGTACGTATTGCAAGGCTGAAACAGTGAACCATACGACTTGTACACATGCCGTACGACCCGACGAGTGCAATCCGGATCGGGGTATGAGAACGCGATTCGTACGGTCCACGTCAGGTAAGGGCGATTCGTACGGAAAACACACAATCACCTACACACCGTACAGTGCGTACACCCAATGATAGCAGGGGTAGGGTGCGTACCACTGCGATCTTGGTGTGTATGCACCGTACCCCGCGATCGCAGGGTGTACGCACCGTAGACCCCGCGAACATGGGGCCGGTGCATACACCCCGAGATCGCGGGGTGCAGTGCGTACACCCCGTGATCGCAGGGGTACACACCGTACCCCTACGATCATGGGGTGTACGCACCGTACCTGGGGGGGCGTTCTGTACCTGTTTTGGGGCGAACTCTGCTTTTACGGCTGTTTTCAGCTCTTGTAGAAAAGGGTCGTAAGGTGCGTACCCGACATGAATCGTACTTGCTGGGTCGGAAAAAGCAGCTGCGAACCATACAGATGTCGCATACAGTGGGTTTAGAGGGAGGTTCGAGTAGTACGGTCTTTCTACGATTCGTACGGAGTCCTGCTCCTGGTACGAATCGTACTTTGTCATACGTACGGGGGATGTTGCAGGGTACGATTGTACTGGAAAAACGCTCCGAAAGGCTATTCGGAGTGGTTTTTCCCAAATCGGAAACGACCCCTTAATGTTTAAAAAACAAAATAACACCAATAACACCACTTATATCTATAACTTGTGGCCTCACATAGTACATCACTCATAAAATGCAAAAAGTTGTCATTGATGATTTCAATGATGACATCACTAGTACCACCATAGTAATATACAGCATAGTGTTCCATAGCATGGAAATAACATTCCCTGGAAGCAAGTGTAATCGCTCATGTTGAAGGTTATGGTGCACTCTTTACAAATCACTACAGCTTGGGTTGTAAAACTTATTCCATGTTAAACAAGTTAATGGCTGAGTGCACCTGATGTGGGTTGCAGAAATATGTCTAAACATATGAAGTAAGTTAAATCCATAAATTCTTCCCAAAAATCTGTGAGAAAGGCCAAAGTATCTATTGACAATATCTTGGCCCATTCCCACACTAAATAGTTGTAATGCAGTGCTATAGTCAATTTATACGTAGATGTAAGGATGTTTATATGGTGTGGATGTTTTTTTCTGAATGTTGCTAAACATTTTGAGGCAGTACATACTGCTGAATATTGTGTCCCACCTAGAGGTTGTTTATCTCACACTGGTGCTATATGTTTGGTTCTAAGCTGGTTTGTACCCATCTCAGGGATGCATGTAGTGTATTTTAGTAAACCTTGGAGGGATGACCTTGGAGCCTGGCAGAAGGTGTCTTTTAAGTGGCAAATGTATAACTATCAACCTCTTGGATTATAATTGAGGGTCATATGTCTGTAGCAGGATAAATTCATCAATGTGAATGTAACTTTTGATCAGGTGTAGCATATTGCATTACATCAAGTACACAAACCCTATACAACACTGTTGCAATGATTGTATGATGTAATCAGTG
Source organism: Lissotriton vulgaris (assembly GCF_964263255.1). NCBI lineage: Eukaryota > Metazoa > Chordata > Amphibia > Caudata > Salamandridae > Lissotriton > Lissotriton vulgaris. Next base: position 560,946,517 of record NC_141685.1, on the reverse strand, counting down.
ATGTCATCAATTATGTCATTTCAGATCTCATCAGTGATATTATCAATGAGGTTACTGAACATGCTATAAGTGATAATATGTGAAGTCCTAAGCAGTGCTTGGAAGGGGTGCAAGTAATAGTTAACACAGTAAACTAGAGCTGGTGAATGTCAGTTCTTTCTTTTTTAATTGTGTTTATTAGCTAATTTCAACACCTAACAAGAACACCACCTGAAACTTTGTCTTTTTCAGTGAATTTATACATATATAAGTAAAACACAATAAAGCCTACTTATTAAATGTTTGTCAGGGGTTTCACAGCTCATTTTACATAGAAAATAGGTCTAATTGTGAAATATTGCTTAGATTACATAGTAGCATACAGATTTAGAGCAATGCTTACAACACTAGTATGAGATGAACCACCTCTAAGTGGGATACCCATATATTTTTCAATAATCTACAATGCCTTAAAATCTTTAGTGATGTTCTAGTGTTACAACTATTTAACAGTGTGTTGTGTAATTCCATACATGAATAATACGCCAGCAAAGGTGTACAGTTGATTTATTCCAAAGGTTAAAACAGCAGACAATGTATCTAACCGATTGGGCCGGGACCAGCTGTCAACAGATTGGAATCTAGAATTCATGCAAAGCAACACCTGAACAAAGAATCTAAAGAGAATACAACAATTAAAGGAACTACACAACTTGAAAAGCACATAACACACCTCGTCCTTTTAAATTTAACCAACACCACAACAATAAAAATGGACTTTCAGAAATCTTCTGGAGTGCCTATACATGTGGTGCTCCTGAAGATTAAAACTAATCATTTAAATACTTGGAAATACTATTCTATCACGTAGATCTCCTCACTCGCAATTTAGAATCAGTCACAGAAGAACAAACTGGCATTGATCCTCCTGAGAGATGACCTATGGTCATCTATTAAAGCAGAAACCCCTTCTCCATGCAGACTCAACAATCCTGCATAGGACACAACTGGTACATTCCGCCCAGACCTCCTTCCTGTCCGAATTACAGCATTCTCAATTTCCTCATGGCTGTTGCTATCACTTTAATTTCCCAACCACCAATCTTCTGCAGCAAAAATCTTGGCTTCTGCAGCTTTGGATCATTGATTAGGAAACACTACTATAGATGTTTGATTAGGCATTGTAAACCTTTGTTCCATCTAATCAAAGCAGCACTACTTTTCCACCACTGTTTACCATTGTTCACCAAATAGCATGCTTGGACACTTTCACAACTCTTGTGGTTGGGTAAAATTTAAATTTACCTTTCCCTGCCCGGGAGGCTTCGGATTTTCTTTAAGTTCCCAACCGTAAAACACACCTCTTTCACCCTTTTGAAGTCATCATATATAGATTTGTTTTTGACTTGCACCAACTTCAATCTGTGCCTTACCTCATCCAGATTGGCTGTCCGACAATCTGCTTGTGTGCTTTCCAGACCCATCTTGGAGACAATTCGTAGGAGGAATGCCTTCCTTTCATCAGCACAAATGGAGTCATGCCCATAGTAGAATGGGGAGAATTATGATAGGTCCACAGCCTCTTACCCACCTCCTCATGGCCATCCAAACTCAATCAAAAGCAAATTGGATGGTATTTTTGCGGTTAACTATTTCTACCATACCATTCCTGTGCGGGCTTTAGAAGGCATTTTACAAATGCCTAATGCCAATGCTAAACCAAGAACGTTTTCATGCATGCCAATTTAAATTGCAATCCATTGTCAGATACTAAATTCTTGGAAATCTCTTTGTTCTGAAAGTATGTCTTTAAGAAATCAATGATGGCCAAAATATTGGATTCTCTCATGAATTTGCACTCAATACAGTTCGAGTGATAGTCAACCACAACAAAAGTGTACCTCATGAACTCCTGCAACTTGTTCAAAGGGCCAATAAAATCTATTCCCAATTTTCCCCAGGGTATTTTAGGAAAATCTCCTGTTGCTAGGGAAGTGTTATGTATGTGAAGGGATTTCTCCACTTCCTTTCATTCCATACACTTACCATACATGTTTCAACTTCAGAATCCATCCAGGGCTACCACTAGAACTCATTAAACCTTTTGTAGTGACTGCCAAACCTACATGCACCTTATCAGATGGAAATTCAACTCTGCCAGAGTAATCAAACAGTTCCCTCTTCAAACCAAATTCTGTTCAATAGTCAATTCTTCCATAATCTTGGTGTCAAATTTCTCCAAATTACATTCTCTGGGCCACCCTCCTGAAATGTACTTTTGATTGTCACTAAACAGGCATCATGTTCTAAGCAACTTGTCCACTGATTGGACAATATCACACCTTCTTATATGATGATTTCATCAATCTCACCCACTCACTCCACTTCATCCACATTGCTTTCTATTGGGACGGGATTTAATGGACATCCCTAGAGAAAATGTGCTTTTATATTCTTTTCACCTGGTGTGTGTTTCACCTGAAAATTAAATTTGCATATTTTTGACAACAGCCTGACCAGCCTGGGAATGGCTTTGTTGAACCTCTTTTATTTTTATTCAAGTAAACAAGGGCCTTATGATCAGTCACCAAAAAAACAACTCCTCCCCCACAATAATTTAAAGTGATTAGTTGCCTAAATACAAGTCAGGTCCTCTCCCTCGATTGAGCTGTAATTTATTTCTGATTGAAAGATCAATCTTGACACAAATGCACATGTGTACCCTTTGCCCCCCAGCATCTGACTAAGTACAGCTCCCTAACTCCAAGCACTAATGTCAACAATGACCGTGGAAGAAACAGCATCTCTATAGACATGAGAAGCTGGAGAATAATGATCAGATTTTTCAGACCTATAAATGACAAATGTTCTTCATCTTTCTTCTCACATTTAACTCCACCTCTCAATAGTTTCATCAGTAGGTCAGTTTGCAGTTCGAAGTTGTCAACAAAACAAGAGTAGTAGTCATACAACCCAAGGAAAGATCACAACTATCATTGGAGTGGGAGGGGAGTGCACTATTATGTATAGCCTCCACCAAACTTAATTTCAGCTTGGTCCATTCTGCCAAAAGCTGATGTCCTACTTCTTCTACATTTTTTAACAAAAAAATTAATTCTTCTTAACTGTCAAACCTCTATATAGCCATACACTCAATACATTTACTAAAACAAGCTAATGTTTCTGTTCAGTCTCAGTAAAGATAAGAATGTTGCCATGATAGGCTAACACATATCCCATATCACCAAACAAATTGCACATCAGTTTCGGAAAATTGGATGCCACTGTTGCCAATGTGAATGGCATGCAAAGGAATCTGAATGCCCCAAATGGTTCTTGTTCAAGGACTTGAGATCCACACACAATCCCAAGTCCCCTGTTCTCTTATTTGCTACCACTATTAGGTAACTTTGCAGCGTAGCGTCAACAGATTTAATGGCCCCTTTCTTGCTTAACATGTGTAAGTACTCCCTCAACTCGTTATGAACCACAGGGATGACTTGACCTTTTAAAACTTTTCTATGTTGAAAACTCTTCACAGTGCTATCTTCAATTAGGGACATGGGTGGTTCCAATAATTTACATTGAGACCTCTCCTGGGAATCACTCACATGAACCAAATAAATAGAGCATTCCGTTCCGGGTCTGAGCAACATCCCAAACTCCCCTTGTTATCTTAATCCAAAAATGTTGCAACCTCTCTAAGTTACATAGACCCTAGTGAAAATCTCTCTATCTTCATATGTAACCCAAAATGACATTGTGAAACCTCCAAGCACAACAGTGCGAATATCAGGAGGGGATATGTCAACATGGCTCTACTCCTTAAAGTACAAATCATCAGTTACAAAAGCTACAGGTGACCTAGAATCCACAATATTCACCATAATATTGTGAATTTCTGTTTGCAGCAATGGCGGTGTATAGATTGCTGATCGCCAGAGCCTGGCTGGATAAAATACCTCCAGTAACTCAACAATGGATTGCCCTGTTACTGGGTACTTTTAATTTTTAAAAAGGCATTTATGCTAGGAAAGGAAGAAGGGCAAGGAGGTTGGGAAGGAAAATATGGGAACCAGTTCATCGATGGAAAGAAAGGATAAATGAAAGTTATAATTGATCTAACACCTTTAGTTATGTTTTGTGGGATAAACGGATGTAAAGTGCTCTAGATTGTTATATAGAATTTCTGTTTTTAGCACTTGATTAACATATGTATTTGTATCTTGCGTATTCTGTGCAATGCCATACGTGTGCCCACAAAAATTTCAAATAAAAATATAAAAAAAAAAAAAAAAGGTGACCTAGAATCCAGAGTAACTTTGACTATATTCATGGTGCATAAAGAATCGCCTTCTTTACCGTTAATAGGATAAGAGACCATATTAATAGACAATCATACTCTATTTGCAGTGCCTGCATCTAATTTCATCCTCCCAATATGGAGTTATATTTTTCTCATTGACCAGTGCTACGTTTTGGGAATCTGTGTGAAGTGGCCAACTTTTTTACATTTTACGCAATATTAATTTATAGCAAGACATCCTTTAGCATTAGCTAAGTGGGTCTTGGATCCACAATAAACATGTTATATGCGGTGACACCACCCTTATCCAATTTTGTCTTTCCAAAAAATTATGAAGCATCAATTTTAGTCTTGGACAAGCTAGCTGTTACAGTGTCAACTTTAATGTGTTTAAACTCTTTGTAAGCACTGATTAATCTTCCAATGCCTCTAGCAATTTATTGTGTTTCAATAAGTCTAGGAATTCTGCAGCAGAACAGTTTCTCTTGTATTCTCCCATCAAAGCAGTTGACTACTACTTGGTCTTGTAAATATTTACTTTGATTTCTTTCAAAATCGCTTGTAGAAGTCAAGATACTTGTCAATAGATGCTCCAAATGATAGCGTGTGAAAAGCAATGCTGTTTCACTATAATATGTGTGTCATTCTTGAATTAATACTTGTCTATCCACTGCTTTTAAATAAACATCTGTTTCACCGGGCATCGTGAGAAGAAAGCATTGGTAAGTGATCAAAAATCCTTTAACTTTCTACAACAAAACAAATATACAGGATGGCTTGTTTTCAGACAGGATCACATTTGGATCCATCAGCTGCAATTAAATAGCTTTTAAACATTTTAAACCATTGTTTTAATTTTATTTTCTATATTCCATGTTCTGGAAGCAAGGAGGCTGGTAGATTTGCATTTGCATGCAGAACTAAATAGCGGGTAAACAGAAAATAAAGCTAGAGATAATTCAATATTTAATAGCTATCCACCGCTCATAGTACAGGTCCTTCCAATCAGATCATCCTTGGCATTAACCATAGCAGATCCAAAGACCAATGAACAGAGCCCAAATAAAACTGAAATGTAGTAGAGACATGAGCTTCAATGACATTCAATGCAGACTGTTGGGAGTACCAATGACAGATCCACATTTACCTTCAGCCCAGGCATGGGACAACCATCAGGCACTGTGAATAACAGAAGGTACAGTGTGCCAGTGCATTCGACTGGTGAGGAGAATGAGCAAGCTCTCAATGCATGACTAATGTTAGGTACACAGTAAACGCCTAATTTATGCCTGGTAGCATGACACCGGTGCGGTTAAACTCGCCCACATGTGCAAAGAGGATTAGACAGCATTAATTGAATATCATGTGAACCCAAATCATAGTGAATTGACACTGGTGTGACCTGTTATGCATCACTCTGACACCACACACCCTACCATAAACACAAATAATTACCACAGCTGATGCCAAGGTTCCTAGTCAAAGTTGGGGGTCAAAAAAGGTGCTGTTCTCTGAACTGGGATTAGTTCATCCTTGTAGCTAAATCATGCAGTGTGGTACACGAATTGCTCACCAGCAAAGGTTTAAAGTTGATTTATTCCAAGGAAGATAAAAAACAGCACACAGCATTTCCAAATGATCATCCCAGGCCGCCAACTGAATAGAATCTGATTTCCATATGAAGTGATACCTCAACAAAAATTCTAAAGAGAATACAACAAATTGAACAGCACACAAAAAAAGGGTCCTTGCCTAGATAGACTCTGATGGTTAATGTATTGCCAACAGCAACTCTGGCCTTTCTCACAGATTTTTTAGCACAAGCTTTGACTTTAAGCCATGCCCTTATTTTACCCATACTTCTCCAACCTACATTAGCTGCGCTCAGCCTTTTACCTGATTTAACATTAAATACTTCTTCCACTCCAAACTTTGGTAATTTGTAAACTGTTCACGAAATAACATTTAAAATGCACAATTACACTTGTCTCCAGCACTGTGACTTTTACCATGCTATTGATCCACATATGTACATTTCAGGCTCATTTCAAGTTTGGATGAGCGGGTACTCTTGTAATGGCAATGAAGTACCCTCTATGCCCAAATCAGAAGGACTGACTAACAGTATGTCAACAAAAGATCTTACATTGGCTCTGTTGCTGAAAAAATCCTCTGACAGACCAACGGAATATGTACCATTGGAGTTTAGTGATCAACCCTCCTGCCTGATTTAGAGTGAGTGCTGGGATATCTTTCTTTTTACTGTCCATCACCACCAGGCAAAACCTGGTAGTGAGGGAAAGTGAAAATAAAACAATGACCCCTATACCATGGAGTGTGCATCATTATTTTTTCTTTTTTCTAAAACAAACTCCCACTTTGAAAGTTTGTTTTTGATCAAGTTAAAACTTAATTAATTTTTGATGGCTGACCATCATGTTTGATGGAGCTAAAATGTTACAACAGTGACAGGAACAACTGTTATGGAAGTTCCTGCCTGCCGATGTCTCAAAATGTGGGGAGCAGGAAATCTGTCAGGGAAAGGAACTAATTTATGATTTTCCTGATATCACTTCAGTGATCAGTAATGTCATCAATGATGTAATTTTGACATGGCATCAGTGATGTCATTATTTCATTTAACAGATCATGGGTGATCCCATATGTGACACAAACACGCACCATGTAACGCAACCTCACATCTCATTAGTTACAAAAAACTTAAAGTTCAATGAATCAAGCTCTCCATCTCTCCAGGAAAAGTCAAGGAAACACAACTTTATTTAACAATTATAACCTAGCACAAAGAGCCTTCAAGTTCTATATACATAGGGCAAACAAGCAGCTTCTGAAGAGTTTTGGCTGAAACTAGTTCATGAAAGCAAGAATTCCAACACAAAGCAATTTTGGTCTCTCGTGAACAGGGGATTACACGGTGGAAGCAGCCAAGGTAGCGCTAATATTAGCGCAGGTGGATGGACCCCGTTTTTATTGTCCCATTTTAACAATCACAGAAAGAGGGACGACAACCCCAATTTTCCTTCATCATCCAACCCCGGGTCATCACCAGTGGAAGTAAAGTGCCTAAGCTCGTCCAGCCTCATTACCCTAGTCAAGAATGTTTTGGCTGCATTAACAAACGAGGGCCTTGAGAAGAGTGATGACTCAAAGGCCGAGATCTCAGTGTCAGTAGAAGCACTGAAAAATGAAAATTAACCCTCAATTAGAAAAGCAAGGGCTGAAGGAGCACCAGGGCCCAACAGCCTTCCCAAGGCCCTGTTCAAATCAAACATTGGCCTGTGTTCAGACCACCTGGCCCCCTGTTTCTCCACTGCAGGCTAAATAATACCATCCCAAAGTCCTGGAAAGGTGCTATCATCCACACTATCTACAAAAGTGTCAAGAGAAAAGCCCCGAACACTTATAGAATGATAGCTCTCCTCGACTTCGAGGCCAAATACTATGCCAGCATTTCATTTGAAGAGCTGCAGGCCTGGGCAGACAAAGTGCCTTTCCTTCCACCAGACTGGCTTTGTGGCCAACTCCGGAACAACTACCAAGCTATGTACCCAATCCATCTTGATAGAGAAAGGGGCAGCCCCACGCATCCAACTTCACTGCTGCTTTGTTGATTTTAAAGCGGCCTTTTATTGGGTGCCCCGGGGCCACGTGTGGAAAAAACTTGAGCTCTGGGGTATACCCCCTGCCCTTTTAGTATTAAATCTTTTTATTAAGCAGCACAGTAAAACACAGCATCTCACACCGCCAAAGCATCTGTCGGAGCACACAGCGATCATGAACAGTTCAATAGCATAAATACGGCTAATAAGTGCTCCTACTGCAAGCGTTAACACAGCAAGCTGCCTACAACTCAACCGGGCTGGCCGCGTCATAAAGGCTGAGATGCATATGCTGGCGGCGCTGACTATAAAATACGAATGTGCAAGAAGAACAGAAGAAAGGAAAAACAATCCCCAGCCCCCGCCCCCTACCTCCCAGAACCACCCAACTCCTTGTCCACAACGCAAAGACTAATAACATATGGGATCACTTCTCTATTGGGTGCCATCGGGTGCGTGACTCTCCGGTGCCTTGCGCTTGTGTGCCTGCGCCTTGGGGTCCGGGAGCGGGGTGTCCGCAAGTCGCAGCAGCCGCAAGTAGCGGGGGCAACTCAGCTCTCGGAACTCCCCTGTCAGCAGGGACAGAAACGGTCGCCAGAGTGCTGCAAAGTCTTCCCTCTTCCCTGCCTTGGCCAATGACAATTTCTCCATTCCCAGGATTGCCCACAGTCTACGTAGCCACCCTATTTGTAATGATGGTTGGACGGCTCTCCAGTGTGCCACCACAATCTGTACAGCTGCCCCCAGCGCAATCGCAATAAGCCTCCCTCTCCAGGATTTAAGGGGGTACATCAGAGTGTTAGGAAGGCTCAGTAGGACATAGGCCGGAAACCTTGGCAGTTGGGTATCTAGGTGGGAGTCTATCAAGTCCAGGATTGAGTTCCAATATGGCTGAATATGGTTGCAGCTCCAGAGTAAGTGTTCCAACGTTCCCAGTCCCCCATACCCTCTCAGCAGCGGTCGCTGACCTGAGGATCCCACTGATGTAATCGTTCGGGTGTATGGTACCAATAGGTGGCAATTTTGGTCATAGTTTCGGTGAGGCCCGTGTGATGGGCAGAGTGCCTGGCTCTGTAATAGATTCCCTCCCATTCCTTGCGTGTGAGTTGTCTCCCCAGGTCCTTCTCCCATCTGGCCCTCCCCGCATTGTAGGTGTATATGTTGGTGAGGAGTAAGTGCTGGTATAGATCTGATATTAACTTTTTGTCAGATGTACGTGTCAGCAGCCACTTCTCGTATGGGGTAAGGTGTCGCTGCGCGCCGGGCCGGAACGATGGTTGAAGAACCCAATGACGGACCTGCAGGTAGGGCAGACGATCCGATTCAGGTACACCATAATCTTCCCTCACCTTCTGGAATGGGAGAATGCCCTTCAGGTCGAACATATGTTCCACATTCCTACAAGGCGTTTTCCGCCATGCCGCATAGGCCCGAGGATCGAGGCCAGGCGAGAAGTCAGGGTTATCGAAAATCGGCGTCATGGGAGAGGGAAAGGAGGTGAGGTCCCGTTTGACTGCCACTCTGTCCCAAACATCTAGGACTGTGCTGGTGATCCATGAGGTGTAGAGGTTAGGGGGCCTATGGCAGCACGGTAAAAACGGTATGCCCTGGAGCGGGCGCCCAGCAACCGCCTGGTCCTGAAAGAGCCAGTGTTTGGCAGATTCCAGCTGGTGCCATTCCACCAGAGTACGTAGCTGAGTTGCCTGGAAGTAAAGAGTCAGGTCAGGCATGCCCACCCCACCATGGTCAGGGGGAAGTGTAGCAATTGTATGCTTAAACCGCGGAGGGCAGCCGTTCCAGATAAAGCTTGTGAGGTCTGATTGGGTCTTCCGGAGCCATCCCGCTGGTGGCCGCAGGGGTAGAGTCTGGAATATGTAAAGAATCTGGGGCATTAGGGTCATCTTTACGGCAGCAATCCGACCCAGCCAAGACAGGGTCAGACGTTTCCACTGCCTGAGGTTATCCCGAAGACGGGAGCTGAGCCTGGCGTAGTTAGCGTCCGCGGTAGCTTGCACTGTTGTGGCTAACAAGACCCCCAGGTAAGGGATGGTAGACTCCGACCACTGAAGGTCAAATTCAGCCTTGCCTCCTCTAGCAGCTCTGGTGACAGCGACAGATTCAGGGCTTCTGACGTCGCCACGTTGATCTTAAAGCCCGACGCCTGTGTAAAAGTGTGCAGCTCGATAAAGAGCGCTCGGAGGAATTGCATCGGGTTGGTCAGGGATAGTAAGATGTCGTCAGCGTATAAGCTGATCGTGTGTGTGTCTCCGCCAAACAGTATGCCTGTAATGAGGTTGTGTTCTCTCACCCGGCACGCCAGCGGCTCCATATAGAGCGCGAATAGAAGGGGAGAGAGTGGGCACCCCTGTCTAGTCCCTCTACCAATCGCAAACCTCAGGGATGTGTGGCCATTGACCCGGACTGCAGCGTTTGGTTGGCGATAACAATTAAATATACGGTTGCGGAGGGTTTCTCCGATTCCAAACCGCAGCAGCGGATAGGGCCAGTGCACCCTGTCAAATGCCTTCTCTGCATCGATCGTGAGGAGCATGCAGTCCGGTCTCGTTCGCGACCCAGCCTCGATGAGGTGGAGGACCCGCTTGGTGTTATCGCTCGTCTGCCGTTGTGTGATGAAGCCTGCTTGGTCGAACTCCACCAGCTGTTGCCTATAGGGCGCAAGCCGGCTTGCCAGGATGCCGGTGTAGAGCTTCAGATCGATGTTCAGCAGGGAAATCGGTCAGTATGAGCCACACCAGGCAGGGTCCCGTCCATCCTTGGGAATCACCGAAATGGCGGCCTCCAGTAGGTCCGGGGGAATGGCACCGGGCGTGTCGAAGGTGTTAAAAAGGTCCTTCAGCAGTGGGGCCACTTTTGGGCAGAAGGTCTTATAGAAGGCCGCCGTGTAGCCATCTGGGCCAGGGGATTTCCCCAATTTCAGGCGAGAGATCGCGGAGATGACCTCCTCCAGGCCTATGGGCCTGTCGAGGAATGCCGTCTATGCCTCACTGAGCGATGGAAGGACTGTGCCCCGCAGGTAATTATGGCCATCCTGCAGGTCAAGGCTGTCCGCAGTGTAAAGCTCAGCGTAGTAGTCACCAAAGGCTGCGGCGATGGCCGCATCCTCCGTGATGGGGAGGCCACGGCTAGACTGGAGGGTTCGATCTGCTGTCTCTGGCGCTGCTCCCGTAGTCTGCTCGCCAACAGCTTCCGGCAGCGGTCTCCCCCGGTGTAGTACGCGTGTCGGAAGCGCATGGCGGCATATTCTACTATGTCTTGGTCTAGGGCCGCTAGCATCTTCCGTTCCGTGCATAATTGTTGCCACGCCCGCGCAGCTCCTGTGCGTTGGTGCATCTGTTCCAGTTCCGCCACTCTCTGAGTGAGTTCGGCCCTTTTCTGTGCGCGCTCCCTTTTGTTAGCTGTGGCTATATTAATGAATTTGCCGCGGAGAACCGCCTTCAGTGCTGCCCATTGCGTGGCTTTAGAGTTATCCCCGTTGGCATTATGGGAGAGGAACTGAGCGAGCGCTGTCTTGATCCGCTCCAGTGTGGCCGGAAGCTGCAAAAGGCCATCGCACAGCCGCCAGTGCCGTTGCGGACCAGGCGCTGCTGAGACCAGGAGGGATCAGACAAGGAGGCTGGGAGTATCTCCACGTCCCCTGCTTGACGCGCCAGTTGGGAGGAACACAAAAAGTGGTCAAGTCGTGCATATGTTTTGTGGGCCGTGGAGTAATAAGTGTATGCTGTTGTCCGTGGGTGTGTGTGTCTCCATAGGTCAATGAGATCCAGGTCTGCAATGTGAGCGTGCTCCACCACCGATAGTGCCCCCACCTGACCGGACCGCTGACCGGAACGGTCTGCCATATTGTGAAACACCAGGTTCAGGTCACCCCCGAGCAGTAAATGTGGATGCGAGTTAGCAGTGGCACCCTCCAGGGCAGTGTGTAGGAATGTCTCTTGGTTGTCTTTGGATGCATAGATAGAGCCTACCAACAGTGTCTGCCCTGCTACTTGGAAGCGATTGACCAGCAACCTACCCCTGATCTCAGCCTCTTTTTGCAGGACCTTACCCCCAAAGGATTTGGCCACCAATATCGCTACCCCGGCAACCTTCTGATTGGCGGACTAGAAGAACTGCCAGGGAAAAGAGCTGGATTTGAGCCTGTGTTGGTCTTTGGGCAGCAGGTGGGTTTCCTGCAAGAGGCAGATGTCTGCCTTTGAGTGCTCCAGGTGAGACAGGATCGCCCTGTGCTTAATAGGGTTGTTGAGCCCTCTCACGTTAAGTGAGAGAACCGTCAAGTGGTGTGTCATCCCAAGGCATTACGTGCGGCACCAGGCCCGCACCTGTCTGCGGCTAAGCTATTCCATGATTGCACATGATGGCCTAGGTAGTCCCGTTAGAAACTCAAAATTTTGTGGACAAGGAGATCCCCCCTCCCTCCCCCCAAACCCCAACAACCCCAAACTCCCACAACCCCTTCCCCCCACCCCTCTTCACCCCCACTCCAACCTCGAGTGTCTTGTAAGCGAACATAGTCCCAGGTCCAGCCAGTAGTTCAGCTGGATCTGTGGTAAAGTAGAACGTCAATGGGGAAGCAATGGCAACGGCAACCCGTCAGCTCCCCGCCCAGACCCTCTCGCTGCTCGGCGGCTGTGTCTATCAGCGGCTCAACTCGCCGGATCCCCCGACGCGCTGGTAGTGTCTTTTGTCACTTCTCTGATAGCATCAGCTTGTTCTTGTGCTACTCTCTCAGGGTTGGGTTTGCTGATCTTCTTCTTAGGGTGCTTATGTCTCACCTTTTGCCAACTGTCTCTAGCGCCCGGTAGTGGCGCTGCTTGAGATGGGGGAGCGCCAGATTCAACATCCGAGCCTTCCTCGTCATGTGGGATGCCTAGCAGGTCGCAGGTGTCCTGCAGGGACCTAAGCTGGTGAAGGGTGCCGTTCCATTTGAACATGATGCAGAATGGATGCCCCCAGGAGTATGGGACTCCCTTCTCCCGTAGAAAAGCAGTGACTTTCTTGAATGCATGGCATTTCTGCAGAGTAATTGCGGACAGATCTTGAAAAAGTTCCACAGCGTGTCTCTGATAGGTGAGGGTATGCTGTTGCCAGGCCTTCTTCAGGATGTGTTCCTTGAGGGGAAAATCCGGGAGGAAGGCGAGGATATCTGGGGGGGGGGCTGCTGTGCGACGCGGAAGTCCCACTCTGTGTGCTCTGTCGATCCGAATCTCGTAATCGTCAGGTTCCCCCAGAATATCGCGGAACAGGCCCTGCAAGTAGGTTGTCACATCTCCCCCTTCGGCCTTGGAGGGTACATTCCGGATGCGGATGTTATTGCGCCGGGAGCGGTTCTCTAAGTCCTCAGAGTGGGCCTGCAGATCCATCTGTTGCTCCTGATGGCGAAGTATTTATTGCTGTAGTGCGCGTATCTCCCCGCTTCTAGCCGCATCCGCCGTCTCCACTTCTGCCACCCTTTCTCCAATGTCGTCCACATCTCGCCTTAGTTCCTTGTACCCCCCGGCCATTTCCTGTTTGAGAGTCTGTATGTCTTCCTTAAGGGAGTTGAATAGCGCCTCCATAAAGGACTTCGTGGCTGGCGCTTCGCCGTCTGTTCGTTCTCCATCTTTGGATTGCGCCTCAGGTGTCTGCTTGTCGGGGCTTTTCTCGCCTTTGGGAGCTCCCTTCACTAACATGTCCGTTATGGTGCGCCCAGTTCTGCGATTGGTGGAGGACATGGCCGGGCCGCAATGCTAAGCCTGTGGTCTGTCCACCCCTCGGGTAGTATGGATGCGAGTCGGCTGTGTGGCAGACTTCCCGAGTGGCGGTCTGGCTGTTGTGGTGTCTCTGTTTCAGCGTCTCCCTGGGTAATAATCTGGGCGTCGAGGGAGGTCTCCGGGTGTTGATGCTCCCGGTACAGGTGTGGAGGGCCGAACTCAGGACCCAGCAACGGTCCACCCCCGGGATAGTCCGCGGTGTGCAGTGGCGCCCGTCCCAGCGCCCTTAGGAAGAACGGCCTCTGCCGCGCCACGGGGTTTGCGCGTGAGAGTGCGGCTTGGGGGACGTGGGGGCTCTGGGGCGGTCGCGGTAGCAGCCATTGTCGCTGGCCTGGGCCTCTGCTATGTCACGCAGGGTTTCCCAGTAAGAGCTTGGGCATTTGAGGCAGGGAGCTTTCGTTACCCCATTGTGGTAACCTCTCAGGCCTCATATGGGTCAGCTAGGCCATACACCGGGGGCTCGAGTGTGCCCCCGAATCTCCCGCTCGCCCCCCGCTAGTGCGTTCCTCACCTCAGGCCTCGACCTCACCAGGCCTCTGCGTGGATGCCGTCTGCTCCGCCTGGCCACCCGGGGGGCGCCGCTGCTTCCGCACTGCTGCACGGTACGTCCCGGCTGCTATCAACGTCTCTGCCCTCATCCTCCAGGTCTGTACGCCACTGCTCCGTCCTCAGCAAAGCGCCGGTGTGCCGGGCGCCGGCTCGCACACAAGTCGGGCGCTCTCCCCAGATGTCCACCGGAGCTCCGCAAGGGCAGGCCAGAGCCCAGGGCCTCTATTCTGGCAGTCCAGGCGGGCACCTCCGTGTCGCTCCCACCGAGTCGCCGCCGAAGCAACCGGACCCCGCTGTGGTATCCCTCCGGCTGGCGTCGCGGGGCTACAGGTCTCTGCTGTCAATCCCTCGGGGAGCGGCTCGACTGCCGCACCACTCAGGCCGCGACCGCCAGTCAGAGCAATGCTAGTGAGCCCGCCATGTCGGCCGCCAATTTCTCCACCGCGAGCTCTGGCCTCGGCCTTCGTCAGGTCTCCTGCTCGGCCAGCCGGGTCTCACAGCCGCCTCGACGGTGCAAATCACTGCCGCAGTCAGGTAGGGGCCAGCGCTGTGGCAGCAGGCCTGTATGGGCTGCGTTAGGTGCTATAAACAAGAGCCGGGGCAGGGAGCCACAGAGACCCACGTCTGCTCAGGTCACCATCTTGGCCACGCCCTTTTAAATACTTAATTCAACTTCATTCAGAAACATGGATAAGAATTAAGTTGGGAGAAGGTTCCCATGTCTCCAGGATGATTGATACCAAAAGTGGAGTAAAACAAGGGTGCGTACTGGCCCCTCTACTTTGTAATCTGTTAATTTCAGATCTATCTCCAATACTGGACAGTGTTAATAGCCATCCCCCCAATTAGACAGAACCCGCATCAGCAACCTGCTGTATGCGAATGACCTTGTGCTATTAAGCCACACAAAAGTAGGCCTACAGGGGCTACTTGCCGAGCTGCTCCTCTACACCACAAGAAACCTCCTTGAGCATGCTTGTCTAAAACAAAAACTATTTCTTTAGGGAAGTAAAAGCGGCTGCGTAGTGGGTGGCTTTTTAACAACGCAAAGCTAGAAATAGTGCCTCACTATAAGTACTTGGGAATTTTTCTCGACACCAGAAGTTCATTTTCTAAGCAAAAAGATGCATTAAGGGCCAAAGCTATTACACTTAAAGTTGCCTCAGCAAAACTGTTGAAACTACAACTCCGCCCGATTCTAACTCTAATGCTGAAGGTGATGAAGGTGAAGATAACCAATTCTCTGTCGTACGGACATGAGATCATGAAACAAGCTAGCCCCTAAAAATTTTAAACGCACGTTCTGTATGCCAAGATCTGCTATACCAGTCCAAGGTAGACTCGAACTGGGCTTACTAGACCATCATGGTGTCGAGGCAGGTGCGTTTATAAAGCTCTGTAATAGACTGTGCAAAGCCAGGGATGGCAGCCTTTAGGCCAGACTCTGGAACGAAATATCGAACAGCCACTTCAGCCACAAACAGCGGCATCACCTGGACTATTGCCTTCAACTACTTAGTGTCAAGGAATATATGGGAACAAATCCCTCCCAGCTGGTGCTAAAGGCAGTCATTAAGAGAAGTGTCCAGTTTTGGTCTTGCCACTCAGATAGGGCAACACTGTCTAGAAGGAAACACGCCTGGGCAATATTTTCTGATTTTAAACCGATGTTCGAACTATCTTTTTTGCCAAGCATGTTTGCACTTTTTGGGAAACTGAAGTTTATTGCCCTGATGATGGGAGAATGTCCTTTTTTAAAGAACCTGCCCGAAAGGCACCGCCCCGACACTAGTATCAAATGCAGGAAGTGTGGCTCTCCCTCCAAAGCTATAGAGTATGTTGTTTGTCTATGTCCCGCTATGCTCACTGATAGACGGTCTCTAATGCGGGACAAATGGAACAACCTTGTAATACGATCTTTTTTTTTATGTCCTCATACACCATGTTGGGCGTTCTTGATGGGATTCCTCCAACTCTGCTCATCTGGCCAACCTGTTCCGACCCTGGTATTAGGCCTAGGATGGTAAGGAGAAAGAGTTCCCCCAAGCCAGTACTGTTTCCTTGATCCACTCTGTTCACACCATCAGCGAGACCATATGTTACTTAGGAGAAAAAGGACCAACAGAGCCCAGGCACAATCATGGGACCTCCTTTACCGATTCTGCCAGGCCACTAGGGCTGCCCATATCTTGTCTAGGCACGTACTGTCGCAGGCCATCTCTGATTCGCTTGTAAAAATAATATGTTTCAGACATTCCACAAATGTTGGAGGGTTCACAGATCTCCAGGCCCAACATATCTCTCTCCTTGCCAGGATTGAAACATAAAAGATACATTTGGACGCTGGATCTTTCAAGCAGTAATTTTTCGTAAGGCCAAGAAGAATTGTCCTAGGGTTGACCTCTACTTGTTTATGGAGCACATCTTCTAAAAAATGTTGTACCTCCGTCCAATAGCAGATAATCTTCGGGCAATCTATAAAAATGTGGAGATTGTCTGCAGCGGGGTGCTTACACTTGGGGCAGTGATATTCCGACCCCGTCACCTTAGCTAATTTCCTCGTGGTCCAGTATACCCTATAAGCCGTAGAGAGGTGGTTTCACTTAAGAGCAGCTGGTTTTACTACTGCCAGTCACCCCAGATGTTTCCCAAATTATGAATATTGGTACCAAGGACATTGCCCCAAAGTTTTTGAAGTTCCTATTCAGCCACTTCTCTGTCTTCCAGCAGGGCCCAATACCAAAATGAGATTTCACGTTTCCAGCCTCCCTTTCTGGGAACAAAATTGAATCTTGGGCTCGCTTCTTCATGATCCCAGGACTGCGTTGCCCACCACCCCGACAGTTGATAGTACTTAAATCTCGTGAGCATACCACCCGTTATACCCGAAAGAGACTCCCAGCTCATCAGCTGTGATTCATTCTGGAGATCGCCCGAAGATTGAATACCTACCGATTTCAATGGCTGGGAGAGTTGATCTCTAAGGCAAACCGGGGTGCCTGACGAGTCCCAGATTGGAGCCTGGCATGTATAATAAGCGATTTTAAGGCTCTTCCTAATGTAAATCCAGTTTTGTAATGCGGCCCCCAGGACCTTAAGCCTAACTTTTTTATAAAACTTGGGATCCCCAAATTTAAAAGAAAAAACTCCTGCCTCTGGGGGATATCATGTAATAATGCCTGAAACAGTAGGCCCAATGAGGACGAACAAGCTTATTGGCCAGGATTCTAACTTTTTTAAAATGAAACGCATGGCAATAGTTAAGTAGGTCTGGTAGAGCTAGACCACCCATAATTAAGTTTCTCCTAAGCTTTTTCCAAGCAATTCGAGGGGACTTACCCCTAGATGCATCATTGTAACATTTTGCGATTTCTTAATTGCGAAAATTAAGGAATCGCAATTAAGAAATCGCTAAATTCTATGCATCAAAAAATCGCTAATTATTTTGCGATTCGGTAATTTGCCTTAATTGCGATTCACAGTTTGCAAATCGCAATTAAAGGAAAACCCTTCCCATTGATTCCTATTGGCCAAAAGGCCCATAGGAATCAATGGGAAGGCATTCACATTTTGCGAATTTCAAATTGCGATTCGCAAAATGTGAATGCAATTTCAAGGGTGCAAGGGGGGTTCAAAGAACCCCTCCCTGCACCCCTGAAATTGAACTGTAAGTGCAATTTACACACACACATGACCCAAGGACATGTGTGTGTGTAAATTAAAACTTTCAAATATGCAACTAGTGTATGTTTGAAAGTGTTCTATAAATTAGCATGAAGTTCAACTTCATGCTAATTTACCCCTTCCAAATTGCGAATTCGCAATTCTAAAGTAATCATGCATTGCATTTAGGAAATCGCAAAATTGCGATTTCTTAAATGCAATCGCAATTTTAGAAATCGCAACAAAATTGCGATTTCTAAAATTGCGAAAATACCAAAATGCTTGATGCATCCCAAAAACGGGATTTGCATTCGCAAACGGCCGAATTTTGCAATTCGCACCGTTTGCGAATGCAAAAACCCTTGGGCATCTAGGCATTAGTGTTCCAAATAAAGGAGCCACTTTTTCCCTGCAGTTTTGCAATGTCTGAAGCATTAAAGGATAATGGGATCGAGTTGAATAAAAAGGTTATCTTTGGCAGGATTTACCCTCCCAAATATATTTAAAGGGAGGCTTGACCACCGCAGTAGCAAGCTACAGACATCTTTAAAGACCCTGCTCCAGTTGATCCTGGGTATATCATCTATTTTCTGTGCTAAGTGGATCCCAAGAAAGCTAATTCGGGGCTTGATCCCCTGTATTTCGGTACCTTGATTCCTTGATTCCATTCCATGATCTCAGTCTTGTCTTTATTAATCCTATAACCCGAGATTTCCCCGAATAGTTCAGCCTGCTCTACTAGTCTAGGAATAGCTTCTGCAGGATTAGTTGTATACATGAACAGATCATCCACATCCAAGGCAAATTTTAACTCTAGAACCGAAATTTTAAAAGGTTTAATCTGGGGAGCAGTCCTGAGTCAGCACACAAAGGGTTCAATATATAGATTGAACAATAGAGGTGACAGAGGGAACCCCTGCCTGGTGGCTCAGGAGATAGTAATTCAATCTGTCAGAGCTTCATTGACTAGGATTTTTGCCTGACGACCAAAGTAATGGGATCTTACTGCGGAGACAAAATTACTGGGGAATCCAAAGCTATAAAGGGATTCCCAAAGATATGACCAGCTCAGCTGGTCAAAAGCCTTAGCAGCATCGATGGCAACTAACGTTAGTGGGAGTTTCTTATCTACAGCCACCTCTATTGCCCCAATAGCTTGGAAGGTGAGTTCATTCAGCTGTCTACAGGGAATAAAGTCCCTTTGATCCTGATGTAACAGTGTTTAAGAGAGAAATTGGTCTATATGACTCAATTTTTAACAGATCTTTGTTGACTTTCAGGATCAAAGTTACTGTGGCTTCAGACCAGGACTTTGGGATAGCCTCACCCAGCATATATACTCTGTTAAAGAATTTTTTTAAGACGGGAACTACCTTATTAGATATCTCAAGGTATACCTCTATAGGAAGTCCATCCGGGCCGGCAGCTTTACCTCTAGCCATATTCTTCAACTGAGCTTCTACTTCGCCCTCTGTTATACCAGAAAGTAAAAAGGTCCTATCCGCTTCAGACAGTTGGGGGAGATCTAACTGGTTTAACCACTCTTTAGCTTTCTGAGGTCTAAAATTGAAGTCTTCCTTATACAAATCCTGCATAAATGCTGATTGATGCCATGTGAGATAGTTCTTGTACTTCCTTGAGATATACTTTTTATCTGATTCCTTGCCCTATCTGCCCTGGCCTTCCATGCCAAAAGAGAACCACATCTTTCTCAATAGGAAAAATTTTGGAGCTTACTAACATCCCACCTTTCTTTTAAAATTCAATCCAGATTAGCCTGGAATTCTGCCCGAAGTCCCTCCAACTCAGTTTGCAGGCGTGGCACTAAATTCTGGGAGACTGTTGAAGCCTGCTGCAACTCCTGCTCTTTTTCCTAAATCTTACGGAGCCGTTATTCCTCCCACTTTCTCATAAATTTATTTTTTCTGATCATCAACGAACTTAACACGCCTCTTAGAACAGCCTTAAAAGCCTCCCAAACTGTCTGATCGCTTGTAGTACAGTGATTGTGCCTAAAATATTCTTCAGATTGGACAGCTAATTCTGCCTTTACCTCCTCCTTTAATATTAAGGATCTATCCAAAGTCCACCTTCTCTGTATTTTTTTTTGCTTAATATTAACTACCAATTCCACAACTGAGTGGTCTGAGAGAATAGCTGGAATATAGGAAATTGTTCTACTTCCGAAAAGATGGTCTGGTCCAACAGGAAAAAGTCAATTCTAGAGTGATGTCTGTATTTCCCTTTTACAACCATTTTTTACTCTCCATACATCTAATAAGCTAAATTATTTTATAATTTTTTGAAGCTCCATGTGTGATTTACGGAGAGTAATATATTTAGCTTTTTTTTTTATTTTTTTTTATTGTGTTTATCATGCAAAAATAAGGGCACATTACAAAGCGCAAAGAGCCATTCGCCTACAACCCATCTCGGGCCGGCAGTGGGCTGCCTCGCCATGACCAAGACACATACAGATAGCAAGCAGAAGGATATACAGAGCAAGCCCAGGTCTCAGCAGCAGTGCGGGCCAGGGAGGACTACCCCCGCCTGCCAGTCCTATCTGTGTTGCGGTGTGCACTGTACATATATGAACAAAACTGTAAATTTTTATCATTTTCTCCCAACCAATACCCCAACCCATGAACCCCCCCATCCCACAACTGGTCCCTTGTTCGTGCTCTACGTGTGTGTTAGTGTGCGCCTCGGTGACGTGTTTTGGCTCGTACCACCTGCTACCTCCCAGCAATCTAGAGGGTGTCTCCTATTGTCTCACACCGCTTTGGGTGGGGTGGCATCTCCCGCCCCGTGACATACTATAGTGTAGGGAAGAGCCCTGGCAGGGTTATCGAGGCTCCGTGTGTGGGTCACTCTCTTGATCTTCCCCCTCCCCCTCCGCAGAACCATCCTCGTCCGATCTAGAGGTTAGGTAAGCCTGGTATAGTCCCCAGAAGTTCTTGGGCCGACTTCGGGGCGGGAGGAGCTCGCTGTATGCGTCTGCCTGAGTGTTGCAGTATAGCATGTCGCCGGTCCACCTCTTCAGTGTTGGTAGGGGCCCCCTCATCCAGCATAGCGCCACTACCCGTTTTGCAAGAAGCATGCCCATGCTCACCAGTTTTCTCACTGAGACGGGTATCTCCCTCGTGTAACCCATCAGAGCGAGGGCCGGGTCAGGTACAAAGTCCAGCTCCACAATCTTGCTGAGTTCTGCAAATACGCAGGTCCAGAACTTCTGAACTCCCGGGCACCACCAGGCTAAATGCAAGAAGTCCGCCACTTGGGCATGACATCTCTCACAGCGTGGCGTGTCCCGTAGGCCGTACCTGTGCAATCGCTCCGGTGTGTGGTACACCCGTTGCAAGAATTTAAAGTGAATCAAGCGGTGCCACCCGTTCAGGGAAATGCTCCTGGAGGCCGCGCAGCAGTACTCCCACATGCCGTCGTCAATCTGGGTCCCTAGATCAGTCTGCCAGGCTAAGCGCGCCCTAGTGTAATGCAGTGCCGTGTGCTCATGGCCTATCTTATAGAGCCTAGAAATCAGCTTCTTCGGGTTCTCGGTGTCTATGACGTATGCTAGCTCCGGGACTTCAGGAGGTTCTTCCAAGTCGGGGCCTAACTGATCCAGCAGCGCACTTCTCACCCTATGATACTAGAAGCGTTGAAGCAAGGAGGTACGCTCCCCCCGTGCGCGAGCTGCTCCCACGTCTTCACCCTACCCTGCACAAAGAGGTCCCCCATGGTACGTGCCCCTAGTTCGTTGAGGACCTTGTATACACCAGGTTCCGTCAATGTTGGGAGCCAAAGCGCCCACTGCATCGGCATGTTGGGTGCATACATCAGCACCTTGTCTTGCCGCTGCAATATAGAATGCCAGGCGTGGTTAGTGGACAGCAGGGAGTCTAGCACGCCCACCCTGCGGTCCATGGGACCGCAGATGGTAGCTGGAAGTGGGGTGGGGTCCGCGAACAGCCGCTCCAGGATCACATGCGGGATGTCCTGGTCGCCATGAATCCAGGTGTGGAGATGGGAGGCCTGCGCAATCCTGTAATAGCGCTCCAGGTCTGGAGCAGCCAGTCCCCCTTGCTCGTAAGGCAATTGCAGTACCTTCCATTGCACTCTAGGTTGCTTTCCAGCCCACGCCAGTCTGATCAGTAATTTGTTCATGGTCGCAAAGAAGGCTTTCGAGAGGACCATCGGGAGATTATTGAAGAGAAACAGAAATCTCGGGAGAACAACCATTTTCATCATAGCTATTCTACCCAACAGTGACAGCGGAAGCTTAATCCAAAGCTCCACGTCGTCTACGAGTTTACTGTAGGCAACCCCGTAGTTCTCTCTCATCATAACGTCGGGATCCGTGTGGAGCATGATGCCCAAATATCTTACCGGTTCTGTGGACCATTGGAGCGGGTAGTCCATCTCGAAAGGTTCAGTGAGTGGGGTCAGCGGAAAGGCTACTGACTTTGACCAGTTGACTTTTAGCCCCGAGAGTGCGCCAAATCTAACCACTTCCCTCAAGACCGAGGACAGGTTATTGGCCGGGTCTCTGACGTACAACAGGGTGTCGTCCGCGTACGTGGAAATGCCAATCTTGTAGGTAGGGTAATTGATGGCTTCATAAGAGTGGTATTCCTGAATTGCACACGCCAGTGGTTCCGCCACCAATGCGTACAGCAGCGGGGAGAGGGGGCAGCCCTGCCTCGTGCCCCTGGTAATGGTGATCGGCTTCGAGACCGCGTCCCCCAGTCTGATCCTCGCCGTGGGCATATGGTAGAGCGCGCCCAGGAGTAGGAGGAAGAGCTCCCCCAGCCCCAGCTTCTTTAGCACCTTACGCATGAATGGCCACTCCACGGAGTCAAAGGCCTTCTCCATGTCGAGGAAGACCGCCATGGCTTTAGTATCATGTCTAGTGTGCTGCATGGCCCCCATGACAGTGCGGATGTTGTAAGTGAGGTTTCTGGCTGGGATAAACCCTGCTTGCTCCGGGGCAACTAGCTCCGGGGCCACCAGTGCCAGTCTGGTCGCCAGGACCTTCGCATAAAGCTTAGCGTCTACGTTTAGAAGGGACAGAGGGCGGTATGAACCTGGAAGATCAGGGGGCTTGCCTGGCTTCAATATCGTGACGATGAGTGCCTCTCTCATCGAGGGCGGCATCACGCCGTATTCGCATATCTCGTCAAAGAGGGTGGAGAGGTAAGGCAATAGCTTGGCCTTATACGCCTTATAGAATGCCACTGTTAGCCCATCAACCCCGGGCGCACTTTCGGACCTCATGGTGTCTAGCGCGTCTGATATTTCCTCACGGAGTATAGGTGACATCAGGAACTCCCTCTGCCAGTTCTCGAGGAACGGCATTTTGATATAGTCTAAATAGTTGTCAATTTGGTCTTCCACCCCTGTGATCTTGGTGGTGTATAAGTCCTCGTAGAACCTCCGAAACTCCGCTAGAATGTCGTCCTCCGTTGTTACCCTCTCCCCCCCTGGAGTTTGTAGTTCTGGGACTGTCTGTCTACGCCTGGTGCCCTTCATTATCCTGGCTAGCAGTGCTCCGGGTCGGTCTCCCTCTCCATACGAGCGCGCTGTAGCATACTTCCCTAGATGTCTGACCTCCCTATCAGCTTCCTCGTGGAACTCTTTCAGCAGGCCTTGCAAGGACCCATCCCCAAGCGGCGTCGAGCCCAATTGCTGTCGGCGTTCGCAGTCTGCAATCTGCTCCTCAAGATACTTAAGCCTGTTTCTAATCGCTTTGAGGACACTGGAGTGTTTCGCCATGACTACCCCCCTGACGTACACTTTGAATGCCTCCCAGACTGTCCCAAAACTGTCCACTGAGCCTACGTTAGTGGCGAAGAAGGTATCTATGTCCTCCCCCAGGTCGGCCCGAAATGCCTCATCTAGTAATGAATAAGGCGGGAAGCGCCACGTGAATGGGGGTATCCTCTGCTTGGGAGTCGCCATTACTAGCAATACTGGGGAGTGGTCCGACAGGGTGCGGGGAAGCACCCTGCAGCCCCTGATTATGGGGAGCAGTGTGTGTGAGGACAGCCAGTAATCTATCCTGGTGTGGATGTTATGGTATGCGGAGTAGTGTGTGTATCCCCCCTTGTCAATGTGCCTATCCCTCCAGACATCCACCAGGCCCAGTCGCACCATTTCAGCTTGCATCTGGAGCGCAGCGGCCGCTGGGCGCCGGGGGGGGCCCGCCGACCTATCAAGCTCTGCGCTAAATGTGAAATTGAAGTCTCCCCCCCAAAGCATTCTGTCCGTGGGGCATTCAGCACAGTGGTCCGCCACAGCCGCATAGAAGTCAGGGGAGTCATAGTTCGGGCCATAGACGTTCATGACTAGAATGTCGTGGCCCTTGCCCACACACCTGTTCAACACAAACCTTCCTTCCGGGTCCGCTTTCAGAAGTGTGAGGGATAACTTGGATTTTGGGTTGACCCATGTGAGTACCCCCCTCGCGTGTGTGGTGAAGCCTGCGTAGGTGGTGTTTCCCTGGAGTCCCCTATGTGTGAGCATTTTACTGGTGTCGGGCAAGTGCGTTTCCTGCAGTAGCGCCAGGTCTATGTGATGCCGGAGTAGGTACTGCAGGACCTTGCGGAGTTTCCGGTAGTCATTTAACCCCCTCACGTTCCAAGTGACGGCCTTGAGGGTCTCTGTATCATTTAGTAAATCATCGTGTGATGCATCAGCCATTGTCCTTAAAAGAGCACATCAGCGTCAAAGCCCTTATGATCACCACCCTCCACAGCACGCAGCAGCCGCCTACGCCCTCCACGGCACACAACATTTCAGAGCACAGATTGGACCCCCCCCGAACATTTCTGAACCCTCAACTCCCCTCACCCCCCACCTCCCACAGTCAACCAACCCCAACCTGGTGTGACCGAGTACCCTGCATCCCTCCCCCCACCCGCCTTCAGTCCCATTCAAAACACCCCAAACCAGGCTCAAGAAGAGCCTCAGGCACTGTAAGCACAAGGGCAGAGGTAGCCTACAAGGGTCCTTTATCGTCCACCGTCCGTTCGGACCTTACGTGCAATATCCATAAGCTGCTCCTTGCCAGCGCCCCCATATACTAATGCAGCAACGAGTAGTAAGTGCAGTATCCCACCGACAAGTAGTGGCCTTCCCCCCCCCCTACTCCCCCCGACCTCCTTATGCCTTTCCATGTGTCAGGCCCCCCGAGACCACCCCAGTTCAGCTTTACAGTAGGATGGTGCGCGCAGCCCCCCAGTAGTGTCAATGCAGCATGTGCAGATCTCACCCATAGTCTCGTTTGCAGTAGTCCGCCTGCCTCAGCGGCGCGCTCCGAGTGGTCACCTCCCGGGCCGTCCGGTGGGGATTGCCACATTGGTCAGAGTATCTGTGTCTCCGGGAAGTGCCTCCGAGCCCCCTCCTCTCCTCAGTCCTGCTCATCCAGTTCTCCTTCGCCAGTGTGTTCTTCCCCAGGCGTCGTCGGGTCTCCGCGGTTCTCCTTCATCCACTGCTTCAGGGACTTTTGCAGTTCTTTGGGATCTGTGAAAAAGTGCGAGTGGCCCTCCCTGTTGATGCGTAACCGCGCCGGGTACAACATGGCGTAATCCAACCCCAGGTCCCTGAGTTGCTGCTTGTAGGGGACGAATCGCCGTCTCTCCTCCTGTACCTTGGAGGTGAAATCAGGGTATAGCGAGATGTTCATACCCTCCTACTGCAGCTTCCCCTTCTCACGAGCGGCGCGGAGGGCCGCTCGTGAGAAGGGGAAGCTGTCCCTGTAGTTGAGGAGTTTTGCAATTATGGGCCTAGGATTCGCGCCTGGAGGAGGCCTTGGTCCCAGGGTGCGGTGGGCACGCTCCACTATAAACATGGGGGAAAAGGTGTCGTTCCCCAATAGAGTCTTAAGAAGTTTCTCGATGAACAGTTCCATTTTACCCGTTTGGGTCGACTCCGCCACACCCGTGACGCGGATGTTAGACCGCCTGGAGCGCGCCTCCAAGTCTTCCGATTTCTCCTGTATCACCTGAAGTAGCCTCCCAAATTGCTTACGGTCAGCATCCCATTCTGTCTGCGCCTCCTCCGCCTCCGTCAACCTGCGCTCTGCCATGTCCAGCCGCTCCGCATGCTTGTCCACTCTCTCCGTCATCCGATCCATCCGGTACGCCAGGGCGTCAATCTTGGTGCCAATGGCTGACATGCCCTCCTGTAGGCCTTTCTCCATTGTGTTAAGCATACCTTTTATTTCTGCACACAGTCCGGCGCTCGGGTCAGCAGCAGCTCCCGGGGACTGGGCAGCCGGAGGCTCTGGCACCTTCTGTCTCCGCTGGTCAAACGTGAGTTTCGACTGCGTCCTGTCCCCCTTGCCCATCGTTCCAGTGGCTGAGTAGACCAGTGTCCGCAAGTCTTGGAGTTCGACAGCCCCTCAAAGGAGCAATGAGGGGTCCCTCCCCGCCCGCAGGATGGTACCGGGGGACCGTTGGTGGAGGCTCCTTATATGTATGGCGTGCTCAGTGGGGCCTATAGGCCAAGATGGCCGGTCGGTAATGGTCCTCACACAAGGTTGGGCAACCCCAGGACGCCCTTGAACCTCCTCTGCGTGTAGTCCTCGCGTCGCGGGCCCTCCGCCCCACAGCAGCTTCTCTCTCCCCAAGGTTTGCGCCGCAGCTTCAGGCGACCAGGAAGTGCTTACCGGTAGTGTGTGAAGGTGCTTGTGCTAGCGCAGGGCTCCGCCGGCGACACGTGGGTTCAGCCGCTGGCCGCCTTTCAAATTCGCCTCACTCCAGGGTCCGTCGTGTGCTCCAGAGTAGTTAGCCAGCCCTTCAGGGGCCCTTAGCTGAGTTTGCAGCGTGCAGGTGGAGCCGTGGGAGCTCCGAACCCGGGGCTCAATCAGTGTCTCGGTGCCCACACCAGGCGGCCGCACGTCGGGTGACGCAACACGGCTGCGTGTCCCAGGAAAGGCCGGGGATCCTGGCCTGGACCGTCGTACTATATTTAGCTTTAGAGGTACGATATATTAGCTCATCAAATACCAAATTGAAATCTCCCGGATTGGTCAGTATCAAACTTTTCAACCTTTATCCCTGTATTGCTTCTGATTATTATTGCCACTCCCCTGGTACTGCCCCTTTGTTCAGAATAAAGGCCCTCCTGGACCCATCTAATTTACCAAACCCCAACATACACTCATGAGCTACTAAATGGGTTTCTTTTAAGAAACAAATATGAGCCTTACAATTGTTAAGAAATTCACTCACTCTGGACAGTTTTCTCCTATCTCTTAAACCATTCACGTTTAAGCTTATTAGTTTAATTTTATTAATACTATTCATTTTTTAAGGCTTCCCAGCAGACAAAGTTCTTTACCCAAGCTGATGCTGTGCTTTATTTTACTTTTAGTTATATGAGGACTGGTTTTTTTCCCCACATTACTCCCTCCCCCTCATATCCTCCCCCACCACCCCATGAGGAACCCACAGTTCTTTCCTTTGGCGATCATTGTCGCCAATTCAGGAGCACACTTGAGCCGACACCAGAGCAAATCCCTGATGTGTGTAAGATTAAACATAATAGATAATAACTAATAAATGTGATCTCCCTAACATTGTGCGTACTTTCCCCCCTTTTTAATTTAATTTCCCTCTTTGTTTAACTCTTTATGTCTCTACTTTTTTTTCATTTCATTTTTTCTTTTCTCCTGTTTCTTTTTCCATGAAGAGGGAGGGGGGAACAGGTATTATGCAAGAAATTCCTCAGTTATTGCTCCAACACCCCAACACCCCAACTTATTGAGAGCCTAATGGGAATTTTCTTTCATTAGAATCAAGAAGATATCAACTTCTTGGGGAGTGCTGAAATTGTGGAGCTTATTTCTCCACATCACCTTCAGAAGCGCAGGAAACTTCATCTGGACATGTGCCCCCAGCCTCCTTAACTCGGGCATTCTGGAACCCAACTCCCATTGCCTTTGAGCAGTTATTTTACCCACATCAGAGCGGATTTGATATTTCACAGAATCGAATTGGAGTGCTGTGTCAGTTAGCGCTCTTCCCAATATCAGCTCCTTAATCGCGTAAGAGTGAAAATTAACTAAGATCTTCCTGGGATCTCTCTGTGGGCCCTCTAAATTTATTTCTCCAGATCTATATCTTGTCTATCTTTCAATACTCCCTCTCTAAGGAGTTTACAGATGAAGGCTTTAACATCCCCACTCTCTGCCCCTTCCGGGATTTTCAAAAATCTTAAATTGTTCCTCCTGGCTTGCATCTCCAACCTCTAGATGTCCATTTGAAGTGAGTTATTCTGGTTCTAAATATATTTTGTATTCCTCTGAACTACTTCAGTAAGAGCCTAAAGTACCAGGGATCTAAGCTAGCCTGCGTACCGCTTGTCTTAGTCAGAGTTGTTCAGCCCTGGCACACCACCCACACCCCCCTCTTTCCTCCTCCACTATTCACGTCTTCAGGGAACGTTCCCCACCATCTGAATCCGATACCATAGAAGTTCTAAAATCCATGAAATCTGGATCACCTACTGACCCCTGTCCCGCGCGCGTTCTTGGAGGGGTGGAGGAGGTGCTTTGTCATGAGGTCATTGAAATCATTAGTCTCTACTTTAGGACGGCGACTGTCCCCGATTGCTGGAAGCAGGCTAAACTCCTGCCACTGCTGAAGAAATCGGGCTTGGACTCTGCAGTTCCAGCTAACTATCGGCCTCTCCCTGCTACCAGTATTGTCAAAGATATGCGAGAAGATCGCATTCCGCCAACTGAACGCGTTTGTTGAAACCTCTCATGCCCTTCACCCTGCTCAATCTGGGTTCCGCACAGCTTACAGCACAGAATCTGCATTGGTAGAAATATCTGAGGCCATTAGGGAGTGTCTGGACGCGGGCGGCAGAGCGGCTCTGATATTGTTAGACCTCTTTGCCGCTTTCGACACGGTTCCTCACCAGCTTCTCCTCACCCAGCTGTCATCCATTGGGGTCACTGGTTCAGTCTTAGAGTGGCTGACCTACTTTCTTTACAACCGGACCCAGCAGGTTCCCCCCTTCTCGTGCTCGGCCAAGTTTCTTTCCACCGGGGTGCCTCAGGGGTCGACTCTAAGTCCGTTATTATTTAATATCTATCTGACCCCTCTGATTTTTCTGGCCGAACAACTGGGCGCTAAAATAAAAGCCTATGCTGATGACACGTAGCTGTTGTTTACCTGGTCGGCCACGGATCTGGACACTTCATCTGCCCGGACCTGTCTTTCTTCAGTCTTCAATTGGCTGGCTTCTGCCCAGCTAAAGTGCAACGAAGACAAATCTGAAATTGTATTCTATCGGCAGTTCCCTCTAAATTTCAGAGAATCCCTGTGGCCTTCGGACGTTGCACCTCCCAGCTCCGTTGGCGATCCGGCAAAAAACCTGGGGGTGTGGTTCGGGGAAGATTTAAAATTTGAGGAGCATATTAAGAAACTCTCCTGTGGCTGCTTTGGTACTCTTAAAGCTTTCTGCAATTTTTTTCCTCTTCTCCCCAGAACGGCCAGAGAAACATTGACTAGAGCCCTCTTTCTCTCTCTCCTTGACTACGCTAATGCCTTGTTCATCTGCATCTCGGCATTTCTGACTAACCGCCTTCAGATAATACAAAATGTGGCTGCCAGACTCCTTTTTAACATCTCATGGAAGACTAGTGGCTGCCACCATCTGCGCAGTCTGCACTGGCTTCCAGTTACTCAACGGATTATGTTTAAGACCCTCACTTTTGCCCACAGAACCATTTACGATCAGGGCCCACTTTACCTGAGGAAACGTTTTTCTCTGTATCTACCTACCCGCCCCCTCCGGTCTGCCACTCAATATCGGCTGGTTGTTCAACGCTTCAAACAAACCCGCCTTGGTGGACACTCTATTGCTGTGAAAGCAGCGGTTGCCTGAAATACCTTACCACTGGTCCTTCGCGCCAATCAGAACTTCAATCTCTTTAAAAAAGCACTCAAGACCCATCTCTTTAAAATGACGCTTTAAATCTCCCTCCACCATCTGTAATATCTGCCTCTCCACATCTCCTTCCTCGCACCAGGATATTCTAGAGTAATTGAGCGCGCTACAAAACCACCCATAACATAATATAACATAACACTTCTGACTCTAGGACCCCAGTACGTTTGCAGATGTCATCTAATTTGGACTCCAAGGTTTCAAATTTCTCATGGATTCCCTTCTGATTAGCTTCAGAAATCTCAAATTAAAAAAATCGATCCCCCCTAAGGGACTGTAACAACAATTCTAACTGCGATTGCCCCCTATCCGGATTTTCAGATAGAGTTACAGTCTCTCCAATCCTATGATCACCTTGACTTTTTTCAATTTGACCATCTGCATCATTGCCCAAAGACAGAGCTGGTAGAGGACCCGCCTGAGTATTAGTATCCCTGTGAGCACTAACAACAGGTTCTGGGTGCTGGGATGGCATGATGGTAGTAGTGGCCAAAGGAGCCAGAGAGCCTGAACCAGGGGGCTCCAAAACAGGGGAGGCATTCTCCTCTTTGATATCGGGATCACAGGTTAAGGGTGAAAATTGATTTTCGATAGGGATGGCAGAGGAGCATTGTTTGGAGGGAGATTTTAAAGGGGTTTTCGGTCCCTCAGAAAAGGCCACCTGTTCCATAATCTTAAAATACAATTTAAGCGAAGGTGTAGTTTTGAGGGGGGGAGCAGGATCTTTAAATGCCTTATGTTTTTTAGGCTCCCCGACATTCATGCTTTTTTTTTCTTCAAAGGTGTCAGTGGGACCACTCCTCCCCCACACCCCATACCTCGCCCCTGGACCACTTGTATATCTTTATTCTTTAATTCAAACTGAGAGTGTAGCTGATACCTGTCCCTAATAGGAAGTGCTGGAAGTGCTCTCTTTTCAGCTGCGTAGAGCTCCCCCTGCTGCCACTGACCGTGTCGCAGCTACACCTCATCCCTCTGGGGCACGGAAGTCGATTTTCGCCGCTGCCGCCTGGATTCTCCTCCAGAGCCTTGCTCGGCGTCCTCCGTGCCCTCCACACATTATGAGTGCCTCAGACTCCGCCTCCGTCCCCATGCAAATTTCGCCTCTAGGTCCTAGAGCTCAGCTCCCGGCTCCACAGCCCCACGGCTGCGGTTGAAACTCGGGAAAATGAGAGAAAAACAGAAAATCAACCACTAGCCATTCACACCAGGTATAAAAAAAACTCCCCATCCGCTCTCACCGTCGGGATCACTCCTGTCTTCTGCAGAAAATGACTAGTTGAAATGGGCATAATCGCCACCCTAAACCCAGACAATACGCAGTTTAACATTTGGTTCACCAAATTTTTTAATAGAGCAGCGAAAAAGTTGGGAGACAACAGAGCTGCAAATTTCCATCAACCCGGCTGAGCTGTAACCTTGCTGCAGGTTCTACTAATGAACTTTTGATAGCTAACTACTTTTGATTGGAACATTGCCCTTTGCTAACATTATTAGTTTATACTCCCCAAATTGGCTTTTGAAAATAGAATTTCTGCTGTTTTTATATATTAGAATAAGAGGGGGAGATGTTCTGATTGACCTGACACCTCAGTATTGCACTGCCACAGGTAATTAATTACCATGAGGGTGTCTTTACCATACCCCCACAGCCCCCCACTTTTAGATAGTCTAAGTATTAACCTTGGTTTTTTATGTCTTGTTTCTTGCACATAAGAACCACATGAGTTTTTTTAAATCAAAAATTGTAATGGTTTTAAGTAATCAAACAAAAAAAATTATTATTATCATATGTCAGGTCATAAACAGTGCATGAGGGGGCACAAGTGGCAGATTTTTATTTTAAATGTTAGTCTGTAATATATTTTAAAACCTAATTATGACGTCACATCACCTTTGTTTCTTCAGTTAATGTCTGGGTTTCTTAATAGCATGACTAATTTTAACATCACTTTAACCTTTGTTTTTTCCCATTAAATGTAAGTGTGTTTGTGTGTGTGTGTTTGTGTGTGTGTGTGTGTGTGTGAGTGTGCATGTATGTGCGAATGTCTCAAAAAATAATACTAGTTTAAATTAGGGAGCTGTTAAGTGACAGAGGAGACTGAACAGATATGATAAACGGAATGCTGTACATGCAGATGTCTCTTTCTTTATTTTTAGCCCCTTATAAATATATTATACCTCAATACCTAAAAACCTACAGCTCCCCTCACATTTTTGAACCTCTAGTTTCATACCTGCATTAGCAACTCACTGCTCATTTTCTCCAGAAAGCTCTTTAGAAGAGGCATTAAATTGAACAGCTCCTAACCTAACAAAATGACATTCAGACGTGTGTCAATTTTGTCTTGAATGAAAATGTTAACACTCTAGTTTTTCATTAGAACTCTCTGATAAAACTGCAGTGGATTACTAGGAAGTAACCTGGTAGATTTCCGCTGGTGTTGGAAGTACATGTTTCTTTCAACATTTCATAATTTTTGCTAAAATGGATTAGGAAGATATTTGGGAACTTATAGAGGATGTGCCCTCATTTTAGCTTTGTAGAGCACTAATTTCTATGACATAACAAATCCCTTTATTTTGTTCACTTCTAAAAGAAATGCTTTGATTTTAACATCACTTCAGGTGTGCCTTTTTGTTATAAATACAGAATGTTAGTGCTCTAGTTGTTCATTAGAACACTCTGGGAAGCTGTAGTAGATTTGGACGAGTTAAGACTGACTGCTGCTAGTGCTGAAAGTGCCATTTCAGTCTCCATGCCAGAACCTTGCACTGGCACAGATGGGGAAAGATATTTGAGAATTTATAGAAAATGTTTCCTCATTTTACCTTTCTAGAACACTAACATACTACAACAAAACAAACCCCTCCGTTTTTTAGGATGTGCTCTCTTGCTTCTGTTTCTTCCTTGATTTTTGCTTTTTGCACATGGAACTTTTACTAGGTTAACTTCTTGATATATTCTTGCTTGGCTATTTCTTTTTTGATGTTGGGGGAAGTTTGTTGCCATGCTAAAAACTTCTATATTAATGTTCAATCAAGAGCTACAAGATTGCCAACGTTTTTTAGTATGTTCCTTTTAAAGGTGCTATATAGAGCAGCCGCCTTCTCCTAGGAGTCTTTCTTTCCTTTTTAAAAAAAAATCTTTATTAGAATTTTCACAATTACCTACAGATCCAATTAAACAGAAAAGGTTCCAGATTAACTCTCACTCTCCCCCCCCCCCTCACCATCTCCACCCACTGCAAAATACATATGGTATAAATGTCAGATATGTACATCAGTTTGTACAAGAGAGATAAAGAGAGAAAAAAAGAAGAAAAAGAAAGGAAAGCAGAACGAAAACAGAAAAATACATAGAATAATAGGAGTCTCTCTTTCCATGGCAAACTAAGGAGGACACTCAACAAAACATCTCTTGTCCAGTCTTTAACTATGTATTACAAGGATGCTTTTGTGCTAAAAGCTTTTGAGGTGTGGCAGGTGGCCTCAGATCTTCTAAGATGATATGGGGATGATTTGCAAGTTGGAGTTCTGGCAGGGCAAACTGATTAGGTAATTTGCTCACAATGACTATATACTAAACAGTTTAAATGCCAAATGTGCAAAACTCATATTAGCAGAGTAGATAAACAGAATAAAATATTCAGCATGTACATTAATGCATGTGTAATTTGAAACTGGGCAATGGGGGCAGTATAACCATGAGCATTCCTACGCATCAAGGTTTAAAACAAGGATGTGTACTAGCCCCCACCCTGTTTTACCTTTTTCTCTCTGACCTCTCAAGTGCGTTGGAATCGGCTGAAAATCACCCTCCATTATTGGCTAACAATCCAATATATTTTTTGCAATATGCAGATGATATAGTTCTGTTGAGTAAAACACCTATCGGCCTACAAAGAGCCATTAATAAATTGTCATCTTACTTGGATTGGGAACGGCTGGAATTAAATAAAGACAAAACAAAAGTGGTACGCCTAGTAGATCCGCAAAAACTTAAGTACAAATGGACGGCGAAGGGGGACATAGTGGAAGAACAAAATTCATACAAATACCTGGGAATAATAATATCAAAAGGTGGAAATCATAAGGAGCACAAAGCAGCAATTCAAGCAAAAGCCCAATCTTTGATCTTTGCCTACCGATCTTTAAAAGGAAATATGGACTGCCCAAACCACAAGCACCTATTAAAAGTCATGACAGCTCAAATTTTTCCCAGCTTATCCTATGGCCTAGTTACTTGGTGTGGTAAGGAGGCCGATTTTCTGAACGACCTACAGATTAAAATCTATAAAGCGGTTTTCAATCTCCCATAATCCGCCTCAGTTTCTCAAGTCAGGTTGGAATTTGGACTGCAAAATCAGTATTTCCGGAGCATGAGTGGCTTCATAAAAATCTGTAACAAACTTCGATCTGCAGACCCAGATACAATGGACTGGCTGAGCTGGGAAGAAATCAAACAACGGGCGGAGACCGATTCTGGAAATACATGGGGGAGGTACCTGAAACTGTGCGTAGAAAAGCTGAACCTAGAACTAGCCTGGAAAGCCGGGACAGACAAATCAACCCTAAGCAGACTAGTCAACGGGGCAGCGAAAAAGAAATCCTTTTTGGAAGATAAATATTCCCTCGCAAATCGTCGTCATGGCTGGACCATTATTAACTCTTTCACAATACTAAAACCGCAGGCATATCTTACATCCCACTTCAATGACCATTTAAAAAACAGCTTTCACAAACTATAGGATGGGCATGCATGTCTCAAAAGACTTATTACCCTCTTGGAAACATGCCTATCAGTCGGAGCAATGTCGACTCTGTGGGTATAAATATGAAACTTTAGCCCATCTTTTTTGTGTATGTCCAGCACTGATAGGACAGAGACGACAACATTTGAAATCCATTTTTAAAGAGATGAACATTCGCTCATGCAGACATGCAGTTACAAGCTGGTTGGGAGGTTCCTCCTCAATTTTGATATGCCGGGGAGGTAAATTTATGGCAGAGGCTAGTAAACGCTTAAGAGAATGTGAGCAGGGGGAACATCGTGACGAAAGCCTATCAGGGAAACCTTAACTCCAGGGTCCCATACTGGGAAAAGAAAAAGAGACCCGGAGATAGACTGATTAATGTCAGAGGAAGCTCCTCCTATGGCTTTTTAATTTGTATCACTTTTAAGGTTATTTTAATCTTGAGAAGTAGCAATTTAAGAAATGTTAGCAATTTGCTTTGTTATTTTATCATGCAAATTTGTAATAATTTTAATTAATTATGCAATAAATCTTTGAAAAGTGTAATTTGAGTTTGTATGTATTTGCTAACAAAATTGGTTTAAAACAAAGTGTTGCTCACAGCATGGTTTCTAGGCCCACATTACCTTCTTAAATGTAAGAAGGGAAACATTTTGCAATTCAGACTTAGAATGTACATTTGCAACAGACTTCAAAAGTGTTCATCTAGCATTTTAATTGTGAAAACAGTTTTTTTTCTAAACATTGGTCTCAGTCTGTTCCACCAAATGTGCAGTTTGCAGACTAGGTTACTGTTTGCTTCAGATGTCAGTGAAGCAAACTTTCCAGCACTTTACATCTGAGATTTGACATTTATACAGCTTGCGCTATTTGGAATCATATTGCAGCAAACATGCCGAAGGGTCAAATATGTCAATTTAATTACAAAATAGTTTCTCTTTATTGGAGAATCCAGATGCAATGTGGAACCTGTGAGCAAGCCCCAAATTCTCTGAAGTCCATATACCAGATGTTCAGAGTGAAAGATGAAATCAAGGGAAAGTACAGTAAAGATATGAATTTCCTAAAGCAGTGGTTTCCAACCATTTGACTCCTGACCCCACTGAGTCACTACTGGAAGATGGGGAACCTCAAAGCAATTTGTACAATTTAAATTTCAAACATTAAAATAATAATTTGCAAAAAATACACAAACAAGCAGACACCAAACAAATAGTCTAATTACTAAAGACTTTATTATTTTATGTTTACAAATATGCAAAGGGGGCTTTAGCGAGGCTCTCTCTCCAAGAAAATGGTGCATTCTACAACACATTTGTCATTACGTAGTCAATTGTATTATCTATTTTAGCATAATAGATTATGACCTTACTTTGCACCAGAATATGACAGTCTTTGTTGGGGCTCTTCAATGAGTCCCTCACTATCATCCTCCAACAGTGCCTCTCGTTTCTCCATAGTCCCTCTGTCACATGTAATTAATTTGCATTATAGCACCTCTTATACCAGTGTAGGGTGTCAGAGCAATTTAAATTACACATATACAAAGACATATGTTTGTAAATCAGTGTACAGAAAATGTTACATAAGAAAAAGGGGATTAACGAATGTAGGATTTACATGCCATACGTACTGGTAAGCATTTTTAAAGAGTGCTTGGTCTGCAGAAGCACAAACTCAGGATTCAGAACAGAACAGTTGTTAGCATTATGTTTACCATTAAACACATAGTAATACCCAAACAAACTAATTTTAACAGCATCAGGATATTGAAAGATTGGGAAAAACATACCTTACTAACTTGTACCATGCAGTTTGCATGCAGGTCTTTGAGGGCAGTTCATAGTTCTCTGAGCTAGATTATGATTGTATAGTATGAACTACACAGTAGCAAAATAATTTCTGGGACAAAAGCAGTACCCCACTAAGCTATACACATAAAATACTGTTCTTTAAAATGCAATGTACACAATATTTGCAGCAGGCATATTAACCATCTGCGCTACATAGACGACTGAAAGCTGCCACTAGACTAAACTCCCATCTCTCTCTAGCAGGTATATTAATCACCAGAGTTATCTTGACACTTTTATTGTTGCCCCAAAACTGCTGGTTATATAAGGAACTATATAGAGCTTTTAGAAATACAGTCTGCGGACCTCCTAGGAATGTGTACCGACCCCTGGGGGTCGACATGACCACAGTTTGGGAATCACTGTTCTACTGCATTAGTGTTATTTCTTAGCGCAAAATGCCTTACTGCATCCATTTTGGACGTGATGATGCATTTTGCACTAAGCTAATAGCTCTAAATGCTTGGAGTAAGTTGGGGATATAATTATACCTTGAGCACATTTAGCAAGCGAAAGCAGCTGTTCACATTTTCTATTGGCGTTCTGTTGCATTTCTCAGCACACAATTCATTGTTGCACCCATTTTTGAAATGAAGAGGCATTTTTGTGCTAAAAAATAGCACTACGTTAAAATTTACTCTTTTTGCGTAATTAATCGTAATCTCGCTGAATTCTCAGATAATTCCGTGTTATTATGCAGCACTGAATTATGCGAGATATGCCCGCCTCTAAATATTTAAAGTATTTGTGCAACCAGGTCTTCTTCTTAGTAGTTTTGATCCCAAATCTTCTAAGCTGCAGAAATCCAGCCAACATCCTGCTGCTGATTGTAGTGTGAAAACAGTAACCTAGCGCCTTGATACCATCATGAGTGAGTAGGGCCATTCACAATTCCCTGATTAATTGAGAGTCATAGATTGCCTGGTGAGGGAGTAATGTTTAGCTGATAAAATATTCTTGTATATGATGTTACATACATTGTACAGAGTTGCCACTTGCGAATGACCTGGCATGAAGTCAACCATCTTACCATAGCAGGTCAGTGTCAATCACTGCTGAAATTGAAGCCTGAACCTACATGTTCAAAGTAGAGGCAAAGGTCCTGACTAGAAACCTCTTTATAATCAGGGATGGCTGAATATCTACTCTTGTCCTGGGAAAGAAAGCAAAGTCCAGCAGGATTGAATAGACAAACTTGCCTTAAGCATACAATGTCCGGTTGGGCGTCACCCATGTACTTGCCCACCTGCACAAGGACATTCCAAATGCTTCATTGAGATGTGCCATTGTCTGTTTTTTTCTGAGTGAGATTCAATTTCACCCCTGCTGTACTGTCACAGCGATTCCAGAGTGAGTACTGAATTCTATGTAAAATTTATTTGGATAAACATTCAGCTTCAAGGTCTCTGGTGTATGGCTCTGTAATAGGTCCATCAGACTTAAAAATGTTTTCACATTTCTCTGCCACTATGTCCAAATGAACTTTATTCCATTTCTTATTGTTACTGTTCAGAATCCTCTGCAGATGTTTAAGGGAATTAGGGGGAGACTTTTTGAGTTCCATCTTAGACAAAACAAACCTAGTATAGGTATCAGCATGCTTGTAGTTGTACTGGACAGAATCAAACCAAGAATTCCACCAAGTACTGCAAGGGACAGGGCTATTCTCAATTTGACTCTGCAAGGTACCTTTGCTTTCTGCATCATCTAGGTAGATGTTTTATAAAAAATACAGCATGAAACAATTCAGCTTCTTAAAAAGCTCCCAGAACGACTACCCAACAAAGTTCATGATGTTTGCGAAGCAGTTGCTTTGCATTGAGTTGGTATATACATTTTTCAACACTGTTATATGCCTTGAGTATATAAACAGCATTGTTTCTGTTAAAGGAAATTACATTCGGAAGGGTAATGTTATCATCTATGGGGATCCTTGCAACCGCTTGCACTACAGTACCATGGTTGCAATGCAGGATGAATACTTATTCTGCTATATGGGTGTGGATTTGAAGGCCACTCTGTGATGAGAGCACTGCAGATAAAACATTCAGCATACAGAGTCCCTCAGCATTAGGTGTCTCATCAAATATGACAATGTACTTTTAATTTTGCAGTTGCTTTTTGTATTCATTCTTAGCTCCTAAATATCATTCTTAGGAGATAACGTTCTTGAATATGATGACTTCCTGGGATTGCTCCAACATTTCATAGTCACTTCTGGAGGAATCTATGTAACACAGGGTGATTACTGTTGCTCAGCAGAATGTTCGATACTGTACAGACACTGACCTACTCACTTATTTTTTCTCGGTTTGAAACACTAGCTGTATACTTTGTGAAAACAGAGTTTACAGTCATCCGACAGGTACGTTTCAGGGGAGAGTGGGGTCTGCAGCATCAGTCCAATGCTTCACATGCTTTTGGGATCACTCATGCATATCCACTGTATTCTTCCAAACATGGACCACCACCACAGTGCATAAAGAAGAGCAAAATATCACCTCACCATAAGCATACATCATGTCTCTGTACTCTTTGGCCCCTTCTGCTGCTGTTATTTGGGTGGCTAAATACCACAATCTTTGTGAACTGCATTAACCTCTACATCTTGCCTTTGTTGTAGTAAGTGGTTTCTCCCAGGGAAGCCTGAAGTTCTTCAGTAATGTGGCATACTTCTCAGATGCCCCTCATCAAGTTTGAGTCCTCTGTGGAGATGTGTTGCACTATCACTTGACAAGCCTGCAAATATTGGACTCTGATCACAAAAATAAAGTTAGACCAAAAGTCTAAGTTTAGATCAAATGTCTAACTTCACTAATTTTCGGTATTCACAAAGGGACTTCTGAGTTGTATAATTACGACAATTGATGTCCCGCACTCAGGATGGAATCTCTGCACTCATTACAGAAGCCCTACAGTCAGGCTGGAGAAAGTATAGTTACACACACTTGCAGATAATTTATGTCACCTGCAGCCCATGCACTGCAAACCACATCTAAGGCTCTGCCTTCTCTGCACCTTGCCTTGACATCTGCCGAGTGTCAACACGCTAAATGTCAGGAGGAAGAAAAACTTAATCGCGGAGGAGACTGAGATGATTGTCAGGTTTGTTGGTGGGAACTACAAAAATCTAGATGGTCTTCCTCCATTCCTCAGCAGTGCAGCACAAAAGGCATGTCTATGGCAGCATGTTGGCTAATACAGGCAGTGCATTGGTGGAGGACGTCGGAACAATTACTGGCATCAAAAAGAAGCATCAGAATGAGAGCAGGAAAGTGAAGGGGAAGTTCACCAGGATAGAGGTGGCCTGTTCACTGCCGGGTGGACAAACTGTTCCTCGTCTCACAACACTTGAGACTGACATCCTCTCCACCATCCACCGCCACCTGCTACATGGGCTGCTTGTGAATGACAACCATAATGTGATGCCTTGTAATAGGTGATGATTTAAACAATTAATTCATTTGATAAATATGCATTATAAACTGAAAATGTTACTATGAAAGTCACTTTAAGTTTGTGCAAATAATCAAGGTAATTTAGACTCTCATGTTTCTTATTTTGTCTATCACACTACACGTCCCAGAATCCTATGAATTTGAAATGTTAACTCCCAATTTCTTATTTACAAACAGTGGCCCATCTCTACTGGTGATTACAATTTACTATAGCATATCACACATGTAAATTTGCATTAATTAGTTTCATCACAGTAATTAAGTAAAAATGTGGAAAGTTGTGCATAATCATCATTTTTTGGTATCGCCTGTTGACTTTCACATTTAATTTCCCCAAACAGCCAGAATAGATCCACCCATAGAGCAGAGGTTCCTTCACTTGAAGGAAAGCAATTTCATGGGGCAGAACAACCAATACCACCAGCACAAACTGGTACATAAATATGGCCAGAAGTGGGTCCCATGTACTGAACTATGATATGCTGTTTATAATATGTGTCAACTAGAATGTACATTAAATTATACTCCTTTCATTTTAGGTTCTGTAATGCTGGCCAGGAAAACACCAACTACAACAATCTCTGCCCCACATATGGGTGTGACATGGCGAGGCACCATACATAAGGAGGATGGTAGAGATTTGTAAGTGCACTTAAAAGTACTAAATTTAAGGCTCATAGTATTTAATATTAGGTAATAAGTTAGCAATATTTTGTGTGTGTCTAATGTCCTTGTTGTCACTTATCTCCATATGCTCAGATATGTTTCATAAGAGTATCCTACTTCATAACATGTTGTCAAATGAAAGAATGATTCTACATTTACATTGAAATATTTCAGTATGTACCAAATTGTTTATATTGTCTC
Source organism: Lissotriton vulgaris (assembly GCF_964263255.1). Lineage (NCBI taxonomy): Eukaryota > Metazoa > Chordata > Amphibia > Caudata > Salamandridae > Lissotriton > Lissotriton vulgaris. The sequence goes on along the minus strand of NC_141685.1, from coordinate 560,905,733 downwards.
ATCTAAAGAGTAGTAGCCCCCAACTGTGTACCTATGACATGTACACGTGACATGAGTCGTATCATTCTTTGTACTGAAATATGGATATGCATGGTATATTACAGCTGTTGTCAGTTATCTAATGGACCTCTGGCTGACGAAGTCACACCCACTACCATCCATCCATCCATCCATCAGGTAAGTGTGCTATATAGTGCTCTAAACTATTAATTCCCAAATAGGTCACAATAACCAAATCAATATGAAAGAAAATTAGCAGATATTGCCACTTCTTTGAAACATCTGATGTTGTTGTTTGATATGTTCCCAACATAAATAGTGATGTCTGTGTTCATTTTCTTTGTTTACTTATAATTCATGCTGAACATTAATTAAGGTGTCACTTTCTTATGAAGTTGTTGGATTGAGGACCATGTCTTCTGCCACACAATCAGGGAGCCAGGTTCAGCAATTGACAACATGGTGGATTTCAATGCCACAAAGAGCTGTGACTGGAGCTGGTGAGTTTGATTTTGAATTGCACATCTACATATACAAAATACTTATCATATTGCAATCTGTCTTTCAGGTGCTGATGCTAGTAAGTTACTTGATGAAGCTGAACCATCCACTAGTGGAAGGCAGTGGGCACTCCGAAGAGAGAAGCCAATCCTCTTTTAAGCAGCAATCTAAGTAGCCTGCACTGCTCAACAAGACAAGGAAGAGGAGGAAAAGAAGTTCAGGCGCAGGTTGCGGAGGAAGACCTGGATGATGAGGAGTACATTATTGGGAAAAATCAAAGGTGATGATGAACGGAGCGTTGACAATACAAACACTCACCCCCAGTGAACTGATCTGGGTTTAATCCATCACAATTATTTAGCTCACTCCGCCACCCCAGTTCAGACATATGCAAATCAGTCTGACCCTGTGCCTCATAGGATCAGTCCAGCCCGAACTGCCAAGCCATGTCTTCCCTGGTCCGGAATCAAGCTTCCCAGGACCGGTTTCTGGCATTACAGCTGTCTTCAGCCGGGCTTGCTTGACTCCAGTGGCAAAGTGAGCAAGGGACTCACGTCTGAGCATACCCTGCCAACTTAGGGCGAACAAGGTGATGATGGACGGAGCGTTGACAATACTAACACTCACCCCCAGTCAACTGATCTGGGTTTAATCCATCACCGTTCTTTAGCTCACTCCGCCACCCCAGTTCAGACATGGCCATATGCAAATCAGTCTGACCCTGTGCCTCATGGGAACAGTTAAGCCCTAACTGCCAAACCATGTCTTCCCTGGACCGGAATCAAACTTCCCAGGACCGGTTTCTGGCATTACAGCCGTCTTCAGCCGGGCTTGCTTGACTCCAGTAGCAAAGTGATCAAGGGACTCACGTCTGAGCATACCCTGCCAACTTAGGGCGAACAAAGAAAAACCAAATGTGATGATGGATGGAGCGTTGACAATACAAACACTCACCCCCAGTCAACTGATCTGGGTTCAATCCATCACCGTTCTTTAGCTCACTCCGCCACCGCAGTTCAGACATGGCCATGTGCAAATCAGTCTGACCCTGTGCTTCATGGGAACAGTCCAGCCCAAACTGCTAAGCCATGTCTTCCCTGGACCGGAATCAAGCTTCCCAGGACCGGTTTCTGGCATTACAGCCGTCTTCAGCCGGGCTTGCTTGTACAATATTGGCCCACTGGCAAAGGACTGAAGCCTACATCCGGTCCGACCAGCTTTGTACTTCCCACTTCCCCTCTGAGGATTGCCCAGTCCCAGCAGTCAGCCATTCAGCCACTGCTTGTACCTACCCCCAACACAACCATCACCTCCTCACAGCCCTCATGTCCATGGTAGATGTGTTGCTTCTGTTCTAAACTCCTTTCATGACAGTGAATTCCAGGCCTTCTCTCAAGCATCTGAAGGATCTAATACCCCTGGCGAGGAGAAGGTATACCCTGGGCATGAATCTCCTCCTCACAGCATCCCACATGCCACCCCTCTTGTGCAGGTGGACCTGACAGTTATATCAGAGGATGCCCCATGAGGAGGGGTCTGGCAGATTATCATGTTGGCCAGTGGGAGGAAGAGTTTTATCAACAACAGGCTGATGTGAGGCAGGAGATTTTTGCAATAGGGGCTGTTTTGTCTGACAATTAAGACCTAATACAGAAAATCCCTCGGATGAGGCAGACCCATGTCTTGGACAGGATTGAGAAATCATGCCAAGACATGTCAAGGAGGCACAAATAAACTAACATCAATCAATAGGGACAAGAGTGCATGGCACCATGCCATGGTCATAAAGATGACGGAGGGCATGTTGAAACTGTTTTAACGTCTTCCTTCGTGGACACAAATGGAGGGGGCCCAACATACATACATGATTAGCACCTCAACCAGACACTAGCACTACAACCTACACTGGCACACCTCCTATATACATGGGCAACCCATTCATGCACATGCCTGCCCCCTACACATGCCCCCGCACAGGCGCATCACACTCCAAATGCACATCTCCCACCTAGACAGACATGTCCCCTCCCTGTACATGTGCCCTCTGCCCCTGTACAAGCACAAACAACAACTGTGCAGGCACCTTCTGTCCCTTTACAGGCATGTCCAACAACTGTGCAGGCACCCTGTGCCCCTGGACAGGCATAGCCAACTGTGATGGCACCCTCTGACCCAGTACTGGCACAACCTACAATGTGATGGTACCCTTTGACCCTTTAAAGGCACAACAAATAACTATGACACACCATCCGACCATGTACAGGCACAACCAACAAATGTACAGGCAGCACCCTTCTCAGCTTTGCAAACTAACACACCTGCACAGGCCGATGCATCACACTCACCCATACATTGGCACCAACGCAAAATATGCACAGATTCACATCACAGAGATCCTCCCCATCACAATTGTGAAGTCACATGAGAGATCCCCCATGATCAGTGTAAAATGTAAATGCTTGAAAAAATTGTAAAAAAGTTGAGTTGAATAATAGTTGATGAGGGTCAAATGGTTACTCTGATTGTAGGCCATGCATTTGATGATACATGTGTGTAAGTAAAACACGTAGATTTGTAGGACATTCTGTGTAACAGGTATCATGTTTAAAGCATAAATAAACACTTACTGATGTAAACTTCCAAACTTTGAAAGGAGCATACCTAATGAAAGATCCAAGATAGAGAGATCGTTTTGAAGAAAAATGTATATAATGTAAACAATATAAGAAAATAAGTTCAAATAAAATACTGTCCATTGGATAGGGAGAAAGGAAAGAAAATAAAATCTTCTGGCAGAATGGGCAAGGGAACTTGGAGAGTGTTGGGGAAATTAAATAAAACACGTCAGGAAGCATCAGGGTACCAGTCTACGTACAAGGGATGAAATAAATGTCCACTGTAAAAACAGTGGCCAGTCACTGGCCATCCTCAATCTCATCCTTAACCATAATGTTCAAATCCTCTGCACCTGTGGACTCTCTGGCCAATGCAGGACCGGACATCGCACAGTACTGGGATTCTTGAGGGGTACAAGGGAAGACGAACTTGGGGACACAAAAGCGGTGGTCTGGGCAGGTCGTTAGGATTAAGCAGACAATATGTCTGAACCCATGGTAGTGATGGAGGAAGTGAGGCTGTCAAAATTTCTGGACTGTGACAATTGGAACAGCCATATCTCATAATTCAGCTCCTGGAAGCCTGAGAGACCACAGTCCTGACATCTTCACTGGGCACCATCACTTCCTAGGATGCTACAACAGGAGATATAACACATGGAGGGGTTAAGTTAAACATGAAGGGTGTGGAGTGTCATGGTCAGATGTTTTTCTCAGCTCATCTTGACAAGAACTTGGAGGGGGAGTAGTGGCAGGGTATGCAGCTGAATGTTTGTTAGAAATGGGGTTTCTGGTTGGCCAGGGTATGCACGTAAGCCAGGCAGAATCCACCACTCTAGGGTAAGGAAGTTACACACCTAAGAATTTCCCTGTTTACCCCCTTGGTAGCTTGGCAGAGCAGTAAGGCTTATCCCAGAGACAACGTGTAAAGCATTTGTACAGCACACACACACAACAGTGACACACTAGGCACACCAAAAAAAAGAAACACCACGCAAAGTTATTAAACAATATCCTTTGTATTGCATATGAAACATATTAGACCAAAATCACATAAATCTTTGTTCCACTAGGCATTTGTTATGACTTCACACAGAATCGCATAAATCACTTGGCCAATCGGGCCATTGTTATAACAACACAAGTAGTGACATAGAGTAAATACTCCTAGGTTGCACAGGTTACAAAACCACCATCATTATTCACATAACGGTAATTTCTTGAATGATAGTCACTATCTTGATACTGTTAGGCAAAAGCAAAATACATCCTCTAAGGGCCTGAGGTACACCAGACTGTATTGGCACTGACAAAATCCCTGGGCATATCATACACATTCGCCGAGTACACATGCAAACCTGACACTGCAATGTCAGGATGACATATACTTTTGGACACCAAAAGGGCACTGGGATGAACTGGGAATGAAACAAATCCTCCCCACCGGTGGTTGGGAGACTTCTTTTTTTCTATATATTTTATTTATTGGCATTTCAAATGAATTACATACAGTTGGTAGAATCGCTAACAACCACATCAGAAGCATAATACTGCTACAGTCTAACTTGTGCGCACCGCTATCAAATTCATCATAATTGTACGACTGGCGCAATTTACAATCTTCCACTTGTCGAGTCCCCATAGTGAAAGTAACATAACAGTCAGAAATGTGTATCTCTCCATCATTTCCCCCCACATCCCACCCACATTCCGTTTGCACCATAAGAAAACTACAATCCAGCAAGTGCATCATGGCATCCCAAGACGTTATGTTAGGTTTCGAATTTTATCCATACACAAACACTCATACCCGTCACCAATGTCAGTCCGTTTATTATGTCTCTTCTGTCTCAGCCCCATCGCGCTGCGGCGTGTATTCCCGTGCACTGCAAGTCCCCAGCTCTGAACCCGTGTCACCAGATTTTTCGTCATCAACCACAGACCTCCTCTCCATATAAAGTGCCCAGTAGTTCTTTGGCCGGTTACGGGGGGGCAATAACTTATTGTACAATCCCGTTTGTGTGCAACAATACAACATGTCCCTAGACCATCTGGCCAGTTTCGGGGGGGCCCTTTCATCCAGGCAATCACCACGCAGCGCTTGGCCACCAGAAAGGGTATATCCACCAGTCTCCAAAATTCAGGAGCAACATCTTTAGAATAACCAAGTAATGCAAGCAGCGGCGAGGTGAATCAGTGACAAGTCAGTGACCCTATTCACCTCAGAATAGACTGCGTGCCAAAAATCCACAACCTCTGAGCACCTTTCGCAGTTGGGAGCTTCGCGTAATCCATATCGGAACAAACGCTCCAGGGAATAGGTCACCCTAGTAAGGAATTTAAAATGCAACAGCCAGTGGCGGCCGTTAAGGGATACTCTTTTAACATTAGCGCAACAATATCTCAATTTTTCCTCTGTAAGATCAATCTCTATATCTAACTGCCACGCTAGTTTGGGCTTAGCATAATGCGCTGTTTTCTCCCATAGTGTGTCACAATATAGTTGCGATATTAAATGAGCTGGAGACTTAGCCGTAATGACATAGTCATACGCCAGTATCGTTGGGGGTTCTTCCATATCCTCCCCCAATAAGGCCCCGAGCGCTAACCTCACCCGGTGAAACTGGAATCGAGCCAATGGTGGAGCACTTGGTCCGTCTCCCATATCCATTTCTTCCCACGTGCGAGCCATGCCATTGGAAAACAGATCTCTGATGGTATGTAAGTTTAGTTTTGCAAGTGAAGACAGGACCCCCCATTCTCTGCATGGGCCCAGCCACGAACACCACTCTAGTCTGGTTCCCGGAGCATACAGCAACGAGCAAGCCTGTGTATCCTTAAGATAATGCCAGGCCTGTGTCACAGCATTCAGCGAGTCTAGTATACCCGTACGATGATCTCGGGGGCGAGCCACAAGTGCCGGCAACGGAGTAGGGTCAGCCACTATCCCCTCGATAAGTATATGAGGAGCATCTACAGGACCGTGCATCCATCGGTACGCGTGAGCACCCTGAGCGGCGCGATAATACAATTCCAGATCAGGGGCCTGCAGGCCCCCGTCTTCATAAGGACGGATAAGGATATCCCACGCCACTCTAGGTTACTTACCGGCCCAGACCAGCCTCAACACCAAGGTGTGTAACTGTTTAAAAAACGCACTAGCCAATGCCATGGGGATGTTCCTAAATAAAAACAGGAAACGGGGTAGCACGATCATTTTCAGCAGCGATATACGGCCCATCACCGAGAGAGGTAGGTTAATCCATTTTTCTATATCATATTCGAGTTTGGAGATAGCCATGCCATAGTTCTCCCGCAAAACCACCTCCGCATCCGTGTGGAGTCGAATGCCTAGATATCTGACCGAGTCATTGGTCCATTGTATGCGGTAGTCTGAGTCCACCCTACTCATAGACGGGGTGAGTGGCAATATAACGGTTTTGTGCCAAGTGACGCTAATCCCAGATAGCGTACCAAACAAGACCACTTCTCTCAATACTCTCAAGAGGTTAGTCTCCGGATCTCGCATGTAAAGCAATGTGTCATCAGCGAACGTGGACACTATCAAATTGTACCTGGGAAAACGGATAACACAGTGCCCGTGGTACTCATGCAGAGCACACGCCAGGGGATCCGCGACCAAGGCGTAAATGAGAGGGGAAAGGGGGCATCCCTGTCTGGTGCCACGCCCGATACCGAAGGGTTCTGTCGTGAACGCACCTATGCGGACTCGCGCTGTCGGAGACAAATAGAGCACATGTATCAATGGCAGGAAAAGTTCACCAACGTCCATACACTGTAGCACCGCACGGAGGAAAGGCCATTTGACAGAATCAAACGCCTTTTCCATGTCTAGGAAGACCGCTACTGCCGATACTTTTTGTCGTGTATGCTGAAATGCTGCAAACACTGTGCGTAGATTGTAGGTCAAGGTGTGGTTGGGGACGAATCCCGCCTGCTCAGGTGCCACAAGCGTCGGTATCAGTGGGCTTATGCGATTAGCAATGAATTTTGCCAAAATCCACGTGTCCACATTAATAAGTGATAGAGGTCTGTAGGAGGCACAGTGCTACGATGACCACCTCACACATTGTTGGAGGCATCTGTCCGTCCTCCGCCATCTGCCTTACAAGTCTCAATAATTTAGGGATAAGTAGTTCGGAAAACGTCTTGTAGAAGGAGGCCGGGAAGCCATCACTACCCGGTGCGCTGCCTGCTCTCATGGATGACAATGCCCAGACAATTTCCTCCCACTCAAACCGACGCGCTAGAAACTCACAGTGAGTATAAGTGAGCCAAGGCAATTGGATATGTGTTAAATATTCCATAATACGCTCTTCAGATATCAGCCTTCTAGATGCGTATAGGTTAGCATAATACTCTCGGAAACGGGCCGCAACCTGAAATACGTCTAGCTCGTCCCCAGTAATTGGAGACTGGAGAGCAGGCAGTTTCGCTTTTTGCCTGCGTTGTTTGGCCATCTTAGTCAGGACCGCACCTGGGCGCTCGCCTTCTCCATACGACCTAGCGATGGCATACTTCCCAAGGTGCTTCACCTCGGCGTCTGCCTCATCATGATACTCTCTAATCGTCTACGCTAGCTCCTGCAATAGATCCTCTCCTGGAGCACGCAAACGACATGCCTCTATATCTTTCAGCCTCCTCTCCAAGAGCGACAGACGGCCCAAATGGATTTGAGGACACCTGCGTGTTTGTAGATAATGACTCTGTGCATGTATGCTTTAGAGGACTCCCATACCGTGAGTCTACCGTACCCTCATTTCTGCTGAAAAAGTCGTTGATGTCAGTGGCCAGCTGTTCACGGAAAGCGTCGTCCAAAAGCGAATATGGAGGTAATTGCCATGTAAAGGGGGAGACTGGCGCGCCGGAGCACGAATGGTAATCAGCACCGGGGAGTGATCTGATTCTGTACGCGGCAACGTAATACACGCCTGCACTTTGGGTAGGAGATGCGCGGAAAGGAGCCAATAATCTATACGAGTATGGATGTCATATTGTGATGAGTAGTGTGTGTATCCCCCTTGCAATGGATTTTTGGCCCTCCATACGTCCTGTAATCCCAGACAAGTCATTTCTGCATCTAAGACGTGAGAGGAGGCAGAGGGTTGCCTGCTAGGCCCGTCTGAGTGGTCCAGGGCAGGGTGTCGCGTCAAGTTTAGATCACCACCCCACAGGATCTGTCCATCGCCCAAGTCTGTAATTTTACTGGCAAGCATCGTATAAAATCAGGGGTAATCACAATTGGGGCCATACGTGTTAATCACATGGAATGTCATACCCTTACCGGTGCATTTTGTGATCACATAACGTCCTTCGGAATCAGCGTCAACCGGAGTAAATGTCAAAGTGGACCTAGAGTTTACCCAAGTGAGCACCCCCCTGGCACTTGACGTAAAGCCAACAGCGTGAATGCGATTTTGCAGCCCTCTATAGTGTGGTATCGGACTGTCAGTACGTAAATGGGTTTCTTGTAATAACGCGATATCGATCGTGTGTCTCGAGAGGTATTGGAGCACCCGCCGAACCTTCCTATGGTCATTTAGTCCCCTAACATTCCAGGTCAATAGAGTAATGGAGTCAGTGTCTTGTGGTCGTTGTGTCATGGTAGGGGACGGGGGCACGGGGGAACTACCTCATCACCGTACCTGTGCTGAGCCATTACTGTTGCAATGCTGGAGTATGTTGGCCAGTGCCTCACCCTCTGTTGGAGAACAGCCCGCGTATCTGTCAGCGGCTCTGCCGATAACTGTCTTTATCACATTCAAAACAAACATGCCTTCAACCATTTGCATATATATAACTGTAAAAAAGAACCTTTGTAGTTGTGTCCAACCCACCACCCACGCATGCCTAACCTCAACCTGGCCGCGACCTGCATCCCCGCCCCGCACACACCCCCTTCCTCCAAACGACCCCCAACTGTCCCTGACCCCCTCCCCTCCTCCAGCTCCCGCTGTCATTCTGACTCTCCACACATACCCCCTCCCCCCTGTCCCCTCCAACAACCCAATCATCCAATACAAAACCCTCATCAAAAAACATAAACCACTTCTACATGAGGAAATGTGGTACACACACGGGGGCGCAGGTAGCTTGCTCATAGAGAAACTATATTAGTGACTATCCAATGTATCAGCCACCTCGCCCCGCTCCTCCGCCTCCAATTGGAGAAAATAGATTATTGCCAGTGCCTACTAGGAAAGGTGGCAAACAGTTATAATTGATGATTTGTAACATTAATAGCCGGCCCTAGCTGGCTTCTTCTCCACATCGTCCCCACCTCAAAACCCATCCTCTATGACACATCATATATTGGCTAACACAAAAACAGTACAGTAGTATAGACAAAGCATATTGTTATGCAACTATAGGAACACTGGCACCATATTGACACATACACCCAGAGTGGAAGATCAGGGTTCACTATAAAGAACGGCGTGGAACTGTCTCTCTTGGGAGAGCACTCCCTTCCTCATCTTCTCCGCATGTGTTATGGTTCCCCCTCCGAGCTAGGTGACCCAGCGTGGCATAACCCTGGTACGAACCTCTCTTCCAGCTAGATCGGCACATTCAACAGATTAATACAGTCCCTTTCCTCTGTGCATGCTGCCACGATCAGATACCTTACATTTTAGAGTAGTTCTGTCTCAGTCCTGCTCTTCCAAAGACCCTCCAGCGGCTTCCTCGAGTCCCCCATCATTACCCGCTCTGCGGGTGTCCCTGCGCCAGCCCTTCATAGCTTTCTGGAGCGCCTTTGGATCTGTGAAAATAGTGGATCTACCCTGCCTGTTGACCCTCAGTTTGGCAGGGTACAGCATCACGTAATAAACACCAAGGTCCCTTAGTTGTCACTTCATGGGAACGAACTGACGCCTCGCCTCCTGTACTCTGGCGGTAAAGTCAGGGTACAGGGATAACGTGATTTCCTCCCAGCGACTCATTGGGTTAACCCTTGTCTTTACAGCACTCCCTCATATGTGAGCGGTTGTTTTTCACGTGCCAGTCGCAGCGCAGTGTCACGATCCCTGTAGTTCAGCAATTTAGCCCCTAAGGGCCGAGGTGGGGCCCCAGTTTTCGGCCTTGAGCCAAGCGTGCGTTGTGCGTGCTCCACAACAAACATTCCTGAAAAAAACGTGTCACCAAGCAATTTTTTAAGCAGCGACTCCACAAATAGTTCCATATTTCCCGTTTGGGTGGTCTCTGGAAGGCCTGTGATGCGAATGGTACACCTACGCGACCTTGCCTCCAAATCCTCGGCTTTATCTTGCAGATGTTGGATCACTTTACCTAGTTGCTTGTGTTCTGAGTCCATAGTGGTCTGTGCCTCCTCAACCTCCCCCATCCGGTGCTCCGACATGTCAAGGCGCTCTGCGTGCTTGTCCAGCCGTTCTGCCATCCGATCCATTCGGTACGTGAGGGCGTCCATTTTTGTACCAAAAGAGGCGATTCCGCCCTGCAAATTGTTTTCCATGGCCATGAGTATGCTGCGAATGTCAGGCTTGGTTACTTCATCTACACATGACTGCCCAGCACCCTCAGCCGTGTCGCTGGACGGAGGGTCCATGGTCTTGGATTTTTGGGCGTTGTTGGTGTCAAATGACAACTTGGGTTGCGTGGGATCCGGGCGTCCCGTATCGGCTCCAAATCCCGGGCGTTGTTCCACACGGCACTCCTGGCCTTCTTCCCGTCCACCCCGTCCTAGATTAGTATAGTTAGCGCGCACTCGGCCAACTGCAACAATAATTCAGGACCAATACTGATGTAAGCCTCTTCAGTGGTACGCTAATGTGGTATGACCTAACCCGTGGGTTGGTCCCCTGGACCAATGTGTAGCGTAATACCGGCGAGACTTGAGGCAGCTGCAGAGCGTTTTTACCAAGTAGCGCTCATGGCAACTGTGTGCTCTCTGCCCAGAGTTCCAAGGGCCTGTTCCGCCTCAATTGCCAGTTTCGGCGCTCCTACTCCATATCACGGCTCTGTAAGTGCCCCCCAGGCTCAGGCAGCAATTGTCCCTCAGAGCACAGTGCTTGCCGCTGGCCGCAGCAAGTTCCAGTGTTGTGAGCAGCTTCCCCCACCGACCTCAGGAGTTCTGCAGTCCCAACCAAAGCCGGGGCCGCAATTAGAATGCCTCCCCGCCTCGCGCCTCCAGGCCGTGCCAGCACCGCAGGTTCTGTTCCCACGCCCGGCGCTCCTTACGGGAGGCTCCGATTTCCTTCCTCGTGGGATCGGAGTGACTGACTCGGGTCTTTGTGGGCTTCTACCAGGGTTCGATGCCGTGCTCCGCACGACAGGCCCGCGCCACAACGCAGAGCCCGGGAAGCGTATGCGCCAGCCCCAGCCAGGAGCGCGGCCCGGAGCTCAGCTACAATACAGCTCGCCGATCTTCAGGAAGGGGCCCAGGTCATTTGCCCTCGATGCTCTGCAGTGATTACAAGGTGTTTAGACTCTTTTTATGCACCGGCAAGACAGGATAATTAACAGGATCATTTTCTCCGCGGATGAGCCAACGGGTCAAGCGGCCATCTTTTCCGCTGGCTTGCGCCGCCCCCGCGGTCAGGAGACTTCACTCAGTCCCCTCCACTTGAGAATTGGCTGAGGCAGCCCCACAGGCATGCGGTGCAGCTGCCAACTTCAATTGTGGTGATAAAATTATGGTGGGTACCACATGGGAGACCTTCTCGGGTCCCCACCCTCAATTTACCTGGCTGCTCAGCTGCCGGCAAAAACTAGGCAATATAAGAGTAATAAAACATTGCAAAAACAGACAGGATTAAAAACTTTGCAGAACACAAAAATACAAAGGATGTAAGAAAACAGGAAACTAAAATCTTACCATCAGTATGGAACTAGGGCATAGATGCATCAAGGAAAAATCCGCTCGCAAAGGGGCAGATTCTCAGAATCTGTCTCTTTGCGACAAGTATTTTTGCATTTGGATGCATCATCCCAAATGCAAAAATTGCAAATTAAGAAATTGCAAAATTGCGATTACTTGCATTTAAGGAATCTCACATTGAGATTCCTTAAATGCAATGCATTAAAGTTTAAAAAATAGCGATTTCACTAATAGGGCTCGCAAAAGTTACCTAAGGGCATGTGTGTGCGCAACATATATGCACAGATCAGTTTCAGGGGGTGCAATAGGGTGTCCTTTGGACACCCCTGCACCCTTGAAATCGCATTCTCAATTTGAGATTCGCTAATTGCGATTCGCAAATTGAGAATGTCATCCCATTCATTCCTATGGGCCTCAAGGCCCATAGGAATGAATGGGGAGGTATTCCTTAATTGAGACTTGCAATTTGCGAGCCGCAATTATGGAATTTTAAGAAATTGCTATTTTTTTAGTGATTTCTTCATGCATTGCATTTTGCTATTCCTTAATAGCCAATCGTTATTTTTCGCTAGTAAGGAATATTAAAATGGGTTCCTCATGCATCTGGGGGATAATCTTTAACCCCTTCGATGCTGATGACAGAACGGTTCCGTCATCAGCATCGGCTGAGCTGTGCTGATGACGGAACCGTTCCGTCATGACTCCGCCCGCGCAAGGCGGAGTCAGCATGGGCGGGGAATTTGCGCCGCACGGATGCGGTTAAACTTGGCAGGTACGTTTTTACATCTTCCAGAGGGAACATCAACACTGCAGCTGACATCCACATCTGAGGAGACATGATCATCAGAAGAATGCTCTAAAGGAGACACACATAGACTTGAAGATGAATCTGAAAATTTCCCAGAATACCTCACGAGTCTAGACATGCTCCATATACAACCTGTGTCAACTTTCACTTAATTGCGACAATGGTAAAGGGACCAATGAAACAAGACTTCCCTTTTAAAATGTGTTTGGGATTTTTCACTATGCATGGGCGTAAAATCCGTTCCGCTCGCGGGGTAGTGAGTGGTGCATGGACTGAGTCTTTCTGTGGGGTCTCTTTAATGTAAACATCATGGAGAGCATGGATGGCATGGGATTGTGCTGATTTTTGTGTGTTTTTTTATTTTTTGGCTGCTGTTGGGGCCTATTGCCCAGGGGTAGTGAGTGGTGCATGGACTGAGTCTTTCTGTGGGGTCTCTTTAATGTAAACATCATGGAGGGCATGGATGGCATGGGATTGTGCTGATTTTTTTGTGTTTTTCGATTTTTTTGGGCTTCTGTTGGGGCCTTTTGCCCAGGGGTAGTGAGTGGTGCATGGACTGAGTCTTTCTGTGGGGTCTCTTTAATGTAAACATCATGGAGGGCATTGATGGCATGGGATTGTACTGATTTTTGTGTGTGTTTCGATTTTTTGGGGTGTTGATGGGGACTGGCCATGTGGGTGGGGGCCATTTTGAGTGCTGGTACAGGCAGGGCCTGGCCATGTGCTGGGGGGCAAGGGGCCATTTTGAAGGCATGCAGTGTTCTCAGGCCTGCACCCATTTTGCCTAGCTTTCATCCCTTATGCCCAGGGGTACTCAGTGGTGCATGGGCCTAGAATTTCTATGGAGTGTCTTGAATTTAAACATCATTGAGGGCATGTATGGCATGGGATTGTGGTGTTTTTTATGTGTTTTTCGATTTTTTGGCTGCTGTTGGGGCCTTTTGCCCAGGGGTATTGAGTGGTGCATGGACTGAGTCTTTCTGTGGGGTCTCTTTAATGTAAACATCATGGAGGGCATGGATGGCATGGGATTGTGCTGATTTTTGTGTGTTTTTTGATTTATTTTGGCTGCTGTTGGGGCCTTTTGCCCAGGGGTAGTGAGTGGTGGATGGACTGAGTCTTTCTGTGGGTTCTCTTTAATGTAAAAATCATGGAGGGCATGGATGGCATGGGATTGTACTGATTTTTGTGTGTGTTTCGATTTTTTGGGGTGTTGATGGGGACTGGCCATGTGGGTGGGGGCCATTTTGAGTGCTGGTACAGACAGGGCCTGGCCATGTGCTGGGAGGCAAGGGGCCATTTTGAAGGCATGTAGTGTTCTCAGGCCTGCACCCATTTTGCCTAGCTTTCATCCCTTATGCCTAGGGGTACTCAGTGGTGCATGGGCCTAGACTTTCTGTGGAGTGTCTTGAATTTAAACATCATTGAGGGCATGGATGGCATGGGATTGTGGTGATTTTTATGTATTTTTCGACTTTTGGGGGGTGTTATTGGGACTGGCCATGTGGGTGGGGGCCATTTGAGTGCTGGTACAGGCAGGCCCTGGCCATGTGCTGGGGGGCAAGGGGCCATTTTGAAGGCAGGCAGTGTTCTCAGGCCTGCACCCATTTTGCCTAGCTTTCATCCTTTATGCCCAGGGGTAGTGAGTGGTGCATAGGCCTAGTTTTTCTGTGGGGTGTCTTGCATTTAAATATCATTGAGGGCATGGATGGCATGGGATTTTGCTGATTTTTGTGTGTTTTTCTACTTTTTGGGGTGTATAACTGATGTTCCTCTGTCTTTCATTGCTTTTAGGTGCACAAGAGAACCACCAGTGCCAGGCAGAGGTCCTGCAGCGGTGTGTGCAGCATAACGTCACGCGACGTCACGTGTGGCCACGGACAAGACAACTCTGCAACTCGTGCAACTGCGGCCTGCTGTTCTGACATCTGAAGAAGATGGCCTCAAAAAAAGTTCCCCGTAGCTCCTCTAGCAAGAAAGTTGCCAGTAAAGAGCAGAAGAAGCTAGTGGCGCCACTTACCAAGGAGACTGGTGTGCCGCCCGCCACATTTTTTGGGAATAAAAAAAAAAGTACGCCTGCAGCAGCAGCGGGATCTGCTCGGGACCAAGCTGGGAGCAGCACCCCCACTCCATTGGGATCAGTGCCACCACCACCACGCCAACTAAAGTCCAAGCCCTTGAGTGCTGCAGAGACAGTTAGTCTAGTTGTTCAATCACCATCGACCAGTGATGTTGGCTCATTGCAAGAAAGTAGCAGCAATGTCCCTCAATCAACACAGGTTGTTGTAACTCATCTGACAAGTGTTCAACAACCACAGCCGCAACAACAACCACATGTGCAAGTACAAGCCCAAGTACATGTGAAGGAGAGGCAGCGCAAGGAGATGCGCAAGCAGAGGTGCATGGAGGGGCACAAGTGCCCACAATAGTTGTTCCTCCCGAAGTAGGGGCACATCAGGAAATAGACATTCAAGCTGAGGTATCATTTGAGGAACCCACTCCTCCTGATCATTCATTGTCTTCCACATCCCTAGCAAGGAAAAGATCAAGGATGGTGTCTACATCTTCTTCAAGCCCCCTTCCTTCTGATGATATGGATCCAACTTGGGAACCACCACTGCCGTCTGAGAGTGAGGCACACCATGATCTGACAAAGGTAGCTAAGCGTAAAAGGAAGGTCCCCAAAAGTCTCATAGTTATGGGGTGTGATGATGACACTGAAGAAGTGGCATATACTACTCCTGCTGATGAAGACTCTCACGACGACGACGCAGTCATCATACATGCCACTCCAGCCTCAGCGGGCAGGCAGCAAACAGACATTTTTACCCTAGCCCGAAAAGCTGCTGAGCGTGATGTTGTCGACGAGGAGGCAATGGGACCACCATCATTGGAGTTAACTAGTACACCACCACCTACCGCTTCCATATTTTTTTCTCGCCAGAAGGGACCTCCATCCACCTCGACCTCCATTTCCTCAATTAGTGGTGCTGCAAGTGCACAATGTAGTAAAGTTCGGCAACACACATCCTCCACTTCATCTGGCATTAGCAGCATGACCAGTATCGCCTCCTCCGCCCCCCACAGACATTTGAAGTCCGCAGTTTGGGACTTCTTTAGTGTTTGCACAACAAGGGAAAACTTAGCCATTTATAGCATTTGTAAGCTTGCAGTTATTCATGGTAAGCTTGGTACCAACTATGGTACCGGAGGCCAGAGAGGTAATCCTGAGAGACAGCACACTGTCCAATGGCATGCACACCTAAAGGAGATCAAGGAAGCCCGAATTGCAAGTCAACAAACTCTATCCGATGATGTTTCATCTGATGATTACGAGGAGGAAGAAGCATCAAACACTTCACTTACACCTAGTACCCCTGTCAGCAGCACACCCCCTGTGAGCCACACTAAGAGTGTGGGAGAGAGTGAGACACCAATGCGAAAAAGTTCATCATCACCAAGCGTAACTGGGTCGAATTAGTCATCATCATCATCATCCCGTAAAATCATGGTCCAGCCCACCATTAGAAGCATGTTGTTTTCAGATGCGCCATTTGAACGCAACCACCCAATGACGCGTCTGATAACACTAAGCTGGCTAAAATGCTAGCTCTGGACCTTCTCCCTTTTTCTTTTGTGGAAGGGGTTGGTTTTCTTGAATTAGTGGCAATGCTCCGCCCTAAATGGAAGGTTCCTAGCCGGTTCTATTTTGCCAGAGTTGCGGTTCCAGCACTACATGAAGATGTGCTGGAGGTGATTGGGGCAGCTTTGCAGAAGAGTGCTGTTCACACTATACATCTGACAACAGACATGTGGAGCAGTGGCGCAGGCACTGATTACATGTGCATCACTGCACACTGGGTCTCTTTTTCAGGAGTTACAGCAAAGCTAAGGGCAGGTGTTGACTGGGACAACGTTTTTAAAGCTGCTCGGAAACATGCAACACTAGCCATGTTTGGCATGGAGACAAGTCATACACGGGAAAACATTTTGCAGGAGTTTAACACAAAGGTCTTTCAATGGCTGTCCCCAAAAAAACGCAAGATTAGTTATGTTTCCACGGATAATGGCGCCAATGTAGGCCATGGATATGGGTAACTATTTCAGAGTGCTGTGTTTGGCACATTGTATAAACCTGGTTGTTAAAAAATTCTTGAGTGAAGAAAGTCCAGTGTGCGAGTTACTGACCACCTGCCGAAGAATGTGCACACATTTCAGCCATTCTTTTAAGGCCCGGAAGCATCTGAGGGGCCTGCTACATGAACATCGACTGCCAAGGAAAGCACTCATCCAGGAGGTGGCAACACGTTGGAAGTCAACCTTCTACATGCTTGAGCGTCTGTATGAGCAGTGTACGGTAGTCGATCAGTATTTCTATACACAGGGTACAGCTATGAAGGACCTGAGGATACATGCGGAGCAATGGAAGCTAGTTAAAAGCCTGACAGACATGCTTCGTCCTTTTGAGGTCTTCACACGTGCAGTCAGCAGGGAGGACTGTAATTTGGGAAAAGCTATCCCATTGTTGCGCATGCTAGAGCACCAACTGAAGGCGGTGTCTTCTACGTTTCAAAAAGATGAAGAAAAGCAAGAAGCTTTTGATTTGGCAGAGAAATTATTACAGTGCCTACTTTGCGATGAACGTCTTCAAAAGATCCACACAGAACAGCATTACATTTGTGCTACTATGCTGGATCCACGCTACAAAAAGGCACTGGCAGGCAGAGCATTCTTTCCTTTTGGTGACGCAGAAGTTTCAAAGTACAAACGTTGGCTTGCTCTGTCAGCCATGAGGTTTGAAAGAGAACAGCAGGAAATTGAAGGAAAAGGCAGTAGATCAGCATCAGCAGGCCATCCGGAGTCAAAAGAATCCCCTTCTGCACTTGTGGCTGTGGCAGAAGTGAGTGATTTTCCCTCTCAGCCATTAAAGACACCAGCAACCGGATCATCTGCACCAGACACAACAGTAACATTGTGTGAAGAAGAGGATTGGCTAACTCAGCTTGGGTTTGCTTCTCAAAAGGTCCCAGCAAAAAGTAAGCAAAGTGGAGGAACCGTGGAGAACCTTCAGTCGATGGTGCAGGACTATCTGAATGACTCAACAGAGGTCTAGGTTCATGATGACCCATTGGCGTATTGGCATGGGAAAAAAGAATTGTGGCCAGGGATCTCCAAACTGGCTATAAACTACTTGTCTTGCCCACTCGCAAGCGTGTCTTCTGAACTTGTTTTCAGTTTTGCTGGTGGCATTGTAACTTGCAAAAGGACCCGCCTCTCGCCCAGAAATGTGGAGAGGTTAACAATGATCAAGATGAATCAGCACCTCATACCACCAGATTACAAAGTACGAGAATACACGCCGGAAGAAGACGAGGAGGACACCAACTTAGATGAGGGAATTTCTTCTCTGTTAGGTGACCTACTCCCGCCTGAATTTGAGTATGAGGACGAACTCTTCTTCCCTGACACCGAGCCCTGAAAATGAGCCAATGAATCAATAACTTTCTTTTTCATCCTTATTCACTTTTATTCCTGGGTGTCTGTCTTTCTTTGTTTTGCAAAGTCAATATAAATAAAAACTTTAATCACCTAATCACAAAAACAAGCCCATCAGCAGAACTGTCTTCACTTATTTGCTTATTGATTTGAAGGTGCCGCAGTCTGCATTCCTCAGGTTCACAAGTTTACAAGAACATGCTCCTCTATCCTCCTCCTCCAGACTCCTATATCCCTCAAAGCAGATGGCTGGATTACGCCCAATGAAGAAAGACTCAGCACTTGTGGGGGTGTTCTACTTCTTTGCGGTTGAGTTGACGGCTCTGGGGCCATTGCTGGGAAGGTCTAATACCGGATAAAAGTGGTTTGGAGAAAATCAGAGTTGAAAAGGTTTTTGCATTTCTGCTCACTATCATGTTTTTGGGGGCCTTTTTGGGTGGTTTCCTGGTGTTTGGGGGTGGGTTTTGGCATCTGGGAGCACTGCTGGCACAGTCTAATTGCATTTGTTTTCTAGGACATCCATGGTGGAAAAGTGGAGTTATGACCTAGCTGCACAGCGCGTTTGGACAGAAGGCCGAAAAATATTGTAAGTATGAGATTTTCCATTTTTGCATTTTGCCTGTTTGGGGGTGTTGTGCTTTTTTGCGGGTGGGTTGGAGGGTCTTGGGGCATTGCTGGAAAGGTCTAATACCGGATAAAAGTGCTTTGGCGAAAATCAGACTTGAAAAAGTTTTTGCCTTTTTGCTCACTATCATGTTTTCGGGGGCCTGTTTGGGGGGCTTCCTGGTGTTTGTGGGTGGGTTTCGGGGTCTGGGAGCACTGCTTGGTATGGATACTTTTGATTGCAAGTGGTTTGAAGAAAATCCATGGTGGCAAAGGGGAGTTAGGGCCTAGCTGCAGAGCGTGCGCGGAGTGATTTTGGAAATTGGCCTGAAAAATTACTGTCCTCATTTTTGTACTTTTGCTTTTTGGCTGTTTGGGGGTCTTCTACTAGTTTCCGCCTGGGTTGACGCCTCTGGGGCCATTGCTGGGAAGGTCTAACACCGGATAAAAGTGCTTTAGCGAAAATCAGACTTGAAAAAGTCTTTGCCTTTTTGCTCACTATCATGTTTTCGGGGGCCTGTTTGGGGGGCTTCCTGGTATTTGTGGGTGGGTTTCGGGGTCTGGGAGCACTGCTGGGTATGGATACTTTTGATTGCAAGTGGTTTGAAGAAAATCCATGGTGGCAAAGGGGAGTTAGGGCCTAGCTGCAGAGCGCGCGCGGAGTGATTTTGGAAATTGGCCTGAAAATTACTAAGTCCCCATTTACATACTTTTGCTTTTTGGCTGTTTGGGGGTCTTCTACTAGTTTCCGCCTGGGTTGACGGCTCTGGGGCCATTGCTGGGATGGTCTAATACCGGATAAAAGTGGTTTGGACAAAATAAATGAGGAAAAGTTTTTGCATTTTCTGACATTTTGCTCAATTTAGCGTTTTCGGGGGCCTGTTTGGGGGGCTTCCTGGTGTTTGTGGGTGGGTTTCGGGGTCTGGGAGCACTGCTGGGTATGGATACTTTTGATTGCAAGAGGTTTGAAGCACATCCATGGTGGCAAAGTGGAGTTAGGGCCTAGCTGCAGAGCGCGCACAAGTGATTCTGGAAATTTGCCTGAAAATTTCGAAGTGCCCATTTTTGAAGTTTTGCTTTTTGGCTGTTTAGGGGTCTTCTACTACTTTCCGCTGGGTTGACGGCTCTGGGGCCATTGCTGGGAAGGTCTAATACCGGATAAAAGTGGTTTGGACAAAATCCATGAGGAAAAAGTTTTTGCATTTTCCGACATTTCGCTCAATTTAGCATTTTGGGGGGCCAGTTTGGGGGGCTTCCTGGTGTTTGTGGGTGGGATTCGGGGTCTGGGAGCACTGCTGGCACAGTCTAATTTTGATTGCATTTGTTTTTCAGGAAATCCATGGTGGAAAAGGGGAGTTAGGAGCCTAGCTGCACAGCGCGTTTGGACAGAATTGAAAGAAGGGCGAAAAATATTGTAAGTAGGAGATTTTCCATTTTTGCTTTTTGCCTGTATGGGGTGTTGTGCTTTTTTGCGTGTGGGTTGGGGGGTCTTGGGGCATTGCTGGGAAGGTCTAATACCGGATAAAAGTGGTTTGGAGAAAATCCATGCTGAAAAGCCTTTTGGCACTTTTTGTAACTTAGGGTTCGTTATGGTTAGCACTAGCAGCAGTTTTCCATGTGTTTGGGGGTGTTCTAGATCTTTGCAACTGGGTTCTGGGGTCTTAGAGCACTCGTGGGAATGTGTAATTTTGGTTGCAAGTGATTTGAAGAAAATCCATGGTGGGAAAGGGGGGATTTGGCCTAGTTGAAGAAAGCGTTTGCCACTATTCTTAACTTAGGGCTCGTTAGGGTTAGAAGTATTGTATTGCATGTGTTTGGGCGGGGGGCTGTTTGTGGGGTGGTTTGCGAGTCTTGGAGCGATGCTGGGTATGGATACTTTTGCTTGCTTACAAGTGGTTTGAATACAATCCACTGTGGATAAGGGGGGATTTGGGCTACTTTACTTTCAAAGTACGTTTTGTCACCATTTTTCTACTAGGCCTCGTTTTTTGAGATCTGATTGGGGGTCTTCTACATTTTTGCGACTGGGTTTAGTAAGGGTCTGGGAGCTCTGCAGGGAAGGTCTAATTTTGTTCTAAAACACAGTTTACAGTACATCTAGCTTGAGGGGAAAGATCCGCTAAATTGATTCGCCTATACTTATTCATCCTTCAAAAGGACACTCAGACAGAGTACGCACTTTTAAAAATATTGTACTGCCTATTAGGAAACTCAAAGTGTAACTTTTTGCACTACACAGCGTACATGCCTTATATTTATTTGTCAGTGGTGTTATAATATCACTTCCTGTTTTTCCATCAATAATTACAGGCCGGGTTTCAGTCTGTGCAATGGGAAAAAAAGGATGAAGTCAGGCTTCACATTAGCGAGCCGCAATTCATCATCCGCCAGGCAGGCAGTGGACAGGGTGTCTTCTGGTCACCAACATTGATGGACGGAGCGTCAGCTGGAATGGAGGAGTCCCGCTAATAAGAGGAATGGTTTGATGCATGCAACTTACCAAATTCAACAGGACAACTACAACAACATACAGATACAGTATCCGTTGTTTTCTAATTATCTTTTAATTAATATTATTGCTGTGAACTTCTATGAGTGTGACTCTGCATTTCTTTGATCTCTGCTTCTAAATTCATCCCTACAGCCATTCTATAGGTTTTACTTGTGCTATTTTTAAAACCTAATTTAATGTAAGAAGTGTTTCTCTGAGTGCAGAGATAGGCAAGTGAAAACCCATAATTAGTACTGCAGCCCTGTACTGTCTTATTTTTTCATTCACGGTTGTCGAAAGTACTACTTACTTTTCAGTAACCATGCATGCAGTAGTGCATGCACTTCCTTTATGTCACTTAAAAGATTTATAGTTAGCTTTGTACCCAAAGATTTCTTTATCTTCAATTATTGTTTGTCCATGCTGTGCTTTTTTTTTCTTCTCTCAACAAAACTTTCCCAAAATCCCCCATTCCCATCCATTTTCCAAACCCTAACCCTCTTACCCCGGGTTGTGTGGTTTTGACTAAATGACAGCAATATTTCTACACACTTGCTGGGGAGGATAAGGCCATAGCAACAGGCTGGTGAAGGAATCCGAGGATATATTCTATTCTTACTCAGCTTACAACTCAGTCACTATTGGCAAATGAAAGCAGATTTTCATGTGCGCCATCAACTTGATTGGTCATCAAGAACATCTTCCTCTAGACGTGGTAAATTATTACGCTGCTGTGTCCTTCACCTTCGGTACTATTTCTTGTAGTAGTAGCCAATGTCAAAGAAATTCAACGCAAGTACTAGTTATACTTTCAATACTTTACCATTTGTTAGGCTACATTGTGGCACTATTCTAGTGTACTGTCACCTGCTATATTCTCTATTGTACCGTTCTAATGCTTCGGTAAGGACAAACAAGTTTTCATTTTCTTTTTTTTCAGATGCTGCAACTGCCACTGTGTAACACCACTAGTACCACCGCAATGATGACATTTCATCCGCCCAGGATTGCCAACCTTAATCGCCATTTGCCGTGCAGCCAGCCCTGTGCCTAGCCCTATTTCCAAACACAAATTACAGGTAACATAAGTGTTTGGGGGGAGGAAGTATAATGGAGTATTAGGAGAGACGAGAGACTGACGCTAGTACTAGTAAAGTCCTAGGACTATTGAATTCACTTACTCTGTGAGAGGCACTTAGTTTTGAAAACATTTGGGCAATTAAATACACAACTTGAATCAAGATGCCACTTAAGTTTCAGGAAAACAAACTTACTGTTAAACCCCCACCCACCAGCCTCAAAAGCAGTAAAAAAAACACGTATGCTAAGATAAAGTTTAAAGTATATTTATATCCCTAACAAAAATAATCTCCCGCAAGACCCAACCCACGCCCACTCCCTAACCCCAATGAATGTCCGTGAAAAGTCCAAAAAACCCAACTCCCAATTCCCACCCCCCAGAAGTCTTTAAAAAAGGGGCAAGGGACAGTCTCCTCCTACTGCTGGCTGCTGCTGTTGACTTTCCGGGCCAGGTCGGCATGCTCCTTGCAGAGGGTCTCGAGCAGGGTTTTGGTGTTGAGGAGCTCCTGTTCGAGGTAGGACACCCTCAGGGAAAGGCGGTGCATCCTTTTTTTGCAACTGCTGTGGGGGGCAGCTGATTTCTTTGCTAATCGGCGGTCACGGGTGGCTGCGGTACCCCGGCTCCGTACCGCTGGAGACCTGCTGCGCTAACTGGCTGACCCAGGGAGCGCGGAGGAGGATGCAGGTGTCGCCGTAGATGTTGTAGACGTACTCTGCGTGTCCTCCTCCTCCGATATTCTGCGACAGTGGCCTCCAGCCTCCGTTGCCGGGCCAGTCTAGCCAGCTCCTTCTGTGTTGGTTTGGAAGGAGCATCTATATGAAGAAAGATAAAGACTTTCAGGCACATGCATCAATATAGCTTTTTGCAATTCCTTAATTGCGAAAAATAAGGAATCGCAATTAAGGAATCGCAAAATGCAATGCATCAAGAAATTGCTAACAAAAATTGTGATTTCTTAATTTTCCTTAATTGCGACTCGCAAATTGCGAGTCGCAATTAAGGAATACCTCCCCATTCATTCCTATGGGCCTCGAGGCCCATAGGAATGAATGGGAAAACATTGTCAATTTGCGATTAGGGCATGTGTGTGCACAACATGAAACTCTGAAAAATGCACAAAAGTGCATTTTTCAAAGTTTTCGCAAATTACCATGAGGTTCAACCTCATGGTAATTTGCTCCCCCTAATTGCGAAATCGCAATTTTTTTAAGTTTCATGCATTGCATTAAAGGAATCGCAAAATGCGATTCCTTAAATGCAATCGCAATTTGAGAATTCGCAAATATTTGCGAATTCTCAAATTGCGAGGGCCTTCACCCTTCATGCATTCCAAACGCAGATTTTGCGATCGCAAACAGCCAATTTTTGTGATTCGCACCGTTTGCGATCGCAAAATCCTTTGATGCATGTGCCTGATAGTCTGTAACCAATGCTCTTTAAGATTAACACAAAATGATTCAGCAGAAAGTTGTGTCACAGTAGAACTAGCAACTTGCAAGCGCAGTACATAACTATTGCGGCCAGTATCTATCTAACCTCCCACTTCTTAATCCTTGCTCTAACATTAGTGGGAGTTTACGGAATCAATTTTACGAGCACTATGGACTCACTCCATTAGAGTCGACTATGACAGTACACCAGTCTTCTTCTTCTTCTTCTCTCTTGTTTAGCAAAATTGGAACGTTAACTTCTGCAAGCCGGCATAATGCCAGCGCAGTCAACTTGCACCCGAGAAAAACAGACGCAATGATGAGTGAGACAGACTTGCGTTACTGTACCAGTTCAGTACATGCATGTGGTGATGCTCTTACTTTTCTATTACGGGTGGCACTGAGAAAACTTGTTACAAGGGCTACTGCTTAATTAATTTAACTTTCACCCTACAGTGCCAATGAATACTAGAAAAGGAAAATGAAGAAGATAAATAATCTGATTATCTATCACTGCACATGGTATGTATTTGCTTACATATGGGATGACTTTAGGTGCTTTGCTTTTTATTGAGTTAACAGTGATACATCCACACATGAATGACCGAGTTCTACTAAACTTATTAACAGAGGTAGTGAGTGGCCATCGTAATAGCCGGATATATGCTGTGCTTACAATACAAACTACTGCTACTATTCATGGTAGTATTCAGACAAAATTACAACTTCTTTTTCTTGCCTTTCCTACACTGGGATGGACGTGCAGGTGTGGTGTTACATGCTCTTCAAAGTAACACTTAGTTCATCCAGTAACCGTCTGCCATCTCTAGATACACATATGCTATCTAAGAGTCAGATAGTACCATGATCCAGGCATCCATCCATTCAAACTATATGTCAATCATTCTTCTTCATGTCTCTCATCTGGACAAACCTTACGTTTTCTCACGGGGATCACACTATGCAGTCTGCAATCTCAATAAGTAAGGAATATATGAGCTTACCACTGCCCGCCACTACCGTGGCAACCTGCACAGCAGTTTAGTCCGGTACTTGCACCGCCTCCTCCCCAGAGCATTCCTCCTCCACCTCCGCGCTGGGCCCAGCTCCAGATGTTCCACCTACAAAGTACATTTAAGAATGTTAGATTTCATAGACATACACCACTCACTAGTATTTTGTCTAGGAATGAAGAAATGTGAATACAGAAACCAATCTAATAATTTGTTATTGTCTACTCTAAAGTAAAAATGTCCCTTTTTCCAGGGAAGGGTGCACTTTTTGGCACAACTGATGAATGCTTGCTTTTTAACACGCACCATTTTTCTCATAACAGACAGAAGCTTCACTTCTAAGAACAAATCATCATAACTAGGACAAACGGACCAATGATTCCGAGCCAAAAAGATAAAAATGAAAGTTCAAACCAGGTGAGGGCTCGGCTCGCCCACAATAAATGTGTGAAACAAATAAATCACTATAAGCACTTTTCCATTTTTAATCAACAGTTTATGTTTTATGACAAGCTTGATTTTAATAAATATTTTTACTTTTAACAAAGCTTTAAAACTTAAATAGACTCTGTGGTTTTTGGTCATGAGTGAATGAGCAAAAGGTTTTGAAATTTGCAAGCATGAGTCCGTGCCTCTGACACTTCTGGACTCTGACTCCGTACTCTTGTCCTGCGTTGGATAATCATCATTGGGGATCAATCATCGATGAATTCGGGAGCTAAATGACTTTGCCACACTATCTAGTCAGTAAGGAGATTGGGGGTTCTTCAAAGTCTGATATCACTGAGGTATGTGGAAAGTCTACCTGTGCCTATTATAATTGATAAACAATGCACTATTTAGTGTCCATAGTTCTGTTTGTGCAGATTTGTTCCTACAACAGTAGTAGTATGGATTGTACTCCTATCCAAACCAAAAGTAAAGTAGTATCTTATTCTTTCTTGGTGGTCATTCACCTTTTTATTGTTGGTAATTGTCAAAGCATAAACATTTAGAAGACTTGAAAAGAGATTATGGACAATCCCAGAGGACTGCACTCAGTGCATAGAGCTATTGCTGACTAGAATGGGAGTTTTGTTTTACACCTTTTGCCAAATGTGCAATCTTAGTTAGCTACACAGACAGACTAATAAGAATAATCTAGTAATACCACAGGGAGTCATAGTCGAGGCAGGATAAGAATTTAGATACAGTCTACAAGAAGATCAAAGACAATTTAGAAAAAATCGAATGAGGAACGCTCGGAAA
Source organism: Lissotriton vulgaris (assembly GCF_964263255.1). NCBI lineage: Eukaryota > Metazoa > Chordata > Amphibia > Caudata > Salamandridae > Lissotriton > Lissotriton vulgaris. The sequence goes on along the minus strand of NC_141685.1, from coordinate 560,879,590 downwards.
AAATAGGTACTTTATATTAAAATTAAAAGTTACGGGGCCAGCAAAGGAGCCCTCGCTTGACCGATCCTGGCCTTGTTCAGCAGCAGCAGCAGCCTCCTCCAATGTCCTCTTGCCCCTGGGGGGAGCTGATGTACAACATGAAAGAAAGAAAGAGCAGAAAACATGGATGACATTTGTCAACCAAATCAAACATTTCAAAAGAACAATAACAAAATATTTTGGCGAAATAGCAAATAGACAACTATTCCACAGGATATATTGACCTATCTCATGTGGTCTACTACGATATTAGTATTGCTTGATTTGCAGACTGTCGACTTGGAAAGTTATGTAACTCACTAAACAAACTACTACGGTTTGCCTAGGACTGGCAGGCAGCAGTCGGCAGCACGCGAAGTGACAGACAAAGTCCATCTTGATTGCAGATCAGCGACAACACTAAAACGTTTCCTACTACATTAACCAGTCATTAAAATACTCAAACTATCAATCCACCACCACTATTTCTTCCTATTGCCAGGTGTAAAAAGGAAGGACTGGACTTGAGTCTGTAGGGGCAGATTTAGAAGCCCCTTGCTCCATTGTTGTGTGACTTTTGTGACGCAGCGTCAGAACAAAAGAGGCGCCATGGTGTTGCGTATATTAACAACGTGACGCATATGGGAGATGCATCACGTTGTAAAGCCCTGCGCCATCAGGGAGCATTCTGGCACAAGGGAGGGCGTTCCTGCGCAGGAACGCATCCTAAAAGTGGCTGAGGGAAATCTACAAGATTTCAACCAGCCACTTTTAGGACAATGATGCGTGACTCAAACCCTGCGCCTGCTTGAAGCAGACGTACGGCTTGACGCAGCATTGGGGAGATAGGGCACCCCAGAGCATTGCTGGAGCTGCGCCATCGTTGCGACGCAACTCCAGCAATGTGCCGCCTTTACGGCACAGAAGCGTAACGCTTCGGTGACGTTTGGGGCCCATGGTGCGCCGCATTGTAAATACGGTGCACCATGGGTGGTGGTGGCGTGGCGCACAATTACTGGCGCATCCCTGCTACTTTGCAGGGATGCGCGGTAATTAAAAATCTGACCCTTAGTGTCTAGCATTACGCAGTTCTTTAAACTACACTCATACATAATTTCTCAGGCCAATGAAATGAACACAAAATCGAAAACAAATAAGCATAGTAGCAACGCTATTAAGAAGGAGAGCAGTGTACCTGAAATGCACAGAAGATTTTGAAATATAATTTACCTACAATGTAATCAGCAGCATTATTGCTCTTGGTAAAAAACAAAAATTTGCAATATAATAACACACAGAGCAGGAGAAAACGGAGTAGTGAAGAAATAGCTACTACTACTCACCAAGCCCGGGGATCTCGAGGCCAGGAGATCGGTCCAACGGTGGGTGGCCTGGTTGTAGGTGCGCCGGACCCGAGAGTGTTGGTACATGGCCTGGCACACCTTCTGCCAACGCATCCGGTGCTCCCGTATCCCGTACCCGCTAGCGATCTTGCCTTCTGCCATGATGGTCCTGGGGAGGCGGCGCTGAACATAAAAAACTATTGCGGCCACCTCCTCCGCTCTAAAGATCTCCCGGGCTGTGACCTGCTCCCCCCTCAAACGCCCGCACGGGAGCCGGGCACGGGGTGCGGGACCCTTCCCCTTCTCAGGATGCTTCCCGGCTCCCTTTACCATGGTCTGGGCAGAAAGGAAGGTAAATAAGAAATAAGAAATAGAATATAGAAGAAGAAAAGAAAAGAGTTTAAAAAAGTAGTTTAAAATTAACCAAAAGTAGCAGAAAACACAAAAATATAGAGCTAGAAAAATAGAGGGCTAGATAATAAGTAAAATAAATAAAAAAAAAACTTCAAACACGCAAAGGATGGCAGAGATTCAGAGAGGATACAGAAAGCATGCCCAGAACCATAGCAATGAATGAGAAACAAGATGGCCGCGCCTGTTCACGACCGCGTGGGTAAGTTTGCGCGAGATTTCCCTCGCAATCACACGCGAACTTGTATTAGCGAGCCGCACACTTTGCGAGATTACACATCGCGCCTGGAAACGGAAATACATCATGCAAACAAGATGGCCACACCCGTGAACAACCGTGAGGGTAACTTCGAGCCATTGCGCTACAAGCGGCTCGCTAAAACGCACAAAACCTTGCGAACTAACACGCCGCAAAAAAACAAATCGCATATTCGCACAAATTCGCAGCTTCCAAATTCGATCTCGCGCAAATTTGCGCCCCGCGAATCCCGCGAAATTGCAGTAAAAATAGTTTTGCAAAACTGAAAGCACTCAGCAGGTGCAAAAGTTCAAACTCAAACTCATCATTAGTAACCATTCCCTGTAGTGCTTCCTGAGGGGCCCCTCCAGAGTTCAGTTGCCTACTTGCAACTATTCTATGACCCTGCTCTGACCCTCACAGCAGGCTCATAGAATAGCTACAAGTAGGCCACAAAGGTCCTGTAAAAAAAATTGCACTGCAACAGAAAGCAAATTACAGATAAGGAAGCAGGTGCCAGACTGGAAGTTTAATTTCAGTGACACATTAATCAACCCCAAATTAATTCATGTCAGTTGAAGCAGGGCAGGTGTGCTTGCTTTCCCCCCCCATAATCTACAGTGATGAACCAGAGGGTGGCAGTGATGTACCAGAGGGTGGCATGGGTGAACCAGAGGGTGGCAGTGGTGAAACAGAGGGTGCTGTGAACCTGTGATGATGAAACAGATGTAGAAACAACATAGTCGCGACCGTTGCGAGCCGACAAGTAAGTTCACAATTGCGAACTGGTACAAAACCCTTGCGAACTGGCAGAAACCCTTGCGAACACAAAAAAAAGAAAAAATCCGCAAATTCGCGAGAGTTCGCGGATTTTGCGGATTGCGAATTCTTGAATACGCAAATTCGCGAACCGCGAATTCGCAAAATTCGCCCATGTTTATTTTTCACCATGACTTTGTCACCAAGATTCCAAATCTTACAAGATCATAACAATATGTCAGGGGATTCAGAAGGCCTAGGAGAGCGTAGGCTGGGAACATTGGTATTTGTGTGTCTAGGTGTTTGTCCACTTCTTCAAGAACTTGTGTCCAATAGGTTTGAAGATGTTCACAGTTCCAGAGAATGTGGACCAGGTGGCCAATTTTCCCACATCCCGCCAAAAATCTGCGATCTGTCGAGGGTCTGACGAATGGATGCATGCAGAGGTGTAGTACCAATATGTAGCTATTTTCATCATAGTCTCAGTCAGTCCCCTATGATAAGCTGAGAGGCGGGCTCTGTGATATATCCCCTCCCACTCTTTGTGACTAAGGGGCCTCCCAATGTCCCACTCGCAGCCTGCCGACTGGCGCTATACGTGTGTTTGCTTTGGGCTAGCAGCATTTTATACAGGCCAGAGATGAGTTTATCATCTGTTGTGCGCGTGAGAAGCCATTTTTCATAGGTTGAGAGAGGGCGTACGGCTTGACACTTGGATGCAGGGCCCAGTGGCAAATCTGCAAATACCACAGTCTCTCTGTCTCAAGGACCCCATATTCCTTTTGTATCTGGTGAAATGAGATGATCCCGTCCAGGTCAAACAGGTGACCCAGAGATTTGCACTCCGTCGGGCGCCAGTGTGAGTCAATCGCCTTGCCCATGCCCGGTTGAAAGTCTGGGTTGTCGAATATTGGGGTAGCCGGAGAGGGAAATGTAGTCAAGTTATGTTAAGGGTTAGTTTGATCCCAGGATTCCATAGCCACTCTTGTGACATATGATGCATAAAGATTAAGAGGTCTGTGTGCCTTTCTAAGTAAAGGGACCTTCTGAAGGGATGTGGCGGCCACCTCCCGATCCTGGAAGAGGCTGTGCTTTTCGGATTCCAGTTGATTCCATTCAACAAGGCAGTGCATTTGTGTTGCCTGGAAATACAGCTGAAGATCGGGGAAACCTATGGCGCCGTCCTCTGTTGAGAGGACTGCTATCGCGTTTTTTAGCCGGGGTTTGTGACCTTGCCAAATGAATTGCACCAGCTCTGATTGGGTCTGCTAGATCCATCCAGCTGCAGGACCAAGTGGCAAGGTTTGGAAAATATGCAATATCTGGGGCAGGATGGTCATTTTAGTGGCCTCAACTCGGAGTGAATTTGGGCACGTAACTGGGCATAGTTGATGACGGCTGTAGCTGGGATTGTTGGAGCCAAGTGAATCCCTTGGTAGGAGATTGAGTACTCCGACCATTGTATAAGATGTTGCTCCTGGAGACACATGCGGGTAGCAGGTGACAGGGAGAGGTCCAGCGTGACCGATTTGTCTAAGTTAACTTTAAACCCTGTAGCTTGTGCGAAGCAGTCTAGCTCCTGGAAGCAGGCCCTCAGAGCGGGAACAGGATTTGAGAGGGACATCAGAACATCATGTGCGTAGAGGCTAATAGTATGAACATCGCTCCAAAATGTAATCTCTGTTATCAGGGGGTTTGGCCGAATTTGCTGGGCCAAGGGCGCCATATAAAATTCAAAAGAAGGGGTGAAAGGGGACACCCCTGCCTTGTACCCCTTCCTATAGGTAAGCTAGCTGATGTGTGACCATTTACTTGAATTGAAGCTTTGAGGAAGCGGTAACAATTTAAAATGCACATTCTCAGTTTATCCCCTAGTACTATTTGCATGAGCACTTGCTCTAGATAAGCCCAGTGCACCCTATCAAAGGCCTTCTCGGCATCGATAACAAGCAACATATATTCTCCCTGTCTTCGGAAGGTCTTCTCTATGAGGTATTGTCGCTCATTTGATGTGGTGGGATAAAGCCCACTTGGTCTGGGTCTATCAGTCCCAGTATGTATGGCGCCAGGCGAGCCGCCAGTATCCCGGTATATAGTTTAATGTCCACGTTAAGGAGAGATATGAGGCGATATGCTCCGCAAACGGTCTTGTCACGTCCAGGTTTCTGTATGACCACTATGGAGGCTTCGAGCATATCTCGAGGAATCGTCCAGTGTTGGGCAAAGGAATTGAACAGTGCAGTTAGGAGTGGGGCCACTTGGGTGCACAATGTTTTATAGAAAGTGGCTCAGTAGCCGTCTGGTCCTGGGGATTTCCCTAATTTCAGGCGTGAGATAGCCGCAATGACCTCTTCCAGTCTAATGTCCCATTCAAGGTGGTCTGCTTGCGCTTTAGTGAGGGTGGGGAGGCCGATGTCCGCTAGATAGGCACCGCCCTGGGCGGCATCTAGGTACAGTCCTGTATAGAGTCATGTTTTAAAATCCCAGAAGGTCTCGGCTATCTCGGAATCCTCCAAGACCTGCTTGTCACCTCCCCTTTGAAGTTCCCTGACCCTTTGTCTCTTTCTAGCCTCCCGGAGTCTGTGAGCCAGGAGGTGCCCACATCTGTCCCCTCCAGGGTAGTAGGCATGGCATAACTGGAGGGCTGCATACTCAGCCGTATACTGATCTAGCAAGGCTAGTTGCTGTCGAACGGCCTGTAATTTCCTCCACATCCTGTGTGCTCCTGTCCTCTGGTGCATCTGCTCTAGTTCTTTTGTTTTTTGTGTACGTTTGGCCCAAATCCCTGCCAACGCTCCGTGTTATCTGCCGCAGAAATGGCAATGAATTCCCCTCATATAACCGCGTTAAGTGCTACCCATTGTGTCGCAAGAGAGGTGTCCTGATTAAATTTGCGAGAGAGGTAATCTGTTATGGCACGTTGCACCTGGTCTAATACATCAGTGCGGTAAAGGAGAGTGTCTCGCAGGCGCCAGTGACGTGGCTCTAATGTTGTATCTCTGAGAACGATTTTCCAGGTCTGTTGGGGAGGAAGCGTGAAAGTAGCTATGACAGGTGCATGATCGGAGAGTGAAGCCACCCCTATTTTGGCCGTAGACATGAGGGTATGCATGGGTGATGTGCCCAAGAGATAGTTAAGCCAAGCGTATGTTTTGTGAGCATTGGAATAAAAGGAATATTCAGGGTTATGGGGGTGAGCGCTGCGCCAAAGATCCTTGAGGTCTAGGTTGTGAAGATGAGCGCGCCCTGCTGCTGAGAGCATGCCTGTCTGGCCCATACGCTGGCATGATCTGTATGTTATGTTGTCAAAGACTAGATTCAAGTCTCCGCCTAACAGTATTCTGTGCTCAGTTGTAGCTGTGGCCTCTGTAAGTGCAGCGTGGAAGAATTTCTCTTGCCCATTGTTAGGGGTATTATTCGAACTAACAGTGAAGGTCAAGCCACCCAATGTGCATGGATATGGTGAGGACCCTCCCCCTGATTTCGGTCTCTTTCTGGAATATTTTCCTGCGGAATGTGCAGGAAACCAAGATGGCCACCCTGGCCGATTTGGTGGGGTCTGAGGAAACCATTTGGATTGGGAACATGTGAGATTTGAGATTTGAGATAATGCAGTCCTTAGAGAGGAGATGTGTCTCCTGTAGGACCACTTTACGCTTAACTGAGATGTTGAGTCCCCGAACGTTGAGTGTGAGTATTTTAAGAGTGGTGAATGGCATCTATGTGGGTGTAAGGGTAGCAGCCTCGGTGGCCAGGAGCACAGATGGCCTCCAGCAGTGTTGTGGGCCAATCAATGGAGCTGCGGGATGATGTGGGAGGTGTCTGTATGATATGGTGAGCGGATGGACGAGGGACCCCAGAACCAAAGTGAAAGAAACCCTGATCAAAGATCAACAGCAAAACCACCAAGCAAAGATAGAGTCTTTATGGCGGTCACTGATGATAAAGAGAGAAGTTCAAAAAAATGGAAGACATAGAATGTCGAAAAACTTGCAACATATGGAACATAGTGTTTCATCCCGGGATGAAAAGGAAAAATGCCTTGTGGGGTTCATAGAGTCTCCAAAGTCATACTCTCCCCGCCTCCCTCCTCGATGAGGTTAAAAATAGGCAGCACCTTACAAAAGTCAAGCTTGTGCTAGCGTTCCTGGAAGGGACTCCAAGACGGCTCTCTGCGCTGATGCGATTTCGGTCGGGTCTGGCCGCTTGGGGCGTTATCTGTGCTGCTGTGTCTGCCATCCCGATGGTGATACTCCTGTGTCGAGCCTTGAGTTGTGGGCCTTAATCTCCTCCTCCAGTATGGTGCCCCCTAGAAGTTTGCAAGCTCCCGATAGAGAGCATAGCTGGCACTGTTTCCCATCCAGCCAAAAAATCAACCGGAACTGGTGACCCCATGTATAGGGAAAATTGAGTTGGTGAAGGTGGGACGTGATGGGGCGGAAGTGCCTGTGCTTCTGCAGTGTGATTGCAGCCAGGCCCGTAAATAGAGTGGGTGTTTGGCACAGGTAAGTGAGTGGATGCATAGCTCTAGCCTTACGGTGAATCTCTTCCTCAGTGCAAAAGTCCTGGACACAGGCCAGGATGTCAGCCGGAGCAGCCTGATCTACCTGGGGGGGCCCCACCCGTGTGCCCTGTCCAGTTCCTGTGGATTTCCCAAGATGTGAATAAACAAGCCTCTGACATATGCAAAAATGTATCCCGCCTCTGTATAGGTAGGCACACCCCGGACTCTAATGTTGTATCTCTGAGATCGATTGTCCAGGTCCTTGAGGTATGTATGGAAGTCAACCTGCTGTTAATAAATGTGAATGACCTCTTCCTGGAGCGCAGAGAGTTCTGAGTCACCCTTATCCTCAAAGGCCACCACCAGGTCCCCGATGCCATCAACGTCCCTGAGAATGCCCTTTATCTCCACTGTGAGGTCTCGCTTCACTGTTTGCAAATCTTCCTGTAGCGTCGCGAAGAGGAACTTGAGAAAAGCGCGGGTCACCGGTTTGTCCTGTGCCTCCTCCGTCTGGGACTGGGCAGCGACGCCCTGGGATGAGTTGGCCATCTTGAGAGATATGTGTGTGGCCATGGGGGCACGAGAAAAGAGGTCTTTAAGCATCACGTCCGGTTTGGCGTCTTTCAGGTTTTTGTCCCTCTAGGCTGAGTAGAGGTCATAGCCCAGGCTAGTGCTGTAGGGGGCACAGAGAACAGACCCGCTCCCTCCGGGTGCCAAAGGGTTGCTGCAAAGGTCCAAAGCACATCAAGCTCAGCATGTGGAAAGGCTATGGTTCCTTCCTGAGGGGCCACGTACTTCAGTCAGGGCAGACCCTCACGACCTCTGTTTCTCTCTCATCCACCTGGCAGTTTCTGATGCTGTGGGCGAAGGGGTCCCGGCAGGTGACTCCTCACTTGTTTCCTGTTTCCACCGCTTTGTTGTTCCCAAAAAACAACTCGACTGGGGGCGCCGATGGGGTCCGTGTTGACCTCTTCCCGAGGGGCCTGTTAGTTGTATGGGGCCCACTAAAGCCAGTCCGCCGCTGAGATCAAGCCGGCGTGGTCAAATCAGGGGCCGCCATCCACCGCAAGCCCTGGGCTCAATGAGGTGCATATGACCTATTGCTGCTGGCTCCTCAGTGCTGCTATGCCCCTGGGGATCCAGCCACAAATACTCCTCTGAGGGCCTGAGGTGCTTAAGGCCCACTCGAATCCTGGTTAGCCACCTCTCGTGCTTCTCTGCAGCAGTGTGGGCAGCCTAGTCATGCCACCGGGATTCAGTACTCACCCTCTCCTGAACCGGGATTGTCCGCAGCGGCCTGGTGACTCCCACCGCCGCCCCATTCCTCTGATCCCAGAGGCAACAGGTTGGACATCGCTGCAGGGGGGTGGCAGGCACAGAAAGGCCATCTCAAAGGGGGCTGCTCCTGGCTCTAACAACACCTCGACGGGCCCGCATCGCCATGAGACAGTCATCAGGGTTGGAGCAGTCCGGTGAACCAGCGCAGTGTTGTAGCTGATGGGTACAGGCAGCCCCGCTGCCAAATGAATGCCAGTGCTTGGCAGCAAAGCTCATCATCTGTTGAGGTAGGAGAGCCCTGAATCTGGGTAGTCCTCGTTGTCTGGAACTCGCTGCGCTGGGCTCTGGCGCTGTGAGACTGGGTCTTGGTGATCTCTCTTATTACCGCCGGGGTCACCAACGGTGGCCCGGCAACTCCTGCTGCCGCTTCTGGCACCAGAGGCCTGCCTACCAGCCCCGAGCTGTTAAAGGGCAGTCGTTGGGGGTAAGATGGCTTGTTGAGCACTCGCAGCACAGCAGGCAATAGTTGAAGGCCATGCCGCAGCTGGAGGAACGCCGGCTCCGGTTGCTGGGCCGCACCACCTTCTGGACATAGGTAAGCAGCAACTTTCCCCCCGGGGAAAGCTTGGGTTTCACATGATACCTGGAGGCTGCCTCTCTCAACTTGAGTGCTGTGAAGGGCTGTTAAGCTGGTCTTCCATGCGGCAGATGGCGGAGAGGTAATGAGGCAAGTCTTACCTCGCCTCCATCTTGGTCACGTCCCCTCCGAACACATTTTAAGAACTATAGAAATGATCCCTGAAAGTATAGTCTCCAAACATATTTTAAAAGTGCACAACACCCTTTTTCACATTTAAAGCCCTGGCCCCGAACACACCACTGGGGGGTGGAGACGGCATTATAGAAGGCACAGATCTATGCCGGTGCAGGTACAGGTGCAACTTCTCCCACCACTCCAAATACAGACCAGGGCTATTCAGGTGCAAGGAAAACTCCTCCTGCTACTCTAAATTCAGTGAAGGTCTATTCAGTCTAGCACTGAGACTCCCAGGAAAGACAGGACACACCTCAATCCCACTTATGACTGTCTAGAGTGAATGCACATCCCCTCTCTCCTGTCAGTCAAAACCAGATGGTGAATACACAACTAGGCATGGCACAAAAATACATAAGCACACAGAAATGCCCACTTCTAAAAGTATTTGCAACAAGGGGTGGTGAGGGACAGAGTCTCTGAATTAAGCAGAAAGCTCTCACCCAGTCAAGAGATCCGGGCTAGATCCAACACCGTTTTTTAGCTCACTGCACCATCCCAGTTTCAGAACCTGGCTGTATGCAAATTAGTCTGTTCCTGTCCCAGTGCATGATGGGAACAGGGCAAACCAAACTACAAAAGCCAATTCTTACACTGGGAAGGAAACAAGCTCCCGGGGACCGGTTTCTGGCATTACAGCCGTCTTCGGCCCGGTTTGCTTGAATCCTGATGGTGCAATGAGCAAGGGACTCATGTCTGAGTATACCCTTCCACGCTTAGGGTGGACAAAAATATTTACAACAAGGGGTGGTGAGGGACAGAGTCTCTGAATTAAGCAGAAAGGTCTCACCCAGTCAAGAGATCCGGGCTAGATCCAACACCGTTTTTTAGCTCACTGCACCATCCCAGTTTCAGAACCTGGCTGTATGCAAATTAGTCTGTTCCTGTCCCAGTGCATGATGGGAACAGGGCAAACCAAACTACAAAAGCCAATTCTTACACTGGGAAGGAAACAAGCTCCCGGGGACAAGTTTCTGGCATTACAGCCGTCTTCGGCCCGGTTTGCTTGAATCCTGATGGTGCAATGAGCAAGGGACTCATGTCTGAGTATACCCTTCCACGCTTAGGGTGGACAAAAATATTTACAACAAGGGGTGGTGAGGGACAGAGTCTCTGAATTAAGCAGAAAGCTCTCACCCAGTCAAGAGATCCGGGCTAGATCCAACACCGTTTTTTAGCTCACTGCACCATCCCAGTTTCAGAACCTGGCTGTATGCAAATTAGTCTGTTCCTGTCCCAGTGCATGATGGGAACAGGGCAAACCAAACTACAAAAGCAAATTCTTACACTGGGAAGGAAACAAGCTCCCGGGGACCGGTTTCTGGCATTATAGCCATCTTCGGCCCGGTTTGCTTGAATCCTGATGGTGCAATGAGCAAGGGACTCATGTCTGAGTATACCCTTCCACGCTTAGGGTGGACAAAAATATTTACAACAAGGGGTGGTGAGGGACAGAGTCTCTGAATTAAGCAGAAAGCTCTCACCCAGTCAAGAGATCCGGGCTAGATCCAACACCGTTTTTTAGCTCACTGCACCATCCCAGTTTGAGAACCTGGCTGTATGCAAATTAGTCTGTTCCTGTCCCAGTGCATGATGGGAACAGGGCAAACCAAACTACAAAAGCCAATTCTTACACTGGGAAGGAAACAAGCTCCCGGGGACCGGTTTCTGGCATTACAGCCGTCTTCGGCCCGGTTTGCTTGAATCCTGATGGTGAAATGAGCAAGGGACTCATGTCTGAGTATACCCTTCCACGCTTAGGGTGGACAAAAATATTTACAACAAGGGGTGGTGAGGGACAGAGTCTCTGAATTAAGCAGAAAGCTCTCACCCAGTCAAGAGATCCGGGCTAGATCCAACACCGTTTTTTAGCTCACTGCACCATCCCAGTTTCAGAACCTGGCTGTATGCAAATTAGTCTGTTCCTGTCCAAGTGCATGATGGGAACAGGGCAAACCAAACTACAAAAGCCAATTCTTACACTGGGAAGGAAACAAGCTCCCGGGGACCGGTTTCTGGCATTACAGCCGTCTTCGGCCCGGTTTGCTTGAATCCTGATGGTGCAATGAGCAAGGGACTCATGTCTGAGTATACCCTTCCACTCTTAGGGTGGACAAAAATATTTACAACAAGGGGTGGTGAGGGACAGAGTCTCTGAATTAAGCAGAAAGCTCTCACCCAGTCAAGAGATCCGGGCTAGATCCAACACCGTTTTTTAGCTCACTGCACCATCCCAGTTTGAGAACCTGGCTGTATGCAAATTAGTCTGTTCCTGTCCCAGTGCATGATGGGAACAGGGCAAACCAAACTACAAAAGCCAATTCTTACACTGGGAAGGAAACAAGCTCCCGGGGACCGGTTCCTGGCATTACAGCCGTCTTCGGCCCGGTTTGCTTGAATCCTGATGGTGCAATGAGCAAGGGACTCATGTCTGAGTATACCCTTCCACGCTTAGGGTGGACAAAAATATTTACAACAAGGGGTGGTGAGGGACAGAGTCTCTGAATTAAGCAGAAAGCTCTCACCCAGTCAAGAGATCCGGGCTAGATCCAACACCGTTTTTTAGCTCACTGTACCATCCCAGTTTCAGAACCTGGCTGTATGCAAATTAGTCTGTTCCTGTCCCAGTGCATGATGGGAACAGGGCAAACCAAACTACAAAAGCCAATTCTTACACTGGGAAGGAAACAAGCTCCCGGGTGCCGGTTTCTGGCATTACAGCCGTCTTCGGCCCGGTTTGCTTGAATCCTGATGGTGCAATGAGCAAGGGACTCATGTCTGAGTATACCCTTCCACGCTTAGGGTGGACAAAAATATTTACAACAAGGGGTGGTGAGGGACAGAGTCTCTGAATTAAGCAGAAAGCTCTCACCCAGTCAAGAGATCCGGGCTAGATCCAACACCGTTTTTTAGCTCACTGCACCATCCCAGTTTCAGAACCTGGCTGTATGCAAATTAGTCTGTTCCTGTCCCAGTGCATGATGGGAACAGGGCAAACCAAACTACAAAAGCCAATTCTTACACTGGGAAGGAAACAAGCTCCCGGGGACCGGTTTCTGGCATTACAGCCGTCTTCGGCCCGGTTTGCTTGAATCCTGATGGTGCAATGAGCAAGGGACTCATGTCTGAGTATACCCTTCCACGCTTAGGGTGGACAAAAATATTTAAAAAACGGTGATGGATCATGCCCTGATCTTTGGACTGGGTAAGAGTGGTCTGCTTAATTCAGACACTCTGTTCATCACCACCCCCTTTTCTGAATCATTTTTGTCCACCATAAGCGTGGAAGGGTATACTCAGATGTGAGTCCCTAGCTCATTGCACCATCAGGATTCAAGCAAGCCGGGCCGAAGATGGCTGAAATGCCAGAAACCGGTCCCCGGTAGCTTGTTTCCTTCCCAGTATAAGAATTGGCTTGGTAGTTTGGTCTGCCCTGTTCCCATGATGCACTGGGCCAGGGTCAGACTAATTTGCATATAGCCAAGTTCTGAGCTGGGATGGTGCAGTGAGATAAAAAACGGTGATGGATCATGCCCTGATCTTTGGACTGGGTAAGAGTGGTCTGCTTAATTCAGACACTCTGTTCATCACCACCCCCTTTTTTGAATCATTTTTGTCCACCATAAGCGTGGAAGGGTATACTCAGATGTGAGTCCCTAGCTCATTGCACCATCAGGATTCAAGCAAGCTGGGCCGAAGACGGCTGAAATGCCAGAAACCGGTCCCCGGTAGCTTGTTTTCTTCCCAGTATAAGAATTGGCTTGGTAGTTTGGTCTGCCCTGTTCCCATGATGCACTGGGCCAGGGTCAGACTAATTTGCATATAGCCAAGTTCTGAGCTGGGATGGTGCAGTGAGCTAAAAAACGGTGATGGATCATGCCCTGATGTTTGGACTGGGTAAGAGTGGTCTGCTTAATTCAGACACTCTGTTCATCACCACCCCCTTTTCTGAATCATTTTTGTCCACCATAAGCGTGGAAGGGTATACTCAGATGTGAGTCCCTAGCTCATTGCACCATCAGGATTCAAGCAAGCCGGGCCGAAGACGGCTGAAATGCCAGAAACCGGTCCCCGGTAGCTTGTTTCCTTCCCAGTATAAGAATTGGCTTGGTAGTTTGGTCTGCCCTGTTCCCATGATGCACTGGGCCAGGGTCAGACTAATTTGCATATAGCCAAGTTCTGAGCTGGGATGGTGCAGTGAGCTAAAAAACGGTGATGGATCATGCCCTGATCTTTGGACTGGGTAAGAGTGGTCTGCTTAATTCAGACACTCTGTTCATCACCACCCCCTTTTCTGAATCATTTTTGTCCACCATAAGCATGGAAGGGTATACTCAGATGTGAGTCCCTAGCTCATTGCACCATCAGGATTCAAGCAAGCCGGGCCGAAGACGGATGAAATGCCAGAAACCGGTCCCCGGTAGCTTGTTTCCTTCCCAGTATAAGAATTGGCTTGGTAGTTTGGTCTGCCCTGTTCCCATGATGCACTGGGCCAGGGTCAGACTAATTTGCATATAGCCAAGTTCTGAGCTGGGATGGTGCAGTGAGCTAAAAAACGGTGATGGATCATGCCCTGATCTTTGGACTGGGTAAGAGTGGTCTGCTTAATTCAGACACTCTGTTCATCACCACCCCCTTTTCTGAATCATTTTTGTCCACCATAAGCGTGGAAGGGTATACTCAGATGTGAGTCCCTAGCTCATTGCACCATCAGGATTCAAGCAAGCCGGGCCGAAGACGGCTGAAATGCCAGAAACCGGTCCCCGGTAGCTTGTTTCCTTCCCAGTATAAGAATTGGCTTGGTAGTTTGGTCTGCCCTGTTCCCATGATGCACTGGGCCAGGGTCAGACTAATTTGCATATAGCCAAGTTCTGAGCTGGGATGGTGCAGTGAGCTAAAAAACGGTGATGGATCATGCCCTGATCTTTGGACTGGGTAAGAGTGGTCTGCTTAATTCAGACACTCTGTTCATCACCACCCCCTTTTCTGAATCATTTTTGTCCACCATAAGCGTGGAAGGGTATACTCAGATGTGAGTCCCTAGCTCATTGCACCATCAGGATTCAAGCAAGCCGGGCCGAAGACGGCTGAAATGCCAGAAACCGGTCCCCGGTAGCTTGTTTCCTTCCCAGTATAAGAATTGGCTTGGTAGTTTGGTCTGCCCTGTTCCCATGATGCACTGGGCCAGGGTCAGACTAATTTGCATATAGCCAAGTTCTGAGCTGGGATGGTGCAGTGAGCTAAAAAACGGTGATGGATCATGCCCTGATCTTTGGACTGGGTAAGAGTGGTCTGCTTAATTCAGACACTCTGTTCATCACCACCCCCTTTTCTGAATCATTTTTGTCCACCATAAGCGTGGAAGGGTATACTCAGATGTGAGTCCCTAGCTCATTGCACCATCAGGATTCAAGCAAGCCGGGCCGAAGACGGCTGAAATGCCAGAAACTGGTCCCCGGTAGCTTGTTTCCTTCCCAGTATAAGAATTGGCTTGGTAGTTTCGTCTGCCCTGTTCCCATGATGCACTGGGCCAGGGTCTGACTAAGTTGCATATAGCCAAGTTCTGAGCTGGGATGGTGCAGTGAGCTAAAAAACGGTGATGGATCATGCCCTGATCTTTGGACTGGGTAAGAGTGGTCTGCTTAATTCAGACACTCTGTTCATCACCACCCCCTTTTCTGAATCATTTTTGTCCACCATAAGCGTGGAAGGGTATACTCAGATGTGAGTCCCTAGCTCATTGCACCATCAGGATTCAAGCAAGCCGGGCCGAAGACGGCTGAAATGCCAGAAACCGGTCCCCGGTAGCTTGTTTCCTTCCCAGTATAAGAATTAGCTTGGTAGTTTGGTCTGCCCTGTTCCCATGATGCACTGGGCCAGGGTCAGACTAATTTGCATATAGCCAAGTTCTGAGCTGGGATGGTGCAGTGAGCTAAAAAACGGTGATGGATCATGCCCTGATCTTTGGATTGGGTAAGAGTGGTCTGCTTAATTCAGACACTCTGTTCATCACCACCCCCTTTTCTGAATCATTTTTGTCCACCATAAGCGTGGAAGGTTATACTCAGAAGTGAGTCCCTAGCTCATTGCACCATCAGGATTCAAGCAAGCCGGGCCGAAGACGGCTGAAATGCCAGAAACCGGTCCCCGGTAGCTTGTTTCCTTCCCAGTATAAGAATTGGCTTGGTAGTTTGGTCTGCCCTGTTCCCATGATGCACTGGGCCAGGGTCAGACTAATTTGCATATAGCCAAGTTCTGAGCTGGGATGGTGCAGTGAGCTAAAAAACGGTGATGGATCATGCCCTGATCTTTGGACTGGGTAAGAGTGGTCTGCTTAATTCAGACACTCTGTTCATCACCACCCCCTTTTCTGAATCACTTCTAAAAGTGGCATTTCTAAAATAATAATTCTGCTGTCATCAATAAGCAGGATTTATAACTGCTATTCCAGACATACCAAACATGGTCACACTACCCCTCTCAGAAATTACCACTAAAGTACATATCAGGGAATTCCCAATACAACCCTATGAGAGGGCAGCCTCACAAAAGTGAGAAACCAAATAGGCTGTTTGTCACTACCAGGACATGCCACACAGTTAAGGCATATGTCCTACCTTTTACTTACACAGCACACTGCCCATAGGTCTAGCCAGTGCCTACCTTATGGGTGACTTATATGTAGTAAAAGGGGAGTTGCAGACGTGGCAACCACTTTACATGCCACATCAGGGCAGCAGTAAACAGCACGGGCAGGCCCCGAAGTGGCAGAGGCCTGAGACAGGTTTGAAAGGCTACTTCGGTGGTAGGCACAAGCAGCGCTGCAAGCCCACTACTAGAATTTAATTTACAGGTCCTGGGTATACAGAATACCACTGTACAAGGGACTTACAGGTAAATTAAATATGTCATACAGGTGTAGACCAATCTTACCAAGTTTACAAGAGTGAGCACATGCACTTTAGTACTGATCATCAGTGGTAAAGTGCCCAGAGTCATAAAATCATCAACAACAGGTCAGAAAGAAATACAGGAGGAAGGCAAAAGGTTATGGGATGACCCTGCAAAAAGGACCAAGTCCAACAAGGCTGCAATGGACTGGGGGCTTCAAAAGTTAGGGAGGGGTCAGTGGCAGGCCCAGATGGTGTTGGGTCCTGCTCAGGGGTACCATTTTATTTTCTGAGTTCTTATGGGCCAGGGGAGACACACATTCATCTTATCCCTGGCTGGTGTTGTTCCTCTAAACGTCCCCCCTTCAGTCTCCTCAACCTCCCCACAAGCTGCTGATGTAGCTAGTTTTGGATATGTCTGGGTGGGCACATGACCCCTTTCTGTTGCTTGGGCTTCCTCCTCCTCCTTCTCTTCACTGGTGGTGTCTAGAGGACGTGTCCTTCAACCAGCTGAGGGTGTTCTCCTCTGCCGCTGGTCCTGTCTCGATGTTTCTTGCCCAGCCTGGTAAGCTGAAAATGAAGACATACAATTATGTAGTTGGTGTACAATTTATGATAAAGTTTGAGACAACATAAATCAAGTGCTTACTTTGTACTTCTATCTCACCAACCAATATGTTGCTTGGACCCAAAGTAGATATACTGCCACTGTAATGTCCTGAAATTACTTACACATTACCATCTTTCTCAGTGTTGGTCAGTATACTCTTCAGTTTTTCTTAACCTCGCCTTAGACATTAGTGCAATGTGAGGTCCCTGATATTTGAAGATAGTTACCTTCCTATTTAATTATACAAGTGGGTATAGTTCACAGTCTGGATCGATATCTCCACACCTACAAGTGGATCCGGGCTTAATCTGTAATGCGTAGTCTCAACAGTCAGACACTTACTATCATGTTTCATATGTAGTGAAGCATTGTCAAACACAACATCAATGATAAATGTGGTGTACCTACACAAACAAGGTCTTGGATATGACCTTTGCTAAGTTGTGATTCCAGCGTTGCCATTTTTCTCGACAAAATCAGACACTCTACATGGCATAGGCCACATTTTGCATCACAAGAATGTTTTGTTTGTGCCATACACTGGCAATCATATGTGCTTCTTAGTACAGCTACATATATTATTACAAACACAAACCTGCCACTGTTGAGATTACGGCCCTGATTTAGATCTTATTAGACAAGTTACTCCATCATAATGGTGACAGATGATCCATCCACCAAAATGTAAATCCCATAGATTTTAATGGGATTTATATTTCGGCTGATAGGACATCCCCATCCGCCGAGATCTAAATCTGATTCTATTTGTGTATTTAGTACACCTTGGATATGTTTGCATAATTGTGAGTGAAACAAGTAACAAAATGTCAACATTTACCACATTTTACAAAATATTATGGTCAAAATGCAAAACAAACACTCAAAAAGCATGCATTCAGGCATACAGGAAGTTGCATGCAGCCAGTATATGGTAATTCTGTGACATGCTCACCTCAGAGCAACTTTCTCTAACATCCTACTGCTCTATTTCTCAAACCTGCCCACAACATGACTGAGGGATTTGAGGATAAGCCACCCTTTTTCAGTGATACTGAAATATATACCCTAACTGTGGAGGTGTTTGATAAGTACCCTCAGCTATACTGGGGGCCCTGATGACCAGCTGAGTAATGCAGTGCACACCCATATCTGGTGAAACATGGGTGCAGTGGGTGTGTGCCAGTAGTGGGGCAAGTTGTGTTGTAAGCACTGGGAGGCTATATATGTTAGTTCAACTTTAACAGCTCAGACAGTGCCAGCCACTCCTTGAGAAATATCTCACATGGTACCTGAAAGTATTCATGAGACAGTGACATATAATAATAGACATTAGACCTGTGTGTGTGTGTGTGTGATTTATTCAGCATTACACACACAATACAAAAGGGCTTACTTTTTAGTTGGACGCCTCAAGAAGTCTGTTTCCAAGCATGCACAATTCAGGTGATTACACAGGTGCAGTTGAACCATGGTGTATGTGTGACAGACATATGGCCACACTGCCACAAACGCAGCACCACACACAAATGCAAGATATTTTCAATACATGTACACTGATATGTGTGGTGTTAAAAATACAACTTCACACAGATGCATTCGGTAATGTCTGAGTATATCACATATGCATAAACAAGGGGAATCCTACTGACAGTGACTGGGAGGAGTGTTACCCACAGGGGTGTGAGAGCACTCAGTGTTTTGTAAAATACCCCTCACACACCAAAAGGCCCCTTGGTGTCATGCTTCATCATAGGAGTCTTCGCACCCCTCTAACGGGATGCGGCGTGCTGCGACCTGCGACTACGCGGGAGCACTGATAGTAATAACTATGTGTGGTGCGTGTGGTGTAAGTGATAGGGATATTTATGTGAGTGGTGGGATTTAGTGAAGGGTTAAAAAGTACCGGGCTCGTGGGTGTATAGGAAAAAACTTTATTCACAACCCTGGGCTGGTACTACTCAAAGAAGTGAAGTGCAAGGTTATTATCTGTCGAGTTTATGGACAGTACCTCATATGTGCGTCAACATGTTTCGGAGCATGTGCTCCTTCTTCAGGACGGGGGCACAACTTCCCCACCTTACTTGCGTTTTACTAATTTATTATGTGTTAATAACAAAAAGTGAAAAATATATTTTTAAGTGTTTTAAAAATTATAGGCTATAGTGTGCCTACAGCGGTTTTTTAGCTCAGGATACATGCAGTTGCATGACTCATTGGAAATTGCTAGAGGTGATGGAGTTTACGAACGTTGCAAAGACTAATTCTCAACTCACTACAAAGAGTGGAACAAGCTCAGTAAGGACCACTGGGCGAGGTAACCGAAGAATGCGTTGGACTTCTGCATGGCAACATCTCACGGCATAACAGATACAAAATCCCTATAGCTGCAGCCTCGTTCATGCATACCTCAGAAGTGGAAGCTAAGACCTCCTTGGAAGAAGAAATGAGGCATGAATCGGACTCCGAGGGCAGTGTGGCTCTGTTTCCGTCTGCGACAAAACAAGTCATTAAGGACTTGCACCCGCAAGCATATGTTATGTACCTACAAAATGGTCTTTTGTAAACAGCTTACAGTAACAATGGGTTCATGTACAATGTTCATCATTGATATAGCCCAGGATCCGTAGAAGCTCCACAGTATTGTGGTAGACAGAATACATCACATACGAGGCGCTGGCGATGTCCCCCACATGGCGAAGGCGCTTTGCATGACCAATACGTTTTTTTATTGTTGCAGTTCAGTTTCATGGTCTGGTATAGTTGGGTGACCCGACCGAGTATTGGGATATTCAGGGGATGGGAAAGTTTCACTGTATGGAACTGGAATACTTGTCTCCTGTACTTGTGCATCACTTACAGTCCCCTACAAATACAGACTAGTTGCGATGAATGTACAGGGCAAATAAACTATAATAACATGGAATATACGGGGTATGGAAACAATATAGAAACGGCATAGGCTCCATGCACAATTGCAACATCGTAAAGCACAAATAGTATACTTGCAAGAATCCCAAATGATAGATAGTGAGGTAGCGAAACTGCGCAAGAAATGTAGAGGGCAAATCTTTTCCACTCGCGAGGGGCACCACTATTTGGGTACGACATGGCATACAGTTTATTACTGACGAACAGAGGGTTTACAAACTAGGTACATACCTATTTGTCAGGGGTACATTAGATGGGCAACCTGTAGTTCTGGGCACGGCATATGCTCCAAATGTTGACCAAGATAAATACTGGGATGTGGTGAGTGGGGCATTAGCGGGGTGGGAGTCGCAGCCATGGATTTTAGGAGGTGACTGCAATGCGGTAATGGACTTGGCCCTGGATAGGTCACACCTGCCGCTGCATGGAGCGGGGGTATTCAAGCAAGCTGAAGCATTGGTTAGATGGGCACAAGGTTGGGAATTGTGTAACGTATGGAGGACGAGATACCCCACACACAGAGAATACTCCTATT
The DNA here is from genome assembly GCF_964263255.1 of Lissotriton vulgaris. Classification (NCBI taxonomy): domain Eukaryota; kingdom Metazoa; phylum Chordata; class Amphibia; order Caudata; family Salamandridae; genus Lissotriton; species Lissotriton vulgaris. Next base: position 560,859,262 of record NC_141685.1, on the reverse strand, counting down.
AATCTCCAGTGCATGACCTCCATACCAGAATAGACAGGATATATTGCTCCACCAGGATAGCAATGCAAATAATCCACACCACGTACTTGCCAAAAACCTTTTCCAATCATAATCCAATGGAAATCACTGCGGCTTGGGGTAGGGTACCAACACCCGTTCCCACGAGGAGGCTCTGGACTCAGATGTTGAAAGACTCAGTATTCCGTAGTAAACTTTCAGAGACCATTGACCTTTATTTTGCAGAGAATAGTAACATGGCGATGAGCAGGCTTATAGAATGGGGCGGAGCTACATAATTCTCTCATGGATGTGGAAGGGAACATGGGTAAATTCGAACAGGAAGCTGTAAGGAATGATGACCAAAAGGGCCACTGCAAGAGGCGAGAAAAAAAAATGCAGAGCTGCTAGAGATTCTGCGGGTCATCAACTACCAAACATATATGAGAAAAGCTCACGCTGAAGCAGATAGGGCCAGGGGTTTACTTGCCAAACTAATTCGGGATACCCCCCACACGATGGTCATTCATGAAATTACGACAGTGGATAGGACAGCAGTTACCACTCAGGCAGATATCAACATGGCCTTCCAACACTACTATACTGCATTATACAGGGCACCAGACTAAAATACGGCAGCTGAAACAGAAGCCTTCCTCTCTGACTTAACATACCCAAACCTCACACCCGCAGCCCAGAAAGATCTCACAGGACCCATTACCAATCCGCTATGAAGGGACTACCGAGAAACAAAATGCCTGGTATTGACAGGCTCCCAATAGAATTTTATAATACGTAGGCAGAACCCTTTGTACCTCAATTTAAACTGTTATATAAAACGGCATGGGAGAAAGGATCTTTGCCGCACATGAGGGCGCAAGCCTTGGTAATATCACATCCTAAGGCAGGGAGGGACCCCACAGATATGGCCAACTACCGACCTCTGTCTTTGCTCACTACGGAATATAAAATCCTAAGTAAGGTGTAAGCGAACCGGCTACTGCCCTCTCTACCCTGGTTAATCCATATTGAACAAATTGGGTTCTTGCCGTCATGTAGCACATTGCTGAATATTAGGAAGTTACAACACTTAGGGCCCTATTTAGGTAATCCCAGATTACCGATTCTTAAATACCGAATCATAACGATTCAGTATTTAAGAATAGGCAAATGGGATGTAGGTATTTTTACCAAAAAAATTACCGAATTGGTAAGTTTCGGTAATTACCGAATCGGTAAATACCGATTCGGTAATTGGCATTCATTCCTATGGGCCTGGAGGCCCACAGGAATGAATGCCAATTACCGAATCGGTATTTATCGATTCGGTAAAAGGGGGAAGCATTGAAGGGTGGCAGGGTGTCACTTTAAAACCCTGTTGCACCCCTCAATTGTGTACGGGTGCACATGTTGCATACATACATGCCCTAAAGGCTTGTATGTCTGCAACATGGCACTGTTGGAAAAGCAAAAAAATGTTTTTTCCAAGGTTTTCATTATTTACTACCAACTTGTAGTTGGTGGTAAATAACGAATCCTAAAAGGGGAAAAGCACTAATTTGAGTGCTCCCTACATAGCAAAATCGTTAATTTACCGATTCGGTATTTTAAGGAATCGGTAATTTACTGATTCCTTAAAATACCGATTCTGTAAATTACTGAATCAGTAAAATGCCCACCTACATCTCATTTTCCAAATACCGGTCGGTAACGGCCGAAATTACAGAAGTTCGGCCGTTACCGACCGGTATTTGCCTACCTACATCGGGCCCCTAATGACTGAGGCTCCGAGCCGATACCCAAATGCGGGCTGACTTTCATTGGACCTGAGACAAGCCTTTGACTCTATTAATTGGGAGTATATGTTTCAGGCCCTGACGAATTTCGGGATCCCAGAGGGGTATAGTGCCTGGTTGTGTCTGCTATATAAGGCTCCCACGGCGTGAGCCCGTACCGGTAGCCACATTTCAGGGGAGTACTCCATACATAAGGCAGGGCTGACCCTTTATTTTCATATTGGCATTAGAACCCTTAACAAAACAAAAGGAATTCGCAGATCGGGGCATATTGCTGGGGAACACATTGCACCTGTTTTCGGCATAGGCTGATGACATTATTCTATAACTGCATGACCTCAATGTGCCCATAACTGAAATATGTGACATGTTTCGCCGCTTTGAAAACGTGTCTGGTTTGGCCATTAATGTTGGAAAATCACATGCTTTCTTCTTTACAGAGTAGGCAGGAACCATAAGTATAGATTTTGGAGACGCGCAGCTAATAGTGGCCCGACTACTTTTAAATACTTAGGGAAACAAACTTATAGAACGCATGCAGATATGCAGGATGGTAACTTGCATTAAGAAATCTGAGCTCTACGATCCAGCATTAGGTTTTGGACAACATCGCCACTATCTGTGATGGGGAGGGAGGCCCTAACGAAAACGGTGGTACTGCCAAGACTATTGTACTATTTCACTAATCTGCCTTTAATGGTACCACATGCCACGTTTAAACTGCTGAACACGATGCTTATCGACCTTATTTGGGTGACTGGTAGAAGACGTATAAGCCTGAAGAAGCTGCAGGTGGGTACACGGATGGGAGACCTAGGAGTCCCAGATCTGCGAGCATATTATTATGCGTACCAGCTACAGTGGCTATCCTATTGGACAGCGGGACGAAAAATGCAGGAAGTAGGGTACACAGAGACAGACATAGACAATGGTGAGTTGCATGCGCTATTATTATCTGGTAGCAGACCCCCGAGGGACCTCCCCCATTACTGGCCATGGCGCTCCGATGCTGGAAGGCAGCAATACACTATACACAAGTCACACCAGCATATGCAGATAACATTCCTTTATTGGGGATCCCCCTAGCAGGAGGCAGACTCACGAAACGCAGACTGCAGCCTTGGTTGGAGGCAGGGGTTAGCACGGTGTCCGACCTGTTTGGGGATGGACTATTACTGGACCACAATACTTTTGTCAATGAAACTGGGGCCCCGGCACAGTTATACATACTACATGCAGCACTGATGAGGTACATTTAAACACACTGGGCCCCACGAAGGCCACAGCCCTCTACTAATGACCTAGTTAAAATGGTACATTATATGGGCAGACGTAGACACCTTATACGATGGCTCTATACAGGCATCAGCTCGCATGCTAAGGCCACTCTAGACACACTGAGAACTGTATGGGTGGGAGACATAGATAGGGAGCTAACAGATAAAGAATAGATGAAGATACTGAAACACCCGAGGAAGACATCGAGGAACACAAAATTCAAATTCATACAGACAATGGTTTTGCACAGAGCTTACCTTACTCCATATAAATTAGATAGAATGTTCCCCCACACCCAGCATTACTGCCTGAGATGCTTGTTGGAGGAGTATGCCACTGAATACATGAAGGATGAACTGTAACTTATATACAGCGTAAAAATAAGGCGATGGGATGCAAGCACACAGTGAGCCATCACATACACACATTAGATGTTGTAAATGCGCAAGATTAAGACATACGCGTGAGACTGGGGAGGGAAGGGAGGGATGACTCGGGGATTGTTTAATGTATTAATTTGTTGTTGCATTATCATCACTGAAAATCGTTGTTCAGGAGGCTATGCGAGCCATTATACTTCCTATATAGACTGATTATAGGCATATAAATTGCAGAAGGATTATATTGTGAATGTATGTACTATTATACGGAAATGACTGCTGATATTATCAAGCTGTGAAATGATGCTATGGTTTAAACTTTAAAAAAGCAAAAACAATAAAGTATGTTTAAAAATATATAGATATATATTGGCCAGACATCCCAAAGAGGTTGATCCTTTGTCTGAAGATCCTCTCAACTCTCTGCTCTCCTTCTCCAAAATCATTCTGTTGCACCACAAGGGGTGAACCAACAAACACATTCAGCAACATGTTTTAAGGACTGAAAGGGTTTGTGGGTGGGAATTCCGATTTTGTGTATGAAGTCAGGCAGGTATTGGCTTTTGGGATAATGACTTTCAGTTGGATCTGGGTGCTGGTAAGCACAGACACAGGTGTTTGTGGTGTGCTTGGGAGAAACTTAGAAACATGAGGTTTAATCAGAGGTTTTGACTTATATATTCCATTCACACTTGGGCTGTGTGTGGAAGACATTACATGACTCATAACTAATATTTAAATGTGCAACTGTAGTAGGGATGTTGTATAATTCAAACTTGTAATGTTCTGGTTTCCACTTGAAGGGTCATATGTATAGGCTTTGATAATATTTCTTTACATCAAATGTCCACACTGTTGCAGTTGTATGTTTTTTTCCAACACATTTACCCCTCCAATGCACGCTATACACATATTTAACCGCCTGGTGCCTACATGTAGCTAATTTCTATTTTAAGTGAGGTATTTTGTGCTATGTTGGTTTTACATCTAGATTTCATGGATCTCATGATGCGTGTATCTAAGCATATGTGTTAGGGCATACACCATTCAATGCCCTCTTCTTTCACTAAGTTGTGTTCTGCCCCGATAGCAGAGTCTCCGCCCTTAATGCAAAGTTTCTGCCTTGAGATTTTGCCCCAGGTGTGGAAGTTCTTTCCGTGTGCAAAACCGCTGCAGTTGTAAAGACACTACTCGTAAGTTCCTTTGTGAATACATAAAAGTAGCAAAGTTAGAATTTTGGTATACACTTAGATTTTTGGTCTAACTTTACCTTTGTGAATTGGGCCCTGAGTGTTTCTTCATATGCTCCATAGAATAACAAGCAACCACAATCGGAGTAAAAAGTGAAGTCCAAATGTTTAAACAAAACACAATTTCAAAATACACAAAAGCCTGACTAAATCACCTGTAAATAAAAACAGAAAACCAAGAAATGACTTCAATCAAAATTGCAATTGTTAATAGCAGTCTTTTTCAAATGGAATTGAGCAAATGTAGTTTAAAAACAGAAGAGGCAAAAAGAGGAAAATCCTGAAAACCTTTGAACAGACGTTGTGGTTGCAGAGCTTAAATATCTTAGCAGTTAGGTGGCATACTTTTCGGATCCCTTTATGCAATTTAGAATCATCTGTGGTTGTGTGGTGCACTGTCACTCGATTGGGCTGCAAATCTAATGTATTATTTCATATACTTCAAAGAGGAAAAAGGTCACTGCAATTGGAGGAAAAAGAATAGTCCACATTTTTGAGGATCGCACAATTTTAAAACACACACAAATCTTCCTAAAGTAAGTGTAAATGCACAATAAACATGAAATAGATCCATCTGAATAACTTTGAAATCTCTGTGGAGGTGTGGACTATCAATTTACTGGCCTGCAAATATATTATGTTTTACTTCACATACTTCAAGAAAAAAATCAATGCAATCAGAGAGAAAGCAGAGTCCAAATGTTGAAAGAAAATGCGATTTCAAAACACAGAAAAGTCTATCTAAAGCACTTGCAAAAAATGAACAAATGAACAAAGTTTAAATGGAAAATAGCATTTTTTAAATGGAATTGGGCAAATGGTGTTTGAAAACAAAAGAAACGGTAAAAAAAGGGAACACACAAATCTTTTTAACTAAACTAACGGTTGCAAGGTGGAAAGAAGTCCTTTGTTGTTGGGTGGCCCACATTACAGATCCCTTTATGCAAGTTAGTGTCCTCTGTGAGGGTGTGGTGCACTGTCACTGAACTAGCCTGCAAATATGATGTATTATTCCATATACTTTAAAGAGGAAAAAGTCACCACAACCGGAGAAAGAACGTAGTGACCACATTTTTACATAAATCATGATTCCTAAACACACAAACATCTGTCTAAAGCACCTGCAAATAAAACAAAACGTATAAAATGGCTGGAAACAAAAATGTAATGGAAAAAATAATTTTTTTACATGAAATTGAGCAAATGTAATTTAAAGACAAAACTCAACTGCAAATTAATGAGACAACCTGCAAACTTTTGAAATGAATTTGAAGTTACAGAGATTAAGTACAATACATAAATCCTTTGCGGTTAGGTGATGTACTTGTCTGATTTTCCTGTGCAAATTTAGGTTTTCTGTAAGGTTGCAGTATACTGTGACAGGAATCATCTGCAAATATATTTAGTGTTAACTTCTTACACTTCAGAAGAAAAAATAAAATGCAGGGAAAAAAAGTTCAACGTGCTCATAGTTGGCTTGAAAGTACCTACAACTAAACAAAATGTGATGACAGTTTCAAATAAAACTGCAATTGAAAATGAAATCTTGTCAGACAGTGTTGCTAACACAATTTAAAAACAGGAACTGTCAATTGCAAAGAAAGATAAAGCTGAAACATTTTAAAACAAAGTTACACTGGTAAAGCTTTAATACAGGGAGATGCACACAAGTCCTTTGCAGTCATGTGGCACACTTGTCGGGTACCCCTATGAAAATTAGAGTTCTCTTTGGGTAGTTGGTACACTGTTGTTGGATGGGTCTGTAAATAATGTATTCAGTGTTACTTTATATTGCCTACAAGGAGTGGTGAGTAAAGCAATTGGTGTTGGGGGAAATACGGTTAGGTAACAAAGTGTAAGGAAAATATGAGTTAAACATCTAAAGTCTGCACCAAACTTACGTAATGTGATTAGGGCAATACCCGTTAAAGTGAAATATGTAAAGGAATATCCAAATTAAATTGCCACAAACTAACTGCAACTCAAAGGAAGAAAACATTTTAAAAAATGGCAATGAACATTGTTTGCGACAAAAAATGTACAACTGTCTGGAACAGGTTCAAAACATAAGAGTCAACCGAAAAGAAAAAACCTTAGAAGTTATAGGGAAGCAGTTTGAAAAAACACCAAAAACTGAAGCAGTAAAAGGATGAAACAGGAAAGCATTGACCCAACATTGCGAGAGGACCAAGAAAAAAAGTATCACATCTATCTAAAATCCATTTTAAACAAAGTATTAAGAAGCCAATCTTGATTCAATTAAGAGCCCAAAATACGTTACCTACTTTGCAGGGACAAGAAAAAGAAAATATGGAATACAAGAGCATGAGCTGAAATTGGAATACTCCTCAGGAAGTGGTCCCATTTAACCCGTGCAAGAAAAGCCCAGGATTGCAAAAGCACAAACTTTGTATGATAGCACCATGGCTACTCTCAATGTAACAAATCAAAAATCTAGATCCAGACCATATAAAGTTCTGGGTCTTGGCATGTGAATCTTTCTCCCCAAACATGTACATAACCCCATATTGCACCTAGCTTTGATCAATCTATCAGGAAGCGCCCAGTGTAGTTACTAGAGTGTCCAACAGCTCTAGAATCATCAGATTTTTCCCACTAGGAATTTACAAAGGAACAAAAAACATAGAACAGACCAGCTCCAATCTCTTCCACCTACCGTGCAACCCACCCCTTTAAATACTGCTCCTTTCCCTAAAGTCTTCCTCCTCCCATGTAACTCTCCCACAAAACACTACCCTCCAACCAATCACCACCCAAAACATTAGTGGGGCATGAAGCAGGCCCCAAGTCCCCTATCCCCTACCCAAAGCACCAGTGCTTCATCCACCCTATCCCAAGTGGTGACACTTGTGAATAGAGTGGGGTTGGTGTAACTATAGGCTCACTCTGGGCTCATCATACTAGGGACATGGTGGGGTGAATGAGCTACTACAGACTGGAATGAGGAATGGTTATATCACTGACTTTTGGGTAATATGACTGGAGCCCCTATGTGGGTGTAACTTCCTTTTAGGTGATGGTGAGGTGGAGCGCCTTACAGGGTAGTGGTGGCTGGGGTTTTCTGCAGGCTCAGCTTCCTTTTGGGTGTGTTTGGGGTAAAAGGGGCACTGGTGCTTTAAGTGGGGTGACGAGAAACTACATTGGGTGGTGGTGGGTGGAGATGGCACTCATGCTTTGGGTGGGAGTGAGGTGACTGAGGGGTTTGCTGCGTGTTCAACATATTTTTGGGTAGTGGTGGTATAGCGGTACTGGTGCTTCGAATAAGGGAGGAGTGACTGAGGGCATGCTTCTGAACCACTTACTTTTGGGTGGTCGACTGGAGCCCAACTTAATTTTGAGCTGTAGTGGGATGCAGGGGACATTACTGTCTTGAGTAGGGGAATGTTGACTGGGGCTCCACTATGGGCCCAACTTACTTTTGGGTGGCTGTCTTATAGAAGGGTCACTGGAGTTTTGGGGGGGGGCAACTAGAACTACTTTTGGATTTTGGTGGAATGGAGGAGGCACTCATACTTTGAGTGAGGGTCGGGTCACTGGACATCATAGAGGATTTTTGGATTTGGAGGGACACTGGTGCTTGGGCAGTGTGAGAGATGATAGGGGGCCTAAAGCAGGCCAAACATATAATTAGTGATGGGAATGGGTGGTGTTGGAGTGGGAACCCACTGCATATTCCTATGGGGTCAGGAGGGTTGACAGGAGGTTATGGACCCGAACACGCTGAATTTTATTATGCTGCAAGGGTTTCCCAGGTGCATCACAGGGGGGGGGGACAAAATTCCCTTTTTTTAATTGCCTATGGGTCCGCTTTATGCCCCAGAGGTGGAAAGCACCAAATATGTTTTTTTTTCTTCTTTTGCCGACAGGGTCCCCCACATTCGCCATGGGCGACAGGCCCAATTACTTTTTTAATATTGCCACAGGACCATTCGCAGGTCTTATGGGTAGCAGACCAGAATTCAGTTTAGTATTAGGCCCCAAAGGGCCACTTTGTGCCCCACAGGTAGCAAACCGGAATCCTGTTTTGTTTTATTGCCCAAGGGCCTGTTGCATGCCTTTTGGGGGAGGGTCTAATTTTTCTTTTTTTAATGTTGCCCCCAAGGCCCAACACATGCCTCATGAGTGGTGAACCCTATTTTATTTCTTGTATTGGGCTCCCATGGCCTAGCACATGCCCCATCAGTGATGGGCCTGAATTTGATTGTCTTATTTGGCCTCAGGGGCCACCACATGGCTCTGGGCGGCACGCTTAAATCCTCTTTTATTTAAATTTGCCCCAGGTCCGCTGCATTCCCCACAGACAATAGATCTGAATTCTCTTTTTTTAAGAATTCGCCCCATGTGCTTTTCACAGGGGTGCCCAACTCAAATCTCTTTTCTTAACATTGTCCTTAGGGCCCAATGCATTCCCACAGGATGCAGGCCTACATTTTTGTGCCCAAGCCCTGGCCCGCTGCATGCCACTTGGCAGTCACTTAGAAGTACCAACATCATTTGCTCCCCATATTCAGTCCTGGGTTGGAGGTACTGTTGAAGGAAGAGCCTGTGGGGCAGAGACTTCAGCGAGGGAAGCAGAAAATCTGCAACACTTGCCAACTGGAACAAAGGTTACCTGCTCTTAGGTGATGCTGTCCGAGCAGCAGTGGTCTCTTCTCTTCTTTTTTCTCTTCTGTCTTCTCTCTTACTTCTTTCTTCTGCTCATTTTCTGTCATATTTTTTACATTTCGAGGGCCTTTATATCAGAATTTCTAGTTTTACAAAATAGTCATTTATGTTATTTTTTGCAAATTGTTAAATCACAAAGGGCCATATGTATCAAACAAGAGTTTTGCAATTCTCTAATTGCGATTTTTAGCAAATCGCAATTAGAGAATTGTAAAATGCAATGTATGTAGGATTTGCAAAAAATTTTGAGAATCCTACATATTGCTTATTTGGAAATCTCAAATTGAGATTCGCAAATAAGGAATACCTTCCCATTCATTCTTATGGGCTAGGAGGCCCATAGAAATGAATGTGAAGACATTCTCAATTTGCGATTACCAATTAGAGAATCTCAAATTGAGAATGCAATTTTAATGTTGCAAGGGACCAAAAGGACACCCTGTTGCACACCTGAAATATGCATGTGTGCACATTTTGTGCAAATGCATGCCCTAAGGGCATGCTTGTGAGACATATGGCACTTTTAAAAAATAAGAAAAGTGCTTTAGTAAAGAAAATTGCAAATTACCACCAACTTGAAGTTGGTGGTAATTTGCAACTCCTTAAGGCCAAATAGCAAATTTCTGGTGCTTCCAGAATTGCATTTAAGGAATCCCAATTTGCAATTCCTTAATTGTGTTCGCAAAATAGAGAATCGTAAATTTTGCGATTCACTAATTTGAGATGGCCTTTTGGATGATACATCCAAAAAGGCTTTTTCCCATTCGCAAACAAGCAGATTCTGAGAATTTGCCCATTTGCAAATGGGAAAAAGGCTTGATACATATGGCCCTAAATCGTTCAGGGTCTGGCTCACGAGGAAATGAACAAAGCAAATGTATCAGCCTTTTATCCAGATCTGAAGGTCGAAAAGTGTCTTGATTACCATGGTGCACATAGCCTGTTGGTTTTTGGGTGAGAGAGATCCTGCATTCCATTGTTCACTTGCTAAACAAACCACTTGGCATTGATACATCTTTTTATATGGAAAGCAAACATGAATTAGGTTTGAGTGAAGCTTGTGTTATTTCCTTTGGGGAAAGGACATGAAATGTCTAAAACAATATGCAAAATTATGCAAATTGTTCACTTTGGCATTTTGCGGTGTTTTTAATGCAAAAGTGTCATTTTTTAGCACAAGTATGCATTTTATTCAGAAAAAGAACAAAATCACGTGTGACACATATAACAATCAATCATGTTTTGTTGGTTCATATTCTTCCTGTGCTTTCTCAAAAAGATTTTTACCCAAATGCAGTCTCAGTTGCGTAAAGTGGGGTAATGGTGTACTGGCATGCATTTTGACTTACAATCATAATGTAAAAAGCTTTTTGTGGGTTACAGTCTTGCTTTAATTCACTGCAAAAACTGTTGGACTATAGAGGCAGTTTACAATGACTTTTGCACTGACAGTCCAGAATTGCAGCATGTTATCTATTGGGACAATGAGCACCCCATAACCTGAGAGGAGACATGCCATTTAATGCAGGAGCAACCACTGCAATCGGGTTAATAAGGCACAAAACAAATGCAACGTTTCCCCCTTTTCTTAACTTACATAGTTAGCAATATGGACTTTATTTAGAGTTTGACAGAGCGGAACACATGCCATAAAGTAGCAGATGTCCTGCCTACCACATTTAAAAATCCACTGACATCACTGCATTCTTAATGCAGTGGGAGAGACATCTGCAATGTTGTGACAGATGTCCAACATCCACCCAACTCTAAATTTTAAGGTCCAATTATTTTTCTCTAAAAATGCCGTTTCACTTCATTTGCCCTTACAAGAGGTGTCAGTTAATTGAGCTTGTAATAAAAATGAGGTGCAGCAATATGTGAGTCTGGAATCAGTGTCTCTTATTTATGCTTGATGGACTTTAATTTGCATGTTGGTGGGCGGCGGTGTGGCAAAGAGTTCATGGGTAAGAGATAATCTTAACTGTTGTACACATTGAGCCATGGTGGGCTGATGCTACAGTCCAGCTACCACTGAAAGTGTGTGTTATACTATTGCTGCGAGGATGATGTGCAAATCATTAGTATAGAGTCACAAGCATTTTCAATGCAATCAGTCTCGCCTTTGGGACCTCATAAGTATTGATCCATGCAGCCGCAGACTGAATAAAGCATTTCTTGAAGACCTTGTCTACAAAAATGCACCAATAAAAAGGAAGTATTTAAGACAAGCATAGTAAAGAACCAATGGTAATAGATGGGCAATAGGTTTAGAATAAGAAAAAGTTCAAAGCAAAGAACAGGAAAAAAAATCAAATGATTGCAATGCACTGAGATTTGTAAACATAATTACACTATGCATTTTTATCCAAATGGATATCTGAGTGAACAACATAGGGAACACAGTAAGATCATTTCAAGTGACCTGAAAGACAGATGACTATCTATGCCTGGATGGGCCAAAAACGCAAACCTGAATTCCTAAGAGTGAGAGACACTTCTGATCAAAGCAAATCCTCTCGAATGGCTAGATGAATTGAAAGTAGACTCTTCATAGGAGCCTTCCCATGTCGTCCAATGTATTGGATCTACCCTCCATCCCCCTCAAAGAAAGGACAGGGATCCTTCGCATACAGTTTCATCACAACTGAAGCAGATCTGATTGGTTGGACATTGGGGCAAACAGCTAACAACCTTTGTGGATGTGACAACGAAGGGAAAAAAGTATTCACATGAACAGGGTACACATTTATCAACACACAAAAGGATTTTTAGTGAAACAAAACCTACTGCTTTAACCTCCGAGGCCCAAAACCTGCCTTCAAATCACAAAAATACATTTGACACATTCATGGAACTTTTTAGTCCGTTAAATTTGATAAATACCTGGAGGCCAAGCAATAAGTGAGCGCTGACCTATACAATATTCAGTAACATAACATAACTGTTAGTCTCTAGTTGGCAGAGATAGGAACCTTTGACCAAATAGGGACTCTTGCGTCTAGTCAGGGTAAGGGGCTACACTCCTAAAATAACCCCTGCTCACCCCCTTGGCAGATTGGCATGAGTAGGCATGCTTATCTCAGAAGCAGTGTGTAAAGCATTTGTGACACATACAGCAAACCAGTGACAACACTACAGATGGACACCACACAAGTTGTAGTATAAAAATAAGTATCTTTATATAGACTTAACACAAGACCACAAACGACAAAAATCCACAATAAAGTTCTTTAAAAATGATAGAAATATTTTAGATCTCTGTAGACGGTAAAGGCAAGTTCAAGGTGCCTTTGGATGAGTAACGCTATACAGCGAAAGTGTTGCAGGGAAGGTGATGTGTTGGTTTCTTACACGCAAGAACGGTGATGCATTGGTTCCCTACTGCTGCGTAGGGTATGGTGAAGCATCGGTTCTTCTCTGCATGGGGAGGAGATGCGTCAGTTTCTTACTGCGCTTCTGTGGCAATGCGGCCCGCAACGCAGTGATGCGATGAAGATCTGGTGCAATGAAATAAAATTGCGTCTTCTTCTTGATGTCAGCCCGCATGCCCTCCCCTCCGCTGACTACATCCTCCTGGGGGACCTCAACTTCCACCTGGAGAACAACAACGACCGCAACACCAGCACCCTGCTCGACAACCTCGCCAATCTTGGACTCAAGCAGCTGGTGTCCACCCCCACCCACCTCACCGGACACACACTCGACGCAGTCTTCTCATCCAGCACAGACATCGCCTTCAGCCACGCCACAGAGCTTCAATGGACGGACCACAGCTGCGTCCACTTCACCTTCAAAAGAACGACGACCCACCACCACCAGCAACAGGCTGCCCGCAGAAGCTGGAACAAGATCACAGCCGACCAGCTCGCCACCTCCCTGAGCCAGCACCCTCCTGCCAGCTCAGCGAACCCCAGCCAGGCCGCCGACAACCTCACGAAGTGGATCAGCAACTGCGCGGACGAGCTCGCCCCGCTAAGGACCCCGCCCAGCAGACCCGGCAGCAAGAAAGCCCCATGGTTCACAGACGAACTCAAGAGCTCCAAGAAGAACTGCCGAGACCTCGAGAAAGTCTGGAGAAGGGAACCAACACCGGACAACATGACCACCTTCAAGCTTGCCACCCGGAAGCACCACCAGCTGATCCGCGCCGCCAAGAAAACTGCATTCAAGGACCGGCTGGACAACAACGCACACAACTGCAAGGAACTCTTCAACATCGTGAAAGAGCTATCCAACCCCAGCGCAGGAAACAACGACATCACCCCATCGCAAGACCTCTGCAACTCCCTCGCCTCACACTTCCACAACAAGATCGCGGACATACACAACAGCTTCAACAACCAACCAACGTACACCACGACCGAACAACCACCCCCCACCACCACCCTCCACGCCTGGACTCCGATCAGCACCGAAGACACCATCCGCACGATGAACTCCATCCACTCCGGATCTCCGACCGACCCCTGCCCTCACCACGTCTTCAACAAGGCCGACGCTGTCATCGCACCCCACCTGCGAGACATCATCAACACATCCTTCGACACCGCCACCTTCCCTGAGAGCTGGAAGCACGCCGAACTCAGCGCTCTACTCAAGAAACCCACAGCGGACCCCACCGAACTCAAGAATTACCGCCCCATCTCGCTCCTCCCGTTTCCAGCCAAAGTCATCGAGAAGACCGTCAACAAGCAGCTGGCCGCCTTCCTGGAGACGAATGAATCCCTCGACCCCTCACAGTCTGGCTTCCGTGCCAACCACAGCACCGAGACCGCCCTCATCGCCGCCACCGATGACATCCGAGCCCTGATGGACAACGGAGAAACAGCGGCCCTCATCCTCCTAGACCTCTCCGCGGCATTCGACACTGTCTGCCACCGCACCCTAGTACAGCGCCTCAGCAACGTCGGAATCCAGGAGAAGGCTCTGGAATGGATCATCTCCTTCCTCGACGGAAGAACACAGAGAGTCCGCCTACCACCGTACAAGTCAGAGGCCACCGAAGTCATCTGCGGCGTCCCTCAAGGATCCTCGCTGAGCCCCACCCTCTTCAACGTCTACATGAGCCCCCTCGCGGCCATCGCACGCCAACACAACCTCAGCATAATCTCCTACGCCGACGACACCCAGCTGATCCTCTCCCTGACCAACGACCCTGCCGCCGCCAGAGCCAACCTGCACAAAGGGATGAAAGAGGTAGCCGAGTGGATGATGACCAGCCGCCTGAAACTGAACTCAGACAAGACGGAGGTCCTCATCCTGGGCTCTTCACCCTCCGCCTGGGACGACTCCTGGTGGCCTCCCGCCCTGGGCACCGCACCCAAACCGACAGACCACGCACGCAACCTGGGCTTCATCCTGGACTCCTCCCTCTCCATGACCAGGCAAGTCAACAACGTCTCCTCGGCGTGCTATAACATCCTACGCATGCTACGGAAGATCTTCTGGTGGATCCCCACCGAGACCAGGAAGACCGTCACCCAGGCCCTTGTCACCAGTCGACTGGACTACGGCAACGCCCTCTACGCCGGTACCACCGCCAAGCTCCAGAAGAGACTCCAGCGGATCCAGAACGCCTCAGCCAGACTCATCCTCGACGTCCCACGAACCAGCCACATCTCCGGACATCTGAGAGACCTGCATTGGCTCCCCGTCAACAAAATAATCACCTTCCGCCTCCTCACCCACGCACACAAAGCCCTACACGACCAAGGCCCGAGCTACCTCAACAACCGAATCAACTTCTACGCTCCCAAACGCCACCTCCGATCAGCCAACCACGCCCTCGCCGCCGTCCCCCGCATCCGAAGAGCGACTACAGGAGGAAGGTCCTTCTCCTACCTGGCCGCCAAGACCTGGAACTCCCTCCCGACCGACCTGCGCCTGACCCAGGACCACCTCTCCTTCAGGAAGAAGCTGAAGACCTGGCTGTTCGAGCAGTAGCGGCACCCCCCTCCCCCCGGCGCCTTGAGACCCTACGGGTAAGTAGTGCGCTCTATAAATGTCTTTGATTGATTGATTGATTGATGCAACAACAATGTTGTACGCCCAATGGCCGTGCGGCGACTCAACAAATCTTCTGTGCCGCAACAGGCCCTGCAACATGCTTCTCCGGTGATGCGACGGTATCTGCTGCGACAGAGACACTCTTCTCCGATGATGTGAGGTGCTTCGGTGATTCAATGAGACAGCGGCAACACCCTTCTTCAGTGATGCGACGACAGTGGCTGCGGTGGCAACATGCTTCCCTGGTAATGTAACGGCGTCTGCTGCAACAGTGACACTCTTCTCTGATGATGTGAGACGCTTCGGTGATTCGATGCTACAGCGGTAGTGACAACACCCTTCTTCAGTGATGCGACGACAGCGGCTGAGGGGGCAACACGCTTCTCCGGTGATGCGACGGCGTCTGCTACAATGGTGACACTCTTCTCCAGCGAGGCGCTTCTGTGATGGCGTCACGCTTCTTCTTCTTAGTGAGTCACACTTCCAGCTCCTTGCGACAAGCAGTTCCTCAAAAGGCCCAGCACAACAGCAGGCACTTCAAAAGAACTCAGGGGAGCTGGTTAGTAAAGTCTGTTATCTCTGAGACTTCAGCATGAGGCAAGCTTAATTTCCAAGCCCTTGGAGATCCTTTAAAGTTGATGAAAGTAGCACAAAGTTCCTTTCTCCTTTCTTTGGTAGTCAGGCAACCACTGCAGGCCAATCCCCCAAACAGCACTCAGCTTAGGGATAGTCTGGACTCTGAGTCCCCTCTTTTATACATCAAAATCCTTTGCCTCCGAAGGCGGAGAGTGGACGTGCCTAGACCAAACCAAATCTGTGCAGTCCTAGAGCACTTTGTTGACAAGACTCCTTCTTTGCTTTGATAGTGTGGGCCAGGTAAATCAGAGCCAGCATTGTGGAAGGCAGGCACAGCCCTATTCAGGTCCCAGGTGCAACTCCTCCCACCCATCTACATTCAGATAGCTCTATTCAGCCCTGTGCTGACTCACCCTGTCTCCTATAATCCCCCAGCCCCTGTCACTCAAACTCCAGACAAGGAATACATTACCTACCAGAGGCAGGCTTAGATAGTTTAGGCAAGAAAATACCTACTTTCTAAAAGTGGTATTTTCAAACACAGAATGTTAAAACCAACTTCACTAAAATATGTACTTTATCATTCTGAGTTCAGGCATACTAAACTCAAATGTCTACCTAGTTCCCTGAGTCAGTTAGGATCATAAGGTGTTACAATCAAACTGCCCATCCTGACCTATGGGGAACAGTAGCCTTGCAACAGTGAAAAAAGAACATTGTTGTAAACCACTATTAGGACATGCCACACACATCAGGGCATGTCCTACCTTTTACCTACAATGCACCCTGTCATTGGGCCTACAGTAGGGGTGACTAATGTGCAGAAAAGTGAAGATTTAGAGACTGGCAAGTGGGTACACTTGCCCAGTCAACATGGCAGTAACAGGCTGCACACAGGCTCTGCAATGGCAAACCTGAAACACACTTTATAGGCTGCTTCTGTGGGTGGCACAACCTGTGCTGCAAGCCCACCAGCAGCATTTAACTTACAAGTCCTGGGCACACTTAGTGCACTGTACTAGGCTCTGACAAGTAAACCAAACCAGCCAATCATGGATTCACTAATCCATACATCAATTTATCATAGGGAAAGCATATGCACTTCAACACTGATCAGCAGTGGTAAAGTGCACAGAGTCATAAAACCAACAAAAATAGATCAGAGAAAATACAGGAGGAAGGCGAAAAGTTCAGGGATAACCTTGCAAAAAGGGCCAAGTCCAACAATAACACAAGATATAACTTTAAATGGAACTGTAGTGACATGCTAGACATATTGACTCTGTACTGTTGTTACCTGTACTGCTCACATTCCCATTTTTATTAAAATCTGCTTATTCAAACAGTTGACAAGAAACTTTTCACACACTTAACGCCATGTCAGTATAGCTTTATTCGATTTGGTTAAAAATCATAAAAGCGTACAGTTAAAAATAGATAATAACATACATACAATAACGCAGAATATCTGAAGTTAAAAAACTTGTTCCCGACCTGTGGGGATAAATATCTTAATTATAGCGTACTTTTCACAGGTTGAGCTTAAACCAAAGAGTAATTAATAGGGGTTCCAATACTTAGGACTATAAAACAATGATTCCTGTCTGGTAGGGCTGGGAAAGATACGGCCGCTTGGTACAAGGAGTCCTCTGCCCATTAACATGTTGCAGCCTACCTTTAGGCTAGATGTGGGGATACACGGCATTCTAGGGTAAAAATCATGC
This sequence comes from Lissotriton vulgaris, assembly GCF_964263255.1. Lineage (NCBI taxonomy): Eukaryota > Metazoa > Chordata > Amphibia > Caudata > Salamandridae > Lissotriton > Lissotriton vulgaris. Next base: position 560,841,569 of record NC_141685.1, on the reverse strand, counting down.
AAATCCAAGACGGAGATTGGGCCGTTTCCCACCTGGGGTGCACAGGTATGCAGGTATGGGACAATGTGCCTCTGCCTAAATTTTATGAGTACTAGGTCACCATCGATGTCTTTTGGGAGGGAACCCAGCCAACCCACCCTTCTGACACTCAATATTGTACCCTCGAGGTTAGGTGGCAGAGGTCTATTTTTTGCCAGCCAAAATTTAACCTTGTTCAGCAGATTATGTTGTCTCTCGGTTTCCCCCGGTATAAGCGATGGTACTCCGGCGAGGACACATACAAAAGGAGCTGCCTCCGGTGGGAGTTGGATAGGGATAACTTTATTATACTGTGCTCTAGGAGTAATTAGCTGCGGCAAAACAGGTTTAAAAGAGGTTTTGCAGGCTATTGGGGCTGGTGCATTAGCGACTATTGATTGGGTTGGATCCCTTTTGTCTTGCGTAATTGGCTTGAGGTCTTTGGGGGTAGTAGATGGGTGGGAACAATTAGGTGTTATAAGGCATTTATTGGCTAGCATGTTCGACTTGATGGTTTCCTCCATTCCAGTCAGCCTGTCCCCTAGTGTGTTTATTTTTTCTATTAGTGGTGATATAATAGAGCTGACCAATTGTTCAATAAGGGATAATAGATCCAGCTGTGTAGGAGATGCTAGGACGACTTATTTCTCGGCAGCCTCAGGAGTCGTAGAAGAATTACTGACTGGAACTGTGGGGCTTGAGCACAATTTTTGGAATTTTGGTTGGTTCCCAATGTGATTAGCCCCAGTACGTGTCCTTTTAGCAGATGAGAACTGGGAAGATGCAATCCTTTGGGTGTTTTCAATGTTGGCATTTTTGGATGATGAGAGGGGTTGCAGGGGGCTAACAGTATCAGGTAATAGACAGGAGCTTTCTGCGGGAAGCGGTGATTCCACTAAGACATGTTTCGTTTTACACAGGGTGTTTAAGTCATCTAACCACGCAAAAGCGTGCTCTGTGTCTGCTGTTTGTATAGGCTGGGGGGATACGCCTTTAACAACTTCTCTAGCAATGGACAATGTTGTGTTGTTAATATTATCCCCCTTGTGAGTCATGGTGTGATTTGGGTGTAACAGAATAGTTATCGACAAATCGTACGGGTCGGAAGGGAAAATGTCCTTGGTGAAGGGCAAAGTCAGTAAGCGGAAAACCAAAAAGGAAGCAAATGTCTTTCGTTACCTTCTCTTAACAAAGAGCCAAGGGGGGTAGCCCCGTCCCATCCTCCTTAGGCCTCTGAGGGCCACAGAGGGCCTGCCCTTTGCCCGGGCTTAGCCCGGCGCAGACCCGCGCGCGATCCCGCGATGCGGGGTCTGTGCAGGGACTTATGCGCCTCCTGGTGCGCGATTTGCGGTCGGCGGCATCTTCCGCCGCTAGGTAGTCTGGGGGGTGTAGTTCCTGGCCTCCCTCCACACAGCGACCGCTCGAGATTGAAGTGTGCGGCGGCGGGAGGGAGACAGGCGGGACCCGGAAAGGCCAAGAGTTGCTGCTCCACAAGGTAACCCCCACTGCAAAGTGTGTCCCCCGCTCCACCGGGTCTGTGCAGGGACTTATGCGCCTCCTGGCGCGCGATTTGCGGTGAGCGGCGTCTTCCGCCGCTAAGTAGTCTGGGGGTGTAGTTCCTGGCCTCCCTCCACACAGCGGCCGCTCGAGATTGAAGGTGCGGTGGCGGGAGGGAGACAGGCGGGACACGGAAAGGCCAAGAGTTGCTGCTCCACAAGGTAACCCCCACTGCAAAGTGTGCCCCCCGCTCCACCGGATCTGTGCAGGGACTTATGCGCCTCCTGGCGCGTGATTTGCGGTCGGTGGCGTCTTCCGCCGCTAGGTAGTCTGGGGGGTGTTGTTCCTGGCCTCCCTCCACACAGCGGCCACTCGAGATTGAAGGTGCGGCGGCAGGAGAGAGACAGGCGGGACACGGAAAGGCAAAGAGTTGCTGCTCCACAAGGTAAACCCCACTGCAAAGTGTGTCCCCCGCTCCACCGGGTCTGTGCAGGGACTTATGCTCCTCCTGGCGCGCGATTTGTGGTCGGCGGCATCTTCCGCCGCTAGCTAGTCTGGGGGTGTAGTTCCAGGCCTCCCTCCACACAGCAGCTGTTCGAGATTGAAGGTGCGATGGCGGGAGGGAGACAGGTGGGACACGGAAAGGCCAAGAGTTGCTGCTCCACAAGGTAACCCCCACTGCAAAGTGTGTCCCCCGCTCCACCGGGTCTGTGCAGGGACTTATGCGCCTCCTGGCGCGCGATTTGCGGTCAGCGGCGTCTTCCGCCGCTAGGTAGTCTGGGGGTGTAGTTCCTGGCCTCCCTCCACACAGCGGCTGCTCGAGATTGAAGGTGCGGTGGCGGGAGGGAGACAGGCGGGACACGGAAAGGCCAAGAGTTGCTGCTCCACAAGATAACCCCCACTGCAAAGTGTGCCCCCGCTCCACCGGATCTGTGCAGGGACTTATGCGCCTCCTGGCGCGTGATTTGCGGTTGGTGGCGTCTTCCGCTGATAGGTAGTCTGGGGGGTGTTGTTCCTGGCCTCCCTCCACACAGCGGCCGCTCGAGATTGAAGGTGCTGCGGCGGGAGAGAGACAGGCGGGACACGGAAAGGCAAAGAGTTGCTGCTCCACAAGGTAAACCCCACTGCAAAGTGTGTCCCCTGCTCCACCGGGTCTGTGTTCAGGGACTTATGCTCCTCCTGGCGCGCGATTTGTGGTCGGCGGCGTCTTCCGCCGCTAGCTAGTCTGGGGGGTGCAGTTCCAGGCCTCCCTCCACACAGCAGCTGCTCGAGATTGAAGGTGCGACGGCGGGAGGGAGACAGGTGGGACACGGAAAGGCCAAGAGTTGCTGCTCCACAAGGTAACCGCCACTGCAAAGTGTGTCCCCCGCTCCACCGGGTCTGTGCAGGGACTTATGCGCCTCCTGGCGCGCGATATGCGATCAGCGGCGTCTTCCGCCGCTAGGTAGTCTGGGGGTGTAGTTCCTGGCCTCCCTCCACACAGCGGCCGCTCGAGATTGAAGGTGCTGTGGCGGGAGGGAGACAGGCGGGACACGGAAAGGCCAAGAGTTGCTGCTCCACAAGGTAACCCCCACTGCAAAGTGTGCCCCCCGCTCCACCGGATCTGTGCAGGGACTTATGCGCCTCCTGGCACGTGATTTGCGGTCGGTGGCGTCTTCCGCCGCTAGGTAGTCTGGGGGTGTTGTTCCTGGCCTCCCTCCACACAGCGGCCGCTCGAGATTGAAGGTGCAGTGGCGGGAGGGAGACAGGCGGGACATGGAAAGGCCAAGAGTTGCTGCTCCACAAGGTAAACCCCACTGCAAAGTGTGTCCCACACTTAACTCATTTCTTGAGAGGTCCTGTGAGCACACCCCCGTGGCTCCCTCAGCCCCCCTACTCCCCCCTATCTCTCTGGTGCCACGGGTATGGTTCAATCGAAGTCTTCTGCCCTGCAGACTTATATGTAGATGAACTCTCTACACAGTCCTGATTCTACATCTCAACCATTATCATCACACATGAACCTTATAATATTTAGGGCAAATTCACACAGGCATGCTTATTATAAATGTCCTGATGATGATCCACACATTGTCTACATGGATCGAAACGCCATCGACACCTTAAAACACCTTATACATCACTAGAAATTCTATCATTTTACTATGTAAAGGTGATCTTGCGATTTGTTTATCACATTGAGAATGTCTTATGTAACAAACCGTGAGCTTTTGCCTGAGCCTCCTTGTGTGTTTCCTAACTGTTTGTTCCTGTTTTTGTAGTAGGATGCAGGCTTGTGTCCCACTCTCTGTATTTTTGTTTGTACATATTTTTAAGAATTGTTAATTATTAAATACTAGACCTCTCCGGCTGGACAAGTTCAACCAATATAGTACTGATCGGGTCTATATTAATGTATCTGTCCTCAACACTAATTTCCTAGGGACCACTGTAGTTTAAAAAAATCAAATCCCGAGGTCTCTTGCTGACTTTACTTGGGTCCCCTTGTTGTCACAAAATATTATTTTAAGCAATGTCACACTGAGGCTGTATAGGGAAGGCATGAAGGATGGACCCCCGACTGCAGGGGTTAGAAAAGCCACACAACTGCTTCCGAATGAGAGCACCACGGAAGCTTCTCAAGAGGAAGTACAGATGGGGTAGAAGGGATCAGAGGCTAAAAGATGAGGTAGATACTGACCAGAAAAAAAGACTTTGCTTAATTGTGTCCTGTGTGTTTGAGGCAGCCAAATGGGATACAGAGTCATGGACATAGGAAGAGGACTTTTTTGTTAGCAGAGCAGTCATTAGTTAAGCAACTTCACAGAAGGGGGTGCCATATTGGGGAAAAAAGTATTTCCACATTAGTATAACTCAAGTTACGAGATGATTATGGCTTGGTATCACATTTCAAACACAAGAAAAAAGACAACAACATGTTCGGTTTCAGTGAAAACATGTTTCTCAAATCAGTATTTTTTTGAAAAATCGAAGGTACTTGATTCATTTTCATCCTGTGTACCACAATCCACATAAAACAAAGGCAATAAGGTATCAGAAGCATTTGCATAAAAAACACTATTGCTCAATATTTGGAGCTGCCAGTTTTATCACAGTTATTACTACCCAACCGTGCAAGGCGAGTCCTTCTTCTATTCCTGTACTCCCGGGCACCAGATCTGATGGAAGGCAATGCATTTATTAATGGCGCCTCATCCTCGTTGAATACCAAATATAACGGGAAGCAGCGTAAACGTGCTCATTGTGCAAATACAGAGAAAGATTGTCTTTTGACTTACAATACAAGTGAATGTTAGCCTTCCAAACTTCACATCTTAACTGTTTAAAGCGTTGCACAACACGTAAATAAAAAGGGAATTTTTACACAATTTTCATGTTAAAAACATATAAAATGAACAGCTGGGACGGCAGGAACGGAATCAGATGCCAGCATTTACAAAGAAAAAAGACACAAGCCAATAAAAAATATGGGTGGAGAGTGGGCGGGGCTTCTAGTCCAGCCTCCAGTACAACAAGTCTTGCAGAGCAGCGCATGCACGCTGACTCTAATCTCGACCTAAAAAAGGACCCTAAACATGATCGGTGTCTTCAAGAGTTGCGAATGCAAGGGTAGATTGGCCAAGAGTTGACCCATCTCTTAGTTTCATTCATGAGTGAGCAAATGGTTTACAGAACCCTGAGAAATTGGTGGTCCTTAAAAATATGGTCGTCGAAGAAGTGGCTAATTTAAACACTCACATTAATAAGCAAGACTTTCCCCAAATAATGCTTGAGGTACATACCCACTTTTTCGCAAAACTCCAATTGATCCTCAGGAAGATTATAAAGCCAGATAAGGGGAACAAAAAACAAGCCAAGGTGGGGTGGTATAACAATGCTTGTAAATTAGCCCGTCAAAACCTGAGCACAGAAATAAGATGTAGGAATCCCTTGGGAGTGAGAAAGGCAAGAGAGACATATAGGCAAGCTCAGAAAGTAGCAAACAAAACAGTGGGATGAGGACCAGTGGCGTGATCTGAAATCAGCCTGCGAAGCAAAGGACTCAAAACAATTTTGGGCCATTGTTAAGTGGGATAGAGGAGGTGTAGCTGAACCCCCCAAAACAATGTTGCCAAACAACAATGGGTAGATTTCTTCAGACCACTATACGCTCGTAACCCAGCTGAAGAAGAGTGTCCACTACCCCCAACTATTTTTTATCAAAGTCAGTTTTCTCAACCAAAGGTGTCAGTTTAGCGTTAGACTGCGTGACTGGGGGAAGAGCTCCAGGCATGGATGGCATCCCAGCTGACATGTTTTTAAGTGATAGATCGCCATGGTGCCAGTACTTTGAGTCTTTAGCTAACTCTGTGACTTGGGGTGCGCCAATCCCATCTTCATGGAAAGGCGCTGAAATAATTCAATTTTTTAAAAAGGGTGACAAATCTCTACCCAGTAATTATAGACCTATTAGTCTTATAGACTCAGCGCAAAAACGTATAGGTCGTTTAGTGCAAAACAAACTGCAAATATGGATAGAAGAACACAATATTTTGTCCCCATATCAAGCTGGCTTTCGACCATGTACTAGTTCAATTGACCAGGTCTTTAACTTTATAGCACTTTACTGGAGGAATGTGGCCTTAACCAATGGGACACTTTACGCTGTCTTTGTAGACCTGAAATCGGCTTTCGATTTAGTCCCCCGTTCCAAACTTTGGAGGGTTCTCCCTGAAGCAGGGATGTCCCCGGAACTATTGACTCTTCTTGTCCGCCTGCATGAGAACAACTACGCCAGAATCAGATGGGGGCACAGCGTGAGGTGACCGACTCATTCCCTGTCGAGCGTGGTGTTCGGCAGGGGTGTGTTCTGGCGCCCATGCTGTTTTCATTATACATCAATGGCATAGTGGATCATCTTAGCCGTTCCCCCACTGATGCTCCTGTTCTAGCTGGGGCCGGCGTGCCTGTTCTCATGTTCGCGGACGACACGCTGATTGTTTCCCGGACCCCGAGTGGGCTCCAGAAGGCTGTGAATGCGTTTGGAGAATTTTGTCAACTGAGTGGACTTGAGATAAACACCTCAAAAACCAAGTTCATGTCCCTGAATCAGCAGAAAACATTCAAAGGTACAATTAATTTTAATGGAACTCCTCTAGAGCAGGTAGAGGCATTTACGTATTTAGGAATATCTCTCCAGAGTAACATGGGCTGGAAAAGTCATATTGACATGGCTGTTCTAAAATTCCACCAGCTTGCGGGTGCCTAAGCCACCAAGCATAAAGTTTCTTTTACCAAGCCAATTACACCTGCCCTAAAGATTTACAATATGAAGGATGTTTCAGAATTATGGGGATTTAATTATTTGAACCAACTAACAAAGGCGGAGAATACATTTCTACTCTGTTTAGTCGGGGTCCCCCAAAGTACTCCCACTGTTCTGCATGGTTACGGCCTCTATTATATTGGAGACGTATCTGGACAACTCCAGAACTAGCTCACTATGCCCTTGCATTAAAGGATATTATTAGGGCAGACCGTTTCCATTCTATGCCATGGCTTAAAGAGATAAAGGGTTTATTATCAAAGCTGGAACTTGACCACCTATGGGAACATTCAGACGTCTCAAGGTTGCCATCAAAAATAAATCTGAAAAAAAAGTATTGGGAAATGATTTGGATGTCCGCCCATAGTACCTGTGTAAACACTAATCTAACTGGACGTTTTCTTGAATTTAAACCTCACCCACTTTGTGAGGCTTATTGGGATATTATAGAGGGTCCATTTGACCGAAAACTGTATTGCCAGTTTAGAACTGGGACTCTTCCTGTAAAAGCTTTTATAAATGGTCAGCAACCCGGGATGATAAATGTCACAACTGTAAAGATCTGACTGAGAGCATAGCCCATATGTTGTTTGTATGTCCCATTTACACAAGCCCTCGTCGTAAGTGGCTAAAACCAACGTGTATCAACTTGGGCACCCGAAGGTATATTGAGGCTCTAAGGATACTAGAGTCAGATTGTTCACCCTGTATAGCGATTGCCGTTGCTTAATTTTTAAGGTGGGCTTGGATCAAAAGCACTTGCACTTTACAGTCTCTAGAAGTTAGCTAAAGAACTCTAAGACATCTAAAAACGCAAGAACGATCTTCATTTTATGCATAATTTTAGTTGTTTTAAAACACTCTTTTAAAATTTTTAATTTCGTAAATGACAGCAATTAAGATTTAATAAATGTTTTACCATTGTATTTTGTTATGTAATATTTATAGTGTTTGTGATGGGATGTATATTCTGCTTTTATGACATGCTGTCGAATAAAGCTTTGAAATTGAATTGCATTTACTATACACTCTTCTAGGGTATTGGGAGGTGGGGGTGGGGGGTAATGCAAGTAAGGAAATGACGTTCTCTCAACCCATTGTTACCTCTCATCCCTCTTCTTCTCTATGATGCTTCTAATGAGGATGTCCTCCCCTCATAATGACTGTGACAACGATGAATAAAATGTGGAGTGATGAAGGTAACCAGTAAGTAATCCCTGCATTACCTTACATAGCCGTAATTATGCCCCCCTCCCTCTTTACTATTTATTCATCGTCTGCCTCGTGCTATAGGTACACTGTGACACGTAGGTGCTTCCTTTTAATTAAAAATGAGCGCATGTTGTTTTCAAGCTGAAGCCATTTAATGCCAACTGTGATTAAATTGGGGTGTGGGTTCGGGCCTGCATTCGGCTTTTAATTGTCACTTGATATTTAAAACTATACAGCATATTTACCTAGGGAGGCACCGGCACCTCTCCCGTCTCCCTCACGTTACTGGGTAAGTATGTGCTTTGGGACTCGTGCCAAAGGAACATCAAAAATATGACTCAATTTCTCTGTCGAGTAAATTAAATTGTGCGCTCCCTGGACCTCCCCTGACTTCCGAAAGGTTAGCGTGAAAGCGCGAACAAGAGGCGCGCCTCCGTCGCTTCGTTTGTCAGTGTGAGTGAAGCGTTTCACGCCGCCCGCCTCCAGCTCTTTGTTTCATGTCAACGCCACGTGCGTTTCTGCAGTCGCCTATTGTTTTTGTTTTGTAAATTTGGCATTTCGCAAAAGGTTCTTGCAATGCTGATTGGAATGAATATACCCAAATCCTTCTCAAACGCTTCATAATCCTGATGCAAAAGCCAGCCTCGCGTCCCCTGAGCAGAGCCACCAAGGCTCGCGCGCGCTTTGTCCTTGCTTGAAGAGTGGGGTGGCGTGACATCAATCTTGCTCCGTCTAGGAACCATTCCGCGTGCTTCAATGTTCATCATTCCTGACCTTCAGCACACCTTATCATGAGCAGATTGTCGACGGAAAAGAAAGAATTGTGTTCCTGCCAATGCACCAGCTTGTTCACACTTCTGCTTCACTCGTTTGTGTCTTATGTTATTTTTGCACATGCGATGATTTACAGTTTATTCACCAAGACTGAAAACATAAACTTCCGACGTGATGTAGTATAGCAACATCCTGTGAATGTGAGATATTATTCAGCGCAACATTTCAGTTTTTATATGCATTTAGGTTTCAGAACGCGCAAGCGGCTGCTGCAGTGTAAGTTTATTGGTGCCTGTAGCTCACCTAATTTGTAAGGATAAGTGATTGATTTACAATGTGACCAAACATCTGAAATGCTACTAAAAATACACAAAATAAACTGTGATGCCGTTGCTGCAGCTACCAGAACGCACCTTGAATGACGATCTGAAAACAACATGTTTATGCTGTGTCAGATACCCGCTGTGAAATATATCCCTAATCATTTTCTCCGAGAGATTGGTGAATAAAAAAAAATCTATGATGCTTTAGTTTAGAAGGAGAAAAACTCAGCTCGGTTGTCAATATGAAGTGCAGTATCACACAGTGTGTCTTACATAGCTTGGACAGTGGTTAAAGGCTGAGGTGCACAATGTGGCATGTGTCTCTAGAACAGACTGCTGGATCACACCCCGGAGATGTGGAGACCACTGGGACTCTATGTGGTTATTGAATGTTTTTACTAAAATCTGATCTCTTCATTGGCTTCCGTTCAAACAAAGGTTATGTTCAAAGCAGCCTCTTTCAAGCATCAATGTTTTCACATAACCTTCTCTATTCTTCTGGCATGTCAGATTCAACATTGAACTCCGAGATGCATTCCATAGTCGCTTTCCATCGCCCCATCTTTTAAATCAGCTTCTCCAAGATGCTCCTCATCACCCCATCTGTTAAATCAGCTACTCCAAGATGCTTTCCATCTCCCTTTCTTTCAAGGAGGAGTCAAAGGTAGTATTTCTTCGTAGAAAGGTCAAAACTTGGCTAGTTGATCTGACTCTATGAATGCATGGCGTCATGAAACCTTCAGAATACTGTTCAAGCAGCCAAGCATCCAGCTAGATAGAACAGCATCTAACATTTGGCGTTGTGGAACTTGCCATACTGCTCCTTTCTGTGATCCTAAAGCATGTAACCAACTATAAAAGTGCAGCATACATGGAAAAAAGTGATGTTCACAGGTTGCTCACCTTGGGGCAGATTTATGAGGCCCGTGCGCCACGTTTACGCAGCTGTTGCGTCACGCAAGGCGGCGTAAACGTGGCGCATTTCTACGAACGATTTACAACGTGACGCATCTAGGCAGATGTGTCACGTTGTAAAGCCCTGCGCCGCTTGTGGGCGTTCCGGCGCAGGGTGGGCGTTCCGGGGCAGGTGCGCCTCGCAAAAGTGGCTGAGTGAAATCTATGAGATTTCACTCAGTCACTTTTAAGCCAATGCTGCGTCAAAAGCCTGCGCCTGCTTGAAGCAGGCGTAGGTCTTGATGCAGCATTGTTGAAATGGGGCACCCCGAGCCTTGCTGGAGCTGCGTCGCGCTTGCGACGCAACTCCAGCAATGCGCCACATTTCCGGCACAGATGCGTCATGCATCTGTGCCGTTTTTGCACCATGGTGCGCCGCATTATAAATGCGGCGCACCATGGCTGGCGGAGCTGTGGCGCACTGTGGCGCATGTTAACTGGCGCATCCCTGGGGATGCGCCAGTTAACATAAATCTGCCCCCTTGTATCCTTGGGGTGGTCTTACAGATTCGGAGCATCTCCCTTCATTGCACTGGGCCCACCTTTTAAATGGTGTGCCGAGTGGAATGAAGGGAAATGCACTGTATTACCATGAGTGTGCTGCTCCCAAGGCAGCAGCAAACTCGTGCTGCCCTGGGGTAGGCCATTCATGTGAAAACTGGAGCGGATGCTTGCTGACGCTCCGTGTTTTCACAGTGCAGGCTACAGCCCGCCTGCACTTTGAAGGGAGATTAGAGAGCCCATTGAAGGCGGGAGCAGTCATTGACTTCCCCCACCTGCAGGAGTATGTCTGGGGGGTCCATAGGACCAGAGGGCTTTTCTCAGGGTGTGCACTGATAGTGCACCACCTTTTAGGTGGCACACTGTCAGCGTGCCTTCCTGAGAGCTTCTTTGCCTCTGCACCCCTACAGGTAATACAGCATGGGCGAAGAAGCAAAGGGATTCCCTCATTTGCAGAAGATAGCACTGGCACTTTAAGTGCGCCAGCGATATCGGTATCACAGAAAGGACTGCACAAGCATCTGCACCCGCTTCTGTAATACCAAGGTGCCCTGGGGGTGCATGCAAAGTGGGCACCCACACCTGTTGCATCCCTAATGTACTTACTGTAATATGGCTCCTAGGGCTATATTATGCATTTTCATTGTTTGCGCCAGGTGTACGTATTAAAAGGTGCTCCTGGTGCAAGAAATGAAAGTGTACCATATTATGGTGAATGCTCTGCCCCCATGGCAGTTGAGTACTTGTGCTGCCCCCAAAGCAGAGTATTCATGTAAAAACATGGATTGGCTGCTTGCAGCTGCTCCATGTATCCACAGTGCAGGCGGCACCTGCAAGTCCATTCACAGGGGATTAGCGATCCCCCTGCTGTTGCAGTCAGTGAGTGCACCTACCTGCAAGGGAATGTCTGGGGATCCATAGGACCACCTTTCCAAACTCAAGAGGTCTTCTCCCAGGGGTCACACTCACTTTGCGCCATCTTTTGGCCATGTCTGAACTGGGGTGGTAGAGTGAACTAAAGACTGGTGATGGATTAAACCCAGATCAGTTGACTGGGGGTGAGTGTTTGATTTGCTGAAACGCTCCATGCATCATCCCCTTTGGTATCGCTTTGTTCGCCCTAAGTTGGCAGGGTATGACCAGACGTGGGTCCCTTGCTCACTCTAAAACTGGATTCAAGATAGCCTGGCTGATGAGGATTATGATTCCGAAACCGGTCCCAGGATGCTTGTTTCCGGTTCAGGGAAGACACGGCTTGGCAGTTCGGGCTGGACTGTTCCCATGAGGCACAGGGTCAGACTGATTTGCATATGGCCAAGTCTGAACTGGGGTGGTGGAGTGAGCTAAATAAAGGTGATGGATTAAACCCAGATCAGTTGACTGGGGGTCAGTGTTTGATTTTCTCAAACGCTCCGTCCATCATTCCCTTTGGTATCGCTTTGTTCGCCCTAAGTTGGCAGGGTATGCCCAGATGTGGGTCCCTTGCTCACTCTACCACTGGATTCAAGATAGCCTGGCTGATGAGGATTATGAATCCGAAACCGGTCCCAGGATGCTTGTTTCCAGTCCAGGGAAGACATTGATTGGCAGTTCGGGCTGGACTGTTCCCATGAGGCACAGGGTCAGACTGATTTGCATATGGCCATGTCTGAACTGGGGTTGTGGTATCGGGTTCTCCAGGCCTACATACTCCGCAGAATACCCTCTACACCATAAGAACTGTTGGCGCGGAAACTAGAAAATGCAAAAGACAAGTTTATTAAGACCCCATGGGGTGGTGGTACATTCCTACAGCACCCTTCGGCAATGCAAGAAGTATCACACCGAACATCGGTGTAAGTCCTTCTTTTATACAGTTTTACAGACATTAAAAGATAGGCGGTACATGGTTACAGAGTTTTAGGTACATATATGGTCATTTTTGGAACACAGCCAGCTCATGGGAGGGGTTACAACACCACTGGTCAGTTGGGCGGAACATTCCTAAGTGATGACTGATCAATCAAAACTGCGCATGTGCGGGCTTGACCTTTACTAAAAATAGCCTGTTGCTGGGCAAACTCGAGTGGTCAGTGGTACAGAGGACGGACAAAAGGGCATGCTGACCACGAGGCGACGCATTCTCTAAAATGGCCGCCGTAACATACAAAATGGCGTTTACCAACTATGGTCAAGATAAGGGAATAATGTGTAGCAAAGCTTAACGCTAACCCAGTCATTGTCAAATTACGACAGACGACCCTTTTAGCGTTTAGCTGAAGCTACCTCATAATGGACATAATCAGGATACTCATCTTCTATATCGATGTACATAATCTGGGCCACTCCTTTATGAATCATTTGTTCATTTTTGGCAAAAGCTCGTCTAGATGGAATACAAGCTGATAGACACATAGAACATAATGCAGGGCCACATTGAATACATACACATAAGAAGAATAATATCCCAAATATTATACAAAGAATCGTCAGTAACTTCCAACCCCATGTACTAAGCATTGACCAAAACCACCCCAAAAAGGTCCATGTACCATTGTCAGGATGTATCTCAGAAGCAATTTTATGTAATTTGGATATGGCATCATACACAGATGGTGAATTATCTGGCACGTAAACACAGCAACTGCTTCTGATAATGCGGCATGCCCCCCCTCGATCGGCTAGAACTACATCTAGAACCATCCGGTTCTGGAGCGTTACAATTCTAGAAATCTGAAGCTCCTCAGTTAAATTCCCTAATGCAAAAGCAGTATCATTGGCAACAGCTTCAACAACACGAGTTAATCGTCGCATTTTTCGACTGTTTAGAGCAGCTCCCACAAAAGAAAACAAACCCAAATTAAAGTCAACATATTGTTGCAACGCAGTGTCTGTTTGGTCTATGTCATCAAGAACTACTGCTCTCTTAACTCTGTTCAATATAAAGTCGTGATACAACACGTAATCATTATGATACATGGGCGGAGCAATAAATACAGGGGGCAATACAAAAGAGATGTAGCATGTGCCTAACCATCCTAAAGGGAGACGATGATAACCTTTGTTACCGCATATGAAGTACGTATTTCGGGAGGCTACAAATGAAATGCCATTCGGGGTATCAAAGGTGAGAGTGGTGTTACATTCACTTCTGCCAACTGGGATTGCACCTTTATTACGTACACAAAGATCGGCTTTTGTATCAATGACATTAATAACATGAGAATTGGACATATTAACACTTCGATGATTACTGTAGACTTGTGGTGCAGACACGTTATCCGGGCGGTACTCCTCCCATTCAAACTTATTACCTTCAGCTTGCGGATAGCCATCTCGATCATTGAAACAAATTTTGTTTAAACGAAAAAGTAGTCCCCCTTTTGTTGGCCATCGCAAAGTGAACAGGAGGGTGTACCAAGCATTGCAAGACCCATTATGAGAAAACGGGAGTGGGATAAGCAGTGTGCCTCCTTTCTTCTGATGCCCAGGCAACATCCCACATACCCAGCAATTAGAAGTGTTCGTCATATTGTGAGTGTGATGCAGAATTTGAATGAAACTATTGTTCAAGTAAGTCTGTCGGTGCCGTTCTTCATGGTACGGTAGGGTGAAATGAAAATGTTCAGATGGAGCCGGGGCAGTCGGCAGCAAATGTTCTCGCACAGGCACCACAAGTTCTACTACCCAGGCTATCACAGCTATTACTACAATTGTCAACACAAATAATACAGCACCAAGGATTCTTTTGTCTCGTGCTGCAGAAGACGCCATAGTTCAAAGTTCACAAGGTCTCAAATGTACAACTAAAAAATAAAAATATGAGTGCTGAGCTCTGAGGTAGCCGTTGTTTTCTTCTCCGGGGTCAAGACGGGTGTCGCTACACTTGGCAGAACTGATCCCCCCCCCCCTGAGATTCCCGGCTTCCGTCAACCAGTCTCGCACCAAAAAAAATCTTCTTATCATGGTAGCAGATTGTATCTTTCTCGTCCAGAAACAGTGTGGTCCGGGAAGGCTCCCTCTGATTCGGCAGACGTTACAGCTGGGCTCTTCTCCTCGTCCAAGATGTCTCGGTAGTCAGACAGCGCAGTCGGGCTCACCAAATCCGGAGAGACACGACGGCAGTGAGTAAAGTGCACCCACCGCTTCCTGTTGGTAACTCGCACAGCCGTTCGAGTTGCAAGCAATACCTGCTCGGGGCCACGCCACCTCGGTTCCAAGCTGTTTGTCCTCTCAAACGAGCGGATCATCACATGGTCGCCAGGACGAAGATTATGAGCCTCTCCAATGGAATTGTCAGGGAGCGCTTCTCGAACCTGTTGATGAATTGAGAGTAAATCATTTGTTAATCGTGCCAAATAATCGTTCATCATTATACAAGGCACATCATGTAACAATCGAGGCTTAGGAACTCCCCATATGTTCATCGGCCTTCCAAACACCACTTCATAAGGTGTGAGGCCAGTTCGGGAATGGGGCACTGATCTAATAGAGAGTAATGCTAAAGGCAAGGCATCCGGCCACTTCAAAGACGTGGATGCCACAATCTTTGCTAACTTTAGTTTCAGAGTAGCATTGTACCGTTCAACAAGACCTGCTGACTGAGGATGGAACACAGCATGAAACTTCTGCTGGATTCCCAATCCCTTCAACACGTACTCCACAATTTTCCCAACAAAATGAGGACCATTGCCGCTCCACAAAAATTTGCAAACGCCGTAGCGTGGGAAGTACTCCTTGAGCAAAACCTTAGCTGTTGTCAACGCTGTATTATCCTTCGTGGGGAAGGCCTCAACCCATTTGCTGAAAGCACACACCACCACTAAGACATACTTAAGGTTATTGCAACGCTCAAGCTGGATGTAATCCATTTGCAGTACCTCCAATGGTACAATAGGTGGAACGAACTCTCCTTTCGGAGTATGCGTCCCTTTTGCAGGATTGTGCTGTAAACATATCAAACAGGTCTGCACTACTCTCTTGGCCGTATTGGCAATCTCAGGATGCTCCCAAACTCGCGTTAGCAATCGAGTAATTGCAAGAGCTCCAACATGTGCCAACCCATGTGTCATTTGGACCATCGCTTGCAAGTAAGCTGCAGGCAATTTCCATCGTTCCATATCTTTGCTCCTCCAACAACCCTCATCATCCAGCACTCCCTCTGCTGCCCAGGTTGCAAGTTCTGCTTTGGTCGCTGATTTCTGAATGTCTAATATCTCCGCTCTAGCATCGTGCCATCGCTCAGCCTGCGACCTCACAACATACATTGGAGAGTCATTTCGTGACATAGCCGTTTGTCTTGCTATACTCTCTGCTAAAGCATTACCTTGTCCCACTTTATCAGTGACCTTTTTATGTGCACCGCATTTGATTATCGCCACTTTCTTTGGACAAAGTAACGCATTTAGGAGATCACGCACTAGCTCTCCGTGCATAATGTGTACTCCATGCGAAGTCAAAAACCCACGTTCTCTCCAGAGTAGGCCAAAGTCATGTGCTACTCCGAAGGCGTACCGGCTGTCTGTGTAGATGTTCACACATAAGCCAGCACTCAATTCGCAGGCTCTTGTCAAAGCTATCAGCTCCGCTGCTTGGGCCGATTTCTGTGGTATTTGTGCTGTCTCTACCACTGTCTTAAGTGTCGTGATCGCATATGCTGCAGAAGTTGTGCCATCTGGCAGCCTTAAACACGATCCATGCGCCTAAGTTAAGCCCGTCTGCGCCCGTCCGCGACGGGCCGGGACCAGGGGCCACCCACTCTGCCTCTCGCCTGGTTTACACTGCTGCCCAACTTACTGCACTATCTGCCTTTCCCTCTCCTGCCCCTCTCCCCCTTCATCACCTACAATCACTTGGTATTCTCTCTTCTCCTTTACTTCGCCCGACTCTTGTTTCTTCTGATTCCCTTCCTCTCCCCCCTATTTCCCCTCCGGTTACTCGTTCCCCTCTGGCCCCTACGGTTGCCTCTGCCTACCTACTCAACACCCGGTCCGCAGTTAAACACCAGACAGCACTTTTTAATCTTTTAACCACTGATTTTCCAGACTTTTTATTTTTGACCGAAACCTGGTTCACTTCTGACTCTCTCCCTGATCTGCTAGCCATCCTCCCTGACACCTACTATGCTCTCCGAGCTGACCGCCCGGATGGCAAGGCTGGCGGGGGGGGTGGCGATGATTGTCCAGTCGCCATTTAAATTTCAGCTCCTTCCTCACCCCCCCATTCCTAACGTGGACTACCTGGTGGCCCGTTCCCTCAATCTTCCTTCCCCCCTCACTGTGGTTCTTGTCTATCGCCCCCCTCAATCGATGCCTTCCTTTGTAGCCTCCATCCAGGAGTTGCTGGCCACCCTTGTGGTCAACAACTCCTCTGTGCTCCTTCTTGGTGACTTTAACTTCTGGCCAGGAGACCCTAAGGAAGACCTCTCTTCAAAAGACTTCTCTGTCACTCTTCAATGTCTGAACCTTACCTCTTATGTCACAGCCCCGACCCACGTGCATGGTCATATACTTGACCAAATCTGGTCGTCTTGTCCCCTTGCTTCACCTCCCTCCATCTCTCCCTGTGTCTGGTCTGATCACTCTAATATTTCTTTTTCTGTTCACTTAGGTATGGTTGTCAAACCCTCTCCCCCTAAAAACCTTCTAGCCCGCAACTGGAACCAAACCGATCTTGATTCCCTTTCACTCTCTTTGGTATCCTCTGCTCCTGATCTTACTTGTCTCCCCCTTGAATCTCAGGCCAAAGCCATAAGTTCATGGCTTGCTGCTTCGTGTGACCGTGTGGCCCCGCTTAAAAAGATCAAAGCGGTTCGTCCATACGACGCGCACAAATGGTTCTCCACTGAGCTCAAGGCACTAAAACTTGATCTCAGGCGGGCGGAACGCCTTTGGAGACGTCAGTATTCTCCTCCCCTGCGAGTTCAGTACAGACAACTCCTTACCAACTACAAAAAAGCAGTCCTTAATGCCAAAACCTCTTACTTCACGGAGAGAGTATCGCTCTCCTTGAATAAATCTCGTGAAATCTTCTCTTTGGTTCGCAATCTTGCCACTTCTGATCGCTCCACTCCCAGCCTGGTTCCCTCCCAACCCCTCTGTCTGTCACTTAATAACTTTTTTATCGACAAGATTGCGAAAATTAAAGCTGACATTCCTATTGTGCCTCAGCCTACCCTCACCAGCCCTGCCACTCCCCCTTCTTCTTCCCTCGACACTTTCCCCCCATCTCCCTTGACTTGTTTCACAACTACCTGTCTAAAGTTAAATCTGGCTCTCCTTTGGACGGTGTTCCTGCACGGATCCTTAAAATCCTCTTCACTAATTGTCCTGGTCCTCCCCTCTCTTTTCTCAACTCCTCACTGGCCTCTGGTGCTGTCCCCTCTTCCTTTAAATCTGCTGTTGTCCTCCCTATTCTAAAAAAACCTGGTCTAGATCCTTCCCTCCCCGCTAATTTCCGTCCCATTTCCCTTCTTCCCTACCTGGGTAAAATCCTAGAGACCCACGTCACCTCCTGCCTCTCCTCATACATCGAGGACAATGGCCTTTTAGCTTCCCACCAGGCGGGCTTCCGCCCTGGCCATTCTACAGAAGCGGTGGTTCTAGCGGTCTTGGATGAACTCAAGGGTAAGGCAGATGTTAACCTTCCCCAAGCCTTGGTGCTTCTCGACTTGTCCGCTGCGTTTGACACGGTCGACCATTCCATTCTTCTCGACCGTGTCTGCGCAGCGGGCATTCGGGGCGCGGCCCTCTCCTGGCTAGCATCCTTTCTTCAGGATAGGCATCAGGCTGTTCATCTCTCTTGTTTCTCTGCCCCTTCCTGTTCGGTCACTTGTGGTGTTCCTCAGGGCTCTTCTCTTTCCCCTCTCCTCTTCAATCTGTATATCTGTCCCCTTGTTTCTTCTCTTCTCAAGCTGGGGGTCTCTGTATATAATTACGCAGATGACCTCCAGCTTGTCTTTGATCTGTCTTCCTCTCCTGATTCTATTCCCAAGTTCAGTTCCACCCTTATCTTTATCTCGAAGTGGATGAGCGCCAACCATCTTAAGCTCAACCCCGATAAGACGGAACTTGTCCTCACGGGTGGTCCCTCTAACCCTTGGTCCCCTGCACATTGGCCCCCCTCTTTTGGCCCCCCCCACGCCCTCTCCCTCTGTTCGCACCCTTGGCATTAAAGTCAGCTCTGACTTAACCATGCACAGCCAGATCAGCTCTGTTGTGTCTTCATGTTTCCTCTCCCTCCGTCTTATTCGGAAAATATCTCGCTTTTTCACCATCGACGCGCTTAAAACCATAGTCTTGGCTTTAGTCATCTCACGCCTCGACTATGGCAATGGCCTGTACGTGGGTATCCCCTCCCACGAATCCCGACGTTTACAGGCCATTCAAAACCAGGCTGCCCGTCTCATTCTCTCCCTCCCCAAATCCTCTCACATTACCCCGGTTTTGAAATCCTTTCACTGGCTCCCCATCCGCTTCAGATCCCTCTTCAAACTTGCTTGCTTTGCCTTTCGCGCCCACT
Source organism: Lissotriton vulgaris (assembly GCF_964263255.1). Taxonomy (NCBI): domain Eukaryota; kingdom Metazoa; phylum Chordata; class Amphibia; order Caudata; family Salamandridae; genus Lissotriton; species Lissotriton vulgaris. The sequence goes on along the minus strand of NC_141685.1, from coordinate 560,822,486 downwards.
CCCGCTCTGCCCCTGCCTACATCACTTCCCTCATTTCTTCCTATGTTCCCAGTCGCACTCTCCGCTCTTCCTCTCTCTCCCTTCTTCACATTCCCCGCTTCCGCAAATCCAGATCCGGGGGCACTAGTCTTTCCGTCTTGGCCCCCCAGTTCTGGAATAGTCTCCCACTTCATCTTCGCTCCATTCCTATTTTCAGCCACTTCCGTAAAGCCTTAAAAACTTTTCTTTTTTCTTTGGCTTTCCCTTCTTAGGTCCCCTGTGTCCCCCTCCGTGAGCTCTGACCCAGGTCCCCCAGCGCCAGGAAGCCGCTTGGCAGCAGTGCGCTTTATTAAATATTGTTTTCATTTCATTCATTTTCATCAACCCACAGTTCCCCATCCACATCTGGAAGTGGCGTATCCTGTAAGTCAACACGACCCTTTGTTTGTTCCTCAGTCAGGAAAACACAGTCATGGTGCTCTTCCTCTTGGCCCTCCGCAACCGGATACGGCAATAAAGTGGCAGGGTTCAGAGTAGCACATCTTTTTAGTGTGATATGTGGCGCCAGAAGTGTAAGCTCATATCCTGTTAAACGTGCACTCGTAAGATACTGGGTTTTCGTTTGCTTTAACAAAGCGTCTACCGCGTGGAGAACTAATACCAACAGTTTGTGTGACAAAACTATTCCCTCACTCTGTCGTATAGCTACTGCTGTTGCTGCAACTGCTCGGAAACACCCAGGTAACCCTCGTGCTACAGGATCAAGAATGGCCGAAAAGTACGCACAGGGCCTCTGCTTATCCCCGTGTGTCTGCACTAACACTGATAATGCGTACCCATCTTTCTTGTGCACATACAACGTGAAAATCTTTGTGTAATCTGGTGTACCTAACACGGGTGCAGAACAAAGGGCCTGTCTCAATTGTTCAAAATCATTCTGACATTCATCTGTCCATTCAAGGGGCATTGGTGTAGTTTTGGACAGTAACGATAATAAAGGTTTTATAATGTGCGAAAACCCCATTATCCACTGTCTACAGAAGGACGTTAGTCCTATGAAGGCACGTACATCTATCTGAGTGCGGGGGACTGGTGTATCTAGAATCACTTGAATTCGATCAGATGTTAATGCAGGTCCCTCCTTAGACAAAAGATGACCGAGGTAGGTCACCTTTGGTCTACAATATTGTAACTTTTTCCTAGAGGCTTTATGATTATTCTGAGCCAAAAAGGAAAGCAAGGCAAGAGTACTCTCCTCACATTGTGCATAGGTGTCTGCAGCCAACAGGAGGTCATCAACATATTAAATAAGGGCTACTCCAGATCGCAATTCAAATGAATCGAGCTGTCTTTTTAAAGCCTGACTATAAATGCTAGGGCTCTCTGTGTAACCTTGAGGAACACGACAAAATCTATACGATTTATTATTTAACGTGAAGCCAAACAGATACCTGCTGTCGGGATGGATGGGAATGGAAAAGAACGAATTTTTAAGATCAATAACAGAGAAAGTAGTAGCAGTGGGGGGGACCAAAGTAAGTAAGGTGGTGATATCAGACACCACCGGGTACTGGGGCACTACAATTTTGTTAATTTCCCTCAAATCAATAATAAATCGATAGATTTTGTCATCAGTATCTTTCTTTAGGATCGGAAGAATCGGGCTGTTACAGACATTGTAGGGAACTTCCTCCACTACTCCTGCAATAATCAAATCCTGAACGATGTGCGTCAGTGCAATCTCACCTTCTCTGGATTTCTCATACTGCGGTACGCGCGGCAAAGATACTCCCTCCTTGACAGTAATTCGAATAGGCGGGACGAGCATCTGTTCCACATCCGTATCTGATGTCGCTCATAACGTGTGTGGGAGAGAGGCTAACGCTTCAATTTCTTGCATGGTACATAGTCTGCCTGCATCTGGGTAATTATCATTCAGAATAACCCGCACTCCTTCAGGAGCGCAGCGTATCGTTGCTCGAAAATACTTGAGCAAATCTATACCCATAATATTGTCTGGGGTATGGGGCGACAACAAAAATGGACATAGACCAAAGAATTCATATCAATGCAAAATGCAAGAGGTTGTGATAATGGGCTTGGAGAGGGTGTGCCGTCGAACCCTATACATGTAATTGTTTCGCCAGACAGGGGAGCCCTTGGAACCAAGTTTTTAGACAAAGCACTACGAGTAGCTCCTGTGTCAACTAAAAACTGATCAGTAGAACCCAAAACGCCCGCTGATACATATGGACCTCTTTGATCTACTGGCACTTCAACCGATTCCACACCCCATCCTACGCAATCCTATGCAAGCACATAATCCTGACTCTCCACATTTTCACCCTCCGAGATCTGATACTGATTTCGTCGATCAAAAGTATTTCGTTCATCCTGACCACGACCCCTCGCCTTAAACCTACCACGATCACTTCCTCCACCTCTCGCTCCCGAATAACTATTCCGTGTCCTTCCACCTCCTCGACCACGCTGGCTACGTTGCTCACGAAGCACCGGACAGTCTTCAGCCCAATGCCCAAACTCTTTACAATATGCACATTGGTCCTCAGCAATATCGGTACGACCATACAACGCATTACCCCCTCCTCGCCTGCCTCTATCATTCCCTCTAGATTGCGCACCGCGAACCTGTGCCAACATCATCTTCGTCTTCAATTCCTTCGCTTTCTTATCAACACTTTCTTTAGCCTCTAATTCCTGCCGCTCATAATACTGAGCCATAGTTAACAAAGACGCAGGGGTCGCCGTGGTCCAAGAACATTCACTAGTTTTCAACCGCTTTGCAATCTCTGGTAGGAGATTAGCCACATACTTATCGACAAACAGATGCCGACCCGTATCATCTGTTAACAACTGTCCACTGTAATCATGAAACGCTTCTTCAAAACGTGTGAAGAAGTCAGATACCAACTCATCTTGTTTCTGTTTGCACGAGGCTAACATAGTCCAATCAATTTTTTTAGGGGGGACAAGCGTTTTCAATTTATTCAAAATAGCTGTTGGGAGATCTAAAATCAGTTGACAGGGTTTACATGCAGGCTCCCTATCCAAATCAGCCTGGCTTATATCTTTCCAATTTGCTCCAAACATCATTTGATCATCAAATTTACGAATCGCTCTCCACATATCAGGGGGCAGTATCATCCCAAAGAAAAGATCAATATCAACCAGCGTCATAACACAAGAAGAAATAGCCTCCTCCACTCCTTCATAGAAAGCTGCTGTATTTTTACGGGGATCAGGTAAGGCGTTTTTCAATGCCATAACATCTGCTCTATTCCAAGGCGTATACACCCAATTATATATAAAATACCCCTTTACATCCCCAGATGTTTTATCATCACTGGTACCTTGCCCTTTAGGGGGAACATACAAAGGTGCAGCTTCACGCATAGGCATAACATGCACTTTAGAACTCTTATCTGCTCCAAAGATAGAACACTCTTTGGTTAACTCCGTCGACCCCGGCAAGGACTTCTCTGATGCTTTTCGTGCTTCCTGCAGCCTTGACGCCTCATCCCGTAGCTGAACCAATCGTAGAAAAAAGGCATCCGCATCTGAAATATCAAATAGACCTTTACGCATATTCTCATGATGGACAGATATATCCTTAGATTCTAAAGCCTCTGAATTCTTACAAAATCGTTCAACAACTTCATCTGCAAAAGTACTTAAAAAACACAACTGTTCTCGTTCTGACCATTTATTCCTTTCAGCATTAACCTCTGACATAGTTATTTTATTCAAATTCAGTTTCCTAGCGAAACTACGCAAATCCGTGGCTCTACCAGCAGTTAACCTCGTACTCGCACTATCTCGTTCTTCATCACCAAAGTCCTCATCCGGAGCCGTAGGCGAAACGTACGGAGGCGGAGACCGATCTAATAATGAAAAATCATCAGCTTCATTAGTAAGGACAGGATAAAGCGGACGTCGAATAGTAAATTGACCACTTGTTTGCAAATTACGTTCCCGTGCCTCCCTCTCTTTCTTCTCTTGCAACTCCTTCTCCTCCAGCTGTAAAGCTTTATCTCGAGCAGCCTTGCGCTGCTCTTTTTCCGCCAAGGCAATCTCACGCTTCATACGTTCACGCACTGCTTTCTCCCACATTCGCACACAATCAAACATATTCTGTCTAGACCTGCGTTGAAACAAACATTGCTCCACAAACTGAACCTTTCGTAAATCAAACGACCCATGTAGTGGCCATTGCAACTCGGGATCAGACTTGGTGTATTTGTTCCATAATTTGCTATACAATATAGGGGGAAGGCCGAATTTAATATAAATTTCACGGTTAGGAGTCTCCTCTGGGGGAGCCGGCTGAGATTCATTTAATCTGTACGTGGTACCATTCCCAAGACAGCACATCCCTCGGAGTGTGCTTAAAACAGGCATGTTCAAAAAGTACCACGGAAACGTGATACCATAAAAATGGCACTTACTATACTTCACACAAATGTGCTGCTCAAAATACAAACAAAGTTAGAGAAACATCTCTACATGCCTGCCTATGTGGAGTGCACTACACATATACATAAATTCATAGACTCAAATGTTAGCTAACTCAAAACATATTCATATTCATAGAATCACAGTAAGCGTCCGCAGACTACCTTACCAATCAAAATTCTTACCCAAATCTCAAATATCCAGGTTCCAACTGCCAAGGTCTTTGATCAAATCAGCCAAACAGGCACTGTACAGCAACGCAGACGAGCAGGATCTCAGTCGGGGACCGGCGCCACCTGGAAGGTCAGATCAGAAGGAAGGGAAGAAACACCGTGGGTGCCAAGACTCGGGTCACTCAGTGGCAGCGTACGCGTCCATGGCGAGTTTCCAATCCTTCGTCACGACCTCTCCTTCGGGCATCCGAGTCGCCGATGAGTCCCTTCGTGGTCGCCAATTTGTGGTATCGGGTTCTCCAGGCCTACATACTCCGTAGAATACCCTCTACACCATAAGAACTGTTGGCACGGAAATTAGAAAATGCAAAAGACACGTTTATTAAGACCCCATGGGGTGGTGGTACATTCCTACAGCACCCTTCGGCAATGCAAGAAGTATCACACCGAACATCGGTGTAAGTCCTTCTTTTATACAGTTTTACAGACATTAAAAGATAGGCGGTACATGGTTATAGAGTTTTAGGTACATATATGGTCCTTTTTGGAACACAGCCAGCTCATGGGAGGGGTTACAACACCACTGGTCAGTTGGGCAGAACATTCCTAAGTGATGACTGATCAATCAAAACTGCGCATGTGCGGGCTTGACCATTACTAAAAATAGCCTGTTGCTGGGCAAACTCGAGTGGTCAGTGGTACAGAGGACGGACAAAAGGGCATGCTGACCACGAGGCGACGCATTCTCTAAAATGGCCGCTGCAACATACAAAATGGCGTTTACCAACTATGGTCAAGATAAGGAAATAATGTGTAGCAAAGCTTAACGCTAACCCAGTCATTGTCAAATTACGACAGGGTGGTGGAGTGAGCTAAAGAATGGTGATGGATTAAACCCAGATCAGTTGATTGGGGATGGGTGTTTGATTTTTCTCAAACGCTCCATCCATCATCACCTTTGATATCACCTTTTAGGTGGTGCACTGTGAGTGCGCCCCCCTAAGAGCATTTTTGACTGTGCCCGCATCGGTAATACAGTACGAGCGCAGAGGCAAAGGATTTCCTTCATTTGCATAGATCACGCCCCCATGCAAATGATGGAAAACCCCCTGAAGGGAGCGCTAATGCTTTAAGTGAGCCAGCACTATCGGTGTTACTGAAGGGGACGCACAAGTATCTGTACCCCCTTCTGCAATAGCAAAGTGACCCAGAGGCGCGCAAAGTGGGCGCAAATGCCCATTGCACGTCCATCATACTTACTGTAATACGGACCCTAGTAGGTTATTCTTAGTCTACTTGCTTTTTGGCATAGTATACACTTAGAAACACTTTAATGCAGTTTCTTTTTTAAGACAATATCACTCTGCATCCTAGGACTAACTAGGAAAAGTGGAACACCACATTCCAGAAATAAACGTGTTGTTTGCTGAAACACCAAATGTCTTTCAAGGTGTAACACTTGGGGTGGATAATACATTTCTGGAATCGTATGGGCGACTTCTTAAATCTGATGAAACGTTCCTCCTATACAAACTCTTGGTTCATAGGCTGCATTACCTTAACTATTTACAAAGAACCAAGTTACTTTTTCTTTGCCATGTCCTTTGCCTCCGCGTGCACTAGGGGATCATGTTTTAAATGTTGAGAAACATTCCGAAAACAATTGTATTCAATTTACTCCTTAAGTAATAATGTTGTAAATGAATCTGGAACCCTATTATAAATTTCCCAATTCATGCCCTTATTTAGGTATACTTTATCATTTCCTTATATAGGCATAGAAATCATTACCATATTTGGCCTAACCCATACAGCCCAAATACGGCATGGATACTTCCACTAAGCTCCAAGAATTAACAACGTTTTCTTGGAAAAACCTGCCTTCAGCAGCTCAGGACTTCCCCCTGCTTGAATATTAAGTTCTCCGAGAACTCCCAGCGTTTTCCAAGAAATGAGCATTTGATTGACGTTATTAAGTCCAAACATGCGTCAAACTCGGCACCTTCAAAGTATAAATATGCTTTGATTTGCGTAAACAAACACACAGTGGTTTGGAGCAGATCGACTATCTAATTGCCCGACGCCCTGCAGCAGCAAGTGCCGAAGGAAGCCGACCCTCCAGCATACGCTCTGCGAGACTCTGTCATTTCTCCTGCTGAGAAATCCAGCTCCAGTGTTTCCAGCCTACCCTTGCGGGTATCTGGGAAATCGAGTCCCCAGAACGAGATACAAGACCTCCTTCATTCTAGAACAAAGGTACGCAGCTGATTAGACCTCTTAGAGAATTATCAGAACCAGATTTCTGGCAGAGAACTCCTAGACTTAAACTCCTCCTCTTATACTCCCTCCCTCTTACCAGACTTAGGTTAGGTACACCGGGGTAGGCGTATTCTAGAAGCACCAGTTGAGTATTTTAGTAATCCTTTTATCACTGTATGTACTTTATGTATTTTATACATTTTATGCACTTTATGGCTTAGAAACCATATCATGCTTTTACATTACTACTTTATAATACTGTTCGTATTATATGCATTGCACTTCATAGTAAGTCCTACTATTGTAGCAGTTCATTTTCAATGCTTGAGAAAGAAGACTGTTCAATAAATACCTTTTTATTGAAAACGCCCGTCTCTCTATTTCTCTTGCACCTTTGGTGAAACTAAGCATGCACAATTGACAGAGTGAAATAGTTATCTATTTTTTCCGCGACACTAGAGATTTGATTTCTTATTCTTGGGAAACAAAGTTGTCATGTTTTATGCGGTTTTCAGAAACGAATCCCTTCTTGTTTATTCGAGAACGTTTCTAGTGACCTCTGAGCTAGCTGGCACTCACAATTAAGTCTAATATAACCGGTAGAGACCTAGTAGACCTCATTCCTACGTCTAAGCAACAGGACATATTATTCCAATGCACAGAGCATATTGGGAATATAGGAACTACACTACATGGCGCCCAGCGTTTGGTAAGGCGATAATTTAATGCTAGATACTAGAGAAACTCCGTTGTGCTTTTCACACAGACCCCTCTTTCCTGTAAAAACTCCAATAGACGTCTGGAGTGAGTAAAAGGGCATAATATCCGCCAAAACTTAGTAGGACGAGAATCCTATGTATTCGTTTTTGGTTTAGTCAATGTTGAAGGATACAGTGTTCCAAAATATTGTGCACCTAATCTTTGTTTCCATGAAAATTGTTATGCAGAACTTTTAGTAAATAAAAATGTCGGAGAGTGACGACGAAAGGGACAGAGCTAGAATAAGAGCTCAAACAGTCTTAGATGACACAATTCTCCAACAAAATGACCTGGATGCTATATTCATCCCGGCAAATATAAGGAAAACCATAACTATAAAACTTATAGAAAATGGGATATCATCGAGAGGTGGTAAAGTTATATTTGTGATAGAGGCACATGAATAGCGGCAGACAGATGTATTCTTTTCATGGATTACTTTTCCACAAGCAAATCCAGTAACACGGGAGTTCCACTCCTACAAAATAGAGGAACCTCCAGCTGAATACGTTCCTTTCAATGACGTTAAAATTTCACTAACTTACCAAGAGCATCAGCTCTGGTTTAATGGCATCCTAAAACATCAAAATCACATTACTAGGCTCGGTCCACAAGGTAGACCAGGAGCTATATGGCTGGTTCTAGCCAGCTAAACACCATATCCTGACATTGAAGAAATGTCAGATAGAGAACTTTTAGCTCAGCTAAAACAATTAATAAAAATACATTGACAATTGGTTAAATATGTCATGAAGACTTTAACAGTCCAACCAGCGATAAAAATTCCGCAGCACACCCCGTACCAGGGGAACAAAAACAAAATTACACCACAGACTATACAGTCAGTCATTGGCAAGTTACCCGCCAAAAGGGAAAATATTAAGTTTTGGCTAGCACAAAAAATTACTCAAATAGAGGCAGTATTCCACGATTGTACACCTCATGAAAAACACAGAATTCTGACAATCTGTTTACCAATGGGGATTGCACCGCATGTGGAGGACTGTGACACTTGGGGTAGTCTTTGCTTCAATCTACACAAAAACACATGGTGTACTGTCCATGGCGGTAATAACAGACATTCAGAGACAAATTCAGAATGAATATGGCCCAGAACCAGCCTTAAATTTAGGTATGAAATTACTGAAAGATTTCAAACAGGTCTCAGCTATATTATTAGCTAACATTGGAGGTGAAGCAGCATCCTTGGCAATCCACCAGAAGTTAAAAGAAACAGATATAGCAGACCAACCTTATGAGCTTGCCAGAATTATTGAAAAATCATATGAAGATTAGGTAGAGATTGTGTGCGTGGAAAACCATTGAAGCCCCAACTAACTGAAAATCCTGAAAAAACATTTATTAAGAATAATCTCACTATTCCAAAAAAGAAGTGGGAGAGTTATAGATAAACTCTTCCTAGAGAAAAATATTCTCAACCCAGAGGAAGATCTCCCCAACAGAGAGACAAGTCTCCCCGAAGGGAACCCTTCGAAAGGAGATATAATCTTAGGAATAGGGATCATTTGAAAAAACCTGATAGATATCAAGATAATGATACACGTCCCTCTCGATCTTTTTAGACTTCCTCGCAGAAATCCAAATGAAGAGGACGGTCAGAACACAAGGAAGAACGTGTCAAGTCCAAAGACAAGGAACCCGTTCATCAAAGTAAAAAAGCTCAGTTTTCCAAAAAGAAGGTAGCACACATAAAAGTCAGACATGCCGAGGATCTTGAGGACACAACTCAAGAATGGGGAGTGGGCTCAGACAATGCTAGACAGTGCAGCAGAAGTAACAATAGTTCGCAAGATCCTGAAGGATCATCTGGAGACAGTGGACTTGAATTAATGCATTCAGGTTGAAACTGCAGACACCAGGGTTAGTATACCCCTTAAGTTATATGAAGTAACATTCCGGATGGAGGGGGACATAACTAGAAAAATAAGAGCACTCTTTTGGGAGAAGCTCTCTAAGGGCTATGACATTCTTCTAGCTGAACAAGACTGGCCACCTGAATTTGTCAGGGAGTGCCCACATGGCGAAGATATAATTATGCCAGCCTTCTCTAATCACATTCCAATTCATAAAAAATATACATATGCCAGAAAATAGGCAGTAGCCCAAGCTCCAGCATTATATAAAAATCACTCAGGATGGGATGAGGATTCTCCTCACCATAAAATCCAGTTAAAAAAACAGCCCACTGCACAAAGACAGTACCCGGTTAAGCAAGAAGCAAAACAACAGGTCAGGGAGATTTCAAATCAACTTGAATACCAAGGGGTGATTGAAGCATGCACCTCATTTATGAACAATCCTTTGTTTCCTGTATCCAAACCAGACAATTCATATAGTCTAGTATTGGATTACAGACACTTAAACTCTTGTTGCAAAACTTTTGCAGTACAAAACTCACACAGTGCAGCACTGATGAATAACATCGTGCGCAAAAACTATAAAACTACATTAGATATTTCAAATGGATTTTTATGTCAAAATATTGCACCAGAAAGCAGGTATTTGACCGCTTTCTCAATATTGGGGACACAGCGACAATTTTGTCGTCTCCCCAAGGATTCAAGAATAGCCCAAGGTTATTTTCAGCAAGAGTAACGGAGTTACTCCAAACGTACGATGATGAGGCATTATCTTATGTCGATGACATCTATCTTACGGATGACGATTTGGACAAGCACTTGAAAAGAGTGAACACCATAATACTTGGGTTCGCCTCTGAGGGGTATAAAGTAAATTTTAAAAAATCAAGAATTGCCCACCTCAATGTCATATTCTTGGGATATGAGTTGTCAAGTAAAGGCAAAAGCCTAGCAGCAAACTTTCTAGAGAAATGTGCGCTGCTCCAACCCCCAAAAATGCTGAAAAACATACAATCAATTCTAGTTTTCTTGAATTTTGGAAGAACTTACGTTCTGAATTACGCAGAGAGGGTTAAACCTCTTTACGAATTAATCAAACCTGATTTTAAACCAACACATTGGACTCAAACACACACAGAAAGGTTGCGTTCAGTCCAAACGGACATGTTAGCAAAAACTAAACTAGACACACGCAAAAACATGCGCAATCTAGTAATCCGAGTCATCCCAGGAAGATGTGGATTCACGTACCTAACCTTTAATGAAGGAGAAACTGTACCAATAGCTTACAAATCACACTTGTACACACAAGCAGAAATGAAGTTCACTTCTACAGAGAAAATTCTGACAGCGGTTCAAACTGCTGTAGCAAAAGAGAGAGCTCTCGCACAGGGTAAATGCATAATGATCGTTACACCTGTACCTGCCTTAGAGGCAGTGACAAGAGCAAGCATTCCTAATTCAAAAGCAATACATCCGAGATGGATACAATGGGTTAACTCTCTTGCTGCAACAGACGTCCAATACTTTTTTGACCCTAGTCTAAAGACACAAGAATTTCTCCAATATGAACACGAATGTCCTCTGTCAACCGAAATTCTTCCTCTTAAACATTATGGCTGTATAATATATACAGATGGATCAGCACAGTCCGCAATTGGGGGTAAACAAGCCTATAGTGCTGCGTGCGCGATTGTTAAAGGTCGCTGGCGCGAAGGCAAATTTAAACCTATGGTCACAAAAAGTCAATCACTCAGAGACTGTACAGCTCAGTGAGCTGAACTACAGGCTTTCAAGATGGAGCTTGAAAATACTGATCGCGAATTCCCCACACTCATAGTGTGCGATTCGTATTACTGCGTCCAATCTTACAATGAGTATCTGCATAACTGGGTTCAAAATTGATTCAAAAAGGGGCTAAAGGTGGCACAATCAAGCATAAGTTGCTTTGGGAACAAGTAGTTCTTTTGCAGAAAGAACTACAAAAGACTCACGTGATGCATACACTGAGTCATCAGCGTGATGGCGTTCACGTTGCAGGGAACTCATTGGCTGATGAAGCCGCAAAGTCAGCTGTGCAAGCGGCTTCTGTAGCTACAATTAGACGCTCAAATAGATCGATAGATGGTGAAACGCTATTAGCAGTAAACGCCTCAATGGATGGCAATCAAGCAGCGTTACCTCTACACTATCCACTCGGAAATACATACATAATTGACGCAAACTCCGTTCCATTTGCTCAAATCCCTGGAGTGGGGATCAGAGTAATTCCAAACAGGAAGCGGAGAGTTTTCTTGATTCAAGAAGCACACATGGGAGAGGGTCTGAAACACCAAGGGATCTTGAATTCTCTAATAGAGTTAGAAAAAATGTACTGGTGGCCGAGACTGGGAGTTGATGTATACAATCTCGCACTTAATTGCCCAGACTGCAACAGAGATCGCACTAATGAACCGCCAGAGACACCTGACTACAGAGTAGCCAGCCAGATACAGACACCTCTGTTAGACAGCATTAGGCTATATACCCGCAGGCATCCCTACAGACAAATGCGGCCCCACAACTACTAGGACGAGATTTATTTGGTTATGGCCCCAGCGCTCGGCTGACACCAGAACTGTTATAAAGGATTTGCGAGTCTTTATCGGCACATACGCAATAGGCAGGCTACATTCTGATCAGGGTCCTGCGTTTAGCTCTCGAGCTTACAAAGAGGCCATGGTTAGTTTGGGCGTTGCATTGCGGTATTCTAGTCGCTTCCATCCTGAGGGTAATGCGGCTGTGGAAAGAAAAAACCGTGACATAAAGCAATCCATAACAGCAAAGGTATTAGGTTCAGGTGATGGGTGGGTCAAACATCTAATAAGTGTCCAAAGTAGTCTTAACAATCTGCAAAGAAATTCTCTGGGGGAATCACTCCTTATGAGCTACTATTTGGTATTAGAATGATAATCGAGGATCTCGATTGTCAGACTTTTGTGGTAAAACAGAAACCCTTTGATGTCAAAGATCGTTTGGCTGTCTTACAGGACTTAAATGAAACAAGAAGAAGTCTGAGTAACACAACACAAAAGCCAACAGCCACTGAAGATAAACTACCTGTCCCAGCAAGACCTGTCTGGATTCCAAAGATTGGGGATCTAGTCAGGGAAAAGATAGCGGTGAAGAAGGAATTTGGGCCTTCTTACAGAAAAGCAGTACCTATCTTAGCAATCCAAGGAACGAGATCAGTAGTACTACTGCCCCTTGCTGGTAAAAAAGAGAACAGAGTCATGTCCATCGGCCTGGTAAAACCACAACATGTGGCCAATAATAAGTAGTAGTCCAAGTGGACTCCCAAGATGTAGCAGACAGCCAAATCTTGCTACAATCCAAGAGATTCAAACTGAAAGACTTATCACCTTTGATAAACCTGCAGTAAGAAAAGAAGAACTATGCAACAAAGCAATGGAACTCGTGCCTCTTGAGACCCAAATATCTGTTCGACCAGAAATACCAGTCTACAGTGATGTAGCACCTGAATACACTAACATAACAAAGGAGAAATCAGTTCCAGCAATTTCAACAAACCCCGATGCCATTCAAACAATTGACAGAACTGCATCTGGATATTTCATCAACTTTGATAACTTTTCTGAGGATCCAAGTGAACCTGAAGACACAACAACAAAGAAATCTCTCAAAGAAAAAAACGGCAGAACTTTTTCATGAACTTGCAAAAATATATCTAGTTTTACCATGGACTGAATTTTGGATTGGTTCCGGTGCATTTTTCCTCCTGCTCTGGCTAATATTGGTTTTAAACCTGGGACAAATGATAGATGGAAAATACAGTACAATGGACACAGCAAGTCAGAAAATCAACTTGGTCCTAAAACCACACAAATCATGACATGTTGAAAAAAGAGAACTGTCATCAGTAAACATCACAGCCATCCCTATACCAGGAGGTATAGTATGGGATAGAACTGATTATGATATCTATGGCCCGTAGAGATGCTGAGTATTCCACATCAGTTCAAGGTTTCTGTGAATGACTTTGCAACACCCAGCAGATTCTCTCTTGATTGGGACTTTGATGCAATTAATAATATGATGCCAGATTTTGAAATGTTGGAGAAATATACTAAACATGACTATTTAGAAGGGTCATCAGACTATGAACAAATGTATTGTTTTAACCATTTTGGTCATCACTATTTGCACAAATCTGCAAGCCCGAGAAATGTTTTTATGTATAATCAATGGGAACATTGTTCAACACCACAAAAAGGCAGCTCTGAAACATTTTATGAAATGTTTCTTTACTTCTCTGGGTTTAATGTTACAGGTCCAGAAACGTTTTATTTAAAAAATGTAAATAAGACAGGATTGAAAACAATGTTGACCATTACCAAACAAATTTATTCTGCAAACTTTGATGCTAAGTTGTCCACATTGGGTTACGACTTCTGGAAAGACAACATAGAGACAAAAACTGTCTGGGGCACAAAAGAATGGCAGGTGCAAGGTCTGGAAGCTCTATTCAGAGACTGCATTATACCTGAACAAACAATGTTTTTAAATGACACTGTGTAACAAACCTCTTGTCTTGGCATAGCAAAAATAAAAGATTTAAATAAACCGTCTATACCAAAGCCCACATCTGAAAATAACAAAACGACAGAAGGTGAGATAGACGTACAATATGTTTTCAAATTGAACAGAACTAGTCCTCATTGAAAAAAATTGTTAATCTGGCTTACAGACACCAATAACTGTCAAGATAGATTCCTGAACAAAACACAGGGTTTAATTCTTAACTGGCCAGATCCAAGATACTCCCAGAGACAACATCCAGGGATAGTAACAACATATAATGTAGGGAAACTATGCCTTGAATGGCTGAAAACTTCTACACTTCCAGAAATTAAACAACACTTGACCTTACTTAAAGAAAGCAATGATTTGCGAGATTTCCTATTGGGACCTTGCAAACCACGGCAAAAATGTTTCATAAACACCGGTATATATGCTGCGTACAACGAGGCCTGGAAAATAACACAATTAGAAACTGCAGAAAGAATACGAGAAATTGATCATATTAATTTGGAGAAAGCTCTCTCTGTAGTGGACAATGGGTTAACTACTCTGTCCTCCAGAATATATTCATTGGACAGCATTGTATCCTCTGCAATTGACATAATGGAACAAGACTTGCTAATGTTACAACATGGCCAGTCCCAATTACGTTCTATAATGCAGCTAGGCTGGACATTGCAACATCTGCTTTCAGGCTACGTGCCTTGGAGGCTTATCAACACAACGTCATTGTTTACTGGGTTTAACCGTACAGAGAAACAAATCTCTATGGCACAAAGAGGAGCAGACTATACAGTGCTGAGCATTGAAAAACTGGAAAGATTACCATTGACAGTTTCTGAGAAACCTGTAATAGAATGGATAATTCATGGCACCATCATGATTCCAGTAACGATTTTCCAATTTCAGTATTTTCTACAGCATATACCAGAAGGCCTGTATGAAAGGTTGGGTAAAGTATACATTAAGTCAACATGGACTTTACCACATACACACAGTTGTTGGAATAAGGGGAAAGAAGTATTCCTTAGTGGGAAAAATTGTAAAAATTCACTAAGTGGTACACTTTGGTGTCAGGGTATTAATTTACATGGAGCCTGCAATGGTTCTGTGAATAACCTTTCTTGCCACCTGCACAGTACTCCCTCCACACTGATAGAACCCGTTTTCAGGCAGCTGCCCAATGGCAGTTACGTTATATTAAATGATCACAGCTGCTGTGCCCTGGTGCCAGGAAAAATGTGTCTGGTTACTGTGTCGTCCATGGTCACTTGTTGTATAAAGTATTGTATCCAACTCGCAAGTCAAACAGTCAGATGGCAATATGGCCTTCATTGAATATCTCTTCTATACGAATTGATACTTTAAGCAGACTAAAGTCTATTTTTTTGCAAAAATCTGTGCCACTGACATCATCAAAAGAAACGTATGATCTGCAAGTTGCGAGGACATCTGCAGAGATACATGAATTATTATCAACAAACTGCCCTGTAAATTTCGCAGAAATGTTAAGTCAAATCTTAAACATGTCTGATACCAGTGGCATCGCACATGTATTTAAGACAAATTTTTCAGGACTGTTAGCACCATTTGAAGCAGTCTCCTGCATTTTCCCAAATTTCATGCACTCTGTGTTCGGCGGCCTGCCTCTCATCTTGGGACTTGTAGCAGGAATACTATTTTTATTTCTTCTGCTCCGATATGGCAAGTCCAGTAACCGGCAATACCCAGAACCTCATGGAACAGACGGTCCATGCCCAGAGGTATCGTGAGAGGATAATACAGATTCTCGACTTGGCTCGTTTAAGAGATCTGAATACGACATGGCTTCTCTCGTTCAGACCAATCTGGCAAGATTGTATCTTACCTGTTCTACAATGCCTGCTTTGCGGAGAGGAATGCGTGTTAGACATTTGTCTTACACTTCCATCAGTCCTGCCATTGTATGTCGCCACCTTGCTAGGTCCTGTAATGGCTCATGCATTGTGTTGCCCCCAACGGCTACAGATCCTGATGACGGCATTCATTGAGATCTCACCAGTAAGTCTAACTGAGGGTGAGGTACAAGAAACACCAGGCACACAGGTACCATCTGATATGACGATTGCTAACGTGGCAACAAGCGCTGACGGCAATGCCTCTTATTTATGCACATTTGATCTGCTGGATCAAGTTCCACTTTCGCCTACTGTGGTAGACGATTTTTTTGCCAGCCTAGGCGACTAGATGTTTTCTCCTGACACCGAGAATAACTTTTGGGTCATGCACACAGTGTTCTCTGAACTCTGAAATTCGACCTTCATTTTTTTAAAACAATGACTTCTAACATTTGGAACTATATTTCCACAACCAAGTTGTAGTTTTTCTCTCTTTCCAAAACATTGAACTTTTGGCACAGACTAATCTGCTTAAAGTAGAACTATTCCTAGAGAACAAGTCATCTTTGAAAACTGACTAAAAGAATTATTTAGGCCTCATCCCTATTAATAGTAAGATTGCTATGACATGTTATGTTGTGAAATGATCTCGACTTTTTCTTCTGTATTTAAGAGACGTTATCATAAATGTAATCTCATGATTCTTTTCAAATTTCATAAATTAGACTAAAGACTATGCTTAGAAATGTTTCCCTTAAGTATATTGTGTACTGTGGAAAATGCAAAAAATCTTTTCCTGCATACCCAGTTCAAATGCATTCTTTGCATTGGGGTGGGATTGTAAACACTAGCTTTAGATATGTTCAGTGCTTGCTAGGTTAGCTTTATTGAACTTAATATTAGGGGTGGGCGGCCAGCTACGCTCCGTCTGCGGAGTGTGCGTAGCGCCGCCTACTCCGCATTTTGCGGAGCTGGCGGAGCCAGGCGGCACTCCGCAGACGGAGCGTAGCTGGCCGCCACCCGTCTCCCTCCCGCCCTCCCTAAATACTTTGAAAGAAAGAAAGGAAATAATTTAAAAAGCACTTACCTTGCCGCCGCTGCCCGCCGCGTCCCCGGGGCTCACTTACTTCCGTCTTCCGTCTTCCGTACTAATGCGCATGCGCGGGCGGCCGCGCATGCGCATTTTCACGAGAAAATGCGCATGCGCGGCCGCCCGCGCATGCGCATTAGTACGGAAGACGGAAGATCGCGAGCCCCGGGGACGCGGCGGGCAGCGGCGGCAAGGTAAGTGCTTTTAAATTATTTGATTATTGTATTTCAAAGTATTTAGGGAGGGCGGGAGGGAGGCGGGTGGCGGGGCTGGCGGCCAGTGGTGTTTGCGGAGTGGGGCTACGCGGAGTGCGGAGGTGGGCGTAGTTTCTCGCCCACTTCGCGTAGCTCCGCGAAGCCCCACTCCGCGAACTCCGCCCAGGGTTACTTAATATCCATGGAGTGGGTGTTGTAAATGAATCTCGGACCCTAGTATAAATTTCCCGATTCATGCCCTTTTATAGGTATACTTTATCATTCCCTTATTTAGACATATACATCATTACCATATTTGGCCCAAACCTAACAGCCCAAATATGGCATGAATACTTCCACAAAGCTCCAAGAATTAACAACGTTTTCTTGGAAAAACCCGCCTTCAGCAGCTCGGGACTTCCCCCTCCTTGAATATTAAGTTTTCCTAGAACTCCCGGCGTTTTCCAAGAAATGAGCCTTTGAGTGACGTTATTGACGTTATAAAGTCCAAACATGCATCAAAGTCGGCACCTTCAAAGTATAAATATGCCTTGATTTGCCTAAACAAACACACAGTGGTTTGGAGCAGATCGACTATCTACTTGCCCGACGCCCTGATGCAGCAAGTGCCGAAGGAAGCCGACCATCCAGCAGACGCACTGCGAGACTCTGTCATTTCTCCTGCTGAGAAATCCAGCTCCAGTGTTTCCAGCCTACCCTTGCGGGTATCTGGGAAATCGAGTCCCAAGAACGAGATACAAGACCTCCTTTACTCTAGAACAAAGTTACGGAGCTGATTAGTCCTCTTAGAGAATTATCGGAATCAGAATAGACTTAACCTCCTCCTCTTATACTCCCTCTCTCTTACCAGACTTAGGTTAGGTACACCGGGGTAGGCGTATTCTAGAAGCACCAGTTGAGTATTTTAGTAATCCTTTTATCACTGTATGTACTTTATGTATTTTATGTATTTTATACATTTTAGGCACTTTATGGCTTAGAAACCATATCATGCTTTTACAGTACTACTTTATGATACTGTTCGTATTAAATGCATTGTACTTCATAGTAAGCCTTACTATTGTAGCAGTTCATTTTCAATGCTTGAGAAAGAAGACTGTTCAATAAATACCTTTCTATTGAAAACGCCCGTCTCTCTATTTCTCTTGCACCTCTGGTGAAACTAAGCATGCACGATTGACTGAGTTAATTAGTTATCTTAGTTATTAATTGTTCTCATCCCCAAACCAGAGAAATCCCCATTAGAGTGTGGGTCATACAGACCAATATCGTTACTAAATAACGTCTATAAAATTTTCACAACTATAATTGCCACAAGATTGGCTAGCGTTATTGTGACTGTAATCCATCAAGATCAGAAAGGATTTATTAAGGGGCAACAATTAGCGGAGTTAACGCGTGAGCTTATAGGGGCTATAGACATTGCCACCGCTTTCTCTCTCCCCTTGGCCACCCTGACTCTAGACGCAACCAAGGCGTTTGATAGAGTTAACTGGCTCTACCTTAATGACGTCCTAAAAATTTTTTACTGTGGTGAAATGTTCTGCAGAACAATTAATCAGCTATACAACTCACCGTCAGCTAGGCTGCTGGTTAATGGATCCTTGACCGAAGCATTTAATATCACAAGAGGAACAAGGCAGGGCTGTCCGCTTTCCCCTCTCCTATTTGATCTGTACATCGAACCCTTTGCCCAGGTGCTAAGGGAAGAGGCGAATATATCATCCTTCTGTTTCGGAGAGTGGGAAAGACGGGTAGCACTATATGCAGACGACATATTAGTGTTCACAGCTGATCCAGTTAAGGCATACCCAGTGGTTATACAATGCGCTGTAGAATTTGGCCATGTCTCGGGTTACGACATAAATTCGAGTAAGAGTGAGATTATGGCATGGAATCTACCCAATTTAGATCTTGGGATTAACATCTCATCCTCAATGCGATATTTGGGAATCAAAATAACTCAAGATGTGGGCACCCTTGCACAAA
Source organism: Lissotriton vulgaris (assembly GCF_964263255.1). Classification (NCBI taxonomy): domain Eukaryota; kingdom Metazoa; phylum Chordata; class Amphibia; order Caudata; family Salamandridae; genus Lissotriton; species Lissotriton vulgaris. The sequence goes on along the minus strand of NC_141685.1, from coordinate 560,803,211 downwards.
CTAATCTAGAAAGAATATATAGTGAAAGCAAAAGACTTATGAAATCTTGGACACATTTGCCTCTCTCTATAACAGGAAGAGTAAACTTAGTCAAAATGTGTATCCTCCCAAAATTCACCTTTCTTTTTAACATTATCCCAATAACTATGAACACAAAAATGATGGAAAAATGTCAAAGAGAAATCAATTAATTTATATGGAATTACAAGACCACAAGAATATCATGGAAGAAGCTCAGAAGAAGAAGAGAAAAAGGGGGCCTTGCACTACCGGACCTAATGTTCTATTCATGGGCCTTTCAGATGTCCTATTCTAGAATGCTTCTTAAAATGCCATCTAATCTACCTAATACATCCATGTACGGAGCCATGCTAAAGGGGACAAATCTTGCAGCAGATGGCTTTATGTTTAAGTTTGGAAGTCAGACATTTTTCAAAAATATAAAATTGAAAATATTGCACGCATGGGCCAAAAATTGGTTTAACATCAGAAAAAAACTGGGATTATCTTACTATTCAAACTATGCCCCAATATGGGACTCTCCCGGGCAACCTCTATGCCTGAAAGATAATTTGTCCACTATAATAGAACAAGCAGGCATCAGTAAATGGGGCCAATTATTTAAAGAAAAAAAACTCATAACTTGGGACGTGCTACATGAACAAGTAGGCCCTGGGCTTTCCAGATTGAAATATATTCAATTGGATAGTTGGGCAAGATCTGAAACCTGTAAAGACAGCAATATTGGAAAAATTAGCGAAACGAAACAACAATTGGTAGAACGACCAACTGGAGGAAAAGAAGTAGCTAGATGGTACTGGCTTCTGTTGGAGGAAAGTGAAGGGGAGTTTAAACTCCCGGATGAGTTATGGGGGACGGTAATTGGAACTCCATGCGAGGAGAGGTGGATAAACTCTTTTGAGATATTACGTAATATCGTAAAGCCTTCTTGGCTTGTACGAAATCACATTTTCTCTGTACATAGGGCATATCTAACACCACGGAAACTCTCTAAATATCAAACAGACAAAAAATGTAATAAATGCAACTTAGCAGATGCTTGTGATATACATATGTTCCTAGAATGTCCTAATAGATCAAAATTTTGGGAAGACGTGAAAAACACTTTAAATCCCATACTAAACACTTCCCTGTCAATAACTCTCCCACTTGTCATCTTTGGGACAGAAGGCAATATCACGGGCAAGGAAAAGTCATTTCATTTCTATGCAATGTTGTTGGCGAGAAGACAGATTTGTATTCAATGGGTAGAGAAGACAACTCCTTTGCACTGTTCATGGCTTACTTCAATATACGAGATTTCCAAAAGAGACATAAAGAGATCTGTAAATAAGAGAAAGTTGGCATTCTGGGATCTCCTGACCAACTGGTGATGATCCGGGGTTTTTTTTTTTTTTTTTCTTCCCCGGGTCCGATGATTATGCCATCTTTACTCTTTTGGACCAAGGGCTAGGACAGTTCCGAACAAGGTCCGGCAGGTTGAAATATACCTAGATGGAGTCAAAAGAACGCACCCCTACCTGTATTTTCTCGACACATATCTCCCACCAATAGTACATATCACGTCAGCAATGTCGTGCATGGTGGGTGGTATTCTCCGTCGGAGGGGAAGGTAGATGAGGACAAAAAAAAAAAAAAAATAGTTATCTATTGTTTCCGCGACTCTATAGATTTGATTTCTTATTCTTGGGAACCAAAGTTGTCATGTTTTATGCGGTTGTCAGAAACTAATCCCTTCTTGTTTATTCGAGAAAGTTTCCAGTGACCTCTGAGCTAGCTGGCACTCACAATTAAATCTAATATAGCCGGTAGAGACCTGGTAGACCACAGTCCTACGTCTAAGCTACAGGAAATATTATTCCAATGCGCAGAGCCTATTGGGAATATAGGAACTACACTACAATAACAAACATGCTTTCACAAGAAATATCAAGTTACTTGCAACAGATGAGGGCGGGAAAATGGTGCTGGGTAAGGCAGGTGAGACCCAGTTTTTGCAAACCAATTATGATTTATTAGCATGTGAAGAATTTTATATGATCTGTTGTGAAACTGTACATCAGAAGGAAGGACACCGAATTAAAAGGTTCACCACCTGGCACAATGACAGATAGGGGTTGCTTATTGTAGCACATGCTACCCCTGACTTGGTCTTTGGCGGCCGTAGCACTGACCTCACTATTCCTGGTCTCATTGGTGACGATGGCAACAGCAATAGAAATAAAAAATGGTATGAAGAGTTCTGCTTCCTTTCAGTGTTTTCGATTCAGTGGAGTACTCTTCTAACAGCAAATAGTAGGCTTTTGAGGGGCAAAGGTGTTAAAGTACTAGGACTAGCACTTTGATGTCTTCCAGGGTCAAATAGTAGCAATCGCCACTTCAGCTACCAATGGGAATTTGGTGACTCAGATCTCATGATAGTTTGGCACCTTTTTTGAGAGTCAACAGTCAGGTCAGGGGTGCCAGTGTCCATCAATAATTCATTGTACAGATAGAAGCAAATCTTGTTTTGTATGCATTTCAGAAATGATTATGAACTCAGATCTTGTATCAGGAAGTTTTCACAAATATTAATGGACATGCCTAGTTTGTTCTTACTTGGGTGAGTTGATTATTAGCTAGGCTGCATAAGTGTTACCAGTTGGGCTTTGTTTAGTATGCCGTTAGCAAAACCTGAGTGTAGAGCATTGAAGTAATTGAGATGTGTAAAAACATTTCATAGTATGATTGTGGCGTCCGTGATATGGTGGGAACTTGGACTTTTTAGGAGTGACCCAACCAGAACTGCCACCTCTAGGTCTCATCATTCTTCAGCCTTCCAAGGAAGATTGTGGCCCGGCACAGGTCCTGGAATGGAAACGTATGCCAGATAAAAAGGGATTTCTTTGTTGGTAGAGTAAAATTTCCATGACATTGAGGACAGCCCTTTAGGTGAATGTAGGGACAAAGGGTCCTGGCCAAAGCATTTGCCATTTGTACAACTCTGTAATGCAATACACACATGGAGCAGCTTGATGCTAAGAAAAAATTGGCAATTTGGGAGATTTGTTTACGTTTTGCTCCACCTCTATATGTTCTGTTATTGACTGCATTAACTGTTTAGACAGTAGTCCTGGGCCTTGAACTCCGCTCTGTTCACGTAATTTGCAGAGTTTTCTGCACTCTGCACTCCGCAGAGCTTGGGGAGTGCAGAAAACTCCACTCCGCAAAGTGCAGCTGAGCTTTTTCCCTGCTCGCGCACACAAATGGTAAGTTTGCAAGAGCGAGCTGCAGCTCGGGTGGAATTTCTGCCCGAGTGGCAGAAAAACAAGCGCATACAGCAGTTTGCACTGCACTCCGCCACTTGCACAATTTCGGTGTGTTTTTTGTCACTTTGTGGATTTCTGCGTAGCAAAACACTGCGAACTACACACAGGCCTGTTAGACAGGCATCTTGGTGAGAGCAGTCATTCGAGTTCCTGCTCCCTTTTCTCTTATATCTGGTTCTAAAACATTTCTGCATTTGCATGTCATTTTGGGCCATGCTTAGGAGCTGCAGTCCCCTGAAATATCACGAGCCACACTATGAAACTGTCTTCTACGGTAAAGTGCTTCAGTGCATGCAGTTTTTCTGTGATAACGACTCTTTATAGTCATATCAGAAAGGATACTGCAGCACATCAGCATTGCAGAGCATCCCATGCACAATGACAGTGTGTCAGCCTTACTCTGCACTTTGCAAGTGTTGTAGAGGATCTCCAGGTTTTGAGAGTGGTCTGAGAGTCCCCACCCATCAAGAGTTTTTGCAGTCCCTTAATTAATGTGCTCAGAGTTGCTTGATTCAGAAACGAGTGGTGTGCTGTTTGGATCTTCTCCAGAGAACCCCAACCAGATTTAAGGAAAGGCCAACAGCTTCACCAAACCCCTAAACAATTAGAGCCATTAGAACCAATGTTACCTACTTTAGGGATGGTGGCTATTTTGCACCTCCCTTATAGCTATGCTTGTACTGCAGAGAGTGCATAATAGAACAATTTTCTATTCAAATGAGGAAGGGACCTCTCAGTGGCTCTGGCAAAATCAGTATTACACAGGGGCTTCAATGCTCCTTCTATATTGTGGAATTTTGTTGGAAGTGGAAAACCACATAGTTCACCAGCTTTGCCATGAAACTGATGTTTACAATTTCCCAAATACGACTCTATTAGTCACCAATACACACACTATTTTTTTTGTTTTACTTCATGAATTTTAACATGTCATAACTAAGGAGGAGCCTATCAGGCAGTTTAAGCTATCTTGTTGCAAAAGACATATTGTGGGGTTACCAAGAACAAATATGGACTGGTAGCCCACCCATTGCTTGCCATGGGTTTTCTTTGCTGTCAATCTTATTTCCTTGTTTTCTATTGGATGGCTTTCCTTGTTTTAGCTTGTCCATCTTTTATTTGTTTCTCCCATGTAGCTTAGCCACTTTATCACCTCTTTCATTGTCTGACTTCTATGCAGCCACAACCCATGCAGGTAAGAGCGGTAGACTGGTGGGGCCAGGTGGGGGGTGTGAGATTTTGACAGATGACGAGGAGGGAAAATTAACTATTTATTTAATTTTCCCTAGTCATCGTCCGTCGAAATCCCTCCAACCGTGCCCCACCACTGTTACCTGCACGGACCGCGGCTGCTTCTATGCTTCCTGTGCTCGCTTTTGGGAATTGCTTTTTAGGTTTTTTTTTCTCCATGAGAGTGTATGTTTTTTCCAGCAGTCTCCCTTATTAGAATACCCTTGCTTTCTTTCGCACATATGTTTCTCTCTCCCAGCCGCACTTGTGTTGCACTCTCTCACTCAGGTGATTCTGCTCCCCATACTCCGCTTTTTGTCCTTCCTCCACATTCTTTCACTTTTTGATGCTTTTCTCCCACCTGCTGCATTGCTTCTCCCCCAGATTTATTCAAACAACCCACACTCTCCCAAACCTGCTTCCCCAACCCACTCATCTATTAATTTTTTAAGCACATTTGCACTACGTTTTAAAGCAGTAACTTTGTGCAAATTATTTTTTCTTATTGATCTATCGTGGAAAAACAAAAAACCTATGTCCTTTTGTAGGCGCCTGCATAAGTGTTGGATGCATGCATTGGGCTGTAAAATAATGTTGAAACCTCATCGTTGGGTCTTTCTCTCAGCCATGTTGCACAGCTACAATGCTATACAACACGGTTAAGTTAGCACATTAACCGCATCGCTGCGGCGGCTTTTCCCGCTGTGTGCGGCAATTTACGAAAAGCCGCGTTACATGACGAGCTCAGCTCATCATCCGCACACGACTACCTTGGCTGATGACGAGCTGAGCTCATCATCAGCAGCGAAGAGGTTAGCACAGCTAGTAGGTATATGTGGTTCGATTAGCTTCAGCAAGGTCTGTTTTTGCTCATACATTTGTTTCTGATTTACCTTTACATGTTTATCTTAAATATCTTCAGTCTGAAACTGCAAAATATATGCTTGCTAAGTGACCTCCTCCACATTCTTCAGTAAGGCAAACTATAATTTATTTATTTATTTAAGGTTTTTGTAGAGCGCGTAGTAACCCGTGAGCATCCCAGTGCTAGAACCTAGACAGTCAGGAGGGAGCGGTAGCAGAGAAGACGGAAAGATCAGGGGAAAAGGAGAGTTTTCAGTGCTTTCCTAAAGTGGAGGAGATTTGGTTCTGTTCTCAGTTTCCGGGGGAGAGTATTCCAGTGCTTCGCTGAGTTTACAGAAAAGCTGCGTCCTCCAGACCGGGCTTTTTTCACTCTGTTAACTGTGATGAAGTTCTCGTGGTTCGACCGGAATGACCTAGTAGCTTTGTAAGGAGTGATTAAGTTTTTAAGGATGGGGGGACCTTTGTGATGAAGGAGTTTATGTGCCAGGCAGAGGGCCTTGGATCAGCAGTTTCTGGGAAGTGGGAGGGAGCAGGGGAAGCACCTTTCTACAAGCCCTAAGAAGTCCAAAGCAGATACCTGCCGTTTTTTTTGCCTGAATTCTGAAGGTCAGATCTTTCTCAAGCCATATTCCCAGGCTCTTGACCTCATTTTTGGGGGCAGGGGGTTCACCTAGACATTCGGGCCAGATGTTGGACGGCAGGGAGGGCCCTTTTTGTCCAAGAAGCAGGATTTCGGTCTTGGACCCGTTAAGTTTCAGTTCATCCAACCATGGATTTCAGTAAGGCAGCTGTGGAGGTTGGAGGGTTCTTGGTTGGGGTGGGAGAGGGTCACCACCAGCTGGGTGTCATCAGCGTAATTGATAATCGTCACTCCAAACGGGGTGACCACCTCCTCCAGCGGGGACATGTAAACGTTGAATAACGTAGGGCTTAGTGACGAGCCCTGCGGTACTTTACAGCGGCGGGGGACCGCAGGGGAGTGGCTGTCATTCTCCCAGACTTGGAAGGATCGGCAATCGAGGAATGACGCGAGCCACTTCAGGGCCATGCCCTTCACTCCAATGTCTCTCAGACGCTGGATTAGAACCTGGTGGTTGACAGTGTCGAAGGCCGCACTGAGGTCCAGGAGGATCACTGCCACTGATCCCCCTGTGTCTAGAATGCATCTGGCCTTCTCCACTGCCGCCAGGAGGGCGGTGTCAGTGCCCTGACCTGGGCGGAAGCCCGTCTGAGAGCTCTTAAGCAGGTTGTTCGATTCTATGGAATTTAATTTATTTTTACCCCTTCACTAGAGACAAAATGCAGGAATCACCTAAACTCTGTGAAATCCCAAAGTTGCAGGAGTGATAACGTGTTTGCCATTTGCAACTGTGCCATTTTCAACCACAGGTTACATTTGGATGCACATTTATTCATTAACTTAATCAACATAATAATTTAACAGAGTTACGAATAGAAGATATTTATTGCTGAATTGCCCCTGGTGTGCTAAAATCATCAAAACACTCAGGGATTGTGCAATGGGATAAGCTCTTTGATTCCAGAACAGTATATGACTGTGTACTATAAAATTTGATGTAAGTACCACTCAATCACAATTGCACTCTCTGAGCATAACTTAACCAGTTCAATAACTTCGAATAACCTTGCACCACTCACTCTGTAAATACAGAATTGGTCCACTCTGTCACCAATGTATCATAAGATTTAGGGCCATATTATCAAGCATGGGCGATACATTATTGCCACTTTTATCGGCAGCAAACTGCCGTTAAAGCGGAGATAATGGGCTTGATAATATGCCCTTGTAAATTCCCATAGAAGCCCAGGTTCTGGTGTTAACCTGGCCTTCTATGGGAATTCACAAGGGCCTATTATCAAGCCCATTATTGCCGCTTTAGCGGCAGTTTCCTGCCGATAAAAGGGGCGACAATGTATCGCCCTTGCTTGATAGTATGGCCCATGGTGTTTCTTTTGTTTTAATTCTGTCTGCTAGCGTTATAACTTCTGTCTCTAAACATTGCACCTGTCTATCAACTCATCACTGCGGGTGATAAATTCCCTTCCGCCAGTGGAGTTCACAGAGTTTTGCCCACTCTGTGTTATGTTTGTAACAAGGAGCTCCAGCAAATCTGGTCAACCATCATGTGATTAAGTTTTTTGTGGTGCGTGTCTCTCCAATGTTAAGTTGGCAAGCACAAGCGATAATTGGTGTTCCCTAGTGCCTTTTTCAAGCACTAGAATGGTACCTTGTGAGATTTTTTTAACGCAGGCGGTCGCAACTGTTCATGGTGAGAAAGAAGCAGTGCACTATGGTGCACCTCATGGATCCATTTGCACAGATTTTGCTGCACGAACAAGCTTCTGGAGCTAAAATCAGCATGACTAGTGCAACGTACCGATTTCCAACCACTCATTGAAATCTGTGGAATCTCAGAGGTTTTTTTAGGGCTGGGCAGAACTCGCTCAATTTCACTCTGCAGAATTCCGCAGAGTTACATAAAAACTCTGCAACATTCCACGGTGTCCTGAGAGCGGGTGGAATCGGCACGTCAAGCTGATTTTTAGCACCGGGAGCTTGTTCCACGCTACAAAATGAGCGAGAACTGCACTATGCGGTGTGACAGAGAGTGCTGCTTGTTTGCTGGCGCTTGAGTAGATTTTATACTCAAACTGAAGCTTTGTCACCATGAGTGGCAGCTTTCTCACCTCGAATGGTAGTGACTGCCCACAAATGTATGTATTGAGACAATCTCGCCGGATGGCGTCTTAGCACCCATAAATCACACTAAAGAAGGTCAATTCTCGCTCGTGCTCACCAACTTAATATTTCTGAGCCTCGTACAAGAAAAACTCTGCCACACAAAAGTTGGCAGAGTTTTGCCGGCATGCAGAGCAGAATTTATCGGCCACACCCAGGGGCATATTACCAAGAAATAGCGATAATTATCGCTATTGCTTGGTTGGAGACAAAAATTTACCGCTGAGCTGCAGCGATTTTTACCGCAGATAAACCTTGGTATTACCAAGGTTTATCGCAAATGCGATAAAAAACGGCCGCAATGCATGAATATCACTGAAAAGTCAGCCATATTCATGCATTACCGAGCTAATGCTCTTAGCCATGTTATCCACCTACCATTGGATAACATGGCCAAGAACAGCTCTGGGCAGGCGTTAGCTTTTGGAGATATTCGCGCTTAGCGCGAATATCTCCAAAAGTTGGTAATAGGAGATAGCGATGTTAGCGACTGTTTCCAGTTACTAACATCTTGGCACGCCCACTTTGCATGTCATCTATACTACTATTATAAAGAGAACACACAAATCTTTTGGCAAGGTAAACTCTGGAACCACAGCGCCAATCCACACACCCAATACATTGTTGTAATCCTCAGGGTGTGCAGATGGACATAGGCTATAGAAAATTTTTAAAAAAGTAAATTAAAAAATATAACTTAAAAAAAAAGTAGTGCCCTGAAAGTAGCGCTGGCCGCGACGCCGACTGCCACGACGTAGCGCTGGCCGCAATGTACGTGATGACGAGGAGGAGCGGCGGTGAAGTGAGGAGCTCGGGGAGGAGCGGCGGCTCAGGTAAGGCTCTGGGACATGGGACAGGAGGGAGCCAGTGCGGGAGGTTGGCCCGGAACAACTGCGGTAAGGCTCAGGGTCTGGGGGCACCATTTTAGGCATGTGTGCACTCCTGCCCCGGCCCCCGCCCGCCACGACATTGTCCGGGACATAGACAATGTCGTGGCGGGCGGGGGCCGGGCTGGGAGTGCACGCAAGCCTGAAATGCTGCCTCCAGCCCCCTTCTGCCCCAGGCAACGCTGGGGCGGGCTGCTAGTTAGTGATAAATATCACTGACATGCAAAGTGGGGCCCAAGATGGTCGCTATCTCCTACTAGCTGTCGCTAACTGGTGTTAGTGACAGCTAGGTAATAGGGAGATCATTTTATCTCCGCTTTCTTGGCTTTTAAAGCCAAAAAAGCGGAGATAAACCCCTTGATAATATGCCCCCCAAAGTTTTTATATAACTCTGCAAAATTTGCGGAATGCAACTCCACAAGTTCCACCCAACCCTACTCATCACATCTAAATGTAAAACATGCTCACTACTGCATTGTAATCATTTTGTGAATTCATAACTCATTGTTACTTGAAATGGTATGTAAATAGTTTACTGGAGTGGATCCGCATCACCACTATTTTCAGGTCTACTGCAAATGCAGCATAATGAAAATATACATTACAATTCTTTGTAATTGTCTGCAGACTCCCGGTACGTGTGGAATCAAATATCAATCTCCCTCCACATTACTTTATTTATGTAGACACACACAGCACTGTATTTATCTCCTTAGAGAAAAATGTTTTCGAGGGGCACTAACGGCAGTTCTACTGTTGCTCATACTTCTGGGAGAAAGCACCCCACATGCTTATGACACTGCCACCATGCCATATGATAATAATTATGAATCGTCTGTGAAATGGTTTCTGCTTTATGCAGCTGGAAATTCTCAGCGTGAAGCCCCATATACTGTTTTCGGGATTTCTGGATAGATGCACTTTTGTGTCCCCTATGTGCTCAGTCATCTTCGGCCTAATGATGACGTGCCATGCTTCCAAACACTGCTGCCACACTCTCAAAACGTAATCTGCTTTTTAAGGCCTCCCTTGAACTCGCCTTGTCTCTCGTCAGCCAAAAATGATTCAAAGTTTGCCCTGCAGGAATCCCATGGTCCACTTCTTTGTCAGAATCTTAATGACGATTTATGTACACAACATACATTCTCCTGCTGTAAATCGGAAGAGCTTCTGGGGGACCCTGCAATTATGTGACCTCAGACCCCTTTCTGCGTCTTGATCTCGAGGACAGAGCCTCCAAACTTCGGGAGTCCCAGACTCTTCCCTGCAGTCGCAAAATGCCATGTTAGCCCGCAGTGGCGGGGCTCAAACAGGGCACTTTTGATCAAAGGGGCGGAAAGGAGAAGCGTAGCCTCCGTGCCAGCGCCAGAGGTGGGACGTGTTCGGCCGTATCAGGCACACGTGTGGCGCATGCGAGAAGGCAGGGGCTGGGGAGACTCTACCAAATATTAATCACTGTAACTACTTCGCATTTTATTACAGGATTATGACATTCACAATATAATTTTTAAAAGGGCAGAAAAAGCCAATATAACTTGTTTTTAATTAAAGAGAAATATATGAGAAATAACGCAAGAGGAAATTAATGCAATCTAATGAAGGCGCTTGGCAGGAGGTTTGTATTCCGCCACAAGCCTCTCGTTACTTGGAACCCTTCCAGTCATCTTTTTTTTTTAAGTGCGTTGATCCTGTACTCTTGAACGGTTACTTGTGTGAGGAATTGTCAGGGAAAGTGAGGTACAGAGGAAAACAGGGCCGAGTAAAAAGATGTTTAGAGAAAACTGTTAGAAACAACGAGAAGCCCCGATGAGCTTGGATTAGGCCAAACACAACAAGGATAACGCTCTGTCAATGAACTGACACTTCATTTTTTCACCCTATTGTCTGATTACTAGAAGAGTAGTACACCAGCAACAGGGATGATCACATGAAGGCGGGAAAACACAACTGTCAAGCTTCAAGGACAAAGCCTATTCTTACAAAGCCAGCCCTTAAATCCAGACATTAGAGCAAAGGGAATGAGAAAAAAGCAGCTCACTCATGGCTAGCTTACCGAGGATACTGCCGGAGCTTATGCTAATCTTCCCGCCATTGTCCTCGGCAAAATGTTTTCATACCGTGTCTTTTATCTGCGCAAGGAGGGATGCACAACCTCTCAACTCCGTGACAGTGGGCGCTTTCTGTGTGGTTTCTCCGTAATTAACACCAGCACCAGGCCTTTTCTGTTTCACTATTCGAGCTTATGGCCTTTTAGAGGTGCCCGCGGGGGAGCATCGGCCACTCAGTGCTTGTGGCCGGACGGGTAGGCCCGGCTTATTATCGGTACATATCCCATCTGTCAATGAAAGTGGGAACAAAACTTTTTATTTTTGCATTCGACTTTTTTCTCCCTAGAAAATGCTATTGATCAATTTTGAGCAAACAGGTGGATCTACATTTTAGAATTTTTTTCTTTCTGTTCTGGATTGCAGAATAGTTATTTAGTATTTGACAAATGAAGATGCCTCAGAATGTGATGGGCCATATGTCATCACCCTTTTATTAGTGCCTTATGTTTTTGTTCTACACCAGTGATATGTGAATGAGGGCCCTGGGCCACAGTGAGTTTTTAGCTTGTGTACTTCTCCTTTACTTTGTAAATTCAAGTTTCATACCACATCCGACTTTAAATATATGAGTACATACATTTAAAAATAAATATTAAATAATTGCATAACAAAAAGAAAAGGTGTGAAATTTTCCGTGGGATAAAGTAAGCTTCGCTTTGAAGAATTTCACTGTAGGAGTTACATAGTTTTCAGAAAACTAAGGTTCAAGTTTTACCCTGTTGTTTCAGTGGTATGCCCCACAAGAAGTACATTGCCTGATAAAAGACTTGCACCAGCACTTTATCGAAACTATGTCAACCATATTCATGAAGAGCACTTGAATGTGTTTAAACTTTTAGCCTATAAAATGAAACTTGTGTTAACATTTTTTTTCTTATTGAAGATGAATACGTTTTTTAAAATTAATTAAATTGCTATGTGCTCTGTGTGATTACCTGCTTAAAAATATCATAAAGGTTTGTGAAAACAACCATAAACAATAAAGATTCATTTGCATTCCTAGTGAACAATTTTTGTGGATTTTGTTCATCTCAGAAATAAATACAAATAGGGTATTTTTTAAAATGCACCAAATCATAGCTTTGAATGACTTTTTACACATAGAAAAATGTACACGTATCCGGTTTCAGAAAACATGTGTTTCTGGAATACTAACACTACCAATAGAACAAAGGAGTCATGGGGAGGGAACGCCCCAGCCCTCCCCAATACCAACATATGGCTTTAAAAGTAACATCATAAATGGCATAACTTTTGTCATTCCATATAACTTCGCCAATGATTTTACACAACAGAGTACTATTAACATCACTGATTGTTTCACATCACATTGTATAAATACCTGCATGGTATACTCTAATGGTGTACAAAAACAAAATTCTTATCTCCATATTGCAAATCACTGGACAGATTTCTGTTTTTCTTTGGAAGGATCTGGTTGCATACCTGATTACAGGAAAGCAATGCCAAAAGACCCAGAGGGGTATATCTAGAAGGAAGTGGTGGAGAGAGGTGTTAGCCAACCTGGCTTAACGCCTCTCTTCACCACTTCTGAAACGCAAGGCTGCACCATATTTACAAGAATGTGGTGCAGCATTGCATTTCCCCCTGCGATGGCGATAATTTTAGCAACTGAGCGCCAACGCAGGCACCCTTGCACCACAGTGCAAGGGTGTCTACGTGGAGGGGAGGATTGTTCATGTGTTGGAAGGTGTCCCTTCCTGCACATAAACAATCCTAAGATGCCATTCTGTCACTGGCATGTGTGCTGCTTCATGCAGCACACATGAAAGTGACAAAATAGTATTTTTTTAAAGGATTGTTTATGTACAGGAATGGGCACGTTCCTGTACATAAATAATCCATGGCATTTTGCTTTTTCCATGTGTGCTGTATAAAGCCGCCCACATGGAAAAAGCAAAAACGAGGAGAAATAATACATTGCTCTTGTTTTGCCAACTTGAGACCAAGTTTTACCTGGTCCTAATTTGGGCGCTGCCTCCTATTTACCCCTACCTTGTACATAGGGGGCAGCGTAAAAATAAATGGGTGTTGCAGTGGATAAAATATTACCAAAATAATCACTTATATAAAATAAAGAAACCTAAAATATATTTCTATAAACATATCAAAATGTTGTTACCATTATATAATTTAGATACATTATTTGAAAAATCAATTAATTAAAGTATATAGAACATTATATTTTAGCCATTATATCTATTAAAAACGTTAAAAATAGATTTTAAATACTTTCCACCCTATTAACGATCCTGAAAAGTGATTGAATTATTATCAGGAAAAAAATTAGCACAGCACATTAGTTTAAGTAATAACAACATTTAAAAAATATAGAGTTAATTATTATGCAATAAATATTACACACAAACACACATATATAGATATGTTTAGGTGTGCGGTCACCAGTAGGTAGTTATAGTTAGGATCGATGTTTCCATAGGAAAAGCGTTTTTAGGTCTCGCCTACGCAGCGCACATGCGCTGAATAGGAAAAATACCTTTTGGAACGACACAGCTTTGCAGGCAAAAACGTGCACGCGTAGCATTGCTTTCAATGGCAACGCGTGCACGTTTGGCGATTCCCTTGTGGGAGCGGGCTTTGGCGCCATGTGTTAACAATTATCACTCCTGGCGCTGCTCGATCCCGCAAGGGAAACTCTTTCACTTTTGCCTCCAGGCGTGCGTGCTTGTTTGTTGCTGCAAAGTAACTTGGAAGTGAGCCCAGAGCCGTGCTTAAGGGGTTAAAAACCTCAGTATGGTACCGTGCTCGACACTAGACTTATTGAGTCTGCTATATATGTGGTAACAAGCAAATCTTCATGCAGGCATTCGGCAGCATAAACTGCGGTCACACACAGACTTGTGTTTTTTTTTTTTTAAGTTTGAAGTTTATTAAAATAAAAAGAAGCAAAGACAGAAAATGAAGAAACAGTCAAAAGTTATGAGAAACATGAAATCATTCTTACATACTGGCAAAACTTATTGAGTCTATCTTACGCATAAAAAATAGAATAAGCAATACATGTTAGGAACATAGGGGAATGAAGGAACATCCTGAATTATAAAAGTATATAAATAATATGATAAACAGTAGATGTAATGGAGAAACAGTATAAACAAAAAGGAAAATGCATTCATGGTGGTTTACAAACTTCAACATTACGTATCGGAGAAGTGGGAGGAGGTCTGGCAACTTTGGATAAATATTCAGTAAGGGGGAGCCATAAAAGATCACGTTTGATTGCTAAGGAAATGGGAGAAACAAAATTAGTGTCTAGACGGTGATTAAAGCAAACTGCGTTCCACCAAGCAGTAAAAGAAACATCTTTAGCCTGTTTCCAGTTTGATGTAATATGGTGAAACGCAATGGCTATAAAGAGGTCAAATAATTTATGTTTGTGGTGTGACTCGGTAAAAGCAGGAGAGAGGGAACCTAAGAAAATGTGTATGATGGAAAACGAAAATGTAAAATTGAATATCTTTTGCAATTGGGACCAAACTAATTGCCAGAAACGTAAAATGTGAGGACATTCGAATAACATATGTTTCAAATCAGCCAAAGGGCATGGGCAGGACCAACAAGTGGAGGGAGTGTCTGGGGAGAATGATGACAGAGTTAATGGAGTGAATAGCGTACGGTTGTAAATAAAGAATAGGGTTTGTGTAGTGTTTGCAGCTCTGGATGTATTGTGAATCTTAGACCAAATTTTATCCCATAAAATGAAGGACCAAATTTGAGACAAATCTTTCTCCCAAGCCAACTCAACTTTAGATTTTGTACGATCGTTAGAGGATTGCAAAGATTTATAAATAAATGAAGCAGAAAGAGATTGGTCGATGGCATTAGAAATCGAAAGGTGTATGACAGGGATAGAGTTGGTGGTCGGGAGTGAAGAAAGGTATTGGGTAAGGGATGGAAGCAGTGATAAATACTGTTTATGAGAAGAGGAAGGTAGCGAAAATTGCGTTTGAAGATCATGAAAAGGAAGAGGTTGAGTGCCTGAAAGAAGTTGTGAGATCCATTTTAGACCAAGAGAATGCCAGGTTTTCCAATATAAGGATCGGTTACGGATTTTGAGAAGCTTATTATGCCAGATAGGTTGGGTGTGAGTGGAGGAGGTAGAGGGGTATGTGGACAATAAATAGGGACGAAGAAGAGAGCAAGAGTGAGAAATGATAGGGGAACGAAGGGATGATACCTTAGAGGAAAAGGATAGAACTTCTTCAAATTCGTAAGGATGAAGAAAAGAAGATTCTAACGTGAGCCATAGAGGGGGAATGTAAGGAAGATCAGAAGAAATCCACCGCATGGCTTGTTTTAAGGAAAATGCATTGTGATATGATTTAAAGTTAGGGAATTTGACGCCACCGAGGGATTTATCCTTTTTCAAAGAAGAGAGAGCTATCCGAGATTTTTTGCCTTTCCACAAGAATTTTAATAGAAGAGAGTCTATCGACTTCAAATAATGATCAGGGATATGGATGGGAATCATGGAAATAGAATATAGAACTAAGGGTGCTAGCATCATTTTGATGGAGTCCAAACGACCCCACCAGGAAAGGAAGAGTGGGTTCCAACGATTTATCGATGAGGTAATTTTATTAGAGAGAGATTCGAAGTTAAATTTAAGAGTGTCTGGAAGACGGGGAGCAAACCAAATACCTAGATACTTAATCTTAGTGGGTTGCCAGGAAAAGCCAGAGGATTCAAAGAGATGTTTTTGACATAAAGGGTTTAAGGGTAAAATTTCACATTTGTCAGTGTTGAGGCGATAACCTGAAACATTGGAGAAAGAAGAAACTTGATTAAGGAAGGAAGGGAGAGTTGTGTGGGGGTTTGAACAATAAAATAAGATATCATCTGCGTAAACTGATAATTTAGCTTGTTTTTGAGGACCATAGTGAAAACCAGTAATATTATCATCGAGTCTGATTTTAGTTAAAAAGGGTTCTAAAGCTATAATAAACAAAAGAGGGGATAGAGGGCATCCTTGACGCACCCCTCTTTGAAGGGGAAAGTAATCGGAAGTCATACCATTTGCAAAGATTGAAGCGTGGGGGCTAGAATAGAGTAAGGATATAAGAGAAATGAATTTAGGGGGGAAAGCAAACCAGCGAAGTGCTTGAAACATAAAATCCCATCCTATTCTATCAAAAGCTTTTTCAGCGTCTAGGGAGATAGCAGCGAGGGGAGTAGAAAGGGAGGTGGCCTTACTCAAAATATTAAAGAAGACACGAGAGTTGTCTGACGACAGGCGACCTTTAACAAATCCAGACTGTTCAGGGCCAATAAGTTCCGGTAGTAAAGGATCTAATCGAAGAGCTATAATTTTGGCGAAAATTTTATAATCAGTGTTTACTAGGGAAATAGGGCGATAATTTTTACAAAGGGTATGATCTTTATCTGGTTTAGGTATTAAACATATTAATGCTTCTTGGAAAGTACCCTGAGAAGAGCCGGAAGTCGCAAAGGATTGAAATAACAAAAGTAATTTAGGGAGAAGAAGGGAGGAAAAGTGATTATAGAACTCAATGGTAAAACCATCGGGCCCCGGTGCTTTACCTCGACGAAGGATAGAAACTGCATGTGAGATTTCAGAAAGGGTAAGATCCAAATCTAATGAGTGGAAGTCAAGATGAGATGAGTCCGGAGGGGGGATATCTTGAAAGTAGGTAAGAATATCAATAGGGTCAGGATTAGATTCGGGAGTGTAAAGAGTTTGGTAAAAGGAAACAAATTGAGCTAATATGTCCTTATCTTTAAAGAAAGATACACCAGCTGGGCCTTGTAAGGATTCAATTTTTGTTCTTTCTTTTCGTACCTTAAGATAATTGGCTAGGAGCTTGCCCATCTTGTTCTGTCCACCGTAATAGCGGGAATTGCATTTAAGAAGAGAATTTGAGGCCGCATTGGTGGTATATTTATTAAAATCAAATTTGGCGGTTATAAGTTCACGAAGGGAAGATTCAGAGTTTGAATTATATTAAGCATATTCTAACTTCTTAATTTTATCTAAAAGTTGAGTTGATTTAGAGATTGATTGCTTTTTCTTTTGAGAAACGAAATTAATGATGAATCCCCGTGCAGCCGCTTTAAATGAGTCCCATACCATGACAAAGGAAGAATCTGGAAGATGGTTAAGTGTAAAAAATGCAGTAGTAAAGTTTTTAAATTGGGTGCAAAAATTGGAATCAAGGAGTAAAGAGTTATTAAATCTCCAGCGCCCTGAGTGAGGGGAATAGGGGATAAGGTCAATATCCACAAAAACGGGGGCATGATCTGAAATTAAAATGGAGCCTATGTCTGAGTGAATGGCAAGTTGTGCTAGTGGTTTGCTGAGGAAGAGGTAATCAATACGGGATTGGGAGTGATGAGTGGGGGAATAGAAAGTGTATTCTCTGAGGTCCGGGTTACATAGCCTCCAAATGTCAACTAGAGCATTGTTCTGTATAGATGTGACGAATTGGGAATGCATTTTGGAAGGAACAAATGTAACTTTTGAATTTCTATCTATAAAGGGATCAAATACTTGGTTGCAATCACCGCCAAGAATAACGTATTGGTCATTGAGGGTAACAAGTTTATCAGAAATAGCAGGCCAGAACAATTTATCAACAACTGTAGGAGCATAAATATTGAAAATAACTATAGGTATTTTATCTATAAGAAGATTAATGAGAACCCAACGACCATTAACATTGCATTCTTGAGATAGAACTGAAACATTTAACTTTTTATGACATAAAATAATTGTACCATTTTTCTTACCTAAAGCAGGAGAATAAAAAACGTGACCCACCCAACAACGCTTAAGTTTGGTAGCCTCCAATTCTGTAAGGTGGGATTCTTGGAGGAGGGCTACATCGCTTTAAGTCTGGTCAAATGTGTTAAAACTCTTTGACGTTTAATGGGGTTATTTAACCCCTTAACATTCCAGGTAACTACTCGGAATATAAAGTATCATAAGAATGATATAAAAGAGAAGACGTAGTAGAAAATAAGTTGAGAAGAAAGGGGAGAAGTAGTAAGAATGCAAATAAAAATCTGTATGAGAAATAGAGAGAGAGAAAAAGTTGAGAGTAAGATAAGTGAAAGGTTGAGAAGAGAGTAAAGAAAGAAAATAGTAAGAGGAACAATAGAAAAATAGATAGCATAGAGAAAATAGAAAAAGGAGGGAAGAAAAGAGAAAACATACCAACAAATACAGAAGAAGAAAGAGGGGTGACGACGCCAGAAGAGGACGACATCGACAACTGAAACTCACGCGACCGAACACTCGAGGGACCAGCATAGGAGCATTTGAAGACAGCGAAAATACACCAGGGTGAGGAACATGAGGAGGGGATCTGTAGGAAGACAAAAATTGAAAAGGGGAAGTTAAGGAGACATATGAGAACCAAATATGTAAATGCACAATAATAGACACAATAAATGAGGATTAGGTGTAACCACTGGGATGGAGGAGACAACAACTAGATACGGTAGGATACGAAAGAGATAAATATTTTAGTCAAACATGGTAGAAACATGAAAAATTAAACCGTTCTTGCAGTGTCCATGTTTTTGGCTTCATGATGACGGAGAAACTCTTCAAGGACGTGTGGTTCTTCAAAGGTCGTGGTCTTATCCTTGTAGGTCACCTTGAAGAGGCACGGATGAAGTAAACCAAACCTGGCACCAAGATCCCGAAGTCGTGGACGTAAATCAAGGAACTGCTTCCGACGGTCAGATGTTATTTTAGCTACATCTTGAGAAAGATATAAACGGTGACCTTCCCACATAACTTGTTTTTTCGCTTTTGCTGCAGAAAGTACTTGAAGGAGGTCAGTATATTGCAAGAACAACATGATGACTCCGCGGGGTTTGGTGGAATCTTTCGGACCAAGTCTATGTGCGCGTTGAATGTTGAGTGAAGAAGAAGGAGGAAGATCTAGAATTTTCTGTAAGAAGGTTTGGAAGAATTCAGTTGGATTTGACCCTTCTGTGTGTTCCGGAGGATTATAAAGGCGTAGGTTATTTCTACGATTTCTATTTTCCAACTCCTCTGTCTGCCTTCTTAAGAGAGAAACATCCTTCTCTAACATTGAAATTTTTGCACAGGAAGTCTGAAGAGATTCCGTAGATTGTTCCACCAAAAGAACCCTTGATTCCAGTGTAGACCATTTGTCATGGAGAAATTGCAAAGTTTTGGTGGTTTCGGCCATGAAGGGTTTAAGAGCACGTAGTTCTTCAAGGATAAGATCCATGGACGCTGAGTGCGACGAGGAACCTGGAGAGGGAGGATCTTTTTTCAGACGTTTCGTGGAGCCAGGTTGCAGAAGCTTACTAGAAGTATTAGTTTTAGGAATTGCCCCATGTGTAACCTCCGGTTTAAGGGGAGCTTGATCATCCATGTTCTGCGTCGTGGAATCAGAGTCTGAGGATTGACGAGAAATGGTCTTGGGAACAGTAAGCTTAAGGTTGCGCAATTTCCCCATATAAGGCGAGGGAAAAGTACAGCAGTGCTGCTACAGAATCCAAGAAAAGAGAGTATGTGAGGAATGCTGTTATTGAAGTGAAATAATAGAAGAAATAACAAGGTTGCGTGAAGCAAGGAGCAAAAGTTAGTTAGGTATATCACTTGACCTCTTTTTGTGAGAAATCCTCTTCAAAATGAGGAAAATAGTGTAGAGTGCGCCAAAAGCATGAATGCCGTGAAGAAAAGGCGCCAACCACGTTGAGAGGTCATTGAGTTGAGGAGGCAAGTTAGAGAAAACAGCGAGGAGCCTTGAAAACATAGAAGACAAAAATTTGCAGCTTCATATGCATGTTGCAGAAATATGTGGCTGATTGAGGCGGAGGATTCATTTGACAGTTTGTAAGAAGAGAAAATGAGGCTTACATGAGCAAAAACCGCTTTTGAAAGGATCGCGGTAAAAGAAAATGGCGGCCGCCGGAATAGCGGACCGCGTCACTTGGAAAAAGAGCGCATTCCGGCGGAATTGAGAGACAGGGAATATAGCGTCCTGCTCACCTCACATTCCGACTACCGAATCTGTGCAGTGGTTCAGGGAAGTCCCGGTGTATGGTGAGATATTTGCCGGTGCTCGAGTGTCTTCAGCGGAGCCTCGCCGTCAAGCCGCCATCTTGTGCGGCGCTCAAGCCACGCCACCCCAGACTTGTGTTTAGCTGTGTTAAAACAGACGCTGTTCGAGTTTTGCAGGATTTTTTTCAAGCCCATGTATTTCCTTTTATATTTTTTACCATATTCTTTTTTCCTCTCTAATTTCGCCTTTGGGCGTTCTTCCCTGCATATTAATGATTCTCTTCAATGTGTACGACTTTTAACATACAGCACTGTGAAGTCCCAAAAAAGTGCCTGTGGGCTGCACGCTGCTCCCAAGCAGCTCTATCCTGCCGCCAGTGCTCTGCTACCATATGAGAGGCTGTCTGTGGGTCTTTAAAGCATGGATGGCCCAGACGTGGCTGCTAGTATAGAGGAGCTTACAGGGACAGGCTTCGTGCAGTGGAGTATGTCCATTCAGTCTGGTTTAGGTACCCAGTGCTTGAGTTTCTAGGGCCCTCCTGATGATAAGGACAGACAGGATGCATCTACAGGCAGACCATCGATAGCGCGCGCCATACAGTGCCTCTGAAATGACGAGTTTCCTTTTTTAGACGCCTTTTTGGGACACTGGCCTTTTGGTCCAGAGACTGTCGAGGAGGCTTCTTTACTCGGCGACAGGTCGTTAACCTGTAAATACTGCCTACCAGGTGCTGAGCGCTAACCATTCCGGGGACTTTGGCTTGCTTCTTGAGCTCGGTCCTTGTGATGTGCATGCACGCCCTCCCGCCCGGACACCCCGCAGGTGCAGTAAAGGCCATTTGTAGGTAGAGCTTTGAATTCATGAACATATATGGACTAGGGACGTTTTTGTAGTGGGCAATGAGATGGGATTCGCAGGTGTTGATGAGGCGCCCTCGGGAGGCAGCAATCAGTTCAAGAGTTAGTCATTCTGTATCGAAGGGTGGTAAAGAGAGCTGCCTGATTCCGAAGGAAGTGACATTTTTTGGGTCAAACCCTGGCAAGGAGTGGGTATCGATGGGTGCTCTGTTAGTCAGGAGTTTCCAAGCAGAGCTTGTTGGCATTGCCAAAGTGGCTCCGTTTTCTCTTTACTTTCTATTTCTGCAGTCGGTGTGTTTATTTTCTGAACGATGAAAGCACATCCTGCTGAAGTGTGCGGGGCATATAAGTTCTTTAGGTTCAATCTATAAGTTTTGCTATTGGGCCTTTTCTAATGCAGGAAGAATATTTATTTAAACAATCCCAAAAGCGAGACCTGTTGGCTATGCCAATGCTTGTTTTGTTTTGTCAATAACTTTGCGCCTCTTTAACGAATCCTCACAACATTTTTTTAAAATGTCCCCTTTTTGATTCAGCTGCTGTGTTAAAAGTTTCGGGGTGATCCAATATGCAGGTGCAGAGAAAAAAGAAGGGTCCCAAAACAACTTTTTCCTAAGTTATGTCTGTGGGGACTTTTCATTTTTTGAACACGACTACAGCCTGAACCGCTGAACGGAATTACACAAAAGTTAGCAGACAGCTAGGTGTTGGTGCAGAAAGTGTGCTTTTTGTAATTTGTTGTACATCCATTCAGTAGTTTCAGAGATATTTAAGTTGGAAAATATAGATATATGGGAGCCCAAAATCCTACTGACACCCTACTTAAATGATTTCCTTTATGATTTAAAAAGAAAGAAAATTCTACCAGCATGAATCTGGAGGCCCGCCCCCTTTCTGCACCCCTCTGCAATCGCGCCTCCTGTCACGCTGCTGGTTGGGGGATGAAGTCACCTTGGCTGCCAAGGGTCCTTAATGACCAACAAGACCTCCTGTTACCTCCAGTAAGTCCTACACAGCCGGATTGCTGGAGTCCACACCCCCTGTCTCCACCACTCTGCAAAGGTCCTCTTGGCAGACTGCTGGTGGGGGATGACGTCCCATACAGGCACTCATACACCCACTGATTGACCAATACACCTTAATATATATATATATTTAACACTCATAAAAATGTCTTTTGAGATGTCATCAGTAATATAATTTAAGATGTTATCAGTGATGTCACTTACCATGTCATGAGTGATAATATGGGAGGTCCTAAGGAGTGAATTGAAGGGGACCAAGTTATAATTAGGTCAGCTAACTATAACTGCTGAATTTCACTGGTTTCGTACGAGTAAAATCTGAACCTAACTATAATGTCCCTATATTCTTTGGTTTTCCCTGTGAATTTGTAATGTCTTATAACATTTGTCTTTTTTTTAATATATATATAGGGGCAGAAAGCAACCTAGAGGCGTCTCGGAGACTGGTTTTGATCCTCATTAAGTATGCGCACATTGACAGGGCGCAATTGCTCAAGGATATTGCTGAAAGTAACAATGAGTTGGACAAAATTGAACAAACTGAAGAGAAAACCAAGTTGGCAAATGACATGACGATTTGTTTGTAAAAAGAGGAAACTAAAAACATGGAGCGCACAGCATTCAAAGAGCTCGTAACGACTATGAGCTGGGACCAATATTTACGTTCGCCAAAAAATACGATGCTTTGCGTGTCCCGGCAACCAGAACCTCTGCCAATCAGAAGCTTCCTAACAGAAACAGAACTCTGGAGAAACATCTCAGTCTGACCTAAGCTCCGTGGGCGGCAGCAACTCTGATTTTGAACTCCGTAGCATAGAGGTAACTGGCAAGTTACCAAAGCCATCACCTGGTGAAGAAATCAATTTTTTATGATATGAGAGGAGGCAAACCTTACGCCCAAGGCAGCAAAGGAACTACAACGAAAACATGTCAACTTCAAACGAAGGCAAAGGAGCAGGAAGAGGAGGAGGCGTGCCAAATCAAGGCAGGAAGAAAGGAAGGGGCCAGTGTTCGAAGAAGCAGTAATCACAAACTACATGAATAAAACTGTAGTGAATCTAACATCAGTGGAATTAACAACCGAGGAGGAGAATATTTTGAAGCTTGGTCTTACCTATGCACCTCAAACTAACTTCGACTATGCAGCCACCAGGCTCGAAATGTACAAAGCAGTTAGGAAATTAAAACTACTTAAATATCACACCCTGAGAAATAGAACCATGACTCCAAGGGTTGATGACTTACAGGGTGAACTGACCCAGCCCGATATTCCTGCCATGGCGGGGGAACAAGAACTTTGGGACACAGAGGGAGTGGGTTTTTGCTCAAATAGCCAGCAGGTGGCAGCAGAGTTAGCTAACTCTGAATCAACACTCAAAGCGCCAGTCACACCTTACAAACTACCATCCACATTCAATCCTCTAATGCCCTGCGACTCCCTGGATGTTTTCCATGAGAATGTTACAGCTCAACAAAAAAAACTCCACATGGAAACACAGAGAAAAAAAATTAACTACGACAAACAAACAAACCCCTAATGAGTAAACTAAAATGTGAAAAAATGATCATCATTAGGGGAAGTGACAAAGGAGACAACATTGTTCTGTTAACATGAGAGGTCTATGACAGGGAGGCTTGCTCCTAACTGAATGAGAGGGAACGTTATGCACGGACTACACCAGCAACTCTGAAAATATCCCACAAAATTATCACATGAGGTTGACTAGATGGAAAAACAAAAAACGTATCATGGAAGCAGAATACATATTTCTCAGAAACGATTCACAAGGACGCCAATAAACCTCCTGGTAGACCGATTGTTTCTGCAAGGGATGGGATCTTAGAGAACACATCTATCTACATTGATTTCTTCTTGCAAGTCTATGCGAGATCTCTAAACTCCTATGTCCAGGATACGGGCGATTTCTTACGAAAAATTTGGGAGGTACCGTAGAACATCCCGCTATACTAGGCCTGGGTGGTAAATTCTGTTCCACTCGCGGAATTTGCGGAATTTGGGCAGTTTTGCGTTCCCCGGAGAACGCGAAATTGCCCAAAATTCTGCGTTCCATGACTTTGTGAAATTTTTTGCTTGTTCGCCTACTCAAAATGCGTGTTCGCGAGATATTTCCCCCAAAGCACGCAAACAGCAATTGCGAACAGGAAAAAAGCATTGCAAACAAGCAATTCCACGTGTTCGTGGAATTGCTGCGTGTTCGCGGAGATTTTTTACAGTTTTGTGGAGATTTGCGTAACGCGATTACGCAAATTACGCCCACCCCTACTCTACAGTATATATATATATATATAGATATATATATATATATATATATATATATATATATATATTTATATTTCCAACACTCCGAGTTTTCAAGAGACAGCCGATGCATCGCCTTTGCCTTCACCAAAACGGACACGGACCAGGTTTTTTGAGCAAAAATTATTTATTCCTTTTCGTTGCCATAACGTTTCGGCTCGTCCGAGCCTTGATCACATGACAAGGTATCGTTGGTGAACTCCAAATTTAAAGTGACAGTGCTACCTGAAAACAGAACATGTGGGACACATAGACATAGACATGAGATATATATATATATATATATATATATATATATATATATATATATATATATATATATATATATATATATATATATATATATATATATATATATATATATATATATGCAACAATGTTCCTGCTCACCATTCCGCGGTGAGGACAGCCAAGTAAGGACCTCTTCCAAATGACTTTTTAAGCACTCACAGCATCAAAAGAGCAAAGAAAGGCAGCAAGTCTTTTTTCAAGTGAAGGCAGGATATTTATTCCACACAACAAAAAGTGAAGGACATAATGTCATCCATGACCCGTTTCGCTCCATGAAGGAGCTTGTTCACATAACGCGCTCCAAATTGTAACACCAATTTATAGGTCATACACAGGTGATTTCAATTGACACATGCCAAAATAAAAATAGAAAACAGACTAAAACAAGCGCCATATTGAGTGAGTGGCAGATGTTCAATGCCCAAAATGAATGCCATTGATGAAATAGTCCTTGCTTAGTAATGATTGCCTAATGACAAGACTTTACAACAATATATATATATATAAATATATATATATGGTTCATAATAAATACAGTGTAAATATATGCAAATGTAGAAAATAATCGACAAGTGTTTTAATAAATACATTGTAAATAAATGAAGAACAAAAAGTGGCAAGTGTCCAAGTCAAATCTATAGTTGGAGTTGTCCCTGATTAAAAATTTCAAATGAATTCAAATTTGACAAGGTCGACAAAATTCAATCCAAAATGCAATTTGTTGATTGGCAGAGTTGAAACATATAGTGAGAATATGGCCTGAAAATTAAACAAAAAATAGTATATATAAAGTGCATAGTTTAGCGTGGTCAATCATACAAAAACCTGTATTAAAAACATTACCAAAGCAACAACAGAAGCAATTAATAAAAGCCGAAAAATAACGTTACAAAATAGTGGCAGGTTAACAATACCTAATGTGACCTGTAGATAAGGTAGGCACAGTACAAATTTAAAAAAAAAACCTACTAGAAGACTGCATAAAAAGTCACAAATACGTTTTGTTAAACATAAGTTCTTAATTCATAAAAAGTGACTTATTGCAGCTTTAAAGATACAACTGTTGGGAAACACCATAAGGATGCTAGTTAAATAAACCAAACTGTTAGATGGTTTACAGAAAAACATGTAAATCTTCCGTAAGATTTAAACCGTTGGGGGCTCTAGTATCAAGTAATAGAATAAAATGAGATTCTTTTTGTCTTAATAATCTCTCACGATCACCTCCCCGGCCGGGGACTGGTACAGAGCACAAGACAGTATATTCTAAGTCTTTTAACTGGTTTTTACGAACAGCTTTAAAATGTCTAGCGACCGGATAGTCGCTATTGCTGTTCACAATGACGCGTATGTGTTGTAAGATACGCTTATGCACAGGGAGATTTGTGCTCCCAATGTATTCCAAATTGCAGGTACATTTAAGTTTATAAACTGCAAACTCCGACCACCAGGTTAAGTACTCTTTTATTGGAATTTTGGTGTCGCTGAAAGCTGTAGTATAGTGTGTACAGTTCCGTGCAAAAGTACATGCGCGACACGAAGTGCATTTAAAAAAAATAGTCTTGCTGAGCCATGATTTTTTTTGTAAAACCTCCGGCATCGGTCTATCCAAAGCATCTCGCATAGATGGTGCCCTTCTGAATACGATAGGTGGCAGGCTAGGAAGAATTGAGCCTAGAATATTATCTGTAAGGACAATTGGCGATTCAGAACAAATGATGAGGCAGATTGTTCTCTCTTGTGAACTGAAAGTAGTAATCAGTCTGACAGAACATTCCGACTGACACTCTAGATTTTTAGGTTTTGGTGCTAACAGCATGTTTCTATCAAGTGATTTAACCTTGACTAGGGCCTGTTTCAAAACTCTCTTGGAATACCCCCTATTAAGAAATATCTGTATAGAGGAATCTAGACAGGCATTAGCAATTGCCTCATCGCTGCAAATTCAACATATTCAAATGAATTCCCCATAGGGGATGCTATTGATGGTGTGTATGGGATGAGCACTTTGAGCGTGGAGTATGGAATTGCCCGCGGTGGATTTACGGAAAAGTTTAGTTTTCAAATTGTCATTATCCACATATAGCTGGACATCCCAAAATTCTGCCATCTCCTTGGTAATAGTTGCAGTGAATTTTTAATTTAGGTCGTTGATATTGATTTCATTAACAAACGACGTAACCTCCGCTTGAGTGCCTTTCCGGATGATACACACATCATCAACATAACGCCAGTAATGGAAAATATATGGCAACCACCTGGCGTGTGTGACTCTGAGAACACGCTCCTCCCACCAGCCAACATGTAAACATGAATAGCTGGGGGAGAAGCACGAACCCATTGCCACCCCACACAACTGTTGGTAAATGTTGCTCTGGAATTTGAAATAGTTGGACATTAGACAAATTCTAATCATTTCCATCAACATAGTGTTATGTCCTCGAAACAGAATATCACATTGTGTAGATAATATTCTGTGGAATGCATCCCTTGTAAATGATTGATCGAAGTGTATAATGACTTAATGTCCATTATCAAAAATAGATAGTTAGAATGCCATTGCACATTTTTTTCCTTATTCAAAAAATCTTTTAGATAGGATGGTAAATTAATCATGTGGGGTTGAAGAAAATAGTCTACATATTTGGATATCTTTTCATTGATACTACCTATGGCAGAGATGATGGGACGACCAGGCACAGGGGATAGCAGCTTGTGAATTTTAGGAAGAAAATACAAAAAAGGGACAATGGGGTGTTCCGCATGCAGAAACCTAAATTCATCTTTTGAAAGTAAACCTGATTTATGCCAGTTAAGTAGCTTTTTCCGAGTGATTACATCGCTGTTAAACATTTCATGTTGGGTAGACAAAGCATACCAAGACAAATCAGAAAGATGTCGATTGGCCTCAATTAAATAATCGGAACGTGCCCAAAGTACTGTATTGCCTCCTTTGTCTGAGTTTTTGACTATGACATCACGATTATTTTGTAGTTTTCTGACCAACTGATGGTATTGGCTATTGATGTAATTCGTGTGTCTAGTTTTGCTCAGAACTTTCCGATTTAAATTCTTAAGCTCGGTAACCACCCTGTCACTGAATACGTCCACTGCATCCCTAGGCATAAGGGGCAGGAAAGTTGATTTTGGTTTAAAAGGACTGGGAGCAGATGAATTTACAGCGAGAATTTGACTCACTGTGGGGCCCGGGTGAGAATCATCCTCATATGCCAAATCGTATAGGTTTTGCTTGTGTTTGCGTTTCCTTGCTCGCCGGTGTTGACTACTGGAGTTGCCCACTTTGATGGAGGATTGCGGGAGCACAGGGAGTATCGCCGGTCCTCGTTTACAAAATTTAACTCATCAATTAGAGAGAAGTTAGCAAAACTAGCTAATCCCGGTGGTGCTCTTGTTTGATTTTCTTCGGAATCATTGGATGTCAATGAATTAATAGATATTGTGTCGGATTGATTGTGAGTGGAAGACGTTGCACCTTCACCTCCTGGTTAATTCACATTTTGTTTACTGGTGCCAATCATTGCCTTACGTTTATAGTTGTCATATTTCCTTGAAAACGTAAATATTCTACCTGTGGCATAGTCATTTCTATCTCGAGCGAATTTGAATGCCTTTCTCTCTATTATTGTTTCCTCCAATTTTTTAATCCGTACATCTATATCGGTTTTACTTTTCTGAATTAAATCAGTTTCACCGCTTGCCTCCAAAAGTGTGTTCGTTTTTTCAATCTCCACTAGAAGTGCATCGCGGTCAATCTCCGCGTATTTGATTAGTAGATGAATCATGTTCATTGAGCTTTGTAGATTGTTAACCGCCCATTCTTGCAGCTTTTGTGGGTTAGGATTTTCGTATGTTGACACTATAAGGACGCGCAAGCCTCATGGCACTCAATTCGCATCACAGTATTTTTCAAGTGACTTTTTCTCCCACCATTTTGAAAGTTCACTGCATAATAGTTTTGCCAGTGTTTTAAAAAAGATTTGACATCTTTGTTGGTATCAGTAGCCGTAGTAGAAGGTTGCTCATTAATTAATTAAATAATTAATTAATTAATTAATTGTGGGTTTGTAATGCGCTAGAATCGACTCCCGAAGGAGTATCTCTGCGCAGTAGACCGCTGGGGAACATGTCCTGGCTTTCCCTGTGAGATGGTCCCTACAGGGTATCTCCAAAGTGAAACCAGGCATCCCCGGCGTATGTGGGGGTCTGTTGTGGAGATGAGGCAAGATAATGCCCAGAGTTGCGGAGTGTGATCCCTGGTTTGAGTAGGCGCCGAGATGAGAATTATCAAGTCCGCTGACCCTGGTCCACGACCCTGCCGCGTCGGGAATTGAACCCTGGTCCCGGGCCGTCCTCTGCTCTCGGGTCTGCCGCCTCTAACCAGTGAGCCACACCACACCACCATTAGCAGCCAACGGAAGGTTTTCAAAACACGCTTCTGCTGTACTCTCTCGGCTCCGGAGCGCGTCGCTGGAAATCATTGTGTGGAGTTTCGTATAATATGCAATACTCGATGTAAAAGCTCCTGCCAAAAGCGTTGAAAGGCTGCCTTAATCGCTGATATGGTTTAAATAGTCAAAATCCGGCGACCCGCCTAATATGCCAAATGAGGAAAGTTTCTGGCTTCGTCTGCGGATATGACAAAGCCCCCTAATGCCCCGAGTGTGCACCAAAGTTGCTGTGTGTTTGTTGATATTTTAAGCGGTTCCACCTCCGCTTTTCGGTTGCACCCGCCGTGAGTTCGGCTGGGCCTGGGTGGATTGGTGTTTTTTCTATTAATTTGGGCTGCCAAAAACGCCGCTAACAGATACTGTCGACCGAGTGAGGTCGTTGCTTAGACAAAGCAGGAGTGTCTCTCTAATGCGTGGGGCACTCACAGGTGTGGAGCGGCAGGCGAGGGGACAGAGGGTCACAGCAGATGCAGCTGTCATTTAATCTCAACGATGGGTGCGCCATGAACATTGCGATTAGCAAGAAACAATGGAAATGAAGACGCCCCATCGCGGGCCGTTCATTGGCCAAGGATAGAACTATTAAATGGCAGGACTGTTCAAAAGACTGTGGCTAATCATCGATGACTTTTCCGCACTGATGAAGACAGAAGCCAGAAACGCGTCTGCGGATATGACAAAGCCCCCTAATGCCCCGAGTTTGCACCGAAGTTGCCGTGTGTTTGTTGATATATATATATAAAAAAAAAAAATATATATATATATATATATATATATATATATATATATATATATATATATTAATGCTCGAAGTTGTCCACCTTTGAGTAGCAGCTTGATTTATGTATAGGTAAGGACGGGGATCCACTTGTAGATGCCGCTCCGTACGGGATCTGCCCGACGCGTTTCGAAGCTCCATCTGCTTCTCTTCTGCTTTAACGGAAGCGGTGTGTGCAACCGCCGACCCACTTCCCCATTTTATGTAGAACACACCCACCGATGGGAGGCTCAAATGAGACTGTGCATTCTGGGAAGTGTGGTCCGGGAAGCACACAATCAAGTCCTGTATGGACTCCACAAGTGGGCCCGTCCTCGATTCCAAGTACGGCTGCTGCTTCACATTAGTGACCCCCAGGGTACCGGGGTGGTGCGTACTCCGCGGCTGGACGGCCGCATATAAATCAATGCTCGAAGGTGGCCACCTTTGAGTAGCACGCAAACAGCAGCTTGGTTTATGTATAGGTGAGGACGGGGATCCACTCGTAGACGCCGCTCCGTACGGGATCTGTCTGACGCGTTTCGAAGCTCCATCTGCTTCTCTTCAGGGGCTTTAACAGAAGCGGTGTGCGCAACCGCCGACACACTTCCCCATTTTATGTATAACATACCCACCGATGGGAGGATCAAATGAGACTGTGCATTCTGGGAAGTGTGGTCAGGGAAGCACACAAGAGGAGTATGCACCACCCCGTTACCCTCTGGGGTCACGGAAGTTAAACAGCAGCCGTACATGGAATCGAGGACTTGATTGTGTGCTTTCCGCACCACACTTCCCATAATGCACAGTCTCATCGGAGCCTCCCATCGGCGGGTGTGTCATATGGAAATTGGAGAAGTGTGTCAGCGGGAGCGCACACCGCTTCCATTAAAGCCCCTGAAGAGAAGCAGATGGAGCTCTGAAACGCGTCAGGCAGATCCATGATGGAGCGGCATCTACAAGCGGATCTCCATCCTCACCTACACATAAATTAAGCTGCTGCTCGTGTGCTACTCAAGAGGTGGACAACCTGGAGCGACAATATATATATATATATATTTCCACAAAAAACAATGAGTTTCAATGTATTATGAAATGACAAATATATTGTTTGACCATCATAACTATGTGAACCTTGTACAGGTATTACACAGTAAGTTACAAGTATTTTCTCTATGTCCATACTTAACATTAGCATGTGACCCATTTAACATCTGGCGCTGGCCCTTTAAAAGAACGGCTCACAATAATGAACACTGTCATGTGAACAAGGCTCCACGGAGCCGAAACGTCATGCGGCGTGCTTGCACTGAATAAATAAGAAAATTGCACTGAATTTGGTCCGTGTCTGCGTGATCTGTGGTGAGAGGGGGACCCCTAGCCTACGGAATCGAAACGCTGTTCTTTGGATATATTAACCGGCAAGCTTCCGAGCCGGTTGACACACGAGACCCTCCTTACCTTTGGTTAGCACCTAATCGGAAACGCTCCTGGACTTGTTGCCTGGATTTTGCTTATACCCCGGAAGGAGTAAGGTTGCTGGACCCCCATTTACCGCTGAAAATCTACTAACTGCAATCGAAAGAGAACGAGTCTGCGGCTTGGCATACCGAATTGAAGGAAAACCGGTATCAATTGACTCGACACACCGATAACTAATTGTTGGAACGCGGTCGACTTGTGGGAAAGGAGTTAAGTGCTTGGACGTCACGGGAAGCCAACGATTGAACTTGGTATTCTTAGGACGCCGACACATCAATCAGGAAATTAGCAAGCATGTCGGCTGACAGTGTTTGAGACTGGGAGGCATTGGCATTAACGATGTTTTCCGACAGTTCTCCTCTCCCGACCAACAACAGGGAGATACCTGACACTTCAGCCAGCACCAGCGGCAACATTGTTTTACAAGACTTGGTCAAAACATTGGAGAAAAAGTCCCACAGTGAGCAGTCAAAATGGTGTGAATCCAAGTCACTACAATGGTATGTGGAAGTGAACCGTATCCCTCGTGGATTACGCATTTTAATGGCCCCCACATATGATGACCCTAACCCTGATCTAATGAAGGAATGGGCGGAATGCAATTTAGATGCCTCTCGCCATCAAGTCCAGATCTTGATTAAATACGCAGACATTGATCGCGTTAAGCTGTTAATTGAAATTGAAAATATCAATGAACAATTGGTTAGCTTGGGCGATAGTGAGGAAAAGGAGCAACTTTTGAAAGCAATTCATACGCGCCTGAAAAAAGAGGAGGCAAAAATTATTGAGAGAAAAACGTACAAATTCCAGCGAGATCGTAATGATTACGAACTTGGACAAATATTTACATTTTCTCGCAAATATGACTCACTGTGCGGAGGAAGTAATAAACCTCAAGCTCAGTCCAAACGTAAACCCAGTAGACAAACCAGGGAGCAAGTTGACATGACGAACTCGACATTCAGCTCGGACCTCGACTCCGGATCTGAAACGGAGCGCTGCAATCAGGCGCGATCAACTGGCATGGTGAAGCCATCACCGGGACAGGAGATAGTTTTTTTATGCCAGCAAAGACTACAAACCCTGAGGTCAAGTACGCAACAAAAACACGTAAACAGCGAGCAAACTTCAGGAGGCGCCAGAGGCTCCGGGCAAGCAAGAGGAGGATTTCAAAGGAGAAAGAGGGGCAGGGGCTAAGGCCAGGGCACTGCAACCCAATCGAATTAACTTGAGGTAAGAATAAGACAATTGTCAACTTAACTCCGTTAAAAATAACAATTAAAGAGGAGGAGATTTTAAATCTAGGTTTGTCTTTTGCTCCACAGGGCAATTTCAATTACCCACCTACCAGATGCGATATATATAAAGCAGTGAAAAAACTTAAACTGCGAAAATTCTATGCCTCTAAAACCAAACACAAAGAGAGAATGAATAAAGTAGCCGATGCTGAACATACTGATATTCTTACTCAAGGAACTCGTACCATAACAGAGCTATGGGAAACAGATGGAGTCGGGTATGACGAGATTATACAAGAAAGGAATAATCTGGGAGACCTAGATGAGCTTGGCATTAGGTCATTGACAACTACACCCTTCAAACCCCCGTCTACCTTCACTCCAATTCTCACGAGAGACTCAATTGACATATTTCATGAAAATGTGGTGGGTGATTTGAAGGAACTAAAATGCAACATGTCCAAATGGAAATTTGATAGACTATCACAAGGATACAAAGCACTGATTACCCGCCTAGCAAAGGACAAGAACATCATTGTCAGGGGAAGCGATAAAGGTGGAAATATAGTGCTAATGACAAAAACTGATTACGATAGAGAAGCATACTCTCAAATCAATGACAGGGAATGTTATGAACGCATTCAGGCACAAACTGTGGCATTAATCAAAGTCGAATACCATCAAAAATTGTCCTGCTGGAAAGCTGCCAAATTGATAAGTGGCGATGAATACAAATATCTAAAAGAGGACAATCCTGTTTTACCTATAATGTACTTCATTCCTAAGATACATAAAGACCCCTTAAATCCCCCTGGTAGACTGATCATTTCGGCCAGAGGAAGTTTGCTGGAACGAACTTCGATTTACATAGACTATTTTTTGCAGGGCTATGTACAGCAACTACACTCATATATACGCGATACTGGTGATTTTTTGATGAAAATCAGAGAAATTGATTGAATACAAGGGGATTGGCTCATAGCATTGGACGTGACATCGCTATACACCAGCATTACACATGTACAGGGTTTGAATGCGGTGAAACATTTCTTGTCTAGGAGAGCAGAGGAGTATAATGCACATAACTCAATGTTATTGGATATGTTGGAATTTTGTTTAAAAAGCAATATTTTTATGTTCAACAATTTGATTTACCGTCAATTGCAGGGTGTGGCAATGGGGGCCAGCTTCTCCCCAAGCTTTGCATGTTTACACATGGGGGCTTGGGAGGAGCTGGTCCTTAGAACCACATGCCTGGAAGAAATGGAGAACAACATTATTGTTTGTTTTCATTTCATTGACGATTTATTTATCATTTGGAGAGGTAGCAAGGAGTCAGCACAAATATTCATTAATAACATCAATGATAATGATTTAAATCTTAGATTCACTGCTACCCTCAGTCAAGACACTGTAACTTTTTTGGACACTGAGATGTACATAGAAAATGGTTGTTTACAGACTAGGATTTTTTGCAAAAAAACAGCTGGAAACAGCAGTTTGCATGCTGCTAGCGCACATCCAAGGCACCTCATATCCAGCATCCCCTATGGGGAGATGCTTAGAATGAAAAGAGGATGTAGCGACCCTGTTGAACTGAAAAAAGCCCAAATGGAGAGTAAGGAGAGATTTCGTGATAGGGGATACTCATCCCAAATGATAGATAAGGCCATCGCCAAATCCAACATCATCACAAGGGAGGAACTCCTAGAAGGTAACCTCCGAAAACATAAGCTGATTGATGAGGCAAAGAAGGGAAAGACTGATTTCAGAATTATAACTGGATTCAGCAGGCAATCTCGAAACATCTATAAGATTGTCAATAAATACTGGCCCTTGGTAACCAAAGACCCCATTATTGGTGATAGTCTACCCAAAAAAGTATCCTCAACATACAGTAGGGCACCGTCCCTTAGAGATCAAATAGTGGACACTAATCCCGAACCAGTTAAAAAGAGCAATTGGTGGCTAACAAATCAAGGTTTTTATAAATGCAAGATATGCAAGGCGTGCACCCATGGTATAAATACCAAGACATATAAAGATGGTTTTAGTGACGTAGAAAATCAGATATCACAAGTGTTAACTTGCAAAACTGAATATGCTGTGTATATCTTGCAATGTCCTTGTTCATTAAAATACGTTGGTAGTACCAAACTCCCTGTACACCAACGTATTTTGCAACATCTTAGGGCCATTCCCAATGGGGATAACACATACCTTGTCGCACGCCACTACTGTGATGTACATCAGAGCAACAATAGTTCGCTCAAATACTTAGTAATTGATGGCATCAACACCAATAGACGTGGTGGAGACAGGGAGACAAAATTGAGAAAACTTGAAACAAAATATATCCTTCTACTCAACACTAAGGCCCTAACAGGATTGAATGTAACGGAAGATATGTATACATGCCTGCTTTAATTTAATCTAAATTGTTGACTTTCTATATGGGTTTGTTATACTAAAACATGAAAAATCAAATGTCATTCCCGATTGGGATACATGAGGTTCTTAATCGAAAGCTATTGATAAATAACTCTGACTCGATGTTTCTGGAACAAAGTTGCGGCTGCTAACTGATCAGAAAAGAAGTGATTTTAAATATATGTTAACATGTTGGTACTGATTCAACTCAGAAGGTCCTTACACCTCAGTAGCTGATACTCAAAATACCGACATAGACCCACTGATTTTATTATTCTTTTTTCACTACTTCACTTTACATGGACTAATGAGAAACTGTTATGATAGACATATGATGATCTCAGGCAATGACTTACATTGGATACTTAATTGGAGGTAGAATGCACTTAGCACATATTATTGAGTTTACAAGTAGGATAAATCAGATGATCTGACTTATTTTAAGGAAAAATCAAACGTCTAAACAAATTATCTGTTTACATATTTGCGAAGTTTTGCACAATTTAAGGCATTATTAAATACAGGCACTGATATTATGGCGTTTTTTTGCACACATGCGTGATTTGCACTTGAGGCAGTAGCACTTTAGCAGTAGCACTTTATACAAGACGTGGTGATTTGTAACCAAGTAAATATGCAAATGTGAACTCAATTAGATGATAAACAGAAAATATGGTTATGTATTTTGATGAAATTTTGTGCAATGCAAATGGGTATTTAACCATTATTAACGATTTCCACAAAAAACAATAAGTTTCAATGTATTATGAAATGACAAATATATTGTTTGACCATCATAATTATGTGAACCTTGTACAGGTATTACACCGTAAGTTACAAGTATTTTCTCTATGTCCATACTTAACATTAGCATGTGACCTATTTACCATCTGACGCTGGCCCTTTAAAAGAACGGCTCACAGTAATGAACACTGTCATGTGAACAAGGCTCCACGGAGCCGAAACGTCATGCGGCGTGCTTGCACTGAATAAATAAGAAAATTGCACTGAATTTGGTCCGTGTCTGCGTGATTTGTGGTGAGAGGGGGACCCCTAGCCTACGGAATCAAAACGCTGTTCTTTGGATATATATATATATATATATATATATATATATATATATATATATATATATATATATATATATATATATATATATATATATATATATAGATATATATATATATAATATATATATAATATATATATACATATATATATATATATATATATATATAGATATATATATATATATATCTATATATATATATATATATATATATAGATATATATATATATATATATATATATGTATATATATATATATATATATATATATATATATATATATATATATATATATATATATATATATCCAACCATTACAGAGACCAACTTCGGAAGGAACCACACGGAAGAGAATTCCAGCTCAAACATGATTTATTGACAGCATGCCAGCAGAGAGTATTTCACGAAGGCAGTCCTTCTTTCCATCTTGCCAGACACGTTTCAGGAGATTCCTCCTTTCTTCAGTGGCTTTTCGGAATTGACGAGGGGAAAGCATTTTTTGGCGCAGACTGTTAATAAATAATCACTCCCGCCCCACTGGGCGTGGCCTCACGGCATTCTGGGTGATGTAGTGTGCACCATTTGGAACTTCAGTGGGTGCATGTTACCAAGTCAAAAATGTCCTTAATTAAATTTT
The DNA here is from genome assembly GCF_964263255.1 of Lissotriton vulgaris. Lineage (NCBI taxonomy): Eukaryota > Metazoa > Chordata > Amphibia > Caudata > Salamandridae > Lissotriton > Lissotriton vulgaris. The sequence continues at coordinate 560,766,411 of NC_141685.1, read as the reverse complement.
GCAAACATTCATGAAAGTCTCTGCCCCGCTTTGTTTGCTGCCAATAGAGCTGTAAACAGACTCCCATCTGCAAAGGAGCCAGTTTAAATCCGTCCTTTGAAAGGCAGCACTTGTAAATACCACCACGGACCTGCTGTGAGAGGCAGTGGGCACCTTCCACGACCTGGGTCAAGCCGTTAATAAATCCAACCATTGCAGAGACCAACTTCGGAAGGAACCACACGGAAGAGAAATACTCTCTGCTGGCTTGCTGTCAATAAATCATGTTTGAGCTGGAATTCTCTTCCGTGTGGTTCCTTCCGAAGTTGGTCTCTGCAATGGTTGGATATATATATATATATATATATATATTTATAGATGCTGTCTTGAAATTTCGTGTTGATCTGTCTTGCGAGGGCTAGCAAAAGGGGGCATCCCTAAACGTGTTTTCACGATTTTAATTTCCTTAGAGATTTTAGATACGACTACAGCCTGAACTGCTAAATGGAATTTTAGCAAATTTGGCAGAAATGTAGCTGGTAGTTCAGAAAGTGACCTGTTCATAAATTGATGTAAATACGTTCAGTAGTTTTTGAGATATTAAGGGAAAAACCAATTTTTAAATATAGGGACGTGGATCCTCTGTGACGCTTAATCGGAGGATTATGCCCCCACATGCCACGAGCTGTACTGGGACTTGCTGGTCGCAACCTGTCTAGAAAGTTACACCGGAAATTTTGTTGGCTGGGACCCCGCCACAGGAGATAAAAATGAAGATTAAAATGCATACAAGGGATTAGGGTGTTGGTACTCCTCTGACCCCATGGTTGCATTTCAGGGGTCTGTAGAGCACCCCTTATGAGTTAGAAAATTCCATCAACTATTTCTTCCACACACAAGGAGTTGCGACCCCATCGCAGCACTCAGCGTGGCCCCCTGTGTAAGGTCACAGTAGAGTCGGGAATCTTGCTGAAATAAATAAAATTATACATTCAAACACTCTCTCACACAGTAATGCATGAACTCACAGAGTCACACAGACACACATTCACATTCACTCACTGATCCACTCACAGACACATGCACCCACTCACAGACTCACTCAGACACTCACATACCCACACATAGATCTACTTAGACACTAACACCCCATTACCAGACCCACTCAGAGACTCATGCACCAACTCACAGTTTGACTCAGATACTCATGTACCCACTCACAGGCCCTCTCAGGGTTATGCACTCTGAACATCTGCTTATTCACTCAAGCACCATGTCATAGACTGACTGAGACACTCATGTACACAGTCACAGACCAATTCAGAGACTCTCGCATCCAGTCACAGATCCACTGAGAGACTCATGCACACACTCTCAGAGTCACTCAGAGTCATGCATCCACTCACAGACTTATGTTCCCACTCAATGGCCCACTCAGATACTTACACACCTACACACAGATCTACTGAGACACTCATGCATCCACTCACAGACCCACTTAGCGACTCACACATACACTCACAGACCCACTCAGAAGCTCATACACCCACTCACAGACTCACTCAGACACTCATGTATGCACTCAGTGATCAACTGAGACTCGTGCACCCACTCGCACATTCACTTAGGGACTTGTATATGTATTCACAGACCTACTCAAACTTATGTACTCATGTATACACACATTTAAACACTGAGAAAACTATTCATAAAATGTTTGTAACATGTGTACAATGAAAGAGTTATAAATCTTAAACGTGTTCAACAGATAAATGTGAAGTGCACCACAAAATCAAAATTCCACATAAAGTTAGTCCATTCTTTGCAGATGATGTCCAAGATAAACTTTATTTTTTCTCATAGAAAATGGCACCTAACAGCCAATGTGTTTCGTCCACTACATGTGGACTTTGTCAGGGCATACATTTGTCTTCAAGGTATTGAAACCAAACAGGAGCCATAATTCACCATATTAGTACAGTGTAGATTTCTGGTATAGACATTAACCATTTGTTCATCAGGACCCATACATTTAGGGGCAATCAAATTTCATCATTATTCCTGATTATAGGGCAGAGCGGAACCTTTATCTGTGCCATCTCCTGCCTCCCAAGCTGACGTCTTTCCGTGAATCTAAAATTTGTTGTTGTGCATTAAATTCATGTTTTTGTTTTGTAGGTCTGCAGAACTTTGCAATGCTTATACAGAGGTACGTGATCCACCTGTCATTTAGTAAACTGGTATCATGCCCCGGGAAATTCAATTAAAGTTTAAAATGTATCGAAGGGGCTCCCAGGGGTGTATTGTAGGAGTTTATGGAGCATCCCTTTGAGTTAGAAAATGCAGTAAACAGCTTTTTTTCACATGCAGGGAGGCACGACCCATCCACAGTGCACAGAGCGGCCCTCCAGGTTTCCGGGAAGTCATGAACCTCTCTGAAATAAATAAAATAAATATACATTAAAACACTCTCTCACAAAGTATTGCATGCACTCTCAACAGCACACAGACACTAACACATCCACTCATATACCCATTCACAGACACATTCAACCACTCACAGACCCACTCAGACATTCATGCACCCAATCACAGAAACACTCAGACACTCATGTACCCACTCACTGGCCCAATCAGTCATGCACCCAGTCACATACCCGCTCAGATACTCGTGCACCCACTCACAGACTCACTCAAAGACTGACCCAGAGACTCATGCACCCACTAACAGATCCACTCAGAAACTCATGCACCCATTCACAGAGCCAGTGAGATACTCACGCACCCACTCCCCGACCCATTCAGAGAGTCATGCATCCAGTCACAGACCCACTTATGCACATATGCACCCAGTAAAAGACCCACTCAGACCAGACACTCATGCACAAAGTCATAGACCCACTCAGAGATTCACATACCCACTCACATACCCACTCACTTACCCATGCACATACTCACAGACTCACTCAGAGAATCATACACCTGCTTGCAGAGCCACTCAGAGACTCACGCGTTCACCTGTAGACCCACTCAGAGCCTCATGCAGCGGGTCACAGACCCACTTAGACACTCATGCACCCAGTCACAGACCCACTCTCAGACTCACCCAACCAGCCACAGATCCACTCAGACACTCATGCACCCAGTCACAGAGCTTGTTAGGATCTCATGCACCCACACGCAGACTCACCCAGAGAGTCATGCACACAGTGACAGGCCCACTTATACCCTTATGCACCTAGTCACAGAATCACTCAGATACTTATGCACCACACCCATCGTGCACCTAAACAAATAGCACAACAGTGTGCAGAGGCGTTGTGCCTCACAATAAATTACGACAACGGTTGTAGCCTGACAACATGCATGTCATTGGTAACCTGGCAATGCTGAGCCTTCCATTGTTCTGGAATCTTGGCAGAGCTGGGACAGTTGCTGTCTGGAGAGGATTCTTCAGGGGTTGTTCTTGCACTCCTAATAAACCACCTCCAACCATATATTGCATGTTCTCTGTTTTAAAATATTTCCACATTAAAATGATTATATAATTATTTGTATAGTTGAAAATACATATCTTAAACAAAATAGTGTAACTTCTTAAAAACCACGCAGGGTCCACACACCAACCATGACAGGTGCTTGACTGGTAAGTGACTCCCACATTTCCCACCCCAAAAAATATTACAAACGGTCATAAGTTTCATATTTATAGGTATCTTATACTTAGGTAATTCATTTATAAAAAAGAAATAAAGAGTATGACATAAAAATAAAAAAATCTTAGTAATTCTCAGAAAATACTAAACACTCTTGGGACATTTTATTTGTGAATAACAATTAAAAAAACCTTGGAAATTCATTGATTAAACCAAAAGTTACAAATGCGTTATAGTTTTAATATAGAATTTAAGAAAGCTTAGAAATTCGAAGAACACGAAATTGCCCAAAATTCTGCGTTCGCAAAATTTTAGCTTGTTTGCGTTCTCAAAATGCATGTTCGTGACATACTTCCCCACGAGCACGCAAACAGCGATTGCGAACAGGAAAAAAGCATTGCGAACAAGCAATTCCGTGAGTTCGCAGAGATTTTGTACCGTTTCGTGGAGATTTGCGTAACGCGATTACGCAAATTCTGCCCACTGCTAGAACAAACCAAAGGTTAGAGGGACGTTATAGTTAGGAAATACAATTAAAAAGCCTTAAACAACGTAACTGATGACATCACTAATGACATTATCCACGGACCAACTCACACACCCACTTACACCCCATACAACATCTCATACACACACTCCCACACAGCCACTGACATGCCCATTCACAGACCCATATGAACAACCACACACCTACTCACTGATCCATAGAGCCACTCACACATCTACTCACCCATACAGCTACTAACACAGCCACTAACTCACATATATAGCCACTTATGCACTTATTCACTGACCAATACAGCCAATCACACATCCAGACATAAAATTATATATACACTTTGATCCACTGACACATCCATACAGCCACACCCACACTGAATCAGTCACCCATACAGATACCCACTCACCTACTCACTCACCCATACAGTCAATAACACAGCCACTTGCTCACACATATACCCATTCATACACCCATTCACTTTCACATACAGATATTAACACATGTACTTACTCACACACCTATTCAGTCACTGATAGAAGCACATACGCATCCATTCAACCCCTCTCAAATGTACTCATTCACCCCTGCAGTCACTCACTCACCCACACGCTCACCGATACACCACTTATGAACCCAGTCACCAGCCCATACAGCCATTTACACACCCGTTCATGTAGCCTTATAGCCAGTCATGCACCGTGACACTCACCCATACAGAATCATATACCTACTTAGTCAGGCATTTAGGCACGAATGCATGCTCCCATTCACCATTTATAGCCAATGACACCAGCACACTCACCCATACAGCCACTCATTCACCCCCTCATAGCCAGTCATGCACCCTGACACTCACCCATACAGACTCATATACCTGCTCAGTCAGGCATTTAGACACGAATGCATGCTCCCATTCACCATTTATAGCCAATGATACCAGCACACTCACCCATACAGCCACTCATTCACCCCCTCATTCACCAATATAGCCACTTATACACCCACTCATTCACCAGTACAGATTCTCATACAACCACTCACTTCCTCATACACCCACTGACACAGTGTTGGATCTGGGGGTCTCTTGTTGGCAGAGGTATGTAACAATATCCAAATAGGGACCCTTGCTTCTAGTCAGGGTAAAGGGGTTACACTCTTTAGATAATCCCTGCTCACCACCTTGGTAGCTTGGCACAAGCAGACAGGCTTATCAAAGGCAATGTGTAAAGTATTTGTACCAAACTACACAATACCAAAACGACAAAAATCTAACATACACAGTTAAAGAATATGATTTTCAAATAGTTCTAGGGTTTGCATCAAAATAATCCACAGTTGCGTCATGTTTAGCCCAAAGTACCTGTAGATGCGACAAAAGTTCCAAAGGGAAGCTGCAGCATTGAAAAACAAGCAATGCATCACTCCTGAGACCCTGGGGAGGCGATGCGACAGCCCCGCTGGATGCAGTGGGCGTATTGCGACAAATCTGGTCCGTATGGGGAGGGATGCGATACCTTGTATGGATTCCGGTGGGCAGGTTCAGTAGGCAAGCGTCTCACACAGGCACAATGCGACGATCTTAGGGGCGGCAACGATCTCAGGTGCGGCAGCAGTGCACTGCGCAGCATCGATCTTCTCCTCTCAAGGCCCCTTGATGCGATGGCTCTGCGACGATGTTCGCAGCAATGTGATTCGGTCCGCAAGCAGGCAGTGCAACGATCTCACCCAGCAACAATATTCTCTGCGACGATACTTGCAGCGACAGGAATCTTCCTGCACTGGGCCAATGCGTTCCGCAAGCGAAGGATGCCTCGGCTCTTTCAGCTGCAAAAACCACAGTTGATGGACAGAATGCAGAACAATGTCATACATTCACCCCAGTACAGAGTTCTGGGCCTAAATCCATCTTTTTTTTGCACTCCACACCACCCCAGTTCAGACATGGACATATGCAAATCAGTCTGACCCTGAGCCTCATGGGAACAGTCCAGCCCGAACTGCCAAGCCATGCCTTCCCTGGACCGGAAACAAGCTTCCGAGGACCGGTTTCTGGCATTCCAGCCGTCTTTGTACTGGGGTGAATGTAAGACATTGTTCTGCATTCTGTCCATCAACTGTGTTTTTCGGCTCTTTCAGCGGCAACAGGTGCTGCGATGATCTTGATCTTCGCAGTGGCGAGAATAATTTCCTCGCACTGTCGGGTATGCGCTTCGCAAGCCAGCGATGCGTGAAAATTGCAGATTGTCTTTGTTTCTTCTTGTCCAGTTCCCCAATCAGCAGGCACAACTTGCAGAGGCCCCACAATTGGATCAAGCACTCTAGGAAAGGCAGAACTTTCTCAGCAGTGTTTAGGGAGAAGCTGGGGGTGAAGTCCTTTTGTTCCTGGGACTTCTTAACAGGAGGCCAGCTCTCCTCAGGCCCTGGGGGGTCTCTTCAAGCAAGGGGACACAGAATACAGCAACGTCGATCCCCTCTCCTTGGCAGCAAAGCAACTGCAGGTCAGTCTAGAAGCACACAGCAGGATAGTCCTTCTTCTTCAGTCTTCGAGCTTTCTCCTTGACAGAGGTTCCTTCTTGATTCAAGGATGATCTAATTTTGTAGCCCTTTTTATACCAGTCTTTCCTTTGTTTTCTAGAGGCAGTGAGGCCTTGGCTTGGTCAGAACCAGTTTAGGTCAGCCCTGAGCACTTTGTTTTTCTGTCTTCTCCTCTCCTTTCAGAGAGAGGGGCAGGGTCATCAGCCGCCTAGCAGGAGGTGGAGCCAGCATTGTGGAAGGCGGTCACAGCGCTATTCAGGCCCAGGTGCTATCCCATCCCACCACTAAAGATGCAGATGCAGTCATTGAGCCTAGGGCTGACTCATCCAGCCTCCTGGGGGCTCCCCAGCTCCTGTCACTCACAAACCAGACAGTCAATTCACAAACAGGCCAAGGTACACAGAAGGTCAGACACGAGAACAGCCACTTTCTAAAAGTGCTGTTCTCAAACACAGGTTCTAAAAACCATCTTTCCTAAAAAGATGTGTTATTAAATTCTGAGTTCATGGATACCAGACTTTAATTTTCTATCTTGCTCCTATGGGAAGATATACAGGTAAACATTATCCACAGCATTCCCCATGATAGCCTATGGGCAAGATAGTCTTCTCAATAGTGAAAAACTAAATTGGTTGTAATTCACTACCAGAGCATGTCTCACACACCAGTACATGCTCTACCTTTCATATATACTGCACCCGGCCCGGGGGGAGGGCGGGGTACCTAGGGCCTTCCATTGGGGTATCCAATGTGTACAGATAGAGAAGTGTTAGGCCTGGCCAGTGTGGACACTGGTCAGGGCAGCATGGCAGTTAGCAACTGCACACAGGCACTGCAGTGGCAGGCCTGAGACACCATTTTAGGGCTACTCATGTGGGTGGCACAATCAGTGCTGCAGGCCCACTAGTACCATTTGAATCACCAGCCCCGATACACTCAGTGCACTTTACTAGGGACTTCTTGGTAATACAATCACAATAGCAATTTACTCAGGGAGCACTTGCACTTGGACACTGATATGCAGTGGCAAAGTACCCAAAGTATATAAACCAGCAAAAACAAAATCCAGCACAGCGTCAAAAATACAGGAGGTAGAGGCAAAAAGTCAGTGAAACCACGCCAAAGAGGCCAGGTCTAACACGCAGCCACTTGCTCATCCATACAAAAAACTCAAACACCCACTCACTCATATATACGTCTTGCATACCCACTCACGCTTCTATAGACCAAATACATATGCACTCACTCACCCATACATGCACTGCCACAGCCACATACTTCAGTATATGTATGTAACATTTTTAAAACACTCACAACCACTAGTTTATTTCACCAGTGATGCCATTTGAGATGTCATTAGTGATGTCACCAATTATGCCATTTTGAGATGTCATCAGTGATGTTTATCAGTGATGTCACTGATCATGTCATCAGTGACATTATATATGAGAGCATAATCAGTGCATTGCATGGGCATAAGTTATAGTCAACTCAGATAACTATAACTGCTGAATGTCAGTGATTTTGTACGAGTGAAATGTGAGCCTAATTATAACATCCCTATAACCTTTGTTTTTTTATACATATATATACTTGTACCCTTAGGTAACTATCATTTGCACCCTCGCCATGCACTGCTAATTATCCCAAATATTTAATGACTCATGACATTTTACATGACATCATTGCTAATAATATTGCAACATTTGCACTGAAATTATTGATGAGAAAACTGAGAGTGGCACGGTTGTAAATGATAGTTAACTTATGGCATGATTTATCATCTCTTGAGATAACTATAACTGCAGAATTTCTATGTTTTTTTGTGTGTAAAATCTGAACCTATACTATAATGTTCTTTGGCTTTTCCAGTGAATTAAAAAAAAAAAAATCTATTTCCTAACTGTAAGGTTCCTGTAACCTTTGTTTATGTCAGTTAATTTCTAATGTTTTTTAAAATCTTTTCCTAACTATAACAGACATTTTTTCGCACCAAATAATTACGCTTTTTTAAAAATGCTTTCCTAGCAATAACGTCTATGTAACCTCTGTTTTTTTCACGGTATTGTCTGGTTTTGTGGAAACCTTGCAAAGACCGCAAGTTTTCCAAGAAGTGTAAAACACATATATACACATATTTTAAAATATGTTTGACAATAGGTGTTTATTAATGTAATATTTACATTTCTCTATCTATATTTGTTTCAAAAGAAAACTTCTTTTGAATTGTATTTCCCATTTTTCGGTGATGCCGGAAACATGATGGCGTTGATAATCGCGAAGACCGCATGTTTTTCAAAAAGTGTAAAACACATATATACACACACTGTATAAAGTATATTTGACAATAGGTGTTTATTTACATAATATTTAAACTTTTCCTTATTTTTTTCAAAGTAAACCACTTTTGAATAGCATTTCCTGTTTCTGCGATGATGCCGGAAGTTGTGATGATGTAGGTTATTGTTAAGACCTTGTGTTTTCCAAGAACACACATATACATATATTGAAAAATATGTTTCACAATAGGTGTTTATCAACACAATATTTAAACTTTTCTTTCTGTATTTATTTGCAAAGAAAAGCATGTTTGAATACTATTTCCTGTTTTCAGGATGACGCCGGATGTTGTGATGCCGTTGGTAATCGCAAGGATCACATGTTTTCCAAGAAGTGTAAAACACATATATACACATATTGTAAATCATATTGAATAATAGGTGTTTCTTCACATGATGTTTATAATTCTCTTTCTGTATTTATTTTCAAAGAAAACCACTTCTGATTTGTATGTCTCATTTCCTCTGTGATGCAGGAAGTCACAATGACTTTGCTAATGGTGAAGAACACATGTTTTTGAAACACTCTAAAACAGACATTTAAAGAAATCATAAACAGTGTTTTGCTATAGGTGTTATTAATATATTGTTTAAACTTCTCCATGTGTAGGTATTTTTAGTGATAATCTATTTTATATTGTATTTCTGGTGTTTGCGATGACGACGGAAGTCACAAAGATCGTGTGACCTGGAAAGAAAGAGATACGATTTGACAATGCAGTTTTCAAGTATCCTAATATGAAGCGCCCACCAATACATCTTTTCTTGAATCTTCCATTCTTTTTACCATCATTCTGAGCAGATGCCTATGCTTTACTGGAATACTCTGTTCAGAGTTTGGATTTTTAGGTTAGCAAAATGGCAACAGAAGGTAGTAATCCGAATGAAGTGTCACAGCAACCAGAGCAGGAGGAGCAGGAGGTCATAAATGAAAACTCTGGCGATTAATAGCCTGCTCTAAAGAAAGGAAGTATTTCTGGACAATTGTTTTCAATTCAGTCTGGAGAATCAAAGACAGCAGCCACATTTGTTAAGTGCCCTGTCTTTGGTGAAACCCTTTCAAGGGGGCCAAGCAAAAATACTCTTCTGGCACCACATTAATGCTGTACCATCTAAAAACCTACCATTCAAAGAGGTAAAGAAAGCAAGCAATGAGAGAGATGTTGCAGAACCTTCAACTTTCTCGGCTGTATGATCTGTATAAGTGACTCAGTGGTTATATGAGTAATTGTGTAAATGAGTTAAAGGGGGTGTTCTTAGTAGCGTAGGTGAGTGGCTTTATTGGGGAGTGACTCCTAGTGTGAGTGGGTTTATGAGTGTGTAAGTATCTAAGTGGTTCTAAGGTTGGTGTATCAGTCTATCAGTGGGTGCATGAGTGTCTAAGTGTGTCTGTGAGTCAGTGCATGAGTTCTTGACTGGGTCTGTCAGTGAGTGCATGAGGGTCTTTGAAGGTCTGTGAGTTGCTGAATGAGTCTCTTAGTGGGTGAGTGGTTGTGTGAGTGTCTGATTGTGTCAGTGTGTGGTTGTTTGAGTCTCTGAGTGTGTCTGTGAGTGGGTGACCCAGTGTCTGAGTGGGTCAGTCAGTGGGTGTGTGAGTCTCTATATAGATGTGTGAGTAGGTGAATGAATCTCTGAGTAGGTCTGTGAATGGGAATGTGTCTGAGTGGGTCTGTGAGAGCATATGAGAGTAGATCTGTGAGACAGTATGTAAAATCCTGAGTAGTTCTGTGAGTGGTTGCATGTGTGTGTGTGTAGATCTGTGAGTGGGTGTGTGAGTGTCTGAGTGGGCTTGTGAGTACGTGTGTGAGTCAATCAGTGGAACTGTGAGTGAGTGCATGAGTGTGTGAGTGAGTGTATGACTCCCTGAGTGGGCCTGTGAGTGTGTGTGTGCATCTCTCAGTTGGTGCATGAGTTTCTGAGTTACTCTGTGAGTGGGTGTAGGTATGTCAGTTGGTGTGCTGTAAACAAGATAGTTAGGCACTCGGGAGCAGGTCCTCATGCCAGCTCCCCTTGTGATGGTCCTCTTGTCCAGCTTGCCTGCAGTCCGCTACCCTCTGCTGCTTTTCGATTTTGTGCATCCTCTACTCAAATTCTGCTAATTTTTCTGATCATCTCTGCTCACCCCTGACTTTTATTCTGCCACTTGCTGTTTGTTTCTGACCTCTAATTTGACTCTTGCTGCTCATTTCTCACCACTATTTTGCATCTTTCTGCTCAGTCTGACTATTATTTTGCCTTTTTCTGCTCGCTTCTGATCTTTATTTTGCCTCTTTCTGCTGGTTTCTGACCCTAATTCTGCCTCTTACTGCTGATGTCTGCCGCTCTGTTGCTTCTTCCTGCTCACTTCTGACTTTACTCTGCCTCTTTCTGCTTCCTTCTGATCTTTATTCTGCCTCTTTCTGCTTGTTTCTCACCCTTTGCCTCTTTCTGCTAGTTGCTGACCTTTATTTTGCCTATTTCTGCTCTTTCTTACCTTTATTGTGCCTCTTTCTGCTTGTTGCTGACCTTTAATTTGCCTATTTCTGCTTATTACTCACCTTTATTTTTCATCTTTCTGCTCATGGTTGACCTTTATTTTGCCTTGCTCGGCTCATTTCTCACCTTTATTGTGCATCTTACTGCTTATTTCTGACCTATATGTTGCCTCTTTCTGCTCGTTTCACATCTTTATTTTGTCTTTTTCTGCTCGGTTCTCACCTTTAATATGCCTCTTCCATCATGTTTTTGACATTTACTGTGCCTTTTTTTCTGACCTTTATTCTACCTCTTTCTCCTTGTTTTTCCACCTTTATGTTGCCTCTTTCTGCTCCTTTCTCACCTTTATTTGGCCTCTTTCTGCTAGTTTCTGACAGTTATTTTGCATCTTTCTGCCCATTTCTCACCTTTATTTTTCCTCTTTCTGCTCGTTGTTGACCTTAATTCTGCCTCTTTCTGCTTCACTTTCTCACATTTATTTTGCCTCTTTCTGCTCATTGCTGACCTTTATTCTGCATCCTTCCACTCTTTTTCTCCTTAATTGTGCCTCTTTCTGCTAGTTTCTGACTTTATTTTGCCTCTATTGCTTGTTGATGACTTGTATTTTGCACCTATCCACATGTTTCTCCCCTTTATTTTGCCTCTTGCAGCTGGTATTTGACTTCTATTTTGCCTTTTTTGCTCATTTCTGACCTTTATTTTTCCTTTTTCTGCTTGTTTCTCACCTTTTTTTGCCTCTTTCTGTTCATTGATGACCTTTATTATGTCTCTTTCTGCTCGTGTTTGACCTATATTTTGCCTCTTTATGCTTGTTTCTGCCCATTATTCTGCCTCTTTATGCTCATTGCTGATATTTATTTTACCTCTTTCTGCTCGTTTCTGTCCTTTATTCTGCATCTTTCTGCTTGTTTCTTTCATTAATTTTGCCTCTCTCTACTTGTTTCTCACCTTTTGCCTCTTTCTGCTAGTTGCTTACCTGTATTTTAATCATTTCTGCTCATTCACACCTTTATTCTGCCTATTTCTTCATGTGTTGCCCTTTAATTTGCCTACATCTGCTTGTTTCTCACCATATTTTGCCACTTTCTGCTCATTGCCTCTTTATTTTGCCTCGCTCTGCTAATTTCTCAGCATTATATCGCCTCTTGCGGATTGTTCCTGACTTCTATTTTGCCTCTTTCTGCTCATTTCACATCTTAATGTTTTCTCTTTCTGCTCGTTTCTCACCTTTATTTTGCTGCTTGCCTTTCATTTCTGATCTTTATTGTGCCTCTTTCTGCTTGTTTCTCACCTTTATTTTGCCTCTTTCTGCTCTTTGCTGACCTTTATTTTGTCCCTTTCTGCTCATTTTCTCACCTTTCTTTTGCCCCTTTCTGCTGCTTTCTCACCTTTATTGTGCCACTTTCTGTTTGTTTCTCACCTTTATTTTGTCTCTTTCTGCTCATTATTGACCTTTATTCTACCTCTTTCAGCTCGTCTTTTCACCTTTAATTTGCCTCTTTCTGCTCCTTGCTCACCTTCATTTTTCCTCTTTCAGCTACTTTTTTTTATTGACAAAAAAAACACAACCAAATGCTTTCCCAGGGGTCTGGCATGTTGTTTATTAGTTTTTTTATGTGAGTGAGATAGCTTTATCAATCATTGGATCAAGCAGAAGCCTGTCTTCCAACGGGGCATATTCTAACAATCTTTCCCCATCCTTCAGATGACAGTTTATTGCATGCCTGACCTGACCCATTCCCATCTGGTATTCCGACTGGATGGCAGCAAAGCCTATCATCCTCCATTTTTTCCAGAGTTCACCCAGGAGATCTATACCGATGTTGCTCCAGCCACGGAGGCCTCTCAGGCACATGATTTCCAACAGAAAATTCCCTTCCCATAGAGGGGTCTGTTCCATGAGTTGAGCTTCCCACCCCGTCATCTTAGTTGCCTTCCGCCATAGAGCGGCCACTGTCTTCGTATGAGTTGGGAGAGTGGACGTGTCCCTCTGCTTCATGTATAGGGCTGCAAGATAGGTGCCCCTCCCCAGAGCCATACGATCCACCTGATACGCTAGTTCCTCAGTGGAGAATGCCCATCCATTAGTGTTTACCAGCTGTGTCACCCAATAATACTTTATGAAGCTTACATAAGGTGATTCTGGGGCTCCCACCCCCCACAGCTGTGTGCGCTGCTCTGCTTCCAGTGCATGAACAAAACTGTCCGGGACTAAGAAGAGAGTATTCTGCAGCGCATACAATAGGTGTGGGAGGGCCATCATTTTAAACAGGACAGCACGTACCATGAGCAAAACCGACAGACTCCGTCAGTGGGTGACATCTCCCTTTAATCTATCAGATTCAGATTTCATGATCCATATACCCAGATACTTAAACGTCTCCTTGCATGTCAGGTCTTTACACGCCGATGTCAGCACCGGAGGCGCACCCGCAAGCATGAACACAGGTGACTTGCCTCAGTTAATGAGGTAACCAGAGTAATCTCCAAAAGATCTTAAGATGTGGATGAACCTATGGAAAGTTTGTCTGGGGCAGTGTGCATAGAGTAGGACATCATCAGCATAAAGGGAGATGTGCTCCTCCCATCCTCTTCCTGTGTCACTGCACCGCACCAGCAGGTCACCGCGCACCCACGATCTCAGCGGCTCAAGCACAAGCACGAAGAGAGGAGAGCGGACAGCCCTGTCCGCTGCCTCTGTGCAGCTCGAAGACCATAGATATATTCCCATTCACTCTGACCCGTGCCCGCGGCGACGTGTATAAGAGTCTAAACCACGCCCGGATGTTCGGTCCAAAGCCTAACTTTGCATGGACCACAAATACATATGCCCATTCGATACTGTCAAACGCCATATGAGCGTCAAGTGACCGGAGCCCGGCCTCTGTTTCTGGGTGTTGTAATACCACGTGCATCATGGCATAAAAGCGTCGGAGGTTAAGCCAAGTTCTCCTGTCCGGCATAAAGCCTGATTGGTCCGGGTGTAACAGAGATTGAATAACTGGTCTTAACTGGTTTGCCAATACCTTTGCGAGCACTTTAGTCTCAAAATTAAGTAAGGAGATAGGCCTGTAGGAGCTACATAGCTCCTACAGCTTGTCTGGTTTATGGATTACAACAATGGTCGCCGTTCTTAGATTGTCCGGCAGTTGGCCTGCTACTTGTGCACCATTGTATGGGGTGACCATCCCCACCACACATTTGTAGGACTCTGCAGGGAATCCACTGGGGCCTGGTGCCTTCCCTGCCTTTTATGGCCCCTTCAACTTCCTCAACCGTCAGGTCCGTCTCCGCTGCCTCTCGTTCTTCCCAAACAAGCTTGGGCAGCGTTATATCTTTGAGAAACTCAAGACATTCCTCCTCCCCTTTCCCCGTCTGTGACTGGTATACCCCGGCATAGTATTGTGCAAATGTCTCCATAATATCTTCCCCCACCAGTCTTGGTGTACCCTCATTGGATTGAATGCCTGAGACCCAATTTCTACTCTTATCTCTTCTTTCTAGCCAGGCAATAACTTTGTTAGCTCTGTTCCCCAGGTAATACACATGTCTCTCTGTCAATATCGCCTGCGCACGTGCCAAATTCTCTCCAATATCTCTGAGCTCCTTCTGCTTAAGCTGAATGGTGTGTTTACGTCCTGCCTCACTCACCGAACCCGGGTTCCCCCATCGCTAGTAATAATAACACCAGTTCCGGATCATCACATTGCGCCCGTTTTTCCTTGTGTCTGGCCCCTACTTCTAATTGCACAAAATCCCTTTCCGCCGTCTAATATGCCTCCCATAACACACATTGGATTAAACCGTCCCAGCCTTCTCGGCAAAATATTTCTCCGTTCGTTCCTGATACTGGTCCTGGAACTCACGGTCTCTGAATAAATATGGGTCTAGACGTGGAGGAACCGTCCACTCTCTGAGGGCTCCATAAACACAGGAGAGTGGTCCAATATGCCCCTGGCCCTGTGGCAACTGGCTCTAAACAGGCCAGCTGAGGTTGTGTGTGTAAACATGCAGTCAAAGCGGCGCCGCTACTGTGGGCTGCAGAGATATGTGTTTAGTGTTGAGCATCAGGATTGTGTGCTCTCCATAGGTTCATCAATCCCATTGCATTCACAAATGTAGTCAGTGGTCATTTCCCTTGGGTTCTGTGTGATAGAGTGTCCCGTCAAGGTTCTGCGACATCATCTCATGCATGTCTCCCCCCATAATCAAAGTGCCCATAGGCATATCTGGCAGGAGCTAAATTAGGTCGGGAAATGCTACTCTGGGCATCCTTGGCGGTATGTATACAGAGCATATATTCAGGGCAAGCACCTCCCACATCCCCGTGAGCGTCACATATTGACCCATAAGATCACACCATGTTCAGTTTGGCACAAATGGTAGGGAGTTCCTGGACAGGGGCACCGTTCCCTTTGAACTAGAAGTAAACTCTGCATGAGCCAGCAGGGTGTATCTGAACCGATTCAGGGTTAGATAAATATTACCTTTAAAGTGCATCTCCTGAAGGAGCACTATATCTGGGGAATGTCTACGTAAATATTGAAGTACCAGAGTTCATTTAATCCTGTCCCTGAAGCAGTTCACATTCCAGGATAGCACCTTGATTGGCTTAGCCCGCTGCATAGTTATCTGGGAAGTGTACAGCGCCCCCTCCTTCCCATGTGCCTCCCATGCCGCCCACCACCACCCATGCCCCATTTGCAAATATTAGAAAGCATTGAAAACATCAACAATAAACCCCACTAACTAGACCCCATCCCTGCATAGTATCCCCACTCCCTGCTACCCTGCTACGTGGGCTCAGAACTACCCACATCCCCAACTAGCAGAGGGCCTGTTGCCCACAAAACAGTAAACCAAAATTGGGGGGTGCTGAGCATCACCCATATATAGCTCCACAGGGCCCCATTCCAGGCCAAGTCCAGGAGATAGACAGCTGAAATAAGTCAGCAGATCTAGAAAAGCAGTCATCTTAAGAAGTGCTGTGGCCAACAAACCACCCCGCAATATACGTTACGTGATAGAATAACGAACCCCAACCACAAAGACATATCAGTGCAGTCATCATCCGGGCACTTCGGATGTCACTAGGCTCTGTGATCTGGATCAGCGGGAGTGCCAGTCGTGGCTGTCCCTCTCTCCATGCCCACTGGAGGAGCCTGGAGAATGTTCATGGGTATCTCTCCATCCTCCCGCCCCTCTTGCGGGGCTGGCCTGTGACCGTGGCTCATCCAGGCATGCCTGGACCTCCGACGGGGTGTGAAGAAACAAGATTTTGCACCGGCGATAATTTTGATCTTTGCCAGACAGAACATCATATACTTGATACCTCTGTCTCGCAATGCTTGTTTCACTCCTTCAAAGGTTCAGCATTCCTGTTTCACCTTTAATATGAAGTCCGTGACAAACCTCAACATCGCATTCTCATATGGGAGGTCTCCATGCTGCTGAGCTGCCTGTAGGCTAGCATCCTGATCTCGGTAGTTGAGTGTCCGGGCGATGACGGGGGGTGCTCCCGGTTTCGGTGGGGGGACAGGGGCCCTTTGTGCCCTTTCCACTGTGAAAAAAGGGGAGAGGCGTTTTGGCTTCAGGTGTGTCAATATGAGGTCTTCAAGGAACAGGTCCATGCTGGGGCCCTCTGCCCCTTCCGGGACCCCACTACACGGATGTTGTTCTGGCGGGCCCTCTCCTCCTGGTCCTCCAGCTTTAGGGCCACAAGATGGTGCTGTTGTACCAATTGCTGCACCCTCTCCTCTAGGCTACAAGTGGTGGATTGCAGGTTGACAATGTTTGTTTCTGCCACCTTGACTGTGTAGGACGTTTTGTTAATATCAGCTCTAAGGAGATTCAACTCAATGGTGATTTTGTCTATTTTGGTCTCCAGCGTCATTCCCAGCACGGATATTGCCGCCATGATTGAACTTAAAGATGGCTCCGAGGCTGCGGACTGTCCACCCGTGGTATCCTCTTCCACTTGTTGGCCTGTACTGGTGGGCCCCCCTTCGGCTTCATGGTAGAACAAGCACAGTCTCTGGAGCCTCTGAGCACAATTGGCCTGCCGCAGTTCTCCACCACTCTCTGCCCCACCGGTGTGGCTCCATCCATCCCGGCGGATTATCAGCTAGTCGTTGTCCCATCAAAGTCAGAACTGGTATGGGTGGCCCACGTCCCTGCGACCTTCTGCCACCTAGGTCAGAGGGAGAATACCCGGGCGTGGGCACCCGCCTGTCCCCCGGGCAGCACTCGATATCCACCCCTCACAAATACAAGTCCGGTCCGCTGCACATCAACAGCAGAACCAGATCAGGAGTGTCACTCGTAGCAGGTAGTCTGCAGCATCTGGACCGCACACCCAAGAACTGAGGCTCACTCCATTGCGGAGCAGGCGCCGGCTGGTGCCCCAGGCAAAGTCCCATCTCCAGGGGCCACACCGGGTTCGTCAGTCACACTGCCCCAAGGGCATCCCACACCACGTTTCCCCACCGTCAGGTGACAAAAAAGTCAGTATGGGGGAAGGCCCAGCTTGTGCATACGATCAGTACTCCCCCGGGTGCCTGCAATACCGCAGCTCCAGTGTCTCCAGCCCTCCGCAATATTCCTCAGTCCCCGGAGACCGTCGACAGTCGTGGAGCAGGTGAATGCCACAGGCCACACCCTAGGCTCTCTCACAATGTCCAGGCAGCACCGGGGGAGTTAGCACAGTGCTGGGGGGTCCTCCGTCCCCCTCATCCTAGCCCACGCACCTTCAGGATGTTCACAGTGGCTCTCCGCTGACTTTTACGGAGCTTGCGACAGGAGCCGCTGCCACCATCAGCCTCCCCGCCGACACTCTTATCCTCTGCTCCATCTGGCATACAGCCCCTTGTCGGGCGGGGTCTTGGTTGTGTCACGGGCCCCAGTACGGCATTCACTAGGTGCCCCCAGCAGTTCCACAACTGCACAAGAGGATGTGAAGCTGCGAGCCAAATGGCCAAAGGCCTCCGTGGATGTTCCGGCCCCTGGCCTTGATGTTGTGTTGCTCGGAGATTCCAGGGCAAAGCGTCCCGTGGATGGCCTCGTTCAGTGTCACCAAGCTTCTTGCAGGGTTGCACGCTCTTTCGCCCCTTCAGTTCTCGGATAAAGACAGGATATTCTGGGCTTTCTTCCAGGCCTCAGCTGATCTCTCTGCTCACATGGCCATTTTGGCTGACGCCAGACCACACCTCCCCCCCTTTCTGCTTATTTTTAACCTTTATTATGCCTCTTTTTGCTCATTTCTCACCTTTATTCTGTCTCTTTCTGCTAATTTCACACCTATATATTGCCTCTTTCTGCTTGTTGCTGACCATTATTCTCGCTCTTTCTGCTCATTTCTCACCTTTATTTTGCATCTTGTTGCTCTTTTCTCCTGGGACCACAGGGAGCCTCAAGTCCCCTGTGGTCCCGGCCAGCTCCCCACCTCCTTTTAAACCCAGCATTGCTCTTGCACAAACAGAGCTACTGGAAATGGATCTTCCTGCGTGTACTAGTCATCATTCTGTCTCTTTACCTGCCCACATGTCTGTGGGCAGCGAAAGAGGTGAAAGCTCCATGTCCAGCACGCCCGGAGCTGTTAGACAGGTCCCGCTTGCTGGAAGTGGAGTGTTTGTTTTTGCTTGGCTGAGCTGTTAGCTCTTCCCAAGCAAAAGAAATAGCTATGCCTCAGGGTGGGCATAGCAGGAGCCGGCCCTAGGGAATGTCAGTCCCCAGAACCATATGTCACACAAGTGGGGGGATGCATGGCCCCCTCCTTTGATCGGTACTGATAGACCAGGGAGGTGGTGGTTCCCACGGCCATACTAGGGCACAGGAGGGAGTCTGTGCAGCCCCCCACCCACTTAAAAATGTTATTTTGGCCTAGAGGGAGGAGGTGGTCCTCAGGATACAGGTGGTCCATATGGCACCCTGCAATATTGTTGAAATAACCCCAGGAGGTGGTGGTCCCTGGGGCTTGTCACAGCCCAGGAGGGAAGCTTGTCTGCATCCGTCCATGCCTGAATGTCCCAAACCAGCAGGAAGGCTGCATCTTTCTTTAATCATTGGTATGGCATGCCTCCTCTTACTTACCCTAGATCTGAGCTCTTAGGGATACGTAGCCACTTTGTTAGGACCACCTGTATTAAGAAGTTATCTCATCTTTATGGGGAGGCACCCTAGCAATGCAATAGGTGTAACTTTTTCCACTCCCTTCCCATCGACTAACTAAGCAGAGGGTCTGTGGGCCCATAAATCACTATACCATACCAAATACACCCTTGGGCAAAAGTAAGCGTGTTCCTCAGAACAATGCCTGCTGTACAGGGCTGCAACTACAGGGTATTTACCTTAACACATCCTCCATCCCTAAGCATGCAATGGACCTCTGGGACCTTTTAGAGACAACCAAGCCAGACCTATGTTTCCTCAGAACAATGCCAGCTGTACAGGGCTGCAACTA
The DNA here is from genome assembly GCF_964263255.1 of Lissotriton vulgaris. NCBI lineage: Eukaryota > Metazoa > Chordata > Amphibia > Caudata > Salamandridae > Lissotriton > Lissotriton vulgaris. The sequence goes on along the minus strand of NC_141685.1, from coordinate 560,746,467 downwards.
CTGGGTCTTTACCTTAAAACATCCTCCATCCCTAAGCATGCAATGGACCTCTGGGACCTTTTAGAGACAACCAAGCCAGACCTATGTTTTGTTACTGAAACCTGGTTGCATGCATTTGCATCGCCATCCCTAGCTACTGCATTTCCTGAAGGCTATTGGGTAACTAGACTGGATAAACAGCAGAAAAAAAGGCAGAGTAGCTATTGTGGTACGAAATCCACTAGAAATCCAAGAACTGGACTCATGTTCCACTGCCTAGCTAGAAATAATGATTTTTCAATTTAAGACATCCCCCAATCTAACATGGACGGGGGCACTGGTCTCTCGTCCACCGGGCGAAAAAAAAGACTTCAGCTCACTGCTCATGGAATGGCTAGCCACAGACGTCTTACAAGCAGATATCTTTTTACTGTAACGAGATTTGAATTATCATTTTGATAACCAATCTAACATGATTCCAACTTTCAGTTGGCTGCTATGGAATCCCTTGGTCTCCACCAAAAGGTGTCTGATCTCACTCATATAGTGGGCATACTCTTGACTTACCAATACCTCAAATATAGTAGTTGACCCACCCATGGATCTGATGTGGACTGATCATCTGTATCTAAAGTTCTTTTTAAACATTCCCAAACCTAGTACAACACCCCCTAATGCCTTGAGACTTTTGAGCCCATGGGGGGAAGTGGCCCTCTCCACTTTCCTCCCCATTTTCACACAGCTGGCCATAAATTATTTTGTGGCCAGTGAGCTTGCAATAAAGCCTTTGAGGACTCACTAACTCAGGCTTTAGACACCATTGGCCCCATGAAATAATGCAAGATCCAAAAGAAAAACTATCCAGCACCCTGGTATACCGAAGCCCTAAAAAAGGAAACATCTACATGTAGGAAGTGGAACGGAAATGGAGGAAATCTAAACTTGAATAGGACAAACTTACTTACAAAACTGCATTCAGGATGTATTAAAAAAAATTGTAATACTACTAGAAGAACCCATTTAGGGGACAGAATTAGCTTTGCAAATAACTCCTCAAAAAAGCTTTTCAAAATTCTCAAAGCATTTACAAATCTGAGCGTAAACTGGCCTCAATCCCCTCATCTCAAACGTTCTGTGATAATCTTGCAGATCCCTTCTGTAGTGTAGTTCCTATATCCCTAATAGGCTCTGCGCATTGGAATAATATGCACTATAGATTTGACATATGACTGAGGTCAGTATGTCTTTCTCGAATGAACAAGAAGGGATTAGTCTCTGACAACCGCATAAACATAACAACTTTGTTTACCTTAGAGTCGGAAAAATATCTTCAGAGTTGTGAAAACAATAGATAGCTATTTCACTCAGTCAATCGTGCATGCTTTGTTTCTACAGTGTTGCACAGAAATAGAGAGAAGGGCGTTTCAATAAAAATGGTTTATTAAACAGTCTTCTTTCTCATGCAAGAGATATGAACTTCTACAATCGTAAGACAGAATGCGAAGTATAATGCGTACAGCGTAAACAGTAATATAAAGTAATACTGTAATAGCATGGTCTGTTGCTATGACATATAAAAAATACATACATAAATAACACAGGCTAAAATACTCAACTGGTGCTTCTAAAATACGCCTACCCCAGTGTATCTAACCTAAGTTGAGTACTAGGGAAGAAGTAGGTGTGGTTTAGCATAGGTTTAGTTTAGCCAAGAGTTGCCAGAGGTGTCTCTAGGTTCTAATCAGCTCAATACCTTAGAATGAGAGAGAATGGTATCTCTTTCCCGGGACAAGATTTCCCAACACCCTGCTGTGGGTGACGGAGCGTCTCATGGACCGTTTTTCTGAGTTTTCGGAATGCAACTTATCATGGTTGTAATACCAGATACGATTCAGAAAAGGGGGTGGTGGTGAACAGAGTGTCTGAATTAAGCAGACCACTCTTACCCAGTCCAAAGATCAGGGCTTGATCCATCACCGTTATTTATCTCACTGCACCATCCCAGCTCAGAACCTGGCTATATGCAAATCAGTCTGTCCCTGGCCCAGTGCATCATGGGAACAGGGCAGACTAAACTACCAAGCCAATTCTTCACCAGAAAGGAGACAAGCTACCGGGGACAGGTTTCTGGCATTTCAGCCGTCTTCGGCCCGGCTTGCTTGAATCCTGATGGTGCATTGAGAAAGGGACTCATGTCTGAGTATACCCTGCCACACCTATAGTGGCCAAAAACGATTCAGAAAAGGGGGTGGTGATGAACAGAGCGTCTGAATTAAGCAGACCACTCTTACCCAGTCCAAAGATCAGGGCTTGATCCATCACCGTTATTTATCTCACTGCACTATCCCAGCTCAGAGCCTGGCTACATGCAAATCAGTCTGTCCCTGGCCCAGTGCATCATGGGAACAGGGCAGACTAAACTACCAAGCCAATTCTTCACCAGAAAGGAGACAAGCTACCGGGGACCGGTTTCTGGCATTTCAGCCGTCTTCGGCCCGGCTTGCTTGAATCATGATGGTGCAGTGAGAAAGGGACTCATGTCTGAGTATACCCTGCCACACCTATAGTGGCCAAAAACGATTCAGAAAAGGGGGTGGTGATGAACAGAGTGTCTGAGTTAAGCAGACCACTCTTACCCAGTCCAAAGATCAGGGCTTGATCCATCACCGTTATTTATCTCACTGCACCATCCCAGCTCAGAACCTGGCTATATGCAAATCAGTCTGTCCCTGGCCCAGTGCATCATGGGAACAGGGCAGACTAAACTACCAAGCCAATTCTTCACCAGAAAGGAGACAAGCTACCGGGGACCGGTTTCTGGCATTTCAGCCGTCTTCGGCCCGGCTTGCTTGAATCCTGATGGTGCATTGAGAAAGGGACTCATGTCTGAGTATACCCTGCCACACCTATAGTGGCCAAAAACGATTCAGAAAAGGGGGTGGTGATGAACAGAGTGTCTGAATTAAGCAGACCACTCTTATCCAGTCCATGCTTTGTTTCTACAGTGTTGCACAGAAATAGAGAGTAGGGCGTTTCAATAAAAAGGGTTTATTAAACAGTCTTCTTTCTCATGCAAGAGATATGAACTTCTACAATCGTAAGACAGAATGTGAAGTATAATGCGTACAGCGTAAACAGTAATATAAAGTAATACTGTAATAGCATGGTCTGTTGCTATGACATATAAAAAATACATACATAAATAACACAGGCTAAAATACTCAACTGGTGCTTCTAAAATACGCCTACCCCAGTGTATCTAACCTAGGTTGAGTACTAGGGAAGAAGTAGGTGTGGTTTAGCATAGGTTTAGTTTAGCCAAGAGTTGCCAGAGGTGTCTCTAGGTTCTAATCAGCTCAATACCTTAGAATGAGAGAGGTTGGTATCTCTTTCCCGGGACAAGATTTCCCAACACCCTGCTGTGGGTGACGGAGCATCTCATGGACCATTTTTCTGAGTTTTCGGAATGCAACTTATCATGGTTGCAATACCAGATAGGCTTTAACTGTAGGGCGTTTTTCGTGAAACTACGAACTTCGACATACTTGTCTGTGGATATTAGGAGCACATTACAGACTCTCCTGTTCAAGAAAGCAGATTGTGGATCGGATACTTAGGATCACTATCTATATCTGTATACCATGGGTCTAACACATCAGTGACCACTTTGGCCAACATATACATGAATAAAGATTGGTACTGTGCTTTAATCGTGACTTTCTGTCCGGTTGACATTTCATTTTGTGGCATCTTTCTATACGCATCTTCTTACATATTTTTGGATTTCACTTCTGGATGATTTTAAGAATTCTCCAATTGGGTCTGTTTTATTGGGTTGGATGCGTGGTTCCTGCACAGCTCAAGTGGATTGGGAGACACTCACCAACTATATTTATGCCTTGTTGAAGTCTCTGTGTGAGATGAAATACGTGTTGGCGAATTACATACTGGGAGATTTTATATGAAATTATGAACACCAATAAAAGAATTGATGAAATCTGAAGAGAACTACTATTTAATTTACCTTGGACTGTTTGGATCCTTGCTTATTTAATTGATGTTTGCTATGTTCATGCTCTGTTGTTTATGGTAGGCAGACTGTTCCTCCAATAAGCAAGTACTCAAGCTAAGACTAAAAAAAAGAATTTTGATTCTAAGGTGTGCTGTAGTTAGAACCTCATCCCCAATAACCCCGCACGGGGAGTCAGAAACACGGGAGCTGGATTCTCGGTAGGAGGATGACAGCTTCTAGTCAGTAATTCAGCTGGGGAGTTAGCGTCCTTTGGTACTTGCTGTGGCAAGCTGCATCGCACAGGAGGTAGAGGCAAAAAGTCAGGGGAAACAACGCCAAATATGCCAGGTCTAACACGCAGCCACTTGCTCATCCATACAAAACACTCAAGCACGCACTCACTCATATATACAATGTATTGCATACCCACTCACGCTTCTATAGACCAAATACATATGCACTCACTCACCCATACATGCACTGCCTCAGCCACATACTTTAGTATATGTGTGTAACATTTTTAAAACACTCACAACCACTGGATGATTTCCCCAGTGATGCCATTTCAGACGTCATTAGTGATGTCACCAATGATGTCATTTTGAGATGTCATCAGTGATGTTTATCAGTGATGTCGCTGATCATGTCATCAGTGACATAATATATGAGAGCATAAGCAGTGCATTGCATGGGCATAAGTTATAGTCAACTCAGATAACTATAACTGCTTAATGTCAGTGATTTTGTGTGAGTGAAATGTAAACCTAATTATAACATCCCTATAACTTTTTTTTTTATACATATATATACTTGTACCCTAAGGTAACTATCATTTGCACCCTTGCCATGCACTGCTAATTATCCCAAATGTTTAATGACTCATGACATTTTACATGACATCATTGCTAATAATATTGCAACATTTGCACTGAAATTATTTATGAGAAAACTGTTAGTGGCACGGTTGTAAATGATAGTTAACTTATGGCATGATTTATCATCTCTTGAGATAACTATAACTGCAGAATTTCAATGTTTTTTGTGTGTAAAATCTGAATCTATACTATAATGTTCTTTGGCTTTTTCAGTGAATTTTAAAGTTTTTTTTTTAATTCTATTTCCCAACTGTAAGGTTCCTGTAACCTTTGTTTTTGTCAGTTAATTTCTAATGTTTTTTAAAATCTATTTCCTAACTATAACAGACTTTTTTTTCACCAAATAATTACGTTTTTTTAAAAATGCTTTCCTAGCAATAACGTCTATGTAACCTCTGTTTTTTTCACGGTATGGTCTGGTTTTGTGGAAACCTTGCAAAGACCGCAAGTTTTCCAAGAAGTGTAAAACACATATATACACATAATTTAAAATATGTTTGACAATAGGTGTTTAATAATGTAATATTTAAATTTCTTTATCTATATTTGTTTTAAAAGAAAACTACTTTTGAATCGTATTTCCCATTTTTTCGGTGATGCCAGAAACATGATGGCGTTGATAATCGCGAAGACCGCATGTTTTTCAAAAAGTGTAAAACACATATATACACACACTGTATAAAGTATATTTGACAATAGGTGTTTATTTACATATTTTTTAAACTTTTCTTTATTTTTTCAAAGTAAAACAATTTTGAATAGCATTTCCTGTTTCTGCGATGATGTCGGAAGTTGTGATGATGTAGGTTATCGTTAAGACCTTGTGTTTTCCAAGAAGTGTAAAACACATTTTATACATATATTGAAAAATATGTTTCAGAATAGGTGTTTATTAATACCATATTTAAACGTTTCTTTCTGTATTTATTTGCAAAGAAAAGCATGTTCGAATAGTATTTCCTGTTTTCAGGATGACGCCGGAAGTTGTGATGACATTGGTAACCGCAAAGATCACATGTGTTCCAAGACGTGTAAAACACGTATATACACATATTGTAAATCATATTGAATAATAGGTGTTTCTTCACATGATGTTTATAATTCAAAGACAGCAGCCAAATTTGTTAAGTGCCCTGTCTTTGGTGAAACCCTTTCAAGGGGGTCAAGCAAAAATACTCTTCTGGCACCACATCAAAGCTGTACCATCTAAAAACCTACCATTAAAAAGAGTTAAAGAAAGCAAGCAATGAGAGAGATGTTGCAGAACCTTAAACGTTCTCGGCTGTATAATCTGTATAACTGACTAAGTGGTTACATGAGTAATTGTGTAAATGAGTGAAAGGGGGTGTTCCTTAGTAGCGTAGGTGAGTGGCTTTATGGGGGAGTGACTCCTAGTGTGAGTGGGTTTATGAGTGTGTAAGTATTTAAGTGGTTCTAAGGTTGGTGTATCAGTCTATCAGTGGGTGCATGAGTTTCTAAGTGTGCCTGTGAGTCAGTGCATGAGTGCATGATGGTCTTTGAAGGCCTGTGAGTTGTTGAATGAGTCTCTTAGTGGATGAGTGGGTGTCTGATTGTGTCAGTGTGTGGTTGTTTGAGTCTTTGAGTGTGTCTGTGAGTGGGTGACCCAGTGTCTGAGTGGGTCAGTCAGTGGGTGTGTGAGTCTCCATGTAGATGTCTGAGTAGGTGAATGAATCTCTGAGTAGGTCTGTAAATGGGAATATGAGTGTCTGAGTGGGTCTGTGAGAGCATATGAGAGTACATCTGTGAGTCAGTATGTGAGTTCCTGAGTAGGTCTGTGAGTGGTTGCATGAGTGTGTGAGTAGATCTGTGAGTGGGTGTGTGAGTGTCTGAGTGGCCCTGTGAATAGGTGTGTGAGTCAATCAGTGGAACTGTGAGTGAGTGCATGAGTGTATGGGTGAGTGTATGACACCCTGAGTGGGTATGTGAGTGTGTGTGTGTGCATCTCTCAGTGGGTGCATGAGGTTCTGAGTGACTGTGAGTGGGTGTGGGTATCTCAGTTGGTGTTCTGTAAACAAGATAGGGAGGCACTCGGGAGCAGGTCCTCATGCCAGCTTCCCTTTTGATGGTACTCTTGTCCAGCTTGCCTGCAGTCCGCTACCCTCTGCGGCTTTTCGATTTTGTGCCTCCTCTACTCAATTTCTGCAAATTTTTCTGATCATCTCTGCTCACCCCTGACCTTTATTCTGCCACTTGCTGTTTGTTTCTGACCTCAATTTTGACTCTTGCTGCTCATTTCTCACCTCTATTTTGAATCTTTCTGCTCAGTCTGTTATTTTGCCTCTTTCTGCTCGTTTCTGGTCTTTATTTTGCCTCTTTCTGCTGGTTTCTGACCCTAATTCTGCCTCTTACTGCAGATTTCCGCCCTATGTTGCTTCTTCCTGCTCATTTCTGACCTTTACTCTGCCTCTTTCTGCTTCCTTCTGATCTTTATTCTGCCTCTTTCTGCTTCTTTCTGACCTTTATTTTCCACTTTCTGCTCATAGCTTTTTACTTCTTTCTGCTCGTCTCTCATCTTTATTCTGCCTCCCTCTGGTTGCTTCTCACCCTTTGCCTCTTTCTGCTAGTTGCTGACCTTTATTTTGCCTATTTCTGCTTATTTCTCACCTTTATTTTTCATCTTTCTGCTCATGGCTGACCTTTATTTTGCCTTGCTCTGCTTATTCCTGACTTATATGTTGCCTCTTTCTGCTCGTTTCACATTTTTTTTCTGCTCGGTTCTCACCTTTATTCTGCCTCTTTCTCCTTGTTTTCTCAACTTTATTTTGCCTCTTTCTGCTCCTTTCTCACCATTATTTGGCCTCTTTCTGCTAGTTTCTGATAGTTATTTTAGATCTTTCTGCCCATTTCTCACCTTTATTTTGCCTCTTTCTGCTCCTTGTTGACCTTAATTCTGCCTCTTTCTGCTTCACTTTCTCACCTTTATTTTGCCTCTTTCTGCTCATTGCTGACCTTTATTCTGGATCCTTCTGGTCTTTTTCTCACCTTTTGCCTCTTTATGCTAGTTGCTGACCTTTATATTGCCTATTTCTGCTCTTTCTCTCCTTAATTGTGCCTCTTTCTGCTCGACGCTGACCTTTATTTTGCCTATTTCTGCTAGTTCCTCACCTTTATTTTGCCTCTATTGCTCGTTGATGACTTGTATTTTGCCTCTATCCGCATGTTTCTCCCATTTATTTTGCCTCTTGCAGCTGGCATCTAACTTCTATTTTGCCTTTTTTTGCTCATATCTGACCTTTATTTTGCCTTTTTCTGCTTGTTTCTCACCTTTATGTTGCCTCTTTCTGTTCATTGATGACCTTTATTCTGTCTCTTTCTGCTCGTGTTTGACCTATATTCTACCTCCTTATGCTTGTTTCTGCCCAATATTTTGCCTCTTTATGCCATTTGCTGATATTTATTTTACCTCTTTCTGCTCGTTTCTGTCCTTTATTCTGCCTCTTTCGGCTCGTTTCTTTCATTCATTTTGCCTCTCTCTACTTGTTTCTCACCTTTTGCCTCTTTCTGCTAGTTGCCTACCTGTATTTTAATAATTTCTGCTCTTTCTCACATTTATTCTGCCTATTTCTTCTTGTGTTGACCTTTAAGTTGCCTACATCTGCTTGTTTCTCACCATATTTTGCCACTTTCTGCTCTTTGCCTCTTTATTTTGCTTTGCTCTGCTCATTTCTCAGCATTATATTGCCTCTTGCAGATGGTTCCTGACCTCTATTTTGCCACTTTCTGCTCATTTCACATCTTAATGTTTTCTCTATCTGCTCGTTTCTCACCTTTATTTTGCTGCTTGCCTTTCGTTTCTGATCTTTATTGTTTCTCTTTCTGCTTGTTTCTCACCTTTATTTTGCCTCTTTCTGCTCGTTGCTGACCTTTATTCTGTCTCTTTCTGCTCATTTTCTCACCTTTTTTTTGCCTCTTTCTGCTGCTTTCTCACCTTTATTGTGCTACTTTCTGCTTGTTTCTCACCTTTATTTTGCCTCTTTCTGCTCGTTGTTGACCTTTATTCTACCTCTTTCTGCTCGTCTTTTCAGTTTATTTTTTCTCTTTCTGCTCCTTTCTCACCTTCATTTTGCCTCTTTCTGCTAGTTGTTTTTTATTGACCAAAAAACACAACCAAATGCTTTCCTTTCAATGAGACATGTTACTCAGCAGTGGGTCAGCAAATACAGTTATATATAATTATTCATAATGTACATTTCCCTTAGTTCTCTAATATCCCCAAGCCGATCCTCATTTTCCCAAGAGTCCCCCGCACGTGGTAGGTGATGCCCCTCAATCGGTCAATAAATCCCCCTGGTATGCCATCCCGGCCCCCCAAATCTTATCCCACTTCCTCGGGCACCCTCTACTGTGGTACACAGTATGTTCTGCCTTTTGACACCAACCAAGATCCCTTTTCTAGCCCCCCACCGAGGGAACCTCACTAGCCCCCAAGAATCTGGCAATGTTTTGTTTCGCAACTCTGCCCGTCAATGTGAGCCAGACCGTACCCATTTGGGCCATACTACCTCTCCAGTCACTCCAAAGATATGCCACCTAGCATCCACAGGAACCGTGGAACCCACCACCTCAGACATGACCTGGGCCACCTTCTTCCAGTACCTTTGTATCAGAGGACACTTCCAGAGGATATGGAAGAAAGTCCCAGTCTCATTACAGCCCGCATGCACTTGTAAGACCCCCAGTAGCCATTGTGATGTTGCTCTGTCCTAGGGACGTATGAACGATGAAGAATTTGAAGCTGGACAAGACAAAACCGTGCCCGTATCGCTATTTCCTTGGGGCTCTGTACGGCCTCTGACCAGTCATCATCCTCGAGAAGGCCCATGTCTGATTCCCAGACCTCTCGTCATGGTACCAGGGGTCTGACATGTTGTTTATTAGTTTTTTATGTGAGTGAGATAGCTTTATCAATATTTGGATCAAGCAGAAGCCTGTCTTCCAACGGGCCATATTCTAACAATCTTTCCTATACTTCTAATGACAGTGTATTGTAGGCCTGACCTAGATATAATGGAACTATTCCCTGTCCCCATCTGGTATTCCGACTGCATGGCAGCAAAGTCTATCATCCTCCATTTTTTCCAGACGTCACCCAGGAGTTCTGTACCGATGTCGCTCCAGCCATGGAGGCTTCTCAGGGACATGGTTTCCAACAGAAAATTCCCTTCCCATAGAGGGGTCTGTTCCATCAGTTTAGCTTCCCACCCCGTCATCTTAGTTGCCTTCCGCCATAGAGCGGCCACTGTCTTCGTATGAGTTGGGAGAGTGGACGTGTCCCTCTGCTTCAGGTATAGGGCTGCAAGACAGCTGCCCCTCCCCAGAGCCATACGATCCACCTGATACGCTAGTTCCTCAGTGGAGAATGCCCATCCATTAATGTTTACCATCTGCGTCACCCAATAATACTTTTTGAAGCTTGCATAAGGCGATTCTGGGGCTCCCACTCCCCACAGCTGTGTGCACTGCTCTGCTTCCAGTGCATGAACAAAACTGTAAGGGACTAAGAAGAGAGTATTCTGCAGTGCATACAATAGGCGCGGGAGGGCCTTCATTTTAAACAGGACAGCACGTCCCATGAGCAAAACCGGAAGACTCGGCCAGTGAGTGACATCTCCCTTTAATCTATCCAATTGTGTATAGATAAGAGGCGCAAAAAGGCCGATTCAGATTTCATGATCCATATACCCAGATACTTAACGTCTCCTTGCATGTCAGGTCTTTACACGCCGATGTCAGCAACGGAGGCGCACCCGCAAGCATGAACACAGGTGACTTGCCCTAGTTAATGCGGTAACCAGAGTAATTTCCAAAGACCTTAAGATGTGGATGAGCCTATGGAAAGTTTGTCTGGGGCGCTCAGCATAAAGGGAAAAGTGCACCTCCCATCCTCTTCCTGTGTCACTGCATCAAACCAGTGGGTCACCCCGCACCCATGATGTCAGCGGCTCAAGCGCAAGTGCGAAGAGAATCGGGGAGAGCGGACAGCACTGTTGCATGCCTCTGTGCAGCTCGGAGGCCCTAGACACATTCCCATTCACTCTGACCGGCGCCCGCGGTGCCGTGTATAAGAGCCTAACCCACAACCGGAAGTTCGGTCCAAAGCCTAACTTTGCATGGATCACAAATACGTATGCCCATTCGATACTGTCAACTGCCATATGAGCGTCAAGTGACAGGAGCCCGGCCTCTGTTTCCAGGTGTTGCAATACCACGTGCATCACGGCATAAAAGCATCGGAGGTTAAGCCAAGTGCTCCTGTTGGGCATAAAGCTTCCTTGGTCCGGGTGTAACAGAGATTGAAAGAATCGGCTTAACTGGTTTGCCAATACCTTTGCAAGCACTTTAGTCTCAAAATTTGGTAAGGAGATAGGCCTGTAGGAGCTACACAGCTCCTACAGCTTGTCTGGTTTATGGATCACAACAATGGTCGCCGTTCTTGCTACCTGTGCATCATTGAACATACTCAACATGTATGGGGTGACCATCCCTGCTACACATTTGTAGGACTCTGCAGGGAATCCATTGGGGCCTGGTTCCTTCCCTGCCTGCATATCTTTTATGGCCCCTTCAACTTCCTCAACAGTCAGGTCCGAGTCCGCTGCCTCTCGTTCTTCCCAAACAAGCGTGGTCAGCGTTATATCTTTGAGAAACTCAAGCCATGTCTTCCCTGGACCGGAAACAAGCTCCGAGGACCGGTTTCTGGCATTCCAGCCGTCTTCATAAATATGTGTGTGTATATATATATATATATATAACGCTTGCCACATTCACATTCAAGTTGGTAAACTACGAAGTGAGATTCACAAGTGATTTTAGTAGTTACTTCAAAGAGGTTCCCATTAGGGTCTCTATATATATATATATACAACAACAGCAGTCTCCCACCACACCGCTACCGCGATAGTAGAGACAACGCAAATCCAGCGTATTTCTTCGGCTAAGAGATATTTATTAGAGTAGAGTCACTAAATCCGATGCGTTTCGGGCATCCGCCCTTTCTCACAGATCATCAGGTAATGAACCATAAATCATTTAAATACATTTTTTTCACAGTTTTTTGTCACATTTTTTCAAAACACCCCACGTGACAATGAAAAGCAAGGACACATTCCAGGCTATGAACGCACAAGTCTGTCTTCTAAATATTCCTACTCCCTCATTGTGTAAAAAATCAAATGGGTACAAAACAATTCATATTAAATCCATATTATTTGCTATCTCCTGAGCATTATTAGATTAAAATTGATAATGTGCTGAAAATCTATATATATATTTAAAAGCATAAATGCAATAACCAATCAGAATACTGTGTGAATTGACACAAAAATAGCATGTGCAAAAATGGGAAATGTATATATTGGTGCAAATCCTGCAATAAAGTTCAAATAGAAAATGTGCAAATTACGCAAAGATATGTAAACAGAGGAATAATGTGCAAATTAGCAAATGTAAACCTCAATCCTCATAATCGTATAAGGACATACCACCGTAAACTGCAAGTTTCTCTGCATAAATGCATATATATATATATATATTGACTTCCTCAATAAGATCTTAAATGTTAAATGGTGTACAAATTATGTATTTCTAGTGATGGACATTGAATTACTATACACATCCATCAACCACCACAATGGCATCAATGCAGTTGAACATTATTTAAGTAAACGTGACATCTGTTTTCGCGATCATAATACAATGTTGATTGAAATTATCAAAATCTGTCTTACCTCTAATTTCTTCAGGTTTCAGGGTGATATTTATCAACAACTACGCGGTGTGGCGATGGGCTCGTGCTTCTCCCGAATCTACTCATTCTTGCATGTGGGCTGGTGGGAGAAGCACGTGCTCAGAACCACACACCAACACTGGCTGCCCAATATCATCAATTATTGACGCTTTATTGATGATGTTTGTATAATCCGGAGTGGTACGACAGAGGAGGCATCAGCATTTGTAGCAGATCTTAACATCGATACAATTAATCTGAAAATCACTGCTGCCATAACCACAGAAGTGGCCGAATTTTTAGATGTGCAAATGTTCATTAAAGATAATAAACTAGAGACCTGACTCCATCGTAAACCCACAGCGGGCAACTCAATTCTACATGCTCGGAGTGCCCGTCCTGCACATACTGTTAAGAGTATTCCCTATGGGGAGTTCATACGTATCTGCAGGATTTGTAGTGACAAAGCTTCACTGGACCTTTGTTTAAATCAATCTATACATCGGTTCTTAAATAGGGGTTACTCTAATTCTTTATTGGACCAGGCTCTAACTAGAGCTAGATCAGTGGATCGCAAATCCCTTCTTGCACCCAAAAGTACTGAGATCACTAGATCAGAAGGCTCAGTGAAACTGATTACAACCTTCTGTGCTCAAGAACGCAAAATCCGGCGCATAATCTGTAATGAGTGGCCAATTATGTTGACAGATGTGATTTTGGGCCCAATCTTGCCTAGTACACCTAATATAACTTTTAGGAGGGCTCCTTCAATGCGAGATGTATTAGATTGACCTACACCTGAGGTTACTCCCAAAAAGACCTGGCTGAGCAAAACTGGATTTTTCAACTGTACTTCTTGTCGCGCCTGCTCTTTTGCAAAAAATAGTACTCATTACATGGCAGCTTTTAGTGATGTTCCTATCCCTATTCGAGAATATTTAACCTGCAGATTTGAATTTGTAGTCTATAAACTAAAATGTACCTGCAATCTCGAATATGTAGGAAGTACGAAATTGCCTGTGCATAAGCGCATTTTACAGCATATAAGAGCAATTGTCAACAGTGATAATAACTACCCTGTGGCAAGACATTTTCGTGCTGTGCATAACAAACTATTGAAAGATCTTGAATACACTGTTCTATGCTCATTGCCCCAGCCCGGATCGTGAGAAATTGCTCAGACAAAAAGAGTCACATCTTATACTAGCGTTAGATACTAAGGCACCTAACGGTTTGAATTTAATTGAGGATTTGAACAACTTCCTATGAAAACTAACTGTATATAATATCTCTTTTTTGGTTGTGTTCATATTACTGCATTTAAAAATATTTAAATATTTAATGATTATGAAATAGCTGATTAATGTCCTACACACAGTATCTAATGAGTTAAAAAAATGTATATAATACACATGAACTGTGATGGGCTGTTGAATTTGCTTAATCGGATGTAATTTGTATATACTTTTTTTTAGTGGGTTTAAACCATGAAGTTATTTTCTTCACATTTCACTGCACTTTTTTATACACTTTTTCTGACAGCAAAATCTCGAAATGAATGAAAAATATTATCCATGTTTGTACATACCAGATAAAGTTTGATCAAGGATACATAGGAAATGTGTTACAATATAACAAGAACTGTATGAATTCACTTTATATTTTCAGATTTTTGACACTTGTCAATTACTTAAGAACTCAGATTCTATTATGGCACTATTTGTATCTGAAATTCTTTTTAGCAAAAGATTATCGCTGAAGAATGTATTAAATAAAAATATTGTTCACGTCATGTTGTTATTTCCAGAATTATATATTTTCTCTTCCTGGTTTTAAATCAAAACATCTACAACATTTATAATGACAAATATACATATTTTGTATCTGACATCCACTTAGATTATCGAAACAATGCACTATCACGGTATGAAATTGTTAACAGGACAGGTTTATATTTATTTTGTTGTCTGTCATTTGTTTTTATTATTTGCACGTCGAGGGCGTGCACTGCACTAATTAGTCCCACAACTATGTTTAGTATATATTTGCACACCACTCTGAGCGTTTCATGTGATCAAGCTCCCTGGAGGAGTGAAACGCATCGTGGGTGGACACTGGTCCTATGATTTGATGAAATAAAATCTTAAACTATGCCATCCATTTGTGGATTTGTACTTTCTTCGTGAACCACTACGAGCTACGAAATTGGAGTCATTTGAGAGGTCTGCACCTGGTCGTGTTTTCGCCGAGCAGTGGCGAAACAGGAACATTATTTTCATATATATATATATATAAATATATATCCAAGAAAGCACCACAAGAGGCCCAATACCGGGTGAAAGGCATTTGATGACAGGCTCAGCAACGCAATGTTTCTCCATATCCCTTACGCATTTCGGCGTCAGCCTTGGTCACAGGGGGAGGGAATCATTTACAAAGTGCAGTTTGGCGCGCTTTTAAAACTCCTGAAAACCACGTGACAAACATCACAATACAAGTTCCATGATGCACTTGCACTGGTATTTACGTTGCACTTATATCTTAATAGATCGTTTTTTCATTTCAGGTGTCCAGTTCTTAACAGTGAAAGTTTCATCTTTTAGTGTGGCAATCACTCACTGTGTCACGTAAAAAAGTCTGTTGCATAGTGCTAACATTCCAAGGTTGCCTGCAAAAGATGCCTTCGCTCCGGCACGATCAGAGTGAGAGAGTCCCCCTCTCTCTGAATCCCTTCCTACAAACTGTAGTGTTTCAGCAAAATAGCATTCCTTGATAAGGATCACAGCAGCGAGTGGGTCATGTTCCAGATTAAGTATTTCCACAAAGCCTCCGAGCAAAGGAACATCATACCCTACAGGGCGGCCTCTGAACACCGGGCACGGAGCAGCCCGGTCAAATTCCATCCAAGAAAGCACCACAAGAGGCCCAATACCGGGTGAAAGGCATTTAATGACAGGCTCAGCAATGCAATGTTTCTCCATATCCTTTACAAAGTGCAGTTTGGCGCGCTTTTAAAACTCACTGTGTCACGTAAAAAAGTCTGTTGATGATGTAAATGATTCCCTCCCCCTGTGACCAAGGCTGACGCTGAAACGCGTAAGGGATATGGAGAAACATTGCGTTGCTGAGCCTGTCATTAAATGCCTTTCACCCGGTATTGGGCCTCTTGTGGTGCTTTCTTGGATGGAATTTGACCGGGCTGCTCCGTGCCCGGTGTTCAGAGGCCGCCCTGTAGGGTATGATGTTCCTTTGCTCGGAGGCTTTGTGGAAATATAATATATATATATATATATATATATATATATATATATATATATATATATATCTGGAAACACTCGAACCACTTCCTGATACTCCGCAGCAGCAGACAGGCGAGGAAAGAGACACAGACCTCCGAGGTATTTCAAGTGGGCAGTGATTTTATTGTAAGTGACCCAACGCAACGCGTGCCCCTACCACAATTGACATCACGAATCACATGTGCAAAGTCACTGAAAACATCCTAATATGTTTTCCCTATTTGCATCAAAGCGTTACAAAAAGGCATATTACTTTTGACACACGCTAGGTTTTTATATATACATGTTCAGTAAATAATTTAAAATAACATGTAAACTGCTCGAGTGCCTTAGAACTTTGTAAAATAATAAATACAGTTCAATTTAAAAAACGATCTACATAGGATGAATCCAATTTTATCTGCCAGCTTGTCAACGATTGCTTTAGGAAATGTATAACCGGTTAAATCCGTTTATAAACAACCTACACACCTTATGATGCGCAATAGATAATGGTCTTCTTATTACCAGTACATTATAATTTGTTTGGCACACTGTGCAGTCAAGAGAACTGGAGAGGCAAAAAAAGTGCAAAAAGTGCATACCATAATATTTAAAGTGCAAATGTGAGTGGTGCGGATTTCTCAAATTTTCAAATGTATATTCTAGGTCCAATCATCTGTACACCAAGAAATTCAATTATTCATCAATTGATACAGATAAAACAATCCCTTTAGATCCTAAAAACATTTGAATATGTATAAAATTTAAAAAAATACATTAGAAAAATTGATATGAGGGAAAGGAAAAAATATGTGCTAATGTAAACATTCAAGGTATATACAATATATATTACAAGGACAGATTCTGTGATTTTATTTACAGGTAACTCAACTAGTGAACAGACGTACCATGGTATTGGCAGCCATATTTACTTTACAGAAAGAGCCGCATATCTTCCGTCGTGTTCAACCCGTTGGGCCATTTGCAGTCTAGATCCAAGATGTATTTGGTTTCTAGCTGCCGGAGTTGGCGTTCTCTGTTGCCCCCTCTCCTTTTTCTACTCACAGCGTCAATTACATAATAGGAAAGGCAATTGATGTTGTTGGCATGCACTTTCCTAAAATGTCTGGCAACAGGATATGTTGCATCACTGTGTAGAATGGCCCTGATATGCTGCAATATCCTGACGTGCACCTGTAGCTTCGTACTACCCACGTAGCGCAGCCCACAGGTGCACGTCAGGACATACACAGCATATTCGGTTTTGCAGTTGTAATTTCCCATTATCAAACTAGGAGTAGTCCTGAAAGGAGTCGAGTACGATGACATATTGCACCCAAAATTAAATGCTCTACATGTTGTACATTTGGTAAAGCCCTTCTTTGATGGTAACCAGGTAGTGACTTTCTTGATTTCGGGAGACACTCTGTCTAATCTTGTGCCCATAGTACTACTTCTCCTAAATGTAATTACAGGTTTAGCTGCAATTCTACTTTGGAGAATGTTGTCTGCCAATATAACAGGCCAATGTTTGTTAATTATTGCCCCTATTTGACGTTCCTCTCTATTGTAGGTTGTAATGAGTCTAGGAGTATTGGTTGTACTCAGAGGAATGATAGAATTGGATGTATTAGGGCTTTCCTCCTCTCGAGAAAAAAGGCTTGTCCTAGATCTAGTTTTCGCCTTTTCTTCTGCTTCCTGTAACATTTTTGCAGAGTATCCCCTGTCTCTCAATCTAGCAACCAGTTCTAGTTTGCATTTATCAAATTCCTCCTCATTGCTGCAGATTCTCTTTATCCGTAGGATTTCTCCATATGGGATGCTGGCAATGAGGTGTTTGGGATGGGAGCTGGTCGCATGTCAAGTAATGTTACCTGAAGTAGCTTTTCTATGAAGGGTGCTTTCAAATTTGTTGTCATGGACAAAGACCTTGACATCAAGAAATTCAATTTCCTTTTTCTCAATGTGGGAAGTGAATCTTAAGTTAAACACATTATTGTTGATCTTTTTAACAAACAAAATTGCTTCCTCCTCACTTCCCTCCCACAGAATGAACACGTTGTCTATGTACCTCAGGTAAGACCTTATATGTGTGTTATACTCTTCTTGAAAGGCGGTTTTAAGGACCTGCTCCTCCCACCAGCCCACATGTAAACATGCGTAGCTGGGGGAGAAGCAGGCCCCCATCGCCACTCCTCTCAACTGCTTGTATAGATCTTTGTCGAACAAAAAGTAGTTATTGTTCAGACACCAACTGATAAGTTGCAATAGAATTTTGTTGTGTTCATACAATGTGCTGGACCTCTTTTCCAAAAAATACTTCACAGAAGCTAATCCTTGTGTATGGTCTATATATATATATATATATATATATATATATATATATATATATATATATATATATATATATATATATATATATATATATATATATATATATATATATATATATATATATATTACCTACTGGCAGACGCCAGTAGGACTTTTTTTCAATGCAAAATCTCAAAACTCTATTGTGAATAACTTTGGCGTCGGTTGACGAATCTGCCTGAAAATTTCCTCAAATTTGCCTCGCGGAGCTCCGGTCCTTCCCTGAAAGTTTGGGGGGGATTCATCAAGCGGGGGCTGAGATAAAAGGGGGGTCCCAAAACGTGTTTTCCCCGTGTTAATTTCCATAGGGCGGTCGAACTCACTTTTAGCCCAAATGGCTGAATGGATTTGCACCAAACTTGGCAAAATTGTAGGGACTGGTAGCTATATATATGTTAGAGCCCAAATGTAGCCCAATGTAGCCCAAAGATGGCCACCAGAGACAAAAAAAACAAATGTAGCCCAAATATCAGCCAGATATAGCCCAACTATAGCCCAATGACAGAATGTCCTAGAGTGTTCTAAAGAACAACTAGAGCGCTAACAGTCTTACTTATGACAAAAGTATGGCACACCTGAAGTCATCTTGATTGGAATAAAGTGTTAACACTTAAAACATTTAATTTGCAAAGGAACAAAATGAGGGGGTTCATTTTTCCATAGAAATTATGATTAGTGCTGAAGAAAGAAAAACTAGGGTACATTTTGAGTGACTTCTCAAATCCTCTTATATTTCATTAAAAAAAGTCTGATATGCAGTCTCACAAGATGGCCACCAGAGACAAAAGAGCCCAAATGTAGCCCAAATATCAGCAAGATGTAGCCCAACTATAGCCCAATGACAGAATGTCCCAGAGTGTTCTAAAGAACAACTAGAACGCTAACAGTCTTACTTATGACAAAAGTATGGCACACTTGAAGTCATCTTGATTGGAATAAAGTGGTAACACTTAATACATTTAATTTGAAAAGGAACAAAATGAGGAGTTTCATTTTGCCATAGAAATGCTATATATATATATATATATATATATATATATATATATATATATATATATATATATATATATATATATATATATATATATATATATATATATATATATATATATATATATATATATATATCCAAAGAACAGCGTTTTGATTCCGTAGGCTAGGGGTCCCCCTCTCATATATATATATATATTCACTGAAAAAACCATAGGTTTCACACCAGTTATAGTTAGGAATTAGCATTTAAAAAACCTATTAAATTCACTGAAAAAAAGATAGGTTTCACACCAGTTATAGTTAGGTGGAAATTTTACTCGCATAAAGCCATTGAAATTCCCACGTTATAGTTAGTTGGACTCGCTATAACTTGCTCCAAATCCAGTCTCAAGGTTTCCCCAAATGAGAGAAGCCAGTCGGCAGATAAAATAATTCCTTTTATTAGGCATCACGCTTGCAAGCAGGCACTAGTGCGAAATTCAGTTTCCCAGATCATTCCTTCATACAGCTTAACCAGACGCGTTTCGGGGAAGAGAATCCCCTTCTTCTGTGGCAGCTTGTTACAAACAGACGGGTGATTTCACGCACTTTTATTTCATAAAGTCCCAGCCCATGTGGGCGTGGCCGCTCACCTGGCCTTCTGAATCTCATAGTGCGTGCTCTGATAAAACTCCTGTGAGTCTGTCTGAAAATGCAAAATATGCAAAACGTGACCCCGGGATTGTGTGAAGACGCCAGGAAGCAGGGAACATACGGAACTTAAACCCCGACAGAGCTGGCGCACGAACTCCACCGGGACTGATCCGGTCTCATTTTATATACTCCATTCGTGGCTTTACGAACTAATTGACTTGAAATATTTCTATATACTGAAACTGGCGTCAAATTTTACTAAAACTAGGATCGGCTTGTATCCTACTATTGATGTAAATATCTGTTGCACTGAGATTGAATATACCCTACCGGGTTGGAATTATCACCGGTTTGGTGTTATTTCAATTTTGGATTCAGCCACAGAGCCCTGAAGAGTTGGAGAACACTGTTTCCCTGATGAAACACGTGTCAGCTGGCTGTGTGTAATTTATGTTTGATGCCCAATTAAAGAAACACAAAGATCCCAACGTTGGATTGGTTCCAATACTTTCAACATTCATCTGCTCGATGTATTATCTTGTATGAGTGTGCAGGACTGTTGCTAATTGTGAATTGTATTGGGTTTTTCCTCGCAGATTGAGGGGTTTAGGGTCTCGCCTTCTTGACAGCACCATTCTTAATCTGTGTGACAGAATATTAACGTAAATATTGCTTGGGCGCCATTACTTCCTGTCCACGAAAACCCGTTCCTACCCACTCAATCAAACAATACATGCTCTGTCCTACGTACGATCCATGTATAGCTCAAAAAACACCTTCTCCCACAGATTGAGTCTTCTTATTATACTTTGATGCGTTTCTTTTCTTCAGCTCAGTCCATTCACCTTTAAGGAAGGATTCACAGTAGGAACTACATTTCGTACTAGTGGTGCCCCTCTAAACCCAACTGCCATCCCACATTCTCCACTGAAAAGCTTTCCTCAAGATCCAGAAACTCAATTTGACATCTGTGAGTTCTGTGCCTTCCCTGTGACCTATGGACAATATTTCCATATATCACTATTGCCAGCTGTCTCATTCTAGACTTGCATGCTATGAAGGCATCAAACTGCTACACTAGTGTTTTTTGGATCGTAAACAAGTGAAAGTATATTCTCATGTTTGTAATGCCTTGATTCCTGTTCCTCTCACTCTGTTGCTGCGTTCAATCGCTGACTCTGCACTGTGGCTCTGAGACTTTGCCTTCACCTTCGTGATTACAGCTAGCGGTACCCGCTGCGCGGGTCCCGCGTCGCCAGAGGACACTCTGCAATAGCGCTATCGCCTGGAATATAGCGCTACCACCTGGATCAAGAACTTGGGCATCGAGACCTGCAGGGCTGCGAGCGTGTTGTCGGCGCAGGACTCAAAGTCCCAGAAGCCCCCACAACTCCCAATCATCAGCAGCTGGGACGCTCTCCCTGCAGGCTCCTCCTCTGGCTGACCAAACGCGGTAAAACCCGCCCTCTCACCTGTGTCAGTGGATTCCTGTTCCTCTCACTCTGTTGCTGCGTTCAATCGCTGACTCTGCACTGTGGCTCTGAGACTTTGCCTTCACCTTCGTGATTACAGCTAGCGGTACCCGCTGCGCGGGTCCCGCGTCGCCAGAGGGCACTCTGCAATAGCGCTATCGCCTGGAATATAGCGCTACCACCTGGATCAAGAACTTGGGCATCGAGACCTGCAGGGCTGCGAGCGTGTTGTGGGCGCAGGACTCAAAGTCCCAGAAGCCCCCACAACTCCCAATCATCAGCAGCTGGGACGCTCTCCCTGCAGGCTCCTCCTCTGGCTGACCAAACGCGGTAAAACCCGCCCTCTCACCTGTGTCAGTGGATTCCTGTTCCTCTCACTCTGTTGCTGCGTTCAATCGCTGACTCTGCACTGTGGCTCTGAGACTTTGCCTTCACCTTCGTGATTACAGCTAGCGGTACCCGCTGCGCGGGTCCCGCGTCGCCAGAGGGCACTCTGCAATAGCGCTATCGCCTGGAATATAGCGCTACCACCTGGATCAAGAACTTGGGCATCGAGACCTGCAGGGCTGCGAGCGTGTTGTGGGCGCAGGACTCAAAGTCCCAGAAGCCCCCACAACTCCCAATCATCAGCAGCTGGGACGCTCTCCCTGCAGGCTCCTCCTCTGGCTGACCAAACGCGGTAAAACCCGCCCTCTCACCTGTGTCAGTGGATTCCTGTTCCTCTCACTCTGTTGCTGCGTTCAATCGCTGACTCTGCACTGTGGCTCTGAGACTTTGCCTTCACCTTCGTGATTACAACTAGCGGTACCCGCTGCGCGGGTCCCGCGTCGCCAGAGGGCACTCTGCAATAGCGCTATCGCCTGGAATATAGCGCTACCACCTGGATAAGGAACTTGGGCATCGAGACCTGCAGGGCTGCGAGCGTGTTGTGGGCGCAGGACTCAAAGTCCCAGAAGCCCCCACAACTCCCAATCATCAGCAGCTGGGACGCTCTCCCTGCAGGCTCCTCCTCTGGCTGACCAAACGCGGTAAAACCCGCCCTCTCACCTGTGTCAGTGGATTCCTGTTCCTCTCACTCTGTTGCTGCGTTCAATCGCTGACTCTGCACTGTGGCTCTGAGACTTTGCCTTCACCTTCGTGATTACAGCTAGCGGTACCCGCTGCGCGGGTCCCGCGTCGCCAGAGGGCACTCTGCAATAGCGCTATCGCCTGGAATATAGCGCTACCACCTGGATCAAGAACTTGGGCATCGAGACCTGCAGGGCTGCGAGCGTGTTGTGGGCGCAGGACTCAAAGTCCCAGAAGCCCCCACAACTCCCAATCATCAGCAGCTGGGACGCTCTCCCTGCAGGCTCCTCCTCTTCCTTCCTTGATAGCATATTATCAACTACAGAGTCCCGCTGCGCGGGAGCGCGCGGGAGGGCGCCGGGCGAAGCCCGGGCAAAGGGCGGGCCGTCTAAGGCCGTCCAAGGTCGCACAAGGACGGGACGGGCCACCCCTCTTTCATCTACTTATTCACCGCTGTGAAAACAATATACGGATTAAAAGAGAAATCTGCGAAAACGTGGAAAAACTTCTTCTTCTGAGCAAAGTACTTGTCGCTGCCCACTGACGCCGATAAACAAAACATCTGATAATAACACGGTAACTTTCCATAATATTCTTTATTTACAGTGACAATTATATATGGCATATAAAAAACTAAGATCGCGTACCATTTTCATGAAGAGAATGGGTACAGAGGAAGCAGTAAGACAAAGTTCCATAAAAGCAGTAAAACGGGGCCGGTTAACTGGCACGCCAGCCATTAGTAATTACTTCTTAGCTACTCCCAAAAACGAATCCTGTCTACTTGATCGTGAACGTCTATAATGTTGGGTAAAAATCCACCTCAAGAGGCATCTGAACTGCCTATTACGGATGCTCACACTACCTCAATCTCAAGTGATCAAGGTTCCCAACTTAAACCTCAACCGTCCTGTTCAACACAGGAGTCTCAAACATCAACATCCATATTTGACTCTCCAAAATTAACTACCATCACACCGGTGAAACAAATAAATCACTCTTCTGACACCGAGGATTTTAACCCAAACGGTAACAAACCGGCAGAAAACATTTCTGAGATATTACTTAACTCAGTCGATCTGCAAATTGAATCTCATCATCAAATACTTGATCACAAAACAGACATGGATATATCATTGGACACATTTCTGCCAAATAACATGAACTCTACTAACATGGCGACACCTGTCTCAAAATCTTTACATACCTTACAGGAAATACTCGAATCTGTCCTTTCCTTCTTAGGTAACATCCTAGAAAATTCAGATCAAACCTTGGATGTTCAAATTGGCATTCTGAAATTTCTGGTAGAAGAAAAGAGGAAAAAAGATCATATTGAAATAACACAAAGTATACAGTCTCAAGAGGAAAGAAAGGATCTCTCTGAATTGCTCCTTTCTACAAAAACTCCAACTCCTGAATCTCAAGAAAAAAGTGATAACAGTACTCAAACCACCGAGCAAAAATCTACCCAGAAAAATTCCAACGGGGATCAAATATACTCTCTGAAGAAACTGTTTAGAGAGGAACCTTCATTGCCAACCAAAGAGTTCCCGATCTTCTCGATTAAGAATACCAAAATGATAAAAGATACCGCTGAAGGGAATGAAATAACTACCTTAGTATCTGTATCAGATGAGACTGGAAATGAAAAATCCTATCAAAAGGAAAGTAACAAAAGATCAAAAAGAAAAATGAGCAATAGGAGGCCACTAAGAAGAATCCATAAAAAGAAAAACAAAAAGATCAGATTTGAAAATGCAATCACTGACCAGAATAATGAGGAGGGATCTCTGGAAAAGGTAACAACTAAACAATCTATGGTAGAGGAGGAAAATGTAATCATAAACATAGTGCCCACAAAGCATCTGAATCATAAAGCACCTGAATATGTACCCCTTAGAAATAGCATTGATCAAACAGATAGAGAAAGCACAACTAATAAGTTACAACCCCACGGTGATGATCAACCACTGACGAAATATCTACAATTTGAAGAACTTTTTCCCACGGATGATTTATCGTTAAATCGAGAAAGGGTAATCAATCTGTTGCAACAAATTCACACACTACAATCCATCACCAGTAAAGAAATAGATTTAGTCACATTTCCTGAAAAAGAAAATTAAAAAATCGCGAAAGTAGCCTTCTGGTCAACTGTTATTCCCAGGATCATTGTAAGAGAAAAAGAAACATTGCATAAATATGGATACGATGTTATCGAAATATTCCCATCTAAGAACTCCATATTCAAATCAACTGGTCCTCAAAATATTTTTACCAACACCCACATAAACAACTGGACTACAAACATCACTGATCTTGCTGAACTGGAGCGAATTAGCTCTAGGAAGGATATTCTGAAAATTCAGGTAAATAATGGTCAAAGAAATGTATGGACCCAAAATCTTGAAGCAAAAGAGGCCAGAAAAACAATAGAATCTTGGGCCTGGATATCAGAGGCCTTAAACAGCAACAAACAAGAACAACGATTGCAATGCACTGTTTAACAGTAGCTTAAAGATTACCTCGTGGAATATGGCCGGAAAGTTACCCAATAAAATGACTATAGCGCTGAAAGATAACCCTGACATTCTAGCCATCCAGGAAACATGGGCAATAAATCCATTTAAACAGAAGGGTTACTTTGTTTACGATATCCCAGCTATAACAACTAGCAGAGGTCACGCTAAGGGAGGCTTGGCTATTCTTTTAAGCGAAGAACATCAATGGTCTCAAGAAATAATCGATTCCAAATCTAACAACTTTCAATGTATCAAGATCATAACAAAAACAAATACTTCTGATCAAAAAAAAGCCTTCTTGTTTTTCAATATGTACAACCCTCCAGGCACTTCACAAGATGCATCTTTTATAGAAACCATAGATCTAATATCCAAAATAATCGAAGAACGAGCAAATACTCCGTACTTAATTGTGGGTGATGTGAACGGGAAACTTTCCAATACTGAAATTGGCAAATGGGCAAAAATGTATGAAGATGAGCTAATTGATTTACCTATTCCAATATTCCCGAAAGGAAAAGTTGCTGATAAAAGAGGGAAAATGTTATTAGCTTCACTTCCAAATATAAACGGATTAATCCTGAATGGCAACGTAGAAGGCGACAGACCAGCATCTGACACAAGGCGGGGAAATGGATCCTCTTCTATCATCGACTACCTAATATGTAGCATAGAGATATCGGACACATTCCACTGCCTGAAAGTAAAGTTTACAGAAGAAAGCGACCATGCGCTCTTATGCCTAAACACTGGTTGGTCACTAAAAGCAGCTCCGTCAAACCCAATTATGTACCTTAAGGGAAAAATTGAAATTGACAAAAAGCAGAGACGAATCTTTTGGAACTCAGGGACACTAGACTACATAAATGGAAAGATTCTACAAAATAACATTCTCACTAAAATACACTCTGAAGATCAAATAACAAACTTCGAATGTATTATGACAACCCTTAAAAGACTTCTTCTTAATGGGGAGAAACCACGCAAAAACAAAGTCTATAATAACTCTAATGAGAATATACACAGGAGGAAATTAAATAAACTTATACGAGGGCAATTTCTAGATTACTCACCTGATATACAGCAAGAGATAAACAAGTTAAAAAATCAACTCAGAAGGGAGAAAACAAGCAAAAAAAGAAAGCAACAGGACAAAAATTGGGTGGACATTCAAGAGGCGGCGAAACAGTACAATCAAAGAAAATACTGGTCTTTGATAGCCAAAATAACTGGAAGTAAAAAGAAACTATCTGCCATTCCAGTACCACCCCAAGAGTGGAAAGACTATCTAACTGATCTTTATAAAGCGAACCCAACTGAGACCGACAGTAATGTTGCTGAAACTTATCTGGAAAGCAACTTAATAGAAAAAAGTACAGCACATTCTATTGAAATTCATATCAGAAATGCCAGGAGCACTTCAGCGTCAGGCCCTGACCTGATACCGATTAAAGTTCTGCAGTCTAATCCTAAGGAATGGAGCCAGATGTTAACATCACTTTTTAACCTTATCTTTTGTACTAGGAGAATTCCTAAATCGTGGCAAGGAAGTACAATAATCCCTATATACAAAAAAGGGAATCGAAATGTTGCTAGTAATTATCGCCAGATCGCATTAATGGATGCGGCAGGTAAAATATTTGCAGCAGAGGTACTGGACAGATTAAAAGCCTGGTGCTTCTCGAATGAAATAATACCGAAGTATCAGGCTGGCTTTCGTCCTAATCACTCGGTAACAGACAACATCTCCGTACTTCAGACTATCCTCGATAAATACGTTGGGAATAAATCACAATCAGTGTATGCTGCCTTTATAGATTATTCCACAGCGTTTGATCGCGTGGATAGACCAACGCTGTGGAAAAAACTGAGAAGACTGGGGATCTCTGAAAATTTGTTGCAAATCATAATCCAATTACATACGAATACCTGGTCCCAGGTACAAATGGGAAGTGAAAAAGGTCTGACGCAATCAATTAATACGTCGAATGGTCTTAAACAAGGATGTCTTCTTGCACCAATTCTTTTCTCACTGTATCTGAGCGACCTACCATCATATTTACAAAAATGCTCAAGCCTGCCACCAAAGATTGCCCTTCAGAGCATACACGCGCTACTCTATGCAGACGACATAGTTCTGTTAGACCTCACTCCTTTTGGTCTCCAAAATTTACTGGATTCTTTAAATATTTATTCGAAGGATCATTTTTTAATCCCTAACCTAACAAAAACAAAAGTAGTGGCGTTTTCTGGCCGGAAAAAAAGCGCTAAATACCACTGGAACCTTGACGGGAAAAGAGTAGAGGAAGTAGATGAGTACACTTACCTTGGCAGGATCTTCACTAAGAACTTACAAAATTTTAAACACATAAACAATTTAAAGAAAAAATCTGAAATCCACGCCGGGGCACTCTCTAGAATGTATACTGCCACAGGAAGTAGGCACTTCTCCTCACTACTCAAGGTGTATAAAGTAAAAATACCCTCGGTCCTGTCTTATGCAACTGAACATTTACCAACAAAACAATGGTCCTTTATGGACATTACTGAAGGAAAGATCTTGAAAAGACTACTAAAGGTTTCTACATCTACATCTGTACAGGCTCTGAGATTGGAATTTTCTTTGACAAGCTCATATGCAACAGCTATGGCAAACGTTATTCGATGGGCGTACAATATTCTGCACGCTAAGGAAGGAACGCTAAGATTTTTGTTAAAGACTGAGATATTTAAAACAGATTCTCGGCAACTGATCTTCTCTAAAAACATGTCTGAAGCATTTAAAATAGCGAACCTGACTGAAAATATTCTGTCATCATGGACAAAACCCCAATTAAAGCTCTTCTTGAAATGCTCTATTCCAAGACTAAGTTATGATCTTGACCTCATGCACTGTAGTAAGTTATCCACGTACAAAACTTACATAGAGTCGTTGGAATATAAGCAATTACGGCCATACCTGGGGCTCTCCCTTTCACATGGAGCAAGAAGGTCCATAACTATGTTGCGCCTAGGCATTCTCCCAGTCTCCACTGTTACATCTAAATGGTCCCCGGGAGATTCCCCCATCTGTAAACTCTGTTTTGGCGGTGATCAAGATATTGTGCATATTTTATTTGTTTGTCCTCATGCAACCGTAGTTAAAGCACGCGCAAGATATCTTAAGCCGATATACCAGAAATGCAATATTACAACAGTTAATAATTTACTAGCATTATGTAAACGACCGACTGACGAATGGGTTTGCTATAATTTCTATAAATTTTTTAAATCCTTTTTAAAATTGTATTGAATCTGCATATATTTTGTAAACTGTTTTAAATTTGTGGTCCTCAGCTGAGTACCAAAGCAAATAAAACTTTTTGACTTTGACTTGACTAATGCCTTGTTTACAAGATTTTCAGATTGTAAAAAATATATGAATGTGTTTGAATATCTTTATTCGGCAAATTAATCACCATAAAAGAATACATATACATATACATTTCCAAATTGCCAGTAAAAAGATTATAAAATACGATAAAAAGCATGGGCACCTCATTTCAATAAATTACTAACAGTAAATTCAACATCAGCCTGTAGGACCCCCCGGGTGCAGTTTCAGTAAGCGGGAACGTATCAACCCCGCACTTCCCAAAAATTTGGCCACCCCACAAATCATAATGACAGATGAAGAATCTGTAGAGAGGACGCGTAGTGCCTGGCTATGGCACCTCAACCCTAATTCCCTACAGACGGGTTTCAACCAGAATTTCCGCGCCCCTTTGTAGGCTGGACAGGCGAAAAACAAGTGAGCCACCGATTCCTTTGGAGCCGCACAGCCAGGGCATGCACGCAAGAGGGCATCAGAATTCGACCATCTCGCCGTAAAGTCGTGCACCGGGAGCGTCCCATATCGCAATTTTAGGTACAGCGCTCGATCCAACGGTTTAGTTATCAAGTCGAGAAAGGGTTCCAATTTTCTCACACACTTAATTGACAAAAATTGATCAGTAAGTGAGCCCACATTCGTAACCCTCGTAGCGTTACTCTGTACCCAATCCCAGTATAGTTTTTTAATAACATCTTTGGGTGGCGGTGATTGCGACTCCCATGCCTCTCTTAGACCCAAATTGAAGGCCAGTTCTTTCAGTTTATTTAGCCATCCTATCTTTTTACATGTATCCAGCAAGAGTAGATCGTCCATCCCTTCTGCATACTTTGCGAGCTCCTCAGTTCTTCTTAGTCGGGACCAGAAGAGCAACGGGCGTAGCCTCACCAAGTCCTTTAATGTTCTTCTGCCCAGATCTAATCTTAGTGGGATCATTGGGGTGGAAGCGGGAAGAGCTACCACTTTCCTAAAGAAATTATTTTCCGCTACCATCAGATCTGTAACCCCTTCGAACCCCCACAGTTCGGAGCCATAAAGTGCTGCAGGAAGAATCTGTCCCTCATAGATGGCCATAGCTGGGGAGACCGGTTTACTACTTGATTCACGGAGCTCCTTCAGCGTCACCCCGGATACTCTACGGAGACTAAGTAGCATTTTGGAAAGATGGTCCTTCCAGGTCATACGGCTGTTTATCCGGACTCCTAGATAGTCAAAGGAGTCGACCAGCTCGAGGGGGGCACTATTGAGCACAAAGTGATTTTTAAATCTTTTTGAGGGGGCAAAAGCCATCAATTTAGTTTTCGATGTATTGATGGTTAAGCCTCGAGTGGTGCAGAAGGAGCTAAACCGATTCAAGAGTTTTTGTAAGCCCATCGGGGATTTGGAAATTAATAGGGTGTCATCAGCGAAGAGAAGTGTGGGGATTCTCTCCCCCGCCAGGGATGGGGCATCCGTCTCTTCCCTCTTCAGATGGTCACCACTCCATTTACGAATAGGGAGAAGAGGGTCGGAGCCATAACACAGCCCTGACGTACTCCTCTCCGCACTGGGATCCTATCTGTTAGTTGTCCCTGGGATCCCCATCTAACCCTCGCATAATTCCCCTCGTGTAGCTTCACGATTAGGTTCAGAAGACTGCTGGGAAAACCCATCTCTCCAAGTATTTGCCAAAGTTTTGCACGAGGGACCAGGTCGAATGCAGTTTTGAGATCTATGAAGGCCATATACAAACTGCCTTTCTTGATGGTAACCGCCTTCCAATAGATAGCAAAAAAACGAAAGACCTGGTCCATCGTGCCTACCTTCCTTCTGAAACCCGCTTGTAAGTGGGAGAGGATACTAGCCTCCTCTATCCAGTCACCTACTCTTGAGATGATGACCCTGCCGACCACTTTCTGGATTATATCTATCAGACTGATAGGTCTGTAGTTCGCAGGGTCATCTCTTGCCCCCTTCTTATACACAGTAACTACCTCGGCCCCTTTCCAGGAGTCTGGTACCTGGTGTCCCCTCGTGATCAGATTCATTATTGTAGCAATTAGTTTGGCCCAGGCCTCTGGCTCCGCCATCAACAGATCTCCAGGGATCCCATCCTGCCCGGCGGCTTTCTTAGGGGTTAGGTGTCTAATCGCCATCACTACTTCTGAGGACGAAAATAAAAGGGCATTTTCCTCTAGGTGGACCCCTTCACCCCGACCGTTCACCCCAGGACTAGTTGTTTCCTCCAAGTCTCCGTATAGGGATGAAAAGTGAGTAAACCATTGCTGGCTAGTTATATGAGCAGCCAATGGTTGCGATTTTCTCTGCCTTGTTCTATTAATCAAATCCCAAAAAAGGTTCGGGTTCCTACTACTCACAGCCGTGGAGAGATCCTGCCAATGCTGTTCCTCCCACTCCCGTTTGGCCAATGATAATGCTTTCAGATAATCCTTCCTGGCCACTCTAACCAGTAAAGGGTCCCCTGAAAGCAGAGCTTTTGTCAGATTTTTCCTTATGCTCTTACAGTGATCAGTGTACCATGGTTTACAAAGAGTAGAGGGTATAGCAGGAGCCCTATGACTTTTCCCTTTCGAGATAAAAAATTGGCCAACTTGATCTATTGTGGCTTTATAGGCAGAGTCAAGTGAGGGGTGTTGGGGGCTGATGGTCCGATTATCACCTTCCCAGACCTCTAAATTAGAAGTCAAACCCTCAACCAGGGATTTAATGATACCTATATCATCCTCCTTGAGGTTAGCTTTATCCCATTTCAATCTACGGTTATTGTTGTATGGGATAACCTCTTTAGTTATTTTTAAGGTGTCGTTCGCCCGCCTGTCGTTAGAAACACCCCAATTGAACTTGCAGCACAGGGGATTGTGGTCACTATCCTGACTTGGAAAGACCTCCATATCAATAAGGTCCGCCCAGAATCCAACGTCCATTAGGATGTAATCTATTCGGGACGGCCCTGAGAGTCTATTAAAGGTCAGTGCCCCTGTCTGATCGGATATAGTCCTGCCATTAAGGGCTCTTAATTTGTGGTCCCTTGTCAGTGCATTAATTTGAATGGCCCTGGATGACCACTTCTTAATAGGGGGGAGGGAGAGGGTTGGGATGGACCATTTTGAATCCTCCTCTTCAGTTCCTAAGGTATCATCTCCGAGGAGGGGTTCAAATGTACAATTAAAATCACCCCCCACTAGGATTTTAGCCGAACAAGAGCAATTGGCTAAGGCCGAGTCCAGAGCTGTTAGGGTCGCAGAGGAAGAGTCACCCGGTGTCCCTCTCGCATAGACATTAAAAAGGTCAAGCCTGACGACATCCTCCCGTCCTCTTGCCGAAAGGTGGAGTATATCATTACACTCCACATTGTGGCATGTGACCACCCAGTTCAGATCTATTTTTATCCAAACTATGAGCCCACCCGCTGGTCTACCCTTTCCCTTGCTTACAGCGGGCACAGAGTGGGTGGTGAACCCCGATTTATATAGCGGAACTAAACTCCATGTTTCCTGAAACAGGCAAACATCAAACTGCTCAATGAGTGTATGCCACTCCGGGATTTCGAGCTTCCTCTTTAGCCCAGCAATATTCCATGAAAGGAGGTTTATTACCCGCCGTCCTCTGGGCATAGAAGTATTACCCACCACAGTCGCACTCTCGTTACCCACCCTGCTCATAAAGCTCCCCCCCTCCTGGACCAATGGAATGGAGGTTGCAGAGCAACCAACCATACTAGTCAAAGGCCCAGCTAGCCTAGAATCCTCAATAATGTCATTGGTGGTAGCCATATGGGCTGTAAGTAAACTAACTTCTTCTATATCTATATTTCCACAGAGTAGTCCAGGATCCTCTTCTCCATGGAATTCATTTCCCCCCCCCCCAGGCCCCAAACTTCAATCACAGTCTTCCAGCCCTGACAGCTGGGAAAACCGGTTGTAAGTATCCAACGGGGTAAAGGGTATCAGGTGATTCATCCTTGAGCCCGGGTTCAACGTGTGTCTATAAGGAACCATGGACCAAGCGGAGTGTAGGTCAGGCACCCTGGTGAACTGATGCCCATACTGGGGATGATTGTTAATATAGGGTAGTGTAAAAGGCGGCCTAGAAGACTGAGGTCTGTTTGCATATTTAGAGGTAGTGACTTCTAACCTGGGGTAGAAGTATGTTAAAGCCCGTGGGGTGATACAGGTTTCCCCGTTCCCAGGTGGCCAGTTTAAGATATAATCAACTGCCCGAGGATCTCTAAAATTGACCACCACTAGGTCCCCCTCTATATTTTTAGTTCTACTCCCCAGCCAATTAATCCGTCTAACATGAACTATGTCCCCATCTATATTAGGCGCTATCGGCCTGTGCAACCTCAACCAGTGGATAATTTTATTCTTGAGGTCAGCATATCCCTCCTTCTTATTTTCTGTTAACTGAGGGACCCCCGTTAGAATCACAACATAGGGCACAGCTTCTGGAGGGATCTCTACTTGTGGGACCCTTTTATGAGGTGTTCTGCTATTTTCACCATCCCCGTGTGCATTCTGATTGTTGCTCGTCGAGGCCTTTAAGGTAGGTTTGATGGAGACAGCACCCAATTCAGTGGCTGGTGCCTTTAGTTGTTTGGGCGGCGGTGTGTTGTGGGGTGGGGGGGCAGCTCTACCCTGAGGCTGGCTAGTTTGCTTAATCCGAGCAGGGGCAGATGAAGTTTTTGATTTCTTTTGAGGTGTGGTGGGAGGGGGCCCTGTCAGGGGTGTGGGATGCACCACCCCACTTCCTTTATTTTTGGTAAGAGTAGACATACTGGTTATGGCAGCTTCCAATATGGTTAATCTAATTTCCACCTTTTTAATGGACTCATTGATAGGAAGAAGGAGAGATCTCAACAAAAATTCCAAGTTCCCTGTCACTGAGGGGGGAAGTTGGGGTGTAGTAACGGTTGGGGTGGCTCTATCGTTGTTATCTGGAGCCACATCCTGTGTGGCTACTACAGATGGACAATGAACCGGTAGAACCACAACCTGTGGGGTATGATCCAGCTCTACTACTGGTGGAATCTCAGTTATAATGGGGTTTTTTGTCCCTTTACCAAAGTCAGTGTGCGGTGTTTTGGCTTTGCCTGGTACCACCCTTTGTTTCTTCCTTTTTTTACTAGGGGGAGGGCGGTGGGTCTGGGCTACAGGTAAGAACTTAACTTTCTGCTGCCTAGATTTAGATGTGTCAGTGACACGGCTGCAACTAGGGGTAGGTGAAACAATTACAATATTATCCGAGGGCAAGCAGGGAGTGGCTACAAAGTCACGAAACAGTAAGGGGACTCCATCTTGACTTACGTTATCCTCACTCAAATCAGTCGTATCTCCCTCCCGGTTCAATACAAGTAGACTATCAGAGAGGGGTCTATGCTTCATATTCTCAACTGCTAGAATAGAGTCCTTTTCTCCCTCACTCTTCTTAGGAAAGTAATTCTCTAGTGAGCCATTGCGTAATCTGGATTTTTTACCCGGAGTAACATCTTCTGTTGCCATATCCATCTTGTAGCGAGACACTATCCTCCGAACTACAAGAGGAAAGGGGTCAGGCCCTGCCCGGCCTCTTCCGGCCCCGGACGGCCACAGACGGTCCCGCCCTTGTCCCGGGCTTCTCCCGGCGCCCTCCCGCGCGCTCCCGCGCTGCGGGGAGAGACTGCTCCTTAAATGGAAGAACTAAGAGACCTAGGGGGCGTGGCCGGCAGGGAGAGGAGCCCAGCTGACAACGGGCGCGCAGGGACTCCTGGAACTTAGAGTCCACCCGCTCTACCCTCGCAGCCCTGCCGGTGACCCAACGAAGCCCCAGGCAAATTCCTCACAGCTGCTAAGTCCGCGAAGCGGGACCCGCGCAGCGGGTCCGGCGAGCAGCAGCGGCTTAGCAGGCAGGTTTCCAAAGAATGGAGGTCCGTGGCGTGGTGTAAATCCAAGTGAGTGTCCCGCTGCTGTGAGGGCTGGAGATGATTAAATTCTGCTGTGTTGGGGGCGCGGCCGGCAGGGAGAGGAGCCCAGCTGACAACGAGCGTGCGGGGACTCCTGGAACTTAGAGTCCACCCGCTCTACCCTCGCAGCCCTGCCGGTGACCCAACGAAGCCCCAGGCAAATTCCCCACAGCTGCTAAGTCCGCGAAGCGGGACCCGCGCAGCGGGTCCGGCGAGCAGCAGCGGCTTAGCAGGCAGGTTTCCAAAGAACGGAGGTCCGTGGCGTGGTGTAAATCCAAGTGAGTGTACTTTTTGGGTGCTGTAAATAGGCACTTACTATCTTCTTCATAGGTGCAAGTTAGATGTTTCTCCAGTTTACACTAGCCCTGTTCAACAAAAAATTTAACCTGATGGGTGGCCTCCATGTCACCAGCTGGGTAGTAAAGTCTGACCAAATACCAAACAGGCAGGTATCAAAGAGCCTTTCTTCTTGCTGTAAGAATCAATAGAGATGAAAGTATTATTTTAAAACGGCTTCCTGAGTTAGGGATGGCCATGGTGCTCTATGCCAACCCAGGAAGGGGTAAGTAATATATGTGCAGTAGAAAGAGCCTACTCAGGTGCAATGTTAGCAAATTAGCACCACTATTTCCTGAGACTCCTGCCCCAGAACCTCTGTTGTTCGAAACTTTCAGTGCTTTCCACAATGCACCTTAGATCAGTTGACAGATCAAACCAAGCACATCAGTCAGACCTGTTACCAGTGCTTTAAATGGGCCGGTACTCACCGGTACGGAGTACCGGCACTTCTTAGATTTGTCACTCTGAGTACCGGCACTTCTCTTCTGCCAGAGGAGAGTACCGGTACTCATGACAAGGGAGGTCATTGGCTGAGAGTGCGAATGAGATGGTGGGGACGTTTCTGTCAGCCAAGGCTCCACTTCTGTAGCCCCCATCTGAGCCCCTGCTGAGCTAATCGGCAAGGCTCACTTGAATAATGTGAGGTGCTCACGGTCACGCTGTGCTAGACAAAGCAGGGTGGAGATTCATTTTACCTGCTAGTGTGCGCGTGTGATTTTCAAAGCGCAGCTCTTCAGAAAGTGAAAAGTACTTTAAACATATACATTTTAGCAGTGGCAAGGGCGGCGGATTCTCACACTTCCTGTACTTTCAAGATCAGAGGGTTAATGCCCAGACAATGCGATGGAAGAGTCTCTTTGAGCGCATTGCTAATCTAACCGCGTCTGCACTGAGAAACCCACCTTCCTAAAAAAAAAGTCTCAATTACCCAGTGTGCCTGCATTTGTATGACTGGTTTTTGATAAGGAAAACGTGCGCGAGAGAGAGAGAGAATCAAGTCATGCTCAGGAGGTATTTTAAAGAAAATGGGTGGCACGTTGTGTGTACATGTCTGTGGTGACAAAGGTTCATGAATAACGTAGTAGGGAATGTTGGTGGGTGAGTGAATGGGTGGGTGAGTGAGTGGATGGATGAGTGAGCTAGGGTGGATGTATTGATGGATGGATGAGTGAATGGATGGATGAGTGAATGGATGTATGGGTGAAAGAGGATGGATGACTGGATAAAAGGGCGGATGATGGATGTGTAAGTGAAAGATTGGATGGAAGTGAGGATGGATGAAAGGGTGGATGATAGATGAGTGAAAGGAGGTATTGAGTGGATGGTATAAAGGAGTGAAAGGGTTGATGGATAGATGAGCAAAAGGATTGATGGATGAGTGAAAGGGTGGATAAAGAGATGGATGAGTGAAAGGATGAATGGATGTGTTTAAGGATGTATGGATAGGTTTGGATATGAAGGGTGGACAGACGGAATGGTGAAAAACTGAATGATGGATGAAAAACCGAATAGATGACAGAATGTAAAGGGTAAATGGTGGACATCGGCAGCTAAATGGTAGGATGAAAGGATGACTGTATAGATCGATGGAAGAGACAAGTGATATCTTCTGGGGAGGGTCATGATGATTTGCTTCATTTACTAGTTGCCATAAGAGCTTTGGTTTGATGTGGGGTTATTTTCAGTTTCTTCCTACTCACATGCTCAAAAATATATAGTATTGTGCCAAACATCATCAAACAGTATGGCATTAAGAAGGTGCAACTATTGCAAAAAAAGGAAAAGTTAACATATTATCGCATTTCTCTTTCATTTTCTATAATGGGTTAACCTGCTTTGTTTATATAAACACATTTATCATGTGCTTTGGTGTGTGCTGCAACTAATATGGAAGTTGTTAATTATTATTATGTCTTGCCCTTAGCCCCGCCCTTAGCTCCGCCCAGCCCCGCCCACTCACTACAACTCTAGCTCATTTTAATGAGTACCTGCTCTTATTTTTTCCCATTTAAAGCACTGCCTGTTACTGCACACAGATAATGATGATGTCATGTCAATAGATGATATTGTGATACTGTGATAGACAGAAGGCCCAGATTTAAAAGAAACAAACTAGGCAGCCAAGTTTGCATAGGAGACGCTGCTGTGTGTTTCCTTTAGACCAGCCTCATTTGTTTCAAGCCATGACACCCTTTTTTATTAGCATCAGTGTCTTAATCTGTCAAAAATGCTGACTATTACTTGTTCTTTACCCCGGTCAATGGTATTATTATAGTTATCCTAGACATTGTATCCTCTTTGAATATGGAGGAAGCTATTGGCTGTGCTATGGACACCCTTGTCCTTGTCACATTTAAAATATCAGAGGCGCACAGTGAGGCACTAATGTGAATTTGTGTAGAAACGCAAGAAACAGTGTTTCCTAGAGAAAAATGGTGAAAGGATATAGCACTAACAATTCATCCTTAACTTTTTTTGCACTTACAATGCTGGGGAACAAATAACAAGTGTACTGACTTTGAAGAGGGGCCTCCATTTCAATGTGTATACAGATGGTCTTGGAAAAGACTTTCCGAATTTCCTGTGGAGCAGAATGAAACGCGGTGTGTCGCTGGGGGGGCTTTTAGGGCCCGCAGACCCTATAGTGGCAGTGTTTCAATGGTGTTTGTTGGTTGGCTGCGTGAAGAATCTGCCGACAATTCATTTTCCTGGAACGGATTGGATATATCGCAGGAAACAGCCTACTGTAGCTGTGAAAACGCCACTTACCGATGGCCTAGAGTTTTACTCGCTATAAGCAGTTTAGACCGCGTGAAACCTGCAAGGCACCCTCAGATCTTTACAAATTTCATGAAATCTTTTTCGGATGTCCCCGAAATCCTAACCTGCTGGACGCTTTTGTACTCTGGTACTGGGGACTGACCCATAATCTCTTTCCCAGCCCGCGTACCAGATCTGTCGCCAACCTCGTCCGCGGCCCCGGCAGCTGCTTAAACTCACCAGAGGGGAGACCAGCAATCCGACATCAGAAAAAGCCCCACAAGGCTTACGCTCAAGGCGCCTCGAGGAGCCACCGAGCGCGGGGTCAGAGGTGACGAAAAGATAAAGTGCGGCACAAGAAGATCAGTAAAGCTGAATCTTCTTGATGAAAAACTCATGTCAGCTTCTTCGCGAGGCAAACAACATAACTTCATTTCAAAAAAGCCTCATTTTTTTTCTAGGTCAGGTCGATGCGCATCTAAAAGCCTTGTTCAGTTCTTCTTGTCACGAGTACTTTGTCTCGCCCAGCGCTGCATTACTCTTGTAAACAGAAGCAGCATCAAAGTGAGAGCAGATAGAGTCACGCCGGTGGATTAGGGGCTTCTGCATGATAAAGTAGCTACCTAGGGTGGATCGACTTAATATGTGAAAGAATGTTATTGAGGAGGGAGAAAGTCCCAAAACTCTGTCATTCTCTCCGTAATGTCCTAATCCACCGCCTGACACCGAGGCCTTAGGCCAGTGTTGGTGTTAATCAACGAAATACCCATCTGTGTCCCCCTGTCCTTACCGCTATTTAAAGCCAGCCTAAACTCAATTATTGTTCCTTAGAGACCGAGATGGGATATTAAGTTGAGTGAAAGGGATTGCTCCCAACAAAGAGATCCCAGCCTGAAAATGCAGAGGTGTCAACATTGCTAACTAAATTTCAAGTTAAACAAAGATTAAATGCTTGTCCTTAGCATTTGAAAAGTTGTCCGCGTTAAGTCTGTCCAAAAATCCCGACGGAAAGAAAGGCCGGGCCTTGTGATCTGCTCGCGGTGTTAATTTGGTGTCACGGGCACTGGCCTCGTGTATTCGCCGCCGCGAGCGCCGGGGGACACGGTCGAGGCGCACGTTTGGAGGAAGCCGCAGCAAGCACAGTTTCATGTGGCTAACCATGGAAATGAATGATACAAATATTTCAAGGCATATAATGATTATCAGTGGAATATGGGATGGGTCCCACGAGGAAGCGCGAGGCTTCATATTTCAAGAACGCTTCAGGCACAAACGAGTTCCGAAGCGCGTCTTCACAAGTGGGAACCATTCCGTGTCCCATAGATGTTCATTACTATGTTTTCGTCCATGCCACCTGCATGTGAAATATTAGCCTTTTTTGTTTTATCACACGTTGCGAGTTCTACGGTCTGTGTTTCTGCTATTGCTAAAAATCAAGCTATTTTTATTTTGTTTTGAATTGAAAAATAGACAGACGGAAACTCTCGTTGCTTTCTAAAATGGACATGCTAAGGACAATAATTATTGATTTACAAAAATACATTTAAATTGAAATCCTTCTAAAATGTCATTTGTTTGCGTCTTTTGTTTGTTTCACCTCGCGTACTTTGATTCTCTAGCCAATGTGTATGTTTTTTCTTTCTTTTTTTTACATTCATGGGTCATTATTAAAAGCAAAAATGTAACCCGAGTCTCCCACAGGTGAAAGATGCACTCAAGGTTCAGGTGTGTGTCTTTGGGATGAGCAATGATTTATCTGTTCGAAAGGTAATGCAATTAAGGTGGACCCCGGGGACCTGATAATTGGGGTTGGTGCACAGAATGGTATCCCGATAGGATGGGGTTTTAGCCAAACTGCTTGCCAGGACAGCACGTAGTAGGGAGTTGCTAATACTGCGGCTAGGGTTCAAATGTCCAGCCGCTAAGGAACTGACTTGAAACACTGCTTAGCCGCACTCTAGGGGCAGCAACGTGAACGGCCTCAGCAGCCTCCTTCGGAGCAGAGTAGGAGATCCACGTTAAAAGCCAGAAGAGTGGCCAACAACAAGACCATGAAAATGATCGAGAGAGTAAACGCATGAGCTGTACACCCTGAATATCGACTCCAGAATAGCATTGGGACACAACATCCAACACAACATTTTGAGAAAACATAATGCAAGGTAGATAAGTCAAAATATATCTATCTATAACTAACTAACTAACTAACTAAATATATATTTATCAGATCGATGCAGAAAATTTCATACAATCGATTAACAACAACAATGAGAATTTACATTTCACATCACACATTGACGAATTAGAGGCGGAGTTCCTTGATGTTAAGGTCTTTGTGAGAAATTCTAAGTTGTGTACTAAACTGCATCGCAAGAGCACTGCTGGAAACAGCATACTCCATGCCAGCAGCTCCCACCCCCGCCACGTCATCGATAACATCCCCTTTGGAGAACTGCTAAGGCTTAAACGAATTTGCAGTAGTGATGAGGATTATCAACTTTGTGCTACTGAAGCTCTTGACAGATTCAGGGAAAGGGGATATAAAGAATCAGTTCTTAAGCAATCCATTGCAAAAAGCCAACTGCAGACCCAGGGAATCTCTTCTATCTAGCTCAGAATTTAGTTCTGAAGCAAGTACAGAATCAAGCAATAGTCTACCCAGATTGATTCTGACTTTCAATAGACAGGAACGCAAAATAAGGTCTATCATTAACCAGAGATGGCCAGCCTTAAAAACTGACTTGGTACTGGCCCCCAGAATAGCGGATAGACCTAATATCACCTATAGGAAAGGATCAAGCATGAGAACCCAACTGAGTCGAGATTTTCCTGAACTAATTAAACAAGACAACTGGATGGCCAGGCCTGGCTTCACGCGTTGTTCTAGTTGTAGAGCATGTAAATTTGGGATTAACACCACCAAATACTCTACACCCTTTAGACCTGACCCTGTGGAAATCAAAGGGAAACATAACTGCAAAACAGATTTTGCAGTATATGTTCTGACATGCACCTGTGGCCTCAGATATGTAGGCAGTACAGGTAAGCAGGTGCATGTCAGAATCCTTCAACATCTGCGAGCAATCGTGAACAACGACAGCTCATACCCTGTGGCCCGCCATTTTAAAGCCATCCACCAGAATAATCTTGACTGTTTGACATACTTTGTCATAGCCTCCGTACCAAAACCTATCAGGGGGGGGGATAGGGATCTCATGCTCAGGAGATTGGAATCTCAGTTCATTCTTGAACTGGATAGCCGCTTTCCGAATGGTCTTAACACCACGGAAGACCTGCATGTGTTCCTGTAACGTCCTTTTGTTGGTTAATTTATATTGACTTTCAGCTAGTATGCCAGTGCCTAATTTCCCTGCTTCCTTCTCAGTTTCTGTATAGTATTATATTCACTGAATCAATTTCATTTCATCATGGCTTCCATGTTGAATAGTGATTAGGAGTTTTTGACTCCTATACACATATGGACATTTAGTAGACAAAATTAAAAAAACAAATAAAATTATCACTACAAAAAATATTTTTCCCCTTTATTTTATTCCCTTCTTTCTGGGGGGCACACACATTCCCAAAACCTTTTTAGCACCTCCAATTTTGGACACAGACTTATGGGGCGTGATTATAGGCAGTCATTTAACTCCTTCGTATTTTACGATGTAATCTGGTGGCCATGGCACACATAATCAATCACAATCAATACAACAAGCATTCATGCTAATATTATATCAGGCAGACCTATTGTCTGATTATTTTGAGACTGCATTGGTGTAACATATTGGCATCAGATTTTAATGATTCATCATTATTTTCTTTTTGTATATAATTTGCCATTTAATTATCAGTGATTAATTGTCAGCACCACGGAAAATTGCGATGTTTGCACAGTGTCTCAACTTACATGTTTTTTATAAAAATGTATATATATTTTTATAGATTACAAATATTTATTTTTTTAATCATAAAATGAATTGTATTCTGATTGTGATTTTAATAGAGCGCATTTATGCTGTTATTCTATTTATGTATTCATTTATCGTGGCACTGATTTAGAGGAAAGACTGCCTTAGCCTAAGCTATGTAGTGTGTCTTTTATGTCATTCTATCACGTGGTTGTGAAAAAAATGCCCGGGAAAAACTTTTTGTACTTAAGCCATTTTGAACTTACTGACTGATGATCTGTGAACAAGGGCGGACGCCCGAAACGCGTAAGATCTGGTGGCCTTGAGCGCACAATAAATCGTTTTAGCCCATAACGGACGTTGGAGTGGCGTGGCTTTCTTTCCTATCATTGCTGTGGCGGCTGCTGCGCTGGTTTGGTGAGAGAGCTGCATTTGCGCATATATATATATATATATATATATATATATATATATATATATATATATATATATGACGATATCTCTGAATCCCCTCTGCAGCGCCCAGCCGGAACACAGCCAAAGGAACGAAATACAGACTCCAATTTTCGTGGATTAGCAGGTCTTTATTCTACAAATGTTGTCAGACGCGTTTCGAATACCTCCGTATTCTTTCTCAATTTGACAAACAGATGGTCCGCTTTTTGTTTTTATACATTTTTTGGTGTGATGCTTTCACCTCATCTAAGTGCTAAAAATAGAAGAAATACTATATACATGTGCATGCTGGGTTTTGTAGTTTTAGACCAAAAACCCAACTCAATTACATTGCATGTTAAAATCAAAACAACAGAACAGCATGAATGGCAGTTCATTGATGATAAATACAACATAGTGACAA
Source organism: Lissotriton vulgaris (assembly GCF_964263255.1). NCBI lineage: Eukaryota > Metazoa > Chordata > Amphibia > Caudata > Salamandridae > Lissotriton > Lissotriton vulgaris. The sequence continues at coordinate 560,704,326 of NC_141685.1, read as the reverse complement.
ATGTGTTTGATATGTCAGCACAAAGCATATCGTACTTTACACTTTTGGTCACTTATGTGTATAATTCCATTGATTTTCATGAATGTACCCATAACATACAAAAATATATACATCTCTCTCTTTTCATTAAAAAAAAAATATATATAAATAAATATGCATGTTATATACAATATAAAAATAGAAATATACTATAAAAATGGCTATACATAAATATCGGAATAAATTCCAAGATTTTATAAAGACCTGACCTCATTAATTTTGAGCTAGTCAAGATAAAGAGTTGTGCAAAATAGAGCTAGTGTGCAAAATACAAATTGAGTGCAAACGATGTATTTATAGCAGCATAGGAGTATTTCTTCAATTAAAGTGCTAATAGTTACAGTGATGTTTTCCCCATTCCATAATATTGGGGCTCTCTTTTTTTAAGGAAAGAAACTTGATATTGACAGGATTCGTGTATTTTTAAAAAATGATAAGATAAAAATAATTTATACTTATAATGTGAAAGACTAAAACCAAAATTGAGATAAATGGAAAAGGCACTAGGGCCGCAGTAAGATTATTGGACTTCAAATCAGGAAACAAAAGTTTGAAGGTACCTTGTCGGAGACATCCTAACCAAATGAATGAGTTCTTAAAGGAAATGGTGTAGGTCCTCCGTATTATTTAGACCATTGGGCTGTCTACTATCTAATTCTACAATGAATTTAGATTCCAGCTGCCTAAGGCACTTTTCTCTATTTCCACCGCGCGGATTCTCATTCACTGCTCCGATGACAAAATATTTTAAGTCTGCTAAGTTGTTTTGGTGGACTGCCTTAAAGTGTCTTGCGACAGGATACGTGCTATCGTTATTCCTGATACCACGCAGATGTTGCTGAATTCTGACGTGCACTTGCTGCTTGGTACTGCCCACATATCTGAGCCCGCAAGTACACGTCAGAATATAAACTGCATATTCAGTCTTGCAGTCATAGCATCCCTGAATTTTGAATTCCCTCGGGCTAAAAGGTGTGGTGTATTTTTTGGTAGTTATACCAAATTTACAAGCCCGACAGGATGAGCATTTAAAAAAACCTTGTTTATCCGGTAACCAAAGAGTGCTCTTCTTTTTGGTACTAAGGTCTGGGACGCTTTTAGCTATTTCATTTCTCATCGAAATGCCTCTCCGAAAGGTTATTATGGGTTTTTGAGGCAATTCTGGTGTCATGACTGCATCTGTCTGCACTATCGCCCAGTTTTGATTAATTATTGAGCGAATTTGGCGATGCTGGTTGTTGTAGGTTAATATCAGCCTGGGTGTATTGGGGGCGTCCTCACTTTCCTGCAGGGTATTTTCTTCTGTATTTTATAGCAATGATTCCCTAGATCTACGGTTGGCTTTATCCAAAGCCCTTTGTAGAATTTTTGCCGTGTAGCCTCTCCTACGGAATCTCTCCACAGCCTCTCGCATACATATAGTCTGTTGTTTCTCATCACTACATATGCGTTTTATTCTGAGAAGCTCACCATAGGGAATGCTGTCAATTAGGTGCCTGGGGTGGGCACTAGAGGCATGTAACGTCGAGTTACCGGCTGTTGTTTTTCTATGTAATGTTGTTTGTAACTCACCATTTTCAACATAGACCTTTATATCCAAAAATTCAACCTCATTACAACTCATGTTTGAAGTGAAATTCAGATTCATTTTGTTCACATTAATGTCCTGTAAAAAAGCATTTGCACTTTCATTGTCCCCTTTCCACAACAAAAAGACGTCGTCTATAAAACGTAACCAAATTATTATATTGTTACCATATTTTGACGACAAATCTTTTCTCAGTGTCTGCTCCTCCCACCAGCCAACCACTAAACAGGCATAGCTGGGGGAGAAGCAAGACCCCATCGCTACGCCCCTACATTGTCTGTATATCTTTTTAGAAAACGCAAAGTAGTTGTTATTTAAGCACCAGTCAATGCTTCTCATAATTACTTTGTTGTGTTCGTAATATTCGATTGGTCTTGTGGATAGGAAATGTTTAATAGCATCTAGTCCCACTTGATGATCTATACAAGTGTATAGGGATTCAATGTCTAATGTTAACATTCTCATACCGTCTTCCCATTTGATATTACTGATTTTTGTTAGAAAGTCACCGGTGTCCTTGACATATGATGGCAAATCCCTGACCAAATCTTGCAAGAAGAAATCAATGTACTGTGATAGGTGCTCACTTGCACTTTCAATCGCCGATATTATCGGGCGTCCTGGGACTGGGGTTCTCTCCTTATGGGTCTTGGGGAGAAAGTATATTGATGGCAAAACAGGTGAGTCATTCCATAGAAAAGTGTATTCCTCTTTGGAAATCATATTGTCTCTTTTACATTGGAGTAGATGTTTCCGCAAAGTTTCCAAAGCTTTTGTATATTCTTTGTTAGTTGTTTCCACATATATATATATATATATTTACATATATATATATATATATATATATGTGTATATATATATATTTTTTTGTTAGTTAGTTATCTATAACTAACTAACTAACTAAATATATATGTAAATATGTATATATATATATATATATATATATATATATATTTATATAGTTAGTTGGTTAGTTAGTTAGTTAGTTAGTTAGTTAGTTATAGATGTATATATATATATATTTTTATATATATATATATATATATATATATATATATATATATATATATATATATATATATATATATATATATATATATATATATATATATATATATATATATTTTTAAAGTATTCCCCTGCCATGCATTATAAGGATATTGCAAATCACTGAGGAGTTCCATCACAATGCAGAGGAACCAGGCCAAAAGGCTAGTTTCTTTATAAGGTTATGGAACACTTATGTGACTTGCAATATCTTTAGTATGTAGGCCTGGGGGTATTTTATCCCTTTTAATACATGGTCCCACGATCACCTTTCCTACAAACCTCTTAAAACCTTGGTGCATAGCTCTTTCATATGAAAGAGCAAGCATGTTTGTAGCATGAAGAATACAAATAAAATCTCTAGCGCAAAATTGAACACATCAAAAGCCTGATGGGAATTTTTAGCAAACAGATATTAGAAATAGTTTAATACAAGTCAGTTCCTTTTTTTAAAATAAAAAACCTGCAGTAGCTCAGAAGGTGCAGAAACATGCAGAAAGATTCTAACTTTTCTATGACCATTAAAGGATTACAAATACATAAACATGTTCTTTCTCCTTGTCACTGTAAGATAGAAAAATAGACCAGAAGAAAGAAAAGCAACGTTTCCTTTTTTGTGGCTTCAAGCAGCTGCTTCATGACCTGCCCTGTCCGTCACCTCAGCTGTTGACTCTGGTGCTACGAATTGGGACCTCTTAACTCCACTGCAATAACTTATTGCAGTTGACTTCTGACACAGAAAGATTCTAGCTTTTCTGTATCCAAGGAGTGCAAAAAATAAACATATTCTCTTTGCTTGTCATTGTAAGCTATTAGAATAGAGCAGAAGAAGGAAAAGCAACCTTCCCTTTTAGTTGATTTAAACAGCTGCCTCAATTAAGCTCTGTGACCTAACCTGCTTTTCATCTTGGCTGCTGGCTCCGGCAGCAGTCATTCTGATGTCAGAATTCGACTGAATGAATATTTATTGTTGGTTACTAAAAACCATTACATAAAACCAGCAATACAAAAGTCATCACGTTACAACAAAAAAAAAATTAAAATCAAGGACATTTTAAAAGTCAAGTTGTATAGTCAATCCGAAAATGTAAAGAAGCCGGAAAAAAGGTACATGGGCCGGCTGAGGGCTCTATGGTCTGGCCAGTAGCAGTCATCAGCATTGCCCGTGCTTTAAAGATAAAGTTCCCAAAGGCAGCCATATGCATTACTCTGGACAGGGTGTAAAGATGAAAAATCCCATCCTTTGCAGAGCTTGACCCAGAATGTCTGAGTAATGGCCTAAGATAAAGACTGCGGGGCAACAGAAAAGAAGATGTGCCAATGACTCCCGTTTATAGCTGCAGAGCCTGCATACCTGTGCACCTGGGCTCGCCTTGCCACATGGATAAAGTTCTTTTAGGGGCAATGGGTGAGGTCTGTAGGTCAGGATCTTGTGAAGGGCTGCACTTCCCACTGCCTGTGTGAGATGCTGTTTAGGGGAGTTCAGGATGTGTGGGAAACACAGGGTCTCATGCAGGTCTTTTCTTCGCCACAGGGACTCCAGATCCAGTTCCCGTGACCGCGCGCGCACTTGTTTTTTAATCGCGTTTTTGATTGTGGAGTATGTAACATATTCAGGATTCCAGGAGTCCATGGCAAGGTTAAGATGGGCCTTAGCCACTTCAAGGGAGGCCGACCAAGGATTCCCTGGCTCTCTGAAAATACATTTCAGGACTGCCTTCAGAGTGTTCTCTTGTGCCGCCGTCGTTAAAAAGTAGTATTTGCTTAAGGCGGCCAGCTCTTCCAGATTTTGGTGGTTGAGGGAGAACTCCAAGCGAACAAGGGTGTTTCTGGTGCATCTTGGGAGGTGGAAAAGTTTCTTGTATGCCCTGCAATGAATTTTTTCCAGTTCATGGCTCAATTTACCCGGGAATGCCTGAAGGGCATAGTTGAGTGCCGGCTTGAGCTTGGCTTTAAGCACTCTGTTTATTGGCCGTAGTAGACGGGCTGTGAAGGGAGGTTTACAGCTTACAGATGGCATAGGTGATGGATTTACCTTTGGTCTTGATAGACTTAAGATGGGAACTTGGGAGCCCCGACTCCTGAAAACAAATGCCCAGGTAAATGTAGCGCTGTGTGTTTTCCAGCAAAAGATGCCCTAGAATTCGACTGTAATAATAATAAGAAGAATAAGAATATTAGCAACAATGATAGTAATAATATTTATATCTATCTATCCGAACATTATGCATACAGATATATATTCACTGAAAAAAACAAAAGTTACAAGGATGTTATAGTTCGGCTCAATTTTCACCTGTACAAAACCATAGAAATTCAGCAATTAGAGTGACTTTAGCTAATTATAGCTTATGCCCCATAATGCACGGCTTATGACCACACATATTAAGTCACTCATGAGATGGTCAGTGACATCACTGATGACATCACTGATGACATCTCAAATGACAATTGATGATAATATTAATGACATACTGATGACATCATCTGGTGAGTGTAAGTGTTTCATAAACGTTTCTGAGACTTAAAGATATATACTAAGCTACAGCATAACTTAAATTAGTATTCTCTCTGTACTATTAATTAGTCATACACATATCTCATCTGAGTGGCTGTGTGTTAGAACTGAGGGTCTCTAATTGGCAGAGGTAGGTACCACTGTCCAAATAGGGACCCTTGCTTCTAGTCAGGGTAAGGAGGAAACCCTCTGAGATAACCCCTGCTCACCCTCTAGGTAGCTCGGCACGAGCAGTCAAGGCTATTCAGGAGGCAATGTGTAAAGTATTTGTACTAACACTCACAGTAACACAGTGAAAACACCACAAACTGACTTCACAACAGTTTAGAAAAATAAAGGTATTTATTCTAAACTACACAAGACCAAAACCACAAAAATCCAACATACACGGTTCAAGAATATGGTTTCAAAAGGGTTCTTAAGGTTGTAATAAAAAGTTCTTTAGGTTGCAATAAAATAATTCACAGTTGCGTGAAAAGTTCACAGTTGCGTCACATTTCAGAAACAGTACCTTTAGTTGCGACAAAGTTCCAAAAGCAGAAGCTGGTGCGGTGGAAAACAAGCGATGCGTTGCTCCTGAGACCCTGTGGGGGCGATGCAACAGCCCCGCTGCAGCAGCGGGCGAGTTGCGACGAATCCGGTCTGTATGGGTAGGAAGGCAACTTGTATGGATTCCAGTGCGTAGGTTCCGTAGGAAGTTTGTTCCCGCAAAGGCAAGATGCGGCGATCTCTGGAGTTGCGACGATCTCCGGGGAGACGATGCGCGAACCAGCGGTGATCTCTCTCGCAGCTCCTCGATGCGATGGCTTCTGCGACGACACTCACAGTGACGTGATGCGGTCCGCAAGCAAGCAGTGCGGCGATCTCACCCAGCGATGACAGGCTCTGCGACGACACTCGCAGCGATGTAAGGCTTCCTGCACCGATCGGGTGCGTCCCGCAAACGAAGGATGCAACAGCTCTGACAGCGGCAACAGGCGCTGCGATGATCTCGCCCTTCGTAGCAGCGGGAAACTTCTCGCACTGCCGGGGATGCGCTCCGCAGTGAGCGATGCGATAACTTTTCAATGGCAAAAAGTCTCTCAAGCTTAGTTTCAAGCTTCCCAGCACAGGTGCAACTTCCAGAAGCCCCACAACTGGATCAAGCACTCTTGGACGGACAGAACTCTCTCAGCAGAGTTCAGGGAAGTTGGGGGTGAAGTCTTTCTGTTCCTGAGACTTCAGAACAGGGAGCCAGCTCTTCTCATGCCCTTGCGGATTCCTTCAAGACAGGGGACACAGCACAACAGCAAATTTCTTCCCCTCTCCTTAGCAGCAAAGCAACAGGTCAGTCCAGCAGAGCAACAGCAGGACAGTCTTCCTTCTTCAGATTCAGCTTTCTCCTTGGCAGAGGTTCCTTCTTGATTCCAGGATGATCTAATTTTTTGTTGTCAGGGGTCCTGTACTTATACCCCTAAAAGTCTTTGTTCTCTTTGTGCAAGTGGGCCCTGAGCACAGTCTGAACCAGTTCTGGGTGTTGCTTGAGCACTTTGTTTGCCTGGCTTCTCCTTTCCTTTCAGAGTGAGGGGCAGGGTCGTCAGCCGCCCAGCAGGAGGCGGAGCCAGCATTGTGGCAGGCAGGCACAGCCCTATTCAGGCCCAGGTGCTAACTCCTCCCACCACTCAGGTTGCAAACGCAGGCATTCAGCCTAGGGCTGACTGAGTCAGCCTCCTGGGGAATCCCCAGCCCCTGTCACTCTCAAACCAGACAGTCAATACACAACCAGGCCAAGGCACACAGAATGGTCAGACAAGAGAACAGCAACTTTCTAAAAGTGCTGTTCTCAAACACAGGATTTACCACCTTTCCTAAAATATGTGTTGTTAAGGGATACTAGACTCTTATGTCCTATCTTGTTCCTATGAGAAGAAATGCAGGTAGCCACTGTAGCCAGCATCCCCCATGTTAATCTATGGAGCAAGATAGCCTTACAATAGTGAAAAACGAAAATGGCTGCCTTTCACTACCAGAGCATGTCACCTGCACCAGTACATGCTCTACCTTTCACATACACTGCACCCTGCCCAGGGGGTACCTTGGGCCTTCCATAGGGGTGACCAATGTGCACAAAAAGGGAAGGGCTAGGCCTGGTCAGTGGGGATACTGACCAGGAGGACATGGCAGTTCACAGACTGCACACAGGCACTGCCGTGGCAGACCTGAGACACCATTTTGGGGCTACACATGTGGGTGGCACAATCAGTGCTGCAGTCCCACTAGTAGCATTGGCCATCACCAGCCCTGGCACACCCAGTGCACTTTACTAGGGACTTCGTGGTGATACAAATATGCCAATCATGTATATCCAATCACAATAACCATTTAAACAGAGAGCATATGCACTTTAGCACTGATCAGCAGTGGTAAAGTGCGCAGAGTCCTATTGCCAACAGCCACGGGTCAGGAAAAATAAGGGAGGAAGAAGCAAAAAGTTTGGGGATGATCCTGCAAGAAGGGCCAGTTAAAACACAGTGTGACTGTATGTATCAGTTTTTGAGTGGATTTCTAAGTGGCTGTATGGGTATGTGAGTGGCTATATGGATGTGTTAGTAGGTATGTGAGTAACTGTGGGTGAGTGAGTGGCTACGTGAGTGCGTGTATTGGAGAGTGAGTTGGTGTGTGAGTGGCTATATGGGTGAGTTGGTGGCTGTGTGAGTGACTGCATATTTGTGTGAGTGGCTGTATAGGTGTCTGAGTGGTTGTGTGAGATTCTGTATGGGTTAGAGAGTTGGTTTGTGAGTGGCTGTGTGGGTGAGTGAGTAGCTGTTTTAGTGTGCGTATAGGTAAGTGAGTGGGTGTGAGTGGCTGTATTGGAGAGTGAATGCCTGGGTGAGTGGCTATAAGGGTGAGTAGTGGATGTGTGAGTGATTTTTTGGATCTGTGAATTGGTTTGTAAGTGGTTATATGGGTGTTTGAGTGGGAGTATTGCATGGGTGAGTGAGTGGCTCTGTCAGTGACTGTATGATTAAGGGGATGTGTGAGTAGCTGTATTGGTGAGTGAGTGGCAGTGTGAGTGGCTGTATGGGTAAGTGTGTGAGTACCTGTATGGGTGAGTGTGTGGCTGTGTGAGTTTCTGTATGGGTGATTGAGTGAGTGTCTGAGTGGCTTTAAGGGTATATAAGTAGTTGTTTGAGTGTCTGTCTGTCTCTATGACTATATGTGTGAGTGGCTGTATTGATGAGTTAGTAGGAGCATGAGTAGCTGTATGGGTCAGTTAGTAGATGTGTGAGTGGCTTTATGAGTGAGTGGATATGTGAGTAGGTCCATGGATGAGTGATTAGTTGGGTGAGTACTGGTATGGGTCAATGAATGGGTATGTGAAGGGCAGTGTAGCAGTGGGCATTTGAGAGGTTCTATGAGGGTGTCAGTTGGTGTCTGAGTGATTCTGTGGATGATGTCATCAGTTATGTCATCAGTGATGTCACTGATCATGTCCTGAGTGATGTAATATGTGAGGTCATAAACAGTGCATTACGGGGCAGTAAGTTGTCATTAGTGCAGGTAACTATAACTGTTAAATTTCTATTGTTCTGCACGAGTGAAATCTCAACGTAACTATAATGTCCTTGTAACCTTTGTTTTTTTCAGTGATTTTCTAAGGTTTTTTAAAATTATTCTTCCTAACTACAACGTCCCTGTAACCCGAGTTTTTTTCACTGAATTTCTGAGGTTTTTTAAATTCTATTTCCAAATTATACTGTCCCTGTAACCTTTGGTTATTTAAGTGAATTGCTAAGGTATTTTAATTTTATTTCATAAGGATAACTTGTAAACTTTTAGAGTCTCAGTGGGTGTGTGAGTGAGTGTCCCCATGTGACGATGAAAGATGAAGTTTTTAGCTAAGTAGCTCATCTTAACAGTGAGGCGAATGCATTTGCAGCAGATTTTTATGCCTACTCACAATGCATAGGTGCATACTTTAAAAAATACAACTGCAAAATGAGATCCCATCAGCAACGTAACCACCAGCCTTTAGTTAAGTCTGAACTCTTTGAAAAAGCAAATGAAGCTATAAACGCACTCTTTTTGGTGCTGGCTATGGGTTCTCACTCAGTGAGATCAGAGAAATAATGGTCAAAATTAGAAAAACTGTATTGATCCATAAAAGTAATGACATCAATATTTTTCTGGCCAGAATGTACAATGACGGAAATCGTTTTCGACAGTCTAACAAACAAAAAACCCACTTATAGTATGCTCAGCTGAATTGACTATTGACGTTCTTGCTGTCAAAATAAGATCACAGGAAGCAGTAAAATCAGCAGGAACCATTTTCAGAAATGGCCGGGAATATTTAGATTTTTGACTTAGTGACAAATTTTATGAGACCCCAGAGCTCTGCAAATCATGGGAGTCAACAAGAATGCCTGATGTTGTCTTAACATTTTTTACATCATTGTTTAAAATCAGAAAAAGCAAAACTGTTAGCAACTAACGTTCTTGAGTTTAGAATAGAAGCCAACAACAGTGATGATGGCTTTGAAAGTATATGCAAAGAAGTGGAAGACAATCCCATGATCCAACAGGCTTATGCTATGCAAACAAACTGTCTTTTCCAAATCATGCTTTATGAATGATATCACGGCTAAAAAAAAGCTCCACTACACATGATGAGTGCCCCCACAATCTATGACAAATGCAAAAGTAGAGAGCTGATCACTTCAATTAATAGGTTTGGTGTATCAACAAGTTATAATGACATAGTACAGAGCAGGAACGTGTTAACAGCTAATGCTGTAAAATCTTGGGAATCCGACAGCACACCATGTCCAAGTCACTTTACCAGGAAAGGATTTACAATAGCTGCTCTTGATTATTTTGATTTTGAAGACAGCTCTTCTTTATCTGTAACATCCAGCACACCTTATAATGCCATGGTACTTTTTCAAGACTGTGCCAATGAAGTAGCTGCTGAAATCCAAGCTGTGTCAGCAGTAGGCATAAACAAATGAAGCTGCAAACGTATAACCCAACTGCCTTTCCAATGTGTGCAAAATCACTACAAGCCATTAATAGGTCCTAGTCAACCCGAAAGTTTCAAAGTGGCAGAGTACTTGAATCTTCTTCTACCTGATACTGCAGTCTGCAAAACTGGTTTAAATGAATGTATCATAACGCTTATTCGGTGTGGACTGAAGGATGAAGAAAAGCCAGTTCCTCTGTGGGATGGAATTCTTTCTCTATTCTCCCAGGAAAGGGTTCCAATGAAGAAGGTTGGGTTTTTACCAGTAATACCATCTCCAGTATGCAACAGTATACTCAGCTCTAAAAAAAATCCAAAATGTGTCTGCTCAGCTTGAAGACCAGCCTATCCTGGAAATTCTATGTGATAAAGGTGTTTTCCATATTGTAGTTGATATTATTCTGGATAATTCAGTATAATTTGATGAACTTTATTCAATGATGGACCTTTTCCACATGACAAAAGTTGTGTTGTGGTATGCAAGAAGTTATCTCAGAGGATGTGGCATAGACAATGCCTGAGGCTGAAATCTTTGGAAGCAAAGCTATCCTATCAGTATTGAAGAACTGAATCAGGAGAGGTTTGTATTGAAAGCGAAAAAGCTGTTTGACATCATCACTAACGCTAAACTTTCACTCTTAAATTCCCATGATAAGATTTTCATCCATTCAGCAACTACAAAACAGGTTCCAAAAAACAAATTTTGCGAGCACTTAGAGTGATGGATGTAGCAAAAGACAGGGGTGAATTTATCAAGGACATTCTATTGCATTATCTTCTTCTACCAAACACATTATTTATGGAAATGCTGCAAACAAACCAGTGAAGCAAAAACTCATATAAGAGCTTGAACATACATTTTCAACTGACAAATTTCAATTTGAAAAGGTGTCCTCATTGAAAAGTGCTGTTATTGTGGACTATATGCGGCTGCCGTGTTCATTTATCTTTATTGCATTACCTGAACTATTATCGTGCACTGATTCGGGAGAGACGTGGAGTGCGTCAATGCAAAGTCCGAGGGGGGCTATTGTCGAACAACATCGTGGGAGGTCTAAAGTTTGTATTTACGCTATCAGCAGGAGGAGAAAACGCTTAGATACATTTAAAGGAACATTTCACCGGCCTTCACGGAGCTGCAGAAAAGATAAAGGAGTTTTATCTTCGATTTCACGAGGCAGCTTGAGTCTGTCTGTCAGCTAAGTACTTATCATTGACAATTCTATACAGTTGGGTAAATTACGTGGTGGAGTCCTTGCAGTATCCGGACTTTACTAAGAAGATAACACTTTCTGGATTTTTTATTTTATTTTTACTTTTGTGCCTTTTTTATTAAGGAGTTGGAGGCAGATTACTATGTAAGTGTAGCCTATGCTTGAGTATTGGGACATCGAAAGAGAGGAAGGCATAGTAGGTTCCACTCATTGTATGTTCCTTTTGTCTTGTATGCAGGAAACCAAGAGCGAGCATAGAAGTGACGTTCCAACTTCTGCTTCATGATCTTCATTGATTTCTCTGCCACAACTTTATTGTTTCCTTTGTCCCTTTTTTACCCTTCCCCCCGCTGTGGTATATCTCTGGAGGGGTTCATACATAACTCAGAGAATACCATAGAAGGGGTAGAGGTAGCTTAGCATCGCTCCTTTTGTATCCGGCTGAAAGGTTAGTGGAACCTTCATTCTATGATAGTGACAGAGTGGTGACAGAGCAGGCTCTGGTAGCACAGTGCGGCCTACCCTAGTTGGAGATGCCTAGGGGGCAGTCTAGTCCTTGACACCCTAAGGTGACTGGATTCACTGGTGATTGAGATGGCTCTTGGGGAGTTCCCTACCTCTCCTAGTGGCAAAGTTGGAGAGCTGAGTAAGGCGGGTGATGAACTGGGTTCCCCCCTGGCTGCCCTTTAGTGATCTGGTGTGAGACGGAGTCAGCATGCTGGCCCGGGCTGAGGAACCTCGCTGTTAAGCGGGCTATGTGCAGATGGGTTTCTCCCCGGACGTGAAGTAACGCAGCATTAAGGAAGCATTTGGGCAATTTTCAATAACATTACTCCTGCAGCAGTCGATTTGACTATCCCGAATCAGTGGTGTGGCTCTGGGTGGCAGCACATTGGGATCAGGACCAGCTTGGACCCAGGATTCCTGGGAGCTCCACCGTGACCAGAGTGGTCACTATGGCCATCCTGCAGAGCTGTGGCACCATGAGGTGACCCTTTGAAGTTCTCTCAACCTCTTGACAAGAAAGTGAGGACTCTGGGTCCCCTGAATTGAAGAGACACATTTTTGCATGGCTGGGAGGCAGTTCTCTAGTGATCACCGCTACCCCCCCTGGAGAAGCTAGACTAGTGTTGCCTAAACTGAGATTGCTGATAGAGGAGATAAGAAGCGGCCACCTGTAGAGATGACTAGGTTAGTCCCGGGTGCAGCTTGAGGGTTGGAGTGCCATCTGCCCAACTTAAAGGTCCTTACTCCCTTTTTTGGTGGGTGGAGCTTTGTTGGGGAAGGCCCACCCTTCATGGTCACGCGATGACAAAAGACAAGATACGTAGCTTTGGATCCAAACGGAATACGATGGGAAGATATACCACAACCGTGGACCAAGCGATGGTTCCAGGGGATCAAGCAGCTGCCATGGCAGATAACACAGTCTTTATGGTGGCAATAATTTAATCCAGAGATATGCTTGACGCAGAAATTGGAGCCATAGGATCCGCCATTATGATCATTCGTCAGAATCTCTGCAATGCTGTAGAAAGAATCACGGAGATGTAAACTCAGATCTCAACAGTGGAAGACTCAGTCGCCTCCCTCCAAAAGAAAGTGTCCACCCTAGAATCAGTTACAAAAGGCCTGGCAACACGAGTGGGAGATCTGAAGGGAAAATGCGCAAAAATAACCTCCGATTTGTGGGGTTCCCTGAAGGCTGCAAAAGAAACAACCTGGAGCAATTCCTCACAACATGGCTCGCGGACTGGCTTCTCCCTAACTTCATGTTACACTGCTTTGTGATAGAAGTTAGAATGTGCTCATTGGGCCCTGCTTCAAAAGCCCCTCCTGGAGCTAGGCTACGGCCCATTATCACAAAAATCCTCAACTTTAATAATCAGGATACAATCCTACAACAAGCCACACAAAAAACTTGCTCTTCTATCACTCACATCGCATAACGATATTCCGGACTGTAGAAAGATGGTCTAGCAACGTTGACAGTTCTTCACATGAACAAAGGCTCGGCTCCGTGCCTTGAAACTCCAGTACGCCCTGCTATGCCCGGCCCACCTGAGAGTGTCATACAAATCACAGTCCCTTTTCTTTGAAACCCCGTAGGAGGTGTTCACATGGACAGATGAAACACTCAAGATGAAACCACATCCACCAGCAAGATTAGACTCTGATTCATCATGTATTAATGGAGGCTACACATCCTCTAAGCTTAAGGATTGGTTGGAAGGATTTACAAAAATCTGTCAACCACATTATCAGTGAGGATTCTTCTGGAGAGTCTTGCTACCGGCTGTGTTTGCAGAGAAGGAAGCATGCAAGGGACCACCGCTTCTGCATTTACAAAGTATAGTTAAAGCATCTCTTGTCCATTAAGAGGCAGAGTTAGCCGTGCCAGAAAAGTAGCACAACAGGGTTAGTGGCAACAAAGTTCTGCGCTCCATTGGACTCAACTGTTGGTTCCCCCAGTGCTCACAGTTGTCTCATGGATAGTTTCCCTGTATAAACAGGAAGTCCAGTCAGTACTCTCCAACTGGAAGGGAATGTTAGGTATAGTTTTATGAGGCTGGAATATGTCTTCCTTGTACATTTTAAAATACATAAAACAAATTTAGAACCCCAGTCTTTCCCTCCTTGAACTACCATCTACTTTCCTTGTTTTAGTTACCTGGATGTAGTCTGTGTGGTCACATCCAGAGTATGATTCATTAATGTGTTAGCTGTTCACTTTGGCTAGATTCTTACATATCTTGTATTTAACCATGTGACTCCCAAGGACCAAACATTGAAAATGTTTAAGAATAGAAGACATTAAATCTTTATTCATACATGGCCTTTCACAAATTAAAACTAACACAATTTGTTAGGAACCCTTCAAATTCTGGTTATAGACATGGTTCTGTTTAAATCTACCCTTTGGGGGGTGAAGGCATTCCTCAGGTCATATGAACTCATGGTTTGAGCCATGTCTATGTATTGGACTGTGTATCTTCAAATAACTCACCTCTTCAGATCTATGAAGTATGGAGTTCTGACATGTAGATGCTGGTGGGACCCCCTATGTTATTTTGCCTTCTGGTGAGCTATGTGTTGATGTGTCCTTAACCTCTGGAGTTGCACCACAGTTTCTCCACCACCGCCACATAGCTTAGTTATACAAGGTAAGCTGAAGGCAGTTTTTGAAAGAAAATGTTGAGAAACAACTGGGGAGAGGAGTTGGCTTAACGACTAGGGCAGTCAGCCTCGAATCTGAGGAACTGGGATCGAGTCTCGGCAACGACGATGAACATCCTTTGATTCTGGGCAAATCACTTAATCTCTCTGTGCCTAACAAAAAATGAATGTGTCCTCATGTAAAGCAACTGGTGCTATGCAAAGCGCTCTGATACCCGATACCTTCGGGTAAAGTTTGCGCTATATAAAGCTTGGTAAAAAAAAATAGTTGTGTCAGTAGCAATGGGCAGACAAAAGTTTTTAAGCAAAGCAAGTTGTTTATTATGGAGTCCACTTTGTAATCCAAAAGACAAAGGCCAATGGCCAGTCCATATTCAAAGATGTGGCCCAGCACACAGCTTTGCCAACTAACTTTCCGACCAGAACACTGCCAAGGAAACCTACATACCTCTAACATCATCCTGGCATGCTACGCACAGGAAACATACACAAGTTAGGATATAAGGACTATACATTTGTTAGCACATCTGTCATGAAATGATTTGCAAAATCATCATTGGCAACAATAGGTTGATACATGCATACATATGTGCATACAACAGGTGTAGGGTTTAGTATTGTATGCAAATCACCATGAAGATGTAATTGCACAAAGTACAGTAACACACGAAACATGACATAATTGTCCTATGTTGGGGCAAGACTATCTGACTTACAAAAGTCTGGAACTCTGAGCCACATTGTGGCCCATGGGTTTGGATCAGACAAGTGTTACAGAGTACATACTGTATTAGCAGTACTCACCTGCTCCTCTGGCGGGCCGTAGAGCTGGTGATACAGAGGAAGGACCCCATTCACTAAGGTCTCCAGCTCCTCTGGAGTTAAGGAAGGGGCCTTCTGTGTAAGCATGGGCGAATTTTGCGAATCTGGCGTTCGTGAATTTTGCGAATTTGCGAACTCGCAATCCGCAAAATCCGCGAATTCTCGTGAATTTGCGGATTTTTTTTTGTGTTCGCAAGGATTTCTGCCAGTTCGCGAGGGTTTTGTACCAGTTCGCAATTGCGAACTTACATGTCGGCTTGCAACGGTCGTGATTATGTTGTTTCTACGTCTGGTTCATCATCACAGGCTCCCAGCACCCTCTGTTTCACCCCTGCCACCCTCTGTTTCACCCATGCCACCCTCTGGAACATCAATGCCACCCTCTGGTTCATCATCACTGCAGATTATGGGGGGGAAAAGCAAGCACACCTGCCCTGCTTCAACTGACATGAATAAATTTGGGGTTGATTTATTAATGTGTAACTGTTTTAAAATTCCAGTCTGGCACCTGCTTACTTATCTGTAATTTGCTTTCGGTCGCAGTGCAATTTTTTTTCCAGGACCTTTCTGGCCAACTTGTAGCGATTCTATGATCCGGCTGTGAGGGTCAGAGCAGGGTCATACAATTATTGCAACTAGCAACTGAACTCTGGAGGGGCCCCAGTCAGGAAGCACTACAGGGAATGGTTACTAATGATGAATTTGAACTTTTGCACCTGCTGAGTGCTTTCAGGTTAGCAAAACTCGTTTTTCTGCAGAACAGCATTACAGCAACTGTAATGTCCCAAACAAGTTTACTTGGGAAAGTTGATTTCTAATCCAAAAGTGATCCAAAGAAAGTAAAAAGGCCTCAAATCCAAAAAAGTGCAGGCAAATGTCAACCTGAGGAGTTATTCTCATAAAAATCATCATTTTCAGAAGGTCTGTGCCGCTTGCTCGTGGATTTCTTGTGCAGAATTGCAATTTTTGTAATTTCACGAGTGCGAGATTGTTACTGCCCGCCGCAACTACATGTTCGCAGTTGCGAACTTACACTGCACGCCGCAAAATTGTATCAACAAGAAAAAAAAATCCGCTGCGTGCGAATTTGCGGATTTTCGGTAAATTCGCGAGTGTTCGCGGGTTGCGAATTTACCGAAAATCCGCAAAATCCGCGAGCGGAACGGATTTTCCGCCCATGCTTACTTCTGTGTAGACAGCCCCATCCATTGAACTGAAATGATTGCATTTTCCAAATTTAGCTTATGGACTTGTCAGCCTTGGTTAAAGCCACCTACCGTGCTGTTCAAATTAGCCGGCAGTCAGCAAATGAGTGTGTCCCACAAGCGAGGTCAGGCATCCATATAGGTGGGCTTCTGTGTAAGACGGCCTCAGCCATTGAACCGCAATGGTCACCTTTTAAAAATGTAGCCCATGGCTGTGGCAGTCAGCATTGAAACTGCTTCCATGCATTTCAAATCCACTGCCGGTCGGTGAATAAGCGTGACCCATAAGCAAGGTCAGGCATCTACATAGGCAGTCATCTCTGTAGATGGTAACAGCCATTTAACTGTGACAGACACATTTTCCAAATTTAGCCTATGGATGTGACCACAGTGGTTGAAGCCGCCTAGCGCCAGGATTGAATCCGCCGGCAGTCGCATGTCCCATAGATGTGGTCAGGCATCCACCATGTCAGTGTTGATAACCACATTGTAAAGAAAACTTCTAAGTGCAGCTCTTCCACTACATATATGTTGGAACATTTTACCTGATGTATGACAACTCTCCTCTGCCTATACCATTGCTCACACATCAGTGTTGTACATGACTGTGCATGAATGAACACACGATTACTGCGGTGCAGTGTACACCGGTGGTGAAAGTAGTTATGTGTACAATGCAGACTCCAAAATATGAACATTTTCACCATACAAATGAAGTTTGTATGATGTGCACAGTACTGTTACAGACACATGTGGAGTCCAGTTTGGTGATGATAGGTGGAACTTGTAATGATAGGAATGGCTCAGATTCGTCCGGGTGACTCCCGTATATATGAGATAAGTCAATTCCATTCTCTAGGCTGTCCTCTGCCCGGAATGGACTATCCCACAACAGTGGTCAATAGGGGATATGCCTTAACCAGATATTTTTCAGGCATCTCTACCACTTTCCTCATACAAGAAGTTTCTATGTATGCTTTTGTCATTCATTCAATTATGATGTGATATGCTGTGTACTGCTCACGTATGCTGTACTGTTTGTTCACAAGATTTTTGGCTATGTCTTGGTATATGTTAGTGTCAACACTGTGATCAATATGTCCTCACTATATCCATTTGTATCTACATTTCACACATAGGTGCCCATGCAGAGGGATGAGACAACAGCCTCCAGTTTTTTGGCCATTTCCGGACCTACAAACCATGGAAAAAAGAGACTTCATCAGAAAGTTTAATCACAATAGGCAGACAATACAAGTTCTCTGTGACCATTTGGAGCCTCATTTACACTATGGAAGAAACCATCCCACATCTCTGGCACCAATGGTGAAATTTATGGCAGTACAGCATTTCCTGGCCACAGGTTTCTTTCAGTAGACTGTAGCTATATCTGGTGGAGAGACACAATCTATGTTCAGTGGAGTGCTATGTGAAGTGCTTTGAGTGCTGCTGAGACACATTGACAGCTATTTTCAGTTCTCCAGATGTGGAGATTTGGCCAGTGTGAAGGGTGACTTTAATGGATTAGGTCTAATCCCACATGTTGTTGGAGCTTTTTATGGCACACATATTGCCTTAATACCACTGCAAATCAGAGAATAGGTCTATAGGAACAGGAAGCACTTCCATTGTATCAACATGCAAGTGGTATGCTTAATGATTTTACATCTCACGCATCTGTACCAGATTCCCAGGATCTGCCCATGACTCCTTTGTAATGCAGAAGAGTACCAAATCCTAGTTGATGTCACAACTACTACTGGAGAGGGCCTGGCTTGTTGGTGAGTATGATGTGTCCAACATTTGTATGTGTGATGTCTGGTCACATCATCTGCAAATGTGTGACTCATTATTGCACGTGTGTGTGTCTTCCATGTAGGACACTCAGCATATCCCAAACGCCCATGGTTGATGACACCACTGAGGAATCAACAATGCCAGGGGAAGTCCACTTCAAAGAGGCCAGTGGTAGAACAAGGCAGCCAGTGGAGTGTGATTTTTCATTTCTGAAGGGGAGATTCGGATGCCTTGTCAAGACTGGGGAACTCTCCTCTACTCACTCGGAAAGGTGGATCAGATCACCATTGTCTGCTGCATGTTCCACAACCTGAACTGCGAAGAAACATCCCTCTCATCGCAGAGGATGAAGACCAGCAGTACCCACCTGGTGAAGATCCTGAAATGCCAAATGATGATGATAGTAGCAAAGAGGAAGAAGTTGATATGAGTCTACAGCTCATCAACAACTTCTACTCATGAGTGTAAGTGTGCTGCGAGATGTCATGACTTTGACTGTTACAATGACTGTAATTGTGATGCTGTGAGTGGGAAGTTCATGGATACTTGTTAGTTATGTAGAGCTGTATGAAACTCTGTTCACAGCTCTCTGTGGAGGAAGATCTTGACAAATGTTCATGTTTCTGATGTTGCTTTGTGTAGGGGATATTTACCCATGGACTGTGTACTCCAGAAGGGGACTGTGATTGGTGTTCTATGTTTGTGTTCCTAGATAATCTATTTGTATTGGTCTGTTGTAGGTACCTTCACTGTGTAATCTTCATTTGGACATTCATAAGTTGTGACATCAGCAGATATATGATGATGTTTAGAAGTATGAACTGGACATGGAATGTTCCTGGGATTGTTTGGTACAGACTTTGGGTGTACTATTCCGGTACCAACCCAGCTTAAACTGTGATAAGATGGAAGTTGCTGATACTCCATTGGATTTGTTCCCTGTCTTGTGGGGGTCCTTTTGCAATGTGTGTGTATCATCATGTTCTTGAATACAATGTTGTTGTTGGGTCAAATCATGCTAGCCTCTCTTCACATTGGCTAAGTCCTCAATGTGTATAAACTGAAAGTAGCTATTTATGTGTTTAACCATTGTTTGCCACACCCCTGACAAATGTCTGTGACATTCCACCAGATGCTGCAACACTGGATTGGCATGAACCTGTGCTCAGAAACCGTTGTTTTGCCATGTTCTATTTATTTGTTTTCAATGAAGAGGGGTTTCTTTTGTGAGGTTGTCAATGTCACTCCAGCAATTGTCATTTGTCGATTCTATTGGCATTGTCTGATGTATCTCTTCTGACCATGTTGTTGAGGTCTACACATGACATTTGTGGTGACTTACACAGATCACTTCAGTGATGTATTATTTAAGAACGTTTTTGACATTATGGCAGCCTAAGGTTGGAACTATGGAATAAAGATGTAATGAGACTGTACATGTGTATGTCTGTGTTGGGGTGTGATGGCTGTGATACTCATTTGCACATTGTTGGCGTCTCACACGTCCATGCTTACACACATAGAATCTACTTACATTTGGTAATTCACAAGGGGATAACTTTATAATTTTCTAGATGTAAATGATACTATGGAAGCTTGTGATTTAGTGACAAGTGAATTTATTGCAGTGCACAAAGTGAAAACATGAAACTTAAAACACAGTGAAATAGTGACAGAAGGTGAGTGTAGTTGCCACTGTTGGAAAATAAAACCGTTGCAGTATGAACTACAATGTCTGAAATCCAAAGTCCAACAAACTCCTCCCATCAGAAGCTGAAACGTGTATCGGAATAGTCAACGAAGTGAACACGTTGCACACAATGGAGGACATCATTTGTGGCATCTCTCCCTGGCAGTGGTGGGTGCCTCGCCATCCAAAGCTCCTAGAGTTTTCCTTGGACAGCCTGGTCCACAGTGGGGGGTGGAATCTGCTGCTGCAGACTCGGGGAGTCTGAGGAGTCATATTCTGACAGGGCCTCCTTTCCTGTGGATGCCACAGATGTTGAAGTGCTGAATGTAGATGGACCACAGAAAGGAGTATGTGTTGGGGGAAAAGTCCCGCAGAGTGTGATATTAATGTCCCTCAGCAACTCTATGAGCTGGTCAATGCTGTTATTCTGAGTGTCCTGCCTCTGGTCTATGGACCTCTGCAGCTGCTTAACTTCCTGAAGTTCCTCAAGTTCATGGCCCATCACTCCATGGGAGCCCTCATAGATTCCAATGAGTTGGGTGATGTGGGCCTGGGCATCGGTGGCACAAGTTGCCTCACTACGTGGGTCCACAGTTACACTCCCGCCACCGCTGTCACCACGGGCCTGTGACAATGGCCCATCAGTATTCACACATCTTACAAGTGAGTATGGACAAACAATACTGGGGCCCTCTGTTAAATGTTCAAGCAATAAGGCCCCATCATGGTAGCTGTAGTCATTTTAATCACTCCTCCCCCACACTTGACCAGTGGTTAACTGCCAGTGAGGTGACCCTCAGTAGTGAAATGGCTGACAAGGAAGTAAGGGCAGATAACACTGGGGACTCCTGTTTACAGGTAGAGGGCTTCATGGTATGTGTAGTCATTGCAAACACTTCACCCCCACACTTGGCCAACGGATAACTGCCTGTGAGGTGTACCTCAGTAGTGAAGTGGCTGCCAAGTGAGTATGGACAAACAACACTGGGGACTCCTATTCAGTGATAGAGGTAGAGGACCTCATTGTAGTTTTGTTCATTTCAATTTTGACTTGCCAACAATAGCAACAGTGGTTTGTGTTACATAGGCATGCAGAAAGCAGTTGTGGTGGGCTCTACTATTAAACATTTGCATATATAATGTATCCTGGGTTTATGATTTGATTGTAATGCACTTACAGACTGCATTACCATATGGGAGAAGTAATTTCGGTTGATACATATGATCTTATGTGCAGGGCAACTGATTATAACTGCCAATCACACATCTCTGATACTTTGGCCACTGCATTTAGGAAATGTATTTGAGAAATAGGTTAGCAAGAGCTGAGATGTGTGCAAACAGAACATTGAAATGCTATGACAGTTGGTGTGGTGTTACTCACCAGTCTCCACTTTTCCATAGATTCCTGTGAAGCCCTCAGAATGCAGGCTGGCATGCACCTTCTCCTCCCAGGGTGTGAGTTGTGATTAGCCAGGAGGAAACTTGCCAGCCTTCTGAGCCCTACGTTGGTACTTGGAGCTCAGGTTCTTTACCATCTGCCAGAGGTTGTGCCACTTAGGATCCCCTTTGTGTGCACGGAGGTACAAACAGCATTCACTTTAATGACTATCCTGTCCCACATTTTTTTCTAGCAAGAGATGTTTGTTGGACTTGGGCTCCAAAAATGTGTGTGTCTATTCTAGTGATTTCATATACCACCACTGACAACTCAGTGTCATAAAAACATGGATTTTTTGCTGGTGATATTTAAATTAAATAAA
Organism: Lissotriton vulgaris; assembly: GCF_964263255.1. Classification (NCBI taxonomy): domain Eukaryota; kingdom Metazoa; phylum Chordata; class Amphibia; order Caudata; family Salamandridae; genus Lissotriton; species Lissotriton vulgaris. The sequence goes on along the minus strand of NC_141685.1, from coordinate 560,682,464 downwards.
GTGAGTGAGAGAGCCGAAAACAAAAATGCCTGTGAACAAAGGAAATATGTGGAAAAATGTAAAAATTAAACAGGTGTGGAGTGTCTGTGACTGATTGTGTAAAAAGGGCTAAATTATGTCTGTGCCAATGCTGCTTGGAATTACTGTGATGCTGAATAGAGGCAAAGGAAGATGGTCTGGGATCGGTGTGTTTTATAGTGTGAATTGTAGGTGTGTCCACTTTGAAAAAGGTCATCAGCTCTGTTGTGTTCTTTAGCAGCCAATGTGCATTGTTGTGGTGCTTTGCAGGAGCTGTAACATAGTGGTCTAGTGCAGTCTTAAAACTCCTCTGGGACCATCAGTGCAGTGGTTCCATCTTAATATGCTCAGTAGTGGTAGCACAGCTCTGACAGCGCCGGAGTCCCTGTCAGGAACCTTTTCAACTGCCGCACCCTTACAAAGGCTACTCCAATCACCACGACTCAAACGGAGTGGCCAGAAACTTGGTTTGCATGCATCATAATACGGCAGGAGTAACTTTGCGGCCTCGATGGTCAGAAATGGACTACAGACAAGGCGGTCAGACAGTCCCTCCAACCGGCATAGTAATGAGGCCCTTAGTGTCTGTGTGGGTGTGTCACTTGTTGTGTCAGTGACTGGGCCACAGTGGAACCACACCTTCTCCTTTATCCCAAAAAGGTCCACAATTTTGCACGAAATATCCACCCAAGAGGAGTACTTTTGACTGATTCATTACTATGTGTTCCCTCCTTGGTTAAATGTTCAGCACATATTCTACACTAAGCTGCGTAATGGAGCACGAGGAAATTTCACTAATAACCTTGTGGGCAATTTGGCAATGCGATTGGTCTTCATCCAGAAATCTGTGATAACATAAAGCTTCCCATTGAGAAGCTGGCGAGACTACAAAGAGGTAAAGCTCAACCAAACAAGGGACCTTCACTTAAACTATATGAAGTAAGTGCTTCTTTGCTTGCTGGAGATGTCCTCATATTTATCACCATCAGGAACACATCACCAAATGGGTGTGAGAAGCATTGGAGTGGGGCTTTTGGTAAGATACCTATCATCCTATCAAAAGGAAGGAAAACCATTTCGTACTACTAAGGTGGACAGGGCGAGGCTAAAAGGACAGAGTTTCAGGTGATTTTCCACATTTGTATACTCACAGCCATTTAAGGGGAGAACAATAATGGCTCTCGCCAGGTAAGGACAAGAAAGAACCCACTCGTCACAGTCACTACACAATGTGCTCCAATGGATCAACAATTCATTCACCTCTACAAAGCATTTCAGATCGTCTCTCAATGTGGAACTGCAGAGAAAACACACTGGTTTTGTCTTTGTCAAGTGGAGAAGGTCAGGATTTTGTGTCCTTCTCAAAAGTTAGAGCTTCTATGGGGGCACCTGCTATATTTATACATGTAAGTGTTTCCTGTTGTGGTTAATTTCTCTAAAAATGAAGCAGGTCTTCATGCCAGCTCCCCCTGCGACAGTTCTCCTCTCCAACTTGCACATTGTCCACTACTATCTGCAGCCTGTTTACCTGCGGCCCTCTGTTTGTGCCTTATCAGCTCGTTTCTTGCTCTGTTTTTCAATTTTGCTCAGTTTTTGCCCTCTGTTTTGCCTTTTCTACTAATTTTTCTGCTCACTTTTCTGCCCTCTGTTTTAATTTTCTGCTTGATTTTCTGCCCTTGATTTTCCACATTTCTGCATTGGGGAGGGAGGTCCCATGCCCCCCTCCAGAGGCCGATTTTAGCCCCAGGGACTCCATCCCACCTGGCCTGGCCAAAATACAATGTAAAAGGCTGATTGTGGCCACAAGGAAGCCATCTCTTGGCCACATCTCCCTGAGAGCCCTGTCAACAACCAGGGCACCCAGTGTGTATCATTGGGGAGCACAGGGGAAGACTTAAGGCCCCCACAGTGCCAACCAGCTCCCGACATTCTTTGGCAGTCGGAATTGCAAATGCATGCAGGGGGAGCTTCTAGAATGCAGCTCCCTATGAGTGGGAGCACTCTTTCATCTGTTTCCCTGTCTGCATGAGGGGGAGCATGGGAACAGATGAAAACTCTGCTCCAAGCACGCAGGAACAGTATGACAGCTCCCAACTGCTACCTCCCTAGGGTGGGCACCTCGAGAGATAACAGAAGCTGGCTCTGAGTTGTGGCGGTCCCCAGGGCCTATAATAGTCATTTGGCCCCTCTACTGTAAATAGAATGGGATTGTCCTAGGGAGGTGGTGGCCCTGGGGCCATAAATGGCCTGGGAGAGAGGCCATAGGGCCCCCCTTTCTCTATTATATACATGACCCTGTGGAAGTGGTGCCCACCAGGGCCCTTTCGAGCAATAGATGGGGTTCTGCATGGCCCCTAATTTTCTATCATAAAACCCAGGGGAGGTGGTGGTTCCTTTGCTCCTAGCAGCCTCAGGATGAGTGGCCCCCCTCCAATTTTCTGCAACACTTGGCTTGCTCCGGGGAGGTGGCGGTCTTGGGGCCAAGATTGGCTATGGCAGGGGGATTGACCTTGTGCTCACCCTGCCCTTATTTAAAAGAACAATAAGCCCCCAGGAACTGGCTCACCTGATGGCAAATATTCAAACAATCACCAGTAGACCACGCTTCTTTTTTTTATTTTTGCAGAGGATTTATGACTCTGTCACAAGTTTGTGATAAAAAAAAATTAAATGCTTTTTTGTGGCCCCAAGGGGTCCCATGGGGAGCCCAGGACAAAAGGGTCAGGTTATTCCAACCCTGCCCCTTTGTCTTGATTTTTATATTGTTGGGGGCGACTCAGCTGAGGTTGAGGCCCAAGCTGGCTACCTACACTTCCTGGCTGAATTGTTGGAAGACAATCAGATATCAAGATGGGACTGTCGGATCCTCGAATGATCCGCGACCATATATATTCAAATTTTGATTTATTTTAATATCTCCAAAACTCCTGAACAGATTTACACCAAATCACAAATAGAGCACTTTCTGAACCAAGAACTACCGTTCTGCCAAAATTGATGTAATTCTGGTCAGCGGTTCGGGCTGTAGTTGTGTTCAGATTTCCTATGGGAAGTAACACGGCAAACATATTTTTTAAGCCTTTTTTCTTGGCACCAGCTTGATGGATCACCCTGAAACTTACCATGCACAATTAGAAATGCAGGCACACTTCCTTTAGAAAATGTTTTGAAGATTCGTCAAACCGCACCAGATATATAGGTCAAAAAATGTGTTTCACATGGAATTATTCTCATAACTATAACTGAACTGCCTACTGGCAACTGTCAGTAGGTAAGCAGGCAAAGAAAAGTGTATATATGGTATTAGGGCAGTTAATTATTTTTTGAATAGAAGAGCAATTAATTTTTCTGCCCATAACTCTATGCTCACTGCTATGATTAAGATCTGTTTAGAACAGAATTTTTTTCTGTTCAATAACCAAGTTTATCAACAGATCAGAGGGGTAGCTATGGGGGCCTGTTTACCTCCCAGCCTAGCGTGCTTGCACATGGGCTGGTGGGAGGAGCAGGTCCTCATGGTGCAGCATCAGGCCACTATGAGGAGTCATGTTCCCGTCTATTTGAGATATATAGACGATCTTTTCCTCATATGGCGGGGTACTATGCAGGATGCACATGAATTTGTTGAAAGATTAAATTGCAATGACCTCAATCTGGAATTTACATCCACCATAAGTACATCACAGTTATGCTTCCTAGACATAGAGGTATATATTGAAGCAGGAAACCTGGCTACAAGGTTATATAGAAAGCTGACTGCAGGCAACACCATCCTGCACGCGGCAAGTCAACATCCTCATCACTTGATACAAAGCATCCCCTTTGGGGAGATGCTTCGTATCAAAAGAATTTGTAGTGATGAAAGAGAGTGGCCAAAGCCATGGAAGAGAGTAAATTGCACTTCCTGGCACGCGGATATTCTGCGAAAACAATCTCCAGGGCAATCGAGCGGGCTAGTGGCATATCAAGAGTACAAATATTGGCACCCAAACCGAAGCTTGATGCCACCTATCCTGAGATTTCTACAGAATCTTCTAGGGTGGTGGTTACATATAACCAACAGCACAAGGAGATCCGGCGGATCTTCAGCCGTAATTGGAACTTGGTGACAGGGGATCCTGTCATCGGGGGCTCAGTTGGTAAAAGACCAGAATTTTCCTTCAGGAAGTCTATCTCCATGTCAGACAGGCTGGTTAAACATCATTTGGAACAACCACTATCTAAAACTTTCATGAATTCAAGAAAAGGTTTTTTGAAATGTTCCGTTTGTAAGGCCTGTAAGAATGGTTGCAACAAAACACGATATAACACACAATTCAAAGATGATCCAGTACTTATAACAAAACAGCTGTCCTGCAAAACGGAATTTGCTGTTTATGTGCTGCAGTGCCCCTGTGACCTCCGGTATGTGGGGAGCACCCGGCTTCTGGTTCACAGGAGAATACTGCAGCACATAAGAGCAATCTCCAACAAGGATCAATCTTATCCCGTGGTGCGCCATTTTCAAACAGTTCATGAGAGTGATCCTAAACACCTCACTTATTATGTCATTGATTGCATTCTGCCCCTCAAAAGAGGTGGAAATAGGGATGGTTTGTTGAGGGTCTTAGAGACTCGTTATATCTTGGAACTAAACAGTCGTACTCCTGGAGGTCTCAACGCCAGTGAGGATCTTTATACTTGTTTATGATTCCTGAATTTATATCTGTTGTTGATTCTCCCTATTATGAATATATGACATACATTTTTTAGCCACTGTTTGTTAAGCCGAGGGATTTCAACAACTATTTGCAATAACAGTTTGGAGCTGTGTATTAACATCAGTCAGTTATCTGATTTTAAAGGGGAGGGGCTCCTCCCTTTAGAAATTAGTAATATAAATTCACTTGCACATAGCACTTTTATTATTCATTTTGCACTTTGCAATGATAGCTGCTCTTCGCCACATATAAGGAATTAACAGCTACAATTGTCTATGTTTACAACATATATTGTTTACATTCAGCACCAGACACTTTAACGGAAACTCCCACTTGGGATAAATTTCTAACATGTTGTTTTAAAAAGGGTCATGAAACGTTGGTCTAGAAAAGATGAAATTGACATTATGTTTTTATGACTGATATATTTATATGTATATATTTATGAATTTATATATATGTTTATTTATTTGCTCTGTATTGCACATTGTATATACTTCATTTATTTACCCACTGTGGGTTGTATTCAAGACCGGGATGACTATGATTTAACTGTTTAGTCCCCTGTTTGTTTCTTTGAACCCTTTTAGAAACATTGTTTTTACAAGTTGGTGGTTAATTATAGTCCACCTTTTGTGTCATTGATGCTGGAAATAAATTCCCTAGTGGCTTTGGGATCACATCATGTGATCAAGACAGTGGATACTGTCGAAACGCGTAATGGCGGGCATGCTGAGCGAAATTGAGTTTAAATAAATTCGCACTTTGTTTGGCACCATTCCTGGGTTCCTCTCATCGTCTTTTTTCATACTGCGTGCTACTGTGGCAGTGTTGGAGTTCTGTGGACGAGGTTTACTTCTATATATATATATATATATATATATATATATATATATATATATATATATATATATATATATATATATATATATATATATTACCTACTGGCAGTCGCCAGTAGGTATATATAGTTAGGATTTTTTTCCTCATCGTCTTTTTTCATACTGCGTGCTACTGTGGCAGTGTTGGAGTTCTGTGGACGAGGTTTACTTCTATATATATATATATATATATATATATATATATATATATATATATATATATATATATATATATATATATATATATATACATATATATTACCTACTGGCAGTCGCCAGTAGGTATATATAGTTAGGATTTTTTTCCTATGGGATTTTAGAAAATTTTATGTCGAATAACTTTGACGTTTGTGGACGGAATTGGCTGAAATTTTCAGGAAAATGGCACAATGTGTTTCTGAGCAGCCCCTGAAAATTTGAGGGGGTTTCGTCCGGGGGGGTCAATAAAAAAGGGGGGTCCCAAAACGCGTTTTTAACATTGAGTTTTCCATAGGGCGGTTGGACTCACTTTTAGCTCGAACGGCTGAATGGATTTACACGAAACTTGGCAAAATTGTAGATATGGTTTGCCCGACGTGCCTTTGCTATGTCTCAATATATGTGCTCCAAAGGATATTGAGAAATTAATGTTTTAAAAAACAGATATGTCTGTGACAGCGCTCCGGTTAGCGCTCGGGTTCGCGTACCTAACGCGTAACGGAACTTCGCGAAGCGAAGCTGATTGGCTCTCCGGTGTCTGTCAACATTCTAAACAGTCCGGACCGGCCGCCATCTTGTCTCTCGGTAGGATCGAGAGACAAGAGGAGGAGATAAACGAAGGGGGAATTTAATGAAAGGGGGCAAGGTAGACCCCTCTTGACCCCCTAGGAATGATGTTGGGGTTATTAAAGGGTCCCGTGGGGCAAATAAAAAAATTAGATTTTTCGCGGTAGAAGCGCTTCCCGGTACGCGAATCGGGTCGCTCACCGGTAGCGTAACGGGAGTTCGCCATTTTGTGTTTCGTTTTAATTAAATCACAAGATGGAGGAAAAACAATGTGGGAAATGGATATAAGGGGGCACGGGAGACGTATCCTGACCCCCTAGGTTTTCTGAGGGTGGCTGAGGAGGCTCATATATGTTGATACATGTCTTCTAACGGCTGCGCGTGAGCGGAATATTTTTTTTGCTGCGTGACGTCTGTTAACGTTTGATTCGAAGGAAATCAGGAAGTGTTGACCGCCATTTTGTCACTGCGAGTAAATATATTGTTCATTTCAAAGCGTTGGAACATGGAAAAGGGAGAAGGTAGAGATTGTCTTGCTGCGTAGTTTTTCTCAGGGTGTGCAGTAAGGCCCCGGTTGTGCTTACACTCACGGTGGGGTCTTCGAACACTTTAGCAAATGATGATCCAAGCTGAGGCAAAGGAGGGTGTCAGTCGGGGGGGGAGCAATGGTGCAGTTTTCACTTCCATGTCTATGTGTTAAAATCTGGTTTAATTAATCCGTATTGATAAACATTGTCTGCGCCATCTTGCCTTTTTTCCAATGCCACACTTTTGTCGTGCACAGCAGCCATTTTAAATGCCTTGACCAGACCCACTCTCTGCACGCCGCTGATCCTATGCACGGCTCCCCATCCTCGCAAGCATCTCCCCCACGCACTGGTCACCCCCGCTCTCTCTCTCATGCATGGGCCATAAACCTCCCCTTATCTGCGCTGCTCTTCCCTGAGAATCACACCTGTGTCCGCCCGACACCTCCCTTTCACCCTATTCACTACCGCACCCTCTGACACTCCTATTCCTCTGTGTCTGATTGTCCAGGCCGGTCCCAGGCTATCAGCTAGCCCTGCGAATGTAGTTTATGGCCCCAACTGTAAAGAATCACCCCTCTTCAAAGGAGTTATAATAGATCAAGGCCCCCACCCCATGAGATCCGTCACACCACACGCATTCCGGGAATCGGCGGAATGTCCTGCTGTTCCTACTATCTGATAACGATCCTGTATTGTGATTGGGGAGGGGATTCTCACTGTAAGGGTGTGTGTACTATTCGATTGATTGGTTCGTTTAGCCTTGGTCGCTACTTGATACATTGGTCCTCTTTGGAGATTCTCAGTGTACAAACGGAGAGGAATACGAAGATTCTCTCTTCCTTTGCAGGTAGTGAAGGGTAGGTAACGCGGACCTTTGTCCCCCGTTGTAACCCGTCGTGCCTATCTCTTTCTCACCATTTGATTGTTTGATTGTCCGAACACTGGTTGTTTGATATTAGTTCTTTGGAGGTATTCTCTGCTTACAAATAATGTGGAATAGAGATATTCTGTCTAGTCTTTGCAAGCAGTGAAAAGATAGGTAGTGCGGACCCTTGTCCCCCCTTTTGTAATCTGCACTTGTTGTTTATGCGGTGTTGTTACACCCTTGTAATTATAAAAAGGCAGGCGACCAGGTGTCTCTTGTCCGTGACTTCTGGGGAAGTAATGGTGCACATTTAACAGCAGCAACATTGCAAAGTGTCAAGAGCCTGATTTAGAGTTCGCTGGCCGGGTTGCTCAGACACAAACGTGACGGATATCCTGGCCGCCATGTTATACAGTAACATCTTTGTGCTCGTTGAAACATTACAACTATATAGCACTCCAACAAAGTAGTAGGATTATAACACTTTAATAACTTATAAATATATACAACGCTCCAACAAAGTAAACACGTTAAAAAAAAACATTTTAAACAACTATTTACATGGCAGCCTGCTGCAACATCCATCATCCATCTTGACACTGTCCCTGCCCCTCCCTCCCCGGAGTAGCACCAATGGGCTGCTTTGGGCTGTCTTTTAGTCGGCTTTGGGCTATAAAAAGCCTACAAAATCCGTCGGCCTGTGAGGCGGCATCAGTAGCGGACCGTTGCGCGTATAGGCCGAAGGCTGCACAACGCGCCGAGATCCGGACGGTACAGAGGTGGTGTCCAGCAAGTTGCAGCACTGGTCTGGCCATCCTACAATGCTGCGCCGAAAGACGGCATGGGGCGCCCCGGGGGTGGAGGCGGCGCGAACGGGCCTCCCCCGCCTCCCCAGGTGGAGGCTCCTCAGCTGCAGTGGGGCGCCCCTTGGCGTTTCACTCACCATCCAGCTGAGTTGCGCCCGCTCTTGCGGCACAGTGCCTCACCCGCCATCCAGCTGAGTTGCGCCCGCTCTTGCGGCACAGTGCCTCACCCGCCATCCAGCTGAGTTACGCCCGCTCTTGCGGCACAGTGCCTCACCCGCAATCCAGCTGAGTTGCGCCCGCTCTTGCGGCACAGTGCCTCACCCGCCATCCAGCTGAGTTGCGCCCGCTCTTGCGGATACAGCGTCTCGCCCACCATCCAGCTGAATTGCACCCACTCTTGCGGTGCAGCGATAGGCGGCTGCCACAGGACTCTCAAAATGGCGGCCGGCTCTTCGGATTTGGGCCTGGTCCAATAAAATGGCCCTGGGACACCTTGGAACTCGGACGCTTGCCTGCTAGGGCATGGGCCCCATTCCTGAAAGCGTCCCCTCAGCCTTGAAGATTCTACAAAAGTCACCGGGGCCCCCGACTCCCGCAGGCTTCTGGTGGGGAGCGGCTGCCATGATTGCTTGCGGAATGGCCACGACGGAGCCACGTGATGGTGGTGCTCTCATGCTGACGCCAGCTTCAGTCTGAAACATCCATAAACACTGTAGACTACCAATTCGATCAGTTCCGGTGGAGCCCCAACGTGACCCGGTAGGGAAGAACTTGCCCTCCCCTCTTTTGACTGATGGTTCTTGTTGCCTATCTCTTCTGTTATCATTTAACTGAACCTTTTTTGACTGCCGAAAGGGGTTCTGGTCCAACCGCTGGTTGGTGGAGACATTTTGACTATATCCTGGACCTGCCCGGCCTCGCCCAAAATGGCGAAGGTATAAATGGGACTCGCAACTCCTTGTTGTGTACTGGTTGCCCAGCCTTGATATCACGAGATACGTATGCAGTTTTGAAGCACATGGCGGGCGGGGGCGAGTACTGATTGAACATTTGGACATCCCTATTGATATTAAGTTCTGATGTGTTATTGATTACTGTACTATTGAAAGTTCGAATTAACGTCACCCATGGTACTTGCCCGCAAATGTATATCTAGATAATTTTATTGTAACTGGCCCTGTCGTACTTTAATTATGAAATTTATGTCCACCGATTCCGCAACTGTTAGACACCTTAGTTCTTGCAACCTAATGGCCCGCCCGTTACGTTCTTCTACAGTGTAAATGTCTCCTCATCATATACGATTCCAGTTTGCTCCGTGGCCGGCCCACGTGGTTATAGGCTCGTATTTGTATACTGACATTTTCACAGTAAAGGTTTTTAAAACAAAACATGGTAGTAGTACCTAGATTGGTAAAGTTTTGAATAATAGCCACTGTTTTCGAATCAGTAAAAGGCAAGTGAAATAAAGCAGCCCGATTACATGATGGTTAAAAGGTATAATACGCAGGAATGCTGTAAAGATAAATGGTCAAGGGCTGTTGTGTTTTCCACTCCTGCAACATAAAGTGATCGATAAGAAACCGATATTCAGGCCTATCAGCGACTAAGACAGCAGGCCGAGCCTCTTTTGCTCAACGGCTCCCTCATGGGACGAAGAAACGCCCTTTATCCCGAAATAGGAATATTTTACTTGCAGGACAGTTGTAAATTTCCCGGGAAAATACATTAGCCTGGGACATTGTTAGTGATTAACTGTAAATGCATCTGGGTCCTTTGCTTTACAAGTCAGAGTGAGAAAAAAAAAATGTTCTAAACCAATGAAAAGTGTTATTTTTAGGTCATATGACCAAGCCTTCCATCATTAGGAAACCAAAAGTAAAATAAACCAATGAAAAGTTTTATAAACAAGTCGCTTCCGGGTGCGCTAACGCGGCGCGTCATAAGACGCATTACGCGGTAACGTGATACGTCGCGCTTACGCGACGCGTCACAATGTTGATTTCTAACGCGGTAGTTGCGCTAACGGAATGTTTACAGGTTCGCGGACCGGATCGCGGAACAAAAAAATAATTTAAAAAAAATAAAAAATATATATATATTACAAAAATATAAAATATATTTTTGAATTAGAATAAGAATACATTTTACAGCTTTTGATATTTGCTATTAAAAAACTATTGAAATTCACTGAAAAAACCATAGGTTATAGACCATATATAGTTAGGGATTAGCATTAACAAAACCTTGAAAATTCACTGAAAAAAACATAGGTTATAGACCATATATAGTTAGGGATTAGCATTTACAAAACCTTATTTTACTCGCACAAAACCATTGAAATTCGCATATATAGTTAGTTGCACTAACTATATATCGCGCACCCGCAATCCACTGCTGATCATGTCACATATTACATCATTCATGACATGGTCAGTGACATCACTGATGACATCTCAAATGACATCACTGATGACATCACTGATGACATCTCAAATGACATCACTGATCACATCACTGATGACATCATTCATGTGGTAATACGATGAACCTCTTCAGACTCTAATATAACCTTAGATACACTCAGTGTAAACAGACACTCACAGACTGTCACTCATCCATGGAGTTACTCACACACCTAGTCAGTCATGCAAAGAATCAATCACACCTCCATTTCCTCAACTATACAGTTATACACACCATACTTATTCAAACATATACTAACACATATTTACTCTCTTATACAATCCCTGATACAAGTTCACAATGATCCATACAGCCACTCACACATTCACTGGCTCTTTTGCACAGATTTGTATATATGTCAACTATCACATGTACTGTGTTTTACATATGTACTTACTTTGACATGTAGCACTGAGATATACATTCACTCACCAATACATTCATGCACACAGTCAACCGCCCATACAGCTGTTTCCACATGCACTTTTGAACCCATACATCTAGTGAATCAACTGCTCACACATCTATGCACAGAGTCATAAACCTCCCAGCCACCCACACACACACTCAGTCTCCCATACAAATACTTGGGCAACCAATCAATAACCCATATAGTTACTCATATAGCTACTGATCAACACATGCAGCAGTGTACAGAACAACAGATATAATGATGCACAAATTAAGACAGTTTATTCACTAACCCATGCACTCAGTGAGACACATTTAATCACTCACTCATACAGTCAGTCATGCACCTACTAAATCCTTCATCCAGACACTTATACATCCACTCATTCTTCAATATGTAAGACATATTTTAACTTTACAGAAATATACAGTCACTGGATGTTGTCATCAGTGATGTCATCAGTGATGTCACTGACCATGTCATGAATGATGTAATATGTGACATGATCAGCAGTGGATTGCGGGTGCGCGATATATAGTTAGTGCAACTAACTATATATGCAAATTTCAATGGTTTTGTGCGAGTAAAATAAGGTTTTGTAAATGCTAATCCCTAACTATATATGGTCTATACCCTATGGTTTTTTCAGTGAATATATATATATATACATATATATATATATGTATATATATTACCTACTGGCGGTCGCCAGTAGGTATATATAGTTAGGATTTTTTCTCTATGGGATTTTTGAAAATTCTATGTCTAATAACTTTGGCGATTGTGGACGGAATTGGCTGAAATTTTCAGGAAAATTGAACATTTTGTTTCTGAGCAGCCCCTGACAATATTGGGGGGTTTCATCAAGGGGGGGCAGAGAATAAAGGGGGGTCCCAAAACACGTTTTTCCCATCTTAATTTCCATAGGGCGGTTGGCCTCACTTTTAGCTCATACGGCTGAATGGATTTGCACGAAACTTGGCAAAATTGTAGGGACTGTTAGCCCGATGTGCCTTTGCTAGGTCTCAATATATGTGCTCCAGTGGATTTTGAGTAATTTAGGTTCAAAAAAAGATATATATCTGGGCGGAGCCTAACCACACATCTGATCTGATTGGCTGTCAGCACTTCATCCAAGAAGTGTTGGCAGCCATCTTGGGACCAATATACATGATAGCACCTCATTAAAAAGCATTGTAGTTAATAGAGGGTTTTAGGACTTTAGTTACATTATAAATCATTTGTTGATGGTACCATACTCGTTTTAGGAATTGTGGTGGGTTCTAAGGTGATTTTACCATGTGAAAAAACCTTCTGCTGTGATATCATGAATATTGTTTGAAAGAAAACTAATATCTCATGATTTTCCCACAGTGGTTTGGAAGGGGATCTATAAGCTGTAGCATACACCAATAAAGCATGGAGAATGGTGTATTCAGGATTATGTTTATTATCAACAAGGACCCGCGGTAGCGGGATAACAACTTGCGTTAACAGGTCTCAGCTGTCATCTGTCACCGTGTACAAGTGACGTCACCTATATACAGAATGTGTTACCATGGTGATGTGGTGTGACGCTGCATAATAAACATGGAAAACATACTAACATGTACGACATCTCCCTTCCTTCATAAACAATAAACAGAAAACTATTCCATAATATAGTCTTTAAACTTGGCGGGCAATTTGACCACTCTGCCCGTTCTAGAAAGATGTCTTCCAGTGACGTTGCCCTCATTATCTCCCATGCTTGTTGCATTACACTCATTGCCTTCCTCACAGTTGTCTCCCCTAGTTCCATTCCGCACTGAAGTAGTGTCCACGGGACTGGAAGAGAATCCATCAAAACCTGCGTCTGAAACATCAGACGCTCCTTGACTGACTCTGGTGTGTGACCCATCTAGGTTACCACACGTGTCATCCCATTCTAGAATACTGTCATTTAGACCTCCTTCCTCCGTTCCTGCATTTCTCATTATGATCTGTTCTTGACCTTGTTTCAGTTTTACCACATCATCTTTACTGCGCCATCCCTCACCTTCAACTAGCACAGCTCCTCCAGTTGCTCTGTCGACTCTCAACGGCCTGCTAAGCTTAGACTCTCCTTTAGCAACCAGACCAGGCTTCCTCACTAGCACCCAATCCCCAGGTACTATGACTTTATCTTTAGCACGATTGACATTGTCAGAATAAGCCTTATTATTCAATTGTTTACACAGTATGTTCTCTCTTACATTGAGTTCTTTTTCACATACTTGTCTTGCTTCTACAGCTGCTGCTTTCCATTCACCTATTTTCGGCGTAATGACGCCGTTGCATGCTCTTCCTCTCATCAGGAAAAATGGTGTAAACCCTGTTGCTTCCTTAGGAGTATTGTTATATGCATTTATTTTTACTTTGATAAACTCCTTTACATCCATGTCATTCGCAATAGCCATCTGGATTCCTTCTTTAAAGAATCTGTTGATCCTCTCAACTTGACCATTGCTCTTAGGACTATACAGGGGTGTTTTCTCCTGCACTATACCACGCTTTTCCAAGAAATCTACCATTGAACGCGATACAAGTTGTGATCCATTATCAGACACTATAGTTTTTGGTTGCCCTTCTCTCTCAAAGATTTTCTCCAGAAATTTTATGACTATTTCAGTAGTAATCATCCTCACAAACTTGTAACACACCCACTTAGTATAGTAGTCCGTCAAAACTATTAGGTATTTACATTCGTCTAGTAGTAGATTGAAAGGTCCGGCAAAATCTATTGCAACCTTGGCCCAAGGTCCATCAGGGATTTGCACGATTTGCAGCTCATTTTTCTCCATTCTCCAATGTTTGTCTGACTTCAAACATTGCTCACAGTTATCTACAGTATTCCTAACTTCGCTGTCCACACCTGGCCACCAATAGTACATTCTCAGAACATTTCTAGTGGCAGTGGTGCCAGGATGCCCTCTATGAGCCATCTGGATTATCTTTTGCCTGAGGCCTAGTGGCGGCACGAACACTTCACCTCTTTTCAGGAAACCATTTTCCAGAGTCAATTCATCGCTTACTTGTTGGTAATTTTTTAGCTCCTTTGGTAAATTCCTCACATCTGGCCAATTGGATCGTACATACTCCTTTACTTTGGCCAGGACATTGTCTCTCTTTGTACATTCTTCCCATTCCTCATCTTTTATTGATCCTTCACACATTACGGTCGCGTCAATGTGTGCCACCACACATTCGTTGTCTTCCAGTACCTCATCATTGTTTTCCTTTACTGGTAACCGGGATAGACAATCCGCCCTACTGTTCTTTCCTCCTTTTATGTGTTCCATTCTGAAATTATACTCCTGAAGCTTTGACATGAGTCTGATAAGCCTTGAACTGGCATTGCCATTGCCACGCCCCTTGCCGTCCATCATGTACACAAGGGGTTTGTGGTCCGTTACAAGCGTGAAACTCTTGCCCCACAAATAATCTTTGAGTTTGTGTACAGCCCACACACAGGCTAGAGTCTCACGTTCAATTGTACTGTAATGAATCTCAGTGTCATTTAACTTCCTGGAAATAAATGCAATAGTGTTTTCTTCATTACCTTTCCTTTGGCAGAACACAGCACCTATTCCCTCATTGCTAGCATCCACAGTTACGATGTTTTCTAGCTGCGGATCATATGGTTTTAATGCTGGCGCCTTAGCTATTTCCATTTTGACAGTTTTGAATGCATCATCTTGTTCCATTCCCCATTCATATTTCACATTTTTCTTTAACAGTCTCCTAAGTGGTTCCACTTTTTCTGCATATTTACTGATAAACTTTGTGTAATACTCACTGAGGCCAAGGAATGATTTGAGGGTCTCTTTATTTTTTGGTTCAGGGGCCTCCCTTATTGCATGGACCAAATCATCTTTTGGCAAAATACCCTCTGCAGTCAGAACATGTCCTAAATATTCAATTTCCTTTGCCATGAATTTGCATTTGTCCTTAGCAACTGTCATGCCTCTACTTTCCAATACACTCAGAACTGTATCAATCAACTGTATGTGCTCGCTTTCCATGTTGGAGTGCAGTAATATGTCATCCTGAAAGGCTTCCACCCTTTCATTTTCCCAAACAATACATCCATGAGTTTCTGGAAAACTCCTGAAGATGATGCTAGACCAAAAGGAAGTCTCACATACCTAAATGCTCCAAATGGCGTAATGAAAGTTGTTAGTTGTTTGGATTTTTCAGACAAGCACACTTGATGGTACGCTGACCTTAAGTCTATAAGAGAAAAATACTTTGATCCAGATGTTGACTGAAGAATGTCCTTAATTTTTGGCAAGGGATGACAATTAATTACAATATTTCTATTAAGTGACCTCAGGTCGACACACAACCTAATTTCCCCTGTCACCTTCTTCTTTGATACAACTATGGCAGAAATCCATTCGGATTCTTCCGCCTCTTCAATCACACCTTCCCTCTTTAATTTTTCAAGCACTTCTCTTAATTCATTTTTTACTGACAAAGGCACAGATCTTACCTTGTGCTTACATGGAATAGCACCTTCATTAAGCTTGATGTCATGACTGAATCCTTTTACACATCCAATAACATTTTTAAATACATCTTTATGTTTTTCCAAAATTTCACCCAATGTACTTCCTTCTCTCCCTACACAAATGCTGTTCATCCATTCCTCTCTTAGAATCACAGGGTCTTTTGCTCCCGGAACTAATACCACCCCCAGCTGGGCCAAATCTCTCCATCCTACCAGTATTCTCCCTTTTTCTGCTACGTAGACCTTTGTCTCAATCACTCTCCCTTTAAATGGTACGGTGTCAATGAAATATCCCAACATATTTATATCCTTCTCTCCAAAGGCTTTTGGGTTCATATCAGATTCAGTCAACTGCACACCTTTCCACCTCTCTTCAAATAGGGTATCAGAAATTGTAGTTATTGGGGCACCAGAATCAGCAGTGAACTTTAACTCAACCTCCCCAATTTTTACATCACTAATGGGACCTTTTATTTTCCCATCCTCCATTTCTATGTACAACATAATATTAGCGCACATTTCTTCGTAAAAATTTCCAACTGTGTTTATGCTTGTACTATTGCCCATCCTTTTTGTTTTACATAAGGTAGAATAATGTCCATACCTCTTGCACTTTATACATTTTTTACCTACAGCTGGACAGTTTTTAAAGTCAGCCAAGTGTTCACTAGAACCACATCTAAAACAGCATAACTGCTTACCTCCCACCTTTCTTTCACTTATACTTCTTTCGTTTGTCTTACCATCCCCTTTTTTCTTCTCCTGCAAGTAAAATACATTAGCATTATTTCCAGTAGATGACAATTCTTTTGTAGAAGTTAAGGATCTTTCGATACCCCTAGCGATATCAATGACTTCTTGCAAACTTGGCCTTTTGCAAGCCAATAATCTCTCCTGCACCTTCCTCGTGTAGCAATAAAACACTATTTGGTCCCTTATGTAAATATCAGTCATTTCCTCATATTCGCACTCTACAGCTAAAACTCTTAAGCATGCAACATAGTCCTCGACAGACTCCCCTTCCTGTTGCTTCCTTTGAGCAAATTTATGCCTGGCAACCATTATATTATTTTCTTCATCAAATTGCCTCTCCAATCTTTTTAACGCTTCCTGATACTCATTTAGTGGTATGAATGTTCCTGGTGGGCTCTCATACTCAGGTAAACTGTCAAAGATGTCTTGCCCTGCTTTACCTAATAGTCCAAACAACAAGGAACATCTTCTTTCGGCATCAAAAGCTTTCCCATCAATAGAAATGATGTAATTTTCGAATGCCCTTACCCACTTCTTCCACTTCATAGTGGGTTTCCCTGGTTCATCCAGGAAACGAGGAGGGGCACATATGTTGTTACACTCTGCCATGCTTACTTATTCACTTTTTGCTTTTCTGACAATTTTATTTCCAATGCACTGGCGGGAGATCGCCTTATTTTGGCTCCGATATTACTCTGTGGCTTACTTGTAAAGCTGCACGTTTTCCTTTGATCGATTTCACTAGTGCGCGATATTCCCCTCAGAGAGCGCTTCGTTTTTCCTTCACTCGCTTTCCTGACAGGAAAATTCCCAAGATGGCCGCACGTTGTTTACGTTGATGACGTGCAGCCAATCACAATGCACTACCGGCATGCTTCACGCGACTCAGCTGAGGTAATTGACTGACGCCTCAGCTGGATGTCACGAAGCGTCGGTTTCAAAATGCTTCCTTCAGCTCGATCCTCAACGCAGCCGCCTGATTAAATTTAGTTCAGATGCTCCGCAAACGCTTTACGCCGCACACCTTCACCGCTTTCTTCGTGAATTTAAACTCAAATCTTTCCAAATTCACGCGGTGCCGAGCAAAAGCGCTTCCTCAGATTATTTCCGACTGTCACAAATTGCTCTTCAATAATATACTTATTATCAGCAGCGCTTGCTTCCTTAGTGTACTCACTCCGTTAAACGCCTTAACTTCTCTCACGCATTTTCTCATCAATAAGATCACGATCATCAATCATCGCCGATCTCAGTATTTCCGCTGGCCCTTGTTGAAAGCACCCTCGTCGCCAATTGTAGCATACACCAATAAAGCATGGAGAATGGTGTATTCAGGATTATGTTTATTATCAACAAGGACCCGCGGTAGCGGGATAACAACTTGTGTTAACAGGTCTCAGCTGTCATCTGTCACCGTGTACAAGTGACGTCACCTATATACAGAATGTGTTACCATGGTGATGTGGTGTGACGCTGCATAATAAACATGGAAAACATACTAACATGTACGACATAAGCTAAACTGAAAGCATATTTTCTGTAAATTCACATTATCTTTCTCAGTCATGTGAAAATGAAGTCTGACATTCTCAGTAAAACATGTACATCCAACACGGACAGAGACTGTCAGTTGATTCCTTTGTGTTCTACTGCAGCCTCCTAGAGTGTTCTAAAGAACAACTAGAGCGCTAACAGTTCTACGTATTACAAAGGTATGGCACACCTGAAGCCATCTTGATTGGAATAAAGTGGTAACTCTTAAAACATTTAATTTAAAAAGAAACAACATGAGGGGGTATATTTTGCCATAGAAAGTATGATTAGTGCTGCAGAATGAAAAATTAGGGCACATTTTGAGTGACTTCTCAAATCCTTTTCTATTTCATTAAAACATTCTGACATGCTGTCTCCCAAAATGGCCACCAGAGACAAAAGAGCCCAAATGTAGCCCAAATATCACCCAGATGTAGCCCAAGTATAGCCCAATGACAGAATGTCCCAGAGTGTTCTAAAGAACAACTAGAGCGCTAACAGTCCTACTTATTACAAAGGTATGACACACCTGAAGCCATCTTGATTGGAATAAAGTGGTAACTCTTAAAACATTTAATTTAAAAAGAAACAACATGAGGGGGTATATTTTGCCATAGAAAGTATGATTAGTGCTGCAGAATGAAAAATTAGGGCACATTTTGAGTGACTTCTCAAATCCTTTTCTATTTCATTAAAACATTCTGACATGCAGTCTCCCAAAATGGCCACCAGAGACAAAAGAGCCCAAATGTAGCCCAAATATCACCCAGATGTAGCCCAAGTATAGCCCAATGACAGAATGTCCCAGAGTGTTCTAAAGAACAACTAGAGCGCTAACAGTCCTACTTATTACAAAGGTATAGCACACCTGGAGCCATCGTGATGGGAATAAAGTGGTAACTCTTAAAACATTTAATTTAAAAAGGAACAAAATGAGGGGGTATATTATGCAATAGAAGGTATTATTAGTGCTGCAGAAAGAAAAATTAGGGCACATTTTGAGTGACTTTTCAAATCCTCTTCTATTTCATTAAAAAATTCTGTCATGCAGTCTCCCAAAATGGCCACCAGAGACAAAAGAGCCCAATGTAGCCCAAATATCACCCAGATGTAGCCCAAGTATAGCCCAATGACAGAATGTCCCAGAGTGTTCTAAAGAACAACTAGAGCGCTAACAGTCCTACTTATTACAAAGGTATGGCACACCTGAAGCCATCTTGATTGGAATAAAGTGGTAACTCTTACAACATTTAATTTAAAAAGGAACAAAATGAGGGGGTATATTTTGCCATATGAATTATGATTAGTGCTGCAGAAAGAAAAATTAGGGCACATTTTGAGTGACTTCTCAAACCCTCTTCAATTTCATTAAAAAATTCTGACATACAGTCTCCCAAGATGGCCACCAGAGACAAAAGAGCCTAAATGTAGCCCAAATATCACCAAGATGTACCCCAAGTATAGCTCAATGACAGAATGTCCCAGAGTGTTCTAAAGAACAACTAGAGCGCTAACAGTCTTACTTATGACAAAAGTATGGCACACCAGAAGCCATCTTGATTGGAATGAAGTGGTAAGTCTGAAAACACTCAATTTAAAAAGGAACAACATGAGGGGGTTAATTTTGCCATAGAAAGTATGATTAGTGCTTCAGAAAGAAAAATTAGGGATCATTTTGAGTGACTTCTCAAATCATCTTCTATTTCATTAAAAAAATTCTGACATGCAGACTGAAACATGCACTTTGAATACCAGCAGCAGACGTCCCTGGTGAGCAGTAGCTTTACTACAGTGATCTAATGTGCAACTAGAGTGCTACCATTCAGAATTTATGGCAAATGTGTGACACATCTGAATGCCTTCTTGATGGAACCAAAGTAAACAAGCATTGAAAATGCAATAGATCTCGCCCTCGTTTAAGTTAAAGCCATTCTGTTTGTAATGAGGTGGCTTTTTAGCTTTGCTTTTATTAGTGTTTTTTCAACTTTCATGTAAATAACATGCATCTGTATGCATATAAGTATATGTATGCATGCATTTATGTTTGTATTTATATAGATATACAGATGATATATGTTTATATATGTATGTATATATATATATAAATTCACTGAAAAAAACATAGGTTATAGACCATATATAGTTAGGAATTAGCATTTACAAAACCTTGAAAATTCACTGAAAAAACCATAGGTTATAGACCATATATAGTTAGGAATTAGCATTTACAAAACCTTGAAAATTCACTGAAAAAACCATAGGTTATAGACCATATATAGTTAGGAATTCGCATTTACAAAACCTTATTTTACTCACACAAAACCATTGAAATTCCATATATAGTTAGTTGCACTAACTATATATCGCGCACCCGCAATCCACTGCTGATGATGTCACATATTACATCATTCATGACATGGTCAGTGACATCACTGATGACATCACTGATGACATCTCAAATGACATCACTGATGACATCACTGATGACAACATCCAGTGACTGTATGTTTCTGTAAAGTTAAAATATGTCTTACATATTGAAAAATGAGTGGATGTATAAGTGTCTGGATGAAGGATTTAGCAGGTGCATGACTGACTGTATGAGTGAGTGATTAAATGTGTCTCACTGAGTGCATGGGTTAGTGACTAAACTGTCTTAATTTGTGCATCATTATGTCTGTTGTTCTGTAAACTGTTGCATGTGTTGATAAGTAGCTATATGAGTAACTATATGGGTTATTGATTGGTTGCCCAAGTATTTGTATGGGAGACTGAGTGTGTGTGTGGGTGGCTGGGAGGTGTATGACTCTGTGCATAGATGTGTGAGCAGTTGATTCACTAGATGTATGGTTTCAAAAGTGCATGTGGAAACAGCTGTATGGGCGGTTGACTGTGTGCATGAGTGTATTGGTGAGTGAATGGATATCTCAGTGCTACATGTCAAAGTAAGTACATATGTAAAACACAGTACATGTGAGAGTTGACATATATAAATAACTGTGCATAAGAGCCAGTGAATGTGTGAGTGGCTGTATGGATCATTGTGAACTTGTATCAGGGATTGTATAAGAGAGTAAATATGTGTTAGTATATGTTTGAATAAGTAAAGTTTGTATAACTGTATAGTTGAGGAAATGGAGGTGTGATTGATTCTTTGCATGACTGACTAGGTGTGTGAGTAACTCCATGGATGAGTGACAGTCTGTGAGTGTCTGTTTACACTGATTGTATCTAAGGTTATATTAGAGTCTGAAGAGGTTCATCGTATTATCACATGAATGATATCATCAGTGATGTGATCAGTAATGTCAAATGAGATGTCATCAGTGATGTCATCAGTGATGTCATTTGAGATGTCATCAGTGATGTCATTTGAGATGTCATCAGTGATGTCATCAGTGATGTCACTGACCATGTCATGAATGATGTAATATGTGACATGATCAGCAGTGGATTGCGGGTGCGCGATATATAGTTAGTGCAACTAACTATATATGGAATTTCAATGGTTTTGTGTGAGTAAAATAAGGTTTTGTAAATGCGAATTCCTAACTATATATGGTCTATAACCTATGGTTTTTTCAGTGAATATATATATATATATATATATATTTTTTTTTTAAAGAAGCAGAGAGAGTGGTGAAAATATATATGGGAGAAAGCCGGTGGCATTCCAACGCATTCCACGGTGGCAGCAAGCCTCGGCTCATGAAGAGAGCCTGAATAAAATGCCGCCACAGTTGAGCTCTACTTGAACCTCGGGTGCACTGTGTACCACGCACCATGTCATGGATGGCACACATTCCATGCATGACAGTGCAAGCAGAGGGGGACACAACATGTATCCCCATGCCCAGTCCTCAATGGCCAAAATCTCACTGGGCCCTGTTTGGGTCCCCTCCATGCCTTTTCACCAACTTTTTCATGGCAGAGTCTCTGCCAAGAGAAGATTGTCGGACAGGCAGTTCGTCATCGCCCGTTCCGGCACAACCTCCATAGACCACCATTTTCCTGATCACCACTGCTGCAGGATCCTGGCAGTTTCAGCAGTCTTGTGGTGGTTAAATTGTCCGGCTCGTAATTGGGCGGTTGGACAGCTGAAGATGTGGCGGTCGGACAGCGAGTGACAGTACGGGAGTCTTGGGACCTCTGTACTAATATTCAGAGTTGAAATATATACATATTAGTAATTAATTCATTATTTTAAAATGTAATAATACACTTAAATTTCAAAAAATGAATTAATTCGATACATAATGTGTATACAAATTTGCTACATATCAACTAACATCGTTTTATGATATTGGGATTTTTTATTAAATATATATTTTTTAATTATTTATATAAAACGTACATGGCTATGCCTCTATATGCCTAATTGGATCTTAGCGAGCTATCAAATTCTCCTTGACCAAACGAAGTTCAATGGCAAAAGGTATGACATGGCGCACTTACAACACGTACTAGAAAGAGGTGTCCACTGTTGCCCTTCTCTTTGCTTTAATGGTAAAGCCACTTGCATAAAAAGAGTTATCAGAATGTAGGTATAAAAGGCCTGCTCTTTGGTGAAATTTGTGTATATGCATACATGCCATGCCCACTCCCTCCACCCCCCTTTGAAAGTGGAACACTTTCAGAATGTGCCTGATTACAAAATTAATATGCAGAAATCTAAAATCCTTGGTGTAGCATTCCCTGAGTAACTGAAAGATCAAATAATAGGACATTGCCTACTTTGATGGTCGCAGGGAAAAATGAGGTAATTGGAGATATATTTGACTGCTGAGCTTAAAGACTGGCATGTGGCTAACTAGAAATACCCTTAAAGGAATATAATAGGAGAACTCAAAAGAAGGAAGTCACTATATATATCATGTCATGACAAGATAAGTGCTCTGAAAATGAATGTCTTACAGTGACTTCTATATCTCTTCCAGACTTTATCAACCCCAATATCAATAGCCAAGCTTCAGCTGAGATTCAGATGTTGCAGAGAAACTCCTTGAGTTTGTGTGCAGTGGCCACAAAGCTAAGCTCAATAAATATTTACCGATTGCTCCAATAGAGAAAAGGCACTTACCTGCCCAAATATTATCTGTTACTGTAACATTGTGCAATGAAGGGCCCTTATAGCTCTTTATTGGAAGAAGGTAAATCCCACAGGGAGTAATTTCTGGCTTAACAAATGTTGGTAAATTTTAACCTTGATGAAAGTTACCTTTGATTTATAACAAGAAGCAGATACTTTTGAAGGAAGTGGAACCCTCTAATATGATATCTAAAGTCCATCTGCCTTGACCGATATGCTCCACCTAGACTGAAACTGTTCGAATACTGAGGGATTATTTAAAAAAATTCTGAGCCATAGCAAGTCTTTAAGGGGCAAAGATCCTAACCAGTTGGGCAGGGTTGAAATATAGGGCATGAAGCATCTCATTGCTTTGTGATTAAAAATTAAGTTGAGTGATGAACCTGGGGTGGAAATCTCAATAATTATCCCTACCAAGCTCCGCAATGATTCCGGCAATTAGAATGGAGACAGGAACAATAGCATGGAGCAGCCAGGTCCAAATGTCTCTGTTAACATTCTGGAAACGCCAGGATCCAGGGGGAGTGCAGAAAGTCTCACACTGGTGTAGTGAGGAGATCCGGCACAGTAGTTTAAAATGGGCCAAGGAAGCGAGAAGGAAAATCTAGGTAATAGCAGGGAGTTTAAATGTGAGTTCAACACAGCACCCCTTGGATGTAGAATTTGCATGGAGCAGTCAAGGAATCACGATCTGGAGTACCTGGGTAAGAAAAAAACAGTTCAAGGTATAATAAACTCCTGGGTAAATGCTGCATGGTATCCGTATCTGGAAACTCTGCCTAACAGCGGGCTTAAGTGTGAAATCCTAAAAGGTCGAATTGGCATTAACCCATGGCTAATGGAGGGAAAAATATATGCAGAAATGTTATACCCAGACGGATCATATAAATGCGCGCTTGGGACCAGTTCTGAAATGTTGCATATATTGCTAGATTGCCTTGCGGTTTTAGATTTGAGAAACGTGTTTTTGAGCCCAGTATTTTTGAAATATGGGATACGGTCATGAGCCCAAGCTATTGTTCTACTGACAGAAATGACAAGCCTTGATATTGCTATTGCACCAGGAAACTACATGAAAGGCATACACCGTTTTGTATGGGATAAATTCAAGCAAGGTTAGAAATTGTATTTACCATTAAAATGCCCCGATTCCGAGTATATAAATATCTTAGCCTAACTAACATTTTATGGATCCAACTGTTTGAAATTACTTATGCTATTGGGGAAAGGATGTGGACAATGTACACCTTATAAATTAGAGTACAAATGGTACCGCTGTTCAATGAATTTTATACTATTTTAATTATTTAATTGGTGCATATAATATTGAAAACGTTGATGCTATTGGGAGAGAAGGTGGATACCGGACTTTTTACCATATGTTCTAAGCTAAGCTAATTTTAAGGAATTGTATGGTTTTATTTGTTTACGAGATCTTTTTGTGTTTAAGGATTACGGTCTAAATAAACCGAGTTCTCAATCTCAATATCAATCTCTCAATCTCAATGGGGGTAAGGGAATTGAAGGGAACACGGTTTTTTCAATGTTATATACCCTGTTTTTTTTGTGACTATTTTTATTTTTGAAAAAAACTACATTGAAAGACACTGAACAAGAATTAAATAAAAAGGTATGCGTTTACAATATTTTGTCATGTAATACCCATTTCATTTGATCAAATAATGTGCTGTAACATTTTATTTTAGTAGTTATAGGTAAATGATAAATATGGCATATTAATTTACATCCAGATCATACATTGTTTAGTTAAAATATTTTAAAAATAACAAACGTAACGAAAAGTCTGTATAATTTCCCATAGAGAGATTGCTGCCACATTTATTAACCAATTTTTCATATGTATATCGTGTTGTAGGAGGCTTTAACACCTGTTTTCATTGGGTGGAGGCACTTAAATCTACTACTTGATGCAAATCTACACTTAGAAATGGTGAATAGAAAAAAGCGTAGAGTAATATCTTGGTGTGGTAGTAAATATGCATGTAAGTAAATACACACAATTATGCTTACCTTTGTGAATAGACCCTCTAGTCCAATACATTATAAAAACTAGGTACCTCATTGATATATTTAGGCCAAATGTACTTCTTTCATGCCTGTCAGCAATGCACAGAATGTTTGCTTACTGGCATAAAGCTGTTTAAATTTATGTGGTGGAGATCTCTGCCGTGGACTGTAGAGATCTCCATAGTCATAAATCTCAACCAAGTGGTAGAAAGTGGGTATTCCACAGCATAGTTTGTCTTAGAAGTCTGGAAAGATCCACAAATTATATATTTGTAGGCATTTCTATACTCTGTTCTTCTCCCCTGTCCACCCTGCGAAAAGGTCATTGATTTACTTGAAGTGCCGCTGTAACTCCATTTCTAAACAGAGAAGGGAATGGATTACCCCCATCTCTGCTGTGGTTAAAGAGAAGTGTTTTCTCTATGTGGAAAATATTTTCTCAGAAGAGAAATAATAAAGTGTGTGTTTGTACAGAGGATCCTGTTTGACCAGTGTGGATGTATCTACTATGGTATGGTACGGTACAGTAGGATCAGGATCCTATTTTTAAAGTAATCTGACCTTCCCTGAGGTATTCCTAGAAATCTGTTGTCAGGTCAGCTTTACACACATATTGATGAATAGAAAAATTTAGGAAATGTTCATTCAGGCTCCACCTTTACCTTCATTTTCTAATCTTATTAATCAAGGGATACTAATACTTATCCCTTATAAATGCTGTATATATCATGCAAGGCCACACAGTATGCACATTCTTTGTACAAATTAAAATAAGAATCTTTCTCTCTGAATAACATCATATTTATCCCAGTGTCATGAAGTATATTATTCCATATGGAACCGAAGTAAAGTAAACCGTTATGAATGACAAAATGGCATACTTATTCAAGTATATTTAATTTCCGACATACAATTTTTTATGCTTTAGATAACTAAAACCTCAAATAATACAGAATATTTCCTTACTCCTCATGGATTTGCACAACTTATTCACTAACCAGATCTCAATCTTATCAGGGTGAATAGCAAAAGTAATAAGAAAGACTCTATATTTCATGAACACATGCACAGATATGTTAACTGAGGCACACATCTCTTACTAAGCTCTCAACTCCATATTGCATCTCACTATCACAGTGGACTCCCAGTTTGACTATTTTGAACTTTGTGATCTAAGGACTTTGTGATCTCTTCAAAGTTAATTACCTGTCTCCGACCCCATGACACCTAATAGTTATATTTACTGCACAAATCCTTAAGTAGAGGTCCCCCAACACTTAATCAATTTCATTCTGATGTACAGTACAGTTAGTATACATTTAGGATCATTGTTTCAAAAAGCATATGAATATTCCATGATACTCTCATTCAAAATCGACTTTTTAACACAAATGTATTTTTGTTCCTGCTCATATCTCAATACACATGACATATCCAGACCGAAAATTGATACGTTATTTAATCTGTTGGAAACTGTATAAGCTGCTTTGAAACATCCTTCATACAGTTACTGCAAACCAGCACAACTGTCAATGCTCATGAATATCAGGTATGGCTTGATTTAGATTCTGGTCAATAAATCAGGTTAACAACATTATTCAACGTAAGGTCTCATAAAAACTACTGAGGGCAATATGGAATCAGCCTGTAAAAAAGATAATGGCTATTGGGTATACTGTATATCTTATTGTTATTGCCATAACCTGTGATCAATGAGATCTCACTAATGTTTCTGCTATAGCTTCTGAGTATAGGCATAGGAGTGCTATCATTTCAAAATCTGTTATAATACCAATCTTGTATACGTGAGCTAAAATGATCTTTCTACATCTACGATTGTTGTTAGATTCTGTACCACAAATCCTCCAAATGCTAACAATTTTTAGCTAGGCAATTACTTTGGAGGAAAGGGCATGAGCAGTCGGCATTCTCATTGACTCCACCAAAATCATTTATACCAGCACCTGACAAACTAGGTATGAAATGGCCAAGGGGAATGAACACTTCTCTAGTTAAATCTCCACAGCAGAAGATAAGAATAAGAAGATTTGACACTTATCAGGACAAAAAAAAATTACATACTTTGGTACTGAAGGTATACGGATTTATAATCAGGCGGATAAAAAAATTAGAGCAAGTGATGAGTCGGCTGTCTACAAGAAAGTTCTGGAACACGTATATATGTGTACTTTCCCAAAATATTTGCACGGCTATAGACCATTACAATTTTTTCCAGAGGAAACAAAACAAACAGGAATCAGTTGAGGATTATGTATCATTGTTGAGGAAAATTGCACTTTCATGCAAACTTGAAATTCTTCATGACAACATATAAGGAATGAGATTATTTTGCACTACAAAAATCAGTGTGTCCATGAAAGGTTATGGATATTTGGGGATTATCCACTAAAAGATGCAATAGCATTTGTTAAGAAAACAGATCTTTCAAAAAGATGTGCACAGGCAGCAAACGTTAATAATAATAAGGAGCAAGAACAAGTATGTGATGTCTGCAACAAAAGCCTTGACTGTGGCAGTGTTCCAGTACCTCATGCACAACTTCTTAAAGAGCCTAGAAGGGTCAGTTTTTTTCAAGAATGAGATTTTAATTATGGGAAAAAATAGAAATTAATATGACTTGAGACTTAGAAATGTGTTACGAGTACTTGAGGAGAAAGGGTTAACTGCAGAGTTCTCTAAATGCAAATGTATAAAGAAGTTGGTTACATACTTGTGACCTCTTGTGTGTGATAAGTGCATTCTACCAAAGTTAGTGAAAGCTGTTATTAACTCACCTGCCCTTACCAATAAGAATGGTGCAAGATCATTTCTTGGTCTTTCATAATTCAATGTAAAATATGTGCTGAATTTTGCTGACAGCATTTATGAGATTTGTCAACATCTTAAGAAAGAATAAACCTTTGCATGGAGTCATAGTTTACAAAGTAACTTAGACACCATTGATGTTGAGATAAGCAAAGCTATGCCATTAAGTGGTGTTGATCCATCCTTTAAAGTAGTAATTGCTACTGATGCCAGTGCAAGGGTTTAAGGGTTGTGCTATCTCAACTTGACACTGTAGGTGAATACATTAGCATTGCATTTGCCTCAAGGTCGCAAACATGACTGGAAAAGTGTAATTGAGTCACAGAAAAGGAAATCTGTGTGTGTGCAGAGTAGAAATAATTTCAGACAGTTTGTATGGGGTTCAGAATTGACTTTGAAAACGAGTCAAAAACCTCTCAACAAATTTCTCACGACTAAGTATGTCAAAAGCCATGATACAAATTGCTTGATTGTCGTGATTGTTGGGTTAAATGTATGTGTTAAATTATGTACCTGGAGTCAAGAATGTCATTGCAGACTACCTGAACAGAGCTCCGCTGTGTAATGTTAAACACAAAATCTTGACCATCAGGGTACAGAAAAAGCCTTTAGACAAACATTCGAAGACATTTTGGGAAGTGAGTCATGAATTATCCACTGATGATGCTGGATTTGTGATAAGAGGTAATCGCATAATTCCTTCACTTACATGGAGACAACAAATTCTCAAAATAAATCATGTGGGGCACTTAGACATTGTGAAAACAAAACATAGAATCAAGAATCAGTTTTGGTTGCTAGGCAGTGATGTTAACTTTGAGAAACCTGTCTTTACTTGGCTCGGTTGTTCCAATGTAGATAAATTTCTCATTACAGGGGCGTAACATGCCAAGATGGCCGCCTAGACTTCTTTCCTGACTGCTCCCGCAACAGAGCTCAATATCCTTCATAATCCTGTGCCAAGTCATACTTGAGAGATTCTGCCTTTGTTGTGGCCACACCCCCTGCTGATTATGATCTGGAGGGGGACCTGAAAATGATCCATGCAAGACTGCAGGGTGGGGTGAGGCAGTGGGCCTACTAGGGCCACCACACCCGTGGACATGCTGAGGACCCGGTGTGGCTGTGGTTTAAGGTCATGTCACGGAGAAGTGACGCGGGTGCTAGCAGGTGAGTGGGTAGATGGCTGACACATGGAGTAGCACTGTCCGACCCGCTAGAGTGGTCAGCAGTAAGGGCCCTCCCACCCCAGGGAGCCAGTGTACGATTGACTTGTTCCCAAATTCAAGAGGACATGGGCCGGGGGGTGCAGGCGAGTGAGTCCATGTTTGAGGCCTGCGTGAGGCAGGCCTCAAACATGGACTCACTCGCCAGCAGTTCCCTGATAGCGGCACAGTGTTGGGACTGCAAAACTGAACTATCTGCATGAGCAGTGAAGAGGGGGGACCCCTTGAGGAATCCTGCAGTAAAGGAGCAGGTCTGCATGGTTGTGGCGGCTCTGGGTTTTGCATTCATGCTGGGCTGTCCTGTTGATGCGGCAATGTTGCCACTGATGCAGAGACCTGGCAGTGTGGCAGCCTGGGGGCCATGCTTTTAATACAAATTGGATATGTTTTGCTAAAATGTGAGGTCTGCTCACATCTCAAGAGTTTAAGTGTTCCCACCAATGAGGGGAGCAAGGAACTGAGCCCAGCTCCCAGATGCTGGGTCCCAGGAGCCTGGAAGGAATCCGGAGGAGGCAAGTGGGAAACTGAACAACTCTAGTAGCGCTGCAGCAAGAGGGCACCTGGGCCAGGCCTGGGGAGATGGGACAGTGGTCCCCGGCTGATTGCATTAGTCTTCAATTATCTGACATCCCTTACTGAGCCCAGGAAGAGAGTGTGGACAGCGAAGCTAGCAGGATGGTAAGGTGAGATACACTGGGCTTGGACATACTTACTGTGGTTGGTGGGGAGCCTGAAACCAGCCGGAACTAGTAGAGGTGGGCGTCCAGCCTGAGAGCTGGTGTGACTGAATAGATCACACACTGAACACACATCAAAAATGCACCTTCAGATACAATGACACTGGGCCTCGGGACCTGGTGGAGAAGCTGCAAGGGAGATACATTAGTTGCTGGTGATGTTGTGGACAGGTGCTGCTGGCTAGTATGAAGAACCTCTGAAAGCCATTGACAAAGGGAAAGGACAAGAAGGCAAAACTGGCACAAGCCAACAGAATCAATCAATATACTGTGACAAGGAGCTGCCAACACACAAAGTTTGTGAATAATCCATGGGCGTGTCGGCGCAAGGGCCTACTACTGTAGAACTCTGGCCAGTGATATAGGGCTCAAAAACTTGTGCTGCAGGAAAAAGTGTACTCAGTGGATATGAAGATTAATCATCTGTGCCTAGATTTATGGAATGTTGGGGACCGGATCACAGTGGTTTAAGATGATGTGGACAGTCTAGAAAAGAAAGTCAAGTTAAATTGCAGCACCATGCACAAGGAGGAGCACCTGGAGGACGCTGAAGACATGTCAGGCGAAATAATCTATGCTTAGCAGACTTGCTGGCGCAGAAGGAGGACTCATTAGTGGAGCTCCTCCTGGAGAACTGCATTACAAAAACTCTCAAGCCTCCATGACTATGCATTTCTTTACAGTGGAAAGGGCACATAGAGCACTAGAGCCAATGCCGCACCCAAAGCACCCCCCCACGAGCCCCGATTGCACATTATTTAACTACAGTGACACTATTCTTCAGGCGGTGTGTTTCCTGACTATGCTGGGGGAGTGAAGGGAAAATTGTGAGGTTGGATGCTGCCAACTAGAGTTGGAATCAACCTGAGAGAATAACTGTTCAGGTTGACCTGTAAAGTTTTATATTCTTTGGAATGTAAACTATGTAATGAGCTGGGCATGAGGGAGGGATTGGGTTGCCTGTAATTACAATTTAGTTTATTGTTTTATTTTAATGTTGTGTTCCATAGGAGCTTTACACCATTTAATATTATGTTCTGTGGGAACAATCACTTAGAGGACGCACACAGCAATACTGGCCATACTGCATATTTTGTTGTTGCTGAATACTGATTTAATTAATGGTAGTACTGTACATAATTTGGATATGTATAAAAATGACATGCTAGTAAAAATATATCCCCCAAAAAAGTTGCATATTACATTCAGACACCATTACGACAAATAACTATTCTAATTTCTCTGTGGGAAATATTGAGCAGAATGTATGTCAATACAACGCATGCTATCACAACGCATGCCATTACAACGCATTTTTCACAACACAAAAACCATTACTATGAATGTTTCTACCACACATACCATTACTACGCATTGTAATTAGAAACTATTAAAAGTACCATTACAACAAAAAGCAATACTACGCATACCATTACAACGCAAAAATATATCCATTTTTAAAATTTTGTAAAATAACGCCTGGGACGGGATACATGGAAAATAGGGGTTTTGGGTGGAGAAGTGTATTAAAAAATGTAACACAACTAAACACATAATTATGAAATCACTAACATTTTTTACGAAATTAATACTCGGGTATTAAAATTAACAAACAATTATTAATCGAGTAACAAACAATATTTAAAAAAAATCAAAACAACAAGAGGAAATTAGAATATTATTATTTTTGAAACAGTAAAAAATCAAATTAAGCTAAATCAACAAGAAAATATAGATTAAACCATAAAAAGAGCCACCATTTTAAAACCTTCGTGAAGATCAAATCCTACAACAGTTTCATGACGAGAACACTAAGCCACAGAAAACAAAATGGAGGAGTAAACACTGTCGAACAGATTAAACAGTAAGTTTAAATGAATACATTTAAAATATAAGTTCTCACATAAAACGAATCACAAAAAAACACGAATAACAACAAAACTTTTCCCGTAAATTATGGTGACACACACAAAAAGCTATAAATAAGGGAAAGACACCATTTTAAAGCCATTTGTCAACTGACTACCAGCGAGAGCAGACTGATTTCCCACATACTCTGACGAATACAGACAAACTAGGACTCAGCATATGCCATACATCAATTCTCCAAAAAACAAGTAAGTATAACACATATAAGAAAAAATAGTTTCTTTTAATAAATTAATATTCTAAATTTTTTAAAATAGATTCATTATATTTTACAGTTTTCAACACACTAGAAAATTGAAACAACAAGGAACAGAGTATTGAAAATCAATTAACGATATTAGTAGTAAGTTCATTTTTTTTAAAAAACATTTGAATAAGTATGTCACACAAAATGATTTTTTCTTGTAAACATATTTCAAAGAAAGCAATGATATGAGGCACAGTTCTATATTTTTACAAAGCTCTTGAAAAAACAGTGTCTTTTAAATTTGAAAAGAAGAAAGCCATAAATAAAATGTTTTCTGTAAAA
This sequence comes from Lissotriton vulgaris, assembly GCF_964263255.1. Classification (NCBI taxonomy): domain Eukaryota; kingdom Metazoa; phylum Chordata; class Amphibia; order Caudata; family Salamandridae; genus Lissotriton; species Lissotriton vulgaris. Next base: position 560,649,840 of record NC_141685.1, on the reverse strand, counting down.
TGTTAAAATATTAACAAAGCTAAACCATGTCACGTTTTCATAATTTCAGCAAAATAAAACTATTTTTCAAGAAATCTTTTTAAAAAAGATTGAAGAAAGGACACCAACAATTTATAAAGACATCTCTTTGAAAGGTAATGAAAGAGAATACCGAATAAATAATGTAATTTTAAAATGAATGTTTTTTTAAACGTTTTTGTATAATTACCAGAATAATTTGGCAACTGTTTGAAAGCGATAACTTAACAAATGTGGAATGAAAAATGGAGACACAATTTAATGTCAAAATATCTTAAAGCACTATATCCATGAACTAATGAAATAATTTTTAATCCTTAAAATAGAGATTTAATAATTAGAAAATAAACAGTTTTTTACCTATATCCCACTACAGATATCTTCAAAGAAATATCAACTTGAAAAATCAAACAAAAAAAAACATCTGAAGACCATCTTCTCATAAATACAAAACCATCTACAATACATCGAAACTAAAAAAATAAAGTAAAATACTAAATAAAAATGTTGAAAGAAATCAATTAACCTCTTTAACTCCTCATAGATTTACCTCGCAAATAAGCAGTACAAACTTATATTTTATTTTTTAATTTAAAACAGCTAAACAAATTCAAAGGTCAACAAAGCAACCAGAAGATCAACAAAGTACATCTACAGAAACAAGCAAGCAACTTCTAAAAAGGGTAAAAAAAACATTTGTAAAAAACAATTTTAAAAGTTGAACACGAGAAACGTTTCAAAGTTGATTAAAATATAAATAGTGTATGGAATATAAAAAAATAAATTAATAGAACAGAGGGGTGTAAAAGTAGAGAAAGTTCTTGATAGTGCAGAAGTATCATTTGCTATTCTTACTCAAGGGGGGTGTAAAAGAAGGGTAAGTGCTGGTTAGAGTAGGAGTATTAATAACTATTCTAACTCCAGGGGGATGTACTGGATAGTGCAGGAGTATTAATTACTATTCTAACTCCTAGAAGTTGTAAAAATAGGGTAAGTGCAAGACAGTGCAAGGGTATTAATTAACATTCTGAATCCAGGAAGATATAAAAAAAAGTAAGTGCTGGATAGTGTAGGAGTAATATTTACTATTCTAACTCCAGGGGGGTGTAAAAGTAGGGTAAGTGCTCTATAGTGCAGAAGTATTATTTCTATTCTAACTCCAGAGGGGTGTAAAAGTAGTGTAAGTGCTGGATAGTGCAGGAGTATTAATTACTATTCTAACTCCAGTGGGGTGTAAAAATAGGGTAAGTGCTCAATAATGCAGGAGCATTAATTATTATTCTTATTCCAGGGGGGTGAAGTAGGGCAAGTGCTGGATAGTGCAGGAGTATTAATTACTATTCAAACTCCTGGGGGTGTAAAAGTAGGTTAAGTGCTGGATAGTGCAGGAGTATTAATAACTATTCTAACTCCAAGGGGGTGTAAAAGTAGGGAAAGTGCTGGATAGTGTAGGAGTATTAATTACTATTCTAACTCCAGGGGGGTGTAAAAGTAGGGTAAGTGCTGGATAGTGCAGGAGTATTAATTACTATTCTAACTCCTATGGGGTGTAAAAGTAGGGTAAGTACAAGACAGTGCAAGAGTATTAATTACAATTCCAAATCCAGGAAGATATACAAATAGAGTTAGTGCAGGATAGTGTAGGAGTAATAATTACTATTCTAAATCCAGGCGGGTGTAAAAGTAGGGTAAATGCTGGATTGTGCAGGAGTATTAATTTCTATTCTAACTCCAGGTGGGTGTAAAAGCAGGGTAAGTGCTGGATAGTGCAGGAGTATTAATTACTATTCTAACTCCAGTGGGGTTTTAAAAAAGGGTCAGAGCTGGATAATGCAAGAGTATTAATTACTATTCTAACTCCAGGGGCTGTAAAATTAGAGTAAGTGCTGTATAGTGCAGGAGTATTAATTACTATTCTAACTCCTGGGGGGGTGTAAAAGTAGGGTAAGTGCTGGATAGTACAGAAGTATTAATAACTATTCTCATCCAGTGTGGGGTAAAAGTAGGGTAAGTTCTGGATAGTGTAGGAGTATTAATTACTATTCTAACTCCAGGGGGGTGTAAAAGTAGGGTAAATGCAAGACAGTGCAAGAGTATTAATTACAATTCCAAATCCAGGAAGATATAAAAATAGAGTAAGTGCAGGATAGTGTAGGAGTAATAATTACTATTCTAAATCCAGGGGGTGTAAAAGTAGGGTAAATGCTGGATAGTGCAGGAGTATTAATTACTATTGTAACTCCTTGGAGATATTTAAGTAGGTTAAGTGCTGAACAGCGGAGGTCTATCAATTACTATTCTAACTCCTAGGGGGTGAAAAAAAGGGGAAAAGCTGGATAGTGTAGGAGTAATAATTACTATTCTAACTCCAGAGGGGTGAAAAAGTAGCATAAGAGCTAGACAGTGTAGGGGTATTAATAACTATTCTAACTCCTGTGGGGTGTAAAAGTAGGGAAGTGCAGGATATTGAAGAAGTATTACTAACCATTATAACGCCAAAAGGATGAAACAGAATGGGATATGCAGAATAGTGTAGACATATTATTAACTATTCTAACTCCTTGGGGGAGAAAAAAACGTGAAAGAGCTGGATAGTGAAGGATTATAAATTACTATTCAAACTCCAAGGAGATGAAAAACTAGATAAATGCTGCACAGTGTAGGAGTAATAATTTATATCCAAAACGAGGAAGATGTAAAAGTAGGGTAAGTGCTGGATAGCGCAGGAGTATTAAATACTATTTTTACTCCGGATAAAAGAGTAGGGAAAGTACTGAATAGTGTAGGAATAGTATTTACTATTCTAACTCTTCTTGTTTTTCGAATTAGGAAAAGTGCTGGATAGTGTTGGATTCGAAATTAGCGTTCTAACTCCAGGAAGGCGAGAAAGTAGGGAAAGTGCAGGATAACGTATGAGTATTAATTACAATTCCAACTTCAGGGGGGTGAGAAAATAGAGTAAGAGTAGTATAATCAAGGGAGGTGAAAGAAACACTGTTTGAAAAAACAAAACCTTTAAAAATCTAATATTTTTCTATAAAAATTATTTTCTTTTCAGAAAATATCCACAAATAAGACAGCCGAGTATATAACTTCAAGCAAAGGAAACCGACTATTGAAACTTGCAGGGTGCATATATTGCAAGGAGAGATTACAGAACCAAGAAACATTGGAGGTGCGTGCAATATTACTCAAGCCATTGCAAAGGCAGAGCGGTTACTCTTGGTGACATAGTTGTTAAAGCATCTGAACATAACCACTCTGCCTCTGCAATGGATATTGAGGTAAGAGAAACAATTAATGAAATGAATGATATTGCAAGCACCTCCAATGACTCCTCTGGTTCTATTTTAACGGAGGTTGCTCAGCATGTCCCTACTCATGTTGCTAGCAGTATGCCAATCATACCTAATCTGAGGAGAATTATTCAAAGAAAAAAACAGGCAAGTAACCCACAAAGAACAACACCTCAAACCTATTCTGATATTCAAATTCCTCCAGAACTCTCTGTTTCTATTTCTTACGAACCTTTCATCCTGCATGATAACAAAAACCCTCAAAAATGAATAATTATCTTCAGCACACCCCGTAATCTAGCCAAGCTAGAGAATAGTGAAATTTGGATGATGGATGGGACAATTAAAAGCACGCCCCGTCCATTCACCCAAATATACACTATTCATGCAAAAATTAACAAAGCAGTAGTCCCCTTAGTTTACAGTTTGCTACCTGACAAACAATCCACAATGTACACTGAACTTTTGACAGTGATTAAATCAAAAACATCAAACAGAAGTCCTAGGAAAATAATAATTGATTTTGAATTCGCAATGATAAATGTTATAACAAAAAACGTACATGGATACCCAAATTCAGGGATGTTTTTTTCATTTTTCCCAGGCATTTTGGCGTAAAATACAAAAAACATCCCTAGTTGTGGATTATGCATTAGATAGCAAACTGCAATTCAAATTAAAAAAACTAACTGCACTTTGCTTTGTTCCTCTTGATAATGTAGATGAGTACTACACTGCAATTACTAAATCAGAATTTTACACAACAAACGACAAAAAATTGGCACCATTACTAAATTATTTTGAAGACACATGGATTGGATATCTAAGCAGGTCGGGTCGCAGGAGGAAGCCACGTTTTCATGTGGAGTGGTGGAACTGCTACACGAGCTGCTTAGAAGGAGGAGCAAAGATAAACAATGCCATAGAGGGAAGGCACAACTCCTTCAACCACACAATTGGAAAACCTCATCCAAACTTTTATCATTTTTTGGAAACTTTGAGGAAGGACCAAAGTTTCCAAGAAATGAGAATGTCACAATCATTAACAGGTATTCTAAACCCACACATTTCTAAAATATCAAAAGAAATGTCAGAAAGACTATTGGGTGCATTACAACAATTTTTGTTGTGTGTGGCTTCAGACTACCTGGATAATGTTGCTCACATACAACATTACTAACTCTACCTACACCATTACATTCCTGTTTTGCCCTAAATTAAATAAACAATCAAATTAATGTGAAATTTTTCTAAAACATTTTTACAAATTATAAAGTCGGGTCAACTGACCTTAGATGTCTTCTTTTTTCTTTTTTTTTCTTTGTAAATCCAAACCATATCCATGCTTTTTTAAATCCATAAAGAAATCCAGCCACAAAAAATAGGGAATTCTTCAATAGTAAGAAAGATTTCCCTCCCAAAAAAACATTGTCCTAATTTGGTAATCCATTCGAAATTAAAAGAGACCTTTGAAAAAAGATCGATTCAAACAAATCCCCGAAAAAAATCTCCAAATCCAAATGATTGCGAAGTGAAAATTGAAAACAAAGAACAATCCATCTTCTTTCTTCTCTGAAAAATTCAAGTCTTCAAAATCCACAACCAAAAACAGAGACAACTTCCTTGATTCCAAAAAATTGTTTAAAAAAAATCAATTCTCTCAAAAATAAATCCAATCCACCGAAATCGATCTTCTTCTTTTTCCGCTCTTTTCCAATCCAAATTATTTTTTTAAAAAATTACATTCAAAAGCAGTTTTTACAGTACTATAAACAATACTAATATTTTCAATTAATAATATCATTTTTATAACTTATAACACGTGACCCGACAACGGCATACTCTAGCAACACAATCGGCGACATGCTAAAAAACTAATAAAAACATAAACATATATCTAAACTAATCCTCCCTCTTCTCTCCTTGCAATATATGTAACTCTAAACAACATTCAAATTATAAATAAAGTTATAAAAGTTTCGTACCTGAGCACAGGTCTCCTTGCTTCTGCTCTGTCCACCGCGCTCCTCAACATGGCCACGATGAATCACGTCTACGCGTATACGTCATCAGGAGCTAAGAAGAAAGAAAAAGGACTATTTATTTTTGAATTATTATTAAAAGTAATATATGTTTAAAAAAATATTTATGTAATAAAATACATCAATATTTTTTTTAATATTTAAAAGAATTAAAAATTATTCTTTAATAAAAATACGTTTTTTATAAAAAAATTCAAATAAAACAGTCTTGCATTCTAATTATTTATAATATAAATATTTTATTTATTCAAATAGTAATAATCTAAGCATGTAAATACTTTTTAAATTTGTACTTACTTTTATGCTGCTCCCATTTGCTTCTGTTCCACCCCGCTTCTATCTTCAAATGAACTCAAAAATGATACACGTGGCAAACATATGGACAGCAATGGAAATAAATGAAGGACAAAAGATTACATTGAAGGCAATGTAAAAGCGTGAGAAAATATGTAAAATTAATTTAAAAAAAAATATTTTTAACATATCTATTTTTTGTTAATATCTTTTTTTAATAAAGTACAACGTTAGAAAAAATTATTAACTATTAAAAGGTAAGCAGCGAGTATTTTTATGGTAAAAGTTAAGTAGTAAAGGAATTTTAATTACTATTTTAATAACAAAGACGTACAAAAGTAGGGTAAGTGCTGGATAGTGTAGGAGTATTAAATATTATTCTAACTCCAGGGGAGTGTAATAGTAGGGTAAGTTCTGGATAGTGCAGAAGTATTAATTACTATTCTAACTCCAGGGGGGTGTAAAAGTAGGGCAAATGCTGGATAGTGCAGGAGTATTAATTACTATTCTAACTCCAGGAGGGTATAAAAGTAGGGTAAGTGCTGGATAGTGCAGGGGTATTATTTTCTATTCTAACTCCAGGGGGTGTAAAAGTAGGGTAAGTGCTGGATAGTGCAGGAGTATTAATTACTATTCTAACTCCAGGAGGGGGGAAGTAGGGTAGGGTATTAATTACTATTCTAACTCCAGGGAGGTGTAAAAACTATTAGGGGGTTTAAAATTAAATTAAAAAAAATAATAAACAAAAAATATTACAATAACTTTTAATTAAAAAATATAATAAAAAAGTTACCCATACTTACGTTGTAATTGCATGCGCTGTAATAGGATCTGCGTTGTAATAGCATGCATTGTAATAGCATGCGTTGTGAAGGTTCTTGCGTTGTAAAAGATTGTTGTAAAGGTAATGCGTTAAAAAAGTTGTGTTGTAATGGTTGTTTCCCATTGAGCAGAGGTATTTTAGGTCCCATTGGTAAGTCAGATGATAATTGTAGATATGTGCTTGAATGAGTGGATATTTTTTCAAGATTGCCAAATCAAGGTGGTCCCAATGTTGATGCAGTTGTTGGGGTACAAATGGATGAAACATTTAAGAGAAGTCATTCATTTTCTAAGGGGCAAAAGAGTGAAGCATAACATTTAATTATTGTACCAACCTGCAGGAAAATGTGCACAAATATCTAACAAGAAGAAGTTGTCATGTGTGCGTGACTTAGTAAAGATGATTTGGGCTTTTAGCACAACACCTACAGCTGCAGGGTATGGGGCAAGATGTATACAAACACTTAGAATGGCGATTTCCAAATAGCATTCTTTTTTTAATCACCATTCAGTGAGCTTTTTCTTTTAAGTGAGTGATTCCTAATGTGTCGCAGATTGAACTACCTCATGAATATTAATGGAGTAGGTTGCAATATGTGACCCATTTGGAATGGCATCCATCACAGGGATGGTGGCCTGCTGAGGTCAGCAGACCACCACGTCTCTGATTGCTTTTATATAGAGTAATCTTTTCCTTTAAGGAAAATGGGATGAATTAAAAAAAGTTAAAAGTCTAAGTTTCATTTGATAAGGCCAAATTTGGGGACCACTTCCCGCTTGTGATGGGCTTACCACCTCTTTTGAGAGGATGGTAAAAGATTAATGTTTTGCTATCAAAATTGATACACAAAACTTACTACTGTATTGAAAATTGAGGTTTGTACATCAAAAAAGGCATTTGTGCAATTGCAAAAGACACGATACTTCGACCACTGAAGTGCTTTGTACATCTGGGCCTTAGACCTTTTGAAATTTTGAAGACAAAAGAACCATATACCCAACACAATTTGTGTTGGATGCCACCTGAGAGAAATAGAGACTGATCCCCACCAGAGTTAGACTTAATATAAAAAAGCACACCATGTATATAAGAAATAGTATGTTACAGATTGAGTGAAGGTCAAAACGCCTGGAAAGATGAGTAAGGGAACGATCAAATATTCAAAACCCTTAAGTGTTTTGGAATTGTACACAAATCTGCTAAGTTATGAGTTGGAAAAGTGTGGTATTTCCATAGACTGTCGTGGTGTATAGAGATTATTTGTAACATTGATGATTGTGATGGAGATACAAAGTATTCAGATGGTAGAAGCAGTTGAAGTTTTTATAACTTTGACATTTCAGAACTTGAAACAAATAAGCACTCTACATCAGTCCAATCTGAAGATGATGAACACAATTTTGTCAGACGGGAAAGTGGTTGTGTGAGCCATTGCATGCTTGGAAAAAATAGTGAAAGCAGAGTGAGTCAGGAGTGTAAGACCAGAAGTAGGCAATCAGATTCCGTCCCAATAAGTTTGAAGATTATATGTGTTAGATCCACACTGTGGAGCTTGGCAGTATGAGGTCGCCAAAGCATGCAAACTTGGGCCCTCTACACCCTCCATTCAATCTGATATTAGAAGCAAAGTGAAGGTAAAGAAGTAAGATATGAGTTGGGATGAAGTGGATGCAGCTGCCATCTTGACTTTAAGGTGAGGTATGAGGTGTGACTTGAGCGTCCCCAAACCAAGGGCCTCATTTATATTATATTTGTTCAAAAACAGGGTGCCTTTTCTGAAATGACTGAATTTAGTTCGGAAAGTAAGTCACTGGAATCGGAACCATCCAGCTGAAACTTGATGTCACTACTATTAGTAGTGAATTTAAAAAACCGTCAGGACTATTGAGGTGGAACAATGGCCTAATACAATTTTTGAAGAGTAGGAGAGACACCAAATGCCTTTGTGGGTCATTGCAGTTAATGTTTTGGGATGGCAAAAGATATTTGAAATTGTGAACATTGAGTGCATTTATAGAGAAAGGGGGACAATGGTTCAATTGACAAATTATAAGTTCCTGATACTTGTAAGGATGCTGCTACAAGTCAAGTCAAGTCAATATCACTTTATTCGATTAATTAAAATCTGTAACAAGAGGACTAACAGGCTGTTGAGAGCTGGTAAAAGATCTAATCAATGAGAACAGCTTCCCCTAGTCTGCAGTGGACAGCAGGACACCCCAGACCTCCAGCGTTGCTGTCTAGAACTAGTGCCTGGAACAGAAACCTTTTTTTAAAAAAAATATTTTTTTTGAGTTCTTGGCAGAGAATCAGTGACATAATGATTACCATATCCGACATCTAAATCTGAACATAATGAACTAAAATACATCGCCTAAGATAGGTAAAGATCAAACAAAAACAATTTTTGTATTTAATCAAAAACATGATATCCCAGATCCCAAATATCCAGCACTGAACACTTTTCTCAATCAAAGTAATCTTTCCAAATTTTAAAATATTTACGTAAGGCTCCAATCTTTTTTGCATACCTAAATTCTCTGTTTCTGACTCTCTTAATTTTTTGAAAACATTCATCTGCTGTTGGAAATATTTCTGTTTTCCAATATTTAAGAATAAGAGATCAGGCAATTGCAACAATGATGTACAAAAGCTTCACTAAGGAATCTTCCAAATTAAGCTCTGGATCAACGCCAAGTATAATTAGATTATTATAGCTAACAATTGTAAAATGTAAATATTGAGACAATATAAAAAACATATTTTCCAAGAAAACCTTGATTTTGGGGCAAAAGGCAATAATATGTGACCAATTAGCCAAATCCGGTTGAAAGCATCTAAAGCAATTAGATGATGCATTACTGTACATTTTGGACATCGCTGCCGGCGTATATTACAATAGCCATTTGCTAAAGAAAAGCATACGTCTCCAGTTAGCACCTCTAAGGACCGTGAAATTGAGTTTATTTAGGGTTTTCCAGTTTATTTCCTTTAAATTGAAGCTTTCATGCTTCTGCCATTTTTTTATCGCTTTGGCACTCACACCCTCCTCCGTATTTTCCGCCAAACTTTTCCTCCATGCTCCCAGCCTCTTGAATACTGGGGACCAAAAAATATCATTCGTTAAATTAGAAATCTGACTTATTTGTGTTATATCAATATTGCTCAATAACCTATATAGCGCTGTATATGAGCCCATAAGGAGAAAATTACCACGTATTAACAATACCATCTCATCGGGAGTCAACCAAACTCCAAATTTAATAAACTTTGATAAGTTGATGAACCCATATCTCGCCCAAGTGAGTGTAACATCTAATTCTAATCTGGTCCCCAATCCAAATACAGCCTCTCTTAATGGAGTTACTAAGGACAGGAGAGAGACTGAGTACCTTTTCAGCATAACGTCTCGTTTTTTTAAGAAACCAACGCAAAGTCTTGTATCTGACTAATTTGGGTGATGTAAAAATTGCGAGTGGAGAAGGTATTTCGGATTCTTTGCAGATTAAATAAAAAAAGAAATGAATAAACAATACATCTCTGAGTGCTGGATATTTAAATCTCTAAAGGTATTGCACAAAATATGCATAATAATAATCTTTCAAATTTGGTAAGCCCAATCCACCGTTTACCTTATCTACATATAGGGTTTCTATAGCTATTCGTGGGGTCTTTTTTGCCCAAACGAAGGCTGAAAAAAGGGATTCAATCTTTGGAAAAAAAAAAGCCAGGAAAGGAACAGGAAATGGTTGAAAACAAAAAGTTGAAAAGTGGGAGTATTGACAGCTGAATTAATGCCACTCGACCTAAGATAGATAAAGGAAGTGTATCCCATCTTATGTACATAGCACGGACTTTCCTAATTAAGGGTTCAAAATTGAGCCTATATAGATCGCGTACCGAAGATGAAAAATAAACCCCTAGGTATCTTTTGGGTTTATTGGTTATGCATCTCCGAATATCTGGATGCAGGTCCGGGTTGATATTACCGCAGATTATAATGTCCGTTTTCCGTTTATTAATATGATACCCCCCCCAATGCTTCAAATTGTGAAAAAATGGAAAAGGCTTGTTCTTGCGACTGCATAACGGATTTCAACAGAAGCATAATATCATCTGCGTACAGTTTGATCCTATCCATACCATCTATCGGCGAAGAAATATTTTTACTTTTTCTTATTGCAGATGCTAAAGGCTCAATAAAAAAAGCAAAAAGAGTGGGGGAGAGAGGGCAGCCTTGTCTCGTTCCTCTTTGAACAGGAATAGACCCAACCATCAGTTTATTGATTAAAATATGGCCTTTTGCTCCCTGGTACAGATTTTTAATTAAAGTGATGACTTGAGAAGGTATACCAAATCGATATAAAATGAAAAAAAGAGTGTCCCAAACTACTAAATCAAAAGCTTTTTCTGCGTCTAAAAGAAGAATTAAAGCTGATACCTTACGAGTTTCAAAAAATTCTAGTGCCTCTACTAAATAATATGTGTTAGTGAGCAGTTGACGGCCAGTGATAAATCCATTCTGATCTGTATGAATTAACTGTGACGCAACCTTATTAAAAACGAATGGAAAGCAATTTTGTAATAATTTTGTAATCCGAGTTTAATAAAGTTATAGGCCTATATGAATTTGGGTCTTTTGCTTCTTTTCCTTTTTGCAAAAAACTAACCACTGTACCATCATAGAAGGATGTCGGGACCAGTCCCCCCTAAAGCATTGAATTTACTAATAAAAGAAGTACTTCCGAAAGAGAACCAAAAATTGTAATAAAAAATTTGTCTGGAAATCCACCTGGGCCGCAAGCCTTACCGTGTGGCAGATTTTTAACTACCAACTCCAATTCTTTAATAGAGAAAAAAGAAGCCATTACTTCTTGATCCATATTGGAAAGAGATGGAAGGGAGTATTTATCTAGGAACACATTTAAACTAACTTGATCCACAATATGGGAAGAAGAGTAGATGTTTTCGTAATGGGATAACATAATTGCTCCTATTTCCGCCTGATCTGAGGTATCTACTCCGGTAGTAGGGGATTTTAAAGAACAAATCAGGTTGGCAGCGGCTTGTTCTTTTACTTGCCATGCCAAAATATTTCCGGTAAAGTTACTGTGCTCATAGGATTTCTGCGCTTGCCTATAAAAGATGTCCTCGCTTCTTGAAAAATAGTGAGCACTCAGTTCACGTTTTGCTGCACTTGATAGGTTTTTCAACTCAGACGAGGGATTGTAATATTTTTGATGTATTAAGGCCTGTATTTTTTGCTGTAGCTGGTTTTTTGTATCACGAAATATAGCTGCTTCCCTTGCATCCCTACTTATAACGATGCCCCGAATATACGCCTTCAAGGTGTCAATCAATGACACTTATAAAGCGCGCTACATACCCGTAGGGTCTCAAGGCGCTGGGGGGGGGGGGGGGTGCCGCTACTGCTCGAACAGCCAGGTCTTCAGCTTCTTCCTGAAGGAGAGGTGGTCTTGGGTCAGGCGCAGGTCGGGAGGGAGGGAGTTCCAGGTCTTGGCGGCCAGGTAGGAGAAGGACCTTCCTCCTGTAGTCGCTCGTCGGATGCGGGGGACGGCGGCGAGGGCGTGGTTGGCTGATCGGAAGTGGCGTTTGGTAGCGTAGAAGTTGAGTCGGCTGTTGAGGTAGCTCGGGCCTTGGTCGTGTAGGGCTTTGTGTGCGTGGGTGAGGAGGCGGAAGGTGATTCTTTTGTTGACGGGGAGCCAGTGAAGGTCTCTCAGATGTCCGGAGATGTGGCTGGTTCGTGGGATGTCGAGGATGAGTCTGGCTGAGGTGTTCTGGATCCGCTGGAGTCTCTTCTGGAGCTTGGCGGTGGTGCCGGCGTAGAGGGCGTTGCCGTAGTCCAGTCGGCTGGTGACGAGGGCCTGGGTGACGGTCTTCCTGGTCTCGGTGGGGATCCACCAGAAGATCTTCCGTAGCATGCGTAGGATGTTGAAGCACGCCGAGGAGACGTTGTTGACTTGCCTGGTCATGGAGAGGGAGGAGTCCAGGATGAAGCCCAGGTTGCGTGCGTGGTCTGTCGGTTTGGGTGCGGTGCCCAGGGAGGGAGGCCACCAGGAGTCGTCCCAGGCGGAGGGCGAGGAGCCCAGGGTGAGGACCTCCGTCTTGTCCGAGTTCAGTTTCAGGCGGCTGGTCGTCATCCACTCGGCCACCTCTTTCATCCCTTCGTGCAGGTTGGCTCTGGCGGCGGCGGGGTCGTTGGTCAGGAAGAGGATCAGCTGGGTGTCGTCGGCGTAGGAGATTATGCTGAGGTTGTGTTTGCGTACGATGGCCGCAAGGGGGCTCATGTAGACGTTGAAGAGGGTGGGGCTCAGAGATGATCCTTGAGGGACGCCGCAGATGACTTCGGAGGCCTCTGACTTGAACGGTGGTAGGCGGACTCTCTGTGTTCTTCCGTCGAGGAAGGAGATGATCCATTCCAGCGCCTTGTCCTGGATTCCGATGTTGCTGAGGCGCCGTACTAGGGTGCGGTGGCAGACCGTGTCAAATGCCGCGGAGAGGTCTAGGAGGATGAGGGCCACTGTTTCTCCATTGTCCATCAGGGCTCGGATGTCATCGGTGGCGGCGATGAGGGCGGTCTCGGTGCTGTGATTGGCTCGGAAGCCAGACTGTGAGGGGTCGAGGGATCCGTTCGTCTCGAGGAAGGCGGCCATCTGCTTGTTGACGGTCTTCTCGATGACTTTAGCTGGAAACGGGAGGAGCGAGATGGGGCGGTAGTTCTTGAGGTCGGTGGGGTCTGCTGTTGGTTTCTTGAGTAGAGCGCTGAGTTCGGCGTGTTTCCAGCTCTCAGGGAAGATGGTGGTGTCGAAGGATGTGTTGATGATGTCTCGCAAGTGGGGTGCAATGACAGCGTCGGCCTTGTTGAAGACGTGGTGAGGGCAGGGGTCCGTCGGTGATCCGGAGTGGATGGAGTTCATCGTGCGGATGGTGTCTTCGGTGCTGATCGGGGTCCAGGCGTGGAGGGTGGTGGTGGGGGGTGGTTGTTCGGTCATGGTGTGCGTTGGTTGGTTGTTGAAGCTGTTGTGTATGTCCGCGATCTTGTTGTGGAAGTATGAGGCGAGGGAGTTGCAGAGGTCTTGCGATGGGGTGATGTCGTTGTTTCCTGCGCTGGGGTTGGAAAGCTCTTTCACGATGTTGAAGAGTTCCTTGCAGTTGTGTGCGTTGTTGTCCAACCGGTCCTTGAAAGCTGTTTTCTTGGCAGCGCGGATCAGCTGGTGGTGTTTCCGGGTGGCAAGTTTGAAGGAGGTCCTGTTGTTCGGTGTCGGTTCCCTTCTCCAGACTTTCTCGAGGGCTCGGCAGTTCTTCTTGGAGCTCTTGAGTTCGTCGGTGAACCATGGGGCCTTCTTGCTGCCGGGTCTGCTAGGCGGGGTCTTCAGTGGGGCGAGTTCGTCAGCGCAGTTGCTTATCCACTTCGTGAGGTTGTCGGCGGCCTGGCTGGGGTTCGCTGAGCTGGCAGGAGGGTGCTGGCTCAGGGAGGTGGCGAGCTGGTCTGCTGTGATCTTGTTCCAGCTTCTGCGGGCGGCCTGTTGCTGGTGTTGGTGGGTCGTCGTTCTCTTGAAGGTGAAGTGGACGCAGCTGTGGTCCGTCCATTGAAGCTCTGTGGCGTGGCTGAAGTCGATGTCTGTGCTGGAAGAGAAGACTGCGTCGAGTGTGTGTCCGGCGAGGTGGGTGGGGGTGGACACCAGTTGCTTGAGTCCAAGGTTGGTGAGGTTGTCGAGCAGGGTGCTGGTGTTGCGGTCGTTGTTGTTCTCTAGATGGAAGTTGAGGTCTCCCAGGAGGATGTAGTCAGCGGAGGGGAGGGCATGCGGGCTGACGAAGTCGGCGATGTCCTCGCTGAATTGATTGCGTGGTCCCGGAGGTCGGTAGATCAGTGTGCCTCTGAGGGTGGTGTTCGGGTTGGTGTGGATCTGGAAATGCAGGTGTTCGGCGCTGGTCAGGGTGTTGTCGGTGCTGGTCGTGAGACGGATGGTGTTCCTGTGGATGATGGCAATGCCTCCTCCCATCTGGTTGGCGTTTCGGTCCCTCCGGACGATCTTGTAGCCCTCTGGGATAGCGATGGCGACGTCGGGAGCTGAAGAGGCGTTCATCCAGGTCTCCGTGAGGAAGGCAACGTCAGGGGCTGTGGTGTCTAGAAGGTTCCAGAGTTCGATGGCGTGTCTGTGGACGGAGCGGGTGTTGAGCAGGATGCACTTGAGGTGGGTGCTGCTGGTGTTCGACTTGGCGGGTGCTGGTGCGAGGCTGGTCCGGATGCAGGAGAACTTGCAGGCGTGGCAGCTGAAAGGTCCGTGGGTGCGTCGTGGTGTGGCCTGGTGGCATTCTGGGAGTCGGCCGGTGTTGAGTGCGATGAGGGTGGCGGCGGAGTACGTCAGGCGGGTCGGTCGGGGTCTTCGTGGGCCAGGGGTCCTGGCGCTGGTCGCGATCCGGTCGCGGACGGGCGCAGACGGGCTTACCTTTGGCGCGCCTTCGGCGCACAATCGGCGCGCCCGCTGCGCGTTCGCACGGTCGCCATTTAAGGCGAAGTGCGCGGGTGGGCGGAGCAGCTGGGAGGCGGGAGCGGGGAGGGCACAGAAGAGAAAAGGGGCGGGGCTAATGGCGGTGGCGGGAAGCGGGAGCGGGGAGGGAGAGCGGAGGGCGGCGAGGTAGGCGGGCAATCAGGAAGGAGACAAGCACCAATACCCAAATGGAGGGCAAAACACAAGGAAGAACGGCACAATAAAATACAGGCACAAATGCAGGTCAAAACGGGGGAAAAACAGTTCAACAGCGATCATACGGCATACACAGCAAACAAGCACAAATTTCGGTCAAAAACCGGCAAAAAACCAAGGGGAGCGCTCAAGGCGGCAGCGAGGCCGGCGCTGAGGCAGAAAGCAGGCACAGGGGCACACGCAGCAGCTGGTGGCCGTGCGGCGCGGGGGTGTCCCATATAATATGGATTGGCGCTGTCCCCATATTTCGTTCAAGAAAATCCTTGATCTCTGCCTGGACAGACATAACCCAAGGTTCATCATTCAAATAGGATTTATTGAAGACCCAACGTTTCACCACATTAATCCTTACATCTAGCTCAATTTCAAGGTCAAGCATTGCATGATCGGAGAAGCCATTATGTAAAAACTTATGGTCCCGACTAGTCAGTAATGAAGAAATTAGGAAAAAATCTATACGAGAAAATGACTTGTGCCTCCCCGATCAGCATGTATATTCTCTTTTATGCGGGTTTATTAACCGCCAACACTCAGCTAGATCTAAAGTCCTAATACTATTGAGTATAGTCTGATGAGATTTGGGTTTAGACTGCTTTTTTCCGCCCAAGGTTGAATCAATTTGTGGGTTCATCAATATATTGGAATCCCCTCTAATAACTAGATCTCCGTTGACCATAAGGAGAGACTGAAACATTTCTTCATATATTAAAGGGCAATAGTTAATGGGAGCATAGAAGTTCACAAAAGTAATGGGAGAAGGTCTATTCTTAATTTTGCATTAAGCCCAGCACCAACGGCCCTGTTTATCTGCTTCAGTAAGAATTATTTCTGCCTCTAATTTCTTACAACAAAAAAAGTGCAACCCCCCGCTGTGACTCTGAAAAGAAAGTGAAACCTCGATAGGCAGCCCAGCCTTTAAACATAGGAAATGTATCTGCACTAGAGATTGCAATATGAGTTTCTTGTATCATAATGACTGCAGGGTTCTCTGTTAGAAGCCATGCCTCTATTGCCCTCATTTTCTTCTTATTATTGAGACCGTTGACATTAAAAGAAATGATTTTCAAACCAAGCTTAGACATAGTACAGACATATGATTAAAGTGCATATCGTACATTTCAACCCTTATTACCCCAGACTTCTTAGAACCATCTGCTCCATGCTTAAAAAGTATACTAATCATCAAACATAAATAACATAACAAAACATCTCTCCATCAAGAACACTTTTTTTTTAATTATTCTCTCCCCTTCCCCCCTGCCTGTGGCACCCTACTAACTCTCTATCCTCTCCCCCCACCCTTGCCACAGCACACTTTCCCTTACCCTTGGGGTGTAGTGATGAAACACCCCCTGACCCCCAGACCCGTGCTCCTCCCTCCCCTCCCAAAACCAAAGAGTATAGCCATGATGGCATTTAAGAGTAACAAAAGAAAAATAAAGAATTAAACCATTCTATCACCATTATACTATTATAGATTTTGTATTTCGTGTAGCAAATCCTGTGCTTCCTCAATGTTGGATAGTAGATAGAATTTACCCTTAATCAGAACTCTAAGTTTAGATTGCTGTGCTATCATCGCCTGAGCACCTTGAGCCTTAAATAGTTAGAGCATCTTTACAAATTCTTTCCTACGCCTGGCCGCAATAGCTGACATATCTAAGAATATTCGGCATTTCACCGTAGCATTCACAGGGAATTGTCTTTGTTTGATAGCCCTAGACAATATTTGTTCCTTTACCCTAACATCTGCAAAATTTAGTACAATAGTGCGCGGAAGGGTAGAGTTCAGAAAAGGTCGAGCAGGAACCCGATGGACTCTTGTTATAGTGAGGTCTCCTTTATATTCCGGTATCACCCCTTGTTGAAGAAAAGAGGTCACCCATGCCAATGTGTCTGATCCCTCAATTCCCTCAGGAACTCCTACGATACGTAGGTTAGACCTCCTATTATAGTTTTCCTACTCATCTAGTTTTAGTTCAAGAGCCCTTGTGGTTTTTGAAGTCCCTTTAACGTCTTTTTTAACTTCGACCATTTGATCCTCCAGTGTTAAAATCCGTTCTTCTGCTTCCACTAAGTGGGCTGGGAAAGTAGATACTAATTCCTCGATTTTGTCCATTTTGTCCAGTCTCTGGTGGATTGCTGAAAGTTCCACATTTTGTGACCTTTTTATTTCTCTAACTTCATCCAGAATCAGGTTGAGCATATCTTTCACGGACATTCGCATCTCTCCCTCTGTTTCCGTATTCATCTCAAGCAGAGGCCCAAGGTGGTCTGCCACTCCCCCACCTGTCCCCCCTCCTGCCCCCAGATCGGTGACTTGAAGTGGCACCGTTGCTGCACTTAATGTATCTTTCGTTTTATCATCAGAAGTATCGAATGCGTGCTTTGAGTCAGGTGCAGAATTGGTGAGAGATGCCAAGTTTGAAGGAGTCGCAGCTATACTCGGATCCTTTGCAAATATTATACCATTCGATTGATTTTGTAATACATCTAGGTTAATTGAATTCATTGTGGGGACCAGGTTAGGTGAGAGAGTTGAGACTTTTTTGCGAAAAGGGGGAACTGCTTGGCCGCAGAATGAATAGGTGGAGGCGGCAGAGGTGGATGAGATGAGTCATGGGTATGAGATACATCATCAAGGTGAGCTTCAGTCAAGTTATCTCCCATTTGCGACTGAACCAGACTGTCTGTTAACAAGTCCTCGACCTCAGAGTTCTCAGATGAATGTACTGAGTCATCATCCTTCAAGGAATTTCCTTCTGTTAATTTAGCTGCTGCCTCCTTTGCCTGCTGTCGCCGTTGTCTGGCTTTGAGACGAGCATTAAGCAGCTTCCCCATTGTGCTCACACTGAAGGCTAGAGGCTCTCGAATAGGGTCTCGAATAGGCTCTTGAATAGTAATTTAATTAGTCTTGAAATTATTATGAACAGCTAGGAGCTGGGAATCAGACAAACACCCCTTTGCTTCCTTACTTGGTTCAGCCCAGCACTACAGGCAGCACACGACCAATTACAAAAAAAAAAGAACAACAAAAAAAGGGGCTTACTGTTCTATATGTCCAAGCCAGTTAGTACCATCCAGATATGCAGTGTGTATCTTGGTAAAAATCCCAACTCGATATTCACCAAACGAAAATACACTGGTCGTTTCTTTGCTACTTCCTTGCTACTTCTCCTTTTTCTTACAGAATAAAAAAGGAAGAAAGTCAGGACCACACGTTCCAGCTGGCCATTTATGGCTTCTTCAATCACCTCTTCCGGCACTTTAATTATCAATGCACTCCCTTAAACAGTCTCTGCAGCCTCGTTAGACATACGAGATTTTTGAAAAAGTGCTTAATCCGCTTGGTCCGCTTCATATGCGGTGAAGCAGTTCTCTGCCGTTCCTGCTGTCAGTATTACATTCCTGTCAATGGCCCAAACGCTGCAAACGCCGGTAGAAATGTGACGCTCCACCGCTCCTGATGTTTACCTGACCGTCGATAATTAATTAAATAATTGAGCAGCAGAGAATCCGAGCGCCGGCAGGGTAGCAGGAGAGCAGCGCTCTGCAGTTCCGTTCTGCCGTTTCAGCCGATAATAATCTGCCCGCCAAGTGAAGAACCAAAATCCAAGCGCTACCCGCTCTTCGTGTCCGCCGCCATCAGAAACAGCCTCGAAGAGGGGAGGAGTCACAGCACGGCTCACAGGTGCTACGTGGAGGCGTGGAACTCCACCGTAGCGAGCACCGCCTGGAACAGAAACCTGACTGCAGAGATCCCAGAAGAGCCTGTAACCAAACACTAGTACTTGTTCTAGGACCTTTGTCAACCATGACATTCAAGTGTTTGGGCTTAAATTGTTAAAATATGAGAAGGTTTTTTCAACAATGGGGTCACAAAAGGACCTTTCAGAGGGTCCAGAGCAGCACTACCGGACAGGCAGAAATTACACACTCTAGTCACATGTTGTGTTATGTTATGTCATGCTATGTTATTCTATGCTATGTGTTTTCTTAAAATGCACTATCACCCGTGAGTGTATCTTGGTGCTTAGGTGGTGTATGTGCCTAGCTCTGCATACGGTGTGTTGGTTAATTGAAAAGTTAGGTCTTCAGCTTCTTGCGGAATTCAAGAATAAAGGAGAAGGGTTTGGTGTGGAGTGGGTCGTTCCATGTGGGTCGTTCCATGCTTTACAAGTGATACATCTTCTTGATCTATAGACACCCCACTCGCTATCAATACGTTAACTCCTGTATATGAAACCTCGCAGCCCCAACCCTCTTGTTCGACCACAAGATCTATATTGTATACATGTCAATAATGCTCATAATTGTGTAGGTTGCGGACTCTGTTTATGCCGATAATGCTCATACTTGTACATGCTGTGAAGCTCACTGATACCCTCGGGTCCAGCTAGTGCAATACAAAATGTCTAATTAAATAAATAAATGCAAGAGAATGCTGGTCTTCCTGATCTGGTACTGTGTATGCATAGGATGTGTGTGAGTAGGAGTCCTTTGAAGCGGAGGTGGAAGGAGATGAGACTGTTCAGGTGGATGAGGCCTGAGTTGTGAAGTACCTTGAATGAGTGTGTTGGGTGTTTGTATTAAGTGCATTTGTGTATCAGATTTTAGTGTAGTTTGCTGAGGTGTGTTGTGAGGTGAGTTCTGTGTGGGAGGTTAAGGATGAGACTGTCTGCTGAGTTCTGCAATGATTGCAGTCTTCCTTTAACCCGTTCTATGCTCATGACAGAGTCGCTCCGTCATGAGCCTCGGTTGAGCTGTGCTCATGACGGAGCGGTTCCGTCATGGCCCGCTCAGCGCGCCGGCGCGGCGCGAATTTCGCACCTGCGCTGAGCGTTCCATTAAGCGGGTGCGTTCGTGACGGAACCGCTCCATCACGAGCAGAGATCAACCGCGGCTCGTGACGGAGCGGCTCCATCACGAGCATGCGAGCGCCGCTCGACCCGCCGCCCCCTTAGCACTGCGGCGGAATTCCCACCGCAGCGAAGGGGTTAATGAGTTGTTTGGTGATCCCAACATACTGGGTGCTCCCATATTCTAAATTGCTGGTGACTAGGGCGTGAGTGACAGGAGTTGCTTGGGAGTCATTTGAAGATCTTCCTCAGCATCTTCATAGTGTGTAAGTAGGATGCATATTGCATTTATGACATTGACTTGGGTGGTCATAACTAGTTTGCTCACAACTACTATTCTGAGGTTCCTGATATGGATTCTGGCTGTGGATGTGGGTCCGAGTTCAGACAGTCACCAGTTGGAGTCCAAATTGGGCACTAGTATTTTAGAATGAGTTTTGACTGTGAGTGCTAAAAGAGTATTTTTATGCAGGCAATTCCTAGAAGACAATTTGCATGCTGGAATCTTTTTTTCTGCCTGCTGGTTTCTCCTGTCTTGGTTCACATATCTGAGTTTCACTAACATCAAGAAGTCCTGAATCTTAAACATCTTAATCACTTGCTGTAAGGTCTCCATCTTGAACCAGATGTTGGGGACTCACACATTCTAGTTCTTCAGGTCAAACACTAAACTCAACACTCCGAATACATTCTACACCATCGACCTTTTGGATTAGAATATAAAGCTCCAATCTGCTCATTGTAACGGTACTAGGAACAGGGCCCACTACTTCTCCAATTCCAAATATCCCCTCCTTCCATCTCTGCACTGCACACTTATCAAGGGCTAAAGAGCACTTATCGCACCAGACATAACAGGATAGGAGATGTAATAACCTGAGGAAAAAATTGTAAGTACACTTGGATTGGGGAAGGACGTTTGTTATAAAGAAAAAGGAAGGTGTAGGAAAATACCTTTATTTATGAAGAGAGCAGTTTGAGTAGATCTGTGCGGGTGGCTGCACATCTTATGTTGATAGGAATGGAACGAAGAAAGGAGACCTGGTGATAGAAATGGAATAGAGAAATAAGACCTGGTGAAAATCATGTTTTCCACAATGTATGCAGATTCCGGTAAGTCATTATGACATCATAACCTACAGGTAGAATGCTGTTGCAGGAGGGTAGTGTTATCACTTCCTTATTACAGGTGAACCGGATGTCACAAATACACTGCAATACAAAATAATAGAGATAGGATAATACAGAGGCATTTCAGGCCTCCAAGCATTATAATACAAATAATGTTTTACAAGTCAAGTGAACGTTTCTACCACTCTTTATTCTCAACTCTGAAATGGTGGTGCTTTAAAGAAAACTGTTGATCCAGCTATGAACGCCGAGGATTTCGATTCTGCAGCACATTCATTTATTTTTAACTCTGTATGAAAAAATACATTAAACACAGATCTTGTTTTGTGACTTTCACCTATTTTCAAAAGATTTTTGCTTCAGGCAGGGAATGAGAAAAACACTTTTGAAAATAAGGCCGAAAGAAATTTCAGAATGCGGGCGCCTGCAGCTCTTTCTTACTAGAGTAAGGAATGTTTCTTCAAACTGCAAAGTCTGTGCCCTACAGGCCATAATCAGTAGCTCTCTCTACTCTTTTTTCACTGGGGCCTAATCTGCATGTTTCTCGTCTGCTTGCAGCTATATGCATTCATTAGAAGATAATCTCAATAGATTTTAAAGTGTAAATTGCATGAATTTGGAGAAGTTAGCGGCTGTCAGCTCGCTCCTCAGAACGATGGTGTACGTACAGGTACATCGCCAGCCATTTTTCTAACAGCCAAAGTAGGACTGCAGCTCTTGTAAACTTTCAGCTGGAGACAAAAAACAGTAAATGGGGCAGTTGAGCAAAACAGTATAGCTCTTAGGCTTATTTTTACACCCAAGTAGGCAAACCAATGCAACATATTGCAATAAGGATATGAATAATAAAAAAGGACAATATGAATAATAATAATATTTAATAATAATAATAAATACATTACGCCTTATTGCCCACAAGTTGTGAGACGTGAACCAATGATTGGCCCAGTAATAGAGGTAGATATTGGTGCCCAAGGGAGGGGCGAGGGGGAGTGCAAATGATTCCCCAGGGGCACAAATGTCGACTATTTCAAACCTTAGTTAATTGAAGCTATATATGAGATACATATATAATACGTGGTATTCTGCACTCTCAGTAAAAATGCCTGTATCTAATTTCTTTATAATTGGTGGGTGGCCTGTGGCACAGTCAGCCACAGATTATAAGTCATAAATCAACTGTAATAAGTTATTACAGTCAATGTCACAATGTCTGCTTCCAGGGCCAGCAGCCGAGGTGAAGGCAGGACAGTTCACAGAGCAGCTGTTTAAAGCAATGAAAAAGAAACATTGCTTTATCTTTTTTCTCCTCTATTTTTCCAGCTTACAGTGAAAAGCATAAATAGCGTTTATTTTTTGCAATCCTTAGACAGGTATAGAAAAGTTACACTCTTTCTGCATCTTCCTACACATTTCGAGTTACTGCAGCATTTTTTTTCAACTGATTTGTTATGAACTATTTATAATATCTTTTTGTAACAAATATCTAACAGGCATTTAATGTGTTCATTTTTGCACTAGAGGTTCTATTTGTATTCTTCATGTTTGCAAACATGCTCTTTCATATGAAAGAGCTACTCACAGTTGTAAGTTGTTTGTGGGGAATTTGGTGATGTGATCCTGTATTATATGAGCTAAATTACCCCCGCAGCACAATATAAGGATAATGAGGGACCCTCAGAGTTCCATAACCTTATAAAGGAATTCACCCTTCGGCCTCATTCCTCTATATGGTTATGGAACTTCTCGGTGAGTTCAATATCCTTATAATGTATGGCAGACGGTACTTTATCTATCATATATGAGAGAGAGGATGCATAAAGGGTAATTATTTTAATGGTACAATAATACCTTTGAGGATTTCTTTTAGCATCATGAACCACAAGGTCAAAAGCTAATAAATGTCGTCAGAGACCTTGAGATAAAAATATAAGAACATATCACATATGTAACCCTCTTTTTTTTGTGACTGAAAAACACAACTCTCAGGACAGCCTAGAAAGTCTAGAATTTGTTTAATGCAAAATAGTCTACATGCAGGCAAAATATTGTGAGGCACTTGCTGTTTCAACAGACCAGGGTTTCTGTCCTTAATCAGTTTGAGTATTTAATCAGTTTCAGTTTCATCAACTTTTATTCGATTATAAAATTGTATAATCATAAAAAGTACAGTTTTATAGAGATCATGAATTAGTACAATAAAAAAAGATCATTTACGTAGGACACTTATAATGTTAAAAAACGATTTTACGACGGGTTGTTACTACTGATTTTAAAAAGGTCACTATTAATTTTGCTTCGTGTGGATTTTTCGGTGTCTGGAGATAAGCGAGTGCTGAATATGTATGTCTGAGTCCACTTAAACGGAGGAGGGGCAGAATCCATTTTTTTCTTGCTGGTCTATAGTATTTACAAAACAAGATGACATGGACCGTTGATTGTTTAGAAAGTCCGTCACAGGGGCAGCATGCCAAGTTTCGAGACCAGTTATTCAGTTCAGGAAATGAGACTGTGCGGAAAAAAAGGTCGAACCGTAGTCTTGTCAATAGGAATTTTTCATAGTTCGAGAGAAAAAACGTCAAGTAGGGCTGTATCAGTTTCTCTGGCTGCAATATGCAGATTTTTTCATTTTGTGTTTTAACAATCTCGGCTTGGTTGCGAAGCTCTCTTAAGTGGCCCATGCAAAGTTCTTTCAGCTGTTTCTTTGAAATGTCTTCTATTGAGGGTGGTTCGAGGAAGTATTGCTCACGATCTAGGTCTTGAAGGAATTTGTGGATGTAGTTAAGCCACGGTATTTTTCTCCAGTGTGCTAGGCCAAGGCATTCAGTAATAAGGGAACGTGTTATGTGGCTTTCAGGGTTACACCATATGCGATGCCAGAGTATGAGGGGCTGGCATCGTATGGTGTCTGTTATATATTCCATGCCCAGCTCCTGATGTGCTGATAAAATCGGGGAGCTTTGAGGAAGAGCTAGGATATATTTGATAAAAGCGTTCTCCGTTACCTGGAGTTGATCGAGGCGGCCGTGGCCCCAGATGCCTGCTCCATACGTGGCCACACTATGACATTTTGCATAGTAAATCGTTAGCAATTCCGCTGCAGCTGGTTTACCAAGTTTCCTGGAGAAAGCACTTAGTGCTGATACTGTTCGGCGGAAATTGAGGTTCCTGGCTTCGATTGCTTTGTGCCAGGTCGTTGTATCTTCCACAAGTATACCCAGGTAGGGGTATACCGATGTTTTTTCCAGCCTGTTATTATTAATGAATAGGGGTTTTGAGGCTCCCCGTTTTGGTCCGATGGTCATTGTGAAAGTTTTTTTGATGTTTACTTTTAGACCCAGGGAGTCCATGAATGTCACATATTTATTCAGCTGACGTTGGAGTTGGTTAGGTGTCCGAGCCAGGATGACCGAGTCATCGGCATACAGGCGGATGGGTATCGGGCGGCGTGCTATCTGTGGAAGGTCCTGGCTTCCTTCCAGCATGGCCTGTTCAATCCCGTTGGTATATAGATTGAACAGGAAGGGAGCCAGTACACACCCTTGCCGTACTCCTCGTGATATTTTGAAGGGGCTTGATAGTTCGCCGCCGGTGCCAAAGCGAACTCGGCCTTCCGCGTTGGTGTATAATTCCCTAAGGAAGGCTAGTAATGATGGATCCACTCCAAGGCTAGTCATGGTCTGCCACAGCTTTGCATGCTGAACGCAGTCGAAAGCCGCGCTCAGATCTACGTAGACCAAATAGATGTTGCCTCCTTTCGCGCGTGTGTATTCTCCGGCCAGGAGGATCAGGTTTAGGGCCTGTTCCACCGTCCCCAGCCCCTTCTGGAAACCATATTGCAGGTCTGTAATGGTGTTGTATTCCTGGGCCCAGGATTGTAATCGGTCCAGGAGTAGTCGACCTGCAATCTTGCCCGTGGAGTCTAGAAGGGAGATTGGTCGGTAGCACGCGGGGTCATTACGGTCCCCTTTCTTAAATATTGGCAAAAGGGTAGATGTTGACCATGATGGGAGAAGTCCGATTTCAGTGACTGCAGACATTACCCGGGTGATTATTAGTGACCAGTAATCGCTATTGTGTAAAAACAAATCCATGGGTACCCCGTCTGGGCCGGGAGCCTTGCCGGTTTTTGAGGCTTTAATGGCCTTTCTAACCTCAGTAACTGTGAAACGTAGGTTAATGGGGTGAAAGTTATTCTTTACTAGTTCCTGAACTTCTGATTGGGGGTGGTCCGCTGTTGACCCAAAGATTTTTGTAAAATGATGGACCCAGTCATTCTCGGTTATTGCCACATCTAAGTGATGGGGGTCAGTGATGTTATACAGAAAAGGTGATCTTATTGTCTGCCAGAATGTGATACTGTCTTTTTTTAGTGCACTCTCATGTAATTGGCACCATAGGTCTTGCTTTATCTGTCGCTTACGGTTTTTCCTGGCGTTATTGTACTTTTTCCGCCGGTATGAAATGAGTTGGGCATCTCTGGATTTTTGTCGAAGAGCTTCTTTAAGAGACGTAAGGGCCTTTCGGCAGTCAGAGTCAAACCATCTCGTCGTGGGAGGTTTTGATTTATTTGCTGTGTTCTTGAATAGCTCTTCCCTTATTGCTCCTTGTATGTTGTTAAAGGAGGTGATAATTAATTCGGGGGGTGCCTCTGCGGACAGACAGTCCATTAGCCATGTCTGCGTTTTCGCGAGTATCTTTTGCGTTGTCTCTTCTGGATCGATCTTTGACCATTTGATGGTGTAGCCGTTCTTCTTCTTTATGGCCAGTGATTGTTGGTCAAGAGAGCTGGCTTTTGTTAGAGATGAACCCACTTTTCCCATAAGGAGTTCCACACTCAGGGGGTAGTGGTCACTGATTAGACTGGATCCTACTTTATAGTTTTTTAGTAAGCCTTTACAGGTGTTTGAGGCTAGGATAAAATCGATGGTTGTCATGCAGCCTCGCCCGTGGAAGGTGGGTAAAAATTCCTGCACTGGGTTAACTAGTTCGTTGGCGAAGTCTAGGTCCAAAGTGAAGAGGATTTCATTAAGCTTATTTCCGCCCGGGGTATGAACAAAATGGGGGATGGGATTTCCAGATTCATTCTGTAGTCCACAAATCCCACTTTTATGGTTTGGACATAATGTTTGATTAAAATCGCCTCCCCATATATAGTTGAGTGTTATGTTGAGACTTGCGCTTTGTAGTGAAGATATTAGTGCCACCATTTCATCTAGATGGGAGCAGCATTCTAGGGTGCCTGCATTATTATAATAATTTATAAGTATGAATACATTTTTCGTTGCTGCCGTCTGTTGAGTAATTTGGATGATTTGGAAAGTAGATGTTTCCTTCAATAATTTCACTGTAAGTGGAACGGTGTTAGAGAAGTAGATTGTAAGTCCACCTTTTGGCCTTCCCATGACACTCGGCGTTGCTTTGGTGAAGAAGGTCTTGTAGCCCGCTAGATGGAGAGGGGTTGTACGCCAGGTCTCTTGGAGGCACAGGATTTGGTAAGTCCTTGCAGTATTCAGCCATAAAGGGCATGTTATTTTTGCGGTTAGGCCTGCGATGTTCCAATAGGCTATACCTACGCTCATGACCTCTTTCTCTTTCACGTTAGTGGATATTGTCAAGTTGTTAATGTTGACTTCACTAGCTGTGTC
Organism: Lissotriton vulgaris; assembly: GCF_964263255.1. NCBI lineage: Eukaryota > Metazoa > Chordata > Amphibia > Caudata > Salamandridae > Lissotriton > Lissotriton vulgaris. Next base: position 560,623,000 of record NC_141685.1, on the reverse strand, counting down.
TAGCTCGTTGCTTGATCTTTGGCTGGTATCTGCTTCTGCTGAGGGAGTACTAATCCGGCGGTTGTTTAGGTGGGACGATGGTATCTCAGGTGTAAGGGGCAACTCTGGTCGTGCTGTATGTTGTTTATCAGGCACAGAGTGTTGTATGGTGTCAGCTTTCTGGTGACTAACTTTATCCAGAAATGGTCAGTCGACCATTTCGAGGCAATCAAAACGATTATGGGTTGGGAAGCCCTGCCATCCTTCATAAGCTTGATAGGGTCTATCCTGCCAGTATGGGATTTGGCGTTCTATGTACCTTTCTCTTGGTCCACCCCTAACTATATAATCGTGCGGGTATTCTGTCTGGTTCCATGGTACTTGGTGCCATGGGTCCTGATTTCGTGGATCTTTGGGGTGTTGGTGCCATACCCACGGTGGAGGGTTGCGATGTTGTTTCGCTGGGGGGTAGAAGAAGGAAAGGTGACGGGCATCTATTCCCCCTTTCTTATCGAGTTGAGGCCAGGCGCAGATGTGATCTACAGTTGCGGGGTCTCTACAGGTTACGATGATACAGTCACCGCGTATTGTTTTTTTCGTTTTGCCTATCCAGGCTACCCTTCGGGCTGCGGTTATCCCTCCCGAAAGGTGGGATTCGAGGGGTCTGTTGATACTGAGCCACTGCATGGCCTTATTTTTAAGTGACCATGCAGTTTCTGGTGTATCATCTGTTAACTCGGGTACTCCTGTTAGAACTATTGTATAGGGAGTAGCTTCCGGGGGCATATGGGCAGGGCGTCTAACTGTAGAAGGTTTTTTTGGTGTATTTTTGAATGTTTTTTGGGGTGGCGGGGGCTTCGGTGTGTGGAGTTCGGACTTTTCTGGACAGATTCTGCTGGAATCTATGTTTGCTGCTGGGCATGGAGTGCCTACCGTAGTTATATCTGTAGGTACTGTTTGCTGTGCTATTTTAGGAGGGGGTTTCTCCTTCTGGGGATGAGGAGTGTTCACATTAAGTTTTGGTGTTGTGTTAGTTTGTTTTGGATTCTTCTGCGCTATTGATGTTGGGTTTGAGTGGATGGCTGTTTTCTGCGTGTGTGGTTGAGTTTGCTTTTTGGGTGGGTGCGAGGTGTTACGCTGCCCCTTTATGTCTATCCGGGTATTTGAATCTAGAAGAGTGGCCGAGATTATCGTTAATTGAGCTTCGAGGTTTCTGATACTTAGCTGAATTGGCTTTAAGTATTGATATAGTAGGTCTTTGGTTGTGGTGAGGACTTGCGAAGTGATTCTACAGGTCTTACATTGGTTAGAGATGTTATCCTTTGAGATTGCCTTGTGTGGGAGGGTTGTTTCGGAGATATGTAGTATGCTATTGGAAGCTGAGGAGTTTGAATGAGTCGTTGCATGTTCCTGACACTCTGGACGGTGCGTTTCTCCACTGTTTGTTGGTCGAGTTTTCGGTATTGCTCCTACTCTCTCACCTTGCTGGGGTGGATTGTCGGTGGGTTGGGTATCTCCCTGAGTTTGGCAACCAGCTAGATCGGGAGTTGCTTCCAGGTCGTCCGATGTTATGGAGAGATCCGACTCGGAATGCGTGACCGACAGGTCAACTACCGATGGTACAGTGTTTAGGTCTGGAGCTGTTAGAGTCACAGGAAGGGAGCTATTTTGGGTGTTGATGTTAATTGGAGAGGTGGCGTTTGCTATGGCACCTAATGAAGATCGCTTTGCGTTTGCGCTCATGAGGTCTAATGATACTCTCTTCTCCATTAGAGCTATGCTTTGATTTATAGTCTCGTTGACCCGTGATATAAATAGGTCAATGGGGCCTGTTACTTGTGCTACCTCCTGCGCGTGTTTAGATTTGGGTTTGGAGGCACTTCTTGTTTTGGGCGGCATGTTTCTTTACTGCTGGGTCGTTGTTGAAAGAGGGATGGCCCGGTCCGGTCTCTATCGGGCACTAACGGGCAACAACGGGCCCGCCCTTGGCCCGGGCTTCGCCCCGGGCTGCGTCCCGTGCGCGTCCCGCGCAGCGGGTGCCGCGAGAAGTTGTAGCGCTTCGCTGGGGGCGGGGCACTGGAAGGGGGCGCGGCTCTCACAGGAAGAGGACCAGCTGGAGATGGTGAATGCTGGTCCTCGCAGTCCTGGGGCCGGTGCCTCGTCCTCCTCTGCGGCCTCACGCTCCCGGTCGCTCAGCGGGTCTTTAGCTGGAAGGCTGGGCTACTCCTGTAGCAGGGATCAGCGGCAGGGACAGAGCGAGAGTCTTTTAGCGGTGAGTCTTTCTCCACGAGTGGCACCCGCGCAGCGGGTGCCGCGAGAAGTTGTAGCGCTTCGCTGGGGGCGGGGCACTGGAAGGGGGCGCGGCTCTCACAGGAAGAGGACCAGCTGGAGATGGTGAATGCTGGTCCTCGCAGTCCTGGGGCCGGCGCCTCGTCCTCCTCTGCGGCCTCACGCTCCCAGTCGCTCAGCGGGTCTTTAGCTGGAAGGCTGGGCTACTCCTGTAGCAGGGATCAGCGGCAGGAACAGAGCGAGAGTCTTTTAGCGGTGAGTCTTTCTGCACGAGTGGCACCCGCGCAGCGGGTGCCGCGAGAAGTTGTAGCGCTTTGCTGGGGGCGGGGCACTGGAAGGGGGCGCGGCTCTCACAGGAAGAGGACCAGCTGGAGATGGTGAATGCTGGTCCTCGCAGTCCTGGGGCCGGCGCCTCGTCCTCCTCTGCGGCCTCACGCTCCCGGTCGCTCAGCGGGTCTTTAGCTGGAAGGCTGGGCTACTCCTGTAGCAGGGATCAGCGGCAGGAACAGAGCGAGAGTCTTTTAGCGGTGAGTCTTTCTCCACGAGTGGAGTATTTAATCCTAAAATCCTTATACTGAGGAAACACTCAATGCAAGTACATAGAAAAAACAGAATGTGATCGCTACTGCAAGTCAATGATTCTAAATAATGAGCAGGTTCCAGGATCTACTCACAAGAAAGAATGTGAGAAATCCTCGAAGAGCACATATGGAAGGTACGTATAAGCGCTGCCTTCAATATTTTTAAGATTTGTGCTTTGTTGTGATAATCCTTGGAACAAGGTTATGTTTACTACACAGTGGATAAAATGTGCAAATGAGTAACTCTATAAATAAAATGGCTTTGGTAATTAGTAAATGCATAGAACTTATCAGAGTACTATGATTTTAGTGGACTGCAGGCTGACATAAAAACGACATACTAGATCAATTATTAAAAGCATTAATGTAGGCTAAGGCATGCCCGAGCATTTGCACAGTACGTAAACAAGAGCTTTTTCTTTCTCAATTTACATGTTCATTTAGGGACAGCTCGCTTTAAAAATATGTTTTTTTCCAAAAGACAGCTAACTGATTGGACTTAGAATGTTGAGGTTTTTATAGCTTTCATAAATACATTTTTGGTATAACAGCAGACAATTGTAAGGGTCAGTGGATTTATGAGATTCTGTGGCTGCTTGGATCATTGCATATTTTGGAACTTTGGTCTGCCACATAATATGCCTCATAAGTTACATAATTTGCAAATTTCATGAAAAATATTCTTTAGTTTTCAAATGGATGAAAAATTTGATCCATGCCAGAGAATGTACTGCATTGGGTGGTTGCTCATTTATTATTCGCTTTTGCTTTTTAAAAATAATTTTATGGTTAATTTGGTACCACCCACGAGACCCACAGTTTTTTCTTTTTATTTTACAAGGGGCCATGGAGGGAGTACCAGGGCCACCAAGGCCTTGCTGGCTCCCTGCAAGCAGCCCCCTTTCATGGGGCTGAGCGCGAAGAAACATTTGTTATCTATGGGGTGCTCAAACTCCCACCCCGGGACCCCTACACCAATATAATTCTTGGAGGAGATGGGGGAGCCCTGGAGCCTCTGTGGCCTAGTCGACTCCCTGCTCTTGCAGGTTCCGGCATGAAGTTTTTTTTATATGTATATTGGCATGCCCTAGTGGCCACGCCCGGGCATGCCACAGCTTTTTCCACATTGAGGGTTTGGGGATAAGTCCAGGGCCCTCACAACTCCATAGGCTCCCTACTCCTGCAGGATCCGGTATGTCTTTTTTTTAAAGTGTCGTTCACCCAGGACATACCATGACTAGTGCTGGCATTTTTTGTTAAATGGGGTAAAGCAGTAGATACCCTCATTGGGGCTGCAGGGGGAGGCCCAGGGATTATAACATATCAAATGACAATATTTGTCAGAATACAGTGTATGGTAGAGTATTGAATTATAATTAGTGTTGTCTGGTTAGCGATCTGAAAAGAGTGTGTAACAAGGTCAGCTACTTATAATAATTTGAAGGTGGTGGATAAATTGTAAATGAATGTTATAACTATAACTTTAGAATTTTTAAAGTGTGTGTAGTTTAAACTTGGTTTGTATATCGAAAATATGTTTTCCTGAGTATAACTAGCTTTAACCTTTGGTTTGTTCATTGAATTTCAGTGGTTTTTTAATTTAGTTTTATAAAAATATGTTTCAAATCGTAGAGTCTAGTGCTCGCGAATGGAGTGTTGTTATGTGGATTGTCATACAGTAAAGTTGAGGAGAGTATTGTAAAGTCTATTGTCATAGACTGGACAATTGCAGATTGGAAGTGTGTTGAGTAGAAGAGAGTGTGCATTATATCGTACAGTGTACTAAAGTGTTATATTGTGTAGTGTCAGTGTGTCTCATACAGTGGAGTCAAGTATTGACGGGCCTGATTACGAGTTTGGTGGTGTGGTGCCAGGTCCGTCCCGCTGCTGCATTGCCATACACGTGGTGTCTTCATGCCTGATTACAAGTATTTCTCATGTCTGGTGGACTTTTTTTATGTTCACAAGGTGGACCCCTGAAAATGGGAACTATGCAGGAACAGTTTTTGGCGTAAACTAAAACCAGTTTGATGCTGAGGTTGTGGGCAGGGTTCCCATTGTGGAGGGCCACCGGGAGTCATTCCTTGCTGAGGGTGAGGGTACTAGAATGAGGACTTAGGTCTTGTTCGAATTCAGTTTGAGGCAGCTGCTCTTCATCCAGGTGGTGACAGCCTTCATCCCGTTGTGGAAGTTGTTTCTGGTGGTTGATGGTTCATTGGTGAGGGAGAGGATCAGTTGGGTGTTGCCTGTAAAGGAGACAATGTTGAGTCAAAGGTTCCTGACGATGGTCGTGAGATAGGCCATGCAGACGTTGAAGAGGGTGGGGCTCAGGGAGGAAGCCTGAGGAACTCTGCAGCTTTAGAGGGGAATGGAGATAGTCTGACTCGCTGTGTTCACCCAGTGAGGAAGGAGTGAATCCAGTCCAGGGCCTTGTCATGGATGCCAGCATCATGGAGTCTCTTGATTAGGGTTCGTTTGGAGACGGTGCGGTCTCAGTGCCGTGGACGTGCTTTGTTTCAATGAACTCAGAGAGTTGGGCGTTGATGGCCTTCTCAATGACCTTGGCTGGGAAGGGGAGTAGGGAAATGGGTTTGAAGTTCTTGAGGTTGGTAGGGTCAGCATATGGATACTTTAGCAAAGGGTTGATCTTGGGATGTTTCCAGTCATCAGGGAAGTGGCGGTCTTGATCGAGCAGTTGATGGTGCAGCAGAGCTTGGGGGCGATGGTGGTGGCTGCTATGTGGAAGATTTGGTGCAGACATGGGTCCAAGGGGGCTCTGGATGGGATGCTCTTCATGGTCTTTAGAGTGTCCAGTTGAGCAGGATCTGTTGGGGGGAAGGCATGGTTGGGGCAATGGTGTCAGGCTTGGTAAGATGATCTTGGGTGTCGAAGGTGTCATTAATCTTCCTGATCTTGTAGTAGAAGAAGATGCCAAGTTTGTTAGAGAGGTCCTGGGAGGGTGGGACATCTGTGGTCTTACTGGTAGGCCTGGGGAACTCCTTGACGGTGGCTAATAGTTCTTTACTGTTGTGTTTGCTGGTGTTTAATCTGTCCTGGACGGCTATTTTGCTAGTGGTTTTGAGGGGGAGGTGGTGTGTGGTGATTGCAGCTTTGAAGGTTGCGTGGGTTTCAGGGGGTTTGTTGTTCCTCCATATCTTCTCTAGACATCTGCAGGTGTGTCTGGACTCATGAAGGGTGGGAGTGAACAAGTTGGCTTTCTTGGAGTGTTGCTTGCCAGGTGCCTTTCTGTGGGGTGCCAGAGTGTTGGCGCAGTTGGAGATCCATTGGTGGAGTTTGCATGCTGAGGTATTGATGTTGGCATCTATCGGCGGCAGTGTGGTAGTGCCGAGGGATGCAGTGAGCTGTTCTTCAGTGGTCTTTTTCCAGCTATGGTCGGGGGGGGAGTGAGGGTTTTGGTGTACGGTGGGTTTGGTGAAGGTGAAGTGCACGCAGTGGTGGTTGTTCCACAGAAGTTTGGTGGTGGGGTTGTAGGTGATGTTTCTGCTGGTGGAGAAAACGGATCGAGCGTGTGTCCTGGTACATGTGTTGAAGCGGTGACTAGCTGCTTGAGGTTCTTCAGAAGGGATGCAGTGTTTTGGTCATTTGGGTTGTCCAGTTAGAAGTTGAATTCATAGAGTAGGAAGTAATCAGTGGATGCAAGAGCTCGGGCGATGAGGTTGATGATGGCTTTGGAGAAAGGTGGTCAGTGGCCAGGTGGTATGTAGATGAAGGTGCCGCAAAGGGTGGTGTTGGGGTTGGTCTGGATCCAGAAGTGGAGGTATTCCATGGTTTTAGGTTGTCCTAGAATGGAGTAGAGTATTTTAGAGTGGAGTATGGAGAAGTAGAGTGTCATAGAGTGAATTATCATCAAGTGAAGTGACGTAGAGTACAGTGGAGAAGAATGTTGTCAAGTACAGTGCCATGTACTGTATTGGAGTGTCCAATTGTAGAGAGAAGTTTAAAGGCTTGTCATTGTGTGTCATACAGTGTAGAGTCAATGGGGATAGAGAGGAATAGGGTGGCATAGAGTGTAATATAGTGTTGTACATTGGGGTTGGGGACAGTGGAGTAGAGTGTCGGACAATGGAGCGGCGTAGAGTGGAGTACAGTATAATGACATAGAGTGGGATAAAGTGGAGGAGAGTGGAGTATAGTGAAGTGGAGTACACTAGAGTCGGGTAGTGTAGAGTGGAGTAAAGTGCCATAGAGTGGAGTGGTATGTTGTAGACAAAAGTGACGTGGAGTGCAGTAGAGTGGAGTAGTGTAGCATAAAGTCAAGTAAAGTGTCATAAATTGGAGTACTGTGTTGCACAGTAGAGTGCAGTGGGGTGTGGTAGAGTATTCAAAAGTGATGTAGCTACAGTAGAGTAGAGTGGCATACAATGTAGTAGATTCTGGAATAGTGGAATGATGTAAAGTACAGTGGCATACAGTAAAGTACAGTGTTTTACAGTAGGGTAAAGGGGTATTGACAGGCGTAAAATGTCAGAAAAAGGCATACAGTGTAGTAGAGTGTTGTAGAATGGAGCTGCATAGGTTACAGTAGTGTGTGAGTCAGTGGAGTTCCATAGAGTAGTTTGTTGAATAGTAGCATAGAGTGAAATAAAGTCTTGTACAGTGGAGTAGAGTCGAGTCGAGTGGTATAACATAGTGTGGAGTAAAGCAAAACAAAGTGTATTGTTGTTTTTGTAGAGGCGAGTGGCATGGAGTGGAGTGTACTGGGATAGGGTAGGTAGTAAACTTTTTTAAAGTGGAGTGAGGTCTTGTACAGTAGAGTGGAGTGCTGTGTCGCATTGAAAAGTGCAGAATAGAGTGTTGTACTTCGGAGTCTATGGGGATAGAGTGAAGTAGAATGTCGTAGAGTGTCATGATGTGTGGTATACTGTTATGAAGTGAAGTATAGTAGGTACACCGTGCTATGGCTTGGAAGGAGCTTTCCAGCTTCCATCATGTCAAAGCAACCACTCCGCTTCCAGCAAATGAAGCATTAAACATGCTCTTGCTGGTTGAAAGCAGAGTAGAATTGCTTTTAGACAAAGGGAGTTGCATGTTAGCAGCTCCTAAAGTCTAAAAGCAATGTTGGATCCCACAGGAGGCGGGGAGCTGGCAGGGACCACAAGGGCATTCTGGCCCCCCTGTTGTCTCAGTGAAGACTGTGTGCCCATCCAGCAGACATGGCCGGGCCCTGGGGGATTGGGTCCCTGAGGCCAAAAACTGTCCACTGAAGGGGGCCTCACAGACCCCCTCAACCATTTGGGAAAGGCCAGGCCCCAGTGGATGGTGTCCCTGGGGGTGAAATGTGCCCACAGGAGGGGGGACGTGTAGCCTCCACTAAAAGTATAAAAAAAAATAAAAAAGGTTGGGCCCTGGGAGATTGGGTCCCCTGGTTTGAAATAGGCCTGGGGGCCACTCAGCATCCCTCTTTTTACAAATAGGGTATGGGGTCCCTGGGTCCAAAATCATCCCAGGGTGGGGTCCCCATAGCCTCCTTCCCCTAAATAAAAAAATATAAATAAAAAGGGCGGGCCCTGAGGGATGCAGTCTCCTGGGCCAAAATCGGCCTGGATGGGGGCCATCTGGATCCCTCCTCCATTTTAAAAAGGTTCAATGCCTCTGGGGATGGGGTCCTCAGGGTCAAAATCAGTCCTGGGGGGGGGAGGGCTCGACTAATAAAAGAAACAAGAAAGCCAGCCTGGCTAGATCCTGTGGCCAAACCACCTTTCACCAGCACTCAGCAAAAGTGCCTCCTAGTTAGGGGAAGAGGTCCCCTTGACAGCTCCTTAGGGTTCTTGGGGGTCACTGCCCCTCCTGTTACCTCCAGTAAATCCTACACAGTGGTATTGCTGAGAGGTCATAGGAGGTCCTTCCCCCTTTCTCTCCAACCTTGCAAACACAGCTCTTGGTGTGTGTGAGTGGGTTTCTGAGTGCTGGTATGGGTGTGTGAGTGTGTATATGAGTGACTGTATGGGTGTATATGTGGATTTGTGAGTAGCTGAGTGTGTGGGTAAGTGGCTGTGTGAGAGACTATGCTGGGGAGTGAGTGAGTGTATCAGTGACTGTATAGGTGAGTGAGTAGCTATGTGAGTGGCTGCATGGGTGGGTATGTGGGTTTATGAGTTACTGTACAGGTGAGTGAGTGGGTGTCTGAATGGCCATGTGAGTTAGTGGTAGAGCATGTGGCTGTATGTGTGAGTGAGTGGCTTTTTGAGTGGGTGTTAGGTTAAGTGAGTGGCTGCATTGTAAAGTAACTGTCTGTGTGAATGGATGGATGGGTGAGTGACCAGATGTGTGAGTGCTTTTATGGAAGTATGAATGGGTAAGTGGTTGTGTGGGTGTGTAAGGGAATATGTGAGTAGATGTATAGGTGAATAAGTGTATGTGTGAGTAGCAGTATGGGTGGGTGTGTGACTCTGTTAGTGACTGGATTGGTAAGTGACTGATTGTATGAGTACTTTATGGGTAAGTGAGAGGTTGTGTGAGTACCTTTATGAGCGAGTAAGTTGGTATCTAAGTGGCTCCATAGATGAGTGAGTGGTTGTGTGTGCACTTTCATGGGCCTGTGAAGGGGTATTGGAGTGGTTATGTAGGTGTGTGTGTGTGGGTGTATTAGAGGTTTCACAGAGGTATGAGTGGGTGTATAAGTGCTTTTGTGGATAATGTCATCAGTTATGTCATAAGTGATATCATTGGAGATTTCATCCTAGTCATCTGTGATGTCACAGACACTTTCATAAGTGATGTAATATGTGAGGTAATAAGCAGGGCATTGCAAAGGTGTAAGTTATAGTTATCTTTTCATTTTAACTGCTGAGTTTAACTGGGTTTGTACGAGTAAAACACGAGCCTAACTATTACGTCCCTGTAACCTTTGCTTTTTTGTGAATTTCTAAGGTTTTTTAAAATCTATTTCCTAACTATGACATCCCTGTAACCTTTTGTTTTTTTCAAATTTCAACAGTTTTTTGGATAATGCAGATTAGAGGTGTGTACTGGAGTGCTATTTCATGCGCTTGTGTTAGTGAGTCCTTGTCATTTGTTTTATTTTATTAATAGTTTGTTGGTTTTTTTTGTAATTTTGTTGCAACGAATTTGCGATGACCACGAAGATGCCTTGAAAATGATTTTTTTTATAGTGTAAAACAAATATACACACACATTTTACACTATTTTGGGCACAAGGGGTTTAATACAATAATATTCAAACTTGTGTTTTCCTACTGAGATTTATAGAAAACATCTTTGGAGTGTATTTTTTATAAAGTGTAAAACATAAATATATATATATATATATATATATATATATATATATATATATATATACATATATATATATATATATATATACACACACACACACACACACCCACCCACTCACACACACACACACACACACATTCTACAGTATGTTTCACACTAGGGGTTTATTAGTGTACTCTTTACACGTGTGTTTTTCTAGTGAGTTTCCATAAAAACCATCTTTGGGTTGTATTTTCCTTTTTTCACGGCAACGCCGCATGTCACAATGACGTCGGTAACCGTGACAATTGTGTCTTTAAAAAAAAGTGTAAAACATATATATATATATATATATATACACATATCCTACAGTATGTTTGACACTGGGGTTTATTAGTGTACTGTTTAAACTTGTATTTTTGTAGTTATTTTCTATAAAAACTATCTTAGGAGTGTATTTTCAGTTTTTGCAGTGACGCCGTACGTCGTGATAAAATTAGAAATGCGACCCATTTTTACATGCACACTGTCCTTTCCTAAAGTTGCTATATCTTTACCATATCAACCTTTGGCACACATTTACATTTGTGACTCTTAGACTAGTTTCTTGGAAACACTGGCCTTGCTGACATGCAACACTTCGTGAGCACACTATCACACTATCACACTGCTGTGACATTAGACATGGCACTCAAGTGTTTCATGTAAAAAGTTGTTGTTTTATATTTTATAATGATAATATAATTATTTTGATAATTATATTGTAGTTGATAATGTGTCAATCAATGTTTTTGACATATTACATGTTTATTTAAAGATCACACTATTTTTTCTAATATTTATGTTTTCAATATAAGTAAAAATCAATATTTTTAGCAATGATATTTGTGTTCTCGATATCTGTGGTTTTATTAGTGAAGTATAGAAAGGCAATTTTTTGTTCACAATATTTATTTGTATGTATCAATATAATGATAGTGATCCCTATGCTTTATGAGCCCCAATATGTGGCTCAATCCAACCCAATGTTGTGGATGGACTGCTTATCAGCACAGTGGGTGTGGGTGGTGCAAGTTAGTCTATACCAGTTCAAGGCCTGGAGGTCCTGGATGATGGACATGATGCCCCTTCTACCCCCCCAACTTACATATCCAGAGGATCAACCCTTAGCTCTTCAGCATTCATACAAGAATGACCATTTCCCTTTTTTCTGTCCCCATGAGCAGCACAAGAATCTCTTTTCCCTGTTGGACAAAAACCTAGGTTCTTAAGTAGGAGAGCCTGCTAGCATTTCAGGTTGCGGCGCTCTTAGTTGTATGCTAACCCCTGCTTCAATGGATGATCCATTGATGTCCACCACATTTTATCTGAAGTGCAGTAGATATTAGTGGGCCATCCACCACAGGAACAACGGGCCATATGTATCAAGCCAAATTGTTTGCGAATGCAATTTGGACGATTGGTATGCATCAAGGAAATCGTCTTTCATAATAAGGAATCGCAAAATATGTGATTCCTTATCTTGCAATTGCATTTAAGGAATCGCAAATTTAGCGATTCCTTAAATGCAATGTAAGAAGCCAAAAAAAATAGCAAACTGGCCTTAAGGAATCATAATTTACCACCAACTTCTAGTTGCGAATTCCTTTCAAAATGCATATTTTTTCTATTTTCTAAGTGCCATGTGACGCACATACACGCCCTTAGGGCATGTATGTGTGCCACATGTCCACCCATGCCGATTTCAGGGGTGCAACAGGGTGTCCTTTGGACACCCTAGCACCCTTGAAAATATTAAAAATTTGCGATTAGCAAATTGCGAATCGCAAATTTCCCCTTCATACCTATGAGCCTCCTGGCCCATTGAAATGAATGGGAAATTATTCCTTAATTGCGATTAGCAATTTTCTAATCGCAATTATGGAATTTTAAGAAATCGCTAAAAAGAAGCTAATTTCTACATACATACCATTTTGCGATTTCTAAATAGCGATTCCTTAAAAATCGCTATTTAGGAATCGCAAAAGGGAATGTTGATACATATGGCCCTAAATGCTTCTGGTGCAAGCACCCTATAATGGCCTTAGCAGTATTTCTACCCAGATTGCTCTTCATATCAAAAACATTGACCAAAATCGTGGTCTTTCATCTAATTTCTGTGATGAAAAGTTCTGGAATCTGTGGGGATTCTAAATATTTCTACCACCCATTGTTTCCATAAGTCTCACCCCACTTGTGTTTAGATGGAGAGTTTGGGTGTTTTTGTTGATTTCACCCTTTCATTCTTGAATGAAATCAAAGTTCTTATTTCTACCTGTTTTCTTTTATCTAAACATGCTGCAGAACATGTTTTCCTTGCTTCCTTTTGCCATACAATGCTTAGTGGCTAGCGTCATCATTTTGTCTCTTACAGATAACCACAACTCTCTTTATTTGGGACTTACCAAGGAGTCTATATTATGTTGTTCCATCATTACCTATCTAAGGAAGTTACATTGTTAGCAGTACACCTTGTGTCTGTCCTCTACACTAATGACTTACTTTGTAACATGCCTGGTGAACCCTCCAATGTATCATCCCCTTTACCCCTATCTCTAATCTCCATTTCCCAAAGCCAACTCCAGCAAGCCAATGATTATTTCCAACCTGTGGCTAAGCCTATTTTATGAAGGCCTTTGAGAAACCTATATCTGCATGACATCCCTCCCTGTCTAGCTCCTCCTCACTGCCAATATCTGACCCTCTCCCAGTACCCTTTGAACAACATAAAACACCTTGTAACTGAAAACACCTCCATGAGGCCTTCAGCTGGCTAAGAGTGTGTTGTTTGCTGGAGCATCTCTCAAACAGAATCTTGGATGATGCTTGAGAGCTTCTCTCTGAGACTTGACCCATCAGAATTAGAGAACCCAGACTCCTCAGACTTGTCATATGCACTTCATGCAGCAGAATTCCTCTTCTGTTGGTTAGCACCTCCCTGGAGAAATCAGATAGATATACCCTTCATGGAGAATGCTCTCAAACCTCTATCCTGTGCGAAGTCTAAGTCACCTGGTACACCGACCATCACTTTCTAAACTTCCTTCAGCACCAGGGTCGTGATCCTCGATGCAACTGCACCCTCAGACACTATAAAGATAATGAGCTCAATACCACTTTCCCACTTGCCTGCCTCTTGGATGGTCAAGTATGTACTAAAGCATCCCCTTTGGGTTTAGATCTAGACATCCCCATGGACTTCGCCCAGTATGATAGAGAATCTTATGCCTCAGTCTTAGTGGGAAAACCATAGAGCCATTCTTCTTTGAATTTACTCAACACAGACAAAACTTGACTGAGCCTATAACTGATTCTACTGATAGCCTTCTCTTAAAAAAGTTTTTAAAATCTGTTTCAAAGCACTCCTCACTTATCTCTGTAAGGCCCAGCCAAGATGAGAAAGGTTTTTCCCACTGTCTGCCTATTTTCCTGATGATCTGGTGTGTATGTCCAGCTACTGCAGTGCTCACTCTTCCAACCACCATCCTTTTGTGGACATACTGATCTCTCCTTTGGCTCCTACCTGCCAGCCTTCTTCTCACAAAGAGTTCATCCTAACTAAGGTCTAGAACATGAATTCAAGCTGCTAAGGCCCCTCCTGAAGGCCGTGGAAAATGCATCCCACCCATCTTATTTTCCCTTCTTTCTCCTAGTAAAAGTCGTATTGCTTGTTTCCTCCTAACTTGATGAACAATTACTTCAAACCCTTTCTAGAGACAGTTTCTACATACAATTTAGACTTTTTGTGCCCCAACCCTAATCTCACCACCCCTGCTCATTATTTATCTTCTAGAAGAGTCGGCCCTGGTAGACCAGGAGATTGCAGATATACTTCCTAAAAGAGCCTTCATTCCCACTCCAACTGAAGTCTAGTTTCTAAGATCTATCTTTCATGTCTAGATGAAGTCATAAATCTTCACTCCATCAACTGGTGGGTGGTGTATCATCACTTCAAGGTAGAATATATCCATCACTGGTGTGCCAGTCTCTTTCATGGAAACTTGTTAGTGGGAATTGATCTACAGAATGTCTATTTTCCAATCCGAATGAGCATCAAAAACAATGCTTTCTGACGTTTCAGTGGAGTGAACAAACTTGGCAATGTCAATGCCTTCCTTTTAGACTGCTCTCTGCCCCTTACCGCTTCACCAAGGTGCTTTGCATGGAAGTGGCACGCCAGAGCGGTTTGTCGCATCATATGTTTTGATGACACTCTTATGATGCATCTTTCCACGTCAACCCTTTCTTTTCATCTAGATTGAAAAATAACCTTGCTACATAATCTGGGCTTCTTTCTGAACTTCAAGAAGTCATCATGTTCTCCCACCCAGCGAGCTGACCTTTTAGGATTCACAGTAGACAGTGGTGCCTCTGCTCTGAAGCTTCACTGCAAGAAGATATCTCTCATCAGGCAGAAGCTAAAATTTGCCTTAGCGGCAACCACTGGCATCCCTTGCTTGCCTTATCAGGCTTCTAGCAGTCTCAATTCAGGAGATTTCATGTTTTCAGCTATCCTTCGTAATATAGCCCAGCAGCACTGGATAACACACTTCCTTTGTCAGTGGATCTAGTACTCAGATCATGTGTGTGTGAGTGGGTGTACTTGTAGAGCGCACTGCGACTCCATGGAGTATCCTGGCGCTAAAGACCACTGGGGAACCCGTCCTGATTTTACCTGTGAGATGGTCCCTTTCTGGGTATCTCCAAGGTGAAACCAGGCATCCCCGGCGTCTGTGGGGGGCTGTTGTAGAGATGAGGCAAGCTTAATGCCCAGAGTTGCCGAGTGTGTTCCCTGGTTAGAGTAGGCACCGAGGCGAGAATTATCGAGTCCGTTTTGACCCTGGTCCACGACCCTGCCTTGTCGGGAATTGAACACTGGTCCCAGGCCATTCTCTGCTTACGGGTCTGCCGCCTCTAACCAGTGAGCCACACCACTCCACTTCCATATTCCTTTGTCACCAAATCTCACATGAATAGGCATTGGTAGCTCCTCAACATGGTAGCCTGAAATGGCAAAGTGGTCTTTGGCTTCTCTCCAGAGGCAATTTTCAATTCAAAAGCAAGCAGAACCGGTTGGGATGTCAAGTCCTGAGCCTTTTTGATCGGGGCCTTGTGTCCCCCTCCTGAGAAGAAGCTTTCCATCAGTGCCCTGTGTAGGAGAGTAGGGTCTGCTATCCTATGGTCACCCCAAATCTTTGCTTTTTGCTTCACTGGTTTATGACTTAATGTGGCTGTGGATCTGCTAATCAGACCCACAGCCTGCTGTTCTCTCTCTAAATTGATGCCAATGCACTCTAGGTGCATTATGAATTAGAACTGGTTCACCTTATAGGCCCCTGTAACAGTGTACCCCAGGTACCCAGGGCATAGGTGCATCCAAGGCCTACCATGGGCTGCAGCATGTATTGTGTCACCCCTGGCCTGGACTCCATATTTGACACAACTGGCTGATCATTCAGCTGGGGTAAGTTGGTGTAAACACCTCTTACTTAGATATAGTATCCCTATATCTAAACCTATCTGGAAACATGTTAACCTATAAGCTACTCCTATGGAAGGCCTCGACAATTCTGGAGGCAGAGTGCTTGGTTTCATGTGAGATGGTGCTCTGGCACGAGCTGAGCCCATCTGCAGCTGTCGGGAACAACTCCCTTAGCTGTTCCGGGATATTGCCATACCATATACTCTTAAATGCATTATAATCCTCGCGGTTATTTTCTAACTTTGGTTTAGCTTTATCAAAACATGTCGAGTAAGGTGTCATACGATTTGGAATACTATCCCCTCGACTGTCCTGTTGACGGGGATAGCATTCCACCCTTCTAGAGGGACACGACATGTACATAACCTGAACCCCGGTTAAAGTTAACCCGAGCCTCAGCATCACAATATGGATGCTGCCACCACAGACACACGTCTGACCTCCTGCTGCTGGGAGTCCTTCCAGCGAGGGAGGCTTGGACAAAGGGTTTCCTGCCTTGGGAGGTGCGAGCACCACCCCAGACAGGATTTTGTGTATTGGGTAGGACAGGGCTGAATAGATTGAGACATGCTTGGGGCACACAAGGTGTCCCTGTGCATAAGCCAGTCCAAACCGGTGCTGGGGCTTTCCAGCCCCAGTACTGGCGCGGAGCTGGACAAAGGAAAGGGGGTGTAACCGCCCCCCTTCCTGGTCCCACCCAGAGGAGGGACCTAGCAGGTGATTCACCCCTCAGATTGGGAATGAGAGTGGGAGCAGTGCCATAGGACCGCAGATCATCCTGAAATCGACTTGAAACTAAGAAGACGCCTGGACTTCGACATTCTGCTGCACAGAAGACTGAAGAGCATCTCCCTTGGGGCCAAGGAGTGGCCACCTTGTGAACACAGGCACCATACAGCAACTCAACATCTGCTTTGCCGCTGCCTCCTGCCGGAGCCCGAGTCCAGAGCCTGATGAGACCCAGTCTCCCAGAATCTCAGAGCCCGATCCACAGTCCCTGCAAAGAAGAGACCCGTGGAGGCACCGAGAGACATGGGACCGGACATCTTGAAAGACCCCCGAGAAGCTGACTGCGCAGCACCCGAGGCATCCTCGATGCTGTGCTTTGGGGTTTGAGAAGCCCCACTATCGAGCAGCATTTGCACCGAAGATCAGCCCCCCAGCATCTCCACGATCTGCGTGGGGCCCTTTTGTACTTTGCCACTTGACGCACCATCCTGGCCACTTGCCACGTGGCTAGCGGCCATCTTGGCGACAAAATCTACAATCAACACAGTGGGTCTGGTTGCTCCAGACTTGCCCTCGCTCCTGTAAAAAGGAGCACCCACTCTGACCTTGCTGGTCCGAGTGAGAAGCTTGCATCGATTCCTGCGTGGCTTGCATTAGCCAAGGCCTGTTTGCCCCGATCAAGAGGCTGACACCGCCATCAGCTAGAGCCTTTGTGGGACAGCTTGTGACCAATGCCTGGACGTCCTTGACCTCTTTGTGTCCACGTGGCTGCAGAGACAATCTTCACCTCTTCGCCTGTTTGCACCTGACATCGCCTGGTTCCATCCTGGTTCCACGGTAGTCACTGGCTAGTGACTTTGAAAATTTTCCCCTCGGCTTGCAGGTCTTCACCACTTCAGATCCACCCTTGGATCCACCGGAACTCTCCTCGACGACCCGCCTGCAGCATCTTCATCTTCAGGCACCATCGACCTGCGTGACGAAACCCGACTCTACTTCGCACCTGTGCACCCGCTTCCTGTGGGTGAGGTAACTCAGAAACGCCGGTGTACTGACACTGGTACACACCTCTAGTGTCTAGGTTTAAAGTTTTGTCTATCTAGGTCACTCGGAAGGTTCCTGAAACAGTAACTTTATAACTTTTACGCACCATTGACATTGCATTGGTGCCTGCGTGTGCTTTAGGAGCTGCACCCTAGTCCCGCGGGCCTTTCCCGGCTTCTTCACTCTTAGTCCCGAACAGCTCCAGCGATTACCCAGGCCCTAGGCCTACTTCCTTTCCGATAGGTGGTTCTTATACCACTATTTTAGTATATGGTTTAGGTGGCCCCTAGGGCTCATCCATATTGTACAACTTTTGTATATTTAAACTGTGTTTTGTTTTAACGCATTTGCTTCTGTGCTCATAAAGAGTATAGGGGATATTTGTAGTAAATAAATATATATATATTTTCAATATATATCTGTGTGGTGTCCTTTCATTTGGTATTCAAGGGGATTGTGTATGGTAAAACAGCTTGCTTCACATGCCTTTACAGGGTTTAGCCTAAGACTGCTTTGTCCACGCTACTAGGATAGCTGGTCTATAAGGTTGACTTACAACCAATCATCATAAGGGTTGCTTGGCATGGTACAAGGTGATCCCTAGAACTAGTGAGCATCATATACCAGGCCAACTTCTCACACCCTGGAACCCCTGGCAGGTAGCTTTGTCATCAGGAGCTTCAACAAGCACAAGTCTCACTGCTGCATCTGGCTGAGGATAGATCATTACTAGCAGTCAGGAATGTCAATGAATTGGGATATGAGTAAGATCCAAACATCCATCATATCTCTCCAAGGACCTGTGGAATCATTGCCTTCACAACAATGTCTCCATGGTAATGTAGTATGTTCAGATCTCTTCAATTCCACAGTGGTCTGATTTTTGAGGTACCTCAGGGACTTCAGCCGCTGGATGCTGGATCAAGAAATTTTTCGATTCCTTTTTTCTTTTTTTGTGTCCTCTGGATATGGCCCTTTTTGCTTCCCCGCTGAACTGTTAACTTCTAGATTTTATGCACTGGCATCTAAATCTGGACACTGGGGCAACAGACTTCTTCCTTTAGGATGACCTCTTTTCTAACATTACGCATTCCCTCACTTCACTCTCTTCTCATGGTTCAACCTCTGGCGAGGCAATTACTTTACAAAATGGTCTTGATTGCTCAACATTGTCCTTCACTGGCTTACTTTCCTGATCTGCTAGAGCTAGTTTCTCACTACTTCTCTTTTTCAATTCTTTTCTTCTGGATGCAGTCATCCCGATGACCATATGGTCCTGGAGCAACTACTTATTCTAGTGTGAAAATCTCTAGGGATTCTCAAGAAGGTCTGATCTGTATGAGGTCACTGCTGAATTCATTTATGGGTTCGGGGCCCCGGGGACAAGCTGAGCCTACAATTCTATCTGTAAAGCGCACCATTCATTGGTGTTTGGAACATAATTTGGATCCTTTAAGTTTTCTCTTTCTTTGTCAGCCAATTTGCTATCCTCTGTTTTTGTCAAAAGTCTCTAATATAGGACTATCAATGTGAATCACTAAGCTATTGTGGCACATCTTTCCTTCATCAATGTTATTTGTTTAGGGGAACATCCCTGATGTGTTGATTCATAAAGGGAATTTGTCTTAGAAGGCCTCCCCTTCCCCACTATTCATTCCTCTTGGGACATCTTCACTCTTAAGTAATTTCTATCCTTTATATTTCCAAATTACTCTCTTTCCTTGAAAGCTCTCTCCGTCAAATTAGTTTTCTTGTTCTGCCTTTTCTTTTATAATGGGGTTTCAGAAGTCAAAGATCTAGTGCTTTCCAGTCTCCCCTTTACTATAAAAGGGACAATATTCCACATATGAGTTCTCACCAAGATGGTCTCCCTTCCATCCTATTTCCTTACTTTCCCTCTCGTCCTTCCCTCTGTGTTGTATCTTGTGTTCAAGAATACATCACTAGCTCTTCTTCCTTCCATACATTGGCACAAATTCACCATGTTCACTGCATGCACTGATACCCCCTGCTATGGTGTTTACTCCATTAGAGAAAGCATGGCCTTCAAAGTCTTCTTTCCAAGCTCCAGACTAGAGAACATTCAGGGGCAGACAATTGGCCATGCAGTGCTACATTTAGGATTTTCTAAATATAACCCTTGAACATATGTATGACAGCGGTCTTGCTAGACTTTGAACTTTAATATTGTACCCTCACATTGTATTGGGTTAAAATAATTGTTTAAAAAAACATAAACACTTCAGTAAGTGTTTTTTTGATGCCTGTGCAGATCCTAATTTTCCCTGGCAATAATTGATGCATTCCACAATTTAACCTTAATCAGTTTTATGTAACAAAGTCTTATGTAGGGGATAAAGAAACAGACCGAGAGGCAAGACTAATACAGGATCAATCATGTTGCATTAAAGGTTTTCAGCCACATCCTCTGCTGGGTTCAGGGATGCGCCCTTGCTGATTAAGAGGCCACTTAACAGTAAGGCCCTAATTATGATGGCGGTCAATCGGACCACCAAATGCCATCTTACCCAGCAGGTGACAGTTTCACCTGCCCTATTATGATAGGACCGCCGTGCAGGTGGTTGTAAAGTGCTTTTAGTTTTTTCTACTGCAGCTTGTGATTCAGCCCAGGAGATGGACAGCAGCACAAGCCAGAGTATAAAAGACACTTTGTGCACATCCATGCACCGCGTGCCAGGCACCATCTGGTGCCTGCCACACAGTGCATGGATGTATTGATGGGCACCACATGTTACCCAATGGCCACTTAACAGTGGGCTAAGTGGGATTGGGGCCCTGCTTTGGCCCCCAAAGTCCCTTTTTTGTCTTCCTTTACATGGTGGTGGGACAGGCATGAACAACAGTCACTGTCTCCATTGCTACATTAGAAATCTGACCACTGTCCTATTGAAATCTTTGATCGTGTTGGAGGCAGCGGTCCTACCCCCTGACCTCTGCGGTCCGACTAGCTGCATTGTAATGCAGCCGTTAGACCGATGCTCTGGATGGCAGGTGGACTTATACCTTTGGCCTGTCGGTGACGGTTCGCCCGTCATCATAATGAGGGCCAAAGTGTTCACGTTCCTCTTTACCACTGTCTATAAAGGAAAACATTTGCTTCTAAGCTGAGGTTTGCTGGGCACTTTCTGTGCTGCATGTCTCTCCAGTTTTCTTGTACAGAAATATTGACCCCCCTCATAGGCACCTCCTTTAGGTTTCAAAGGAACTTTATTGAACAGAAAAATTGCAATAAAGAAACAAGATACAATATCAATATTAAATACAATGCAATAATAAATGTGAGTGATACAAAAAGAGAAGAGGGGAAAGAACGAAAAGGGGAAAGGAAAGAAGGGGAAAGGAATCAGCAATTAGAATACAATATCTATATATAAAGTGTAACTTCCAAAAAGATGCAAATCTTCCAGAAAAAAGTATATAAAAACTAGAAAGAAAAGGTATATATAGAAAAGGAGTAAACTTAAGCAAGAACATATCAAGGGGGTTTGGGTACTTCCTCAATACGAGGAGAATGCAACATGGAAGATTGAGCAGATGAATCTAAGAAAGTAGTAATGGGTAACTATAACAAATCACGTTTGATAGCAAGTGTAATAGGATAAACATACTCTCTATCTAGTCTATGATTAAAACAAACACCATACCACCAAGCCTGAAAGGAGATAGTAGATGCATTTTTCCAAGCTTTGGTAATTTGTTGAAATGCCACTGCCAGGAGAAGGTCAATAATGGAAGTATTAAAGTCAGAGGAGGACCATATGACAGAAAGGCTACCTAGAAAAATATGTATAAAAGAGAATGGGAAGTGAGTGGAAAAAATATTATTAATTTGTTGCCATACTTTGGACCAAAAAGTACGAATCGTAGGATATGTGAAAAGCATATGTTTAAGATCCGCCCTTGGTTCAGAGCAGGACCAACAGGTTGAAGGGATAGCGGTATCTATTGTATTTAGTTTAGCAGGAGTGATCAAAAGCCGATTATAAATAAAAAAACAGAGTGTGGGTGGTATTAGCTGCTCTAGAAGATTTCCTTATTTTGTTCCATATATCGTGCAATAGAGAAATAGAAAACGACTCTCCTAAATCGAGTTCCCAATCTTGTTCTATTTTTCATTTATCCCTATCAGAAGGGGGTTCATGTAATTTCTTGTAAATTTGTGAAGCAGAGGAAGAGGATAAAAAAAAGATTATATTGAGAGAGGAAAAAGTATTATGAGAAACTGAGAGTGTAAGGGAGTCATAACTTGTCTTAACAGCAGCACTCAATAACATATAATTGGAGAGGAAGGAAAAAGGAAGAGAAAAACGAGACTGAAGAGTAGAAAAAGGAATACACGTACAATCAAGAAGAGTTGATGAGTCCAAACAAGCCCACGGTCATACCATTCTTTCCAGAAAAAAGTTCTATTCTTAATTTTAATAAGAGGATTATACCAAATGGAGGATGGTAAAAATCGAGTACGGTCGCCAAGGCCATCCAGAAACAGGGGGAGAAAAAGTTTCCTGGAATTCTTAAGAATAGGTAAAGACATCTTCTGCGGAACATGATATAATGAAACAAATTCTTTAAAGGTAAAAGGGTGAAAAAAGGAGGATTCAATGTCAACCCATAGCGGAGAAGAAGTGAGATCTGATACAGAATCTGCTAAAAAAGAAACCGAATGAGACAGAAAAAATGAAGTATGGTAAGAGGAAAAGTCAGGAAAATGTACCCCTCCCAGGTGTTTGGGACGTTTAAGCTTGGAGAAAGACATTCTGGCTTTTTTATTTTGCCATAGAAAACGAGATAAAGTAGAGTAGATATTTTTATAGCAAGATTCTGGAATATTAACAGGAAGATTGGAAAGAAAAAATAAAATTATAGGAACTAACATCATTTTAATTGAATCTAATCTACCCCACCAGGAGAGAAATAGAGGATGCCATCTTGTTGTAGAATCTATTAAAGTAGTTTGTAAATGTTTAATATTAAGAGATACGGTCTCCTTAACTGAAGGAGTAAACCAAAGACCTAAATATTTGATTTTAGAAGGGCTCCAATGAAAAGAGGAGATCAGAAAATCAGCATGGAAACAAAATTTATTAAGGGGAAGGATTTCACATTTATCGACATTCAATTTATAACCTGATACAGCTGCAAAGTTCGAAACTTCAGAAAGAAAAGCAGGGACAGAAGTCTGAGGTTTAGAGATACATAGGAGAATGTAATCTGCATAGGCAGAGAGCTTTACTTGGCTCTCACCATAAGAGAAACCAGTGATATCATTATTCAAACGAATTTTTGTCAAAAACCGCTCTAAAGCAAGAATAAATAGAAGGGGGGGAAAGAGGGCACCCTTGGCGAACACCGCGAAAAAGAGGAAAGGAAGAAGACACAAGACCATTTGCAAAAATAAAGGATCTAGGAAAAGAGTATAATAAGGAAACATTAGAAAGAAATTTAGATCCAAAACCAAACCATTTAAGAGAAGAAAAAAGGAAAGGCCAATTAACTCTGTCAAATGCCTTTTCCGCATCTAATGCGATAGCAGCTAAGGAGTGATTAGAAGTATGAGATTTACTGAGAACATTGAAGAAGAGCCGAGTATTATCTGAAAGATGACGTCCTTTGATGAAACCACATTGTTCTTTACCAATTAGTTGGGGTAGAATTTTGTCTAAACGTAATGATCAGCAGTAGCCTTAGCGTAGTCCTGAGCAAAGAGGAGGTTGGAGCCATTCAAGAGTTCTTCCCTTTTTGCTTGGCTGCTTGAAGGACTTGATGAAGATCCGTGTATTGCAGAAAGTACAGGATGGCACCTCTGGGCCTCACTGAGGAAGTGGAAGCTGATGGACGAGACGTTGGACCCAGACAATGAGCTCGTTGAATATTTAAGGGAGGTGACGTTTGGAGATCAAGAAGATTGGTGAGGAAAGATTGTAAAAAAGAAATTGGATTTGACCCTTCAAGATTTTCGGCAAGGCCATTAATATGTTAGTTTTTACGCCTGTTTCAATTCTCCAAATTTTAAACTTGCTGCTTGAGAGAAGCGATCTCTTTGTGCATGGTAGGGACCTGAGCAATGACCGTTCGAGCTGAAGCAAAACAACCCTCAAGATCCTCCACTCTTTGCTGTGTGTGAGACCAATTATCCTCAAGATTTTGTAGGCGGGAATTAGTTTCTGTCATATAAGGTTTAAGTGCTCGAATTTCCTCTAATAAAAGTTCCATAGAGATGGTTGCTGATATGTTGGTTGGAGAAGGAGGATTGGCTTTGACCCTCTTCCCTGAATTAGCGGTAGTAGATGGAGAGGAAGATTTAGTTAATTGCTTCGAAGATGAGCGAGAAGCAGGAGTAGAAGAACCCTTGAGAGCAATATTATCAGATTGCCAGTCATCCAGTATATCCTGTAGGACACTGAAAGGGTTAATGTCTTCCAGGGGTTGATTGGTAACAGAGCTTTGTTGAATAGCAGCAGTACGGTTGGTGCGTGACGTCGCCATTGAGAAAGGGAACCAGCTGACACAGAGAAGTCAATTAAATTGAGTAAATCCTATGGAAAACACACTGTGTCAAAAATGAAACCACCAAGACACCGCTAACAGGTGAGGAGAATAAACAGCAGAGTCAGTTCATGAAATATCAGGAGAAGCGGCACAGAACTGACTTACTCCCATTAATAGTAATAGACAAAAATGAAAAAGAATTACAAAGAAGTCCAGAAGAGGGTCATCCTAAGTGGTGCAGACAGTAAACTTCACCAGGAGGCAGAATCGAGAAAATAGCTAAAATGGCGGACACATCCTGAGGAGAAAGCTGTTAGCGCTATTCATTCAGCAGGGAAAACAGCCCTCAGAGGTAAGAAAATACCACCAATAGTCAGCTAGAGTCCAGTGAGAACAAAAGGCAAACACACATCATTGGAGAAGCCGAAAAAATCAGGTGGAACAGCCCTCTTTCAGGGAAAACGGCAAACGCGGCAAAAATTCGATAAAATGGCGGCCACGCTTCAGTCACGAACCGCCACAAACAGGGAAATGTAAAATACCGGTATGCAAGTCATCCCCCAGGCAGAGAAACGCATGTATTGATGCTGGTAGCTTTCCGCTGCTCCGTAGTGCTGTTCCGGTGATCCAAGAGGCAGTAAAATGCCTTGAGAAGCTCCCGTCACCTCACATCGCAACGGAGCTCTCCGGACCTGTGGCCATCTTCCTTGGCGCCTTAGCCACGCCCCCTCATTTTCACATGTTTATAGCTGTGAGAAGTACATCTCAGCAGGCTGTACAAGATTTCTGGGTCCACTCTTGCACTTCTGGTTTCTTGGTCTGTAGATATTTCTTCTAAGAATACAGAGGACCTATTGCCCATGCATAATCGCTCTAACATCCCAGCATGCTTAGCACATGGGCTGTCTATCCTAAAAACAGCAGGGCCCACATTACATATTATGCACATTTTCTTTTTTTGTGTCTGGCGCACCATTAAAAAGGTGCGCCTGGTGTACACAATCAAAGTGTGCCCTATTTTGATGAATGCGCTGCCCCAGGGCAGCTTCGAACCCCTGCTGCTCTGGGGGCAGTCCACTCAGGTGAAAAAATGAACTGCTGCTTTACAGCCTTTCCGTGTTTTCATAGTGCAGGTGGCAACTCGCCGGCACTTTTGAAGGGGATTAGAGATCCCTTTGCAGGCCGGTGGAGTCAATCACTGCATTGGCCTGTAAGGGGATGTCAGGAGGGTCCATGGGACCCCCTCTCCTCTAGAGGGCTGCCATCAGAGAGCGCACTGACAGCCTCTTAAGGCTTGAGAAAATGATTCCCTCATTTGCAAGGGGCATGCCCTCATGTAAATGATGAAACGCCCCCTGCAGAAGGTGCTGGCACTTCAAGTGTGCCAGTGCTATCAGTATTACAGAAGGGGCTGCACAAGTGTCTGCAGACCTTTCTGTAATACCAAGGTGCCCCGGGGTGAGCAAAGTGGGTGAAAATGCCTGTTGCACCCAAGGGGCACTTTCTGTAAATTGTTCCAGATTTCAAGACATAGATAAACCCCAAATTATATATGTTATTGCACCCTGCTCGACATGAACAGTGACTCTAGCTGAAAAACAGCTCATAGACAGGATTTTTTAAAAGCACTTCATACTTCCTTCCAATGAGTGAGGTAGGCTGGCATAATAATCACAGATGTGTGCACCACACACAACAGGGTAATTCCAGGGATTCTGTCACTGGTACTTGTAATGATATTTTGTTGGAGATGTTTTTACAATCTTGAGAATGTAATATCAAAGATTATCGTTATTCTATGGGGTAAAGGTTGCATAAATTGCTCAGTATCCCATCCCAGAAATCTTTACAAATGGATTTCTCACAACTAATCTTAAAAGTCCGCTTCTAAAATCAGCCTCATCACCAGCACTCATGCCCTTGAATAGGCAAATTGCTGTAGCAAAAGCACATTGTGCAGCAAGAAAGTGAGTAGATGAAGGTTGCACAGAGATAAAGGGTGATAGTCCTGCAACACTGCAGCAGATTGACCAATTTGTGCAAGGCCTAAATTAATTCACTCAATATTGTGAATACTCATATCCCTACCTTGGATTATATTTCAGAATATCATTGAGAAAAAAATATTATCTAACATAAATAACAATTACAGAAATATCATCCCACCGGCTGTATATTTTCTATTATTAACATTGGGACAAAGTTTTTGTAAACTATATTTATGACAGAATATATTTATTAGACGATATTTAGTCCACCACAGGGGTAACCTCAGGCCCATATCAATGCTTGGGCAACAAAAAATGCAACCACATTTCAATTGCACATGGGTTGTCACAAAAAACTTCATCATAAACACAGATGCAAGTCACCAATGTACTCAAGCATTTTGAAAAGACCATCAAATTTCAAAGTAACACAAAAACAATCTAAGCAGTCACCAAAATATTTTGTGAAAGTACTAGTTTCTCAAACCTTTAGGTGCCATTATTTGCATCCTGAGACTCTACTCATCCTTCTAATTGTACGAAAAAAGGTACTCGGGAATGCTCTAGACATACAATTAGCACGTGATTCACTCCTCTTCTCTACCTTTTGCTTTTCTTGATTCCACCGTGCCTTCCTTGATACAAGGTTCGTTTAAAAAAAGGAGCTATATACAGTAGAAAGATACACTACTGCCATGTAGTAGCTTGCAATGATGCAACCGCTAACGCACTTCCACCACAAATCTGACAGTGTTACCTACAGTCTCAGAAGCAGGTGAAAAAAATGGATTGTTCTGCCTTCATCAGGACGCATTAACGACTGTTGGACACATAATGCATTGTTCCTCAGGGAATAGTTTGGCAACCTTGACATACAAAAACTGGAGAACATCCCAAATCCATAATTGCCTATATTGTGTCTGCAAAACAGAAGAATACACATCACAATATTGGTAAAATGAAGGGATAGTTAACAAGAAAGTGCTTCTTACAGGCATTTTATGTGATCACAAGGTCACCGCTTTGAATGCATGAAAGATAAAGTCAGACTTCAAAGACTGAAATTTTGAATAACATTAATTTGGTTAATAGAAACACCAAAATTATGCTACAGAGTGCTATTTAATACAAAATATTGTTTTTGGCACTTCAGTGCCCCTCAGTTGAATAACTTATCAGGATAATGGTACAATTCACATTAGGTTGTTACTGTATGTGCTACCAAGGTACATCGTCAAGTTTACAGACATACTGTGCACCCATGGTACACAATGGAAATCTGCAGTCAGTCACACTGGCATTGAGAAACTTGTGCGCACATCTAACAGTTTTGGCCTTTGTATGGGGTTGGTGAATGATATCATATGGGATATAATTGATCTTATGAGTACGCTACACAGGAGGTAATGGTTTTCACTGCTGCCTTACATGGAACAGTTCATGAAAGCCAGGGCTTTAAGTGGGGAAAAAAAACAGGGGGTTCTCTAAAAGGGGCAGGGCAAACCTCGTAAAGGGGTGTGGCATATCCAAGTAGGGGTGTGGTCTAAATAAACATATGTATGGATAACACCAAACACCCTCCCCAGAGGTGTAATAGAGACAAATTTCGAGGGCGGGGCTAAGAAAACATTTTGGGGGTAATTCTTCAAGCAATAGGCAGAGTTTAGCTGCAGTGGCTCTACAAAGGGGTAAAACACAACAAAGCCTAGTTAACAAGTAAATGGTCTTTTAAAGACCTGTGAAGTACTCGGGTGCTGTTGTGTGTGTTTGGCGTCTGGTTGTAGGATCGCAATCTTACGCTTCCTAAAAATAAGGCGTGAAATCTATGAAATTACAAGTTTTTTTATTATCCTTAGTTCTAGGTAACTTACCCAACAAACAAAGGTTTTTAGAATGACTCAGAGATAAGTGCCTGAAAAGTAATTAATTAAAGAGAGGACTTACTGTCCTAAACTGTGATACTCCCCCACAGTCCCGCATCATATGATAAAAATCTGCATGAAAGGATCTACAGTGTGCACAAGGGTCAGAGGCATCAGGATCTAGCCTGGCAATTCCAGCTAGAGCTAATTAAGTTTGGTGCAAGAAAAAAAAACTGACTACCTCTGCGAGGCCCGAAAATAGAGCCCGAAAGAGACCGGTTTCGAGGCACCCTGAAATTAACTGCTGGTGCTCAGACCTGGACAGACCCGGCCCACTTAAAGCCCTGAGTGTAATTGTGTTACGTTCTATTTATTCATATAGCGCACTAATCACCCAAGAGGGTACCCAGGGGCTTGGTTAGGTGTGAAGTCCCGAGGAGGCTGTAGATCGTGGTTTCAAATACTACCAGGACTGTCTCTGCCTTTCTTCATTTGGAGGTTGACAGAATATGTACAATTGAGATAAGTGACAAAAATATATATATGTTTTTAATGTCATCAGTCAATGGCAAAGCTGCATTTAAAAGACATTGTATTATGATAATGCAGGCACCATCTGTGTGATGACACAAATACCTGCAAAATGGGGTCCAGACTCCCCAGTAATTTGTGGTTGGGGGCAATGACCATGCTGGGGTTGCAGTCTCTCAAGAAAGAGGGTTGAAGATGGGGCTCATTTTCAGAGTTGTTAAATAGCAGGTCCCTATTTACACATCTCCGGCGAAAAAACGAGTATCCGAACAATAAACAAGGGAATGTCAGGTAACACAGCCAGGAGAGGCAGATAACAGTGGCCGAATCATTGTTGATGAATCCAGGCTGTCAGGGTTTAATGATGCAGCTGCCAGCCAGAAAATGGGCATACAACTAAAGAGTACCTCACACATTGTATACATTCACCTGGTTACAAGCAAATGCACAGCGTGTAATCAGAGTACGTCCGATGAGTAAAGACAAGGCACTTACGTCTTTGAATCATTTGTGCGCTATTGCTGCCATCGTGTGTGTAGCTATCTCGGTGGACGCCATGACGCACATCCTGCTGATGTAGGTGGCTACAATGCTCCAAGAGTGATGGTGAGTGGGGTGCAGACGCTATTTAGCGAAAGTGTTAGAGAGGTTCGATGTTGCAAAAGTTTGTTTCTTCTCAACTTTCACACTGTTCCATGGAAAACGTTGCAAAATTTACAAAGTTGTTGTGTCACGAAAATAGAGCCCGATAGAGACCCGTTTCCAGGCCCCCTGAAAATAACTGCTGGTGCTCAGACCCGGACAGACCTGACCCACTTAAAGCCCTGATGAAAGCACCAAAACATGTTCAGAAGCAGATACACAATGCAGCAAAAAAACAGATCTCGAAAACTAAGGGACAGGTATATTCAGGCTTAGACTAATGTCACAAACTAGATAAGGTTTGTCACATTCTTGTCATACATTGTGTAGGCTATATAACATGGCTATACAGTGCTAGGAACAAATGACTGATGTGTAGGCCATTACCCGTGTAGTTATGACTGACAGATATCCTTGTGACTGTCATAAGAAATGATCTGCTTAGAGATATCTTTTTACTTGTGCAATGCAAAACAAGTAGATGTGCCTGTTACAAATTGGGTTTTTGGTTGGCTAGGCTATGCACCTACGCCAGTCAGAACCCACCACTCTAGTCAGGGTAAGGGAGTCACACACCAAATATAACCCCTGGTCACAGACTTGGTAGTTTGGCACAAGCGGTCAGGTTTATCCCAGAGGCCATATGTAAAGCACACACTCACCAGTGACACAATAAATACACCACATAATAGGGACCACAAAGTAGTATATAAAAATACGTATCTGTATTGCATATAAGCATAACCAAAAACTACATGAACAAAAAATCAATTTGCCAACTAGGCAATTGTCATAACATCACAGTTAGTGCAATAAAGTAAAGACTTATAGGTTGCACATGTCATAAAAACACCATCCGTGCACATATAATGTACACCCTGAAATAAATACTCATCCTATCAATGCAAGGCATATAACAACATAAAACATAAATCATAAATCAGGGAATACAAGGCAGCAGGTAGGTTAAATGAATCAACCATAAATCACCACATATCACCAGCTCTACATAAATCACAAAATATCACCATAAACATAGCCACAGCAGTAAGCCCACAAAGACAAATGTACTCCTGCACCCCTATTGGAGGGGTTACAGTAATTTGTATAAGCCCTGGTGAGAAAACAAGTTCACTAGTTTACACGTAGGCCACAGGAGCACCTGCACACCTACTACATGTACTATGGTAATGTTTTGCAAATTGTATCCAGTTCTAGGCGAGGGGCCTCTGTCGAGATCTCACCTCTTACTGTGCCACTCATCCAATGTCGCCAAAGGTATGTGTCAACACAGTTGGGGCGAACACACACTTCAGAGTGCCTTGTGGAGACCTCGCTGGGTCCCTCACACCATACAGTGAGAGGAAGCTGCCCATGACCATACGGCACAGCTGCTTCACCAACACTGTACCTCCCAGGCCCACATGGAGCCTCTGATATGACTGTCAGACGACAGGCAGCCCAGAACAGATTCCACCCGTGAAGGGTGGGCGCAATTTTCCTAGTCGATCCCTGTGTTGAAATAAAGAATATGACAATGCCACACCCTGCCCACAGTGGGACGACTGGACTGCAGAGTTCCTCCTCTTTCCTTCCAAGCTCTTCTCCCTGCAGACGGCTTGAACAGATGGCAGCCACCAAAGGGATTCTTTGTGTCATCGGAGTAAAGTGCAGGGGAACAGTGCCTCAGTGCAGCACTCCTTCCAAGCAGGTTGTCCGTCTTGGTCTCCTTTCTGGATGTGGGCGCACTTGGAAAGACTAACGCCGATTATTGTAAAGGAGAGTGCTCAACATGCGCTATGTGAGATTATCAGCAGCACTTCCCAGGTGAAGACATGTTGTGAAAGGAGGACTAAAGATGAAAGATAAAGTGCCCGCCACAAGTTTGTTATGGAGACAAAAGGAAAGCACTTCTCACCCACTATAAGGAAATAAAGCACTTACTATTCGCTGGTTGTAAAGGGTTAGTATAAAGTACTCTTCATGTGCTATTTGTAGGACTGCGAGGGCCAGACTAAGATTCCTGCTGCCACTTCTGGGCAGCCCAGTCCCAGGAGAACAACTGGGGAGCACTCAGGGGGAAGCAGGCAGGCAGACCAGCGCACAGGGTCACTTGTCAGAGTGGCAGTACTTTCAGCATCCTAGCAGGCAGCAGGTTAGTCCAACAAAGCAAGCAGTCCAAAATGGTGGTTCCTCCATGCAGCCCAGAAATCCCCTGGTGCAGAATGTACAGCCAGCAGTGTCTGGTTACAAGTCCTTACAGTATCTAAAAACACGGGGTCTGAGCCCCTGAACTTACACTTAAAATGTCTTTAATTTTGAGATAACTTTAAAAAATGTTTACAAAACACCAACCTTCAATCCCGAGCCCTTGCTCTAGACACGCTACAGGGGGTGGGAACTCTAGCTCAGGATGACATGTCAACCTGATGATGGGTCATCACAATATGCAAACTCCCTTTGTGTGACTGTCTAGAGTGAATGTGCAAACAGGCCCCTGTCATCCCAAACCAGACGTTGAATGTTGTCAGGCTGCAAAGCACAAAGTGTCATATGCACACAGCAATGCCTACTTTATCAAGTGGCATTTCTAAAATACCAATGAAAAAACACTTTTACCAATAAGCAGGATGTATCGCCACTATTCCAAACATACCAAACATGACACCACTACTCCGATCAGAAATGACCACTGAAAAACATATCAGGGAATTCCCAATGAAAACATATGAGAGGAGCAGGCCTCACAGAAATGAGAAATCCAATTGGCTGTTTGTCACTACCAAGACATGCCACACAATCAAGGCATATGTCCTACCTTTTACCTACACAGCACTCTGTCCTTAGCGCTACCTAGAACCTACTTTATGGTTGACCTATATGTAGTAAAAGGGGAGTTCTAAACTTGGCAAGTAACTTTGAATGCCAAGTCACTGTGGCAGTAAACTGCAGATGCAGGCCCTGCAGGGGCAAACGCCTGAGACATGTTTGAAAAGCTACTTCTGTGGGTGGCACAAGCAGTGCTGCAGGCCCGCTAGTAGTATTTAATTTACAGGCCCTGGATATATGGGATACCAC
Source organism: Lissotriton vulgaris (assembly GCF_964263255.1). NCBI lineage: Eukaryota > Metazoa > Chordata > Amphibia > Caudata > Salamandridae > Lissotriton > Lissotriton vulgaris. The sequence continues at coordinate 560,591,010 of NC_141685.1, read as the reverse complement.
TGTACAAGGGACTTACAGGTAAATTAAATATGGCAAGCAGGTGTAGACCAATCACAGTTTAACGGAGAGAGCACATGTATTTTAGCACTGAGCAGCAGTGGTATGGTGCCCAGAGTCCTTAAGCCAACAAGAACAGTTAAGAAAAAATACAGGAGGAAGGCAAAAAGATTGGGGACAACCCTGCAAAAGAGCCAGGTCCAACAGTGCCAATACATATAAAAGATATATTGGATTAGGAGTCAAATTGAGGAAAATTAAATTTTGGCCATGATGTGTTCCCTAGCGCGTACCCCACCGACTCCATGTACCAGCTTAAAGTGCATGTAACTTCCCTCCTGTGCCAGCTATGAAGACGCAAATACATTTGCGTCCACCGTTAACATGTCCTCTTTCAGATCCACCATGAATGGATTATATAATCCGTTCCTAAGTATGCTATGCCACCGTCTTTTTGTAGTACACTTTTCATGTATTCCTGCTCTAGCAAGAGTAGGCCCTGAATTCCTGTCATCTGAACCTCTTTTGTGGCTCCTGACTCTGCCCAGGCTACCTCTGTACCCGTGAACTCTGTCCTACTTTCAGCGCGGCCCCTCGCGCTCAGCTCAAGCCTGCTTTCTGCCAAGACTGACTATAACCTTCGAGTTATCTGTTCCGCTCCCCGAGAATACATTCCTGCCTACTAGATCCTGTAAACATCCTCTCCAGCTGCAGAACCGAAGGGCCGACCTGTCTTAATGCAAGTAATTCATAGCCTCCGTTGCCATGCTTCCATGGAAAGCCCCGTGCCCCCACGCCTCACATGTAGACACTTAGGCGCTTATACACGCATCCACAGTTAGCATAGAACAGCTTCTGCCCTAGAGACCTTTCCGCCCAGATAGCATAGTTCCTAAACATCAGATATCAGATATGATAGAAGTACAAGTTGATCTGACATGCCAGACTTCTGTCTCTTTCCGTCAGTATGAATGTCAAGTCCCCTGCACCCCGTCAATCACACGTCATGCAGCTGCGCGCGCATCCAAGCTTCCGATTTCTGCTGACATTGTAACATTCTGTTAGCACCACCCCTTGGTGCCACCCACTTGCGTCACCAATCAGTGACGTTTCTAGCACACACCTCTGGTTCACGCCTAGTTTACGCCTCTTGATGATGTACTAGTACCACGTGTATACTGTTATCTTGTCTTCTCTCAGCTGTTACGCCTCTTACATTGAATCTTATGGTATAAATCAAGTATATAAGCTATGTATTTTGAATAAACGAGAGCGCTCTATCCCTTCTGACACCCCTGTGGTGGTCAGAACATGATATCCTGATTCCTTTATGAGGAATAAAACCTTTAGAAACTCTAACACCACGGACTCTGTTTTCTTTCATTCTGATTGAGTTATTATTGACTAAGTACTTACCTGCATAGAAATTAAGAGAGTAAATTAATTATTTACGTCATTTTGGCGCCCGAATAGGGACCCCTCCCCCACCTCACGCGCCGGTTGGCGCGTTGCATACTGTGTCCCCTGCCATCAGTTAGACGGAACACACGTGTACTGGCAGGATTTCCTGCATCTCCCTCTGGCCCACGGAGGTGACGAAGACTGCGATCAGTGCCCAGACGAGGCGGTGAGGAGTGCGGAGGATCCCGACCAGAGCCCAGCCGAAAGAAGCAAGGTCCGAGGTGTGAAGAGGCCCACCAGTTTTCCGAAGTTTTCCGAAATTTTCCGAAGTTTTCCGAAGTCCCGAGTCAAGTCCAGTCGAAGTTTTCCGAGGCCTTCTGTTTCCGTGCTTCCCGGTGAGTACCATTGCTGGGTCGTATCTAGACGGGTTTGGGTACGCAAGTCCGGTCTGCACTGTTTTTAGGCAGTGTATCTGTACTGTTTAGCAGTATATCCAGTATTCCGAATTTTTGCACTGTTACACCAGTGTATCCGTACTGTTGAGCAGTACATCCAGTATAGGGGGTTAGTCATCTATGTCCTCAATGTTCTTATGTGATTAATGTTGTGGTATGAATGTGACTGTTTAAACGTGTATTATTGTGTTTCTCGTATAATATAGCTGTAACTTGTATTAAGGAATAAAGATCTAGCGTTCAGTAATAAGTAAGCAAGATGCCGTTCTTCAACAAGTTAAAACAGATAGGAACTAGGAAAGGGTTACTGGAGGAAGAAATTCCTATCCCCCCTAGGGACACTCCAGGCAATTTTATGTATCAGAAACATGGCATAGATGCCATATTATATCTAGATTTATGGGCCGATTACACCAAACACCTAGACGAAAGACACAGATGGCCTGTTACCGGAACGTGGGATGCCGAGTGCATCATGAGGGTAGAAGAAGCATTATGGAAAAAGAAAGCTAGACAATCTCAGAAGGACGCCATAGAATTTTGGCGTAAGGAATCACGTAAGCGTGCTGACAAAGCACTCCGTAGAGAAGACAGACTTAAAGAATCAGAGAAAGACCAAGAAAACGAATTAGTTACTGAAGGGATCCGAGTAAAAACAGAACAAATAGACCGTGCCCGAAATAATCTTGTAAACGGTATGTATCTTGCAGCAGATGACACATCTGAAGCCCAATCAGAAATACCGAAAAACTTACCGACACCATTAGTTCCAACTAAAGTAATGCATAAAACTACTAAAGACATATTCTTGAATGCTTATCTAGAAGATGTAGCACCAGCTTATACCAATCTGCCTGTTCGTGCCCTGCCTACTGACAGGGATGGGGGTGGCATTACGCCCCCAGATCATGTTCCGCCAGTACCGCGACAGACTTCCCCTGTACCGCCAGCTCCGCCACTTCCCGCACTCAAGATTGACTTACCGAAACAGGTCCTACCTGATACTACTAAACGACAAATTCAAGTTCAGATACAGACTCCGCGGAGAGATAATGCCTCAGGAGGTGCGACAGCGGGTCTACAGACCCCGCCACCGACACACAGATCCAATTTAAGGGACACACAGAATCCCTTTCAGTCTCCCCACTTGTCGCGTCTTGACGCATTTAAAGAGAAGATGTCAGTTTGCAGATATGATCCAGTACCCGGAAAAGACGATTTAATGATATTAGCATCACTACGATTAAGATCTGCCACCGATAGCTTGCTATGTTATGTAGGAATGAAGGAGCGTCTCGATAGAATATACGAGTTTGTTCAGACAGGGAAAGACCCTGATAGTGTTAAAGATGCCATGCATAAACAGAAAGTTGACATTCAAGCCCAGATATTACGATTTTTCATAAATTGTGTAATAAGAGAACGAGACAGGCCCGAGACAGATCAAAGTGAATTAGACGCATTAAACAAGTGGGGTCAAAATATAGCCGAAGGAAAACATGATAGGGGGGCTTGCATAGCCAGTATGTCCCAGAAAATTAGAAAGGCAGTATTGACTGCACACCAGGAAGAGAATGATAAAGCTTCCTCCGAGGAGGAAGATGAACATGAAGCACCAGTAAGGTCTACCAATACTATAGCATATGTAGGTAGGGGAGCCTACCTTAGGAAAGGTGTCCGTCCAGAAAGCAAGAGAGTCTTTCTCTCTGCCTTAACAAATCCGAATTCTTCTGAACATCAGTTCCAGGAAACTGATAAAAGGCTTCGAGACCGAGTGGGGTACCATGTACTCAATTCTATGGATGAACAGGAACTAGCCCGGTCAGCCGTGTTATGGGCTGAAAACGCAGACATGTATAATGATGACACGTTAGTACAGACATTCTTGAACCTTTCCCCGGAAGAGCAGAAAATAGCAGGTGTATACATGATTCAGCACCTCCTCATCAAGTTCAGAAACCACCATTCTGATCCAGGTCCCTTACACGAAACATTAGAAGCACTACTCATGGATAGATGGAGAGGTTTCAGTACCAAATTAATACAAATAATTCTAGAACAACGACGTAAGTATTACACCTTCCTAAGCGCGGAATATGTTTCCGCCCCGCCTCCAGAAAGGAAAACGTACCACATGCAATGCGGTGGTGGCATTGAAAGTCAGAATCCCTTACGAGAAGTACATCCAGTTATGGGAGAGGACCAACACTTAAAGCGTGTGTATGTTCACACACCACTGACTAAGTTAGAACTGTTAGAAATGAAGAAATTAGTTCCGTGCCATGATAAAGACCCTGCAGGTTTTCATAGAGAGCTCAAAGACATGTTACTGATGGGAGATTACACGTATGATGATATTATGAAAATGTTAAAAGTACTGTTGCCCACGGGCATTTACGAGAAATTAAAGGAAAAGGATTGGGAGGTGGGAGAGTCAAAGATAGCATGGGCAGAAATAGAAGACGAGGAAAGCAAACGAGTCCCAGGGGTAGGCCTTGGGGACAAGACTAAAGCATTACCAGGTTTAATCGTACAGGTTTTGCCAAGATTATTAACAACTAGAAAGGAAGACTGGGACGCAATCTCGTCCTGTAAACAGAAACAAGATGAAGATACTAGTGACTTTTATTCAAGATTCGAGAAATGTTTCATCATAAATAGTGGCCTAAAAGTTAGTAGCGAGTCATATCCACACCTTTTTGTAACAAAACTAGTCGAGAATGCCCTACCATTAGTTAAAAATAGAGTGTACAAAGTTGAAAGTACTTGGCAAGCAAACACGCCATCCCAGATGTTACAAATGCTACAATATCACCAGAACAGAATTAGGGAAGAACAAGATCAGGAACAGAAACGTATGAAAGACACGAAAATGAAAATGTTAGTAGCTCAGACGATTCCAGCCGACGGTCATAGGAAAGGTGGGGCCCAGACCAATCATTCTGCCGCTCCCGTTAAAGGGACATGTAATTATTGCAAGCAGCCAGGTCACTACGTACGTGAATGTCCAGTCCTGAAACATAACATCGAGACAGGTAAAACTAAAGAAAGACCGCGTCCGCCTAGACATGAACAGGGTCATCAACAGACCTCACAGAACGAACAGCCAATGCAGAATACACAGCCTATGCATGATCAGTCCCATACAGTACAGACAGTAGCAGTACCGCAGCCACAGCATGCTCAGACACAGCCCGCTGCCGCAACTCGGCAAGTCTCACAACAGATGTACCAGTATGCCCAGTCGGCATATCCAGATTATCAGCGATATACATGAAACAGCCTAGAGAGGGAAGGTGATTTGCCTCTTATTGAAATTCCTGTAGATCAAGAAGGTCCTTATGTACATAGTCACGTATTAGGAAAAGACAGAAAGTTTTTAATTGACACAGGGGCAAGTCGCACTACTATAAGTCACAATGAAGTCCCAGGGGCACCCCTCTCAGGCTCACAGAATGTTTCCCTTGGTTTTTCAGGACAGCCTATTGTAAATGAAGTATCAGAACCAGTACCACTAGCTGTGGGTCCATTATCTCGAGTTACCGATTTGTTACTTACGAAATCATGTCCAGAAAATCTGTTAGGAATTAAAACACTGAAAGCTCTAGGAGCTATAATATGCTGTTCCCCAGAGGGAGTCAGACTCTTTCTACGGGATTTCAAGGGTCATTATGTTCTACGTGACTTTGATGTCAGATTGAAAAATGTACCAGATCACTTATGGGCAAAAGGCCCAGCAGATGTAGGTTGTATGCATATCACTCCATATCGTGTTACACTCAAGACAGGAGTTGTTTTACCCAGAATCAGACAATACAAGTTACCACCCGATGCTGTAGTGGCTTTACTGAAAATAATTGAAGAGCTTATTGCCCAGGGAGTGGTCGTAGAGACCGACTCCAATATCTGTAATTCACCCATCATTCCAATTCTTAAACGTACAGACCGCAATGCACCGCCAGTATATCGGCTGGTGATTGACCTTCGAGAACTGAACAAATGTATTGTACCACAGTATCCTGTGGTCCCCGATATCTCCTCCCTATTAACTGCTATTGACTCAGAAGCAACGTTCTTTACTGTAATCGATCTCAAGAACGCTTTCTTCAGTGTACCTATTGACCCGGAGAGCCAATATCTCTTCGGATTCAGTTTAAATGGACGAAGTTTCAAATTTTCCCGCGCACCTCAAGGATTTACAGAAAGCCCCAGCATCTATAGTCAAGCACTGAAAAGACAACTAGATTGTATCCAAATGCCAGTTAATACAGCTTTACTGCAATACGTCGATGATCTACTGATCACCGCACGAAGTGAGCCCGAATGTGAACAAGCATCTCTGACAGTTTTGCATTTCCTGGCCGACAAGGGACACAAGGTGTCCCCTTCAAAGCTACAATTCTGTGTTCAGCAAGTTGTGTACTTGGGTCACTTGCTGTCCAAAGTGGGGAGACAGCTCACTCCCGATCGCATTCAGTTAATTATAAGTATGCCACGACCCCAGACACAAAAGGAAGTGCGGGCCTTCATAGGCCTCACCTCGTACTGCAGACAATGGATTCCTCAATATGCATTTCTAGCTAAACCACTCATCCAGTTAACGACGCAGGAGGCAGCAACTTCGCCTGCCCTCCCTTGGACTCAGGAACATACACAAGCCTTTGAGGAATTAAAGAAAGCTTTATGCCAAGCACCAGTTTTAGCGACACCATGTTACAGCAAACCGTTTACACTTTTTGTTACAGAACGTGACGGTACAGCGTTGTCTGTCCTCACTCAAGAGCAAGCAGGTTCACATAAGCCTTGCGCTTATTTTTCAAGTACACTGGATTCAGTAGCACAGGCGCTCCCTGCATGTTTAAAGTCAGTAGCAGCAACAGCGTTAGCAATAAGACAAAGCGACTCAATTGTTTTAGGTCATCAGTTAACAGTACAAGTTCCACATTCTGTAGAGGTTCTGTTAAACAGAACCCAGACCCAACACTTGACTATAGCACGACTGACAGGTTACGAATTGACATTATTCCAACCACACATAGAAATCAGACGCTGCAGTATCCTGAACCCAGCAACACTGTTACCTACAGTTATGACAGATCCAGTTCCACATGATTGTATAGAGATCATTAATGCAGTAACAAAGCCCAGACGAGATTTAACAGATGTTCCATTGAAAAATCCAGACCTGACACTTTATGTGGATGGTTCATGCATGAGAACAAGTACAGGAGAGTTAGTGGCCGCGTATGCCGTGACCACTGACAATGAAGTTAAAGAAACACATCGTATTGATACACTGTCTGCTCAAGCAGCAGAGCTCATCGCTCTGACCCGAGCCTGTATTCTAGCCAAGAACAGAAATGTTAACATATACACTGATTCCCGTTATGCGTTCGGAGTCGTACACGACTTCGGCATGCTCTGGCAGGAACGAGGTTTTCTGACCTCTCATGGTACAAAGATACAGCATGGCCCTCTCATTCAAGCACTGTTAGAAGCAATACATCTGCCTTCAGCCATATCCGTCATGAAGTGTAAAGCACATACTAAAGCCACAGATTCTGTTTCCCAGGGTAACGACCTGGCAGATCAGACAGCAAAACATACAGCACTGACTCACACTCAGATAAATGATACGACAAAAACAACAGATCCGACAAACTGTATGACAGTCAGGGATCCCACACTAGATGTTATTGACATTCAGACACATGCTACTCCAGAAGAAATAAAGAAATGGATTGAACTAGGAGGGATCCAGACAGATCAAGGTTGGATGACGAAGGGAAAGTCTACATGGTTTCTCCCTGACTCTATGGTTCAAGTCATGATAAATACAGCACATAGTCCTGCCCACCTAGGAGAGAAAGCAATGCTAGACAGTTTGCAAAATCTCTGGAACAATAAACACTTACGAGCAGCCGCAAAACAGAAAGTGCGTACTTGCATGATCTGTTGTCAGTTCAATCCAGGTAAAAGCGTCCCTGTAGAGCAAGGTGGATTTCATCCTCCCGATCACCCTTTTGAAGTCCTCCAGATGGATTATATCCAGATGGACCGTTGTCGAGGATTTAAATATGTTCTCGTAGTTGTCTGTGCTCTGTCCCGCTGGACCGAAGCATACCCAGTCCCAGATTACACTGCTCCGACCACTGCCAAACAGTTGGTTCGTGAATTTTTCCCACGATACGGCCTGCCTCGTGTCGTGTACTCAGATAACGGTCAGCCATTCTCGTCTGCCTTAATGAAAGAAGTTTCCTTGTTATTGGGATACCAGTGGAAGTTCCATTGTGTCCGACATCCAGAAGCAGCAGGCCTTGTAGAAAGGCATAACCAGACATTAAAGATCCGCCTTGCCAAAATATGTCAGGAAAAAGGGGTCGACTGGATAGTCGCCCTGCCAGTGGCACTATTCTATATGAGAATGGTCGCCCATTCGAGATCAGGGCTATCTCCGTACGAGGTGGTCTTTGGAAGACCACCGAATATGTGGGGGACGCCCATTCCTAAAAAGATTACTGATGTTGATTCTAATATGTTGACAGATTACCTTGCCTCCTTGATGTCTGCACTCCAATCATGTCGTTCACAGGTTGCCGCAGCCTTCCCTGACAACACTGATGTAAAGGCACATGACGTCCGTCCCGGTGATACTGTCCTCGTCCGCAACTTTGACAGAAAAAGTCCGCTGGAGCCCCGTTGGAAGTCTCCGAAGACCGTTCTTCTAACAACAAGGACCGCAGTGAAACTGGAAGGCAGAAAGGGGTGGGTCCACCTAAGCCATATCAAAACATTCCCAGGACTGAAACCGGAACAAGACACACCCACCCCCACCAAAGACTGTGTTAACAAAGACTTTACCGAAGCACAACGAGAAAAAACTCCTCAAGAACAATACCGCATGAAATTACGATCTAGCAAGTCAGACAGTTTAATTGTTTAAGTCCTCCCCTAGGTGAATCGGTTAAATAGTTTCTGACATGTATCCCCTAGATCGAGATAGAGAGAGAGAGAGAGAAGCAAAGAAAAGTACATATTGCAAATCACTTCGTAGTCACTGCATAGTGACACTAATAATAATGTTTATTCTCAGTATTTTAATTATTGTTGCTAGCATCTTATTGCCTATCTACTATCCTATTTTCAAGCGTGAACAATCTGCTTACAATGTCTCTGCTGAACACACTTTTAGTGAGTTACCTCCTCATGAGCTTTCCTACAGACTCGCGCTGCGCAACAATACATTCATTAGTATGTTACATCATTCTCATCAAACTAACAATGCTACAAATTGCTGGATATGTGGCCGACTCCCTCCCTACCAGAATTACAAGGGAGCCCTGCCTCTCTTTCCGTACCCGTTCTCTCACAATGGCTCCTGCGGAGCATGGTTTAAGATAATTAATTCTTTAGATCCCGACATTGCTGTTTTCGATGGGGGTTGGGTTTGGGGAAACCTGAACTTGGTCCTACTAGACGTCTGTTACCCGGATAAGGAGGGACTCCCCACTAGAATAGGAACAGATCTAGAAAATGAAGTATATGGATTAGGTAATTATACAATTAGCCTTATGATTCTTACTGTCGAATCCGAAGCCACACCAGTTCTACCCATTATGTCAGTACTGCCAGTCACTGGTGAATTATGTATCAAGAAGAAAGGTTCAGTACACTTAGGTCATAGTAAATGCACTACTGTGGTCGAATTCAGTGATGATGGAAAATCATCTTTCAAAGCTACCAGTCATTCTTACTTTGTTTGTGGTCATACCGCATACATTCGTCTACCTCCAGATTGGGATGGTACCTGTTACATTGCATTCCTCCTGCCACCTGTTTTTCTAGCTCCTCCTGATTACCATAGACATAGCAATCTAGTAAAGAATAGACCCAGAAGAGATGCCCCACTTGTCGACTACACAGAAACGGCATGGGAACAGTACACTGACTTTAATAAAGGATTCTTTTTCTTCTTAGGACCTGTCCAGAATAGTAAATTAATACGCAGATTAACTAGAACCCTTGAAGCAGTAGTAAATGAAACTGCCTCCGCCTTAGGTAACTTAACAGAAGAGCAGTCCGCTATGCGGGTTGTTGTCCTTCAGAATCGTCTTGTAATTGACGTCATCTTGGCAGATAGAGGTGGAGCCTGTAAGGTCATCGGGTCGAGCTGCTGTGTTTTCATCCCACAAAATGCACCATCTGTATATCTAGCTATCACCCGTCTCCATAAAATTGCAAATCAGATACATCTGACTCCAGGCACCTGGACTTGGTCCGGTTGGTTCTGGACAACGTTAACAGCTTGGGGATGGAAGATCCTATCCTTCCTAGGCATTGGCCTAGTCCTAGTATTCAGTTGCTGCCTGTGCCTGCAGTGTGGGCCAGCGATTTGTGGACTGTGTGCCACCTCTTGTATTGAACATTCCAGTTTTCACTCAAAACGTAACCGAAAGAAAGAAGAACAAATGATGTTACAAGAACAGACTGATCGATTCATGAGGATCGATATTTCATGAAGGGTCCGTAGGGAACAAGGAGGGAATGAGGAAAATTAAATTTTGGCCATGATGTGTTCCCTAGCGCGTACCCCACCGACTCCATGTACCAGCTTAAAGTGCATGTAACTTCCCTCCTGTGCCAGCTATGAAGACGCAAATACATTTGCGTCCACCGTTAACATGTCCTCTTTCAGATCCACCATGAATGGATTATATAATCCGTTCCTAAGTATGCTATGCCACCGTCTTTTTGTAGTACACTTTTCATGTATTCCTGCTCTAGCAAGAGTAGGCCCTGAATTCCTGTCATCTGAACCTCTTTTGTGGCTCCTGACTCTGCCCAGGCTACCTCTGTACCCGTGAACTCTGTCCTACTTTCAGCGCGGCCCCTCGCGCTCAGCTCAAGCCTGCTTTCTGCCAAGACTGACTATAACCTTCGAGTTATCTGTTCCGCTCCCCGAGAATACATTCCTGCCTACTAGATCCTGTAAACATCCTCTCCAGCTGCAGAACCGAAGGGCCGACCTGTCTTAATGCAAGTAATTCATAGCCTCCGTTGCCATGCTTCCATGGAAAGCCCCGTGCCCCCACGCCTCACATGTAGACACTTAGGCGCTTATACACGCATCCACAGTTAGCATAGAACAGCTTCTGCCCTAGAGACCTTTCCGCCCAGATAGCATAGTTCCTAAACATCAGATATCAGATATGATAGAAGTACAAGTTGATCTGACATGCCAGACTTCTGTCTCTTTCCGTCAGTATGAATGTCAAGTCCCCTGCACCCCGTCAATCACACGTCATGCAGCTGCGCGCGCATCCAAGCTTCCGATTTCTGCTGACATTGCAACATTCTGTTAGCACCACCCCTTGGTGCCACCCACTTGCGTCACCAATCAGTGACGTTTCTAGCACACACCTCTGGTTCACGCCTAGTTTACGCCTCTTGATGATGTACTAGTACCACGTGTATACTGTTATCTTGTCTTCTCTCAGCTGTTACGCCTCTTACATTGAATCTTATGGTATAAATCAAGTATATAAGCTATGTATTTTGAATAAACGAGAGCGCTCTATCCCTTCTGACACCCCTGTGGTGGTCAGAACATGATATCCTGATTCCTTTATGAGGAATAAAACCTTTAGAAACTCTAACACCACGGACTCTGTTTTCTTTCATTCTGATTGAGTTATTATTGACTAAGTACTTACCTGCATAGAAATTAAGAGAGTAAATTAATTATTTACGTCAAAATGTACAGTTTTTTCATAACTCTGCAATCAGCCTATCTCAAACACCGTTAGCATCAGTCATTCTTTTTTTGTTGTAAAGCTTTATTTCGACATTTTTGTCTTGAAGCCATAAGCATTTTAAAAAAAAATACATTCACTTACAGAAAAAGAGAAGTCATGATCACTAAAAGTACAATAACTACATCTATAGTACACCAAAGGCAGTATCATCAAGGGGTATATACTTTGTGAATGGAAATACATTGCTAATTCACTGTAAATATTTACATACAAAATACAATTTAGTAGTCAGTTACAGAACCAAATTTAAAAACGCATCTACATTGTATAAATAATTAAAAAGCCAGAAAAATTAAAAACATATTTTTACTTATTTGTAAAATTCCTTATTGAAATCAAGACTGCGGGGTATCAATCCCTATGTTTTAACCCCAAGTTTCTTCCTAATCAAGCAGACACTAAGGAGATACCTACTAACTCCAAAAGCTACCAACTGTGAGGTTGTAGATCTAAGTATCCTCTCTGCCTCTTTGTAAGATCTTATACCCAAATTTTTACAAAGTGGTTTGATCCATTTCATTCATAGTAAAGCAATGGCCTTAAACAACACAATAAGTCAGTACGTTTTACATTGATATCCAGATAAACAGGCGTTAGGGGCGTTCTTAAGGGTAATCTCAACAGGCGCCTAAAGAACGCATTTTCATCAATATCAAAAGTCTTATTTGAATGTGGTCCCCATATCTCTGCCCCATATAGGGCTGCGGATTGAGCTTTAGCTTTAAATACTTCCATCGCCGGAGTTATGGCTTTGGAAGCACTTCCTCCATGAATTTTTAAGATAGGTAGGGAGCTATGTTTGTATGTCAGCCTGCTTTTTTCCAATTGGTTCTTCCAGGATATTTTACTATCTAGTCTAATACCCAGGTAGTCAAAAGACTCCACGTACTCTAGTTTTGTATTTTTTAGCACGAGATTCTTCTTAAAAGTTTTTGGTGGATTAATGGCCATATACTTAGTTTTTGATGGGTTAATTTCTAACCCCTTTGCTTCGCAGTAACTATGGAATTGATTTACTAAATTTTGTAGTCCTTTAGGGGTTTGGGATATTAGGATGGTGTCATCGGCAAATAACAATGCTGTAATTGCCTCATTGCCCAATTTCGGGGAGTCGTGGTTACATTGTGCCAGGTGGGTTGGAATATCATTCACAAATAAGGAAAAAAGGGTGGGGGCCAGCACGCACCCTTGTCGTACACCCCTTTTTACTGGTATAGCCTTAGTCAGTTCGCCATTTCTTCCCCACCTTACTTTGGCAAAATTGTATGTATGCAACTTTATAAGGATTGTTAACAATTCGCCCGGAACACCCATTTTCCTCAAAATATCCCAAAGAAGGGAGCGTGGGACAAGATCGAATGCCGCGCGTAGATCCATAAAAGCTACGTAAAGGCTACCCTTCTTTATTTGTACATATTTCCAACAGATGCACATGAACCTGTACACCTGGTCAACAGTACTTGTCTTGACTCTAAACCCCGCTTGATATTTGGAAAGGATTTTAAATTCCTCCATCCAATCTAAAAGTCGATTTAAAATATGCCTGGCAAAAATTTTCTGTAAAATGTCGATTAAACTATTCGGTCTGTAATTGGCTGGTTTATAACGGTCCCCTTTTTTAAAAATAGTAACTATTTCCGCCCCCTTCCACGTCTCAGGGATTGGAGTCCCTGCCAGTATCGAATTACACAAAAAATTTATATATGGGCACCACACTTCAAAGTTGTGGGTAAATAAGTCCCCAGGCAATTTATCAGGGCCTGGTGCTTTACCCGCCTTAGTGGCTTTTATTGCACATAGGGTCTCCTCTTCACTAAATTGGAGTGAACTAGTACACGAGGACGAAAAAATTCCTTGTTCATTAGGACCCAAACACACATCTTCCGAGACGTATAACTTAAGAAAATGGTCGCACCATATTCTCTCGTCAAGGTAAAAGTCCACATTGGAGCGGCCTTTTTTATTATTTTTTGATATCAGACTCCAGAAGGTGCTTTGGTCATGCTTCCTAGCTGCATTTAGGAGATCTTCCCAGACCGAGTTGTCCCATTCTTTTTTTGCCCGGGAGAGAGATTTTTTGTACTCTTGTCTATACTCTCTTATCATCCTCTGGTCCTTGGATTTAACAGCTTTAATTAAATTACCTTTCGCTAAGCGACACTGTTTGTTATACCATCGAGTTTCTAATTCGAGTTGCCTACTTATATTACTTTTATCATTACTACATTTTTTTACTCAAAAGGGGGATTAAAGATTCTACCAAATGGTAGTGCATGTTGAGGACTTCCTGGGAGCCCAGACACAAGTTATTATATAAAGAGATTGTGTCTGAAAAGGTATTATAGATACCAGCCAGTGTCTCTTTTTTTGCTAGAATGTGTGGCCACTTTACAACTCTTCTATTATTGGAGACCTCAACCTTGCCCGCCTCCCTTATAGACTCTGTTTCGGCAAGCGGGTTCAAAAATAAATTAGAATGTAACCCCAGTTGTAGTGAAAAATGGTCACTTTCAGGCCTATTCTCAACTCAAAAGTCCAACAATAAGTGCCACAAATTAGTGGTAACCAGCATGAAATCAATGAGTGATTTGGAGATCCCCTTGCAGTATGTATAATTTGCAGGTTTGTCGGGATCATTCAACCGTTACAGGCCCTTAAATCATTAGACACAACTAGTTCAAAGATCTGTATAGCTGCCACTGAACTTTTGACTGTTTTCACACTATCTAGTGTGGGGATACCATGGGCCATGTCTTCACTTTCTAGTAGATTTTCAAGCCCCAGTACAGGTTCGAATTGACAGTTGAGGTCCCCACCTATTATAACTTGAGAATTTAGTTCTAGTGTATCCAAGTACGAACTCAACTGTTCTACAACCATGGATTCCTTGTTATGCGGGTTGGGCCTGTTGTAAATATTTATAATGTACACGACCCCCATTTCCTTCGTAGTCACTTTTACCCCAAGCAGATCTTTAGAACAGAGACAAGGAGGCAAGACAACAACATTCAGGGTTATTCTTATCCAAATTATTAAACCCCCTGACGGTCTTCCTCTTATGGACGGGATTGCCCCATAATGAAAAGCCTTGTACCCGAGTCTATGGATCATGTCAATTGCCCAGGTTTCTTGTAAGAGTATGATATCATGCTCTTCCATGAAGCAACTCCAAATACTGTCACAAAGATTTCTCCTTACCCCTGCAATGTTCCATGATAAAATGTTTACCTCTTGCATCGTTTTACATTGTACTGAGCTACTAGGGAAGTCATTCGTGGCCATATGTACATTTGGTATTTCCCCCCTCATTGGCCCAACCAAGAGCCCATTACTAATCTCTGGCTCTTGGCCTTCCATACATGCTGGTAATGGGACACTTTTATCCGAGACAGTAAACACATCTGCAGGTGCCCCCCTTGAACGTTCTCCAGCAAATCTAACAGATGGTAAATCAACCTGTTGATTTTTGAATGTTTCAATTTCAGGAGCCATTTTGCTTTATATAACACGTCTTGCCCGGTGAAGCTTCATTTAGCAGAGGAAAAGGATTTTCCCCGACTCCGGACTCTCCTTCTTGTCAGCGGCCCCACCATGACCAGTTTGTGTCCACACCCATATTCTGCAATGGCATTCCACCCCCTGGTGTTGGAGGATCAAAAAACGAATACCTACCACTCATAATGACTTCGCGGGGTGGGCCTCTATTGCTTGGTATTATTTGCTTTGGGTAAAAGTAACTAAGATCACAAGTTCCAATTCCTGAATGTCCTCTCCGTTGATTTTGGCAATACACAAGGTGGGCTACTGAAGGGTCTTTAAAGTTCACCAGGATGCCATCCCCCCTTATATCCTTTGGTCTGGTGCCCAACCAATTTACTCTTCTAACGTGTATAACCTGGCAATTAATAGTATGGTGAAAGGGCCTGTTTTCTCTGAGCCAGTACAAGGTCTTCTTTTTGAGTTCATCATAGGACTCCTTCCTATCATGTTTCAAAGGAGGGA
Source organism: Lissotriton vulgaris (assembly GCF_964263255.1). Lineage (NCBI taxonomy): Eukaryota > Metazoa > Chordata > Amphibia > Caudata > Salamandridae > Lissotriton > Lissotriton vulgaris. The sequence continues at coordinate 560,575,340 of NC_141685.1, read as the reverse complement.
CCCCAGTGAGAACTACCACGTACGGTTGGCACCCGGTTGGAAGATCAGCATTTGGAACATGTTTTGGCACTGATTGGCCTATGTTACAATCGGGTACTGGTTCCTTGATGTTGGTAACACAATTTGCTACGCAATTTGTGGTGCCTGGCCCTTCATCAGTTCTCAGTGCTCCTAACATTTCAGTAGTTGTAGACACTTTCTTACTTATTGGTGGGTCCGGTTTCCCTTTACGTGGCGCCGGTTTTGGGGGGGCAGCAGTTTGTATCTCTGCATTATATAGCGAAGCCCCAAGAGGGGCTGGTGGCAATCCCCCCTGTACCACAGTGACTTTTTTCTGGGTCGAAGTCTTCTCTTTCCTTGGTTGTCGGGTTTGTTCGAGTGAATTTGAGGTTGTCGGGCTTGGTTCTCCCCTTGGTATGTCAGCCCCAATTTTTGTGTGCAATTTGACTAACGATTTTAATGCAAAAAAGTTTTCAAGTGAGACTTGTTCGAATTTGTCCAAGCGGTCCGAGAGCCCTTTCAGTCTTTCGATCACAGGTAGGATCAGAATTGACATTAAATGTTGGATCTGTTCCATCAAGGATTTATCTGCGGGTACATCCTTTAAGCGGTTATCCTGGTCAATATCAGGTTGGGAACTGTTTTGGACACTTGGGGGTTCCACCTCTTGTCGGTCGCCTACTTTCTTGGTCTCAGACCCTATGGGTTTGCAGGGGACTCCCACAATTGTGTGGTTTCTCCGTATTCTTTTAAAAGTTTTTGATCTATGGCCCTTGCGCGGAGTGACTAGTCTTTTCCTTTTTGAAGCTGCACAATTTGATTTTACCGGAGAAGCTAGTAGTTGTTGAAGTGTAGGTGCTTCGTGGATCGTTATCATGGGCAGAGTGGGCGATTCTGCTGCTGGTGTTACTGGATGTATCGGCACTATAGCAGCACTACTTGGGCTACTAATATTTACTACCTCCGGGTCGGGGAGAATGTCGAGATTTCCATTACTTTCCCTGGATTCGATTGTACAGGGTTGCATATTGTCTAGTGTTGTAATTAGCAGAGATTCTGCTGGATTAGTGTTAATAGGGGATGTAGCCCGTACCAGTGCTCCCAGAGAGGAGCGCTTATGTGCGAGATATTCCCGCGATAGTCTTCGCTCTGCTAAAATAATTTCCTTCTCCACGACAGAAACAGCCCTGGTTATAAACTGATCCATGGTGCCTATTGTAGAGTTTCCCCCTCGCCTCGTACATCTTCCGGAGCGGGTTGACATAGGTGTGTAAGTAGACATGAGCTAATATCAGCAATTTGACCGGGCAGTATGTCTGATAAGATATGCGCTTACCGTGATATAGTACTTAGGGGGGTGGCCCGTCCCGGCCCCTTCTGGCCCCGGACGGCCACAGACGGCCCGCCCTTTGCCCGGGCTTCGCCCGGTGTCCCGCTTGCGTCCCGCAAGGCGGGTCCTCACCAGGTCATATAGGTTAGAGGGCGACTGTGGGCGGGGCACGCAGGGGGCGCTGACCGGATGTTGTTTGGTCACGCAGGGACTCCTGGGAGAGTGAGTCCCTGCCGCGCGACTCCCCTGCAGCCTCCCAGCGCCACTGATGGACAACGAGCACAGGGCAAACAGGCAGCGTTGGTGGGCAGTCCTCCCATGTAGCGGCTCCCGTGAAGCGGGAGCGGCAAGAAGTGGAGCCGAAGCAGGTGAGGGACAGAGCAACCACGATATCCTCACAACGTCCAGCGTCTAGGGATTGAGCTGAGGGTCACACAGGTCTGGTGCTCCGGGGTCCTTTTCACTCGTTTGCCGGCTGTGGGCGGGGCACGCAGGGGGCGCTGACCGGATGTTGTTTGGTCACGCAGGGACTCCTGGGAGAGTGAGTCCCTGCCGCGCGACTCCCCTGCAGCCTCCCAGCGCCACTGATGGACAACTCGCCAATCTGACCGGACCGGCAGATACGGACAACCGTGGACTCTTACTGTAGAAGGCTCGAACTGACAGCGAGAGATTGATTCCCGCCCAGACGCTTGAAAACAGACTCGTCTCCTTCGCACAGCGCACAACGCGTGCAGCCTCCTACATCGTAACAATATACAGAATAAGAGAATGTGAGTCCTCGCTGACTAACACAGCTCGCCTTGGGCGCCACTTGATTCGGCATCTTTGACACCACATGCAGAACAATTCCAGTGGCTCTTCACCCTTCTCTCCAGGCAGCCAATGTTCTGGCTGAGAAGGTACATCTTCACCCAGTCCTCGTCCTGAGGAGAACCTAGAATAAACAAGGTTCGAAACGCGTTGACCCCCAGCCTGTGTCAAGAACTAAGGGTGCAGCTAGGGACAAACTCATACCACTATTGTGGGCCCTATCTGCAACTTCTTACAATTTACTATTCACAGGTGTTGAGTGACAGGCAGGCTATTCCATCTCAGTTCCGCCCTGTTCACAGGTTTTTACTATGAAAGGACTGGCTTTATTTCTTTAATGATTTGTAAAAGTGTTCAACTTGCAACTATGTGCTTTTGAATCCATGTCGCAGACAACAGTTGGTGTCACCATATGAATTTGATTATATGTTTTCTCATCATTTTTGCAAGTGTATGTTGCCTTTACTGTGATATACTTTTGTAAATATTTGTATATATTTCTTCACGTTTTTGTACTGACTGTTGTGATGAAGTGTCTATTTGATGCCATGTTTCTCATGTAATAATACAAAAAGTTTTTTCAAAAAAATACTTGAGTTGTTGGGTAATATTCAAACCCGTGGCTGCACGGTACTTATTGGCTGTGTAGTTACATACTCTGTCTCTAACTTTCCTGATCAGCCACTTGGCTCTGTTTTTCGACTGATGGACAACGAGCACAGGGCAAACAGGCAGCGTTGGTGGGCAGTCCTCCCACGTAGCGGCTCCCGCAAAGCGGGAGCGGCAAGAAGTGGAGTCGAAGCAGGTGAGGGACAGAGCAACCACGATATCCTCACAGCGTCCAGCGTCTAGGGATTGAGCTGAGGGTCACACAGGTCTGGTGCTCCGGGGTCCTTTTCACTCGTTTGCCGGCTGTGGGCGGGGCACGCAGGGGGCGCTGACCGGATGTTGTTTGGTCACGCAGGGACTCCTGGGAGAGTGAGTCCCTGCCGCGCGACTCCCCTGCAGCCTCCCAGCGCCACTGATGGACAACGAGCACAGGGCAAACAGGCAGCGTTGATGGGCAGTCCTCCCACGCAGCGGCTCCCGCGAAGCGGGAGCAGCAAGAAGTGGAGCCGAAGCAGGTGAGGGACAGAGCAACCACGATATCCTCACCGCGTCCAGCTTCCAGGGATTGAGCTGAGGGTCACCACAATCCTACACTGTACTTTAATACAAAAATCACTGCAACATCCCTGTGCAATCCAATACACTGCCGGCTGCAGCTTAAAACCAATATCCATGTTAACCTCAGCATTTTTCTTGCACCAATTTGAGGACACTGATATTGATTGCTATGTTAAGAAAGTCTCCTTGCCATAAATTGTGACTGTTGTCAGCCAGGTCACAGCAAGGCGGGTAGTACTGCAGAGGTTCACATGCTGTCACAGGGAATATGTAGGTCACCTCGGAATTGAGTCATCTCCATGGCACTGTAGGAGGCTCCTTGTGGTCTCAATTGACTTTCTGATGATTTAATAGATATCTCCCATTAGATCTCGGATTAATAGATTGAAAGTATTCTGCATAATCCTTCAAGCAATTATTATGTACCTGATGTCCTTTGTCTATTCTTTGATATAGATTTAGCTTCAATCTCCTATTTATCTCAATTGGCCCTTGGAAAACCAGTTGTGTTGCTGGGGCCGGTAGAAATCCAGTGTCGAAACAGCATTCTGATCTGCTCCAAGGATTTAAGTTGGGTAGTGATGGAAGCCATTGTTCTGGTACTGGAAAATATTGGTGGAGAGGAGAAGGATAGTTAATGGGAGTTGATGGGCGATGGATGAATGTTCCCCTTAGTAATGCTTTGTGCGATCTGAGCCCTCCTGATTCGTCTTCTACTCTTCAGGCTAAGTTTAATCATCCTTTGAAGCTCCTGACAACATGCAACAAGGTCCTGTTTGATGTAGGACTTCAGCAAGCACATTGATGGCTGAAGCTGGAGACTTGTCTGAGTCACACATTTCGATGTATTGTCTAGAGGTATTGTGAGTGCTGCAAGAGAGCCTGGGAATTGAGTACATAGATCCCCTTGGTCACTTTCCTCACTGTGCCTTACAGGCTTGCTTCCTATGTGCCACTTGCAATAGTGAGTGGATGTGAGTCTCATAGCTTGCAAACATGAGTTGGCATCAAGAAATGTGTACCACCTTTGATAGACTCAGATGAATTAGGTTATACTTTGCCGCTATTCCTTTCACAGTGTCTAGTTTTTGACTTTGTTACTGAACCACTTCTACTCCCTAGTGTTTCTTCGCAATTTTCAGCAGCCAGGCTTCACCCACGATATTAATCATTATTTCACCGCTTCTTCACATATTAAGTACTGGGGGTAACTGACAGCAGCTTTTACCTTTGCGTTTGTTGTTGCTTGCATAGGTTTGGATATTTATTTGTGTCACTATATATGTCACCAGGTGAAGACATTGCATGACAGTAACTCTGGTACATATGAGATTTCATAGCGTTTTAACTATGCTGTTTTGTACTATCAAATGAAATATGAAAAAAGAAATTACCTTTGCAAAAGTATATTTACATGTTTTTCTAAATCAAAAAAAATTATACAAAAGTATGTACCTGTTTATGATTTCGTTTTGGTTAGACCATGGGGCCTTAGTAGGCCCACATAGAAGCAAAAGAGGTCGTGTGGGAGTTTCTTTATTTATTTACTGTTTCCCTTCCTTTTTCTCCCAGACCTAAAAGTAGTTCTTGGGGGTACCTTTTCTTGTTAGTTAACTTACCTCTTCAACAGTCACCTCTCGGACACTACGTAGAGGAACTGGGAAATTGGAAAGGGGTAGTAGATAGGATATAGTGTCCTGATCTGTATATTACACCGAGCCCCTCAAGTGATAGTCAGGACACTCTGGAGGACAGCATTCCACTGAGATTACACCGAGGAAGATTGGTTGACATAAAGGTTTTCCCGTGATAAATTGCTAAGAGAAGCCAAGCGGAAGTGCTCCTTGTTACAGTGCTGAAAAAGTGATAATGGGCACCCTCACATTTACACATGGATGGCCTCCAACTAGACTCAGAATGTTGGACACAATTTTGGCAAGAAATGTGGCACATTCTTACCTCAACACCAGCTGTAACCATTTACACTTTCATGCCATTTGACCCTTCTTTACGATATACTGGAAAACGTTGTATCATTGAAACACAGGAGGAGGTGACTGACAGCAACACTACGCCACTAGAGTGAGCCTATCCTCCTCACACAAGAAGAGTTGCTTAATGAGGTATTCAGAGTTTCTGGTTGTGAAAGGGTTACATGCAAGATGGATGACGAATTAGACACATATCGTTCAATATGGGAGCCACTTTGAGCCTCATACAAATACTGTTGACTGAAATGACATGTGATACCTTGTTGTAGTGTATAGTAATCTGCATAGGCCTGTAAAGTGTTGTGCTTTTGTTTGGAGACGTCTCACGGAATGGTGTGTAATTGAGAATGGGAGCAGAAACAGTGAAATGCATAACTTCACAACGTGTAACGTTTGTCTATATAGCACCAAAGATAAAAACATTTACCATTGAAGCCTTTTAAACAGGGTTCACAATAATGTGTGGAAGGTGACTCTAGTAAACTGATCTATTAGTTTAAGAGAGGGGTGGAATTTTGATTCAAGACTGGAATGTTAAAAAAACATATATGATCAATGTGATGCTTTAGGATGATAGGGGGGATTGGGACTGATATTGATATTTGAAATGTCAGACATAATTTTGTCTTGTGTTATTTCATAACATGCAAGACATTCAAACTGTGTACGTTGTGATATGTTGCCTGCACAATTTCTGCCCCGTTTCACCTGTCAAAATATATGCCAGGTAAAAGTATGTGTTGTAACCCAGACTGGTCCGCAAACTCCATTTAGTGTCCAGTGGAGATTAACGCCTTAGACGATTTACAACTAATGCATCATTGTTGACTGTTCTCCACACTTCCTACATTTCCAAACAGTTTATTCCAAATAGGCACGTACATTTTAGGGAGATGACATGGAGTTTATTAGGGTGGGCAACATTTCAGAACTGAGAAAAAAAAGATATAATCTAGAACACAAGGTGATCCATCTGCAACAGAGGTTCCACGGTTCAAAATATAAAATCAACACAAAATAAAGCCATCTGTCAACTTCAGCTCAAGCGTAGCTTATCTGTCCAGGACTGCACCGTGTTCCCACGATTGTTAAGGTGAACGTCTTCCTTTCATGGATCTGATTTCTAGTCAGTTCCCAATAGTGTGTCCCTTTCAGAGCCTTCTTGCAGTGCCTGTGCTACAGAGAGGCTAACAATGTTTCCGAAGTGTTCCCTTTTCCACAACCTAAAGCCCGGAAGAGGCCGAATCAGCTAATTAGAGGGAACCATGGTTCTCCCATCGTAAAGCTACATTTCCTCCTGGACCATGGGGTGAACTATTAGATTTATTAATCCACCCTGTGCTTTGGAATCTTAATGGCCATAAAGCTGACCAAGAACACACAGCATTAAAAAAACAGCCACAAAAGACAGAAAAGGACTAAATCATGTTTTATGTATGAATCCTGCGGCCGTCCTCCATATGAGCTCTCCTTGGACATGAACTGCGGCAGGTTCTCGCCGTGAAACTGGAGAAAAGTTTCCCTAAGTTTCATGTTACTAAATGACAAAAAATGAACACGCTTAATAATCTCCAATTTGGTTTCTACAGTAGTTAATGATACAGGCACAGCAAGGTAGACACTGTAAGTGCACCGAGAAGTGCCCACAAGTGTTGCAAATTTAATTAAAAGCCAGAAAGTCATCGCAATGACAACTCAGCAGAAAGCCATTTATTTTTAAAATCTAATATACTTTTCTCGACTAAAGGCTAAAGCACATGCTGACTTATACATTTAAATCTAACTGGTATAAGCGCGCTTGATGATTTTTTTGCGCACAGGGTGGTGCTCAATTTGCAATGGAGTAAATTGGCAGAATTGTATGTGGTGGATTTTTTTAACTCACTCAAAAGAAGCCTCATTAAAACTATATGGTAGGCTGTATACTTTCTTCATCATTAGCTGGCCTAACTGCAGATAAAAGTGATACAATTATGGATTTATATAAATCCTGTTGTCAATTTACTGCTGCAGCACCGCCAAGCAGCCTCATTTTAAATAGGGTATTTTATTCTTAGCGCTTTTTGCTTTTAATGAGCATGCAGTTTGTCATTGCTCAGATCCCCACAAGAGAGAAATCTGCAGATTCGAAAGAGGAGAAACGTCAAGGAGTTCTTTGCGGCCAGAATACATACAAATTTGTATTTTGTGTCGATGTTTTCAAACATGTGTAATTTCCTTTATAGTGAAATTTGAAGTATTGTTCAAAAAGGAAAATGAAAGATAGTGCTTGCTGCTTCCTTCAAAGTCTTTATTCCAACTTATAAAACACTTCAATTTTTTGGTGGCCTATTTGCACTTTCATTTATTTACTAAGCATCAGATGATCCTATATGCTATGATGTATTTATGTATTAATCCCTAATTCCATTTTTTATTTGTTTATGCCGGTTTCCTAATATATGCGTGCATATCTATCTATCTATCTATCTATCTATCTATCTATCTATCTATCTATCTATCTATCTATCTATCTATCTATCTATCTATCTATCTATCTATCTATCTATCTATCTATCTATCTGTCTGTCTGTCTGTCTGTCTGTCTGTCTGTCTGTCTGTCTGTCTGTCTATCTATCTATCTATCTATCTACCACCATACTACAAATGCAGATCTTCTTATATGATTTATCTCATGATGTTTGGTAATGTACAATTTGACATTAGCACAGGAAGCAATAACTATTTGTACGCATGTTTATTAGTACAAATGTCCTAAATAACATGTTTTCTGCCACATTTATTTTCACTGGCATTGCATATACATGCGTTTCTGTCTTTGTAACTTTTTGATATGCAACTTTACACTATATAAGTAACAATTTGTAAAATGTATAATTTTCAAACAATTACAATGTCATGATGCAATCTAAGCTTTTATTTAAAACGCATATTCATTTTGTACTCGATTCGATAATAATTAAGTACATTTCAGAATAAAAAATATTTTGCCTTGCGACCTATTTGATATTTTTATTTAAAGGATTACTAACATTTCTGTAAGGATTATAGTCAATTGTACATTTTGTAATAAGGGAGAGGACTCGATTGGATTCAGTGGTAGGCTTAGAGTGTAATGGTTACATTTAAGTAACAATATCAAATAGAGATGAAGCTACTAGGTAGGCATGGACAAGGATTGAGTCAGAATACCCAAGGTGACACTGTTAGGGCTGCTACGTGAATAGCCACCACCAGGGAGCACTTTCCTCCCTGGATTATACTGGCATTATAAATCAGACCCTTTACATTTTGAGTGCAATGCACAAAATTTTATAAAGAGGCTATGTGTTTCTTCATGGCACTCCAGGAGTGGAAATCACATGAAGAATAGTTGTTTTTTGGTGATAAGGAACCACCATTTTTTCTTCCACAGCAACACAGACCTTCTGTTGCAATGCACTTGAGTGAATGGGGTTATTACAAAGGAACACATGAATAAAATGTAATGGCTTTAGTCAGAATCTAAATAATTATTTAGTGATGCTACACTGATTTTAGGAACTGTGGTGGATTTAATGATATTTTGACAATAGAAAAAATGTTTATCCTTCCAAAGATTTTTGCACCGTTTGCAAGAAATAAGTTTTGTTTCTTTTTCTCAAAATCATCTTCCGGAAGCATCTCAAAAAGCAGTCTGACATGTTTAACCACGTCGCTGCAAACTCCGCCGCCGATGTGCTGGGACATTCCACCGGGGGCCGTCATGAGCACGGAAGAGGTTAAAGAAACCTATACTTTCAGTTTGCCAGTTGATTGAAGCATGTTCTTTGGTCACTTCACAAGAGTTGTAAGGAAAGTACTAACACTCTGCACTGATAATGAAGGTGAGGGGCACATGGACCACATATTACTCTAACACATGGGTACTCACAAACATTTACCCAAGTACTGTCTGTGGCATGCTGGAGGGCAAACTTATGCTAACGGGGTGAGACCCAGGGTAATGAAAGGTGGTGGTAGGGGGATGTGAAGCACTTGCATGGTGAGGACAACAAACTGAGTCACATGATAATTGCTTGCCACCAATGCTCTGTTCTCATGCTCTACTCTCATGCACCAAGAATGAAAGTCAAAGTCAAAGTAAACTTCTATTGTATTATGTGAGAGGGAAATATATACTGCTCTGATGGTGGCTGGATTGCAAAATGTGAAACCCGAAAACCTTAATATATGCCCGTTTAACAGCTTTCGGAATGTTCCTGAACTGTCAAGTGAACAGCAGCCCACAGCTGCTGGTCACCCGGGGACCACAATCAAAGGTCAGGATGCCTCATTCTTTCCCCGGGCTGTATTTTGAGTATCCCTCCTCTAACAGGAACTGTACAGTTCACAGCTTTTGCTACAAACCGTGCTGCAGGGGGATATTATTGTACTTCCTGTTATTAAGTGCAAATAAATAATCTCCCAGAGTTAAAATTTGAGGGGTGCGGTGGTTGTTTTTTTTGTCTTTTCATAGTATGATCTACTTCTTCTTATCCCTTTTCCCATATTATCTGTCACTTGGCATTCATTTTCTAATTTATACAGCTCTAGGGACCTCGAAGATGACACTTAAGGGCCTCAACTCACACCAGTAGGGTCTAGTCCAGGTCCTGTTGTAACTGGTATTCTGGTGACTCAAGGAAAATGCTTCATGCAGCTTTTAATGTGTCTGTAGCCACACAAGAGGTCAGCCAACTACCCTTGGAATCCACATTTTGCTCCTCGGGACATATGGGAACAGGTCCAGCCCTTCTGGTCTTCATTCAGGTCAGAGACAGCAGATCCAGTCATATTCGCTTCTTCCACATGTCTGGTTGTGTTTTGAAAGCATTAACCAGTGGGTGATGATGAATTCTGGGCATTCCCTGACCAACAGGAAAACATTTCTCATGGGTAAACCTTCCCTCTTTTGTAGCACACTCTGTTTATCTTCCAGCAAACGAACATGTAGTGCATCATTCTGAGTGAAATCTAACATGGCAGAACTGCCCCTTTGGGATGTTTGTGCCCAACCAGGGGCATTTCTAGGGAAATGAGAAGTATCATCATCCTCAGCCACATCAAACTGATTCTGCCACATGTACGCAGGTATCAAAAGCCCCTCTTCCTCATATCTCATTTTACATTTGAATGGTGACAGGATCCCAGTTTCTCAGGAGCAGTGCTCTCAAATGCCGACTGTTGAGCGGAACTGAGTCTGTGCTAATAAAGATAACAGAGGCTCAAAATGGCCTGACGAGTTGTAGGGATTTGAAGGAGAGTGCTGTGGAGATAGAGTTCTGGAATGAGACATATCAATAGCTTTGAGTATTCCTACAATTAAATCATATGGATGATTTAGAACGCTTATAACCTAATAATATTTTACAGATGAGATTAAGAATACTTTACTTTCCTTATCCACATTGAGAATGTGAAATATATTTTTCTAACCAATTGTCCTTAAGCAATTTTCATTCAAAGCTCTTTAAATTGGTACCACTGCCACAATCGAGGTAACCAATATAGTTTGATGCAAATATCATGTCAAAAGTATTGCTTACCAAAATATTAGGTCCCTATACCTTTAATGGTAAGTACAAACATATCAGGAAAAAAATATTGTTAAAACAAATATTGTCAAAAAAGATAGAAAAATATGGATTTTGTAAGATCAATAGAGTTTAAAGTAGTAGAAGTTAAATATTTAATATCATGTACATTAAATACATTTCAATAATATTTAGTTCTATGTATAATTATATAAATACACAAACATATATATATATATATATATATATATATACTGTATATATACAGTTGAGTTTATATAAATATTTATATTTATAATGTAACATTAGTAATAAAATACTAATTTTACATTGTATGAATTTTTTTAATAATTCAAATGTATTACAGTGAAAATAAAACATATATATGTATATATATATTAGATCCAATTCGCCTCCCATGCGCTGTGGCGCAGACAAATACACGGACACCAGAGTTCAACGCCGGAGACAGACTTAAATTGTAAATGGTGATTTATTTCATTTTCGTGCAAAGGGTGCAAGCCTCATCAGATGCGTTTCGGGCACTGGCTGTGCCCTTGCTCACTGACATATGTATATATGTATTATATAAATATAACCAATTGAATAGAAAATATATAGTAATGAAACATCACAAATGTAAAACCCTTAAAAAAATACTATAAAGAGTAGGGAAAGCATTAGACTTCGAAGGGATTGCATTTACTATTCCGTCTCCAGTCTGTACAATAGGGAAAGCGTTTGATTTCGGATGAATCACATTTACTATTCCCACTCCAGTCTATACAACAGTAGGGAAATCACTGGATTTTGGGGGGTTAAGATTTACTATTCCCACACAAGTCGGTGCTACAGTAGGGAAAGCGTTGGACTGTAGAGGGGTTAAATTGACTATTTCCACTCCAATCTATACAACAGCAGGGAAAGCATTGAACTTCAGAGGGGTAAGATTTACTATTCCCACTACAGTATGGAAAGTGTTGGACTTTGGAGAGGTTATATATACTATTCCTTCTCCAGTCTGTGATACAGTAGGAAAAGCTTTGGACTTCGGAGGGATGCAATTTACTATTCCCACTCCAATCTATGCAACAGTCGGGAAAGTGTTGGAATTCAGAGTGGGAAGGTTTACTATTCCCAGACCAGTCTTACAACAGTAGAAAAAGCATTGGAATTTGGAGGGGTAAGAGTTACTATTCCCACTTGAGTCTTTGCTCCAGTAGAGAAAGTGCTAAACTTTGTTGAGGAAAGATTTACTATTCTCATTCCAGTCTGTGCAACAGTAGGGAACGCATAGGAGTTTGGAGGGGTAAAATTTACTATTACTAATCCAGTTTATGCAATAGAGGAAAACGCATTGAACTTCAGAGAGGGGAAGATATACAATTCTCACTCCAGTCTAGGCAACAGTAGAGAAAGCATTGGACATCAGAAGGGTAAAATTTACTCTTCCCACTCCACTTTGTACAACAGTAGGGAAAGCATTGGACTTTGGTGGGGTAATATTTACTTTTCCCACTCCAGTCTGTGCTCCAGTGGGGAAAGTGTTGGACTTCGAAGGGGTAAGATTTTACTATTCCCACCCGTTTGTGCCACAATAGAGAGTGTTAGACTTCGGAAGGATTAAGTTTCCTATTCCCACTTCAGTGTGTGCAGCAGTACGAAAAGTACTTCACACCAAACAAATATAAAACTCCTAATATAAACAATATTAATTTACATTAAAATATACATAAAAATAAAAAAAATTAACTATTTCTATGATTACTAAACAATGAATTGATACATTTTCAACTACAAATAATTATTATTTAATTATTACTTTCTTTTTCCACCTATGCCCCTTCAAACTTAGCTGCCTACACCTAAAATATAACTAAAACAAATATGTATAACACAATATACATAATTAATAATCAATGACATCATTGACAATTAATCATTAATTGTTAAATATTTATTACTTGAGATTCACACCCTATTTCCCCTACATACCCAGCATCCCACGCCTAAAATATAATTACATTTATAATTATCACTTAATATACAAAAAATGTAAAACACATAATTTTGAATACATTGAAACATTGATAAAATGATTACATAATTATATAAATAAAACTAAAATCAATCAATATGACATGATGTACAAAATAAGTATCAATTGCATATTTACTTAAAAACGATTCATTCATTAATAATCAATTATTAATGAATTATTATTTAAATAACGTTCCACTCTATCCCACTACAAACTCTAAAACCTACACTGTAAATTACAATTAGCAATGAAATTTAAAAAATCTATTCAAAATTACAAACTATATTTAAAACAATTAATAACAATTATACAAACAATGAGGACACATACAATTAATATATATACTAAAACACAATTAAATAATCAAACAATAATCAAACAATATTTTTAACAACTATGTCATTGAAAGCAATACAAAAAACCACAATATGAAAAAACAACAATATACTTAACAAAAATATTACTTACGCATAAAAATGATATATTTTTTGGTAAAACATTTTTTATTTTTGCAAGAAATCCCATCTGGAAACACCCATGTCCGATATTTCTATTTCTGCATCTGATATTTTTGTATCACAATATTTGCTTCCTGATATTTCTTTCTCCCGATTTTACAAAACTCAATATTTTGTCCAAATACCTTAAATTGTTCAGATTTACTAGACTTTTACTTGAGTGCTTTCAACATATATATCACAAACTTTAATCAGTTTATTTTTATTGAAAAATCCAATCATTCTCTTCATAAAATCTAGCCTTTTTCTTCAGATGCAAAAACTATGCAGTTTTCTACAAATATTTTTTCAAAATTCAGCTACTTGTACTTTGGTTCAAGAACTATAACTTTACGTTCTGATTAAAGCAAGAATGATTGATATAGCTGCATATTGGTTTCTTCAAACAATTCTGAGTAAGGAAAACAAGATCTTTCACCTTACCAGAATTCAGTGGTACTTGGGAGACTTTGTTCTCTTGAGCTTCTTTCAGTAAAGTACTAACTGCCACCATTCAGTAAGCTGCTCAGCTTGTAGAAAAAAATGGATACTCTATTCACTGTACTGGAATACTATGCTCTTTTCTCTGGATGTGACTGCCCTTGAGTTCCCTTGAAGAAAAAATGGCTGATGTCAGATGTCAGTTGCTCAGTTTTCACAAAATTGCCAAGAAATTCATTGTTATAGGAAGCCGGGCTTGTCATGAGTGCATACACTGTTTTTCTATAGAAAGCTTTTCATGTTTGGGGTGCATGTACAGTCTTGTAAAAAGATTGTTCTAATTATTTCTCTTAAGAAAAAGAATAGGACATTTGTCTTGTTTTGTGCATGTTGACAGTTATTTAAATGAATCTAGCTTTCATCCTTGTAGGTGTGGCAAAATGAAACAAGAACAGCTTTTTCTGAATTCTCGTAAGCAAATCATCTTCTTACATTATTTTAACCCATTACTGTTAGACCTGTTAGCCTTAAGGTGGTATTCCCCCAAACATATTTCTTTCACCCCTCTTATTTTTTCTGATTTAGTTTTTTTGGTCTTAGGGCTATACACACTTAACCACTGCTAATCAGTGCGAAATTGCTTGTTCACCCTCCTTTAATCAGGGTAAAATTAACTCACACCCAATTGGCATATTTAATTTACTTGTAAGTCCCTGGTAAAGTGGTACTACATGTCCCCATGGTTGGTAAAATAAATGCTATTAGAAGGCCTGCTGCAGATATTGTATCACCAACTTAAGTAGCCCTGGAAACACACCTCAGGTTTTCAATTGCATCCTGTGTGAGTAGTTTCAAACTGCCTTTTGACATGGCAAAATAAACCTTTGGCCAGGCCCAAACCTTCCTTTTTAAGGCATATAAGTCACACCTACTATTATTCAGATGAAAGCATACACCCATATGGCCGGGATGCCTGTCACCCCCTCCCAACACAATCCCCAAGGATGGGAAGACGGACGCAGTTCTGAACTTTTGGAAGGCGGGAGGGAGTTACCCTCCCGGCCGTATTTATTAAAATATGAAACAAAATTAAAACATTAAAATAACAGTTTCATATCATGTACAATTTTCATTTATTACATTTCAATGAAGACATGTTCATTGGCTAACCTTAACAAATCTCTAGTACAAAGGTTTTCCTAGCCGAGTCTAGCATCCTGCAAATGCATACTTTCTAAATTAAAATTTGTACATCCTAGCATTACGGGCCAACGGCAAGGTCGCAACCGGTGTCAGATCCCTACTACCAAAACTCTCGCCCTCACGGTGTGAGTGGCGGCCGCGCAGAGGACTGTACCCTCTGTGCCAACTCCAATTTCCCTTGTCTTGTGGGGCCCCCCATTTTAACTCGACGCCATCTTAAAGGTCGTCCGAGGACCCGTGTGAGGTGTCTGTAAGAAGGCAGCGTGGACTCCCCCTCCCACCCCACACTGTCTATCACATCCGCCGTCGCAGATATCCGGGCCCCGGGAAATTCGTAGGAGGGGCATATAGCCCCCTCCTCCCCTGGAAGGGGCCTATGGCCGTCTTCCCCTAGGCGACCCATACTTAGTGGGTGCCGCCTCCCCGTGGGAGGGGCCAATGGCCGCCTCCCCCCGGGCGCTCCCATCTATAGTGGGTGGCGCCCCCCTCTAGGGACCTTGAAATTACTGCTCACCGATCATGACCTTACCGCCCGACCAAAAAATAAATACGACATTTGATTACCTACTAAGGGAGAAAAGATCATTCTGTTTATTTGCAATATTTGTCTATACTACAAGAAAATATTACCTTCAGACATTAATCATATCATTAAACTAGACCTTCATATACCGCTAAACATAGGGAAGAAGATGTTATCACAGAAAAATTACTTTATTGCAGGACTAACATTGCCATCGGGGGCTGGTGGGTGGGTCAAAATTGCTCCTTGTTCCGTCGAGGGCTCACGTGCAACGAGTGGGTGCAGCTTCCAAGCACAGGAACAAGAGGATGCTTCTTCGGATTCCCGCTCTCTTTATTCCTCTTCGGGAGGGCGTGAACCCTCCGTTGGTACGCCTACTGGGCGTGGCCATCGGTGTAGGTGTCTAGGGCAACCCCTCTTGGGCGGGAAAAGGCGCGCCCCGGCTACGCCGCTTCGGGCATACCAGCCGTGACACGCCCCCCGCCCAAAATGGTTTCCCGGGAGGATCCGGACCCCCGACCATACGTTCGGGGGGACCGAGTGGTCGCCCCTTTCCATATGGCCGGGATGCCTGTCACCCCCTCCCAACACAATCCCCAAGGATGGGAAGACGGACGCAGTTCTGAACTTTTGGAAGGCGGGAGGGAGTTACCCTCCCGGCCATATTTATTAAAATATGAAACAAAATTAAAACAATAAAATAACAGTTTCATATCATGTACAATTTTCATTTATTACATTTCGATGAAGACATGTTCATTGGCTAACCTTAACAAATCTCTAGTACAAAGGTTTTCCTAGCCGAGTCTAGCACCCTGCAAATGCATACTTTCTAAATTAAAATTGTACATCCTAGCATTACGGGCCAACGGCAAGGTCGCAACCGGTGTCAGATCCCTACTACCAAAACTCTCGCCCTCACGGTGTGAGTGGCGGCCGCGCAGAGGACTGTACCCTCTGTGCCAACTCCAATTTCCCTTGTCTTGTGGGGCCCCCCATTTTAACTCGACGCCATCTTAAAGGTCGTCCGAGGACCCGTGTGAGGTATCTGTAAGAAGGCAGCGTGGACTCCCCATCCCACCCCACACTGTCTATCACATCCGCCGTCGCGGATATCCGGGCCCCGGGAAATTCGTAGGAGGGGCATATAGCCCCCTCCTCCCCTGGAAGGGGCCTATGGCCGTCTTCCCCTAGGCGACCCATACTTAGTGGGTGCCGCCTCCCTGTGGGAGGGGCCAATGGCCGCCTCCCCCCGGGCGCTCCCATCCATAGTGGGTGGCGCCCCCCTCTAGGGACCTTGAAATTACTGCTCACCGATCATGACCTTACCGCCACAGGCCGGATAGTTGACCGGCTATCCGGCCCCCCCACAAACTCCTCCTAAAGGTCATGCTTGCACAAACCCCTTAGCCATGCTATGAAGTCTCCTATGAGTAAGACATTCCCCTCCCGGGACAAATGGACCCCATCATCGAGATACATGCGATCCCCCCGAATACATCCATGCGGAATACTGTGCAACTGCGCAGAGCGAAACAACCTACCAAGTTTGTTGTTGACCTTTTTTACTGAATGATTCAGTGCTGACACCGAGAGGCCCCCCCGCCACACCTTCCTGGGAATCATGTGGGACCATGCTATTGTGCACCCCGGGATCCTTCTTGCCAGCCAGCTAACAGTAGACAAAATTCGCTCGAGTAGTACTCGCCTACCGAGTGTTACCATGTCATTGCCCCCCAGGTGTACTATGATTACAGATGGCGGTGACCTCTGCCGCCCTAAGAGTCCCTCGACAAAAGATTCGAACTGGTCAATACAGAGCCCGCCCCTTCCGTGGAAGGTCACTCTGTACCCGTATTCCCCAGCCGCGTGAGTCACGTCACCTGCTTTGAATACGTCCCCGGCTCGCCTCACGTATGAGTGGCCCACAACCCACACCACTCTCTCCTCAGCCGGTGATCTCTGACCGCTGGTCCCCTGGTGCCGGGTCGACTGCAAATTCCGCCCCGCATAACATGCTCGCGAAACTGTAAATCAAACAGAAGACAAAAGCGTGAGTGCATGTAACTTGACTTCACAACATGTGCAATCGCACATACCTTTTAAAACAATTCGAGGACCATCATCCCAGTTGTTTCACCTCTTCAACACTCTGACCCCTGGCTGTAGCCTCAGTAGCAGCCCCTATCCTAAAGGAGTGGGTCCCAAAATCGCACGGGTCCAAGCCCGCCGCTGCGATTGCCATAGTTAGCACCCTCTGAAACTGGAACCTCGTCAGTGGGGTGGCATCAATGTTTCTCAGCAGGCTCCCCCCCATGTATCCGCCCTTCGTGCCAAATATTCCTCAACGCACTTTACCGGGCACATGGGGGAACCTCGCATGCGCTGGACAACCACACTGTCTCCCATAGCCCTCTGGTCAGTCTTGGACTTGGCTATCGTGACTACCATTGAATCACCCCTAATCAGGATGTGATCTCGACACAGACCTCCCTCGACATCTTTCTTATTCTTTGCGACCAGTTCACTCACCCGCATAGCCCCATGGAACGCTAATGCGAAAGCGGCCTGGAACAGAACTGCTTCGAAATGGGAGGAACATGTCGTGGGAAGTATTGACATAATCAGGGACAACCTTTCTAACCCAATCGGGCGCCTCTCGTCTACTGTTCGACCTTCCAGACGTTGCCAACCACGAAGGGCTTTCTTTACCAAAAAGGACGATGTCGGGTCCTTGATGCCATGCGCCTGCGCCATGAATGAAATGGCGGCCCGGTGCCTATTGGCCGTCGCTACTGATCGGCCCTCCCTGTGTAATGCTACCAGAAACTTTAGGAAGCAATCCTACTGACCCCATTTGTCCTCCCCTGCCGGACCCAAAAATGCACAATAGGAACGAAACGCTCCTTCGTATGCCTTCCTCGTCCTGGGGGCTAAGCTTGCTGCCACGAGGTCTTGTAATCCGGGGCACCGAGTAGCCAGAGTGCTTCGGGAAATGGTGCCGCCGCTAGGTCCGCGGAAGGTAGATAACCCCTGAAAGCCTGCATGTGTGAACGAGAGAGTGCATCAGCAGCCTGGTTCAGTACCCCCGGCACATGTTTCACCCTGAATTGCACATTCAATCTCATGCAAAGTAGTACAATTTCCTTCAATAATCTCAATATCCACTTGCAGCGTGCTGCCTGATTATTTATACTTTCGACCACAGTCATATTGTCGGACCAAAACACCACCGAGCGATCTCTGAACTCATCCGGCCATGCCATCAGAGCCACAAAAATGGGGAATAACTCGAGGAACCCAATGTTACCTGTGAGACCGCTGGTGTGCCACCACGTCGGCCATGTTTGCGCCGACCATCGATTACCAAAGATTGCGCCAAATCCCACGCTCCCCGCCGAATCGGTCCATAAACCAAGCTCGTCCGGAGACGCTGGCGGCTTGTTCCACACCACTCGACCGTTGAAATCCGCCAGAAATGCCAACCATATACGCATGTCCTGGCGAACCTCTGCAGACAGTCTCGTGCGGTGGTGTCCTTCCTTGAGACCAACCATAGCTTGGGCGATGGAGCGGGAAAAGGGCCGGGCCATTGGTATCACTCTAAGGGCAAAGTTAAGCTGACCCACTGCTTGTTGTAGCTGATGGAGGGTAACTTTCTCCTTGCTAAGGCACAGTTCCAGGGAAGCCCTGAATTGTGCTACTTTCCCTACTGGCAAACGGAAACATCCCTCCACAGAATCGAGCTCAATTCCCAGAAACTCGAGTGAAGTAGATGGTCCAACCGTCTTACCTGGTGCCAATGGCACTCCGAATCCCTTCATGAGGGTACAAAATTCCTGTAGCGCCTGCGCACATTTTGTGTCGCCGGCTGCCCCCAAGAACAAAAAATCGTCTAAGTAATGCATGACATGGCTATGGCCAGTAGCCTTGGTGAATGCCCATTCCAAAAAACAGCTGAATTTCTCAAAATAAGCACAAGAGGTGGAGCAACCCATTGGCATACATCTATCCATGTAGTAACGTCCCTGGAACACAAAGCCTAACAGACGCTGATCCCGTGGGTGTACCGGGAGCAACCGGAACGCCGACTCGATATCTGACTTCGCCATCAGCGCTCCGGGCCCCAGGCGATTTAACATGGTGACGGCCTCATCGAAGGATGCGTACCGTACCGAACAAACTCCCGGGTCAAACGCATCGTTCACCGAGAGACCCCTTGGAGCTGACAAGTTATGGATCAGCCTAAATTCCCCCGGGTCCTTCTTGGGAACCACTCCTAACGGAGAACAGATGAAATTAGTTACTGGCGGGTGCCCATATGGGCCAGCGACCCGGCCAAGGGCGACCTCTTTTGCAATCTTCTTCTCAACCACCGCTGTATTATGCTGAGCCGACAGTTGGTTCCTACAAAGCGGCCCCCCACGAAAATCCCCCGCCGGGATGCGGAAACCCTCCAAGAAGCCATTCCTCAACACCCCGGCGGAGACATGATCAGGGTATTGGTTCAGCCAGGGGATCATTGCCATAACATCAACAGGGGTAGGTAACGGTACACAGTGGTCCACCTCAGTCTTGTTTGGACCCTCCTCTACCTCCCGACCCGCCATTCTTGGATCTGCATGAACTCTCCGGGTGCGAGGAATTCCCACAACCCGCACACGCATGTCTGAACTTACATGTCCCTTGTGGCCTGCTGCAGTTGCCCCTGTTAAAGCTTCAACAGACCCCCCGCTTTCCCCCATTCCCACCAGTCTTTGTTTGGTGGTCGCCACCGGCGCCCGCTCGAAAGGGCACCGTGGGCTGTTGGCGGGAAAACCCCGACCCATTCCCGCCTGGCGAGGACGTCTTCGTCGTGCCCGGTAGGAGCTGCTTCTGCCATGAAATCGAGTCGAGACAATCCCACGTCAGAGATGAATCGTACTCTTTGGCCTTACGGAATTTCATATCATAACCCATCCATTCATTCCCCTCATATGATTCATAGAAGTCCATTATTCGTGCTTGGTAGCAAGATAATTCAGGCAAAACCTCAGGCTTACGTTCCACAATAATTGCAGTAAACATTGCAAAGGCCTTGGCCCAGTTCGTGATTGTCTCATCCACCCTGAATCCCGCCATCTTGGCTCGCCAGACACTCGGGTGCCACAAATCTTTCTGTGCCTTAGCATACTCCATCTCGCGATGGTCAGTCAACAGAGAAAACATATTTACATACTTGTCAGCCCAAATCAATTCTTTCGTGGCCAACGGGATATGTTGAACCACTTTCTCCCGTCTTGAGGGCAAAGAGCCCTCCCCCGCCATTGGCAAAGCCTGCTTACCCGGCTCGATTGTCGCTCCCGCTGTTTTCTCAACGCCAGCTGCCGGTCCTTCCGGGGTCACCTGTGGGGGGACAAGAGAGAGATTCGCCTTTGCGGCATCTCGCGACTGCCGCAACTGCTGAATTAGTAACCTGGCCTCTTCAGCCGTGTCTCCAGGTGCCGTAGCACCCCCTGTTTTTCTGCCGAGCCATGCAGCCAACTGGGCGGCCAATTCAGGAGGCATGTCCTCCTCGTTGGCGGGCGTAACAACAACCGGAATCGGCTGACCCGCGTCGGTGATCGGTACCGGGGCCTCGACCGGAACGGTAGGGCTCACCGGGGGCACCTCGGGGATCGGAACCACCCCCCCTGCCGCCCTATTCCTGACCCGTTTCCCCCTACTGTCGGGGACAACTCCCGGCAATGCCGGGACTATTACCTTCTTTGGTCTACCCGGATTGTTCATCGCAGCCATCTGCTTCTTCATGTTCGCCATATCTCTTACCAGCATGCGAAGCATCTGGTCAGTACCGGACTTCTTTCCTGCCTTCTTGCCAAGCATAGTTATCGAATATTCGATCCAATTTGAGCAACACGGTCCTGGATCCTTAGCCTCGAAGTCGCTGAAAGAGAAACACAAGAATTACAAGTTCTCAAAATTGCTCCTTGTTCCGTCGAGGGCTCACGTGCAACGAGTGGGTGCAGCTTCCAAGCACAGGAACAAGAGGATGCTTCTTCGGATTCCCGCTCTCTTTATTCCTCTTCGGGAGGGCGTGAACCCTCCGTTGGTACGCCTACTGGGCGTGGCCATCGGTGTAGGTGTCTAGGACAACCCCTCTTGGGCGGGAAAAGGCGCGCCCCGGCTACGCCGCTTCGGGCATACCAGCCGTGACACGCCCCCGCCCAAAATGGTTACCCGGGAGGATCCGGACCCCCGACCATACGTTCGGGGGGACCGAGTGGTCGCCCATTTCCAGTAATTGCTTAATGTACACAATATTCAAGCACGTAGAGGGGTTCCCCAAGCGGTCGGTAATGGGGCTACCTGCAGGGCGGTGACGTGGGGAGGGGGAGGGCAGGGTGGGGTGTAGTAATCTATGGATTACAAATCTTTACAGGTAAGTAAACATTTAAATTATTAAAACTAAGTTTGTTGCGCACACTGAATCGCATTTGGGGATGCAGTGCACACAACGAAATTTGTTTTACTTATTTAAATGTTTACTTACCTGTAAAGCTCTGTAATCCATAGATTACTACCCCCACCCTGCCCCTCCCCCTCCCCACATCACCACCCTGCAGGTACACCCATTACTGACTGAGTAAAGAACCTGGGTCTGGGCCGTTTAACTATGTCTTCACAAGTACAATGTGTTCACCTTGCACGTAGTACTCAATTTTAAAGCATGGTAGATTATACCTTATAATTTGTGAAGCATATACTGTATACCTTTGCTGATAATACAACTGCATTGAATCTTCAATTTGGAACTATGTGTTACTGTTTCTTTTGTAATTGATTTACCCTTATATTCATATCCCCCTACTGATTCAGATTGAGGCATTGTTGCATGATACTACTTTTAGAATTTGCCATTTTCGTGTCCCAACCATTTGGTGCATGCAGCTTGTTCCTGGCTCACCTGACTAGATGTTACTGGCAGTTGGAATGTGTGGCTTAATCTCAGACAATGAGGTTAAAGGAACATCGGTGTTGGCAGGTCAAGGGGGAGGAGCTGTTACTTACCATGCTTGTAGATTACAAAGGCTCTGTCTGAGCACTCTGACAAAGGGTTTGTCACTAGTCTTTTGTGTCCTCAGAAAATCTTCTGGTCAAGGGGGAGGAGCTGTTACTTACCATGCTTGTAGATTACAAAGGCTCTGTCTGAGCACTCTGACAAAGGGTTTGTCACTAGTCTTTTGTGTCCTCAGAAAATCTTCTGGGGTCAGGGTAGGGAAGAAATGGATGCCTGAAGCCTTAGGGTGTTGTAAGCATCTATAAACCTCTCCTTCTTCAAAGTGGGAACAGGCATAAATATTGGACCTCAGACTCCTCTTCATTGGATCTGTGGAAGACTCAGAAGGAGTGCTGTGCTGCAAGAAGGACTGCTATTCCAATCTCTTGCTGCTCTGTTGCCCTACTGCCAGACTGAAGGACTGAATCCGCTTCTTGGACCCCAGACCCCCAGAGTGACTCCAAGTGCCATAGGGACAGAAGGCTAATATCACCCTTAATCCACCACCTGAACTCTTCCTGCAGTGATGCCTACCCCCCAACTGGTAACATTTCAGTCCTGGGCCCTTGGAAATGGGCCTGAAGGTGCCCTGCCAGATCAACAGTGGTGAACAGTGGTGTCAACAGAACCTACACATTTCCCCCCAGAAATTATTCATTGGAGCTGCTGCACAATGCATCACCTCACCAAATTTACCCTTGTAACTCTCTGCAATGCAGCCCTGACGCAGGACCTCGTATTGCAGCCACCAGCCTCCTCTGAACTGTTGCTGTGTGACGCATCCTTGACAAAGGTCTTTGCATCACCAGTCGATTATTGACAGCATCCTCAACAACAATGCAGAACTTTAAGTTGCAGCCTTGCAGCTACCCGAACCCCTGCTGCACAAAGCATCTCCTCACCAGGACCTCATATCACCTTGGCCGCTTGACGCATCCTTAACAATGGTCCTCACAAAGCTTCGCAACCAGAATTGTAGGTACTCTTCTTTAGTGGGCTTAATTGTGTCCCTGTAGTCGGCCCCTGCCCCATCACTGTCAGCCTGAATGTATGACTTTGTTATGGTCAGGCGCAACCAGATAACTGCAGTTGGCACTTTGTGCTTTTTGGTGCTTTATTCACTTAAATCTTTAAATTTGGGTCTACTTAATTAATTATTTTGTCATTTTGGTCTTAAATTATTAATTACATTTTACTCTATTTTTCTAAATCCACTTGGGATTTTCTTGTATTGTGCTTCACTTTGTTACTCTGGAAATTACAGCAGAAAACCTTTACACATTGCATCTAAGTAAAGCCTGACTGCTCTGTGCTAAGCCGCCAGTTGGTTGAGTTCATGTTAATTTGGGGTTTGCTTGTGATTTCACTCTGACAAGGGTTGTGGTTGCTGCGTGAGTATGTTTTCTCCCCCTCAACCAGTAACCCACTTTCTTACAATTACACTTTAAAATGCACAAGTCCAGAATGTGTCTTTTTATTATTCAATACAGATGCATGTTGGTCTGCTTTGGATATACAGTGAATAAGATGGGGGGTTTCTACTATTCCTAATATTGGGCAGGCTTCCTTCTGGTCCCTTTCAATTTAATAAATTCCATGAATCTTTTCCTGAGGGAGTATGGGTCACATACTTCACAACTTAGTAGATGTTACGGCTAAAAGGCTCAAGCCATTGTGTCTGCTCTGGAATAAGCTTTAACACACCCCATGTAGGGGAAAGCATTAACAGAGAAGACAGCTGCAAGCAGGCCGATGCGAATTGCTTTACTGGAGCCTCAGTTACTTGACTACATTTTTACAAAAAATCTAAAGATATCATTTAAGTGTATTTGTTGATAAATAATAAAAACAGTGGCTGGATGCACTATGTATCAACCAAAATAAAATTATAAATGTCCATTAGTTTGTCTCATAGGAACAGCTACCATGCTATATAGTAAGAATAGTTTCTGGGGGAAAATCACTGTAGGAAAATGCTAATCTTAAATTCTTATAAGTTTCACTATTGAACGCAAGGCAGCCTACCTTGTGAGGTACAGGGCGTACTTGGGAGTGACTTCCTCAATATTTAAAGGTAGAGTTCCTCCCTATGTAAAAGGGTTATTTTGCCAGATTTACCTCAAGTTTAAAAGCTTCAGCAGTCAAACTATACATGTAGACCTAAAGCCATGAGTTTCTTTCTAGCCAGCTGATGACAAAATATATGCTTCAATCCACAGGCAACGTTTATCTTCTATTACTTTGGGGATTTCCTGCACCATATACTATGGTCTTACTGGCAGAATAAATATGCCTAAGGGGGGAAAGCCAATTTTAACATATTTTAGGGGTCAAAGCACATACAACGGGAACTGGCAAACAATGCCCCACTTTGCATTTCTCAAAAATCACAAACAATACCAGTCAGCAAAAAATGGGGATACCCGAAAAACAAGAGGACTTTCTTACACTATGCATACGTTTTTGATTTAACGTTACAGTTCAAGTTAATGTACACTAGCATACAGGTAGTCAATAAAAATCATAGGCATTCTTGCTTTACCTTTACATTATAAGGATGGTTCTGATTCATGGATTTGCCCTGAACTGCAAGGATTTTGAAAGCTTGATTTTGCAAGCAAGGATTTTTGTATTGCCATAAGGGTATGTTCAAGTAAAGACCAGGTAGTTGTTTTGTTTGAGAAATATCTGAGGGATGGCTGTTGGCCCCTCTATTATTTAATCTGTTGAATTTTAACATGCATATCAACTTCTATTAACTGTGAACAGGGTGGCTCCTAGGTTTTACCCTACACACATTCGATCATTATTCTATGCTAATTACATGATGTTTTTCAGCCACACCTAAAAGGTAGCAGCATTTAGATTGTCTTGAAGCTCATTGTATTTTTAGTTCCTTAAGCGTGAATGTGAACATCAGCCAAACAATTCATTTATATAAAAAGACTTAGAAATCATTTAAGGTACTATAAAAAGTAATGGACTGGAGATAGCCGTAAAATATATTTGTTGAGGAAAAATCATTGATGAAAGTCTCACATGGAAGCCTCTACAAGGAGGGCTGGGTCCTTGAGACAGGTCCAGCATACGTGCCCCTACATAGCAATTGAAAAAACATGAGTATGCAGTCCCTAATGAGAGGGAGAAGGGTATCCATATGTCAAGGATAATAGAAAAATGGGGGATTGCTCCTTTAGGAGCACAACCCCTCACACACCTCAAGGGGTGTTATGCTTCATCGTGGGGAAGCTTTTTGTGTGACCCGCGCTGCAATGCCCTATGGACCCCGCAAGGGGGCTCTTTGCCAGAGAGCTCTTCTTTTTGCCGATGTTAGAAGGATGGGGTGGAGGGGCATGTGGGTAGAAGAGGTATGAGTAGTTGTGGAGGGAAACATGGGAGCAAGATATAAAAATTGCTACAGGAATCCCTCAAGGTTCATTATTAGCTGGGTTCCTATACTATGGTCAAAAAAGGAGACTAAAAAGTCAAAGCTGGAGCAGGTTATTCTTGACAAGGTGTCAACATGTTTCATACCTTTCATAGTCCAAAGGATCTTTGCATTTCATCAGGACCAGGAGATCCTTGGCTAATCATGTAGGGATGGTGAAAGTGCATGTCGGTGTGATACCATACCCTAAGATACTAGGGGGCTTATTTCCAAGTCCCTTTTGCCACCTGTACATCACTTTTTCCCATGTTAAAAGTGATGAAACAGCAGCACAAGGGGCTTTTAAATAAGACTCTAGATGTGTAGTGTTATATAATTTATACTGATACTGTGTACCATCTAGATGCACCTGGAGGGGGAACAAACAACAGCACAACCAAATTATCAAGGCCTAGCCGAGTGTCTCAGCTGAGATGCGTGATGAATGACTAGAAATCATTGCGCATCGTGCTAGTCAGTTTCAGATCACAAATGACAATAAGTATTCATAATGAGGAAGCATTCATTTAAAATTAAAAGTTAAAAATTGAGGCTCAAAAACCGCAGAGACATGTCAGACCAACACCCATGCAATTGCTCTCATAGGCATGGATAAGGTAGTTATGATGCCAGCGTGTTGGTGCTTTGCAACAAGTGAGGCTCCTTCGCGACCTCAGCTATAGTAGGGCCTTGCTTACGTGCCCTACTGCATGCTCTCCTGACATCATGCTGTATTGGTTGCGAAAAAGTGGTCTGTAAACATAGAGGTGACTTCCCAAATGGTATGGGCTAATGGCCCTGTCAATATGGCTAGGCCGGTGGGCATTGGCATAAGTACTAACTTCTGTTTAAAAATCCTCTTTAATGGTAAAGTCGGGTTTTAAGTTAGGATCTTGAAAATGTCACTTTTAGAAAGTTGGCATTTTTCTGCCTTTTGGTGCTTGAAGCCTGTTCCTAGGTTACAGGACTGGGTGTAGTAGGATGTTGGACTTTGATTATTCCTCCCAGACAGTCACACAATTGAGGGATTAGGTTGCCTAGAAAAGCTATTGCTGACAGGATGAGGGACGGAGCTGGGCACAGCAACACTTGCAACTGAATAGGCTGTGCCCTGCTTACACACAAAAGGCTTGTCACCCATGCATTGTTCATACAGATAACCAGCGGCCAGGGCACGGGAAGCAGACAATTTCAAGCACTTTAAGGGGGTTCCTCTAGAAACTTCTCCTACTTCAAAGAAGGTACCTGGTCTAAAAGTAAGACCCTTAGACCCACTCTTCAGTTCAATTTCTGGACATTCAGAAAGACTCTCACAGAACTGTCTGCTGCTGTGGCATACTGTGTACTCCACAAGACTGTTTTGCTGCACTTGGAAGTCCCGCTTTGCTGACTGGAGCCTACCTTGAACCCTCAGAAGCCTGCCCTGCTGTTGAGCCCTCCACTTGAACCCAGGACTAGCGGAGTGAATTCGAGATCTAGTTGGCTGACCTCCTTATCAGAGCAACAGGGACAGAAAAGGCTCCATTCAACTTGAACCTCTACCTGAACCGAGTGAGTCCTAACCCCCCAAGTTGTGACCCACGATTCCTAGACCCTTGGTGGTGTTTCTAAAAGTGCCCAGATAGCTTGAATCTGAAACTTGAGACTTTTTTTGTCTAAATCCTGCTCTGAGAACAGACAGGAGACCAGGACCAACCTGTACATCTATCCATCCAAGGTGTATCGCTGGTCAGCCCAACTTTTCAGCAGCTCCAACCACTTTCTTCTCTGCAGCAGCAAATTCTGTTCAGCAATATTTTGCTAAAGGGGTATCCAACCTCGTAGATCTCTCATCAGCTACAGCCTCCAGTTTCATCCCACTATAGGTTCCTGACTTCCAAAAAAGAAACTAAGTCCAAATGCAGAAATCTTCATCGCAACTTCATCCAGTGGCTCATTGATGAAAACGCCTCCTCCTCAGACACCGCCTGCAGCCTTGCCTTGCTGAACTTTACCTTCTCAGACAACTCTTGCTGACATTTCTTCCAAGTCCAAAGGTAAGTACCAACTGGACCCAATCGACTTTTTGAATCTGACTCACGCTCCATTACGGTCATTCAAATTTTTCAACTTTGACTCGGTTTTGTGTGACTAGGGGGCATATACACAAGGAGCTATGGCTGAATTAACTGCACTTTTGCGCAGCCAAAGTCGTGATAAATTTACCCCACCCTTTACAAGCAGGTGCTAATAGCCCACAGCACCAGTTTTCCAGCGATAGCATCCGCAAAAAATATCACCACAGGGACCCCTGCAACTATCACTAATGAGATGCAGAGTAGGCGTTCCTGTGAAAAAACCTGCGACAACACCACACCTCAGAATTCACAACGATCAGACAGATCGGCAATAAGAACACAAAACATGCAATAAGGTGCATTAGCAGCAGGAATTTTAGACCTGCTCTGACCTGGTGTAAAGTCGGACGGCAGCCTGCACCAAAATAGAAAGCCCTGCCCTGTCATCGGAAGGGCAACAGATGCCATGGAGCAACTGAACATGCAGCACGGGCACCCAAGAGGGCTACAACACCCACTCACCACCCCCCCAGACCACCACAGTGGCAGTGCAGCCAAAGACAGCGATCCCCCAGGAAACGCAACTGCCTCACAGGCAGAATATCTGTTGGCCTCTGCGCTGGGTTAGGGTGTCACCTCGTTGCTGTCACCTATTGGCCTCTTGGATTGGCCTCCTCGCCACTCCAACTGCATCCCAGGTGGTCTGCTTGTTATGTTATCGGTTTGATTAAGCGCAACAGCTGCCCCAGCAAAGAGGCGTCCCGGCGCTGAGGATTAACAAGTGCCATACCAATAGAGGAAAAAGAACTGGGACAGGAAATCCTAAGGAGGGGGGGAACAGATGGGTCTTAACGGCTCTCCGGAAGGCAGGCAGGTTCTCCATAGAGCGAATGTTCATTGGCAAGGAGTTCCAGAGCTTAGCTCCCAGCACCCTGAAAGAGCGGCCGCCAATGCGACAGAGTTTTGTGCGGGGTACAGTCACTAGGTGTTGGCCTAATGAGCGAAAACTGCGCTGTGGCATATAAGGTGTCAGGAGCGGGCGCAGAAGTTCTGGACACCTGGATTTGAGGATCTTGAATGCCAGGGTGAGAGTTTTAAACTGAATACGAGATTCGATGGGAAGCCAATGCAGCTTTCTAATGGTAGCTCTAACAGAGCATCTGCTGGGAAGACCCACCAGGGATCTTGCCACCGAATTCAGGGGTCAGTTGCTGGTAGTGTTCTTTCACCTCTATGACACTAGTCTTGTGTTCCTGCTGTCGGCACCCTGTCTTCCTCTCCCTCTTCTCCTTGGCCTTCCCCGACCACGTGGTTCCTTGCTGGTAGTCTGTGGGGGTTGTGGCGTTCGAGTTGGCCTCTGCACTGAATCAGGATGCATCCATACATACTTTGGCTTGTTTCTTTTGTATTTTTTCTGAGATTTTTATGGTTCATTGTTCCACCAGACGTGTGGTATTTGCAGGCCTGTGGCTGGTTTTCCCTACTTTTTTTACATCATTTGACCTGATCGCATTTTTTTTGCATTTGCGTGTCGCATTTTTGCAGCGTGGCATGATTTTCACGCAGACATTTGCCGCGTTATCTGGTGTCCATCGCATGCTACTGCCTTGTTGTGAATTCCACGTTGACACAGTGTTATTTTCCCACGATAGGCTGCGCTGTTGAGAGTTGTGTTACGCTACTCATGTGGTAGTTAATGTTTATGTTTATGTTTATTGAATTTGTAAAGCGCTCGTATACCAACGGTCTCATGGCGCTGTGGGGAGAGGAGAGCTATCTTTCGGGCTCTAATATTTTCCTGAAGCTGGTATATTCTGAGTTTAGTCTGATTTCAGTTGGAAGGGAATTCCACAATGTGGGGCCTAATACCACGAAGCCCGAGCCACCCATTCTCTTTTGTTTAAATCTTGGAATAGTCAACATGTTCATTGTCGCTGATCTAAGATACCGTATAGGCAAATATCTTGAGATCTTGGTGGATATAAACTTGGGGCCTGATTTGTGAAGTGCGTTAAAAATCATACAACCGGTCTTGAACATAGACCGCTGTATCACAGGAAGCCAATGAAGCTGCTACATCAACGGTTTAGTGTGGCAGTGTCTTGGTTGCTGAAAGACCAGCCTAGCTGCTTGATTTTGAATGAGGTGTAACCTATAAGTTTGGTTGGCAGGAAGTCCTAAATATATTGAATTGGCATAATCCAACCGGGACATTATTAGTGCAAGCAGAATAGCTATGCTTGATTTTGAATGAGCTGTAACCTATAAGTTTGGTTGGCAGGAAGTCCTAAATATATGGAATTGGCATTATCCGACTGGAACATTATTAGTGCAAGCATAATAGCTATGCTTGCCTCCCTGAAGAACAATTTCCTGATTTTCTTATATGTCCTCCATTGATACATGCAAGTAGATGAAACCAGGCTAATCTGTTCCTGCGTGGAAAGATTAGCGTTTATCTTGATTCTCAAGCTTTTCACTGAATTTTTGGGTTTAGGGGGAATACCCAATGCAACTGACCCGTGTGCTGGTGTCCACTGTTCTATTCTGATGTTAGAAAAAATTATCTCTGTTTTATCAGATTTTAACTTGAGATAATTATGAGAATAGGCCCTTGGAGTCATTTGTATCATCAAGCGGGAAGATCAGCTGCATGTCATCTGCATAATTAAATACCTTCACTCCTCTTTCTTGAAGAGCATGAATCAGAGGACAGATGTATACATTAAACAGATGAGGGGAAAGGGAAGACCATTGAGGTACCTCACATGTGGTATTCACCAGGGAGGAATTAAAAGGTGCCAGTCTAACACATAGGAGTTTAGTAATCACACATTCTTGTGAATATACCCTTAGATGTCTTAGATGTCTGTGGTTAGCACTTTGAGCTTTTAGGCACTAGCTTTTACTTTAAAATTTAAAAATTCACAACTCGAGTTCTTCTGATTGGATTGTTCTCATTTTGGTTTCAAATAATTCATTAAAATGTACCCTATTTATGTACATAAGGGTGGGGTTTTTCTTGTATTGTCATAAATGTATTACAGTTTGTGTGTTACATAAATACTTTACACATTGCCTCTCAGTTAAGCCTGACTGTTAGTGCCAAGAGGGTTAATCACAGACTAAATTAGTGACTTTTGTGTTTGACCCTGACAGGTATTGTGGCTGTTGTTTGAGCGGGGTTACCACCCCAGTAAATCAGCATCCCAATTTCTCACATATAAAAATAAAACAGCCTGTGCCAGCGGCCTTCTTTCCATGTTGTGTTGTGCATGTATTGGGCAACTGTTTCCAGGCTCTCAGAGGCCATAGAAATGAAGCAACTGTGTCATTGTCTGAGAGGTCAAACAAAACCTGGGTTTCTAGAGAACATGTTAATTATGCCCTAAAATATACTATATGGTATTGTATTGAAAGTTGTTGATGACTATTCAACCTAGTGATCTGCCCTCATATTAATTGATTATAAATGTTTTATGTTGAGAAGAGTGTATTGCTGTTTCCTATGAATCAACTGCTTTTTATTAGCATTAGCAGAGAAATGTCAGGGCATGCATTTGGAGAAACCCATGTTCAAGCCTGTGAAAATGCTTTGAGACTGTTGTCAACATTGGGGGTAATTTTTCTTTGGGTTGGCGAACTGCCAGGGTGACAGTGGTCATGGCCTTTATCACCCTGGTCGATGACTGTGAACACTAATAAGAGATTTCCACCTGCTTGGTGAAGATCTCTGTGCAGGAAGCTGTTGCTGTTAAGGCTTCCTACAACGCACAAAAGGTTTGCTGAGTGGACACCCTGTTTAAGGCTCCAACTTGACAAACATTTTTATATTGAGAAAGTAAACTCACAAAATTGGAGTATGGTCTCTCAATGTAAAAAATAAATGTCCCTATCACACAGAGAGTTTTCTATTTGCACATTGGCCATTCTACATTTTACACTCTTATGTTCACCATAGCCTGTGTCACATGTCCCAAATGGGTAGGGAAAATATCAGAATATTACCCTGCCCTAAATAGGTCAGAGTAATAATCATCCCAATCTGGCAGTTCTTTGACTGATTGTCACAATTTACATTTGCAGAGTGAGCAGAGGCTGAGATGGTCTAAACCTTGTTCTTTCCACAAATTGAGTGGGGAAATCACAAGTTTGACAGGATTGGAAGACTGCCATATATGGTGGACCTCCCTCTTTGCTAAACTTTAAATGAGACTCATAGGGCCATATATACAAGGACTGGAAAAAACTACGGCTAATGTTAATTAGCATCAGTGTTCCTACTGCGGCGTACCGCTGAAAACTATCGCCATGTTAGCGACGTATTTACAAGCCGTTGTTATATGGCGATAGCTTCAGGAATCAGCTGCGAAAACTACCGCTAACATTAACATGATGAAGCTAGGAATTCCAGTGTTAGCAGGCAAAAACCAACAAAGGGCTAATTAGCTGCAAAAAAATGCACGTTAGTCACCCCAAAGTGGGCTTTTTTTGCATCTTTTGAAAAAATAGCATATCAGTCATCCTCCAATAGAAAATCGGCAAAAAACAATGAAATGCAGAATGGGTCAAGTGCAGCACACATCAACAACCCCTTCAAGCCACCCAACATCCAGGATGACCAGGATGAGAGCCTGGGTGTGTCGCAGGACCTGCACCTGTCGACTGGATGCCTCACTGGACCTGTGAAGTCGATGAGCCATGACGGTTGACAATGCGGCACCATGATCGCCCATACCTGGTGATGAAGTCTGGCATGTCGCATGGAGACACATTGCGGACCTGTGTGAGAAGACAGCTGTGAGCCCCTTGGATCTGTTAATGATAGAGGTGCTCCTGAACACCAAAGTACGGAGGTCTACATCACATACTACAATCCACCACTACACGGGGGTGCACGGAGGGGATTACCATCGGTGAGTGGCACCTCTCTGCATCACAGGCCAAATTAATTTGCGCTGGATGGACGCTATGGAGGGTGAGGCTCCTGAGCTGTGCCAAACTAGTGTGGTGGGAGCGCTGCAACTTCACGCCTAAGGGGGCCGTGCTGTATCAACTAGGTTCATTAGCGGATTTGTCGGCATCAGCTGTAACCACACAGATTTGGAGAGAGTGCAGCAGATTGCGTCACAGTGTCAATGTCCAGGTTAGGAGAAGGTGGTAATCATAACGGAGGAGACCCGGGTTCGATTCTCCTAGGCATAGCACCTGTAGATGATGCACACCAAGTGGTGGCTCATCCACTAGGGCGGAGGAGCATCACCCCACTGCTTTAAAGCAGTGCAAGAAGAGGAAAAATCATCACATAATGATAACTTCCTTGTGCAATCGTACTATGTTTCCTTTACGGGCAGAAGGGGGGGGTGGGGATGCTCCACCCACGAAGCAGGGCAGGGGTGGAGTGGCAGCCCGAAGCAGACATGCGCACTGTCCTGTTCGCAATGCAGGCTGCATTACAGCCTGCATGGAGAACATACCCACCCCTCAACCCCTGGCGGCACGCCTTGTCCCAGCTCCAATGATCAATCCCAATGCCGCATTGCAGCATTGTGATTGGCTTTGGGGGAGGAGCCTGGCTGCCTACTTCCTGTTCCTAGAAGTACACTCAGGAGAGCAGGAGCAATGAAGACACAGGACCTGGCCTTGAGGTAAGATTTCTCTCATTTAAATTTTTACAACACCTCCTCAAACACACAACCTCATGTCCACGCCCCATCCAATGTCCTTTCTGGCGTTTCTTACCTGCCAGCTGTACAGTGCCCCCGCAGCACTTCTTACTGGCGGTTGTTGTGCAGCCATGCACAGCGGGCATACCACTGGTGTGCCAAGGCTATATATGAAGTTAAGATGAATACCATTACATTGCACTCCATTACAGTGCATACTAATAATAGACATACTGCAACAGTAGGGAAGGTGTTGGATAGCGGAGATGTAAATATTACTATTCCCACTTCAATGAGTGCAACTCTAAAACTAAGACTTGCACCACAAAGCAAACCCTGAACCCTACAATTCATCTTTGAGCCCCCAAAATACACCCTGAAAATCATATTTGACCAAAATGTGCACCCCAATTTTTCTAATTGACCCTTAAACACACCCAAAAGTTAAATTTTACCCCATAATGCATCCCAAATGTCATATCTGACACCCAAAATCCATAGCCACCCTAAAACTTTAAAATATCCCATTACTGACCTCACAATGCGTTGTAATGGAATGCGATGTAAATGCACCTGCGTTGTTGGGGTTGCGTTGTAAATGCATTACTATTTCATGCCTGCTTTCTTTTTAATGGACGTCTCCCAAGCCAAAGGTGAGCCACAGGCAAGCCTGTCTGCATCTGTCTACCCTTGGAACGCACTCAGCACCAAGCACCCTTCCTCTCGGACACTCCACCGCTACGACACCAGAACCCTCCTCGCCATCAACCCTGGACGCCACATGGCCTGCCAGGACCAACCTCTGTTCTGGACAGGGCTGAATGCATGACATTGTTCTGCATTCTGTCCAACAACTGTTGTTTTTGCATTTGTCACTCCGAGTGGGATGGGTATGCTCAGACGTGAGTCCCGTGCTCTCCATACCCCTGGAATCAAGCTATCCTGGCTGAAGAGGGGTGAAACCCCGAAACCGGTCCTAGGATGCTTCTTTCCAGTCCAGGGAGGACCTGGCTTGGCAGTTCGGGCTGGACAGTTCCCATGAGGCAAAGGGTCAAGACTGATTTGCAAATGGCTGGGTTCAAACTGGAATGTCATGGTGAGCAAAAAAACTATGGATTTAGACCCAGATCTCAGTACTGGGGTGAATGCATGACATTGTTCTGCATTCTGTCCATCTACTGTTGTTTTTGCAATTGTCACCCCCAGTGGGACGGGTATGCTCAGATGTGAGTCCCGTGCACTCCATGCCACTGGAATCATGCTATCCTGGCTGAAGAGGGGTGAAACCCCGAAACCGGTCATAGGATGCTTGTTTCCAGTCCAGGGAGGACCTGGCTTGGCAGTTTGGGCTGAACTGTTCCCATGAGGCACAGGGTCAAGGCTGATTTGCATATATCTGGGTTCAAACTGGAATGGCATGGAGAGCAAAAAACAATACATTTAGGCCCAGATCTCTGTACTGTGGTGAATGCATGACATTTTTCGGCATTCTGTCCATCAACTATTGTTTTTGCATTTGTCACCCCGAGTGGGACGGGTATGCACAGACATGAGTCCCGTGCACTCCATGCCACTGGAATCAAGCTATCCTGACTAAAGAGGGGTTAAACCCCGAAAACGGTCCTAGGATGCTTGTTGCAAGTCCAGAGAGGACCTGACTTGGCAGTTCGGGCTGGACTGTTCCCATGAGGCACAGGGTCAGTACTGATTTGCATCTGGCTAGGTTCAAACTGGAATGGCATGGTGAGCAAATAAACGATGAATTTAGGCCCAGATCTCTGAACTGCGGTGAATGCATGACATTGTTCGGCATTCTGTCCATCAACTGCTGTTTTTGCATTTGTCACCCTGAGTGGGACCGGTATGCTCAGACGTGAGTCCCATGCTCTCCATGCCACTGGAATCAAGCTATCCTGGCTGAAGCGGGGTGAAACCCCGAAACTGGTCCTAGGATGCTTATTTCCAGTCCAGGGAGGATCTGGCTTGGCAGTTTGGGCTGGACTGTTCCCATGAGGAACAGGGTCAAGACGGATTTGCATATGGCTGGGTTCAAACTGGAATTGCATGGTGAGCAATAAAACTATGGATTTAGGCCCAGATCTCTGTACTGGGGTGAATGCATGACATTGTTCGGCATTCTGACCATCAACTGTTGTTTATGCATATGTCACCCCGAGTGGGACGGGTATGCTCAGACGTGAGTCCCGTGCTCTCCATGGCACTGGAATCAAGCTATCCTGGCTAAAGAGGGGTGAAACCCCGAAACCGGTCCTAGGCTGCTTCTTTCCAGTCCAGGGAGGACCTGGCTTGGCAGTTCGTGCTGGACTGTTTCCATGAGGCACAGGGTCAAGTCTGATTTGCATATGACTGTGTTCAAACTGCAATGGCATGGTGAGCAAAAAAACGATGGATTTAGGCCCAGATCTCTGTACTGTGGTGAATGCATGACATTGTTCTGTCCATCAAATGTTATTTTTGCATTTGTCACCCCGAGTGGGATGGGTATGCTCAGACGTGAGTCCTGTACACTCAATGCCACTGAAATCAAGCTATCCTGACTGAAGAGGGGTGAAACTCTGAAACCGGTCCTAGGATGCTTGTTTCCAGTCCAGGGAGGACCTGGCTTGGCTTTTCGGGCTGGACTGTTTCCATGAGGTACAGGGTCAAGACTGATTTGCATATGGCTGGGTTCAAACTGGAAGGGCATGGTGAGCAAAAGAAGGATGGATTTAGGCCCAGATCTCTGTACTGGGGTGAATGCATGACATTGTTCTGCATTCTGTCCATCAACTGTTGTTTTTTCATTTGTCACCCCGAGTGGGACGGGTATGCTCAGACGTGAGTCCCGTGCTCTCCATGCCACTGGAATCAAGCTATCCTAGCTGAAGAGGGGTGAAACCCTGAAACCGGTCCTAGGATGCTTGTTTTCAGTCCAGGGAGGACCTGGATTGGCAGTTTGTGCTGGACTATTCCCATGAGGGTCAGGGTCAAGACTGATTTGCATATGGCTGGGTTCAAACTGGAATGGCATGGTGAGAAGAAAAACAATGGATTAAGGCCCAGATATCTGTACTGTGGTGAATGCATGACATTTGTCTGTCCATCAACTGTTGTTTTTGCATTTGTCTTCCCGAGTGGGACGGGTATGCTCAGACGTGAGTCCCGTGCACTCCATGCCACTGGAATCAAGCTATTCTGACTGAAGAGGGGTGAAACCCCGAAACCGGTCCTAGGATGCTTGTTTCCAGTACAGGGAGGACCTGGCTTGACAGTTCGGGCTGGACTGTTCCCATGATGTACAGGGTCAAGACTGATTTGCATGTGGCTTGGTTCAAACTGGAATGGCATGGTGAGCAAAAAAATGATGGATCTAGGCCAGATCTCTGTACCGGGGTGAATGCATGACACTGTTCTGCATTTTGTCCATCAACTGTTGTTTTTGCATGTGTCACCCCGAGTGGGACGGGTATGGTCAGACGTGAGTCCCGTGCCCTCCATGTCGCGGGAATCAAGCTATCCTGGCTGAAGGGGGGTGAAACCCCGAAACCGGTCGTAGGATGCTTGTTTCCAGCCCAGGGAGTACCTGGCTTGGCAGTTCGGGATGGACTGTTCCCATGAGGCACATGGTCAAGACTGATTTGCTTATGGCTGGGTTCAAACTGGGATGGCATGGTGAGCAAAAAAATGATGGATTTAGGCCCAGATCTCTGTACTGGAGTGAATGCATGACATTATTCTGCATTCTGTCCACCAACTGTTGTTTTTGCACTGGACCGGACATCGCCATTGCCATCACTGACGTCTACTAAATCATCCGCAAGGACCACCAGACTGCACAGGAGGCATTGCCATGACCCACAGAAGCACACTCCGAATGACCATGCACTCTAATTACCCAACAGTGACCATGGAGCACCTCAAATATCAGATCTGGATCAGGCCCATCCTCTGCAGCACCCTCATCTGCAGGCCCCCGGGCCATGGAACCCCATTCTCCAATACCCTTGAATACCTCATTGCACCCCAGGCTCTCCCATCCACTGACAACATCCTACTCAGTGAACTCAAGTTCCACCTGGAC
Organism: Lissotriton vulgaris; assembly: GCF_964263255.1. NCBI lineage: Eukaryota > Metazoa > Chordata > Amphibia > Caudata > Salamandridae > Lissotriton > Lissotriton vulgaris. Next base: position 560,537,509 of record NC_141685.1, on the reverse strand, counting down.
AACCCCAGTGACCAGAAAACCATACTCTCCTAGGGAAGCACCCCAACATCAGACTTAGGCAGCTAGTCACCGCAGCAAGCCACATAGCAGGACACATGATCAAGCACGTCTCCTCCACCAGCGAGAACTTCAACTACAGCCACACCACCGGACTCTCTTGGACCGACCATCATTGCAAACATCATGTCTTCATTATGCCCACTGTCCGGCACCGCCATCATCTCCCTACCTCGCAGCTGGATCAAGGCCCTGAAGAACTTCTTGTCAACTCCCTCAGCACCACCAATCCTCCAATGCTTACAGACTGTCACACCGCAGAATGCAGCTGCCACTGATAGATCTCCAACTCCGCCGACACCCTTGGCACCCCTCAAGAATAGCACTGCATCAGTACCTTATGCCTTCCTGATGGCAGGCAAAAGGGTGACGTAGTGCCACAGGGATAGGCTGGCCCCATGCATTGCTGGAGTTGGGTCATGGTTGTGACACGACTGCAGCAATGCGTGACTTCGGCGCAGACAGATACATGAGGATTCCAGACGTATCTGTCATTACTTGCGTCATGGAGCACTGTCCAATGAATACAGCGCATCCATGCTGTCGCAAGAAGGGGGTAGTGAAAAGTGTTATAACGCTGTCTTGCCGCAGGGGTGCACCACTTTTCATGACTGAGGCCCAGGATTGCACACTATCTTATTGATGGTGTGTATTCCTACCCTGTAGTTTTGTTGCAGGGCAGCGCAGCAACATTGCTTGCAGCACAGCCCAGCCCAACACCTGCTGAAAAGAGGCCCCAAGTGTTATCTCCATTTTTAAGACCAGCTATTTTCTGTTCTTAAAAAACTGCCTCTACCTGCAGTTAGGGGCAGTTTTTTTGTTCCTCCAAGTTCAGGAATCTCCTTGTAAATATCGCAAAGTTTGGTTAGCGGTCGTTTTTGCACGGGACGCCTCCCTTGCATGTCATTATCGCTAACAGAAGTGGCAATCTTTAGAATAGACCTTTTTGCAGGAAAACTAATCTAACAGAGGGTAGCAGCAGCTTGTACACAGGGTGTTAAAAATCTTGCTGGAAAACCGTCTGAAAAGTGCTGCTAAGGCTGTGTGAACTCCTTGTGCATATGCCCCATAGTCTTGACATAGGCAGTTCCACAGATCAAAATATCTGAGCATATGTCTTCTTTATTGGTGGCTGTTCAATTAGAGAATGATATGCAAGTACCTGCTAACTCAATTTCATTTAACCCAAAAAGAGGCTTCTTACTATAACATGGCAACATAAATGGATAGTGCTAGTTTGAGAATGTCAGGAACGGATGAATGAGCTTTTTTGTCCATATTTCTTTTGATTTCAAATGAATCTCATTATGTCTTTGATGTTCAAGAGATTTTGTGGTTTATAAAACCAAAGTAACTATTTCTGAAGATTGAAACTTTTATTTATTTTTCAGCTCCATGATAGCTTGAATAGTTGTTTCCAAGCATACTGCTAAATGCATTACACACTTTAAATATTTTTTTCAAATTGAAAATAGTCTATATTGATATAATTTAACTTGTATATGTGGCAGGAAAGACAAGAATCATGTGTGCCTGCATATTCTGCATTCAGATCATAAAGCTAAGACTTACAATACTGTTTTGCTGCTTGCTTACCATTGTCGGCACACTCTCTAATCTATCTTAACACTATATTCTTCATTAGAACTCACGATCTTCAAAGACAGGTGTTGTAAAAAGAAGGCATGGTGATATGTGGGTAGGTGTAAAAGGTGCATCTCAACTCCTGCCTATGAGCCTTCCGCGTAGGTATTGATTGGCTAGCAGCCAAGCAAAATGCATCATTTTGATATTTTGCACGTATATGATTTAGAGTAAGGTTTAGGGTTAATATTAGACTTAGGGATAAAGTTAAGGACATTTTCATAGGTTGTGTCATTACTAGGGAAGGATAAGATTACAATTGGTTTTTGGTTAGAAAAAGGTTTAATGTTTGTACAAGGATAGGGTTCCTAAAAGGCACACCGTAAGGGGTTAAAAAAGTATTACAGGGTAGGCCTAGTTTTGGGGCTAGGTTATGAGTGTAAAAGATGCCAAATACTTTGGGCACAATGTATTAAAGGTCTTTCTCGCATGAAAAACATTTGTTGGGCATAGTGCCAGGCATGCAAAGCAGAAAACTAAAATACCAATGCCTTAAAACTGCATTGTGAATTGCAAAAATCACTGCAATTGACAATGGTAACATCTTTCCTTCTAAATCACAAAGAAAAGAAGGTGGTAGCAAGGTGTTCCCCATCCTTGTGATTTGCAAAGAAATCTATCAATACTTTTTCACCACTGATACATGCTGGAATGCAATAAAAGTTCACCATTTTCTTTTTTTATCAGTTTTATATAGTGCAAACTCGACCTGAAGGTATCAGAGCCCTTTACATGAACACTATTGCATCACAGATGGACACATTCCTTTTTTAACATTTTCTTTTTAGTCATGGGGTCATTTGAGGCTGATTACAATGTCGGTCAGAAAGCCTCTGACCGGTAGTCAGATGCTTTTCAATGCGGTCGGTGACTTTCGGACCGACTCGATCGGTTTGCAGTCTGACCGCCTTATTACGATGCCGGTGGTCAAAACCTAAACAGGCCAGTCACTCCGACTCGGTTTTGCCCGTCGCTCGGAGTATTCCTGCATATGAGCCTATTTTAGGGCCAGTTTACGGGCGTAATACGAGCTCCCATAGAGAACAATGGGAATCCATCAGAACTGTGGTCACCTCAGGCTGGTCGGTCTTGAGTCCGAGATGTGTCGGTAGGTCGAAGGTCCGACCGACATCGTGATAAGCCTCCAAGTGATTTGCCCAGAATCAAATAATGCTTGAGCCTCATACCAGACTTGAACCTGGTTCCCCAGCTTCAAAGTTGGCCGATCTTGTCATTGGTCGACAATTCACACGTTAGATGCTATTCATCGGGTATAGCTTCCATTATGCAAATTACAATTGCGGGCTTCATGACAGAAAAAGGGGGCCTATGAACCTCTGTATCTTTTTTCACAATATCCATTTCACAAGTTGTCATTTTCATTGACATTGCAACCCCAATTATATTTTATGTATGAACGTAATCAAAATACTAGATACAACACATTAGTAGATTACACTAACATAAATATCTTCTAGAAATGTTACAAAAAGATAATATATTAATTATTGTAATGGAAAACGAAGCAAAAGGGGAAAAGTAATTCAAAACTTTGATATCAATCAATATATAATGAATGATCTATCCAGCTCAGAATGCATTATTTACTACATAAATAGCACAGTTTTTTCTTGTTGTACATGTAATTCTCAGCATTGGTATTTAAAATAAATATAAGGTAACATTATCAAATGGAAATTAGATATCTATAGGGTGAGCAAAATACTTTGTAGGAATTATTTAAATTGCAGGAAAATGTAACACTTCATTATTAGATATTTGAATAGGTCTAAGGGTTCCTGTTATCTTCTCAAGATGTTATATAAGGGGATTCTCAAGAAATGCACATTTCTGGGTCAAAGTAAGCAGCTGAGGAGTATCCAGTCCATGGACATGATATATACTTTGCTTGTCAACTGGCTATATTTAGGCGGTGTATCATCTGCCACCCCGGGCCTTATTACGTCTCGGCAGATAGAATACTCCCTCACAAATATGACAGGTATCTCCTCTGCAAAATTACCATCTCAATAGGATAAAATGGGATCGCAATACAACCGATGGGATAGCCGTCACAATAGATGATGGAGTATTCCCCTCCTCCAAGGACTAAATCAGGTCCCCTGATTGTATTACTGCCCACCATATTAGGAAGTCTCCACTGGTCCTTTAGAGATCTCTGTTCCTTCAAAGGAGTCATAGTCCGGCGCTGAAAGTTTGTTGAGTGGCCACGATATTTAAGGGCAGCACAGTCCAAACATTTTTGTTTTCCAAAAACAAACTTCTCAACTGGGCATTATTTGTTTTTTTAAAACAACAAAATAAATTAGCTTGATGCCCTGTGAGTTTTCTCACAGGGTGTGGGGTAATTTTTCAATTTTTTCTTTTTAGGAGTTCCAGAACTCCCCTAGCAGCCCGAACAGAGCAAAGGACATCAGATCATCAACTCAATATAGTCTCAAAATGGTCGAATGTATCTGTACTGATGGCTCCAACTCCATCGGTCCATCAATGTTAGATTTCTGTCAACAGAACATGGTGGTCTGTCTGACTCTATATAGGGTGCACCTTTGTGGCAGAGCACCCTGTCTGAGACATTTGAAATGAGGTATAATGTCTGTTACGTATTACATCTGCATTAGGTAAAAAACAATTAGTAGTACATTATTTCCATTCTCCACTATAAGAATTATCTGCAATCGGCAAAAGTAATGCATTCTCACATACAAAAACATTAATCCTACCAAATATATGATGAATGCACTGCCTGGAGTTTGGTCAAATTGATTAAAATAATTTGTGAAAATAACACATAGTAAAGGCCCAAGTTACATGGGGCAGGATTTGGAGGAAATACACAAAGAGTATTTCATATTGCAAAGAATGAATATTTAATGCTGTAATAATATATCCAGAATAAAGTTAGACTTTTTGATCTGAAGGTTTTACAAATTTTTTATCAAATTATTGTAGTTTAGTTCCTATATTCCCAATAGGCTCTGCACATTGGAATAATACACACTATGGATTTGACATAGAACTGAGGTCAGTATGTCTCTATTGAGTATATTAAACTTAATTATGTGCGTGCCAGCTAACTCAGAGGTCACTAGAAACTTTCTCGAATAAACAAGAAGGGATTCGTTTTTGACAACCGCATCAACATGACAACTTTGTTTCATCTAGAACCGGAACAATATCTTCAGAGTCGTGGAAACTATAGATAACTAGTTCACTCAGTCAATCGTGCATGCTTTGTTTCTACAGAGTTGCACAGAAATAGAGAGACGCGTTTCAATAAAAGGATTTATTGAACAGTCTTCTTTCTCATGCAACAGAGGTGAACTGCTACAATCGTATCGTTAGGCAGAATTGCGAAGTATAATGCTTACAGCGTAAACAGTATAAATAACACAGGCTAAAATACTCAACTGGTGCTTCTAAAATACGCATAACCCAGTGTACCTAACCTAGGTCTAGTACGAGGGAAGAAGTAGATGTTTGTCTTTAGCATAGGTTTAGTTCTGCCAAGAATTCTCAAAGGTTTCTCTAGGTTCTAATCAGCTCCATACCTTTGAATGAGAGGTTGGTATCTCTGTCTCTGGGCTCGATTTCCCAACACCCCGCAAAGGGGAGTCAGAAACACTGGAGCTGGATTTTTCTTCAGGAGGATGACAGCTTCTGATCAGTGCGTTAGCTGGAGAGTTAGCTTCCTTCGGCACTTACTGTAGCGAGCTGCATCGTGGAAGTAGGTCCTCGAACTGCACCGAACCACACTGTGCTTTGCCATAGCAAGTGAAGGTATATTTATACCTTGAAGGTGTTTTAAGAATGCCAGTATTGACATAAAGTTGGGCATATGAACATCATGAATGAACCCCCAAGGAATAGATGTTCATGCATAATAACAGAGTTCTTGGAGAAATCAATATCCAAGCAAGGGAAAGTCCCTAACAGCTTAAGAGCCTGGTTTTCCTAGAACTCATTGTGACCTAGATAAACGGATGGAAGTAGCCATGCCTGTATTTGGGTAGCATGAACTGTGCCTAAATAAGGACTGGATATCTATGCCTATATTAGGGCAATGTGAAAAATACCTATATAAGGGCATGTATCGGGAAATGCATACAGAATCTAAAATCGAACACAACACCCACCCCACTTTCTTATGTATGACATTACTAAGTTCTAAACACGTTAAATTTATCTGAACATGAAGTGTTAAAAACCCACCCAAAATACGTAAATAATGCATCAGAATTGGTTGTGAACATAAAAGATGCATTGGTGCTGTACGCATTTAAAGCAATGTTTAATGCGAAGCACAGTTTTCTGACATTTGAATGCTGACTTAATGAATCATGAAAATATACATTTATGAAAGGGCTCGTTAAATACAAAAGAAAAAAACCCGAAACCATTTCATGTCAGATTACATAAAACTGTTGGTATGTGGACAAGGTCAAATATTGTCTCTGGAAGTATTCAAATAATGTTTGTTCTCTTTGAATAGGTCTACTGTAAGCAGAATATGTTGTGCCAAAAAAGAAAAAAATTCAAATTTGGAAAAAAAAAATTTATCATAGGAAAAAGAGTTCCAAAGTTAGTACCTTGTTTTGAAAAATGAAGGTCAAATTCAAAGTCTCTCAGAACACTGTGTGGCAAAATCAAAAGTCAGTTTTAGGGCTTGGAAAAATGTGAAATCTTCTATGTTTGTTGACAAAAAGTTGTCTACAATTGTAGGCGAAAGTTGGATTACCTCGTTTAGAAGATTAACCGCACATAGATGTGAAGCATCGCCGTCAGCAGTGGTCGCATTAGCAATGTTCATAATGGAAGGTACCTGCGCGCCTGTTTCCTTTCGTACCTCAGCAGTTGCAATTTGCGTCTGTGAGATCTCAATGAATGCCGTCATCAGAATTGGTAGCTGCTGGGGACAACACAGAACATAGGCCGTTACCGGTTCAAGCAAAGTATCAGTTGACATGACTGATGGGAGTGCGAGGCATGTGTCTAACACGCATTCTTCTCCGCACAGCAGGCAGCATAGAACAGGTAAGATGCAACCTTGCCAAATTGATCTTAATGACAGGAACCATGTGGTATTTAATTCTCGTAGACCAGGTAGTCCCAAAATTTGGACGATGTGCTCACGACACTTCATCGCCAATAGAGTTGGCTCCATGGAGAACTGGGTATCGCTGGTGATTTGGCTTGCCATATCACAGCAGTAGGAGCAAAAATAGCATCCCTGCAAAGAGTCCCAAAAGGCGGGGCAATCCGCCAAACACAGAGTGCACAAAGTTTGGAAATATTCCTAGGACTGCTTGAAAAGGTGCTAACAGTCCAGAAAATACTGTCTTAAATACACTTACAATACCGGTCGTATCAGACATGTTTAAGATATGACTTAACATTTCTGAGAAATGTATAGGGCAGTTTGTAGTTAATAGGGCATGTATCTAGGCATAAGTCCTTGTGACTTGTAGACCATAGGTCTTTTTGGCAGAGGTCAGTGGCACAGTTTTTTGCAAAATATGGCTTTCATTCTGCTTATAGTATCAATTCGTATAGAAGAGATGTTCAGTGAAGGCCAAAGTGGCGACTCCCTGACTAACTTGGTTTTTAGAAACAATACTTGCATACAGCAAGTGACTCTGGATGACACAGTTACTAGAAATGGTATTCCTGGCAACATGCCACAGCAGCTGTGGTCGTTCTACATGAGGTAACTTCCATTTGAAAGTTGTCCAAAAATTGGATCAGTCACCACAGCTGGTGAACCTTGCAGGTGGCAGGATAAGTTGTTAGAGGAACCATCGCAGGCCCCATGTAAGTTTATACCCTGACAAAGAAGAGAACCACTTAGTGCGTTTTCACAGTTAAACGCTAGGAAACACTTTATGTCCCCCACTCTCGCTGCTACTAATAGTTCATCCCAGATATTCTCTTCCCATTCTTTCTTTGTAGAGGTAAACAACTGCTTGTACTCTTCCCTTTTTTTCCCTTAACCATTATAGATAATAGGATAACCCAAAAATCAACAGACCTGGGTATAATACTGGAATTCAAAAATTGGTCCGTGGTTAATTCGGCAGGTAACCAATACTGTCTTTGATCAATCGTGTGTTATGTTACAAAACCATAAGACTGGTAAATAATCCTTAGGGGAAAAGACTTTCATCTTACAGTTGCATACACATTTCTGAATGCATGTGCTAATTAATAAGCAAGGGAAAAGACAAAAATATATACAGAAGAGCCAGAGTTACAAGTATCGCAGGGATTTTAGTTTATTTTTAATTACATCCAGCACATTAATATGCAGTGGTCAGAGGTTGCCTCAAGAAAGCGAGAAGGGGAGTTGGGGAGTGATGGTGTGAGGTTTGAAAAGATCATAGGTTAAGAACAGACATTTTTTAAATCATTATCATTTCATTGATAATACTTGGCTTATTAACAAGACAGCAAAATGTTCCCCTCCCTCTATCCATAGTAGTCCTGTACCATCCTTCCGGACACCACACTCTGGAAATGCAAATGATGCGTGTATGAACTGACTGAAAGATTTTGTACACGAAACTTCATTTATGGACAGGTCTCACCAATACTGGTACTTTGACCAGCAACTAATGAAAATATTTAAAAAATGTCTGTTCTTACCATTACAACGCACACCATTGGAGTTAGAATAGTAATTTTTAACCCCTACATTATCCAACACTTACCCTACTGTTGCACCCCCTGGAGTTAGAATAGTCATTTTTACCCCTACACTATCCAACATTTAGCCTACTGTTGCACCCCCTGAAGTTAGAATAGTAATTTTTACCCCTATACTATACAATACTTACTTTAAATGCAATGTAAAGGTATGCATTGTAATGGTATGTGTTAGAAAGGTAGTACGCAATGTAAGGGAATGCGTTGTAGAGGTAGTTTTATAAAATGCAATGTAGTGTCATGCAATAAAATGGAATGCGTTTTAGTGGATGTTGCGATGTAAAAACTGCGTTGTAAGGACATGCATTGTAAATGTATGCGTTGTAACGTCATACATTTGCGGTTCACCAACAACGGACACTCCACTACCAAATACTCACCTGGGCCTATAAAACTCACAGTGGTTAAACTGATGGTGTGGGGTGGGTTCAAGTTTTATATAATTTCACAAACAGTTCAGGATTCAACTAACCCTTTGCAGCTCAACAAGTTCTTTCCTCTGGTTGATGGACCATTATTTGGATCTAGTTGATGGCGATAATTAGCTAGCTTTTCTATACTTTAAGTAAATCACCACAGACTCAAGAAGTTTTCAAATCTTTATCTAAATTTTAGATGCATGTGAACAGTCTCAATACAGTGCGGTCACTATCATTCATTGGAAAGAAAATTCAATTAATAAACGCAATGCATTTATCTCTGACTGACGCAATAACTGATGTAGGAAAAGGGAGATGACAGAGAGAAAGAAAAAATATATAAGCAAATAACAGAAAATTATAGCAAGAATGGAGTGGAAGACCAACCCCCTGGCCAAAGGGCTGGTAGGGGGCCCCAAGATAGGTTCAGGAGACAAAGACTTCAGAACAGGAATCAGGACAGGATAGTTACCCTCTCTTAGATACCAACGGTTGCGCAACAACTCTCTGACACTCTCTTCCTCCTCAAGATTCTTCCGCAATCTTCAAATCTAACCCAATTAAATTAGGATAGAAGTTTCTGCTTTAGGTTCTGCGATCAGTTCTTCATCAGAATCTCACAGCATCAGCTTCTCTTCCCAGCATTCTCAGGTCTCCCCTCTCACTGACTAACTCAAGCTATCTTAATTGTACCTTTCATTCCACAAGTTCCACCCTTTCATGTTTCATTATCGGAAAAAAACAAATTTGATTGGTCCGGCAAAGGGGATCTTCATGACACCCTGCTTACATGTCAATAAATTCAGTTAAACCATTCTTCACAAACCCAACCCCTTACTTTTTATTCATACATTTTATTCCCATATACTACATCTATCAATATTGAAAAATTAAGACACTATGATGAATAGAACTTTTCACTGTTGAACTCGGCACCGTCCGTTCCCATGGTGTAGCACTCGATTTGGCTCTCAACTACTATGTCATTGACCTTCATGACGTCATTTGGTGGGCATGCACGGATTTTGCATCATTCAGCTCATTCAGTTATGAGAAAAAGGCCCAAATACGCACTAATGATAAAAGTCAAAAGACAGATGTTAATTTCTCAAAATAACTGTTTGCACTGTATACCACCCACCTCTACTCTATCCCATTTTATTTATTAGATGTATCCCCGTGTTAGCATTAGTAAAATAGCTTGCTTTAATTTCAGATAAGCAGGTGACATGCAAGAAAGTCTTCAAGCTGCAATGTTAATAGCTTCTGCTCATGCACAAGAATTTACCTCCAAGCATTACCTCGTCATACTACGTAGATGTAGTTGAAGCATGTGCAAAACAGATTTCCCGTTTAAAGCGGTATTATTCCTTCTTCAATGTTATCTGCGTTAGTACCTCCATAAGCAAGCTTCACTAACCCAAAAATGTTCCTGTAAATGCGTATTAGTTTCCACAAAACTTTATTAATAACTTGTCAGTGATTTAAACAAGTGGATTGCTCCGAGCAAGTCTGTTCTCTCCGAAACCTTGCTCCATCAAGTACACTCTCAAAAATTCCTTTGCCTATGAACCTCTGTCTGTAATACAGCAGAATGGAGCCACCCTAATGATTATGCCTGTGCAAAATGTGTCTTGTGTGATCTGGGCAAAAAAAGGTTTGTGTTCTAGAAGGCTCCAGAAGAGCTTTGTCCCCCCGGGGCAATTTTGGAATATGTCCATTGGTGAGAAGGGGACATTGAGTTGTCCTAATATCCACAAATATCCTGGAAAAATTTCAACAGCAGGCTCTACATGAAAGAATTTTCTTTCAGGCAATGTTGAATTCATTGAAAAAAAAGTTTCCCAAAATATAGAAGTAGAGGTAAAGGAAACAACAAAGGTTGCAGCAAAGATAGAGATTCTTTCATCTTCTCTTTTTCCTCACTTTTTTCTTTAAAGCAAAGCATGAACACTACTTCTTTAAGCATCTCTTCTGATGATGATGGCCCACTACTTAGACTGAATGTAATGAATGCTCTCGAGGTAAAGGGAAATATATACAATTTGGATTCTGACAAAGTGTTGAAAGCTGTAATAAAGAAGACAGGTGGTTTTTCTGCATGAGAGTGGTTAGACAAATCAGCCATAGGGTGGTCTTTCCCCCAAACCTTTTGCCTGTACATTTTACTCGACCTATTGTTGTTGGCCTTGGCACTCTGAGCACTTTAGCATTACCAACCAGTACTAAAGTGCATGTGCTGACTCCTTATAGCATACTAATACTGGCTTATCCCCTATTGGCATATTTAATTTAGTAAAGTCCCTAGGGAGCCCCCACACGGATATCACGGCATGAGGAGGTATCCTTAATGTGGCAGTCTGAAATCACCAAACAAATATATTATCTGTTTAGCAACCAAATATATTGGAATTAAAATAAATGGGACAACCCATATCGAGATGGATGTCAGTAATACAATACTCTGGGTCTGAGGTGTTATGACACAATACACTCTCTATTGGAGGTCTACAGTTTAAGTTTATCTTCGTACTTGGCCAGATTCAGTGAAAGCTCTATGGCCTGCTGCATCTACAGAAAATAATTGATTATTCTTTTTCAGATAGATAAGAAATCAACTCTGATCCATTTTGGTCCCTTTTCCTGACGAAGGCACGGTCTTGTGCTGAAACACACTTTGAATTCAACAATCTGTAATTATTGTGCCACATTGTTTCTTGATGATTACGAATATCAGATACCAATTGTTATCATTGTCTCTGGGAAGTATATTACAAAGAAGCTGTGTTTTTTTCATTGTACATTGTTTGTATACTATGTGAATGAGGATATGAATGAATTAGTATAAATGGGGTGATGTTTTAGTATGAAATGATTTTTCTAAAATTAATTAAATATTAATAAAACATTTTTTACTTGATATAGACAAACATATATTGTTTGTTCTCCTTTGGTTTTCCATAATTCTTATTTATGTTCATTGTTGAAACTATGTGATGTTGATATTATTGCTGCCTTAAGTCCTTACACTTGACCTAGTAAAGTGCCCTACATGTGCCCATTGTCTGAAAATTAAATGCTACTAGTGGACCTGCAGTACTGATTGTACCATCCATTAAGTAGCCCTTCAAACGTGTCTCGGGCCTGCCATTGCAGAGCCTGTGTGTGAAGTTTTAAACTACTATTTTGAACTGACAGAGTAAACCTTTTGCAATGCCCAAACCTTCCTATTTTAATACATATGACACCCCTGGGGTCGGCCCTTGACAGCCCAGAGGGTGGGGTTTAATGTATTGAGAAAGGTGGGCATGCACGTTTAAGCTATAAAATGTCCTGCAAGGTCTATCTCTCCTGTGGGATAACATTTTCGTTGCCTTATTTCATAAGTGTAATTTCAAATGGAAAAAAATAATAGGTTCGAGTTTGGTGTCTCTGGAATCACAGTTTAAAACCTTAACTTATGGTGAAGTCAGATTTTAAATTGTAATTCTAAAAATCCCACTTTTAAAAAGTTGGGATTTTCTTGCCTTAGTCAATTGGTGCCTGCAACTTGTTTCTGATCACATGGCTGGGTGTAGTTGGTACTTGGGCTTTGTGTATTCCTCCTAGATAGCCACACACATTGGGAAGCTTAGATGTGACTGAATGGGCTATCACTGGCAGGATGGGAAGGAGCAGCTGGGCACAGCTTAACTTACACTTAAAAAGGCTTAGTGCTGCCTCTACACAAAGGGACTAACAACCTTGCATTGTCACTTCAGCCAGCTTGGAGCAATGGAGGCAGGGATATCAATGCACTTTAAAGACACTGTCTAGGAGCTGCACTCACTTTCCAGGAAAGAAGCACCTCAGACCTCATCTCTTCAGTACACTTCTGGACCTATGATACTCTGCCAGGAAGAAGAACTGCTGTGCTGCTGACAGAAATGTCACTCTGCTAGACTGTCATTCTGAAGGTTCTGCTGTCCTGCTGTACTGGCCTGCTGTCCTTTTGCCTGAACCTGCAACCCATCTTGAACCCAGGACCCTTGAGTGACTTAGAGAACTAGTCTGCTGGCATTCTGATCTAAACCTCAGGGAAATAACAGGCACCCCTACACCTCCTAGACCCATATTCAGGGTGTTGCTGGCTCCCATGTGGTGCTTTTCAGGTCCTGGACCTTTGGTGTTGCACAGCGTGCTCCTAAATCAAGCTTTTGGGCTCTTCACAACTGCGAACTAGTCATTTTGCATGGAACCATGCTTCTCTCACCATGCTGATCACTTCCAGTGATGCTCTCCTTGCTCCTTGTTGCCCTCTCCAACACAAATGGGACTCTTGGCACAAAATGTGAGAAGTTAAACCTTCAGCTGGACTAATCTGGGACTGTATCCATCCCCTGCTCCATCGTGGCCAGCCTGAACTTTGACTTTGACCCAGTCTAGCGCAACCAGATAGCCGCAGGAATCACTTTATGCTTTTAGGCGCTATATTGCAGTTTATTCTTTAAAATGTCATAACTCCCATTTTACTGATTGGAGTTTTGCAGTTTTGCATTTTTGATCTTCTTTTATTTATTAAAGCAAGCTCTATTTATCTAACCTGGTGTGGGATCTTTTTGTGTGGTATTTTCAATGCTTTACCGCTTGCACAAGTACTTTACACATTTCCTCTAAGTTAAGCCTGACTGCTCTGTGCCAAGGTACCATGTGTTCACCACAAGTTAATTTGGAGTTTGCTTGTGCCTTACCTTGACTACAATTGCGGGTAAGCATGACCAGGGCTCACACTTCAGTCAACCAGTAGCCCGATTTCCATTAAAAGTTATTTTGGAGGTAGAGCATCTATTAGTAAAGTAGAACTTGCTGTCCATTGTGTGCCACAGAATTGTACAGAATTAGTAACCACATCAGAAACTAGTAATTCAACTAATTTAATTGAAATCTATATTTGTCTGGGGACTACAAAGCACAATGTGAGTGAGAGTAACTGTAGTATATCAATTAATACAATGAAGAAGTGTACATAAATGACATGGTATTTCTTCTGTATTCGTCCAGAGGATGACCACCCTGCTACAGTATAGTTCAAACAGTCTCCCAAAAAAGTTTCAGAAGGTAATGATGATGTAGGAGCAGAAGATGTCTTAACTAGTAGATATGCTATTGTGACATGAAGACCACTGTTAGACCTGGTTAAAAGTCAACCAATTTTGATGTGTTAAACGACAATAGATAAAAGACGACATGAGTATTTAGATAAAAGAAGCTTTTATCCACCTAATTAAGAATCATTGGTTTTTTTAATGGGAATATTGAGTAATAGTTCAAATTTAGTTTATAAACAAAAAATATTTTTCATCACCTTTTGTCAATATTTCCTATGAGTTGGTCTTTAGTACAGGTGGGTCAACAGTAATGGACAGAAGGAAAACTTTTCAGTGAGAAATGTTAAAAAATTAACAATTATTAAAATAATTGTTTCCTTTTCTATTATCAGGCAACACTGGAAATCCATAATGATTTGGTGGACTTGTCTATGACAGATGTCTTTGTTGTTCAGTTGATTGTGCTTCTGATGATGAAGAAAGAAATATTGTCTACAAATATATGTTTGCTTTTGAAAGTGGTATTGATGATGGAGTCTCAGTATGAACCTGGGTTGGCTCTAGAAAATGAACCCCATGAAAATACAACACTTAATATTGATAATAAAGTGGTGCCTTACAAAACAAGTACAATTTATTAGTACAAAGGTAGATATACAAATTCTGATTTAAGTTGCAAAAAGTTGAGGCAAAATGTGTCACTTTTCCCAAATGAAATGTTAGTATATAGGTCTCATGGATCTGAAAATGTATCAGATTATATTTCACAAATAACAACTATCAATAAAGCTTTTTCCCATATAAATGCATCCAAAAATCCAATGGATTAAAACACAATTTCCATTTATGGTGCCACAAACTATCATAATCATATGTGCAATATTCCAGGGGTTATAAACATAGACTGCTTAATTTCTCAGTTACATTTTTGGATTGGTTTTTCAAAGGTATACATTTTATTACCATACCTGTTTGGTATTGCAGTTCCTGTATTGAAACTATTTTCTGAAAAAAACTGAATTTTTCTATTTCCAAATAACATGTGAATTGTTATTGTGATAATATTTAAAGTAATACAGTACTGTGCCAGTATGTTATCTACCTTCATGTATAGAAATTGATTGATTGTATTGTACTGTCAATAAAAATTATTTCTAAATTGAACAGGCCTTTTATTTCTGATTTTATTTTAAGGTAAATACTGAGAATTACGTTAACTGTATCCCTTTTTTCTATTGCTTGCGGGAGGATGAGAGGGGTTGAACTATCGCCACAGTATCAGAATAACATTATTTGCAAGTTTGTGAGCATTGGACAGATTCTGAAACTTAACCTAAGTACCCCTGGTAGCAGGGCACAAGTCCTAAAAAAAGAAGCGAGGAGACTAACCAAGGTAGGCAAGTTAGGCAGTATGTAAGTGACATCATTGTGCGTGACATCACAGTGCAAGACATCACCTGACACAACAGCATGTGACACTGCATGCGGCTTCACAGGAAGTTGCATCACAACCCATGACCTCCCAGGAAGTGAAATCACAAGAAGTAACATCAAATCTTAAGATCTCACACATATGTTTAGCAGGTCTATCACGAGTACATTTGAGCGCATTACAATATTTAACAAATTGGATTTTGTGTCAGGGTTTGGCCAAAAAAGTGATGCAAGCCCAGCGCAAATCTAGACCTCAACCAAAACATTTACTTTTTAAAACCATGCTGCAAAGAAATTGGCAACAAGGAGAAATACGGCACTAAATCTGTTCTGCTTAATTGGTTGCAGAGGCTGCATTTTGAAATATCTTATGTGGTTAAGGCACTTGCTGCAGAGATCTTTTTGTGCCAAATAAATCTCAGGGAATTATAATTATGGTAAGAGTACTCTGGAGGTAAATTTATTTGCTGAAGAGAAGTTCTTTGTCTAGTCTTAGTTTTGAATCAAAGTAGCATAGAGGGTAAATATGTCTCCTGCAAAGCACAATATGTAACACGCAGATGAAAGACTATTATTTCATGTAAATGGCTGAAGTGGGTTTACAGCATTTAACACAGAGATCCTTTTATTACTTGCATTACATAAATTGTCACTGTCTTATGTAACACATCCTGCACATTGAAGATTTACATAATTGTGAAAGTATAATATGCATGCGTTATAGCACGGTAAAAGAAATTAAACAAAATAGTGGTATTTAAATAGTTATTTGTGTAAAATACTGGGACAGACCAACATATTTGGCATTACTACAATGCATGCAATCTCTTATATGAAGGGCCTGAACAAAAAGCATACCTCTTTATGTATGTATGAAGTGATAAGGTGTGTGTCGTTGTTTTCCCTCCGTTGCATTTAGGTGTACAGCTTCTGATAGTTCCTAGCAAGGATACCCCAACAAAAGGAGGCATGATCAAGCCCGGACTGGCCGTTGCTGGCACCGGGCAATCCCCACTGCGCCGCAAGGGTGGGGGCCGGTTTTGGGCCCCTGGGGGCCGTTTTTTTATACAGGGCCTTTTATGCAGCCTAGCTGCAAAATCGCCCCTGCAACAAAATTGGACAAAAACCGGCCTCGGCAAAGAACTCAGACCTCCCCCCGGGGGCCGGCCGAGCACATTGCTGGGGACAGTTTTGGTTCCCAGTCCGGCCCTGGGCATGATGCCCCCTAAACGTTGGCCTTTGCTATGGGCCCGGCTGGAATCTGCTATACCTCCTCCCCGCCTGCACTTGCTGCTCCGAATGTAAGCAGGCAATGTACAGTCCCTGCTGGTAGTGTCCCGGTGTCTAAAAGTTACAAGTTTATAATATTTCTGTGGGGTCCTATCACATGGCACGCTGTGAAAAGAGTGGGTAGACGCAGTCTACCAGCGTGTACCCTCGACTTATGCCCTGTCTGGTAGTCATAATGGCATGTGGTAGCATGTTTCAGCACTTGCTCAAGCTTGGCAAATTCTGAGAATGGCTTTGATTATTCCATAGCTGTAATGCTAGGTAAGGAAATTACATGTGAGTATTTGGAAAAAAAAATTATTTACTTAATAGTAATTAAAAACAACTTTGCCAAAGAACGACACTCCCACCACCTCGCTCCCAAACCTCCCATAACCTTTTCAGAATCTGTCCATTCATCCAAGAACCTCACATCATATCTTCTCTTTTATGCAGTCTCAGACCTTCTCTCAAATCCACAACATGAATACTGCTGAGGCTTTCCCTGATTGGTGCCTCGTATTATTACGATTTCATTGTAATGGAGATGCATGCCCAGTCTCTAATTTTATTTCTGAGGTCCTCTCTTTCTCTCTCACAATCTAATGTGCTGTAAGGGAGAAAAGCACTGTGAGGTCTCACTAGAATTCTGAGACCTCAGCGACCATGTTCGGTGGAATGAGTTCTCTAAACCTTCAGTGATACATCAATACATTCAGAAGGGGAGCAACGCACTCCTGTCAGTTCCACAAGAAAGAGGATCTAGGGCATGTATGTCTGCAACATGTGCACCCATACACAATTGAGGGGTGCAACAGGGTGTCTAAGTGACACCCTGCCACCCTTCAATGTTTCCCAATTTTACCGAATCGGTATTTACCGAAACTTACCGATTCGGTAATTTTTTACCTACATCCCAATTGCCTGTTCTTAAATACCGAATCTGTATGATTCGGTATTTAAGAATCGGTAATCTGGGATTGCCTACATCTGGCCCACTATCCTTAAAAAGGGGATTGATGCAGTGTTAGATGGTGAGGAGAATAGGGTCTCATATACAGATCAGTAACAAACATAAAAAAGATACAGGATGGTATATTGTGTAGGTAAGAAGAGGCAGTAACTTTCCTTCTACTCTATGGCATACTGGATTTCATTTAAAACCTGTATGTTTCTAATTGCAATCTTTCTAAAAAATTATAGTACCTGGACTATAATAAGGGTGGGCTGTAAACTCCGCTCCACAATTGAAATTCACTGAGCTTTTCCACTCCGTGCTCTGCTTGGAACATGGAGCTCGGCAAAAATTCTGCAAACCGCTGCATGACAGAGCAGAGTTTACCATTGCTCATTCACCGCTAATTAAAATACACCAGCAGCACCACACAAAACTGCCATTCAAGAAAAATATATTGTGAGATTAATGCCTGGCCGGCACTGGCAATGTAAAGCACTGAAAACATACCTGCTTAAAGCCGACAAAAGCACACTTCAATTAATTTAGGTAAAAATGGCATGGTATAAGGAAAGAAAAACAATGCTTAGTCAGACTCATCTGGAGCCAGCAATGCAATCCGAAAGCAAGCCACATAATATATGTATGCACAGGGCGGCCGCTGTCTGCCCAATCGAGTCACATACCAACATCCTGTCTCTATTAACCCTTCTTTACCTTCTTAGACAACATCAAGGGCACTTGGAAGCTATTGGTTGTAGGACACACCTCACATCCAGTGTGTGCAAGTAGCGGTTTAGCCAGCCTCAACTTTCCTGTTTACTTTTAGTTTCTATGTCCAACAGCTGGGTCTGGCTGAACATGGTTATCTCGTCTAAAGAAACTGACATAGAGCTGTACTGTTCTATTTGCCGTAACCTTTTGTTTGTCCCCACCACCGTCCTGTGAGGGCACACCTCCAGCATTGGCTGTCTTGACAATGCATATAGGAGTGCAAGTGAGGTGCCCCGTGTGGCTCTATGTTTACAAGACAAAGCCCAAACTGAACAAGAACACTACAATCACCAAACTCATGGAAAGGCTGCAACCCAAGAGGAAAAATGGAGAGGCCTGGTTCAGAGACTGCGTGGGAGATCAGGGAGAGTGCTTCTGCCTGACCAGCTGCTATTCCTACTGTGTCACGCACTTCACCCAGCAACTCAGGGGGAGCATCTTCTGTTGAGTCTAGGGTGGGATGAAGCTCACGGAGTTCAACTCTGTGGAATTCTGCGGAGATGTTTAAAACCTCTGCGGAGTTCGCGTGCAGCAAAAACCGCCTCACAAACATAGGAGCCGATTATGATCGCGGACGGACTTGGGTCCGTCCGCGATCATTGAGGAGGAGGGGACGTCCGCATGGGCTGCGGAGTCCCCTCCTGTGCGATTAGGATGTGACCGCCACCCTGGCGGTCACATCCTCTATTTTTAACATTGCCGCGGGTGCAGCTTCAAGCTGCACCCGCGGCAATGTTAAAAATGCACGCATTGCATTTGCATGCAGAAAGAGGCAGGCACCGCGCGGTGCCTGCCGCTTTCTGCATGCAAATGCAGGGGGGTACCATAGGTACCCCCCATGTGCACCCCCCACCCCCCCTTCACATAGGGGGCCCGCAACGGGCCCCCTAGGTGAAGATCCGTATGCTTTTCCACGGCGGAAAACCCACCGCGGAAAAGCACTTTTAAAATCCCATCCTGATATGGCGGACGGTGTCTGAGAGACACCGTCACCATATCAGAGCTTTTCCGCCGCGGTTGTAAGCCAGCCGCGGCGGAAAAGCTGCGGACGGAAACCAGGACCCACCAGCCATCCTAATGTGGCGGTGGGTCCTTGGTCAGTCCGCTGCGGTTTTTCCGCATCCTCGGGGCCGGCGGTGGCTTCCACCGGCCCCGAGGATGCGGAAAAACCGCAATCCTAATGACCCCCTGTTGGACCCGGCCCATTAGGCAGGTTCACCCCTAGACTTTTTGCGTTTTCCTAGCCTATTTATGGAACCTGGTATTTGTGATTTTAGGCCTCTGCGCACTTTTTCACTGTGGTACAATGTAAAGTGCTTGAGCTCTCTGTGGATGAATGGTGAGTGACCTGCCCTCCCATAGGAATGAATGGGGAATATGTATGCCCATGGTAGTTCCTGATGCGTGGGGAGTGCAGGGGCGAGTTTGGTATGAGAGAACTCGTGAGAATGAATGCCGCAAAATGATGTATGCGACATGGCTGTGTCTAGTCTAGAAGTCCTACTTTTGGAAGTTGGCATATTTGTGCAAGTTGGTGCTAGCGTGTGATTGGCTGGTGAGCCTGGCCCAGAGTGCATGGGCCTGCTTGTGGATTGACTGTCTGGTTTGAGGATGACAGGGGCTGGAGAGCCCAGGAGGTTGTCTGAAGTCAGCCCATGGATGAAAGGCAGCATCTGCTGCCAGGGAAGTGGGAGGAGATGGCACCTGATAGTGAAGGGCTGTTCCTGTGTAACTACAAAGCTGGCTCCACCTCCCGCTGGGCGACTGACACCTCTGTCCCTGATACTGAAGGGGACTTCCCTCTAAACCAGTCCAGCTGGTTCTCACACTGCCTGCTTCAAAGGACTTCAAAGAACTTCAAAGGTTTTGCACTGTATAAAAAGGGGTTGTATCCCCTTCCAAATTGTTCTTGTTTTCAACTTGAATCTGCCAGGGGCTGCTGCTGCTTGAGCTAAGGGGAATCCCTGGCTCTGCCCAGCCCTGGGCACCTGATGGACTTTCCTGGACTCCTGGGGGACCCCTCTGCCTTGCTGGGCTGATGGGGGGGACTTTGCTTTGCCCCCTGGGACTCTCTGGACCTTTGTGCAGCATGGTGGAGCTGCATTGCTGGAAGGACCCTTTTTACTTTTTATTCTAGCGCTTTGGGAGCACTTTATTGCCCATAGCGCTTTCGAGCGCTTTATTTTTGATTCTAGCGCTGAGGAGCGCTTTGCCAGCCTGGCGAGTGCCCACCTCGCTTATTTGTTACTTTATTTAAACTTCGGCTGCCCACGCCGGTATTGCCGATCTTTTAAAATGCCTCCCCGCCTGCCTGCCTAAAGGAGAAGGGCCGCTGCGCTGCCCGCAGCGACCCGGAAGTGGATGGCCGGCCGGCCAATCCCAGCGCGGCCGGCCGGAAGTCCCGCCCCCGCAGCCCGAGAGGAGAGAAGCTGCCCGGGGGAGAGAAGGAGGACGAGTGATGGCGGCTGGTCGGCAGGGCTCCCGTGAGCGGAGGGAGCCCTGCAGCGAGAGGAGCGGCCTGAGGACGGAAGCGGAGGGGGCGCGAGGCACATTTGTCGGTGCCTGCCCCCACCGCGAGGCTCCCCGGCGAGAGAGAGGAGGCAGCATGGCGGCCGGATCGCAGGGCTTCCGTGATGCGAGGGAGCCCTGCTGCAGGAGGAAGACCGGCAGCAACGAGAGCCCCGGTGAGTCTGGGCTGGAGTGGGGCAGAGCAGGGGAGGGGCGCCGGGACGCGATGTCGGTGTCCGCCCCTCCCCCGCAGTAGCGCGAGCTCGCGCTCGGTGAAGAGAAGCCACGAAGGCTTCAAGGGCGGCCCCAGATGGCAGTGGGCCGCCCCAACGTTACCCAGAGTGCCAGAAGGAAGCCATGAAGGCTTCATGGGCGGCCCCGGTTGGCAGTGGGTCGCCCCAACGTGCACGGAGCCCGGAGAGGCTCCCAGCCCCATTTGTTTTGTATTTCGTGCCCTGAGAGGCGCTGGGGGCATTCTATGAAGTGACTGGAGAGTCAGGGCGGCCCCGGATGGCAGTGGGTCGCCCCAACGCTGAAGAGAGCCTGTGTGGCTCAGAGGGGCCATATGTGTTTTTAAGAGCCTGTGTGGCTCCAACGTTTGACCAGTGTTGGCCAGAGCCTGTGTGGCTCCAACGTGCGCAGTGTTGGCTTCAGAGCCTGTGTGGCTTAGCTGGCGCCGTTTTGTTGATTCTCCAGGTGCCCAGCACTTAGTGGGCACCTGCCACGTTTAGGCTTTTTGTACTTTGGACTGGCGCTGCATGGCAGCGCGCCCTGACTTTGGACCCAGGGCATCCTTGCCCCAACAAGGCCAGTTGGCCTAGGGACTGCCACAGGTAGTGGCTTATGTAGTGTAGGCGCAATGTGATTTCTATGCTTCTAAATAGTAATTGCCTACTGTGTGTTTTTGCGCTATTGATTTTTTTAGGCACCTCTGAATGTTTAAGCATTATGTGTCTTCCTTTCCATGCGCTGCACCTCTGAATGGTTAGTCATCATGTGTCTTCTTGCGCTGCACCCCTGAATGTATTTTATTGCATCATGTGCCCTATTCTTAACACCTCTGAATGTGTTACTGCATCATGTGTCTTCCTTTCCATGCGCTGCACCTCTGAATGTTTAGTCATCATGTGTCTTCTTGCGCTGCACCCCTGAATGTATTTTATTGCATCATGTGCTCTATTCTTAACACCTCTGAATGTTTAGTCATCATGTGTTTCTCCTTATTACTCCTCTGAATGTGCTCATGCATCATGGGTAAGGTGTTCTGGTTTATGCCCCTAAATGTGGTTATTCTTAGGTGGTTGTCTTTTCTACTCCTCTGAATGTAGGTTTATTGCATCATGAGTAATGTATTCTTTCTTAGACCCCTAATGCTGTGTGATACTTAGGTGGTTCTTCTTTCTTAGTACAGGTGGTCCTAGTAAGGTCCTGGTTCCTGTTACCAGTGGTTACTGGTTGTTATCTTTGTGATTACCATTTTATGTTTTATTATTTCTTATTCTAGAAGTGCTATATCTGACTATGACAGTGGCCCTTGTGGCCCTGTCTTGTGTACATAATCCCTGTGAATATTGCCCGTGCCAGTTGGCACCATGTATATGTGTGATTTTCTCTGATGTGTTTTTACAATACAAAAGTTATTTTTATAATAACCTTGTGTGGAGTCTCTTCTGTGGTGTGCCTAGTATGTTGTTGCTGTTGTGCGCTGGCGCAAATGCTTTACACATTGCCTCCGAGTTTAGCCTTACTGCTTGTGCCAAGCTACCAAGGGGGTGAGCAGAGGTTATCTTGGCGTGTGACTTCCTTGCCCTGACTAGAATGGTGGTTTCTGCCTGGCTTTGGCGTCAGCCTTAGCCTACCAGAAATAGCCAGTTCTAACATTGGTGGGTCAGCGGTGCGGATTTTGGACTTGTGTTTGCGCAGTGCCATAGCGACAACTGGCTACATTACAAAACTCTACAATTGTTTTTTTTCAGATAGTCACATGTTTGGGATTATTGTTTTTGAATTTTTTTCCTCGAGTGTCATTTTCAAATGTGTTTCTGCGCTTTATGTTTAGTTGCAGATGAGAGAAAGTGACAGGGCGGGACGCCAGTAGAGGGGGAGGTTCCCATAGCTTAGGAATCCATTGCTGGGTCCAATGTCCAATCCCAAATCCTGTCCCTGTGTGGGTAGATGGAAGAGAGGGAGTGTGAGGAGAAATGACTAGCTCAGGAGGGTGGTTGTTCCCTGAGTGTAGTGTGTGTGTCTGGATTCCCCAGTGTGGTAGGATCCAGTGGTGGCAGCTTTAATGTGTCCAGTGTGTTAATTTCCATTCCCCGCTCCCAGAGTTTGGTACCTGTGTCACGTGTGGTCAGGTTGAGTGATCAGGGGTGGTGGAAACTGCCTTACCAGTCCGAGGGGGGGGAGTGTGCGAAGGAGTGATGTGCTGAACTGGAGGAGTTGGTGTGAGTTTTCTTTTTGTTAAAGAGCTTGCATGAGAGGTGTACCTCTGGTGGTGTGCAGGAGGTCCTGCAGAAGAACTGGACAGGAAGGTGGATGTCTGGTGGTGTGCTGTCTCCCTAGACTTGTTGCGTTTTCCTAGCCTATTTATGGAACCTGGTATTTGTGATTTTAGGCCTCTGCGCACTTTTTCACTGTGGTACAATGTAAAGTGCTTGAGCTCTCTGTGGATGAATGGTGAGTGACCTGCCCTCCCATAGGAATGAATGGGGAATATGTATGCCCATGGTAGTTCCTGATGCGTGGGGAGTGCAGGGGCGAGTTTGGTATGAGAGAACTCGTGAGAATGAATGCCGCAAAATGATGTATGCGACATGGCTGTGTCTAGTCTAGAAGTCCTACTTTTGGAAGTTGGCATATTTGTGCAAGTTGGTGCTAGCGTGTGATTGGCTGGTGAGCCTGGCCCAGAGTGCATGGGCCTGCTTGTGGATTGACTGTCTGGTTTGAGGATGACAGGGGCTGGAGAGCCCAGGAGGTTGTCTGAAGTCAGCCCATGGATGAAAGGCAGCATCTGCTGCCAGGGAAGTGGGAGGAGATGGCACCTGATAGTGAAGGGCTGTTCCTGTGTAACTACAAAGCTGGCTCCACCTCCCGCTGGGCGACTGACACCTCTGTCCCTGATACTGAAGGGGACTTCCCTCTAAACCAGTCCAGCTGGTTCTCACACTGCCTGCTTCAAAGGACTTCAAAGAACTTCAAAGGTTTTGCACTGTATAAAAAGGGGTTGTATCCCCTTCCAAATTGTTCTTGTTTTCAACTTGAATCTGCCAGGGGCTGCTGCTGCTTGAGCTAAGGGGAATCCCTGGCTCTGCCCAGCCCTGGGCACCTGATGGACTTTCCTGGACTCCTGGGGGACCCCTCTGCCTTGCTGGGCTGATGGGGGGGACTTTGCTTTGCCCCCTGGGACTCTCTGGACCTTTGTGCAGCATGGTGGAGCTGCATTGCTGGAAGGACCCTTTTTACTTTTTATTCTAGCGCTTTGGGAGCACTTTATTGCCCATAGCGCTTTTGAGCGCTTTATTTTTGATTCTAGCGCTGAGGAGCGCTTTGCCAGCCTGGCGAGTGCCCACCTCGCTTATTTGTTACTTTATTTAAACTTCGGCTGCCCACGCCGGTATTGCCGATCTTTTAAAATGCCTCCCCGCCTGCCTGCCTAAAGGAGAAGGGCCGCTGCGCTGCCCGCAGCGACCCGGAAGTGGATGGCCGGCCGGCCAATCCCAGCGCGGCCGGCCGGAAGTCCCGCCCCCGCATCCCGAGAGGAGAGAAGCTGTCCGGGGGAGAGAAGGAGGACGAGTGATGGCGGCTGGTCGGCAGGGCTCCCGTGAGCGGAGGGAGCCCTGCAGCGAGAGGAGCGGCCTGAGGACGGAAGCGGAGGGGGCGCGAGGCACATTTGTCGGTGCCTGCCCCCACCGCGAGGCTCCCCGGCGAGAGAGAGGAGGCAGCATGGCGGCCGGATCGCAGGGCTCCCGTGATGCGAGGGAGCCCTGCTGCAGGAGGAAGACCGGCAGCAACGAGAGCCCCGGTGAGTCTGGGCTGGAGTGGGGCAGAGCAGGGGAGGGGCGCCGGGACGCGATGTCGGTGTCCGCCCCTCCCCCGCAGTAGCGCGAGCTCGCGCTCGGTGAAGAGAAGCCACGAAGGCTTCAAGGGCGGCCCCAGATGGCAGTGGGCCGCCCCAACGTTACCCAGAGTGCCAGAAGGAAGCCATGAAGGCTTCATGGGCGGCCCCGGTTGGCAGTGGGTCGCCCCAACGTGCACGGAGCCCGGAGAGGCTCCCAGCCCCATTTGTTTTGTATTTCGTGCCCTGAGAGGCGCTGGGGGCATTCTATGAAGTGACTGGAGAGTCAGGGCGGCCCCGGATGGCAGTGGGTCGCCCCAACGCTGAAGAGAGCCTGTGTGGCTCAGAGGGGCCATATGTGTTTTTAAGAGCCTGTGTGGCTCCAACGTTTGACCAGTGTTGGCCAGAGCCTGTGTGGCTCCAACGTGCGCAGTGTTGGCTTCAGAGCCTGTGTGGCTTAGCTGGCGCCGTTTTGTTGATTCTCCAGGTGCCCAGCACTTAGTGGGCACCTGCCACGTTTAGGCTTTTTGTACTTTGGACTGGCGCTGCATGGCAGCGCGCCCTGACTTTGGACCCAGGGCATCCTTGCCCCAACAAGGCCAGTTGGCCTAGGGACTGCCACAGGTAGTGGCTTATGTAGTGTAGGCGCAATGTGATTTCTATGCTTCTAAATAGTAATTGCCTACTGTGTGTTTTTGCGCTATTGATTTTTTTAGGCACCTCTGAATGTTTAAGCATTATGTGTCTTCCTTTCCATGCGCTGCACCTCTGAATGGTTAGTCATCATGTGTCTTCTTGCGCTGCACCCCTGAATGTATTTTATTGCATCATGTGCCCTATTCTTAACACCTCTGAATGTGTTACTGCATCATGTGTCTTCCTTTCCATGCGCTGCACCTCTGAATGTTTAGTCATCATGTGTCTTCTTGCGCTGCACCCCTGAATGTATTTTATTGCATCATGTGCTCTATTCTTAACACCTCTGAATGTTTAGTCATCATGTGTTTCTCCTTATTACTCCTCTGAATGTGCTCATGCATCATGGGTAAGGTGTTCTGGTTTATGCCCCTAAATGTGGTTATTCTTAGGTGGTTGTCTTTTCTACTCCTCTGAATGTAGGTTTATTGCATCATGAGTAATGTATTCTTTCTTAGACCCCTAATGCTGTGTGATACTTAGGTGGTTCTTCTTTCTTAGTACAGGTGGTCCTAGTAAGGTCCTGGTTCCTGTTACCAGTGGTTACTGGTTGTTATCTTTGTGATTACCATTTTATGTTTTATTATTTCTTATTCTAGAAGTGCTATATCTGACTATGACAGTGGCCCTTGTGGCCCTGTCTTGTGTACATAATCCCTGTGAATATTGCCCGTGCCAGTTGGCACCATGTATATGTGTGATTTTATCTGATGTGTTTTTACAATACAAAAGTTATTTTTATAATAACCTTGTGTGGAGTCTCTTCTGTGGTGTGCCTAGTATGTTGTTGCTGTTGTGCGCTGGCGCAAATGCTTTACACATTGCCTCCGAGTTTAGCCTTACTGCTTGTGCCAAGCTACCAAGGGGGTGAGCAGAGGTTATCTTGGCGTGTGACTTCCTTGCCCTGACTAGAATGGTGGTTTCTGCCTGGCTTTGGCGTCAGCCTTAGCCTACCAGAAATAGCCAGTTCTAACACCCCCAAAATGTTAACTTGCAGTGGCGTACTTGTTACGTGGATGACATCATTAGATGCTTTGTGTTAGTGCTTATGGGCTCTCGTAGTTGTGTCTCAATTATAGTAGGCTCCAGTGAATTTTGCATTGAAGCACACCCCAGGACTCAGCAAATCTTCGGCCCAGCTAAATGCTCACAGCAAGCTCTTTTTCCACGGGCATCGCAAAGGCACTTGAGACGTGTCCCTATTAGAGAAATGTTCTGAAGACCACAATTCCTTCCCTAGTATGGAACAGAACCTGCAGTTGAGGAAAGATACATTCATCTGTCAGGTTGTATTGACTCATCATTCAGCTGAACGGTAGAACCGATAGTGCCTCATTGCATCCGTGTATAATTAGATTATTGGCATAAACATAGCAGTCATTCACAGAGCTGAATTGTTTTCTGCTGCTTGTTGCTGCGGCACATCTCAATGTTGCTCAGTTTATCGACCTCAGTGAATGAAAGGCTCCGTCAGTTTCGCAGGGAAGAATGCGGTTGAGTCACAAAATTAACGACACAGTGTAAATGTTCACAAGCAAAACATAGACTAGGTTTATATAAATGTGGATGTTTCACATGTTTGCTTGTTTACATATATATAATTTTGACAGTTTTATGTTCAACCGACCACCACACATAGGAGAAATGTATGCCAGTTTACAGACAGAATCAAGGTGCTATGACAGAAATGCAATCCATCACTAAAAGAAGCACATTATACATGAATACATACACACAGAGAAGCTGTAAGTGGAAAAACATGATAGGAGCGTGCATGTCGTTCTAATATCACATATACATTTTTTTTAATATTAAACACTTAAAACACTAAACAAAAATACATAAACAAGCAAAACAAATAATAACAAACATTACAGCCTAATCACCAGATTTTCCTAACTCATTAAAAAAGTCCAAATCCTGCAGATGAGTGAGTGGTGATGAACTATTCTGAGCTTCACGTAGAGACATTCCACCAGTATCAACTCAGGGTTAATCATTAAAGTTATCCGGGACCTCAGGACGTACAACTAGGGGAGTACTTTTTGTGCAATATAGTTTAAGTTTAGCCAGTTTTAGATCTTCTGTATACCATTTGGATGTGTTGTGTCATCTGACCTCTTTGACTTTACAAAGAGGGACATGCATATTACTAGCTATCGCTAGCCAATCAATGATTGCTTTCCCATAAAGATCGATGTTATCATTTGGGTCAGGTAGAGTGGGTGTTGAGGACTCACAGAAGGAGTTCAATTGTGCCTGGGACCAAGCTTCTGAAAAGCATTTAAGGGCAGGTTGACTATCTTTTGGGAGGACAGGCCAGTTAGAATTTAACAAAGTAGCAGTTAGACCATGAATAAGGTTATACCATTAAGTTGGAGAAGGATAAGTTCATGGACCGGATTTTATCTAATGTGTGACCTATGATGTGGATTGGTGAGAACACGTGTTGTTCAAGATTTAGGCTACTGAGGAGATCAAATACGTGTGTGGATGACTGCCTTCCTTTGTCCTCGTTTGCCCAGTAGTTAAAGTCACTGAACAAGGTTTTAGCGTGGTGGATGATGAAAGGGGAAATGAACTAAAAAATAGTTATGGGAAGTGCTTCATATAGTCCGGTGGTCTATACATAAGAATACATATGAGGGGGGAAGTCAGGGATTCCAGTTAAATCATGAGGCTGTTGACAGCTGGAGTATTTAATAAAGAAAATTTGGGGAATCTAAGGTGTTTCTTGATTGCTTTAGCTACGCCACCACCTTCTTTACTCGCTGGTCTGTTGGTTTAGAGAAGGTAGTAGCTTTCAGGTAGGGTAGGTGTAATATCAAGAGAAGATTCATCAGTGATCGACATTTTGGTCAGGAGTAGGATGTCTAGTGATTCTGAGCCTAGTAAATGAAAGATCTTTGTTTGCTTTTTGACCAAGAAATGAGTATTGAGGTAGGTATTTGTTAGCTGGTTAGTAATGGGGCCATGGCTGATTTGATTGGAGTTCCTAACTGTGGCAGCTAAAGGTGTCGCAAATGTTCTGGCTGAGAACATTGTGGGAGTGGTGTTATTTAAAACCCTAATCTGTGTAATTTCAGTAGGAGTGGGGGTCCTAATTGATGACTTACTGATTGAAGGCATTTGAGGTAGTCTGAAGAAAAGGTGAATATTTGGGCATATAGACTGACCCCTGGCCAAGGAGACAGATGGAGTTGACTTTTGTGGGACCACTGTGCACATCCGCTGCACGTCCAAAGAGCTACTGGCACTAAAGGGTCAGGGAGCTCTGCTAGTCCTTGGCGCTGATTGTTTCCCTCCCAAATTCAAGATTCAACTTAATTCAAGATTCCCCTTTGGGCAAATAGTACAATTAAAAGAAACATTTTAAGACTTAAGGTGCTCTTTTCAAAGTTCTAAAGTGCAGGTCAAGAATGCGGCTTAAAGCATTTCCCAATTACAGGCACGTCCATACAGCTAATGGCTGTTGAGCTCTGAAATCAATCAATCAATCAAGTTAATCAGAGTAGCTTATTATTTTTAATTTTTTATTAAGCAATATTATTTCTACTTTTGTAAGTTACAGAAAGTATAATGAGTCACTTTCATTAATATGACACATTACTATTTTTTTGCAAACCATTAAGAGACCTATGCAGAAATATATATTAAAGAATGACAAGATTGTTAAAAATGAATTTTTGGGGGGCATTGCTTGAGAGGCCAGCATGTTAGAAGAGCTCTGCACTGAAAATCCATAGCATCCGTTATTTATCCTGTATGCCACTGGCCTAAGGCTGACAATTGCAGGTCTTTGAACTGCTGGAGACGGGGGGGGGGTTGCCCCCATTTGGCGGCTTATGATGCATCCAGCTTCCAATCGGTGGATAGTGGACTGAGTGGGCTGCTTTGTCATTAAAGGAAACACCATCTGCTTGAGGCCACTTGCATCCAGTGGGACTTCGGGGAACACTAAGAATAGTGTGCTGTGAAGTGAGCCATTCCTGTGAGCCCTAATCCTGACCTTTGAGAGTCACTGGGGCCAGAGACCCTTTTTTGGGAATACTCTGCTAATTGAGGCTACTGCTGAGGACCCCATATGCCTGTTTCCTCTCCCTCCTCTGTTTCCGGCGGTGAGGTCATTGGGATACAAGTCTTCCTGTGCATTACATATTTCTGCCCCCCACCGCGCTGTGGATGCACATATATGTAGGCCTGAATATTGATGAACAACAGGGGCTTACATATGGATAGCACTTATCAACCGAGCTTATGTGATCCACCCCTCATCACACCACTTTGACCAGGAGTCAGAACACTATCCAGATTTTCTGCTGGGGACTGCCCAAGCTGCACAACCAATTGGGGGCTACCTGAGAATGCAAGCAGGCCCGTTTACTCATGTACTGCATACCTCAAATCTGTGTGCTCACCTCAATATGAGATCCCCGCAACAGTCTGTTGCTCCTCGTACATAACATATATCCTGTGACCCCTGATATACTGAGGACACTGTAGTGGCTCTACCGATACTCTCTCTTTGTTAGTCGGCATTGAACTTCTGTTAATTGCAATAACCCCTTGTGTCTTGGTGGTGGGGGAATGTGTCCACCTTTGGGTCCTCCCGACCCATTGGAGGTCGCTCATACTGTGTGACCTAGAGTGCGCAAGCAGACCCTTGAAATCTCCTGGCTACACTCAGTGGTAATGGTAGAGAACCGCGGGATTGGTGGAGAGACAGTTAAGTTCCTCCGGGGTGGCACTAGAAGCTGATACTATTGGACTTGAAAGTGCCTCCTGATTACTTACGAGTGGCACTTCTAGTGCAAGCTATCATGGCTAAAGGTAAAGATTTTAAACCTCAAAGACAAGGCAAACTAGACTGCCATATAAATGAGGTGGCCCTCTTGGTGGAGGCAGAACGGAACAGTCCAGCCATACCATACAATGCATTCTTGCTATTAGCTGTTGAATCCTCGTGGGAAGATATTGAGAGATGCATCAGTGGGGTCAGATCCAAGATGACTCTCTTGTGGACCCGCAGAATTGATCAGAGGGTCGCAAAGGCAGAGGGATGGATTTCAGAGGTTAAAGATATGACCAACGGTCTTTGAAAGGAGGTCTCAGAGATTGGGGCTGTGGTAAAAGACACTAATTGGAGAGTGGATGATGTGGAAAACTGTGCAAGAAGCAATAATATATACTTTGTGGGCTTTCCAAAAGGGGTTTTGGGCCCCAGCATGGGGACCTTTCTGTATGATTGGGTGGGAGCTTCACTCGTGATGGAGCAGTTCTCCTCATGTTTTATTATAGGACGTGACCACATAGCTTAACTCCCAAGCCACTCCCGGGCACTTCTCCACATCCAGTGATACACTCCCGAGCACTTCTCCTCATCCAGTGATAGCCTGTTTCCTGAACTTCCTGGATGGAGACATGATACTAAGCGAGGTCCTTTGCCTGTGAGAAGTCTAATATGAGAATAGAAAAATCATGGTGTTCCCTGAGTATCCTTGAGAGTTGACGTAACAACGGCATACTTTTGATTCCATCAAAGGTCAAGCTGACAGACCTCTAACTGAAATATATGCTACTGCTTCCTTCAAAGCTTACGATTCTGCTTGAGGGCAAGACTTTTTACTTTTGAACCGCAGAGGAGGCATAGACCTTGCTGAAGGAGCGACCACCACCGTGACACACCAAAGATGGCCAGAACAATGGAAGCATGACCTACCAGGAAGGAGAAAGGCCCAAGACATGTAGATAGGGGAGAAGGAGACAAAGCTGAACTGATTGACCTTGGCACAGGGGGACCTCGCTGTGGCGAGCCAACAGGAGCAGAGGCCCAGACTTCCGACAGTCCCTCACAACGTAAAAACTAAAAAATGTCTAGTGACCAAGGTGGCCGAACTTCCCGTGCCTCAGACGGGGACCAATCCTTAGATATGGATGAACCACATCCAATGGCCAAAGAAATTGCACTGTTGGAACCGAGACAATTGGGGAACGAGTCACCAATTAATAATGCCACCATGGACGAAGATGACCGGGGCAGCTGAAGGGTGGCATGAAATCACTATTTTAACTCCTAGGGATTACTGGAGCCTCTACTTTGCCCCCCTGTGAAAACTATTGTGATTGTTACTATTTTTTCTAAAAATTCAGAGGTTTTGAGGTTGTAAGAGGGAGTGAGTTTATTTGAGAAGGGGAGGGCTAAAGACCTCTCTGGTTTGTCCCATAGCATGATTGCCAGGTTGGCGAGTTGGGGAATATGGGTGGGAGGCAGGAGAGGATGGGGGACAGGATTGAGGTGGGGAGAGGTGGAAGTTAGTTGGGGAGGTTAAGTTATCACTACAAATGTGATACATACACAAGTTACATGAATGCAAAAAGTGGAGCCCAACATGAGAAGGACAGATGACACCTTTGAAAGTGAATGATGGGACCAGGCTAACAGAGTATTGAAAGGTAAACATGCAAAACATTAACCCCATGCCTGGGGGACTAATTCCCCCGCTGTGCTGGGGGGCGAGGGAGGGGGGCGCGCACAGTGCCCCGGTGCTCATGACCAGCTCAGTTCGTCATGAGTCACGGTGGCCGTGTGCTCATGACGAGCTGAGCTCATCACGGCCACACCCGTTTCTTTAGAACACTCAGCACAGCAGGGGAAGTAGCCCCGTGTGCGAGCGTTGCAGCAGATATGACGAGCTCAGCTCGTCATGAGCATACGGTCACCGTGGCTTATGACGAGCTGAGCTCATCATGAGCATGGGAGGGGTTAAACAGTGAGCCAGAACCAAGATCACACCTCCCTGCTTATCACCAATTCATTTGGAAGCCAATATGGAAAAGAAATATTGCGTGCACAATCTCTGCACGCAATATTCAAGAGGTGGGAACCTTAAAGAGTCAGAGAAGTTCAACCAATGTATGTGAAGCGCACCGCACCGTTATTATTTATAAATATTAGTCTAATTCCGTCTTGTGTTGTTCAAATTATTCTTTCTTTTTCTTGTTCAGGGCTTGAGTATTATATTATCCTTCAAGGTGTATGTGTAAAAAGCATGAAATTCCAATTATGTGATTAACTCCTATTCAATAAGACCCCAGATTTTCAATCATGCTATGAAACCAATCTGTGAGACATCGAACAGCACTTATCAAGGTGGCCTATCCTTTTCTTGCGACAATGATGATGCAAAGCATTCACCCTCAAAATTTGACCATGCCCCAAGACTTCCCAGCAGATATACACCTGGAACCGAAGAAAATGTAATAGTAAACTTTTCACTTTAAATATTCTTTCTAGATACACTGTACTGTAACTCACCTTGTGTTTTATCTCTGCCCCACACATACTGACTTCCTTATGATTATGCACAGCACAAGTTCATGCACCTCCGCAGGAGTGTCTGGTTTGTACAGTGCTACAACTACCAATTTGTGCACCTGGGTTTAATGTGTATTTTGCTCTTGGGGCATGGAAATCACTAGCCAGAAATTATGTTTAAAGACAGAAACTTGATGGCTTTTGGCTGACGCAGCTTCTGCAAACACACAACTGTCGCTGTTTACTTCCCTGCTAAAAGACCAGCGGTATGCTACTTGTATGGCCTACACATCTATAACATAGGCTTAAACAAAATATTACATTTAAACCAAAAAAATAAATAATCCTTACCAGCCGCGCTCTGTGCAGGTAACAGCAGTAGGGCAGTGGGGCTGCGTGCGGGGGAATTTTGAGGGAAGATGCAGAGAGAAAATTATTTATTTATTTAATTTTCCCTCTGCATTGTTTCTTGAAAACCCCCCACGTGGCCCCACTTCCCCTCCCTCCACTGTAACCTGCATGGACCGCAGCTGATCCTTACCAATACAGAACCTTCGGGTTTTGTCTGCAGCATCTTCAATTTCATAAGCAATGCAACACCAGTGTTTTCCTACAAGTTGTTAATAAAACATCAATGGTTTGAAGTACCACACATAACTAGAAAATAATTAATAACCACAACAACATATTCCTTACAACATCTTACTATTTATTCCAATGCACTATTCTCCTAACTAAAAATTTTAAAGTCACAAACAACTACCCATGTCCACACCACAATTACATTTTTATTACATTTGTAGGTAGTAATTACTGTGTTCTGTACAATTGGAGTTATGAGCTTTAACATTAGATTCTGAAACATTTTATTCACTGCTATCACTTAGCAATATTGGAGAAGAAAAGTTGTTTACCATGGATATTGTGTCAAAATGGATAAAACTTGCATTACCTGTGTTCCCTGATTTGGATCTTCAACCTCCTAGTGGAGGTGGAAGAATGGTGAGTAACCAGCTTCCATATCTGCAGCATATTCCTGTTTCTTTTTCCTCTTCATTCAAATAAGATTGCAGCCATTACATATAGCGGCTCTCCCACAGAGACTGATAAAATGGTACAGCTCTTGGTAAAGAGCAGAAAGCACACCTTTGGAGAGAATGAAGGAAAATGGTAAAGGCTGGTTTGGGAAGGGTGGCAGGTGATCATATATTTAAAAATTTATAATTTGGTATAAGGTGAAGGAGAGAGTTTTGGAGGGTGGTAAAGAAAAGTGTTGGAACACCAGATGCTGTTTTGCAAATAATATTATGTAAAGTGAGTTGGGCTATTTATATGGTTGTTTTGGGAAGGTAGCAGGAGAAAAATAAACAGGTTTTTATGGTTTAGAGTGGAGTGCAGGAGGGTGTAGTCACAAGAGAACCATTGGTGGTGGTCCAGCACAAAGGGTCCTGTTCAAAGTGGAGGCGTAAACAAGCAGCAGAGAAGCATTAAGGATGGTTGTGTATGTCGTGTGAAGAGCAGGCCTGGAGTCATGTATGGTCGTTGCTGTTCCACAAATATCCTGTTGTCATCATGAGCATGAGGGCCGGAGTTTCTTATTGGCGATCCCCGCATACAGTCCATGCTGTAGCATGAAGAACCTACTTGACAGAACTTGATTTTGGCACCAACTGGCCTCTTCGTGGTCACAAAAGCCCCAACACTTTAATTCAGCCTCTTTGAGGCCACACCAAGGGTCCAGGGCCCAAAGGGCACCACTTTGGGGTCAGCAGCTTCTTACAACTGGATATGGGTGCTGGTGCAGGTGGCGTGTTATATCCCTGTGGCTCTGAAAAGGAGGCAGGCAGTCTAGCCCTTTAAGTCTGGGAGTCCTAGGTTCAGGGGCAGCAGGGCAGCAAGGCAGCAGTCCAGCAAGACAGCAGTTCAGCAAGGCAGCAGTCCAGCAGGGCAGCAGCCCTCCATAGTGGCAGTCAGTTTAGCAGCACAGGAGCCTTCTTCTTCTTGTCAGAGTTTCCACAGGTCCAGAAGTGCACTGAAGAGTTGATGTCTGAGGTCCAATATGTATTCCTGGTTCTTGCTTTGCAATGGTAGACGCTTATTGACGTTCCCTTTGAAGTGCACAGGTTTCCTGCCTCCCCTGTCCTTGCTTCAGACGAACTACAGGGGGTATGCAGCCCTTTGTGTGAGTGCAAGGCACAGCTTACTCAAGTGTAGGTAGGACGGTGCCCAGCTCCTCCCTCCCATCCTGCCAGTGATGGTCAATCCACGCACACCCAAACTCTCTATTTTGTGTGACTGTCTAGGAGGAATACACAAAGCATAACTATCAGCTACTACCAGTCATGTGGCACACAGACAGGTTGGAGGCACTAAATGGCGAAGGCAGGAAATTGTCAACTTTCCAAAAGTGGCATTTTAAAAATTGTAATTTAAAATCTGTTTTTACCATAAGAGAGGATTTTCATTAGAATGCCAAAGACACCACACATGTACAATCATGTACTGCTAACCTGTTTTCATTTAGAAGTTACTGCTTATTGAATGTAATAAGGAAACTCCATTGTTATTTTGTGGGTGAGGCAGGTCCTGCAATAGTGAAAAATGATTTTGTGTTCACCACCCGGACATGTAAAACTTAAGGGTACATTGCCACATTTTTAAATACACTGCACCCTGACCTCTGGCTGTCCAGGGCCTACCCTATGGGTGACCTACATTGTTTGGCACCGGAAAAAGGTTTATTTTGCCATGTCTAAATGGCAGTTTAAAACTGATCACACACGTTGCAGTTGCAGGCCGGATACACGGCTACTTAAGAGGGGGGCACAATCAGTGCAGCAGGCCCACTAGTAGCATTTTATTTACAGGCCCTGGGTACAGGCAGTACCACTTTACTAGGGATTTAGGTATTTTAAATATGTCAATAAGGTATAAGCCAATTCTACCATGTTTTAAGAAGAGAGTGTAAGCATTTCAGCACTGGGTACCTGCGTTAATGTGCACCGAGTCCTAAAAGCCAACAAAGATGGGTTCAGCAAAATGGAAGAGTGAAGGCAAACAGTTTGGTGATGACCCCTCAGAAAAGGCAACGTTCACCAATGTCCAGAACATAGTTAAAAGTAACATCCTGGGCATCGCAACCTTTTTCCCTAGTTATGGTGATGTCAATTGAAACCCCTCAGTGGAAATCAATTGTGCTATTGAAAGGTACCCAACAATATAATATATAATCACAATCTCATAGTTACATTGGCATGCCAAAAAGGAATCATTTTCAATATTATTTAGAGCTCAATTGTTGCATTATATATATCAAAAAAATACCACTCAGCCCCTCTACTTCCATGTTGATTTGCTGCAAAGGGTCAAGTCAGCCCAAGGCTGTTCAAAGCTGGGATCATATCTGACTGGTCAATTGGCACATGACCCACACACATGCTCCCAGCTGTCATGACATCCTGATAGGATATGCCTTTTCGGGTCATTCACCAGCCACCAACATCCCAGTGAGTTGTGTCCTTTCAAAATGAAGGAGTTCAGCCACCTCATCCCTCGGAAAGATATTGCACTGCAACAGCCTAAAAGTAAGACAAAAAAGATCTGGTCCTTGCCCTCAGTTTGTGGTAATATTGAAATTTAACAAAAAACATAAGCAACCCAAAGAAATTACCAAAACAAAGCTTGCAGGTCTCAAAAAGAAAATACACACAATTGCAAAAACAGATAGATACAAGACAAAATATACAGACAAAATAGGGAGACATTATATACAGACAATAGAAAGAGCAAGCACAGTCTGCACCCTTATCACACACACCTAAAGCCAGTTGGGGCTGGCATGGCTTGCGGGGAAGGGGGTCATGTGTGGGGGAGTAAATATATTAATTAAAAAAATTAACTTACCTTTCCACTGGCCGGGTCCCGCGTCTTCCCTGCTCCTGCTCTCCTGCCTAAGCAGGAACAGGAAGCAGGCAGTCAGGCTCCCTCCTCTAAGCCAATCACAACACTGCAAGCAGCGCTGTCATTGATTGGGACACTGCCCAGCCAGGGGCTTATGGGGAGGCCATGTTCTCCATGCAGGCTGCATTGCAAAGTATGCATGTCTGGTTTGGGGGACCCCAGAGGGCCATCCAAACAGTCTTTGTGCACTCAGGAGTGGGCACACCTCTGCCCCCTGCCCTGCCTGCTCGCAGAGCAGTGCCCGCAACCAAATATAAAATGGTATGTCCACGTATCTTCAGTCAGGGCAGCTGATAGCTCTGCGTTCCACTTCAGCCAATCATTAGGTTTCGACATAGGGGCATCGGTTTGCATATGTGTGTAAAGTCTGGTTATAAGTGTACGTGGCGATGGTGAACGAAGTAGATTCTCTAGGGGCCGTAAAAGGGGTGGTTGTGTCAGGAATTCATAGTGCAATTTGCGACAGGTGGCCCGTAGTTTATGATAGAGAAATATCTCCCCGAATGGTACACTCTGTCAATCCTCCGGCACCGGGGAGTCCCTAAATGTGTCCCCTGGGTAGAGGTCCACAAATGTATGAAGTGACATATTCTGTGCTACCTTCTTGCTTATCTCGTCTTTGATGTTGGGTAACATTGGACTTTGTGCTAAGGGGATAGAAGGGGCATATAATATCTGGGCTCCCGCCTGCCTCTGTAGACCATCCGAAGCCCAGCTTAAAGTTTCAGAAGTGTCAGTACCATCTGTGGGGCATCGATATCTCTGATACACCACCAGCTGTAGAGGAACCGGTGCCACCGCATCTTTTTCCACAGCCTCATGTGACTGAAAGGGCGTTGGGTGGACCCAATAATGCAGAAATGGTTTCTGTGCACAGATTGCATATAATTTCATATCTGGGTAACCCAGTCCTCCCTGTTTGAGCGGAAGAGACAGTAGCTCCCACAATACTCGGGCCTGTCCCCCACCCACACCAAAGATATTAACAATGAGCGCAGTGTTCTAAAGAATGGTTGTGTAAGTATTTACAAAGAGATACAGAAATGTAGGTAGTACAACCATTTTCTACAGTGCAATCTTTCCTGCTAAAGATAATGGAAGCTTCGCCCATAGAGCAACCTTCTCTTCCTACCATAGTTCAAGTTCCCTTGAACTATGGTTCCCTTGAACTCTCTTAATACTAGGTTCTATGCTGGGTTCAGAATATTTAAGTTGACATCATCTGCGTAAACTGATATCAGGAGGCTCCTAGAGCTGTACCCGATCCCCTTATCCGTGTGGTGTGGTCTGATGCGTGCACCTAGTGGCTCCATTGCAATGGCAAACAACAGGGGGACAGAGGGCACCCCTGATGTGTGCCTCGATTAATCTGAAACGGATCAGATAAGAGACCATTCGCACGTATCCTAGCCATAGGTCTGGTGTATAACAATCTGATCCATTTGAGAGAAAGGAAGCCAAACCCCATCCGCTCCAATATCTTAAAGAGATAGGGCCATTCAAGTGAGTCAAAGGCTTTGGTCGCCTCCAAAAACACCGCCGCCGCCTGCACATCCTGGTGTAAATAATGTAGGATCGAAAAGACTGTCCTAAGATTATGGGAGGTAGACCTCCCGGGTATGAAACCCGATTGGTCTAGTAGGGCTATTAGGGGGAGCATAAGTTGCAGCCTGCTTGCTATTCATTTTGTCAGAATTTTGACATCCACATTAATAAGCGACAGGGGACAATATGAATCTAAGTCGGTTGCCGGTTTCCCTGGTTTTAACAAGGTTACAATTATCGCTTCCCACATTGTTTGGGGTAGTATACCCATTTCGTGAGATTCCTCATACACCACCAGAAGTCTGGGCACAAGCTCCTCTGCATAAGCTTTATAGAAGGCGGTCATCAACCCGTCCGACCCGGGGGCCTTATCCAATGGCAAGCTTTTAATCACTTTAGCCACGTCCTCGACCGTAAATGGTAAGTGCATGTACTCCCTGTGTCGGTTGTTAAACCAAACCAGTTCCATAGAATCTTAAAATGCCTGCATGCCCTCCGGGCATTCGGTTTGTGTAGTTGTATATAACTGGGCATAAATGGAGGAGAACTTATTGAGTATAGCCACCGGACCTCTGACAGTACTACCGTCATTATCGACCAGTTCGGGAATGTAGGCAATGGACCACGGATTTCGAAGCATGCCAGCAAGCGTCCATCCAGGCCTGTCGCCCTCTCCATATCTGCGCACTTCTGCATATTTCCCAAGGAACTTCACCTCCCTCTGTGCCTCTTCATCATATTCTAGTAGTTTGCCCTTCAACTGAGATAAAATAGCAGACGTGCCATCAGAGTAGAAGCGCGTCTCTAGATCTTTTATTTGAGTCTCAATATTCTTTCATGTGAGTCCAATGGCTTTAAGTACTCCTGCGTGTCTAAACATAGACTGTCCTCAAATGACTACATTGAATGCTTCCCACAAAGAGGCTTCAGTGTTCACAGTGCCTGTATTGAGAGTGAAATAGTCAGTTATATCATTACAGATTTCACCTTAAATGCTGCATCTAATAACGCATGCGGGGGCAGTCTCCAGGAGAACGCTCTCCCCGTGGTGTCAGGGAGCAAATTTTTCAAAAGGCATGTGGAGTGATCTGATAACGTTCTTGGCAAGTGTGTCACCTCCACCACCCAGATAGCCATATCCTGAGTCATCAGCCAGTAATCCAACCAAGACTAGGCCCTATGGCTTTCAGAAAAGCAGGTACCCTCCCTAGTCTGCGGGTTTTGGAAGCTCCACACGTCAACCAGGTCCACATAATTTAGTAATGCATTCAGAACTTTGCTGCCTGCGGGTTGATGTGTCCTCACCGTACCCTATCTATCTATGTCATTATTTAAAACAGCATTGAAATACCCCCCCCCCCCCATAAAATCGTGGTGCAACCAGTCACTTTGATTTTGGCCCATATATCTTTGAAAAAACTGTGAGAGTCTATATTAGGTCCATATTGCAAAAAAACAATGGATATAGGCCCAGATCTCTGTACTGGGGTGAATGTGTGACATTGTTTTGCATTCTGTCCATCAATTGTTGTTTTTGCATTTGTCACCCCTAGGGGGATGGGTATGCTCAGATGTGAGTCCCATGCTCTCCACACCACTGGAGTCAAGCTATCCTGGCTGAAGACGGCTGATAGCCAGAAACCGGTCCTAGGATGCTTGATTCCAGTCCAGGAAAGAAATGGCTTGGCAGCTCAGGCTGGACTGTTTCCATGAGGCACAGGGTCAAGGCTGGTTTGCATATGGCCATGTCTGAACTGGGGTAGTGTGGAGTGCAAAACAACGATGGATTTAGTCCCAGATCTCTGTACTGGGGTGAATGTATGACATTGTTCTGCATTCTGTCCATCAATTGTTGTTTTTGCATCATGAGAACAGTGCAGCCTGAACTTCCATGCCAGATCCTCTCTCAACCAGAGCACCAACAACTCAGGACCAGTTTCACCCTAGTTACTGCTCTTCAGCCAGGTATAGCTTGTTTCTAGTGGCACAGTTATCCCAGTTCCCATGTCTGGCCGTACCCAACACTTAGGGTAGCAAATGCAAAAAACAACAACTGATGGATGGAATGGTTGAATTAATCTCTGCCACTGGCAATTGCTTGGACCATATTCCAATCTATCCTTGATTTTGCCCATCATGCACCCTAGTTTGTACCCAGCTATATGCGAATCAGTCTTGACCCTGCTCCTCATAGAAACAGTCCAGCCCGATCTGCCAGGTCAGCTCCTCCTTGAACTGGAACATCAGCAATCTAGGAACAGTTTCACCCTAGTTAGGGCTCCTTAGCCAGGAATATCTTGGCTTCAGGAAAAAGGCTCTGGAATGGACCACCTCCTTCCTCTCCAGCAGAACCCAGAGCGTCCGCCTCCCCCGTTCCGTTCCAAAGCCTCCGAGATCATCGGCGGTGTACCCCAAGGATCCTCCCTCAGCCCAACACTGTTCAACATTTAGATGGCCCAGCTTGCACACGTCACCCGACAGCACGACCTCAACATAATCTCCTACGCCAATGACAATCAACTGATCCTCTCCCTCACCAAGGACCCCATCACCGCCAAAGCCAACCTCCATGAAGGAATGAAGGCC
This sequence comes from Lissotriton vulgaris, assembly GCF_964263255.1. NCBI lineage: Eukaryota > Metazoa > Chordata > Amphibia > Caudata > Salamandridae > Lissotriton > Lissotriton vulgaris. The sequence goes on along the minus strand of NC_141685.1, from coordinate 560,496,480 downwards.
GTCCCCGACTGGATGAAGATCAGCCACCTAAAGCTAAACTCAGACAAGACTGGGACGACTCCTGGTGGCCAACAGGACTGGGGGCAGCCCCGACCCCCACCGACCACTCACGCAACCTGGGAATCATCCCCGACTCAACACTTTCAATGACCAAGCAAGTCAACGCGTCTCCTCCTCCTGCTTCAACGCCCTCCACATGCTCCGCAAGATCTACAGATGGATCCCGACAGATACAAGAAAGAAAGTCACCCAGGCCCTCATCAGCAGCAGACTTGACTACGGAAACGCCCTCTACACGAGAGCCCCAACCAAGCTCATCAATCGACTACAACGCATCCAAAACACCTCGGCATGACTGATCCTCGATGTACCACGACACGGCCACATCACCCCCCACCTGAGAAACCTGCACTGGCTCTTTGTCAACAAGAGGATATCCTTCAAGCTCCTCATCCACGCACACAAGGCACTCTACAAGACCGGCCCAGCCTACCTCAACAGATGGCTCTCCTTCTACTCCCCCAACCACCAGCTACGCTCCTCCGACCTCTCACTCACCACCGGCCCGCGCATCCGAAGAACAACGTCCGGTGGGAGATCTTTCTCCCACCTCGCCGCCAAGACTTGGAACACCCTCCCACTGAGCCTACGACAGACCCAAGACCTGATGACCTTCAGGAGGAGACTAAAGACCTGGCTGTTGGATCAGTAGCGGCACCCACCTCCCCCCGCGCCTTGATACCCTCACGGGTATGTAGTGCGCTTAACAAATGACTGATTGGTTCAGTGGCACAGTGAGCCCGGGACCTACATCTGGGCATACCCAGCACACTTAGGGAGGCAAATGCAAAAAACAAGATAATAGATGGAATGCTTGAATTAATCTCAGCCACTGGCAATTACTTGGGCCACATCCTAGTTTATCTTGTTTTACCCACCATGCAACCTAAGTTTGGATCCAGCCATATGCAAAGCAATTTGACCCTGCTCCTCATAGGAACATTCCTGCTAGAACTGTCGGGTCAGGTCCTCTCTGAACTGGAACACAAGCAACCTAGGACTGGTTTCACCCTACTTAAGGCTTTTCAGTCAGGTATAGCTTGATTCCATTGGTACAGTCCAGCCTGGGACCCATGTCTGTGCATACCCGGTGTGCTTAGAGCAGCAAATGCAAAAACAACATGATGGTGGAAATGCTTGGATTAATCTCAGCCACTGGCACTCACTCGGGGCAATGTCCCAATAGATCTTTTTCTACCCATAATTCCACCTCAGTTTTGACCCAGCCATATGCAAATCAACCTTGACCATGCTTCTCATAGGAACAGTCCAGCCCAAACTTGCCAGGCCAGGTCCTCCCTGAACCAGAACACAAGCAACCTAGGATTGGTTTTACCCTAGTTAGAGCTCTTCAGCCAGGTATAGCTTAGCCCCAGTGGCACAGTGAGCCCGGGACCCATGTCTGGGCATACCTACCACACTTCGGTTTACAAATACAAAAACAACAAAGTCATGGATGGAATACTTGAATTAATTTCAGCCACTGGCAATCACTTGGGCCCACATCCCAATCCAAAGTCATCAAAAACAGGAGTGGTGATAATGAAAGGTTTGCGGGTTACCCTGCAGATTGGGCCAAGTCAAAGAGTCTCCATTTCTCTTCCTTACATACGGCCTCACAGCACAATTCATTTATAAATTTTAGCATTTTGAATGACATGACAAGGATGATGTCCACCTGGTCACTTCAGACTTAGTTGGTCGGAAAGACGATTTCTGAGCTTCCACAGCTGTTGTTAATGGCATTTGTTAAAATAAATCTTCTTTAGTGCTAGTTATTCCACTCACAATGTCTCATCTTTTATTTTCAGGTATTGATGACCATTACATGATTTCTCTCGAGACGGGTGACCAGATGTTAGGTAGTTTATCTGACAGTATTGTTGATTCTGACATAATTAAACCTGTAGTTGCTGACCAAGTATCATCTGGGGAATGAGCTGGGGTTAATAACAGGATCTCTTTTTATCCTGAAATGTTGCTTGCCTTAGATCTAAAATTATTCCTCCTGATTGGAATTCTTTCATTGAATTATAGGACATGTGCTTGTTTAAAAAAACCTGGAGTGCAGAACCAGTTTTTAAACTTGGTTATTTGAATAACTTCATCCTTGCCAACTGTGGACCAGTTTATCAGCCCCCTGGGGGCCTTACCATTTGGGAGAATGGACATGGATTACAAATTCCAGTTGCTTAACATTGATTCCCAGGACAAGCTGGCTAATTACCTTGTGGCCAAAGTAGAGAGGCTAATTGATATTAACATACTTAACATATATGCTAGAGGTGCTACAGGTGGCCTAAGGACCTAAACCATCAAAGCACTAGAGGAATTTTTGTCAGCACCACATTTCAATCTGGGTTTGATTGTAGGGAGGGATTTCAATACACCCATTTGAGCCTTTGTATAATGATGAAATTCAACTTGCCAGGAAGAGATATAAGAAGGCCCAGTTTAAGGCTGAGAAGGCTTGCAACGAAGCCAGAGCTCATACAGATATATAAAACTTGGGACAGATCAGTCCCTGAAAATTGCAGAGTGATCAGTTTGATCAACTGTATACAAAAGGTTTTGCCTGACTGGTTTTAAGCAAAATTGAGGTATGGATTGAGGAAAAGGTCATAATTTTTCCCTTTAAGGCTGGATTCCAGAAAGAGATATCTACATTTGACCACCATTTTTGCTTTCTTCTACTTTACTGGCAGACCATAGTGGTTGGTGAGGGTACCTTATATGTTGCTTTCGTTGACCTCAAGTCTGCTTTTGATCTGGTTCTGCATGACTTGTACATATACAAGGATAATTGGTATTAATCATAAAGGCATGGCTAAAGGTAATATAATATATATAATAATATAATATATTACCTTTAGCCATGCCTTTATGATTAATACCAATTATCCTTGTATATAGTTTACAGTTGGTGTACAATTCATGCACGTTTTGTATTTATGTATGATATGTAAATTGAAATCTAAATGTATTGTGATGTATAACAAATATAAATTGCACAATAACAGAATGAACTTTGGATCAACAATGAATGTTAAAAAGTTAGATCCCAAATGATTATAGTAACCAATAAAGTACCCTTTTTACTACATACCCCAGTGTAATGTCTATCCATAGCCAAATAAAATCCTCCCTCTCCATTGTCAGTTTGTGTCCAGTTGAAATCTATGTTCCTAAATTTTTGTCTTTCCAAACGATTAAAGCAAGAGAACATACAAACTCTCTTATGAAACCCATTGCCCCCCACTTTACAAATCTACGAAGCCAAAGCTGTTAGTGCTTGTCTTTATGGTTGGGAGTTAAGTTTTTTTTTAATCTTTCCCCTCTGACTAGATCGGAAAATAGGACTGTGAGGAATTTGGTCAATTTACCACAAAGTACTCTGAAACCGTTGATGATGGATGTGGGTCAAGGCACTCCAACAATTAGAGCTAAATCGTGCCCCTTGCTGTTCTGGAGCAGATTGAGATTTCAACCCAAACTGGAACAATATGGTGATGCACTAAGGAACATGATGGCGAGTGATACATTTAGTTAAATACCATGGCTAAGACAGGTTTATAACTAAGCTGCTCTAAGCTATTGGCCTCGGTGATTATTGGGTAAACCCGCTGTCAAGTCCTCCAATGACGGTTAGGTTGATGAAGGAACATTATTGGCAATGGGTTGACGATAACGTAGTTAGAGCGAGAATTAATCATCCCTTGATCGAAAGTTTCAGTGATTTTAAATCTACACTTTATTTAGAACCATACCGGGATATAATCTCTGCACCCTTAGGCAGAAAATTATATTTTCAGTTTAGGACAGGTACATTGCCCCTCAAGCCTTTTACTGCTAGATGGGCCCCTGATAATGATGAAGTGTGCCCAACATGTAATGCAGCACCCAAATTAGTTAGACACATTTCATTAGCTTGCCATGGGTATGACAGTATTCACTGTAGATGGATTAAAGCTATAGGCAGGCTGATGGGGACATATAGTAGTCATGTAGCCCTCTGAATACTTAGATTGGATTGCAGTTGGACTGGACTGGACCAGGACATTAACAACACCAGTACTGTGAGTCATCTGCCCCAGCACTTCATTACTATTGACTGTTTGCACACGTAGGGGTTAACATCTTGCTTCTAGCACCTTACCATCTTGTCCAAATATGTCGAAACAGAAAACACCTAATACCCCTGCTAATACTATGGATAATTATTTAGTACATAGGGTGGCAAAAATAAATAGCGACCGGAGGTCTTCTTTGGGGCTTGATGACTCCCCTCCTTGCACCCAAAGAGAAGCTTCAGGTTTAATTGAACTGAACGCAGAAGCAATGAATCTAATTGATTCTCAAATTGTAGAAAATGATGATTGCCCAGTATTAAATGCTTCTATAAATGTTTTACAACCTGTCATAAATGTTGATCTGCTAATGGGGGATGACCCCCACATGCCCTGCAATGACTTAGAGCTAGTTGATGGGAGCATTACCCCGCCAACGCCAGTCCCTGCTCCAAGAGCGGTTAAAAGGTCCACTAAGGTCCCCCCCAAAAGACCAGGACTACGGTCCAGTAGCAAAAAACCAGCAACTCCCCCTAACACTAAACACAAAAATGTAACTGATGATATAAGGGAGGAAGGGGGTGGTACTATAGATTGGGATGACCTGTTATCGAACAAGTTTATGGGCATGTTAGAATCCAGGATCTCACGAATAATTAAACCGCTCATATCTAAAATAGACCACTTGTCCGATAAAGTACACAAACTGGAGACGCTTCTAAAAATAACAAATGATAACATGGGGGAAATTCCAAACTCGATCATGAACAAAATAGATGAGATGCAGGTGAATATGACTGGGAATCCAAAAGTTACATCTGACCCAATTCAGACTGGTGTAACCATTGCCAGAAATGATCTAAACAACCCCACAGTTGCAGTCCCTCCGACAACCCAAGGGAATGTTTTAATACCTGATCTCCACCCAGAACTAAATCCTGTAGAGTTGATAGTGGAAGCCTCACCCCTAGTTTTAGTACTTGCTAACGTCCCACCGTTGAAAAAAGATCAGATTGAGACTCCTGATTCCCTTTTAAATAAATCCTTGCAGTGGTTAGGTAACAATATCCAAATATCTCCATGGGGTAAAGAAAAGCTGTCCGAAGATCTCCTAACAGCAAGAAGAGTAAAGTGGATAGGGACCAAACCCAAGAAATTTGCCGGGGACTGTGTGGTACTAAACTTTAAGGGCCCAGATGTGTTACCAGACATTCTGCATAACATTTTTCCACCCCAACGCAGAACGGCAGAAATAGTTCCGTTAACGTTGGACTTTTTTTTATAGCAGAAGAGGCCTATTGGCAAAACCAAGTATCCTAAGGACTAAGTCGTCAGTAGTTGGAACTAGAAGGGCTAGGGGTGGTCCAAGCTGTGATTGGGGGTTAAATTTGGAAAACTGCTTTTCGGCTTTATCCGATTTAAATGAATGTGATTGACTCACAAGCCCTGATCCGGTTTCTCCTAGTAGGCCGATGTCGCAAAAGTATGTAAGTGGAGGAAATATGACATGCATTCATTCAGCCAACCAGAACATAGAGAAACAGAAATTAACTCACATGGTATGTAAAAATCCTGCCCCTAAAGAGCCAAAGATAGCAGTTGAGGATACTGCATGTGCTACAGAGGCGAAAGGGACAAAGGTTATTTCAAGGGAGGGAAATACAGCATTATTAGAAATGAAAGTAAATGCAAGCGAACATGAAAATGATCAGCTATTACATCAACAAAAACTTAATTTACTATCCCTTGTATCATGGAATATTGCAGGCATAGCAAGTAAGATAAGCACGTTGGAATGGGCTGAATATATCGACCAACATGGCATCATCATGCTGCAAGAAACCTGGTCTCTCACACCAACTTTTAGAGAGGGATATTTAAATTTTTACATTCCAGCAACCAGAAATCGCCTAGGACGTCCCTCTGGAGGCCTGTTATATGGATAATATGGATACGTCAATCTTTGAATTGTGCCATAAAACAAATATCCATACCATCTAATGATATTATGGCTCTTATTGTTAGATGGGATAACGGCCAAGAGCTCATCCTGTTTAATGTTTACGCCAGGGGAGTGGCTAGTGGTAAATCTTCTAATACCATAGCAGTCTTAGAACAGAACATTGAAACGCTATCACCACAAAGCCAAATAATAGTAGGTGGTGATTTCAATGTAACTTTTGAGCCCCTGGGTGAGGAGGACAGGATTTTGTCTGAGGAAGAGGACGCAAAGTGGGGAATTCCACAGTTGGAGTTGCCAGCCATTAAAAAATGGAGTAGTGTGGCAATCCAGCTAAAAAGTCTCTGCCTAGCTAGAAGTTTGAGAGCGGCAAATGGGCGCTCGCCATCCGACCTAATAGGTAACAACACGTTTGATAATGGGCGATCAACTAGCAGAATTGATTATATATTATTAGACGTAAGGATCTGGAGTAAAATGCTTGATATGGTTGTAGAAGATAGACTAGAAAGCAACCATAACCCCTTGCGATTGACCTTCTATTCCTATTATGAGCCCATACTGCATTCTAATAACATTGGATTGGTGACGCAGGATGTAGTATGTTCGAATAACCTACGCCACCTCAAATGGAGAATGCTAATAGAGGACAAAGCAAAATTAGAGGCACTTAAAGAACTAGTAGTAAATGAAGTAAATAACATCAAGTCTCATCAAGGGATGCCTAGCTTCCAAGATTATATGATGGAGGCTCACGAAAACCTCTTCTTTAAATTACAAAGTTTTTTTACTAAAAGAGTTGATCCCTGTAAAGAGGGAAAAATTCAACCAAGGCAAGGCTGGTATGATAAGAGTTGCAGGGTGGCACGACTTAACCTGAGTTTGGAATTAAAATCAGGCAATGCAATAGCAATTAGGATAGCAAGAGATGTATATAGACAAACCCAAAAACGGGCCAAGAAACGCTGGGACGAAGAAGGGTGGCAGGTCTTGAAGGAAGCTTGCGCAGCAAAGGATTCTAAGCGCTTCTGGGCTATAGTAAAATGGGAGAGGGGAGGAATAGCTGCCCAGCCACAAAACAATGTTGCAATAAACAAATGGACAGAGTTTTTTAAACCACAGTATGCCCGCAACCCTGCTCACGCCTCTGTTCAACCTCCCCCATCTATTTTTTTCAAAAACCAAATATTTGATGAGAAGGAAGTGAGTAAAGCACTGGATTGTATAGCGGGGGGAAAAGCACCAGGCATGGACGGCATCCCGGCCGACGTATTTTTATCGGACCGGAATGCCTGGTGTTCTTATTTCAAAATGTTGGCAAATGCTGTGGCAATGGGAGGGGAAGTGCCCCATTCATGGAAGGGAGCAGAAATTATCCCCATATTTAAAAAAGGAGACAAAACATTAGCCCAAAACTATAGACCCATTAGTCTTATAGACACAGCGCAAAAATTGATGGGCCGCTTAGTCCAGAATAAGTTACAAGAATGGATTGACGAAAAGAACATATTGTCCCCATACCAGGCAGGGTTTCGTCCACTGACTAGTAGTGTTGACCAAGTTCTATATTTTATAACCATCTATTGGAGAAATGTCACACTTAAAAAGGGCTCGTTGTACGCTGTCTTTGTGGACTTAAAAGCAGCCTTTGATCTAGTCCCTAGAGAAAAATTGTGGCAGACCCTGGCTGATGTAGGACTAAGCCAGGAACTCATCACCCTCCTAGTCCGCCTTCACGATAATAACTTTGCCAAAATTAGATGGGGCAAACAAGGAGAAGTCACAGATCCCTTCCCAGTAGAACGAGGAGTTAGGCAAGGGTGCGTCTTAGCCCCAACACTATTTTCAATTTACATAAACGGAATCGTTGATCATTTAATGAAATCCCCAAGTGACGCTCCGATCATAGCAGGCTCCCACGTCCCTGTCCTAATGTTTGCGGACGACACGCTTTTACTTTCATGCACTCCAAGCGGTCTCCAAAAAGTGGTTGATGCCTTTGGTGAATTCTGTGATAGTAGGGGACTTGAATTGAATACCACCAAAACTAAATTCATGTGCCTAAACTATCAGTCCTCTTTCAAAGGCGTAATCAAATATAAAGGTACCCCTCTAGAGAAAGTGGATGCCTTTACCTACCTAGGCATCACCCTTTAGGGAAATATGAAGCGGAAATCGCATATTGACAATACATTATTGAAGTTTAACCAGCTTACTGGTGCAGTTGCACTGAAACATCGCAAATCACTAACAAAGCCGGTTAAATGTGCACTCGAAATATACAACATGAAAGTATTAGGCGCCTGCTTATATGGATCTGAACTGTGGGGGTTTTCAAATTTGGGAGAGTTGGGACGTGCAGAAAACAGATTTTTACGAGGGCTTGTTATGGTCCCACAAAGCACACCCACACTTCCTTTGAAATTGGACCTTGGCAAGAAAAATATCGAGGATATAGCTAGACTACGGCCACTCCTATATTGGAGACGCTTGATGGTGACCCCAGAGCTGAGCCATTATGCTGCAGCTCTGGAGGATGTCGTTGAGTTCGACCGTTTTCATTGTGTTGAATGGCTAAAGGAACTTCGGGGGCTTCTTGTATTGTTAAAGTTGGAACACCTTTGGGGCAACCATGATGTGGCTAGCTTTCCTTCGAAAGCAAAATTGAAGGAACTATATTGGGAGATGGTGTATGTAACAATGTTCTGTAAAGGTTCCCAATCAACACTGACAACTCGCTTTTGTGATATTAAAATGTATCCATCTTGCGAAACATATTGGGACATAATAGAACGACCACATGATAGGAAACTATACTTTCAATTTCGTATAGGAACTCTACCAGTGAATGCATTCAAAAAACACTGGTCCCCCATGTGGGATGATCACTGCTATTTTTGTAAGGATCAAATAGAGCACATTTCCCATCTGTTGTTTTGCTGCCCATTATATGTTAGCCCTAGACGTAAATGGCTGAAGCCAGTGTGCCTAAATATTGGCACCCGTAACCAATTGACAGCCCTGAGAATACTTGAATCGGATTGTTCCACGCCATTTGTAGTTGCCGTAGCTAAATTTCTTGCCTGGGCATGGTCAATTCGTACACGCACTTTAAAGTCTAATGTAAATATATCATGAAATAGTGTTGTATTAATCCAATTATTCTATTGCATTGTATGAATTGTTTTTAAAATAAGAAATTATTTATAGAAATAACTGAAATTTTTTTTTTTTAATTGTACTTATTATGTACAATATTCGACTGTCAAATGTTTAATACGTGTTTTAGAATTATTTGTAATTGTAGTATTTATTGTATTAGGGTTAGGAAGTATGCTTTTATGACATTTGTCGAATAAAGCTTTGAAATTGAATTGATTGCAGTTGCAAAGTTCCTGGGCAAAATGTGGGTCATATGTGCAAAGGCATTGAGAGCTGTCGCTAAGCCCTGTTAACTCCTCCCCGACTGTAAAAGCAAATATTACACCTATTGTCTATGTTTACTCACTATGAATCCATGAGTGGTGATTATTGTCACACTTGTATGAATGTCATTTGGATTTTTTTTAAGGATGGGTCATTGATATTAGGTTTAAAATTGTATTTAGTCCTTTTAGTTTTTGTGCTTTACCGTGACTTTTCTAGTAAATTGCTGGTGTAGTGTTCTTACAAAGTTTCTAAAAATTCTATTTATTGGGATGGTAATAATATGGTATTTTTGTAGTAATATGCCATTCTTATGTTTAATGAATTGTATTATTATGTGTTATATACCTTGCATTTTTTCAATATTTGTTATTCATTGTACGCTTTTATGACTATTATTGTTGAAGAAATCAAGCAATTGATTGATATAGTTTGGGGGGGGTTATTAGGGGCAACCACTCTGGCCTTAAAATCAGTATTTATGGAGGATCACAAATAAGACTCTGCACCATATCAATCTAGAAAACGAATGTTACCAGTTCTCCTATAATTTTCAAGCTCTTAAACCCATCCTCTACCTGCATAATAGAGGTCACAGCAAAAGTATGGAAAAGGTGAATGAATTAACAGCTTGTTGCTGAGCTAAATTAGCCACTTCCAACTAGGCTACTTTCCTTTTCTTTGATGATGCAGTATTTTCTACTCCAGAAACCATTTCTGCGAGAGCCCCATTCTGCTCTGCATTTCCAATATCTATGCCTTTATGCCACCCTCCTTCTTGGGGAGGTTGGTAAGGGAAGATGTGATTCTCTTCTTTTTATGAGATCCAAAGTAATACCAACAGTTTTTCTTACCCCTGATGAGCTTCATATGCAGTCTGAGACTCTTGTCAAAGCAAATTGGCCGCAAATGTTCAGGTTGCTATACTACCATATTGTGTTGTTATCCTGCTGTGCAATGAATGCCATGGGATATGAAGGGGCCACCTTGCAGCTTTCCATATGAGAAGTGAACCAGGCAAATTCTCAAATGTTCATCCTGTCTTGGAGGCCATACCAAATGCAGATGGGAGGGCACAAGGATATTTAATAACAAAGCTGAAACTTCTAGGTGCATAGAGACCTTTTTTTCTTGTGTCACTTATGCATGTTTTCTCCTGTGATGCCTATTCGTTTTCCTGCAAGTTCCTTTCCGGAATATTGAAGGCAAGGCTCCTGTGATAGTAGTTCTGTGAGGTCCACTCTGTCTAGTCAATCTACCATGTAACTAAAAGCCATCGGACCTTGATAATATAGGTACTGTTAGTACCTCCTGCAGTAATGGGGTGTCTTTCACAGCAAGCTGAAGCGCAGGGTTAATTATCTTCTTGCAAACCCACTAATTATGTGTGGAAGGTCTCTAAGCAACTTATGCTTCACTGTCTTCTGCATTACCTGCTGTATTATTCTCTGATTGGTGCATTTCTTGGGGAGATATACGGTGGGCTCTATCATATATCCTATTAGACAGGAGGAGAAATGAGACCACTGACATTGTAGGTTACAAAATATTTCTGCTCAATATCTGATAAATTGTACACATTTCCAAGACATATGTAATCAATCACCCAGTGTCTCAATTTAGATTGTGTGTAAGATGAATTGCTTTTAGCCCCACTTTTTTGTAGGCAGGCATGTACCAAATAAATAAATAACTTTGTATAGAAATGCATTATCCTAATGTTAACCCCCACTTTTTAGGGGATTGTAATGCCTACTTTGTTTAAGCATTTCCACATTAAAGGGAATAGGAGAAATGTACATTAAATCAATAATGCTCATTCATTACTAATGCCCTTTAAGCCCTTTAAGCCCTTGGTGGTATTAATGAAACTATGGGTCAGTATGCATAATTGTTTTACTTTTCCTCTATCAATTTTGAAAAACAACATCTGTGAATTTAATGCAACCAGACTGAAACCAGGTTATATCTCAATATCAAGTGACCTTAACTTTTCCAAGTTTTCCATTGTAGTTCACTAAGAGATCATTGTACATATATGTCAGGAGGCTGAGGAATCGGCAGGGGTTGGCCATTGGTCCCCCTCCTCCAGAGACGAAAGAACTACTACTGTGGAACATGAGGAGGGAAACTGTATATTACCAACCTGGCCCCTTTAAAAATGGCTTCTCTTGTTTGCAGGGGGTCTGGCCATCAGGAGGAATCAAGAGCAAGCAGGAAGTGAAAGCAGCGAGGGAGGAAGAAGTAGGCATTTGAATTTCCCTGGAAGAAAGAGCCTGAAGTTTTCTGAGGAGCGCTTCAAGGAGGAACGATAGAGCGGCTGCAGACCCGGCATTGAGAATGGCCCTGCCCTAACCACAGACACAGATGTTTTTGCAGAGTCTGTCGGTGAAGCTAGTCCTACCATGAGAGAAGAGAGACCCAGCCATTTGCATGCTCAGGCCAGCCTGATTCGTGCATGTTTGTGAGCTTGGTGAGAGTGCACCAAAGGGGGAGGGAAGCACCCTTAGTGGGACCTCGCATGCAATCACATATAGCATAGCCTGGCTGTAAACCTCATGTTGAACTTGAAATACTTCTAATGTGTAGGGGAGCTATCACAAGAGCACAAACCAATGAAAATTGCACTAAGTGTCTGAGCACTAATAGAGGTGATTTTGGGGTTAAGGTTTCTTCTAGTTAATTCCCACAAGAAACCGTGGTGTACGGTGCCAGGTTATTGTACCAACCAACCATTTCCTTACATGCCCTATATTTCTGCTATGTAGAGGGAAAACTGGTGGATGTTGGATCCCAAAAGAAGACCAAAGACCAAATACCACATAAATGCATTCTATTCCAATCCAGGCCCTGATTTATCATAAATAAAAATCAAATCATAAATAAAAATCAATATACCTGAACACCACAGTCTCTAAGACCATAGTTCAACCCGACAAAAGATCCAAACTTTACAATATATTTTGTCAAAACTGTTCCATCCTGCCACTACTCTTTCAGTTATTGGAGCATAATAATCAATAAAATCTTCAAATTTAGTCTCCGTAAAAATGAAAGGAACATCATATATAAAAATCTGTACGTTCCTTTTAAAAAATGCTATAATGCTCTCATATTTGATTTTCTTTGGATTGCAAGCATTTTTAACAGACACAGGATTTTCCTGGATGCTTTGAAACTGTCATTTACTTACACTATATTAAGAAATATTAAAAACGAAAATAAGGCAATGTAGTGAACTATTCACGAAATGAAGCAAACTAGCATAGCTATTGTAGGAAATCTGCCTTTTCTGAGTAGTTACCTCTGTCTCTTTGCATTTTTATGAACCCTAATTGTGCTGGTTTTAGAAAACCGTGCACTGTTACCCTTGCTAAATAGGTGTGAAGTGCCTGTGCTCCCCCTTTTAGGATGCTTTAATTGACTTAACCCTGATTGGCAAACGTAACTTTCATTTTAAGGCCATAGTATTTTTCCAGAAATAGACCCATATACTGGAGAGATAAATACCACTTGTTGACTGCAGCCCCTATTGCGCCATCCGCTACACTAGCAGTAAAAACATGGCTTCAGGACTTCTCTGTGAAGCCTAATGGTAGCAACTTGAACCCTGTTGCAGAGACCTGTAAAATTCACCCTATTAATGGATACGAAAACACGTTTCATCAAACAAGTCACCCCTAATCACACCTTGCTGTCCACTAGGTAGGGTAAATAATATTTAAGAGTGCGGCATTAAAAAATGTCATGTTCTTCTAGTGACATGGACCAAAATGTCATTTTCACTGGCCAGGCTGTAGTGGCACATAGAAAAAGGCAAAGTATAGATTATATACTTTACCTTACAACATTTGACCTGTCTCAGCTACAGGCACCATTCAAATACATCTTTTTCTATTTTTATAAAAAAAAATCCACTCTAATGCTAAAGTCAGATTGTTATTAAACATATTAAAAATATAACATTTAAAAAGTTACCCTCTACTTGTCCGAGCTTTCAGAAAGCGAAGTAGCCTCTGCAAACTCCCAGAAAGTACTTGGCCTTAATGAGATGTGAACAAAATGTGAAATTCCTCCCAGGAGATACTGGACAGGTCAGCTTGATTGACAGGTTAACCTAAATGGGCAAGGGTAATTCCTCTGATGTCAGAGAATGTACGGGGTGGGGGCAGTAGTTATCCTTTTGGCACAGCAGTGTCACATGCTGCCTGACAAGACTGTCTGAAGCACATGTAAAACATTTGGACTGCAAAAGGGATCAAAGAGGACAAGAGGACAATTATTTGGCATCTCCTGTTTGGGCACTGAGCAGCCCAGCTTTGTTTCACTAGACTATCTTCTAGTTTGTTGTAGGTACAGGCCTCCTTCAAACAGAATTTTATTATTTAATGTAGGAGGAAGCTAGAGATTTCCTTATGACACTCCCACACACACCCCTAGCCCACAGAACCCAAGCTTAGTGTTGCAGAAGACTTTCACTATCTTGCAAATGTCCTTTTCGCAGAGACACAGCGTGAGAGCAGCAGCCAAAGCAGGACTTTGGAATAGGGGAAGACTTCTAAAAAGCCCCACTGGCAAAGGGCGGGCCCTCTGAGGCCCTCAGAGGCTCGAGGAGGCCGGGCTGGGCCCATACCCTAACACGACGCAAAGGATTATTTGGGTATACTCTTTGGTTGCTTAACCGTCATGGCCGCGACTCTTGATAAATCCACACCCGTAAACGTAGGGGGGATTAGTAAAGGGACATTAGACAACTACTTTACTAAGGTTGCCTCAGATTTAGAAAGAGAGAGTGCTTTGGCCGAGTGTAGGGACCAACGAGTAGTCACTGTCTAATTGACTACATCTCCCATAAGGCAGTGGGGGACCTTTAACATCGCCGGCAACGCCCAGAGCCGACCAGGTGCTTCAAATTAGCACCGAAGGAAGAACTTTTGGGAAACCTTTTTCGCAGAGACACAGCATGAGAGCAGCAGCCAAAGCAGGACTTTGGAATAGGGGCAGACTTCTAAAAAACCCCACTGGACGCCACATGCAGCTACTCCTCGCGTTTCCCGCTTCGCGGGAAACGCTCGCATTGGGACCAGCGAGTAGTCACTGTCTAATTGACTACATCTCCCATAAGGCAGTGGGGGACCTTGAACATCGCCGGCAACGCCCAGAGCCGACATGGTGCTTCAAATTAAACTTTGTACACAGATAATGTATCCCTCTCTAGCAATTCTATCATAGGAGTAGATGTAATAGTTGAGCCACCTTTACCAGTAGTTGAGACCATTAATAAAAAGAAGGTTAGGAAACCAGCCACGCCCAAAGTTCATGGTCCACCACCAAATAAAAGAAGAAAGAGGGGTGGCGAAACGCAAAGAAGCACGATTAGCCACTCAGACTTTGGTAAAACCATAAAGGCCACTGTAACAACTGCACCTACCTCAAAAGCCACTGTAACAACTGTCCCAACACTAACGGCTCCTACGGAAACAGCACTAATTCCAAAAGCCCCTGTATTGACTGTACTAACTCCACCAGGTCTAGTTACTCCTCTACACTGTCCGCCTAAGGAAGCACTGTCTGCTGTCCCTCTTGAAAGTATTGAACACTTAATTAGGTCATTTATATTACCCATAATAGAGAGGTTGAAGAGGGTAGAGCAACGGCTGGGGAATCTAGAACTGGCTATAAGTAACAATGCTGGGTTACTTAAGGACCTTGTGAAGCCAGTGCCACCCCCCGCAATTATAGTGCCATCTCCTACCCCTGTTGCCCATAAGGGTACAAACAAAATTAGCAAGCCTATGAACCCTAAATAACACAGGGCAAAACCCCCTAAATCAGTCCAACAACCAGTACTGCATGTTGCTAGTGAAGCTCTGAAGGCAGGGAATAAACCTTCCACAGGAAACATGCGAGATGAGAGGGGAACTACCAGCCCAGCTAGGGCAGAGAAGCATAGGGGGCGCCAAGTTGAACTATCCCCAGAGGCAGTTCCTTTTGTGGTTGTGCTCATGGGAGTCCCGACATTAGAGGATGGCAGGAGGGAAGGGTTTCCTCAGCTAAAAAATAAAACCATGCTCTGGCTTAGCCAAAACCGACCACTTCCTTTTAATATCAATGGAGAGATTCTGCATGTTCGGCGACTCCCCTGGTTGGGAAGTAGAGTGAAAGACATAAAGGGGGACCTAATTGTTATCAATTTTAGAGATCCTGGAGCTGTTAGACATATCCTAAACTGGATTCCAGGGAATGGTGGTAATTCCATCGTTCCATGTGACTTGACTTATTTTTATCCGAGATCTCTAGTGGCCCCTATAATATACCCTGGGGCTCTAGCCTGCCTGCAGATCAAAGCGTCCATACCATCTAACAACCGGTATATGATGCATGCACCTAATCCTATGACTGCTGAAAATGTATTTGGGTGGGATACCGTACCTTTCAGGAGCTATAGAAACGGAAATAGGAGGATGGACCATTTGTTAGGAAATAGGAGGATGGACCATTTGTTACCATTTACCCCGCTGGAAGTCGCAAACAGATTCAATGCCTTCTCAGGCTTTGATGACTGCGATTGACAAACGGGGCACCCTATCAACATGCCACCTGCTACTGAGACCCAAGATGCAAATGCTAAACCAAGCCCCCTAGCGCAAGTCCAGGCATCAGAACAAACTACTCATCCCGCAATTGCCACTTCTTCTGATGACCGTCATCTACTGATTTGTGAGCCTAAGCAGGGGACATATCTTAGCCATTTTGTTATCAATGACCTCTCTGGTTCTTTGGATTGTGAACCAATTAAGCAAGACTTGTCGGTTGCCCATGTCAAAATCCTCTCTTGGAATGTGGCGGGTCTTAAGAGTAAATTGCCCATTCCAGAGTGGAGCTCTTTTATGTCTTTACATGATATTTGTATGTTGCAGGAAACCTGGGCGTTAAAAGAAAGTAGGGTTCAGGGTTTTGCAACATACGGTGTCTTGGCAAGTATGGGTGAGAGGGGTAGGCCTTCGGGTGGGCTGTCCATATGGGTTGGTACGCACATAGGAGTTAAGGCATCACAAATCCCAACTAATTCACTGGATGTCCAGTGTGTATTGCTGAGTGGGCCAAATATTGCTTTGATCAATGCATACTCAAGGCCAGTTAGGCGGGGCCTTGAGTCAGAGGCTATTGAAACCTTGTTAACCTTCATTCAGTCGATTGACTCCTCCACCGTGTTAATCCTGGGTGGAGGTTTTAACTGTCACTTTGAGCCACTCATGGACACGAATCTGGGTGACCCTGATGAGGTTGATTTGCTGTGGGCCATCCCTGAGCCAGTGACTACCCGGGTCAAGGCGTGGACCCCTCTAGTTCTGCAATTGCAGTCATTTGCGTCAGCGACATCATTACGAGCATGCAACGGGAGGGTGGAGCCCGATAGACCAGGGAAAGACACGTTTAATCGATTAAAACTCAGTACCTCAGTAATCGATTATATCTTCATAGAGGACAGGCACTGGGACAGGCTGTATGAGTTCAGGGTCATTGAAAGATCTGACAGTGACCATAATGCCCTGGTCCTGTCACTTAAGCCGGGGAGCTTTGGGTTGAAATACCAAACTCCGGTTGAACATTGCGCCACTGTGCCTTTAATAATAACAAACTGTAGGTGTAGAGTTAAATGGCCAGACCTCCAGATGCCCACTAGTAAACTTGCCGAATTATATGAGACTGTAATTCCACTCATTGAAGATAGGGGGAAATTTGGCCATCTGGGTAGGGCATCTGAAATACACATTCAATTGGTTGCCATACTAAAAGATATTTTGTATCCAGTGAGAAGGGAAAACCAGCTCCGAACCACGACTTCTCGATGGTTTAATACCTCTTGTCGGAAGGCCAAAATGGCCCTTCTTACAGCAATAAAAACCAATAACAGGGAGGCAATAAGGGCCCATCGCATCATGTATAAAACGGCAATCTGTGATGCCAAGAAGGAACGGGAGGCCACCATGTGGGAGGAAATGGGATCTGCACTTAGATCCAAAGACTCCAAATTATTCTGGTCCATTGTCGCAACTGGACTTAGTGGGCATACCCCCGCACTTGCCCCCAACATTGCCCCTTGTTAGAACCGGCTGTCTCTAGTTGGCAGAGGTATACACTTCTGACAAATAGGGACACTCCTTTTCTAGTCAGGGCAAGGGGATCACACCCTTCGATAACCCCTGCTCACCCCCTTGGTAGCTTGGCAGAGCAGAACAGGCTTATCTCAGAGGCTGTGTGTTAAGCAATTATGACCACATACAGTAATAAAGTGAATACACTACAAATGGACACGACACAGTAGTATTATAAAAATAAGTATCTTTATATAAGACTTAGCACAAGACCAAATAACGGCAAAACGGTACACAATCGGAATAAGTACGTTTGGGAAGGAAAAAGGATAGTTCAAAGGTAGTTTCTTCTTTAGCACAAGAGTCTTTTAGTATCAAGCAAATCTTCTTCTTGGAAACACAGTTCTTAGCAACAGGGTAACTCACACGGGAGCTACACAACGCTGGGGCAAAGATAATCCACAGGTTCGGCGTCGACCGCGAGGAGCGCTGCGCCGGGCCTGGAGTCACACGGACCCCCAATAACACAGTACCTTAGGAAAATGAAGCACACGATGATCAGCGGCGTCGAGCAATCCGGCGTCGCGTCTTCGGTGTCGATCAGGCCTCGGCAGGCGTTGTCGATGATGCAGTTGCACAGAGTGAGCAGCGCTCACGGCGTCGAAGGGCACACGGTTGATGCGATCAGCAGCGGGGCAGACACGAGGTCCTCTGGAGTTAGAGCCGTACTCCTACTCACTGGCGTTGCTGCTGGCGTCGGTCGGGCCCAGCGTCCGATCGTCGTGATTGCTGGTTCTTTCAGAGGTGCTGGATTCACACTTCCAGCAAATAGCACTTTTTAGCAGGTGAAGTCCTTTAGCCCTGTGACTTCAGCAGGAGACTGGCACTCTTCCAGTCCTTGGAGATTTTCTTAGCAAGCGTGAGAGTACACACACAGTTCCTCTCTCCTGGTTCCTTGGCAAAAATAAAGAAGCACTGCAGGATTCCCCCAACAACAGCACACTGGCAGAAGGGGTAGGCAGTCCTTTAGATCAGCAGGCTTCTTGTCCTTGGTTACAGGGTTCCTTGTCAGAAGTGATCTGATTTCCTAGTTCAGGGGTCCTTCTCTTATACCCCTTTTCGTCTTTGATCCCTTTGTCTATGCCGGGGTTTCCCAACATCCTGGGTCTGTGGTGGGTGGAGCTAGGCAGTCGCACCTGGCCTATTCACTGAGCCGGGCCGGTCCTCAGACGCCCCGCAGGAGGTGGAGCCAGCATTGATACTGGCAGGAGCAGAGCTATCGCCCTCCTGGCAGGAGGTGGGGCCAGGATCGTCCATGGCAGGCACAGAGCCATCAGTCGCTTGGCAGGAGGTGGAGCCCGCATTGTATCAGGCAAGGCAGGCTATCAACAACTACTCTCCCCCTACTCTCAACGTAAATGTCCCACTCATCCCACACTGACTCATCCAGACCTCTTGGAGCCACCCAGCTCCTGTCACACACACGCAAGACCAGCAGAGACCAGATATGGTTAGACAAGAAAATAGACACTTTCTAAAAGTACTACTTTCGAACCCAGAGTCCAAAAACCATCCACACCAACGGATGCGTAATTAAACCCCGAGCTCAGGGATACCAAACTCGACATTGCACCGTACTCTCCGAGCCAGCTAAGATTATAGCATTAATAATCCCGGCGGCCCATTCTATCCAACGGAGAGCAGGCTACCTCGCAATAGTGAAGCACTAAGATGGCGGCACTTCACTATCAGGACATGCCAACTTGGTCAGGCTTGTCCTACCTTACACTTACAATGCACCCTGCCCATGGGCCTACCATAGGGGTGACTAACATGAAGTTAAGGGAAGGTTGGAGGGGCTGGCAAGTAGGTATACCTGCGCAGCCGACGTGACAGTGCAAGACTGCACGTGGGTCTCGCAATGACCGACCCGTAGACATTCTTTTACAAGGCCGCTCCTGTGGGTGGCACAACACGTGCTGCAAGCCCACGAGCAGCATTTGTATTTACAAGCCCCGGCACTCCTGGTGCACTAGACTAGGGACTGACAGTAAACCAAATAAGCCAAACATGGATACAATAGATACATCAATTTAACAGAGGGAGCACTTGCGCTATGGCACTGATCAGCAGTGACACGGCGCCCAAAGCATATACCAGCAAAACATCGTAAAACAGTAGAGGCAAACAGAAAAATGGAGGAGAGACTCAAGCCAATGATGTCAGGTCTAACACGTGTCCCCTCCAGCTGAAATGTGGGGAGAACTACCCTTAACCTAGGGAGTCCTCATCACTAAGGCGGAAAAATCTGGACAGACCATCAGCATTGGCGTGATCTGTACCAGGGCGGTGTTCCACCGTAAAGTCCATCCCCTGTAGAGCAATGGACCACCTCAACAGTTTTGGATTCTCACCCCTCATTTGCATCAACCATCTGAGGGGCCTGTGGTCTGTCTGAACCCGGAAGTGAGTCCCAAACAGGTAGGGTCTTAGCTTCTTCAGCGCCCAGACCACAGCAAATGCTTCTCTCTCTATCGCACTCCACCTCGTTTCCCTGGGAAGTAACCTCCTACTGATGAAGGCTACAGGCAAGTCTCGGCCCTCTTCATTCACCTGAGCTAGAACAGCCCCCACGCCATGCTCTGAAGCGTCCGTCTGAACAATGAATTCTTTCGAAAAGTCGGGTGCCTGGAGTATAGGTGCTGTGCACATTGCAGTTTTCAGGGTGTCAAAGGCCGTTTGACAGGCATCAGTCCAGATCACGTTTCGTGGCTGCTTCCTGGAAGTCAGCGAAGTCAAGGGGTGCACAATGTTACCGTAATCCTTGACAAACCTCCTGTAATAACCCGTGAGTCCTAAGAAGGCTCTCACCTGTGTTTGGGTTTTGGGCGGTGCCCAAGCCAGGATGGTATCAATCTTGGGTTGCAGGGGGGCCACCTTACCGCTCCCTACTTGGTGCCCCAAGTACACCACAGAACCCTGCCCAATCTGGCACTTACTGGCTTTGATTGTGAGGCCTGCTCCGCGCAGGGCCAACAACACTTCCTGGAGGTGGCGCAAGTGTTCCTCCCAGCTGGCGCTGAACACTGCGATGTCGTCCAGGTAGGCGGCGCTGAATTCCTCCAGTCCAGCCAAGACCTGGTTGACCAACCTCTGGAAGGTGGCAGGGGCATTCTTCATCCCAAAGGGCATTACCCGGAACTGGTATAGCCCATCTGGTGTGGAGAACGCCGACCTCTCTTTTGCCCCATCAGTCAAGGCGATCTGCCAGTACCCAGACGTTAAGTCAAACGTACTAAGGTACCGGGCAGCCCCCAACCGATCGATGAGCTCATCAGCTCTGGGGATGGGGTGCGCGTCAGTCTTCGTGACCGAATTGAGTCCTCGGTAATCCACGCAGAACCGGAGGTCGGGTGAAGCACCAGGCGCTGCAGCCTTCGGGACCAAGACCACTGGGCTGGCCCAAGGACTGCTAGAGGACTCAATCACCCCTAACGCGAACATTTTGGAGACCTCCTCCTTAATGTACGCTCTGACCTTGTCAGTCACCCTGTAAGCCTTGTGCTTCACAGGAGGGCTGTCTCCGGTGTCAACGTCATGGACACACCAATGCGTGACACCCGGAACCAAGGAAAACAGATCCGGGAATTGTCCCAACAGGTGGCGACAATCCTGTTTCTGCTCAAGGGTCAGTGTGTCAGAGAGGACCACACCATCCACTGACCCGTCTTGCTCTTTAGCATACAGGAGGTCAGGAAGAGGCTCACTCTCCTCCTCTGTTCCATCATCTGTAGCTAAGAGCATGCCCACTTCGGACCTTTCTAAGTGGGGCTTCAAACGGTTGACATGCAGGACCCGCAAGGGGTTCCTGGGAGATTTCAAGTCCACCAAGTAGGTGACATCGCTCTTCTTCTCCACAACCTTAAACGGTCCAGTCCACCTGTCCTTGAGCGCACAAGGTTCCACAGGGGACATGACCCACACTTCCTGACCAGGCTGAAGCTCTACCAGAGTGGCATTCCGGTCGTACCATCGCTTCATCTCCTCCTGGCTGGCCTCCAGATTTGCCTGAGCAAGTTCTCTGAAGCGCCGAGTCTGGTTCCGAAAGGCCAGCATGTAGCTGTATACATCCTGGGGAGGTTTCCTGGGAGATTGCTCCCAGCCTTCCTTGACCAGACTCAAAGGTCCTCTTACCGGGTGACCGTATAAGAGCTCAAAGGGGCTGAACCCTAGAGCCTTCTGCGGCACCTCTCGGTAAGCAAACAACAGGCATGGCAAGAGGACGTCCCATTTCCGCCTCATTGGTTCTTCAAGACCCATAATCATGCCTTTCAGGGTCCGGTTGAATCTCTCAACCAGCCCATTTCCTTGAGGGTGGTAAGGAGTGGTGAACTTGTAGGTTACCCCACACTCTTTCCACAGAGACTTCATATAGTTCGAAATGAAGTTGGTGCCTCAGTCGGACACCACCTCTCTGGGGAACCCCATCCGGGAAAAAACACCCATCAGTGCCCGTCCCACCACGGGGGCCGTCACTGTCCTGAGAGGGATGGCTTCCGGGTACCTTGTGGCATGGTCCACCAAGACCAGGATGAACCTGTTGCCCAGGGCTGTCTTGGGGTCCAGGGGCCCAACAATGTCAATACCCACCCGGTCAAAGGGGGTGCTGACCACCGGAAAAGGTTGGAGGGGAGCCTTCTGCTTCCTTCCGCTTTTCCCACTTGCCTGGCAAGTGCGACAAGTCTTGCAATGGATGTCTACATCCCTACGCATCTGAGGCCAATAAAAATGGGTGACAAGCCTGTCATAGGTCTTGTCCTGCCCCAGATGTCCAGCTAATGGTACGTCATGAGCCAAACCCAGTAGGAAGGCTCTGAAGCGCTGGGGTACCACCAGCACACGGGCTGACCCAGGCTCAGCAGCCTTAGGCTCGCTATACAGGAGGTCGTTCTCCCAGTACACAAAATGTGACCCTGACTGATCACCTGAGGATTGGGCTGAGGCCTGCTGCCTCATGCCCACAAGAGAAGGGCACACCTTCTGTTCCGCACAGAATTCCTCCCTGGAGGGACCACCATCCTGCTGCCAGTGGGTCAGCTCGGGCAGATCTCCCAGTTCGGCAATTTGTTCCCCTGTGGGCTCCAGGGCATCCCCCTCAGGGTCTACCTCCTTCTGGACCACGGGAACAACGGGGGCCGGTTTCCCGCGCCTCCTGCCTCTTCTCTTCACAGCTGGGTCCTGGGCCGTTCTTTCAGGCTCCGGGACCCCATCAACACCCTTACTCGCTGTCATGGATCGAGTGGTTGCACACACCCACTCTGGCACACCCAACATTTTCAAGTGCGCCGCTCGCTCCACCTTAGCCCAAGGGGAGTCTTCCAAATCATTGCCCAGGAGACAGTCGACAGGCATGGCGGGCCTCACAGCAACCTGAAGAGTACCTGAAACTCCCCCCCATTCAAAGGAAACCTGAGCCACCTCACACTCTTTCTGGGAGTTATCGGCAGCTATCACGGGGTAGAATGCGTGAAGAACCACCTGCTCTCTGGACACCAAGTGACACTTGACAGCTGTCACACTCGCTCCGGTGTCTCTGAGAGCTTCCACTCTATGGCCATTAATGGTCACCCACTGCCTATATTTACTAGTGTTACTAGGCAGAGGGGGTGGAGGGACCATTTGCATGTCTCCTAGCGAGACCAGGGACATTTCTGCGGGACCCCTCCCACCAGGGACAACCATCTCCTCCCCTCCCAAGGCTACACTTGCCAACTGACGAGGGGGTGCACGCGGCGGTGCATTCGAATCCTTCTTGGGACACTGGGGGTCATAAAACCGGTGTCCCACCTGCCCAC
The DNA here is from genome assembly GCF_964263255.1 of Lissotriton vulgaris. Taxonomy (NCBI): domain Eukaryota; kingdom Metazoa; phylum Chordata; class Amphibia; order Caudata; family Salamandridae; genus Lissotriton; species Lissotriton vulgaris. The sequence continues at coordinate 560,473,013 of NC_141685.1, read as the reverse complement.
AACCGTAGCAGGTTAGGGGGCCCCTATGAACAGGTTTACCCGTCGGGGCCCCTGGCTTCTTCTCAGGGGGAGGCTGGGAACCTTTCCCTTGGTTCCCTTGGGGATTACTTTGGGGCCCTTTCTGAGACTCCTTCTGTTTACCCCTGTCCCCCCCACTCTTTTGCTGGGGACCCTGCCCACCTTTGGCTGAGTCTCCCACTGGACCCTTGTGGACCCTGGTACTGACCCAGCGGTCCGCCTCCTCAGCAAGTTTTCTAGGGTTAGATATCTTGCTATCAATCAGGTGCTGGCGCAGCTCTGGAAAACAGTTATTAGACAAGTGCTCCCACGCAAACAAATCATAGAGAGCTTCATAACTTTCCACTTTGCTGCCCTTTACCCAACCATCCATGGCTCTGCAAAAATAAGACACATATTCAACCCACGTCGTACCAGGCAACTTCTTACATTCTCTAAAAGCTTGTCTGTACTGCTCGGGGGTTAAACCATATCGCAACATTAAAGCCTCTTTCATATGAGCATACAACATCCTATCCGCAACAGGCATGTCTAACAGGGTATCTCTTCCCTCATTCACAAAGCGACCCCACAACCCCGCTCCCCAATTCTTCTCAGGGACCTGGTGGGCCAACAATGCTAACTCATATGCTTTAAACCATTGACCAATATCCTCATTCTTATTGTAATCTTTGATCACATCTTTCGGGAAGTAAAACTTACTTTCTGCAGGCTCGGATGGAATGCTGCCACCAGAGGGATTCAACTCTAACTTTTTAGCTTGGATATCCAGTTCCCTCAACCTGGCTTCACGCTCCAAAGCTAACTTCTCTCGTTCAAACTCCAACTTTTTGATCTCTAAATCAGCTTCCCTTCTACCTCTTGCATTTTCTAACTCCAACTGCCCATTTATCTTTAGCCTTGCCATCTCCATGTTGTAAGCTCGCTCTTTCGCCCTTTCTTCTCTTTCTTCAGGGGAAAGACCTTTGGAGGAAACACTGCTTCCGGGAGAGGGCACAGGTCCATTCCCTGGCACCTCCTCATCCCCTTCCTCTGTGGGTACCACCACCACATCAGAGGGATTTCTGGATTCCCACCAGGCCTGCAATGCTTTATAAAAATCATCTTTTCTCGAGAGGCCGGTGGTAGGAACTTCAAACTGGTTGCAAAAGTGTTTCAGCTCATCTTTCTTGTATCTCTTTAGCTTACTCCTTTCGAACTCTTCAACAACAACGATAGCAGGGGCAGTGACTCCGTTGTCACTCATGGTTAAAACTGGCAGTGTTCAGAAAATCACGTTTCAGGAAAGCGGAGAACAAAAATAGGATCCTTCCGAATCAGATTGTGACTGCGTTATGGTCTGCTTTCACTACGTAGCGCACACTAATCACTGTACATGGGTCATAAATGCAAGGTCCAAATCCCACCGCTGCCACCAATGTTAGTACCGGCTGTCTCTAGTTGGCAGAGGTATACACTTCTGACAAATAGGGACACTCCTTTTCTAGTCAGGGCAAGGGGATCACACCCTTCGATAACCCCTGCTCACCCCCTTGGTAGCTTGGCAGAGCAGAACAGGCTTATCTCAGAGGCTGTGTGTTAAGCAATTATGACCACATACAGTAATAAAGTGAATACACTACAAATGGACACGACACAGTAGTATTATAAAAATAAGTATCTTTATATAAGACTTAGCACAAGACCAAATAACGGCAAAACGGTACACAATCGGAATAAGTACGTTTGGGAAGGAAAAAGGATAGTTCAAAGGTAGTTTCTTCTTTAGCACAAGAGTCTTTTAGTATCAAGCAAATCTTCTTCTTGGAAACACAGTTCTTAGCAACAGGGTAACTCACACGGGAGCTACACAACGCTGGGGCAAAGATAATCCACAGGTTCGGCGTCGACCGCGAGGAGCGCTGCGCCGGGCCTGGAGTCACACGGACCCCCAATAACACAGTACCTTAGGAAAATGAAGCACACGATGATCAGCGGCGTCGAGCAATCCGGCGTCGCGTCTTCGGTGTCGATCAGGCCTCGGCAGGCGTTGTCGATGATGCAGTTGCACAGAGTGAGCAGCGCTCACGGCGTCGAAGGGAACACGGTTGATGCGATCAGCAGCGGGGCAGACACGAGGTCCTCTGGAGTTAGAGCCGTACTCCTACTCACTGGCGTTGCTGCTGGCGTCGGTCGGGCCCAGCGTCCGATCGTCGTGATTGCTGGTTCTTTCAGAGGTGCTGGATTCACACTTCCAGCAAATAGCACTTTTTAGCAGGTGAAGTCCTTTAGCCCTGTGACTTCAGCAGGAGACTGGCACTCTTCCAGTCCTTGGAGATTTTCTTATCAAGCGTGAGAGTACACACACAGTTCCTCTCTCCTGGTTCCTTGGCAAAAATAAAGAAGCACTGCAGGATTCCCCCAACAACAGCACACTGGCAGAAGGGGTAGGCAGTCCTTTAGATCAGCAGGCTTCTTGTCCTTGGTTACAGGGTTCCTTGTCAGAAGTGATCTGATTTCCTAGTTCAGGGGTCCTTCTCTTATACCCCTTTTCGTCTTTGATCCCTTTGTCTATGCCGGGGGTTTCCCAACATCCTGGGTCTGTGGTGGGTGGAGCTAGGCAGTCGCACCTGGCCTATTCACTGAGCCGGGCCGGGTCCTCAGATGCCCCGCAGGAGGTGGAGCCAGCATTGATACTGGCAGGAGCAGAGCTATCGCCCTCCTGGCAGGAGGTGGGGCCAGGATCGTCCATGGCAGGCACAGAGCCATCAGTCAATTGGCAGGAGGTGGAGCCCGCATTGTATCAGGCAAGGCAGGCTATCAACAACTACTCTCCCCCTACTCTCAACGTAAATGTCCCACTCATCCCACACTGACTCATCCAGACCTCTTGGAGCCACCCAGCTCCTGTCACACACACGCAAGACCAGCAGAGACCAGATATGGTTAGACAAGAAAATAGACACTTTCTAAAAGTACTACTTTCGAACCCAGAGTCCAAAAACCATCCACACCAACGGATGCGTAATTAAACCCCGAGCTCAGGGATACCAAACTCGACATTGCACCGTACTCTCCGAGCCAGCTAAGATTATAGCATTAATAATCCCGGCGGCCCATTCTATCCAACGGAGAGCAGGCTACCTCGCAATAGTGAAGCACTAAGATGGCGGCACTTCACTATCAGGACATGCCAACTTGGTCAGGCTTGTCCTACCTTACACTTACAATGCACCCTGCCCATGGGCCTACCATAGGGGTGACTAACATGAAGTTAAGGGAAGGTTGGAGGGGCTGGCAAGTAGGTATACCTGCGCAGCCGACGTGACAGTGCAAGACTGCACGTGGGTCTCGCAATGACCGACCCGTAGACATTCTTTTACAAGGCCGCTCCTGTGGGTGGCACAACACGTGCTGCAAGCCCACGAGCAGCATTTGTATTTACAAGCCCCGGCACTCCTGGTGCACTAGACTAGGGACTGACAGTAAACCAAATAAGCCAAACATGGATACAATAGATACATCAATTTAACAGAGGGAGCACTTGCGCTATGGCACTGATCAGCAGTGACACGGCGCCCAAAGCATATACCAGCAAAACATCGTAAAACAGTAGAGGCAAACAGAAAAATGGAGGAGAGACTCAAGCCAATGATGTCAGGTCTAACACCCCTTCAATCTGGGAAAGCCACTTTTGTGCTCTTTATGGCACCTCTGAGTTTGATGGAATGCCTGTTAGTACTCTTGAACTCCAGCAACCTCAAAGTGTCAGCGGGGCTGAAGAGCGGGGATGGTTAATTGCAGTCCCCTCACGCCTCGCCCCAGTTGAACTTTTTACCTTGACTGAGGTAGAGACAGCCATAGGTAAATTGCTTCCTAATAAGGCTCCAGGTTTGGACAAATTGCCAGGGGATTTGTTTAGGACAGAATCGAAAATCTGGGCCCCCCATTTGGTTGTTTTATTCAATGGCATTCTGCAGGGAGATGACCTGCCTCCTACCTGGTTAGGAGCAGAAATCATGCATATTCTAAAAAAGGGCTACCCATTAACCCCCTCTAACTATAGACCCATCAGTCTAATTAATACATCTCAAAAGCTGATGGGGAGGGTTATCCTTGATAGGATTCTCGGGTGGATCGAGGAAAATGGGATATTGTCTATACTCCAGGCAGGTTTTAGGTCTGGCACCTCCACCCTAGATCAGATATTTCGCCTGCAGGTCTTGTACTGGAAAACAGCAAAGGTGGAGGGTGGCAGCCTCTACCTTGTGTTCGTGGACCTGCGGGCAGCATTTGATTTAGTCCCTCGTGATAAATTGTGGAGAGTACTAGCAGACCTGGGCCTCCCGCCCTATTTGTTAGCCATTCTTTCTAGGCTACATGTAAACAACTTTGCCCAGGTCAGGTGTGGTAGGCATGGCGAACTCACAGATCAATTTCCTGTCCAAAAAGGAGTTCACCAAGGGTGCGTGTTGGCACCAACGTTATTTAGCCTCTACATAAATGGCCTTGTGGAACACCTGAATGGTGTGGTAAACAATGATGCCCCTAAATTGGCTACAGGTAGAGTGCTCGCTCTGATGTTCGCAGACGACACTTTGTTGTTGTCTAGAACATCATCGGGCATTCAAAAAACACTTGATGGCTTTGTGGAGTTTTGCGACCTATGGGGATTGGAAATCAATTTAGAAAAAAGTTCATGATTTTTAAACCCCCAAGCACGTACGCCCTAACCCTGTTTTACATTCTACCCCCCTTGAAAGGGTTAAAACATTTGTTTATTTGGGTGTCACTCTGACCGAGAATTTTGATTGGAACATGCAGATTGCTAAATCTACACTCAAGCTATACCAGTTAGCGGGGGCATAAGTAAAGTTTTTAAGGAGTCTACTTTTAGGCCGGTGACCCCAGCCCTGGAGATATATTGTCACCAGGCTGAATTGGCAGCAACTTATGGGGCTGAACTCTGGGGGCACAAGCAGATAACGAATCTTAAAAAGGTGGAGCAGTCTTTTGTTAGAAACCTAGGTAGGTTACCATCTAGTATGCCTTTGATCCCTCTTAGATTTGATCTTGGCATGCTGCCAATAGAGGAGATCACAAGTGCTAGACCAATTATGTACTGGAAGAGTTTGTGGTCAGTCCCTGAATTGGCTGCGTACAGAGCGGAATTCTCTGAGATTTGGTCTCTTCTTAAAAAGAAAAAGATCCCTTGGCTGCAGCACATTAGTGCTGTTAGCACCCGGCTAGGTTTTCTTGAATTGTGGGAAACCCCTGAGATCCTTTGCCCCGAGATATCTAAGAATGAACTCCTTTCTCAGATACGTATGTTAAATTACCAAACACTAATGAGCTCTGCATCACTGGGCAGGTTGACATTTGAGTTCCTCCTAGTTAAACCAGAACCTAAAGTTGAGGAATTCATGGACCTAATTGAACCCCCAGTTGCTCGAAAGCTATATCTACAGTTAAGGCATGGCACTTTTCCCATTAGGTCCTTTACATCTAAATGGTTAAAACCCAACAATAAAGTGTGCCCTGCATGTAGCTATAAAACTGAGAATGTAACCCATGTACTGTTCTTCTGCCCTGCCTGTTCTGCAATTAGAAAATGCTGGTTGACACCTATTTGTAAGAACCTGGGACTTTTGCATTTCACACAGGCCTGTAGGATATTGACTCATGATACTCATCCTCCCATTGTGCTTGCGGTTTCTCGTTATCTATTTAAGATGTGGCGTAGGAGACAAACCTTTTTAACTTAATTGCTGTATATACTGTTTTAATGTCTTATATTGCGATAACTTCTAGTTTAATTCTTTCTTAAACATTTTATGATTATTTATTGTTTTAATGTTTGTGCTGATGTATTTTATATGCACTTTTTATGGTCTTTTGACCGAAATAAAGTTATCAAGCAAGCAAATGTCCTGGTACATAGAATTGTGGGCCTGTCTGCAGTAAAGCAACCCACTGAAAAAGTAGTTTGGGTTGCCCCTAGAAAATGTAATTCAATTGGTTATGGAGTACCAGGAGTCCCTACCACCCCTTAGCTTGTGCCAACCAAAAATCTGGCACCTCGAGGTGCCATCCTGAGAACTCTTTCTGAAGCCGTAGAAGACAAAAGGAGGACTACACCTGCTGTCTGTAACTTGAAAGGAGCCCTGAAGGACTAAACTCGCTTCCCCTTGAGCCCAGGACAAACAAGTGGGCTCCAAGAGTCAATTGGATGACCTCCTGTGCATCTAACAGGGCAAAATAAGTTTAAAGAGGCCCTACATCTAAAGAACCCAGATGACCTGTGGCAACTAGATTCTACCTCACACCCTGAGAGTCTCTACATGCCTTTGCATGAGGTCCTACGGGCCTTAGAAGTAACTCCTCTGGTTGTTGGGGAACCAGAGGAAAGGTTGGACACTTTTTTGACTTCAAGACTTTTTACCAGGACAAATCCACTTGCTGTATCCAACCTGGCCTCTATCTAGTTGCCCTGAAATTAAACCCAGGTCTAGGTCTACCAATCACATAGCCTATCATTGGTGCTTTGTGGCACTATCTCTGCTTAATATTGTGAAAATTCATATCTCTGGCTCCACTTACTGGGTATGTGGCATTTTGGTGTCATTTTGTTTATTACATTTTACTCTGTTTTTCAAATTTGATCTCAGATTGTTAGTGTTTGCAGTTTTAACTTTCTTGGTTACAACATAAATACTTTATATGTTGCTCTAAGCTAAACCTGTCTGCTCTGTCCAATAGCTAATGATGGTTGAGCTAAGGTTAATTTATTGACTTTGAGGGTTCACCCTGACAAGATTTGTGATTGTGTCCCCTCCAAATATCATCCAGTTTTTTACTGCAATACATTCTACTTCTTCAATTTGGAAAAACAATATAGAGGGAAGTACAGAAATGTTCTTCAGTGCAACCCGATCCATTATTATTATAGGAAGTGATTTCCACCTCTCCGGCAAAGCTGTAACTTTCCACAGTTGATAGGAAGCTTCATAATTCTCACTAACAGTCATTCTCAAATACTTCTAGGTTCAAGGGAATAAAAGCTTCTGATAATCTAATGTAATATTTGCACTAACATTTATTCTCAGGTATGTATATATAAAAATAAGACCTTCTTATACTGACAGGTAATATTTGTTTGGTGGTGTGAAATAGTAGGATTTCAGTTTGTCTATGATTTATTATAGAGGTACTAAAAATTGCAAATCAATGAATGTGACCTAATGCTCTTTCATTTTTCATGTTATTGACTTTTAAATATGACACGACGTTTTTTGTATTTCATTTGATTTGAGAATGTGTGTTCAACGGGGCTCATGACTCTAGCTCGATTCAAATAGCAGTGTTTAAAGGCTCAATAAATAAAGCTTGCAGAATTAATGCTGATTTCTGCTTGAAGCTGAACATAAAACTTGGTCAATCTCTTGTTTTGGGATGGAAAGCTGTATATCTCTAAAATGAGAAAGAGACATGTACAGCTCATGAGATCAAAAGCATTTTTGGCATCATGTATGATTGGTACTGGGATTTGACTCAGTGACTATAAATCTATTGATTCAAGGGGGTAATTTGTATTTGTATAGAGTTGATATCTTGAAAGAAAGCTATTCTGGTCATGTTGTATCAAACTCTTAGTTACACTGCTAATCCTGGATGTGAGGATTATAACAAGCAGTTTATAATCAGAATTAAGAAAACTTTTTGGGTAATAACCATTACAGTCCTTCGGCTGCTTCCCCGGTTTAAGAAAGCAGGCAAAAGTGGCTTCATGAAATAAGAGTGGAATTTCGCTTTCAGGGAACAATGACAGGGAGGAAGCAGGAGAGCTTCATAGGCACAGAGATATGCTCTCCCCTTCCCTCTCTCTAGCACAGGCGCAGATTTTAGCTGCTGTGTGCCAGGCACACACCTTAGCGCCTAAGTGCTAGGGTGTGTGCCTGAGTCTACCATAGGTTTTGTACTGGTAGGGTACCCTTCCAGTACAAACTACTATGCTTAGAGGTGCTTCAAAACTTGTCCTACTTTGCATGTGTACTGCACAGTGCAGCACCCATGAAAAGAAAGGAGAAATAAAAACATTTCTCCTTTTAATGCTTTGTGTCAAAAGGCATGGGTGGTTGCATGGGAATGCCCATGTATGACTCATGTAACACCCCTTGGTGCTAAGATATGTAAAGCAGTGGTTTGCGCTGTTTTGCATTACTATTAGCGTACTTTCCAGCACAAAACAAGTTTTGCACTGGAAAGTCAATTAGGGAAAAAAACATGTTATGCTGGTTAGCATCACATTTTTTCACGCTAACCCAGCGCAAAATATTTGCAAATCTACAGCTTAGTCTCTAGCTGGGAATAAAAATCTGTGAAAGAAATGTATTTAATTCATTCTAATCTAGGTCCTGCTCTTTTCAGTATATTATAACATTTTTGCTATTCCTTTGTTTGCCTACCAAGCTAGTCATTTTCCTATAAAGTCATCTTCTTCATACCATCTTTGAGCATACGCAAAAGGGGTACTTATTAGTACAGTTTGCATGATCAGTTGCTTGCTCTTCGATCCTACCATTCTGGGTGACTTTGCTTCTTAATTTTGTTTTAAATTTTCTTGTCCCGTTTCATTGAAGGTCAAAAGTTTGTTTAATCGATCAATCAATCAATCAGTCATTTATAGAGCACACTAATCACCCATGAGGGTCTCAAGGTGCTGCTAGAGCAGCCAGGTCTTAAGAAGTCTCCTGAAGGTCAGCAGGTCCTGGGTCTGTCGCAGCCATGTGGGGAAGGTGTTCCATGTCTTGGTGGTGAGGTTAGAGAAGGATCTGCTGCCAGAGGAGGTTCTGTGGTTGCGTGGGAGTTAGGTGAGGGCGAAGTCGATGGAGCCAAGCTGGTGGTTCGGGGTGTAGAAGGTGAGGCGTTTGTTGAGGTATGCCAGTACGGCATTGTGGAGTGCTTTGTGGGCGTGTGTGAGGAGCTTGAAGGTGATCCTCTTGTTGACGGGGAGCCAGTGCAGGTCTCTCAGGTGGGCAGTGATGTGGCTGTGGTGGAGTATGTCGAGGATGAGGCGTGCGGATGCGTTCTGAATGCGTTGGAGTCTTTTCTGGAGTTTGGCCGTGGTTCTTGCGTAGAGGGCGTTGCCATAGTCCAGTATGCTGCTTACAATGGCTTGGGTGACTGTCCTTCTGGTTCCGGTGGGGATCCATCTGTAGATCTTGCGGAGCATGCGGAGGGTGTTGAAGCAGGAGGAGAAAACGTTGACTTAGGTCTCTCAATTAACAAGTCAAAGACCTATATTATGAATTGTGGTGGGAGAAGAATTAGGCTGAGGAACATGTACGTGGGCACACAGTAGTTTGCCATAACCAAAACTTCTCCTATCTTGGTATTATGTTCAATCAAAGCGACTCATGGACACAAGCAATACAAACCAAAAGGATGGCCTTTGCAAAACAACAGCTGCCCTTCCTCCTTTTCCAAGAAACTAGGTAGAAAGCCACCATCAGAGCTTTTCCAAATTGTTATGGCCAAATGTACCTCAACTGTAAAATACCGGGCGGGAGTGTGGGGTTTTTCTGCTGCTCAGCCAATCCAAGTAGTGGAAAATTCATTTTTATGATATCTTTTATCTGTCCCAGCTAGTAACTCTTCTTTTGTCTGCCATGACGAAGTGGGTCTTCAGTATATCTCAGACCTCATAAAACTCATCCCATCCTGCTATGGCACAGAATATGAACAGAAGAGCAAACTAAGTTAAATAGAGAGATACATCAAGATTGTCTTAAACTTGAGGGGGCTTTAAAAATTCCCTGCATCAGGTATGTGCAAAATTTCATGAGTGATCTGGGGCATGCAGAATATTTTACCGACCGTAATATTATGCCCAGAAAGAAACTCCGAAATGTGGGGCTCCAGCACCTGGATATGATAAGAATTTTGGGAGTGTGTTTAAAATTCACTGTAAAACAACATCAGCTAATTTTAACCTCCTTTGACATGCAATCCTATCTAACATTTGTATCAGGCAGCTTTGATAGGCGGCTATTAACATGGTTCAGGATGGATATCGTTCATAGATTAGTGACTTTTCCAAAAGTGAGAGACTGGTCACGGACACTGCAACCCTGCCCATGTGATATGCAGGCTGAACAGTCCACAATACATTTAGTCATATTTTGCACATATTATATATCGTTAAGGAAAGTGTGGATATTACCACTTTAAAAGCAACAGGGGCTAGGTCAAGGTCATCCGGCCATGGTTAAACTCCAGTTTCTGGATAATGAACATGGAGCTTGGTGCATAGCAAGGTTCCTGAAGGAAGCACTGCACTTTAGAAAAAGTATGATATGTGAATATTTGTAAACTGTGATGAATTATAACTGACTGGGCATTTGCCGTTCTTTCTTTTTAGAACTATTTTTTATATTAACTATTATACCTAGATATTTTTATAAGTGTAATAATTGATATGCAATGCATTTCGCGAAATGTAGATAACTGGCTTTTGAAAGCAGTAGATGCTAGTAGAGCAGTAGAGCTACCTGTCTTCCCCTGTCAATCAAAAAATGTAACTCGCACAATGCCCCAGCCCCCTGGTTCACTGAATCTCTTAAATTGGGTAAGTCTAGGTGTAAACACTTAGAACGAGTATGGAGGAAAGATTACTCCATGGAGTCCAAAGAAAATTATAAAAAAGAATTAAAAATATATCATAAGGCATGTACTACTGCTCGAACTGAGTATGTAGCCTCGACTATTGAAGAGTCTTCCAACAAACCTAAAACTCTATTCTCAGAAGTGAAAGAATTAGCTGGCTCCAAAACCACTGCTAATGCACCTCCCCTAAACGATATAAAATGTGAGGAACTTGCCCAATTTTTTACAAATAAAATTGATAACATCTATAAGGAAATAGCTTCTCATCAGGGTCACTATCCCCATGTCCCCCAGACCTCTATACCAAACCCTTTGCCAGATCTTGATCCTGCGTGTGCTTCCCCTGTCCTTAATTATTGGCCACCTCTTAGTCTTGATGATTTGAGGGCCATTTTAGGAAAATTAAAATCAGGATCACCAAATGATCCGCTTCCGGTGACGATACTCAAACAACTCAGCACTTCGCAGCTCTCTGTGATTTGTAACTCCCTTAATTTGTCATTGCAATTAGCCATTGTTCCAGCGGTCTGGAAGCATGCAATGGTTTCACCTTTATTGAAAAAACCAACAGCTGACCCAAACATCTCTTCCAACTTCCGTCCTATTTCCTTGTTGCCAGTTTGTTCTAAAATTCTGGAAAAGCACATCCACCACCATCTTGCTCAGTTTACTGAAGACATCCGTATTCTTCATTTTTCACAATCTGGTTTTCGTCCTGGTATTTCCACAGAGACTACCCTGTTGGGGGTTACAGAGAATTTACGTAGGCTTTTGGATAATGGTGAGACAGTGGCACTGATTTTGTTGGATCTCAGTGCCGCTTTCGACACCATTTCACATTCCATCCTCATCAAAACATTAGTTGATGTGGGTATAGGCGGTCCAGCTTTGGGTTGGCTGAGCTCATTTCTTGAGAAACGTACGTTTCAGATTTTCTCTAACTCTGCAACCTTCAAACAACATTTGTCTACTTATGGTGTACCCCAAGGCTCCGCCTTGAGCCCACTTCTTTTTAATCTTTATGTTAGTCAACTATCTTTTATAGCAGAACAGGAAGGCCTCACACTTTTTACTTACGCAGACGACTCCCAGATCGCATTTTCTCTCTAAAACACTGCTCAGGATTCACCATCTCGCCTGCAGCTAGGGTTGAGGAGAATTGCTGACTGGATGAATCTTAATTTTTTTAAACTTAACGGCGATAAAACTGAGGTGTTAACACTGGGCCGGCAACATGACTTATGGTCTTCTAAACATTGGCCCACTGAAATGGGCTCGCTCTCTTGTCCATCAGATCATGTACGTAACCTAGGCTTTGTGATTGATAAAGCTTTGACGATGCAAAACCAAGTCAACAAGGTCTCGGCCACATGTTTTGTCATATTACGTTGGCTAAAGAAAATTCTGTGGATGTTGCCTGAAGACTCTCAAAAAGCCGTAGTCCATGCTCTTATAACCTCACGTTTAGACTACGGAAACATTCTTTTTTTAGGGGCAAAGAAAGATGTAATAGTGCGATTGCAATTGGTACAAAATGCAGCAGCGAGATTGCTGTGCAAACTTCCTCGCTCAAGCCATATTTCAGGTCCTTTACGTAGTCTTCATTGGCTCAAAATAGATAGCCGTATTAAATTTAAGACACTTACCTACATGTTTAAAATTAAAGCTGACCTGGCCCCCCATTACTTTAAGTCCATTATTCACATTCATGTACCCTCCCGGAATCTGAGATATGCCCATATGGCCTATTTTGTAGTGCCTAAAATTAGGTTAACCAGAAAGGGAGGAAGATCTTTCGCTCTGTTAGGTCCTACTTTGTGGAATTCCCTGCCATTTCACATACGAACTGTAACGAATTTTGTGAAATTTCGCAGAGCTACCAAAACTTGGCTTTTTAATCAGTAACTCTTTTGCAGTTGAAACGGAGATTTAATAGAACCTGCCTGTTCAGCGCCGGGAAACCCTTTTTGGGTAGCTGTCACACTTAATAAATTCAAATAATAAATAATAAATAAATAAATAAATAAATTGTTATTGTTTGTATTTTTATGAATGTCTCACGCTTTTATGATTATAAAAAGATGCAGTCAATTAAAGCTTTCCTTGACCTTGACCTTGACCTTCACTTGCTGGGTCATTGAGAACGATGAGTCCAGGATGAACCCCAGGTTGCGTGCATGGTTGGTGGGTGTGGGAGCGGGTCCCAGGGCGGCTGGCCACCAGGAGTCGTTCCAGGCGGAGGGGATGGATTAGAGGATGAGGGCCTCTGTCTTTTCCGAGTTAAGTTTCAGGCGGCTGGTCTGCATCCAGCTGGTGACGGCCTTCATTTCTTCATGGAGGTTGGTTTTGGGGCTGGAGGAGTTCTTGGTGAGTGAGAGGATCAGCCTAGTGTCGTCGGCGTAGGAGACAATGTTGAGGTTGTGCAAGCGGACAATGTTGGCCAGCGGTGCCATGTAGACGTTGAAAAGGGTAGGGCTGAGGGATGATCCTTGGACACGCCACAGATGATTTTGGTTGCTTTGGAGTGGAATGGGGCAAGGCGAACTCTCTGGGTTCTGTCGGTGAGGAAGGAGGTGGTCCAGCCCAGGGCTTTGTCGCGTATGTCGTCCGTGGCAGCGATGAGGGCGGTTTCGGTGCTGTGACTGCTGCGGAATCCGGATTGGGGTGGGTCCAGGATGTTGTTCTCTTCTAGGAAGTGGATCAGTTGTCTGTTGACGGTTTCTTCGATGACTTTTGCTGGGAACGGGAGCAGGGAGATGGGCTGTAAGATTTTGAGTTCTTTTGGGTCTGCTGTAAGTTTCTTGAGTAGGGCGCTTATCTCGGCGAGCTTGGAGCATTACAGAAAGGTGGTGGTCTCTAAGGAGCTGTTGATGATCTTCCGGATTACGGGTGCAATGATGTGGTTTGCTTTATTCAAGATGTGAGGGCAGGGGTTGGATGGTGAGCCAGAGGGGATGGTGTTCATGGTCTTGATGGTGTCGTCGTCCTTGACGTGGGTCCAGGAGAGCAGACAGTTGGTGAGGCTGGGGGGTGGCAAGGTTGGGTTGTCGACAGCTGTGGGGAGGTTCTGGATGTTGAAGCTGTCTGCAATCTTAGGGTGGATGAAGGCGGCCAGGGAGTCACAAAGGTCTTGCGAAGGCGGGCTGTTGTTGGAGCTGGAGCTGGGGTTGGAGAGTTCCTCCACCATGTTGAAGAGCTCTTTGCTGTTGTGTGCATTGTGTCGATGCGTTCCTTGAAGGAAGTCCTTTTGGTGGCTCTGATCAGTTGTTAGTGCTTGCGGCCGGAGTTATTTAGGGATGGATGGTTGTCCGGTGTCTTCTTCTGTCGCCATTTTCTCTCGAGTCTTCGGCCGGTTCGCTTGGATTCCTGGAGGTCAGTGGTGAACCTGCTTGCCTTTCTGTTGGTGCGTCTGTTTGAGGGTTTTTTGATCGGGGCAAGAGTGTTTGCGCAGTCGTCAATCCTGAGGTTGCTGGCGGCTGTGTCTGTGGTGTCTGTTGGTGGGTGCTGATGAGCTGGTCTTTGGTGACTTTGTTCCAGCTGCGGTAGGGGATCGTTGTGGGTGGTGGTGCGTGGTGGGTTTCTTGAAGGTGAAGTAAACGCAGCGGAGGTCGGTCCCGTGGAGTTCGGTGGTGTGACTGAAGGTGACGTGGTTGCTGGTGGAGAGGATGGGATCAAGTGTGTGTCCTGCAGTGTGGGTGGGGTTCGTGATGAGCTGTTTGATTCCAAGGTTGGCGAGGTTGAGCAGTGCGACAGAGTCGCTGTTGTCGGTGGTCTCCAGGTGGAAATGCAAGTCTCCAAGGAGGATGTAGTCCTTGGAAGAAAGAGCGTGCATGCTGAGGATGTCTGAGATGGTGTTGATGAACTTTGGCCGGGGACCTGGGGTATGTAAAGGAGAGTGCTGACCTGGACCAGAGATTCAGGAGTCACATGCACTCCACCGCTGCGGCCGCCATTTAGTTGGGGAGAGTGGCGGGACAGTAGGTAGGTCAGGCGGGAAACAGGGGCTGAGACGGGCGGGCCACAGGGAACAGTGGGGGTAGAAGGGGAGAAATACAGAACAAAGCCCAAGTAGCAGGGCACTTAAAAACTATACAAAAGAGAATAGAATACAAATACCAATGGAGGCAGAGTTAAATTAAATTGGGGCACTACAGGCTAAAAAGACCACACGGGGCACTGGAAGGAAAAAGTGCCGCTGGATGCAAGCTGCAGGTGCGAACACAAGGCTGCAGGAGGGCTCAGGATGCTGACCTAACATAGTGAGCTGCTGGGGAGAGTGCTGAGCTCGACCAGAGGTCTAGAGGTGTAGATGATTTTACCTCTTTCGCACAGACAAGAAACTGCATCTTGCCAGGCAACTCAAGTAAGAGTTAGCTCTGTCACCTCTTCTGGCCTCAGAGATTCCTCTTCACTTATGGCCATTATAGCTATTAAGGTATTAATGTTATTGCATGTCTTTCAACCAGGGAGCAAATTTGCTGCTGTTCAATTCAGCTAGAGAGTGTGAGTTTGAGTCCTGCCTTTTCAGCAAATCTTTAGGTTATGGAAGTTCATTGGTGTACTTTATGCTGCCATAGTCGTTATTTTATCCAGCTGTTCTTGGTGTAGCTCCTCTTCGCAGTACTTTCACTTTGGCCTGTAAGTATTTGCCCTTGAGCTTATTAGTTATCCTGGGTCTGTGAATAGCTTTCTTATTTGTTCAATCAGAATTAGCTATATTTTTTAAGGATGAGAAGGGCTGTGTGGTGCCTGAGTTGCCCTGGTGATTTTGTCTTCAAAATGGCCTTTTATTCTGGGCATCTTTTTTGGATCTTCTTTTGTTCACATTTTTTTTCTCAATGTCTCCTTTATGTGTTGTGTTTTATAGCCGGTGTATAACGTGCATGCAGACTATAAACCTGTTGTTTAACATTGGTGTGTTTTCTTATTTAACTCCATAAAGTTTTCAGTACCAATTTGGAACCACTAATGTGGTCTATCGCTCAGGACCAGCTTTTAGCATGGGCGACCTGGGCCCGGGCCCAGTCCAAGGGTGCCAACAATAGCGCCCTTTTCATCAAGTTCCAGGCTTGTCCTTGCTTTGTCCCTGTCTGTTTGTTTCTGTCTGATTTGCCAGTTTGAAATGGTGTTATTTGGTGGTCATTGTTGTTAACACCCCTTAGCCCCCTTCCTTGCCCTCCCTTCCCCCTCTGACCCCTGCTGACACACATCAACAAAACCATTATCTGCATGAGGCAGCTAAGCTATCAGTGATTTAGATGAGCTGGGGGAGGTCCGGGATGTTTGTGTTCAGGGGCCAATCCCTACTCATCCAGATACTGACCAGTGAACACAAAATGACCCCCTGCTGCCTCATTTAATTAACTTCTATCAGCAAGGCAGACATTTTTTTCCCCACACATGCCAAGGGCGTTATCTTAGCATAGTCCTATGAGTGAGCATTGTAGGTCAATGGGGTGCCGTCTTGACAGAGTATCGCTTGAGCCACAGCATCCTTACCCATAAAGAAACATTTCAACTGCTGCCATTTTCCGCCTCTGCTGTTTGTAGGGGGAGTTGCAAATAGCGGATATGTTCTCCTGGCAAGTGTATGACATTGGCGCGACCAAAGATACTTCTTTTCATCTTCACTTTCACTTCAAGTTATATTAAGGGGTGTGCGGAATTTGCGTAGTCGCGCTACGCAAAGCTCTGCGAAATGGTAAAAAATCTCCGCGAGCACAAGCAGAGTTCCGCAAACACGCGAAAATGCTTGTTCCGCCCATTCGCATTGCATTTTTCCTGTTCGGGAACGCTGTTTGCGTGCTTGGGGAGAAATATCTTGCAAACATGCATTAGGAAAGTGCAAGATAGCAACAAATGCCGCGAAGCCGCAGATCGCTGAATTTTTGGCAATTCTGCGTTCTCCTTGGCACGCAAAATTACCCTAATTCCGCAAATTCCGCAAGCAGAACGGAATTTACCACCCAGGCCTAGTTATATTGCAGAATTCCTGCTCACGTTATCTCTAGGGGAGCTGATGTTTCTTCACTGCTCATCAAAAACCAAAGACCTTCACGGTGCTTGTTGTGGCTGCCTTCTGCTTCTGTGTAACATGTTGATGGAGCCAGGGCCGGCCCTAAATCGTATTGACTGGGACTGTGCACTGGTCAGAAAGAACATTTTGTGATTGTTGCCGGGGTTGGGAGGGGGTTGCTGGGGTGCTAAATTTATGCTGAGGTACTTTAAAGGCGAATTATAAAGTCTTTAATGGTCCTGATTGAGTTTTAAAAAAAAGTTTAAGTAAGCGTTATTGAAATATATAAGAAACAAAAATACATTCCACAAGAACAATTTGAAAAAAACTATGGAAAATAGTACAAAATATATATCCAAAATAAGAATAGCGTATAATATAATGGCACTACTAATTAAGGTAGTCAGAAAAACAAATAAAATAAAAAGTACCTTAATGAAACAGCATTTTATGTCAGCTGGAAGAGGAAGAGAGAAAAGAAGAAAAGCAAGGAAAGCAAGTAAAGAAAGAAAGAAAAATCAGCAACTGTACCAAAGACAAACAATATTGAAATCCAATAACTTGAACAATAAGTGTTCCAATAGCAAAAAGGTAACAATAAAATAACCTGGTATGAACAATATAAGAAAAATAAACAGAAAAACTCCTGGTGGTTTTAAAACAGAGGTACTGTCCTGGACCTGCATTGAATGAGAGGATAAATAACTAGTAAGCAGAGACCTGAAGAATTCTATCCGAAGATGGTGGGTGGAAGTGACAGATGCTCTATCCAACCCATGATGATGATAGAGAAGGTTCCACAAACCAGTAAAAGTGACCTTAGTGGCAACATCCCAGTTGAGAGAAATAATTTGAAAGGCAATAGCAAGTAATAAATCCACAAACTACCACAGTTTATGAGCACCAAATCAATTTGGGGAAGTAGTTCCCAGGAATATAGATTTCATCTCAAACGTGCAACTGATAGAACATATAGAGGAAATTGTTTTACAAACCCTTATCCAAAAGGAGGTAATGCTTGGACAGAAAAAAAAGAATGTAGATATGTGCCATTGAGTATTTGAGCAGGTCCAACATGAGTGTGATAAACCGGGATTGTATATATAAATAGAGCCTATGATAAAAGTAATATAAAATATGAGTGGTGCTAGCTTTGCAGGACGTGTGATGTATTCGAGAACAGATGGAGTTCTAAGTGTGTAACCAAAAAGTATGTTGTAAATCCAATTCCTATTAAAGTTCAACCTTACACTTAAAGCGATTTAGAAGAGAGTAATGTATGTGTTTATAGAAATAGGAGGCCCAGAGGGAGGAGGAGGTGGAGTGCGGGTCTAAAGGAGGATCCAGTGAATTAGAGGAAGATCGGGAACGGAGGGAAAAATGTTGAGTGAGAGTCACTTTAAGGAATCATATTTAACAAGGGAGGCAGCGGACAGGCCAAATTTATATTGGACTTCACAAGAAGAAAGAAGGTGCGTACCTCTAAATAAATGTTTGACTTGAACTATTCCCTTAGTTACTCAATCCTTCCAAAAAATGGTACAATATGAAAGTTTAATAGATTAGTCAATGATGAAAAAGAAACAGGCCAAATCAAAGAAACCACCAATTTATGCCAGGCAGTTAAAGGGGTATCCGCAGAAGAAGAGAGATGAGGTAACATTTTTTGTATTAAAAAAGAAGAATGATACTGTCGGAAGTTCGTAAAATTGACTCCACTCCTATCCATTCCTGGTAGCATGGACAGATAAAAATTAATAAAAAGCAAGCATCATCATTTTAATTGAGTCCAATCTACCCCACCAGGATAAGTATAAGGGCAACCATTTCTCTGACATATGAAGCACCTTTTGTAGGACATCATCCAAATTGAGTTGAACTGTTTTTGCAATTGAGGAGGAATATTTAACACCTGGACAAGTAATATGGTTAGAGTTCCATTTAAAACCTTATCCGCATATATATATATATAAGGTAGCATACAAGGATAAAGGATCAGTAAAAGCAGGTATGGAAACTAGGGGATATGATACACATAACAAAATGTTGACAGCATATGCTGAGAATTTGATTTCAGTGTTATTGGGAAGAAAACCTCAAAATATGGGTGAGTGTCGTTAAGAGTGAAGAAAAGGTTCAAGAAATAGTATAACAAGTAAAGGAGAGAGAGGACAGCTTTGACGTGTGCCCCTCTGAAGGGTAAAATAGGGGGATCGAGATCTGTGAACAAAACCCGAAGTAGTTCGGGAGTAATAAAGCAAGCTTGTAAGAGACAGAATAACAGGGCCAAAACCATGCCATTTAAGGGACCACATCATAAAAAGACAATGTAGTCAATCAAAGACTTTTTCGGCATCTAGGGTAATAGCAGCTAAAGGGCAGGAACTCTTAGATGCAAGATGTCTAATGTTAAAAAAAATCCAGAATTGTCAGCTGAAGTACTACCCCTAACAAACCCAGTTTGTTCAATACCAGTCAGGTCGGGAATCACCTGATTAAGGCAAGGAGCAAATACTTTAGCAAACATTTTGCAATCTAAATTTATAGGAGAAATTGGGTGATAATTAGCACAAAGTGAAGGGACTTTCGCCTTCTTTGGAAACAAAAAGATCATTGCTTACAAGAAGATGCTGCAAGCGTCATTATGGGAAATGAAGTACTGATATAGAGAGAGGAGATGTGGGAGAAGAATCTGCAAAAATCAAGAATAAAATTCAGCTGTAAAACCGCCTGGACCGGGTGCTTTGTCTTTAGGTAGTTGAGCTAAAGCAACCTTAATCTTAGGTAAAGATAAGTCCTGATCAAGAAAAGAAAGAGAAACAAAAAACAAATTCAAGGCAATGCCTGAAGGAGAGGACTCAGGTATATAAAAATATTTATAAAAAGCTGTAAACCAATGTAATATGTCTTAATATTTAAGATGATTAATACCTTTATCATCAATGGTATTAACTATTTTTGATTTTTGGGATTTAATCATGAAATAATTCCCTAGCAATTTACCTGCTCTGTATCACCCACCATAAAATTTAGAGTTGATCTTTAATATCACACCAGAGGCCTCCTCAGTCGACTTCCTATTGGATTTCAATTAGCCTGAACTAGTTGCTTAAGAGTATCATCATTGCTAGAAGTGTAATAAGCATGTCTGAGTTGCTTAATAGACAATAATAAGGATGAAGATTTCTTGAGAAGATTTTCCTTTCAACTGCAACACAATCAATGATATAACCTCTGGCCGTTGCCTTGAAAGCATCCCATACAGTGTGAAATGGTATGTCAGGGGTAGTGTTAGTATGAAAATAATCCACTAGAAAATGTTCAAAGTGCTCAAGAAAAACTGGATCTTTGAGTAGATAATTGTTAGAATGTCACCTACAAGGTTTAGAGGTTTTGGATGGGATATCTATATCAATAAAAAACAGTGCATGATCGAATATAAGTATGGATTCAATATCAGCATGGATTAAATTAGTAAGAAGTTGAAGAGTCACAAAGATGTAATCAATTCTAGATTTTAAATTATGTGTGGGGAATAAAAAGTGAATTTCGAATTATCCAGGTTATATGTCCTCCAAGCATTTATCAAACCTCTATATTGAATAGTGTTTGTAAACGTTTTTTGCATTTCGTTAGGGACATATCTAGAGTGAGATTTCTTATCAATAAAATGATCCATAATTTTATTTCAGTCTCCACCTATGAGAAGATTGGGGTTTGAACAGGAGAGTAGGATATGTAACATGTATTGCCAAAACTGTGCATCTAAACCAGCGAGACCATTAATGTTAAGGAGGCAATTGGAGTACCATTGATTATAAGGTGAAAAAGAAGCCATCTGCCATCCGCATCCTTCTCCTCCCTTTCAATAGTTAGGGACAGAAACTTATGAAATAGTGTCACCACTCCATTCTTTTTCTCTTTAGCTGGAGAACAATAAACATGACCCACCCAATGTTTCTTCATAGATTTTATATCCTTAACAGTAAGATGAGTCTCTTGTAGCATTGCAATTGTACATTATAATCTAGATAAATGTGTAAGCACTCTTTGTTTTGTTATAGTGTTACGTAGACCCTTCACATTTCAGGACACAATACGAACATTACCAGTCATAGAAAGAAGGAAAAGGACTTAGGAACGTCCTTGAGCATTCTAAAATTGATAACAGTGTGTATACAATATGTGGGAAATAAAGGACCAACATAAAGAGAAATTTGCAATAAAAGTAAGTGCAAGGTACAGATATTTAAAATAAACAAATGAAAAATGAACATTGTAGTTAAGAGAGAAAGAGAAGAGTAAGAAAGTAGGAATGATGGAAAGATAAAGGGAGAAATATAGAGAAAAGAAGGAACAGAAAATAATGAATCGATAAAGAGAGGATGACAAGATGCTTCAGCCATTGATTTACCTATAAACCCCGAGGGGCTCAGCAATAACAAAGTGAGGTGCAGAAAACGCACAGAAGAGAAAGATATACGGCATACAAAAGTCGACCAAATGCAAAAGACAAAACCACAGAGACCGCCATAAAATAAAATTACTCAAGGGAAGAAAACAGCTGGAGAAGTGCTAACAAGTATAACAATGACAACTACAGAAGAGAAAAAAGAAACCATGTCATAATAAAACACCAGAGAGGCACTTACCAACATATGACAACAGACTTTATACAAGAGATCAGGGGAGTGGAACACATAAGAGCGACACATCTGGGAAAAGGATACAGGGATGGAAATGACACCTGTAAGGAAAAAAATCTATCAGTGACAATATAATATTGCAGCTGCACAATAATGCAAATAAGTGCAGACAGTAGCATTAAATACAATAAGAACTGAGAGAACTTGTTTGCATAAAGGAGAAAAGTTCATGATTCCACCAGCTCCATAGCATCTCATTGATGCTGAAGAGTACATTCCGTAGCTCTTCCGGAGAGTCAAAGGAAAACGATTTCTCCTTATAGATCGCTTTAAAGAAACATGGGTGTTCAAGGCCATATCGAGCATTCATGGAACGGAGGGCCGGACAGAAAGACAGAAATTCCTTACAAAGAGCTGCAGTAACACGGGACACACCCTGAGAGAAAAAGATTTTCTGACCATTCCATAACATTTGTTTCCTTTGTTTAGCTGCTGTCGACAGAACCATTAGTAGCTCAGTATATTCTCGAA
Organism: Lissotriton vulgaris; assembly: GCF_964263255.1. Classification (NCBI taxonomy): domain Eukaryota; kingdom Metazoa; phylum Chordata; class Amphibia; order Caudata; family Salamandridae; genus Lissotriton; species Lissotriton vulgaris. The sequence continues at coordinate 560,451,158 of NC_141685.1, read as the reverse complement.
AAAGAACAGTTATTCCTCTGGGATGACACTGTGATGAAGACCCAGATGACTTAGGCACAATGTGGTGGTGCCTTTGCAAATTAAGGCTTGTATCTTCTCAAGTCCAACTATTTTTGGAATATGCATCTTAAGAAAAGCAATCATATCTGACCCTTCCGCCTTTTCAGGAATGCCATAAATTCTAAGGATGTTGCGACTATTCCTATTTTCCAAATCTTCAGTTTGTTGTTTCAATAGAGAGATTTCTTTAGACATAGACTCTATCTTAATGGCAGCAGTCTGAACATCACTCATTCTTTGCTCCACCTAAGTTACCCTAGAGTCCAAATTAAACTCTTTTTATTCTGTCCGTTGGAGTGTAGCATTAGTCTTCATGAGATCTTTGAGATTAAGAGGGAAAGGAGATGTAGTGGGAGAGGCAGGATCTTTTTTCTGCCGTTTAGTAGGACACTCCAAACTCCTTGTGCACGGAAGACATCTCCCCAGGAGACACTGAGCTCTTTTGACAAGCTGGGGTAGTATGTTCTATACGAAAGGAGATCAATCAGAAGAGAAGGTAGACAGCAAACACTTAAGGTTCTGCAAAGGGGAGGAAATAAACACCTAAGCAATCGTTTCCAGATGGGCCCAGTAGATCAGGCAAAAGGTGACCAAAGCAAGCCTGAATACAGAGCAAAGGTCAGGTATTCAACGTTTCACTGCATGCAGGCACCAACAAACTCCCTAAAGCAAGTTTTCTCAGGGCATAATGCTAGCCAGCACATGGGAAACCTCACTCCGAAAAGGAAAACAAAAGTACCTGCCATGTGAATCAACAGCCAGGGAGTAGCAAAACACGTGGAGCACAACAAAGCGCTGCCACTCCGAGAAACTCAAAATGGTAGCCTTAACCACTTAACATGACGAGAATGAAGCGCGGTAAAACATGGGAGAAAATACTCAGAAAGAGTGTAAAACCAGAAATACCTGGATCCCTCACATTCGCCTCTTGATGCCACTCCTGACAACAGCCAGCCACTGCGGAAAAAGGAGGGAGACGTCTCCAGGCAAAGCGGAGATTCAAGAGACCTCTGCCATCATGTGGGCGGTTCAGCTATGCCCCCCCAGATTGAGTTCAAGTGGGATGGGTGAGCTGCTGTTTGCATGACATTAAGTCAGGCAGCTTGTTGCTGTGCCCCTCGGAGCTGCCTGTTTGGTCCCTCATTATATTCATTCCCTGGCTTGGGCCGAGCTAGCTCATGCCCAAGGCTGGCCTGGGTGGAGGCATGGTTTCCTTTTGCAGGGCCATCTTTTATCACCGGACCAAAGGCTACTTTCCACTGGTTCTGCATACCTCCCATCTGACAGGCTAAAGCTATCACTGCTCTTCTTGTGGCAATTTGATAATTCACTTGCCATGCCTCTGTAATTGTTCCAGTGCACCACCAGCCGAGGTGATGTTGACTGCTACATGCCACCAAAAGAGAAAGTCTATCACAATGCACAAAGATGCCTAATTATAAGTTCTGGATCTATCCAGAATCCACTGACAATCCATTTTGAGAATATGCGGCCCCTGCAACTATGACTCTGACCACCATACTTCCGTCTATGGTATCAGTGGGGGCTGGAGACACATTCCTGACATTAAGCTCCTCCAGGTTTAATGAGCCTGGAGACTATAGGGGTGGTACTGTGGGGTTTAAAGGCTAGTAGTGTTTATGCAATTCATCAGTTGATGGAGCAAGTCTGTGACTTTGCCTGGAGCGTCAGAGCTCAAGTTTTCATTTGGCTGTCATCTTCCTAGTGTTATCTGAGAGAGCCCCCTGCCCCCAAATCTTAAAATTACCCAAGTAGATGTTTTGAAATGAGAATGTGTCGGGAAATCATAAGTTGTAACCAGTTATTAGTGATTTTTTGGTATCAGTTTGAGGATGATATCACAGAATAAAATTACAGGTTCATTAGGGATATGTCTGAATTTCACAAGTTTGTATTAGATGGGAGTAAAATGGCTGTTTGGATGCCTGGAAAAATAAACCCAAATTCCTTTATTTTTACCTGTATACTTACAGAAAATATTTCAGCTTTCTGTTTTTCATTAGGAAGCATTATCAATATAAATTCTGTAGAGGTAGCTCTGATAACCATCCACAGAATTATTCTGGTCTTAGACGAGTACAGAATTACTCATCTCATAGGATAATTTATCAAATCTTGCATTAAATGGGCAAGTGTTGATGAAAAAGGAAGATAGCGGTGTGAAGCCACGAATGCGCTGAGGCTCTCCCTGTTTCTCTGCTCCTCCGCCAGTGCCTCAGTGACTCTCTACCTGCACTCCCCGCAGACAACGTGTTTCATTCTTCTAACCGATAACATGTAAGCTAAAACCTAATTGTTCTATGTGCTTGTCAAGGATCCGGAGCAGGGATGCCTCCTCCGAGGCTTGCTCTGACATTGCTTGCCTCATTGACGTTGCTCGCTTCTGACGCCGTGGTTGGTCCAGCGAAGCTACTGAGCTGCCTCGTTCTCTGTCTGTCTGCCTGGCAGCCCTCATCGCTTTCTTCCCAGCTGTGGGCCGTGGTCCTGTGGGATCCATGGGATCCTCCCTCCAAGATTTCCTTCAGCCCTGTTGCTGGCTGCCGATTCCGTAATTTCCCCAAGTCACTTCACCGCTTGCCGCTTACTAGTGCTGTCTGGCCGCGGGAGCAGTAAAAAGAGGCAAAGGCGTGTGGCATTTCTCCCTCAAGGTGGCCTTGGTTTTAATCACCCCCTGTCCCTGTTGGGCTCTGCATCTTAGCGTGGGGGTGCGCAGCTGTGTAACGGTGAAACAACGTGTCTGGGGCTCTCCGAGATCTGCTTTTGATGAGTGGCCCCCTCGCCTGTTTACATTCATCACTTTGATACTCATCTGATACTCACCTGTCGCTGGGTCTTTTGGAGACATTTTTGAGCAATAGGAACTGTGTGGCTATGAGACGTTTCTCCTGAGGCCAGCTTTGATCTCGCTGGCCCCCTTTTTTTTCTTTTTGTCTGCTTTGCTGGGCTCCGGTCCAGCCTTTGCCTCCGCTCACCTTCAACAGACGCTGGATTTCCACTTTCCGCCGCAAGATCAGCGGATATCTCGCATCTCAACCTTAAACCGAGGGGTGTCCCAAAGCCGCCGTGCTCGATGGTTCTCCTGATCGGGCCAGCTCCAGCTCTCTTACACGCCACTATTTCCCCCAATTGTTCTCATAGTTCGTCCTGTTGCTGCTATTTTCTCGAGGAAAGCGTCAGCACAAGAAATGGGCGCACCACGCAATGCAAAAACAAAATTTCCACACAGGTGGAAGCAAGCGAATCACTTTGTGTGGGGGGTAAAGACAAGGATCAGGAGAAGGCTACTGGGACAACCAGGAATAATGGGGTAAGCAACACCTCTCCCTCTACATCTGGTGAGCCGCATCCCATTGTACATACTGTACAAACAGCTACTGGTATTACTGGTATGCTTAAAGCGGAGGTTCAGTCTGGGTCTGGGTCACAAATAGTGATTTCTATCTTGAACTTACTGCAATCTGGCCATGCAAACGAAATCCTTTGTACATGTGCCTCTGAAAATTCCATCCCAGGTTTTATAATGGCCGAGGTGCGAAACACTGCAGTGCAGGGAAGCAGGAGCTGTGTCAGTCTTGCATTTGACAGTAATAACAGCCTAATCAGCAGCATCTCTCCTACAAGTGCTCTACCCTCTGATGCTATTGGCACCAAAAGATCTCTTCCAACTGATCAGACTGATGGAGCAGATAGAGTGGGAGTGGATGGTCGCGATAACGGTACTAATCAGGATGATAAGGCTGAGATTGATAATGTCATAAATATAGCAATAGGCACAGTTATAACTGCAGGACACTGGGGTCTTATTAGTCAGGAAGCAGAGGCTCTCACTAAGCACACAGAGACTCATAGAGAATCAACCGGAAACATATCAGTCCAAAACTTAATGGCTCAGATTCCAACAGAGTCAGCGCCAGAATCATGTATGAAGCACAACGATTTGGCTCCTTTTCCGGCCATAAGCTAAATTTGCATAAAACACAGACGATTTTAAATTTTCAATTAGACTCCCCCCCCCCCAGTAACTCTTGGAGTCACAAACACAGCTATCTATCTGGGGGTATGCCTCAGCAGCCAAGTCAATAAAATCATCCCACTAACCTCTGATCCATTACTGAAGAAAGTGGCAGAGAATCTACAAAGTTGACACTGTCTGCCTCTCAGTATCTATGGGTGGTGCAATGTGGTTAAAATGAATATTTTACCTACATTTTTTTTATCTTTTTCATACCATCCCAATAATTGTCCCATCTTATTTTTTCAACTGTCTAGATAGTGTTTTGGGTAGCTTTATATGGGGATATAGATGGGCTAGAAGAGCTATTCGACATCTAAAACTTTCATATATACAGGGCGGATTCAACCTCCCTGATTTTAAGCTATACTTCTGGGCAACATTCATTGGACGGATACAGAGTTTACTCAGAGGAACTGATACAAATCCAAATTGCTTTTCATATCAGTTTGCATGCGGGCCAAATACTGGGTTTTTACTATATCAAAAATCTGATTCTAACTACTTTAAGTGAGTTTTGTTTTAAGGTAGTCAGAGACATTACCAAAATATGGTGTGAAATCTGTGAAGCATATTTAATAGCCGACTTGCACCAATATGCGGCGCTATGGGGAATCCTTTGATTCCTAATATATTCCATGATAATGTCGGGAAAGAATGGCAATTTAAGGGCATAATGCGGATGGGTCAGTTATACAATGATTAAGGTTTTCAAACTTTTTTAGCATTAAAAGTAGAATTTGTTCTCTCACAAACTAATTTTTTCAAATACTTGCAAGTTAGGGATTATCTTACTCGAGGTCGGGGACTGTCCGAGTTGTCTAGCGGATGCAAGATCTTGCCTATACTTGTCGGCACGGGAGGGCGAGGATCCATCAACAACATTTATCAAAAACATATTGGGGCGGTGGGCGAGGACGACGTACAAATCACTGCAAAACTTAGTCGAATTTTTGGCTCTGATATTTCTAGGGAGGAAAGACAAGAGTCTCTTCAAACTATTGATTCAGCTGTAACATCTGTCAATCTAAAACTACAACAGCATAGAAAACTTTTTATGCTCTATTACACTCCAGAGCAAATTTCCAAATGGGCTAACATCTCAACCACTGCTAAGACCAACTGCTCTAAATGCCAGGAATACACTGCTGATCTACACCATATGTTTTTTACCTGCCCTTGGTTGAAGGATTTTTGGACTAACATTGCTCTGGCTTTCACAACTTGGGTCGGCTATAAAGCCAGGTCTCAGGGAAAGAACTCCTGTTGGGACTATTTTCCGAATCAGGGTGTCTTACAAAACCCTTAGCCTCCATTATTGCTTCTTGTGCTCGTCTGTGTATAGCCCGCTCTTGGATACATGCCACACCTCCCAGTAATAATGAATTTTAGTCTCTGATGAGGGAGATCTTTGAAATGGAAACTGCATTGGCTAAAGCTAGAGGCCCCCGATCCCTGTTAAAACTGCTCAGGTTTTGGTACTGCCTTCACTGGGATTAATGATTGTATGTATCCTCATATTTTTCTTTTCTCTTTTTCTTCTTATTGTTTCTTCCTCCTTTCCTGTCTTTTTCTTTCCTTCTCTCCTTTTACTTCTTTTATTCTCTCTTTTCATCTTCATAATTGCTCCTTTGCACTCTGCATATGCTTACTGATGTATCTTTATTTGAAAATGTTGCTATATTTACTATTTCTGCTTCTTTTTTGGGGTAATAACAAAAAGAAAAATGTGCACTAAATGAGTCATCCTTAATAAACTATTACCTATTTCTTTCTCCATTGACCGTCAAACCAGATAATGACTGTAGTATTAAAAAAGAGAACGCGACAGGATTAATTCTGGAAGGTTCAAAAGAATCCAACAGATTCTTGCTACAACATGTATCATCCATTTGGAATGAATTATCGAAATATAAAATATTGTCCCCTGGAATTAGAAATGTTGCTTTTTTTTAATTTCTTTATTACATTTGAATAGAAAGAACCCCCCAACCCAAATGGACATTTCATATTAAAATACATTCAAATCCAATTGTAGCAGGAGTGAACATTTTCATGGTTGCAAAAATACAATAGATCACACCAAAGAGAAAATACACGGTACACAACTCACCATTTCAATTGACTCTAGCATCTCTGAGATCCAATCACCAATAGGTGGCCATACACTTAGCCCATTTTTTGGCTGCTTCACCTTTCCATGCAAACACTGCTATGTCAATATGATACATGGCTAAGAGTCAGGTCAACAATTGGTGGAACCTAGGGGGGTAATTCAGCCAACCAAGCTGTAGGTAGGCACAATCTATAAACTTCCATTGCAATAAACATAAATGCCTGTGCATGGCTTGGAAGTATTTCCTTATGAACTCCCAATAATATAAGTTGGGAAGTCATCAAATATTTAGTCCTAGCTTTTTCTGCAGAAAGTTGGTTATCTCCCCTTTAAGCCCCCCCCAAAGCCAGACATTCGGAAAACAAATGTACCAAATCGGCATCATGGAGATTGCATCGAGGGCAGTGTGACCCAGAAGACCCGTCCCTTTTGGCAACTCTTCCTGATGTATAATAATGTTTAAAGAGTGTTTTAAATTCTGGACTTGCACGTTTTCTAAGACAAGTATGGACTGAGCAAGATCCAGAGATTTATAGAATACTTCCTTTCCTGCCTGCACCTTCTCTTGCCATCATCTATCATGTTTGTCCATATTGTCAGGCATTAAAGTGTTGAGAGCCCGCAGACCAGATTTTATATACGCATCGGAGAGTCTTGAATCTTACTCTTTTAAAATAGCCAAATGCTAGCTGCAGTAGGAGACCAGCCCACGACTCTAACCCAATCAACAACTCATAAGGTTTAGGGGAGTAATTTGTTTTACCCACCACTTCTTCTTTAATCCAGAAAAAGATAGCCATCCGTTGCAGGGCCCACTCCCCTATTTCTCTAGGGAGGGTCAGCTATGTTAGTGCCCTTATGGGCCTAATATAGGCCCATAGAAATCCTTCAAACATCTCATCTTTTGCTTTAAACCATTGATTCCCTACCTCAAGAGGGATACTAGAAAAAAAGTAAAGGTTTTTGGGTAAAAAAATGTTTTACTATGTTACTCCTCCCCATCAGAGACAGCTGTAAATGGTTCATTCGTCCAAGATCCCGTTTTGTTTTCCTAATTAGAGGGACTAGATTGGTCTCCACTATTCTCTCTACATTTGCTACAATGTTGACTCCCAGAAAGGTCTCCCCCTCAACCACTCATCTATCCTCATATTGCACATTGCTATTGATAATAATTTGAGTTTTATCTTGATTTAGCAGATAACCAGAGAACCAACCAAGCCTATAGGCCTCTTTCTTGATTTCTATCAGTGCCCTCACGGGGTCTGGAGTAACAACTGCTAATTCAACGGCATAAGCCAACATTTTAGTTTCCCATCCATGAAACTTTAATGGTAAAATGTGTGTGTGTATTATTCACTATCCTCCTCATCAGTGGCTCACTATATAGTGCAAACAGTAATGGGGAGCACAGGTATCCCAATCTTGTATCCCATTGTATCTTTACCGAATCAGAATACCCTTCCATCAACTAGATCTTAACTCTCGGATTCTGGTATAATGCTTTAATAGTCTGTATGTACCCTAACCCTATGCCCATTTTACCCATAATTGTCCAAAGATATAACCAGGAGACCCTATTGAATACCTTTTCCGCATCAAGAAGTATTTGCAGAGGCCCACCTTGTATTTTCTGAAAGATGTCCAACATATAATATTAAGGCTAGGACATAATTTCTTGTAAAATTCCCTGGGGATAATATCAATTCCTACTGCTTTTCCAGATGGGAGGCCAGAAATAGTGGCTGCAGTTTCTTCTACTGAGAAAGGCTGGTCTAGAAGCTCTTGGTCTTCTACATCTAATTTCACATGTAAAGCCAACTCCAAATACCCTGACATGTCCTCAGCTCCTACTTCCACTTCCAAAGTATACAGCTGCTGATAAAATCTTTAAAAGGCAGCCTGCATACCTTCCCCCTCAGACACCAGACATATATCTGGGTCCTGAATTTCTTTCACCTGGACTTAAGCTGTTGCCTAGTACATATAGCTAAAAGGTGCCCCACCCTTTTGCTATATTCATAAAACGTATGCTTCTGTGCCATATAGTTATCTGCCGCTTTTTCCATCAAGACTTTTATTACTAGTGCTTTACTGATGTAGGCTTTTTGTTGCGCCTTCTGGACCTCTGTTCCCCAAATTACTGCTTTTACCAGGTTACTCTTTGCTAGCATCAATCCTTTATACAAATCTCCCAGCTGTAGCTTTTCTTTCTTTTGTCGAGTCCAGCCAAACCGGTCTGTTTTCCCCAAACACTTTCCTTAAAGGTGTCCCATAAACTCCCTGCAGGGGCACTGCCCAAATTTTGCCACCATGTACAGGGATCCATTCCCGCATATAACTGAAATATTCATTGTTCAGTAATAAAGGCTGATCGGAGGAGCAGCTCTAAAATTGGCGTGGTGTATCAGTCAGTGACACCTCCGGAATCATTGGGTTGTGATCTGACCTAACCTGTGGGAACTTCTCGAGCTCCCCGGTAAAAATCTTTGAAATATGAAGAAATAATCTATACTTTTGTGTACCTGATGTGCTGCTGAATAATATTTATAATCTGGATCAGAGACACATTTTTCCACCAAAACATCCACTACTCCAGGGGCCAATTTTAATCTACCATTGATCTGAAACCCTTTTCCTACGGTCTTGATACGGGTTGATGCCTCCACCCAAGTCATCTCTTTTCATATTGATATTCAAAACTCCAAAGATAATAAGCTGTTTTGGCCATAAGGTCAGCTCACTGTTCAACCAATCAAATATGTCTGGATCATCCAGCGCAGATCCATAAATTGAACAAAGGCTGAAGACCTCACTGGGGATGCGACATTCAGTAATAGCCCAGCCGCTGTACTTATTTATATGCTTATATAGCGCAGGAATTCGACCCCCGAAGGGGTATCTCCTGCGCTTGTGTTCTTCCAGAGAGCCAGACAGAGTCATGAGAGAGATGCAGGATTTAGGCTGTCAGAAACAGGTAGGTCTTTAAGGACTTCCGAAAGGCTAAGAGATTAGTATTTTGCCTCAGAGTAGGGGGCAATGCGTTCCACTTGGTAGGACCCCTGTAGGACAGTGCTCGGCCACGCTGCCTTGCCCTCATAACACGTGGGACATGGAGCAGCAGTTGGTTACTAGAGCGCAGGGAGCGGCCTGGTGTATACATATTACATTTTTCAGTCAAATATTTGGGACCTGAGCCAAACATACATTTATGGATTACACAGCATACTTTAAACTTGACCCGCTGGTGAATGGGCAGTCAGTGTAGTTTATCCAGGAGAGGGCGTGAGGGGGACCTGGCTTGAGCGTTAAGAACCACTCTGGCCGCCGTATTCTGGGCCGCCTGTAGTCTGTTGAGTTGTGCTTCATTGGCAGATATAAGAAGCCCATTGCAGTAAACTAGCCTGCTGATCACAAGCGTCTGGACCAGCGTTTTCCTATAGTTGTCAGCCAGGAACGGGAACACACGCCTCAGGAGTCCGATGACCCTGAAACAGGATCCAGTTACCTGATTTGTGTGTTCTTTTAGTAGCAGCGACTGGTCAAGCGGTACCCCTAAATTTTTCACTACCTGCTTGGGGCATGGGGCTGGTCCCAAGTCCGACAGCCACCATTCAGGAGACCACAGGAGAGGGGCATCCCCAAAAAGCATGACCTCCGTTTTGCCCACATTGCATTGTAGGCAATTGGAGGCCATCCAGTCGGACACTGCTCTCATACCAATGGCGAATGCATGTTTGATTGCTGGTGTTAAAGTCTGGAATGGAAACAGCAGCTGGGTGTTGTCAGGGTACGATATTGGAGTGAACCCATATTCTCTCACAATGTCAGCCAAGGGGGCCACATACACATTGAAGAGTGTAGGGCTTAGGCATGAGCCTTGGGGAACCCCCTTGGTGAGCTCCCTAGAGATGGAATAGTGGGAGCCCAATCGGACACTTTGTGAGCGGCCCGTGACAAAACTCTCAAGCCAGGACAGAACAGAACTGCCAATCCCCACCCTCTGAAGACGACCGAGAAGAATATCATGTGACACCGTGTCAAAGACAGCGGACAGATCCAACAGCACCAGAATCATAGAGCCCCCTCTATCCTGTGCCATCCTGATGGTATCGGTTACGGAGAGGAGGGCTTATTCGGTGCTGTGATTGGGTCGGAACCCTGATTGCAAGTGGTCCAGACCAGCCGCTGCCTCGATGTAGTTAGACAAATGGGTGTTCACATGCTTCTCGGTCAACTTACTTAGGTAAGGCAGAAGGGAGATAGGGCGGAGGTTTCCGAATAGGGTTCGCTATTGCTTTCTTCCAATCTTGAGGCACTTGCCCTTCCTTGAGAGAAAGGTTAATCACGGATTGAATGCCGGGTGAAAGCAAAGTACCTAAAGAGGCAACCATTTTCGCAGGCAAAGAATCCATAGGGGATCCTGTTTTAACTTGATTAAGCAGAGAGGTGACAGTCAGTAGGCTAACTTCTGGGAACTTAGTAAATGGAGTGCATTCATACATAGGTGGCACGGGAGGAGAGCTGGCGTGCAGCACCAGAAAATGCTGCCTACTTTCTCGTCAGAATTGCCACCCCTCGTGTATGCGTCCCTTGTCAAGTGCTATACACTAGGTGATATCCCAGCGAGTCTAAAATATGCTGTCTTGACCCTTCAATGTGTGTCTCCTACTAATAAATTATATGTGCTTTTAAATATGTAATATCAATTGTAACCCCTCTTCTCTTCATCTGATTATTTAAACCACAGATATTGATTGTCGCAATATGCAACTTACTCATTATTTACAGATGGAAAAACACAACTACCCATGTCTACTGTATAAACACCACATCTATCAAGCCCTATTCTGCCTTCTGTCAAATTGGGAGACCTCCACCATCCCTCATCCAATTCCCCCTCAATCCCTCCCCTATCTGCCCCGTCCCCCCATTGCACCCCAAACTTTAAAGACCCCTCCTCAAACCATTAAGCAAACAGGTGAATTATGATCCTGAGGATGCCATTCACTAGTGCACCAACCCCTGCCCCCAAACTTAAAACAACAAAAAAATACATAGTGAAGAAGTCAGAAACCCTTGAATGGACTAGTAACCTGCCACATACATCATTTACTCTAGTCAAAGGATACACTTAACAAAGCCACATGGTTTTCAAGCCCAACCCAGTTTTTGTCCCTATCCCTGCCCAGATTCCCTAAGTGAACTCCCTCAAGTATTCTTGCACTTTAATCTCTAGATGAATGTCTGAACTTTCCCTTAGAAGATTACCCCAAACTCTGAAGGGGTAAGAACAATTGCCGCAAACACCATCTGTCCACAAAGAAAGTGTAACCTTCGAATGACCGCTTAGCCTCAAGCCAGGTCTTCTTAAATATTTCTTGGTGAAGAAGGAAACTATCAAAGAAAACCAGGATCACTCTAGGCCTCTTGGGTTGCTCAATATTTCAATTTTTCTTGAGCATTAGTGGGAAACGATGAACCCCGCTGCTCCTCAGAGTCCCAATCCCAGTGGGAGAGTTCAGGGAAGGCTCCCTGGAGGAGACTCACCATGAATGATCTAATTTCATTTCCTTCAATATTTTCTGCAAGACCCAAAAACCTTAGGTTATTCTTGCATTGGCAATTCTCAAATTCTTCCTAATTCCAATCATGTTGCTCATTCGAGACTCCTGAATGTACGTATGCTCTCGCAACAGCCCAACATCCACCTCAACTGCTCTGGTATGATCTTACACAGAAGCAACTCTCCCAGCCATCTCAGAGCAGACCTTGTTCACTTTTTGGATTGCCCTCTGTATCTTCTTTGTGGCCAGGGGGGCCCTTCAGTTCTCAGTGCGGGCTTCCCTTTGCATTTGCCTTAGGGTGGAATAAATGAACTCTATAGCAGGAGTTTCTATAGGGCCTGAACCTCCACCTGCTCTGCTGTGGAATACCTGGTTAACCTTGTTGCCCTCCTTATTATACACCTGTTGAGTAGCAGAGCAGTCCCATTTTAATGTTATAGCAGTATTTGTGTCTTATTCATGCTCAGTCCTGCTAGCCCTGGATTTATCTCTCCATTTTTTCCCTCCCCCTTTGGTCTGCCTTAATTTCAGTGTAGCTGGTTTACTCGGACTACTATCGAAACTGCCATCTGAGACTCCCAATCCAGACTCCATGTCCGAAGGCCCAGCACCAAGAGAGCTCAGAGTCATCCATGAGGGAGAAGAACTTTTTCACCATACTCCGGGGACCCCGGTTCTAGCCTGAGGTGAGATGTCTTTACTCCCTGGATGTTGACCTCAAACGCTGGTAGAGGAGTTTCATAATTTACGCTTCCCTCTTCAAGATCTCCGGGGCTTCCCCTTCTACCTGTATGCCCATGGCTACCACTGATTCTGAGAATGAGGGCCCTATTCCAATGCCTTCTTCAGCGAAAGCCGCCTTGATGCATATCTGTACGGCAGCAGAGATCTCTGAAATTGACTGCTGCTTATGCACCACCAGACCAGCACAAACCTTCTACGGTCCTTGCTCCCAGGAGTCGACCTCTTGACCTAGTTTTTCCACTGCCGGGGCAGATGTATCCTCCATCTTTCTTGAGGCAGTTCCCTGCAGAGGCATAGACTGAATTGAAGAGCGTGATGCCGGCGCCAGGGCTGCAGTTTCCACCCATGTTTGTTCACGTTTGGTGGCATTCTGACTGTGGAGCGCTGCCTGCGCTTCTGACAAGAAACTCAAAAAATACTGCCGGCAAGCTGCAATCCCGCTGCCACCGCCACTCATGATCCATGAGTAAAATAACTACTCCCGAGTCAGCCCTGGAGGGGATTTCATCCCCAAGTGAATTCCAGCATCTTTCCTTCACCCTTTTGCCCAGGTAAGCGCTCGTTTCTGCTAACCAAGCTGGAGCTGGAGGGGATCCTGCAGCGATGATCAAGCCGACGCCATCTTGCTCCCTGTCTCACAAATTCTCATGAGTATTATTACATTCCACCTAAAAAAAATGGTCTTTAGGTTTCATCCAGAAAATATTTGTTCTCTGCTTTCCTGTTTGTATAATAGTCAGTGATTTGGGTGAAGTGCCCTCCATGGATGATATATTGGTTCTTAACTTTAATAAAATTGTCTTAATGATCTATTATAATTTCATGATTACAAAATGTGCGGCATTATACAAATGTATAATACATATTTACTTTGCATTAATCAATATGTCTTCTAATGCACAACTCCTTTCTTAATATGCCCCTGACCAATTATCTTTGCTACCATTAGGAGAAACCAACACTTTAATCATACAATGATTTTTCAGCTTGTTAGATTTTGTCGTGAATACAATTGAAGCAGTCCCATCTGGCTAGAACACTTTATACAAGTTTAAAACTTTGCAAAAGTACACTAATCTAATCTAAGTACACAACTTCAAATGCTACTTGATTAGATTAAGCCTCACCGTTTTCAAACCTGTTACATTCTTAATCTATTTATTTTACTTTTTTTTTTAAACCTTATCATGTTGACTTTCAGCTACTTCAAATCACTTTTGGTCCTTCGTCTGATGTACAGTCAGCTTTCATTTAGTTTGACAGATAGACTTTCCCTGATTCACAGTGACGTTTCTGATCAGCAGTGTGGTCGCAATCTCAGGTCTTGCAACTTTGTTGAGTGCAATTACCGATAGTACTTACTGCAGGACTACCAGCTTTCACAAAATGGTCAACTAGTTGCCATTGTCCCTTGGCGAAACACACCTTCTCAAATCCCCCCGCCTTCACACCACATATCAGAGACTATGGGTAGAAAATCGAGTTCTTTGGGTTAGTTGTTTTGAACCCCCATCTGTGTTTATTAAAACATATAAACAGGAAAACCCATTTAGTCATTTTAATGCACAGTAACCCAAAATTTAAAAATGTTCTTACGGAGTTTCATCCTGGACTTAACAGAGTTGCTAAAAGAGTTGCTAAAACATGGAAGTTACCTTAGCCTAGCTAATACTGTTCCTGTGCATCCATCACAAACATCTTCCCTGTGTGAGATCATGACTGGTTCCAATACCCTTCCTTTTAGAACCCCTTGTCCAATACCAAATGGAATCGATGGTTCCCTCTTTTTGGTAGGACCCCACACACTGATCTCCCATACAGGGAGAGCCTGTGCATGGGGCCCAATTGACCACTAGGTGGTCAATTGGGCCCCATGCACAGGCTCTCCCTACATCCATCTTCCTTCCCCCTCAAGGGCCTGTGTTACTTGCGACTACTGTGCATGCACAGGTGGGTGCAAGGTAAGGGCTTTGTGTCAATGATGCCCCCCAACCTCCTACGCCACTGCAACCCAAACTGTCCAACTGTCCAACTATCTGCCTCCTACCATAGCGCGTGCGATGAACTTACCACGTGCGCTTGTTGGAATACATGAATGCACTGTCAATGAATAGCATGAATAATGCAGACCCCACAATGGCAATTCCAATAAAGGCAACATAAATGTATGCCATAACCTGTGCCCTCATGACAATGCCAATACCTGTCAATGCAATGCCAATGCATGTCATGGCCTGCTCTCGCACAGCAGCTCCAACACCGACAATAATGATATCCATGCACAAATTACAATACTGTTGCTCGTAAGAACATTGTCAATGTATGTTATGACCTAAGCAAATATAACTGTGTCAATACCAATAAGAGCAATATCAATGTATGTTATGACAACTGTATGCACAAAGTTAAGGATGTCGATAAAAATGATACCAGTGACGGCAATATTATATTTAGGAGTTCTAATGAAGTCACATCAGATTCACTGAAGGTGACCTCTCCATCAACCCTGAGTCAGAGATACGTGATTAAATAAGTCTCACGACCCACACCAATGCCTATCAAATACCCTGATCAATTTCACAGATAGATAGTTGCACCACAAACATGTCTGAGGAAATTGTCCCCAATAAAACACATTTGGCCAGGGGCTCGCATTACCCAAAAATACCACTAAGCTAGATACCACATGGAGATAGAAACACTTATACTATCAAGAAACGACAAGCACACCACATTTAGTGATCACACGCTCCTTATGCCGGACATCTGGATACATGCACCACAAACAGGTCTGAGGAAATTGGCCCCAATAAAACACATTTGGCCAGGGGCTCGCATTACCCAAAAATATCACTAAGCTAGATACCACTTGGAGATAGAAACACTTATAGTATCAAGAAACGACAAGCACACCACATTTAGGGATCACACGCTCCTTATGCCGGACATCTGGACACATACACACAGAGATTGTTTTATTGTACCTCTTTACCTGTTAATAACAACGGCCTAAACTTTGTACACCGAGAGACTGGGCAGACGCACTGTGATGAGCCTTTCCCAGCCACAGCGTTCAATTCAACTAACTTGCTCCTGTTTTGTCAAACTACTCTTATCTTTTCATTTATTTAAGGTAATTCTGATTCGAGCAAAATTTTTCCATGAGAGATTGGTTCATTGAGCCTGATTGCTGTTGAAGGGAGGACTCAGGCTTGAACGTATTCACATCTGTAAAAAAGATCAGTGAGCAGACGCCATAATTTATGAGAAGTTCTGCTGAATCCACGGGCCAGAGGACCATCTGGAGACAGCCCTCATAGGGTAAGAGACTACATCTGATTCTTAGTCCAAGCATGTGGCATATGCCATACTAGAACAAGCGTGTAGATAAAGTTTGTTTTTCCCCTAGTCAACACGCTAGAAGAATGTGAAGGTAGCTACATTTTTTATACCTGACCGGGGGCGTGGAGTGCAGGGTACACCTCGTCCCAGGGTGTTAATAAGGGATTGCTTGCACTATTGGGCCTGATACAGGGTACACCTTGACCCTGGGTGTCATTAAGGGATTGCTTATACCACTGAGCATGGAACAGAGGACACACCTCGTCTCTGGGTGACAGTAAGGGATAGCTTGGAATGCTTGGTGATGAAGCAAGTCAGTACGCATATGTTCTAGATGTGATATAGAGCTAAAGTCTCAACCTTATTTTTTAAGTCACAAACGTTTTCTTAGTGCTATCAATTCCACATTAATTTTTCTCTCCGCTTGAACCACTGAACTTAAGGTAGTGATATGCACAACCCCTCAATGAGATATAGGGTGTAATTCGGAAATTAGGGAACATTCTTACCTTGATGAATCAGGCGCAGCTTTTGTCAGGCCAAAGGGGGCAATAGTTTTCTCTTTATTCCTTTTTTCTCCAATTAAATGGTTGTTAAATGTTTGTCAGACAAGCAGATAATGACAGACTATAAGGCTCACCTAGTTCTGCGTACTATGCAGAGCATCCCTTCTCCCAGGTATATAGGCACTAGGGGAGGGCCCAGTTTTTTGGACAAAATAGCAATTATTTCTGTCAACTTTTTTAGTCTCTATAAGATTATTTCTTCCATGTTTTACATTTATTGATGTTGTGGTGCTTTAGAATTTTTGCAAATCACATTTAAATGTTATGTCATGTTAGTAAGTCCATGCATTAGGTAATGATAACCTTTTTTCAAATCAGAGGTTCATGATTGCTAGTTTACTGCTACCAATCAACTCGTACTGCTCCAAAAACAATTGCACTTTAGTTATAGGTTATTATTTCATTGTATTTTTTGTCTCCATTTAATATTAATTGATTCTTTTGATGTATAAATATTTTTCAATTTTATGACCAAGTAGTTTGTTTTTTGGTACCTTTCTGTATATAAAGATCCCCAAAAAATTTAGTTGAACTTGTGATTATTTAAAAATCTGGGGACAATCAATGTGTTGCAAAGACCTTAAGACAACAAGCTTCCTAATCCATCATACAGACTCCACTTGACCACATGCAAGCAGGTTACCCACCCAGGCCTGGAAGCTAGAGCAACACTGCCACAAGTGGCATGCCCATACCAAAGCCCACGCGTTTCCTTGGCCTGACAGGCCACAATCAACACCAACACCATAGAAGATACAAAGACTTGCATACAGACCAGGAATACAGGACATAGGAAGGCTAAGCAGGAAGCCCTATTGGAACTGTGGGCCATTTTTGGGGTGGCCCCAGCCTACAAGACTATCCATGAACCCATGAGTAAGGCATCTGCACCTCCCCACCATACACCGGCAGGGATGTGCTCTCACTAATGCCATCCATCCCAGTTGTTGCTGCACCCGGTTACAACAATCCAAAAGTCAAAGAGGCTGCTGGACCCCCCCCACGGGCAGCAGGCCACCAGGCAGGGAGGAGGATCCCAGGTTCTGCCAGTCATGAAACCATCAGCCCTGGCTCAGACCAGTGCCCAGCCCCTCAGGGTTTGACCCCTTACCAATCAGCCACAATCCAGCGGGTCCAAAAATGAAAAAGGAGCACATATTCCTGAATGCCCCACTGAGCCCTATAAGGTCAGAGAGAGGTTTCTGGCCACCGGTGCAGGAGATAAAAGGAGCATCAGTCCTTCAAACTCTGACACTGAAGGAGGAGAAGGGTGTCACACTTCACCAAGGCAAGCTATGTCATGGAGGAAGCATCAGGGAGTGAGACTGAGGCCAATACATTGCTTAGAAGAACAGCCCAACAGCACATAGCACTCAGAGAAGGAGGCAACACAGGTCGGAGTTAGAGGAAAGGCAAGAGTTAAGAATGAAGAGAGAGAGTTATCACCTGGGAAGCCCAGCAAGGAGGGAGAACAACTCCCCCACCCCTGGAGGGAACATGAGCTCATTCTCGAGTCCCATATAGAGATGAGCCTAGGGACGAGTGGAGAGGAAGGCCCTTAACCGCAGCCCATATGTCACTGGGCTGTTGATGTAGGGGAGGGGCTGTCTAGGAGATATGTTGCCAGAAAAGCCTGGCAGAGACAAAATTGAGATGCAGAAGGATCAGTATGGCACCTTTAAATGCATTTAAGGAGAGCAATAACAAGGACATCTGCCGCTTCCTCAGAATGCGCTGGTCAACAGGCCAACCCCTAAAGAGATAATATCAAAAGAAGAGGGTGAGGCATTCACACTGCATTCACACTCCATCTACTGGACCAAGAGGAAGGGCCACTAATATGATCATCCTTGGCCAGATGAGGGATCCTTCGAACCAGCCTGGTGGAGAACATGCTAAGTGCGTATGACTGTTTAGCCGGCTCAAGACAGCCAGCCAAACCATGTTGAAGACTTAGAAAGTGACCACCACTCCGCCTCCCCGCTCTGGTCTTTCCAGCCGCACCCTGCCCCACATGAAACAACCCAACTAAGCCACAGCAATACGAAAAAAATATGATAATAACATTATCATTTCTTTTTTCCTTTTTTAACTGCTCGGAGAGCAGTGGCGCGACGCTCCTCCTCTTAGAGGAGGAGACACCGCTGGCTTTACTATCCTAGGAATAGTCTTTGCACCAGATGCGTTCTTGATTTTTGCAAGCTTCAAATTCCTTTACAAGGTGCGGAGAGAACCACCGAGTAGAAGATCTGCCATTTCTTTTCTTCTGGTCCTGCAAAGGAGCTAGCACATCCTCTGCCCTTAGACGTCAGATGTTAACGGTCTCTACATTTTGGTTGACATCATTAGTCAGATGGGGGCATGTAGTAACAAGAAAGTCCACCCAGTCTGAGGTTTTCACCTTCTTCCACACTCTGAAAGCATTAAAGTCCCCCATCTTTCCTTGCTGAAAGGGGTTAGCTAAGGTTCAATTAAGAAAATTAGATGATGGTCAGACCGCAGAGCGGACTTGGGAGAGCAGATCAAAACAGACGTTGGAAAAAATGAAATCGATAGCTTGTCCTGCCAAGTGTATGCGTGCCAGAACCAGATGAGGCAGATTCCTATTCAACCATCAATGGATTTTTATGCAAATTCTCATCAAGTAACATTGGTTGACACTGATCTGTCCCGAAAATACATGCCACTGTTCTGAAGGCATAACAGTGGAGGAACTTTTAAAAGTCTCCACTTTTATCAATGTTGCATGTGTGCTTCACTGTACAACACACATACAAAGTGGGAAAGTATTAAAGCATAGTTTTTATACTGGAACCATGCCCTTCCAGTAAATAATCTATGCTTAGCAGAATGCATACAACCTAGCATCATGGTGCAAAGGTGGGCCAAAAGTGTGCTAGCGCAGGGGGAGAGGAAAAACACACCTAGGCCCAGATTTACTGATGATTTGCACTGGGCTTGTGTTACTTGTGCAATAGAAACCTAACACAATTGTTATACCCACACTTAGTATCCAACGCAAAAGAAGATTTGCGTAGGAGCTTCGAAAAGTAACTCACAGTTGCATTATGCACCGATTTGCATTACTTTGTGTTAAGGGGTGTGTTCTGTGGGTGGTGCCTCGGCATTCCCATGCAAACATCCATGGGCACTGACACAAATCCCTAGCTACACACATTTGTAAACAGGGATTTGTGGCAAAATTGAAAGCCGCTCAAGGCATGAGTAATGAGGAGAAATGTTTTTATTTCTCCTCGTTTTTACCCTATGTTGCATACATGCTGCATTGTACAGCAGGCCTACAAAGAAGGAAAAGTGTTACAGGATAACTTTTGTACTGGAAGGGGACGCCCTTCCAGTACAATATACTGCGAGGCCATGAGCATATTTTCTATTGTACTTCAATACCAACTACATGAGGTGTTCACTCTTTGCGCACTGGCTCCAGAGTAGTTGTTGAATGCAAATGGACTGTTGCAACACAACCAGCGCAGATTTACTAATGCTTTGCAATAGGCTTGTTTTACTTTTGCACAATATCACAATATGGCAATATGGCACAAGGGTGTGTGTCTCAGCACATGGCAGCATATTTCTGCAGTCTGGGCAGCAAATGGTAAGTACAAAGCATCAGCATTATACGGGGTCGCTTATTCTCTTGACTATACATCTGAGGGCCTCATTTATGTAAAGTGATGCATCGCTGTGAGAAAACAGCTGATATTGACGCATTTGCGTCCAAGAAGTGGTGCAATGAAATCTTAAGGATTTCACTGGGTCACTTCTATGACCCTTTCTTGCATCGGAACGCCCCCCCCCCCTACATCCATTATACCTGGTGCAGGCACATCTACCTGGATACGTCACTTTGTAAATATGGTGCAACAAGGCGCATTTTTATGCTGCCGGTGCATCACAAAAAGTGACGCACCATCGTCGCAAAAGTGACGCAAGGGCTCATAAATAAGCGCCTGAAACTTTAGAAGAGTACTTTAGCCTCATGAATGTTAAACTGGTTTTTGGTGCAGATCACGCAAGCATCTTAACAAAGACACCAGTCTGAATGAATTTGAAAGTACAAGTGCACAAGACAGGTTCATTTCATGGAAGCGCTGACGACAAAAGCGACAATACTGCACCTGCTGCATTTCACACGGGGCAGAAAGAGGTGCCAGCAGGACCATATCGTTTATTGTTTCACACTAAGAAGTTATCAAGACTACAAAAATCAAACAACTAATTCACTCTCTTCTCGTAAAATCATAACCACGCGTGAAGATTTGTAAAATGCTCTGTGAGATCTGTAGTGAGAAGAATGCCTTTGGGAGTGACACTCTCTCTGCGTAATAAGAAAACCAATACTTTCGAGGAACTAACAATACGCCAGAACTCATATCTGCCAATACCACTGTTGGATGAGATGTTTCAGACAACAGATGGCATTTTGCTCCTGTGTATTGAAGTGTTAAGCATTTTTCGCGGAGTTGCGGCGTTCTTTGACACAGACCAGGGTTTTTCTCGCTGACAAGCTCTTCCCGTTCCCAAGATGTGTAGCAGATTGCGTGCAGTATTCCCATTTTCCTAGAATAGCCTGCTTGTGTGGCAACAGTCCATTTGTATTCAACAACAGCTCTGGAGACGGTGCGCAAAGAATGAAACACCTCATTTGGTTGGTATTAAAGTATAATAGAAAAGATGCTTATGGCATGGCAGTGAACATCAATATGGCAAAATAAAACAGTTATTTGGAGCAACTGCACTAATAAATACACATTTACTCATTTATTGTAGCAGTGCAAAATGTCAAATTCGAGTTCATTATCACAGTACAGAAAAATGGAGCGGAGAAAAACACAACTGCCCCAAAGATTGCATGTAACAATTATTTTACAAAGGGAAACACTTCTAGATCATTTGGATTTTGCCACGCTGCACGAATGTAGCCCCTTTCTGGGTTTGCTTGCCATTGCATAAATCATATATTCGGATAAGCAGAGTTTAATTTTGTATTCATTACCATGTTTTAGGGGCATTATGATAACTCGCTGCCCTATGGCTAAATATTGTAAATAAGGCCCACTCTTTATTATATGTCTAATTTCTAAGTGTGAACAATTATTTTAAATATATTGCCTTTCCTGAAACATATATTGCAGCTTACAGCACATCACATTATTTTATTGTCTACTGATTTTCCTATGATATCATGGTCTTGCTGCTGTTTTAGTGTTTAATATTCAATGCATATAAAATAGCTCTCTTTTTACTCTTTTTTGTTCAACACGGCATTTTATGTATACAAAGTGACAATTTCTTTAATTAAAAATCTGGGTTATATATTACACTTCAAGAGAACATGCCCTAAATGAATAGCAATAGCGCTTTCCCGTGAGTTTTCCATTGAAATGAAAAGGAGTGATTAGAACAGGTTTTTCTGGACAAGAGTGTCCTGGCCATGTAGGAGAGTGATAGCAGCAGATATTTTATTGATTAGGGGAGGAGAGTGCAAGGGATGTGAAAGAAGGGAGGGATAGGAAATGTGAGTCGTGGAGAGGCAGGTACAATGAAGCAGACAAACATGATAGCTTTATCATGACTGATAGAGGCGAACAAACAAGTAGGCAATAAAGAGTAAAAAAGAAAAGGAGTGAGGCGGATGTCTGTGTAGAGAGTTTCATATTCTGCAGATGCTTGAAGAGAAATTGCTAAAATGTTTTAAGTTTACTACAGTGTTATTTGTTTTAAATTTATTTATATAATTTTTCAGACAAGAACAAAAATATGTAATCATGCAGCGTGACATGTACATCACAAGTTACAATAGACAGTGCCGTCGTATTCATACCATCGCCGTAGTTGCATTGGATGCGGTATATCATCTCCACATTGCTCACCAGTTGTAGCGACATACCTCAATACACATTACATCATGTCTAAAAGCACTAACCTAGAGACATAGGAATATTAGAAAGAACATAAATCATAACGGAGATGCCCATCATAGCAGTACATTGTTGATCATCAGTAAGGGAGACGAATACATGAAATGTACTGATACATAGTGAGCATAGGCAATGTCCAAACAGTATTAAGCCACCAGGGTGCCAGGATGATCCATCTTCAGCATCCAACATTTACTCACCATTCATTGAGGATGAGTCAGATCCTCCCTCCTCCCCTCGCGTGAGATATGATTGTAGCGGAACCCACGCATCTCTTGGTCTAGAGGCCATCGGTAGTGTTTCAGCATAAACAGATGTTTGCTCCTGACAATATATAACATCCCGTAGCCACTCCTTAAATTTTGGGGCCATCCCCCTACCCCAGCGGCAAGCCATTCTGCGTTTGGCCATTAATATAGCAATATCTAGGATTTTTCTACTGTGTTTGGGTATTTGTGCATTATATCCCAACAGCATGATCAACGGGTCTCTCTCCAACGTAGTACCCAGCATGTGTTCAAGGGCACCTGCGTCCAGTACTCCCATACCGCCGAAAAATTCCCACGCCAGATGCAAGAAGCCCGCTCCAGCCCCTTTACATCTGTCACATCTATAATTATCTGAGAGCTGAAATTTGTACTTTTTGGTGGGGTGTAATAGATAAGTTTTCAAGAACCTATAATGTATGACCTTGAACCTACAACTAGCCGAGACATATTCTGTGACACTACAGCAATACTTCCATTGATCATCAGTAACCTCCTGACCCAAATCTTCACTCCAATGCATGCAAGCCGAACCTTCCCCCCCACGTCGTTGTGCCAGTATGCTACGGTATAGCCCGAACACCAAGTGCTTCCCATTGGGAGAGCTAAGTATAAAGTGCAATGGAACAAAAATTTCCGGTTCACAGGGGAAGTCGTGAAGAACCGCCCTCATTCCTTGCCTCAGTTGCACGTACAAAAAGACCTCCAATGGCGTGGGCTGCACATCCTGGAACAGGTGCTCCATTGAGCGAAACATCCCCTCATGGAACAGATCACCCCATGTAACGACATGAACTTGTTTGCACAAAGCTAGAAAGCCTGTTTCCCACAGAATTACCATATTTGGGTGATATGTGAGTGGAAGCCGCAGAGAATACAGCAGCTGAGATTCCAGGAGACGCGCCATTCGTCTCCATGTATCCACTGTGCAAGTTACTGTTGTGGATGGTGTCTCTATATCATTAATAGGACCATGTATGAGGCCATTCAAAGGGAGAGGATGTGCCAGCCAATCCTCACTTGCTAGTTGCGGTATGTATGGCGTAGGTAACATCAAGTGATATGCATAATGAGCTTGCACACTAAGATAGTAGGTTTCAAAGTCGGGAATGTCAAATCCAACCCTATCATAGGGCTGTGTGAGGACCGACCATTTGAGTTGTGGTTGTTTGCCGCCCCATAGTAAGCGTATTAACTCTGTGCGCAGGGTTTTGAAGAAAAATGCTCCAGGGTAATAGGGAATATTAAGAAATAAATACAGAAATTGGGGGAGAACCACCATCTTTATAAGAGAGGCTCTTCCTGCCAGCAACAAGGGCAGAGAGAACCAACGTGTGACGCTAGTTGTCAGCCTTGTGATCGCTGTGCCATAGTTTAATCGGAGTGCTTCCTGCCTGTCCCTAGATACTTGTATGCCTAAATACCTAAGGTCAGAATCGCACCATTCGAGAGGAAAGTCCAACGGGAATTTGGAGAACGCAGGTGTAAGTGGGAAAAATTGCGATTTTCACCAATTAATGTTGACACCTGAGAGCTGTCCAAACACCAGAAATTCTCTCAATAGAGGGTTAATATTTAGCTGAGGTTCCCTGATATATAATGTGACGTCGTCAGCGTATAGTAAAATCAAAATTTGATGATGAAACCACTGAAACGCCCTGTCTCGGTGGAGCCGACACAGTCTAGATGCCAACGACTCAATCGCTATGGCAAAAAGTAACGGGGAAAGCGGGCACCCCTGCTGGGTGCCCCGCGATATGGAAAGAGCAGTGGACAGATGACCATTTATCAGCACTCTAGCACAAGGCCGATGATACAATAGCTGCACCCAAGAGATAAATAATTGAGGGAACCCCATTCTCTGCAGGATTTTAAACAGGTAACTCCACTCTACAGAGTTCAATGCATTAGAACCATCTAGAAATACAGCAGTGACCGGAAATTCTGGCGCCACAGTCTGTTTCGGAGAGAACAGAGTACGTAAGTTGTGAGTAGTAGCCCTACCAGGGACGAACCCTGATTGGTAGGGGAGAATGATCTTATCCATAAGAAGTGTCAGTCGCGTGGCTAAAACCTTGGCTAATATTTTTGTGTCACAGTTGATGAGCGACAGTGGTCTAAAAGAGTCGCAAGCCCTGGGAGGTTTACCAGGTTTTAGCAAAGATGTGATGACCACTTCATGCATCGAGGGAGGAAGTATCCCCACCTCCTGGGACTCTTTGAATACTTTATGTAAAACTGGCACCATAACATCAACATAGCACTTATAAAACTCTGCAGGCAGGCCATCCATGCCTGTTGCCTTCCCGTTTTTTAAGGACTTGATGGCCTCCCTGATCTCATCAGTCTCAAGTGGAGCGCTAAGGAATTGTCTATGAACATCACTGAGCCAGCATAACGCCACATCCCTCATAAACTCATCAAGCTCCACCTCTTCATGTCTTTATGTGGTGTATAATGTAGCATAATGGGAAGTGAAGGTTTTTAGAATGCCTATGGTGTCTTGACAGACCACTCCCCGCGGTTTCTCTATCTCCAATATACTGTTGTTAAATTGTGGACAGCGTGTAATCTAAGACAATGCCTTACCCATGCGCTCCCCCCTCCCCATACCTCCGCGCCACCCAATAGCGCCCTCTAAAATTGACTTCCCTGGCAGCCTCTTCCTCGTATGCCGACAATTTGGTCCTAAAATCCTTCTGTACCTGACCGGTTTCCCCCTGCAACATTCAACCCTCCAGTCTCTTCGGGGGCGCTAGAGGGCGCGCACACAGAATGGCCGCCTAACAGGGAGGCTCCTGTACCCTGGAGCATATATCCTTTATTTATCCTGACTTGCTGGAAACTGAACAGTCCCGAAACCAGCTCATTGTGTTGCAGACTTGATCCTCCCGACTCGGTACGATTTTGGAGCCAATCCAGGCGGCGGTGCCTGCGCGCTGGGCCAAGTTTGTTCCCCCCGGTGAAGGACTGGGTTCTTTAAGACCCAGCGGTGCCAGGGCACAACACCTGAAACCTTCGTGGGTAACCTGCTCCGGCGTACGAATGACAGAGACACGGGACACTTCCTTCGGCGTCAAAGATTCAAGGTTTATTTGCTGCAGGGAACACAGATATCACGACAAGTACAACTCGTGCAACTTGGGGAGACTGCTTCAAATTGGTTCTGTGGATCGCTCCTTTTATACAGTTTTTACCCATAGGACAACATGGTACACAAAGGTTTACAACCCGGTTCCCACCATTATCCCCCAGAGGGGTCGCTTTGGTCACTTTGATACACATAAGGTCCGGAACATAAGTGCGGAAACATTTGGTGGTTCCCAACTGTAAAAACCCATCTTCCCAAGATTAGTACATTCCAATCGGCAGTAAAACAGATCGAAATAGGAACAAAGACAGGTGCAGAGGAAGACGGAGACAGTGGGGAGATCGGAAAGGGTGTAAAAGGGGAGGTATCGGGAAACACGAGATACAGGCATCAAAGGGACGTGCCTAATGAGATGCACGGCTGAGACAATAAACCGGCATGGCGAGATGAGCCTCGAGCGGGGCCATCTGCCTTACAGTATCATCCCCCTCGTCATAAAGACACTTACAAAGGACATGTGTCTTCCGCAAATATCTTGGGAGTCCCAGGGTCGCGAAGCGGTCAGCGTCCGTTCGCTGGCTACTTGAGGGCAAGAGACAAAATGGATGCCGTATCTAAGATGGAACCCGTGGGTACAGATGAAAAACCCACATAACAAACGAACGGTTTAAGTTAGCACAGCGAAACTGCGCACACTTACTAAACTCGTCATTTGCGGTTCATAGATACCAGACTCTACCATATTCGTGCGAGTCGAAAACACCACTTACAATCGTCACGGAACCTCACCGGTGCTGTCGCTGGAGCTGCTGAAGGAGGTGAGCCGGGCTGCGGATCTAGGCAAGACCGGGGATGACCACGAGGTGGTGGGCCTTGCTTGCGTGTCCTGGTCAGAAACATCCGTGCCACAGTTCTCCTGACTGCGGAGTTAACGCGGGAACCCCCGCCCAGTGCTGCGGAATGCTTCGGATGCCTACCTGTCACCAGGAATAACGAGGACCGGCACTGCTGCCCTCTGTCCCTGCCCGGAGCTGCTGCGTGCTGCGGCCCCCTACTGCCGGGGGACTCGGCTGTGACATTGTTGGGGAGTGCTGGTAGCTCCTGTGGGAGGAGCCCACTAAGGAATACTGGTGTCTGCCCCTGCAGTCTGAAGTCTCCAGGTGCCGCGCTGCAACGCTACTGGCTGCGGAGACTGTGGTCGCCTATGATATCTCTGAGGCGCCGTCGGTGAAGCCTGCGGCCCCTGTCGCCATTGTTGTGGGAGGCCCGACGCTCGTTGGCACTGTAGCTGATGTGAGACCCGTGTTACCGGTTTGTGTACCTGCGATAGGGGCGGACTCAAATGGCGGCCCCACATCACTGTATCATTTCTTTTACCTCCACTACGCTGGTTTCATGCTCCTCCTGATCTACTATCGATGGCCAGTCTGGCCGCAACACCCCGAGCCTGAGGCCTACCCCACTGACGGTACTGGATGGAGGTCACTGTCTGCCGGTTATGCCTGAGCTCTTGTGACATTTTCTCCTAGTGACTGCCCTGCTGTAGTCTTGTAGGTTTGGCAGCCCAGCGCACCCAGAGGGGGCATTGCCTTGTCCCGAGACGCTGGTGGACCGCGTATATTGCCGGCGCTCCTGGTGGCGGCAGGCGCGGTTGTGCCGGGGCATACTGCAGAGGTTTGTCCCCCCACAAGGGACCTTGAAGAGTTTGGCATAATTACACGGGCTGGGAGATTGGCCGCGGCAACACAATGGTCAGAAAAGATAACCGCCAACCAAAGCTGTCCTTCGAGGCCACAAAGAGGGGGCAGAAGGCGACAGCCGAGAGGCCCGGCGTGAGCGGAACAGGTGCAGCTAGCAATGCCTCACCTCCTGAAAGCCAAGATCTGCAACAGATCCTGCAAGAGATGTGGCAGGGCTTCGCCACGGTGGTGGACAAGGTGGACAGGATGTCTTCTAGGATGGATACCTTAGTCCACAAAGTTGATCAGCATGAAGAGAGAATCGCGGCTGCTGAACAGCGTATCTCCGACAACGATGATACCACAGCCTCCCATACCACTCAACTAGCCCGGATGGACAATCTGCTGCGGATCATTGCGGCAAAGAATGAGGATTTGGAGGCCCGCAGCAGACGCAATAACATTCGCGTCACGGGCGTACCGGAATCCACAAATACGGGCAGAATGGAACTGTACGTAGAGAAGATGCTCCTAACGTCCATTGGAGAGGAGGCTTTCTCCCCGCAATTTATCGCTGAGCGGGCGCACAGATCCCTGGCTCCGATGCCTAAACCAGGTGCCCCGCCTAGACCCATAATAGCCCGCTTGCTGAACTATCGCGACCGCAACACAGCCTTGAGAGCGGCTCATACGAAGCAGAATCTCTCCTATAACGGTGTGAATTTCTCCATTTATCCGGACTTCACTCCAGTGGTCCAGGAGGAAAGACGCAAGTTCATTGAAGTGAAGAAAAAGTTGCGTGCCGCACAGATAGACTATGCCTTACTCTATCCGGCGAAACTCCGGATCACGCACCAAGGGAAGCAGCGCTTCTTCACTAACCCGCAAAAAGTGGAAGAATATTTAAAGGCAATCAAGAAGGCACAGAGAGGGATGCATGAACATGACGCGGCACGGGGAGACAGCCTACCTGAGTCGGAGGGAGAAGCTTGAAACATCCTAGCAGTAACGGCTACCGGACCTTGGGTGGCGGCCATACACCGATGAGACAATGATCCCTATGCATTATGGTCGAGTACTGATACTAAGACAAGGGACGGTGACCAACTTCCAGGGTCCACTACCCCTCCTCAGCCTCATTCGAGGGTGGTACGGGCTTAGAGGCTAGAGGAGGGAGTTGTGGTTGTGTGCCCTTTGATGCTGTTCTCCCTGCGGGTATACCCCATACTCAGGTTTTGACTTTTGAGGGTTGTCTAGATTGGGTGGGAGGGCATAGGGATAGGGATACAGAGTGCCTCCCCGGCAAGTTGGGGCTGCTGTGGAGAGTAGGGGGGAGGGATGGGGAGGGCATGGGCGGCTGCTGTCATGATTGGGATGCGGTAGAGGGAGGGGGGACTCATGTTTATGAAGGTTTTTTCTTTACAGTGGAGGAGGGCCTCTTGAATGGAACGTGTGGTTATATATCTCACCTGAGCATGGATGTTCTTTTAGTATACGATATGGCATGCTGCAATATTACAGACTGTTCTTTAACCTATGGCAGGGATGGGACTTGATGATCAATTGAGCTGTATGTCATGGAATATCAGGGGTCTCAATAACGCTAGGAAATGCCGAAACGTGATTGCATACTTAGATCGACACGAGGTCCAAATAGCCATGCTGCCGGAGACACACATATCACCACAGACTCGCCCTACATTTGCAAGTAGATGGGCCGGTGCCCGCTCGTTCTCGTCTTACTCCTTATACGCAAGGGGAGTGACTATCTTGATTAGACGCAACTTCCCCTTTCAGGTGGTAGGTGAGATCTCGGATGCAGAGGGATGCTTTACTATTGTGTGGGGATGCCTTGGTCGTGACACAACTACTTTGGTGAATTGCTACGCCCCTAATGTGGATCAGCCTAATTTCTTCACCACATTGTGGGGCAAAATCCTTGACATAGGGTCTCAGCACATTATCTGGGGAGGTGACTTTAATGTGGCGCTAGTACCTCACCTAGATAGAGCAGATGGAGTGGTGCTTTACAAGCCCAAATCCAGAGAGGCGCTGGCGGGGGTGATTGAGGAGGGAGACTTGGTTGATAGCTGGAGACACCTACACCCATCCCGAAAAGAGGGCACGCACTTTACGTCACTGACTGGTACTTGGGCACGGCTGGATTATCTCTTGTTGTCTAGAAGAATGAGTGTTGGAGTGACTGGGGTGGAACATTTGCCCAGGACATACTCTGATCATAGCCCGGTTCGAATACGTCTGCAGGTACCAGGCTGGGACAACCCCCACCGCATTGGAGGTTGCAACCTGCAGCGCTACTGGATGCGGTGTTTCTCGCCGAGTTAGGCGAGGAGATCGCAGCATTTTTCCCTCGCAACAAGGTGTGAGTAGACTCAGTTGAAACCATCTGGGAGGCGTTCAAAGTTACGGTTAGGGGATGCTGCATATTGAGCTTCGGTGTGTTGCGTGATATACAGCGCCAATACGTACCCTCCACAGAGACCTAAAAAGTCCGGAGGCTGGAATGGTAGAGGGTGACGGGTCTGAAGCACACGCAGAGTTCAGGGTCAAATTAACAAAATATGAGGAGGAAGCGGCTAGGGAAGCTAAATTTAAAGGGAAATACTGGCAGGCGAGAAAATATTGTGAGGGAGACAGACCTGGCAGGGCACTGGCAGTGCTTACCCGCGCTCCACACACCTCACATGCAATCCTCGAGATTTTAGATAGCCAGGGCCAAACAGTCCGGGACGCGGACGGTATACTGTCTGTGTTCGTGTCTCATTATCATGCACTGTACACCACTGCCACATCCAATGACGTACTATACGATGACTTCCTCGGGAAAGTAGCCCTCTGTTGGCTGAGTGATGCTGACAGGTCCTTTCTCGCCGCTCCCTTCGAATTGGATGAAATCAGAGAAGCCATCATGTCACTCCAAAATGGTAAAGCCCCCGGCCTTGATGGGCTGCCGGCAGAATTTTATAAGGCATATATAGATATAATGGCTCCTGTCCTTCGAGAGATATTTGAGGAATCCTTGACTGACGGGATCCTTCCTCGCTCAATGCGAGAAGTTGTTATCACATCGCTCCTTAAGCCTGGTAAGAGCCCTAAGACCTGCAACTCATACCGCCCACTGTCTCTGTTAAATTGTGACGTTAAAATACTGGCTAAGGTGCTGGCCACCAGGCTATCTCTCCTTATGACCCAAATAATACTACCTGACCGATCAGGATTTGTTCCCGGTCGTTCCACCTCCCACAATCTGCGCACATTGTTTTTCGCTGATTCGTACGGTGCACCCAGATCTCCCAGTGGCGGCGGTCTTTTTGGACGCCACTAAGGCCTTCGATTCGGTCGAATGGCCGTATCTATTTACTGTCCTGACCCGTATGGGATTCCCTAAGTTATTCATCTCCTGGGTCCAGTTACTTTATATGCAGCCCTCGGCGCGAGTACTGATCAACGGCTACCTCTCTCCTTCGATCGAGATCAATAGAGGTACCAGACAGGGGTGCCCGCTGTCCCCTCTCCTTTTTGCGATTGCCGTTGAGCCTCTGGCTTGTAGGCAGCGACAGTTGCATCGGGAAGGTGCGTTTCGCTGCCTTCAGTGTCAGCTTGATGTGTCGCTATATGCTGACGACATGACGCTTTATGTCAAAGACCCATCGCAAAACTTGAACCCCTTACTGAGGGAATTTGTTGTCTTCGGCAGACTGTCTGGAGTGCACATCAATTGGACCAAATCGCATTTCTACCCCTTAACTGATGCGATCACTGACATTCCGCTGGATTTTCCCTTGGAATAGTGCCGAACAGACTTACGCTACCTGGGTATTCAAATAATGCGGGATAGGGAAGAAACACTGCGGCTCAACTATGGAGTTGCTATCACAAAACTCACTGCATCGGTTGATCGCTGGATCTCTCTCCCCCTGTCCATGGCTGGGAGGGCATCGCTTATTAAAATGGTGGTGCTGCCCCGCTTTCTGTATCTCTTTCTCAAAATTCCTGATTACCCGGGTGTTTTTTTCTTCAAAACATTAAGGTCGGAGCTGTGCAGACTGCTCTGGGGAGGTAAGCACCCACGACTCCGCTGGTCAATATTTATCCAGCCATATGATAAGGGAGGCTTCGATATTCCCGATTTCGAGGCTTACTACATATGTGCACAGGCGCATTACGCCTATCATTGGATGAACCCCACACCTTTCATGCCCCAACTAGCAGTCGAAGACTGGATCGCGAATCCTCTTCCTCTGAGTGGGCTCATTCATTGCCCAGTGGTGTCCATAGAAACACCATTTACCACTGTTAAATGCACTATTGATGCCTGGCGTCGCATGACGAAGATGCTGGGCTGCGCCATGCCGTATTCCCCTAGACTGCCGTTGACATACCACCCTGCACTGGAACTCCTACAGGAGCGTGGTTTCCAGGCAATCTGTCGACGTTTGCAGATCACCTGCTGGGAAGACCTCTTTACCGAAGGCCAATTTAATGCAGTGGATTTATTTTTCGAAACTCATAACCCCACTCCTCTTGAATCATTCTACTACTTGCGACTGAGGCAAGGGATGAAAAAGATTCTGCCCGATTTTCCTGACGAGCCTGCGATCTTGTCCCCTTTACACTTCATGCTGTGCTCACAGGACGGCCTGCACTTGGTGTCGGGCATGTACTGGCACGTTAGAGCGTCCAGAACAGGGCTTGAAAGCTCGGCCCAATCACATTGGGCTGCTGATTTGGCAGTGGAAATCACTGAAGACCAGTGGACCTACTGCTGTGATCTCACGGCTCGGATTTCCGCCAGCTCTAGGCTCAGGATGATTCATTATAAGTTCCTTTTACACAGGCTGCAAATATTTCATATCAGTCTTGGTGGAATGCAGTCTGTTTTAATCATCGTTTAGACACCAACTATGTATCTCCCATCTCCCTAGCTATTAAATGTGATCTACTTTGGCTCCCTTTAGTAACGTACCTCTCTTCCTCTGCCCCAGTTCATTCCTCTCCTGATCCTGAAACAGTTGAAGTTCGCAAGCCCCCATGATTTTCTTATTCCTGTTTTTTACCTTATTATTTGAATATTATAATTCTTAAGTCTCAATATACTATGTTCTATCTAATGTATTAGTATTCTTATGATGTGTTCATAATTCTTCATGCTTGTAATGCTTACTTTTTTTGATATTTGTATTATTATTATATTGTTTATTTCTTCCATCCACTTATTGTAACTCTTCTCCTCTCACCCCCCTTCCCTTATTCCCCCCCCTTTTTTATTCTTTTTTTCAATAAATCAAACTTAAAAACATAAAAAATAAGTTCCTTCAACGCTTATACTTCACGCCGGTTAAGAAGCACAGGTTCCACCTGTCCAACGATGACATATGTGAGCGCTGTCGCGCGGAGCATGCTGGATTCCTGCACTTGTCCTGGGAATGCCCCCTAATCAACTCCTATTGGCAGCAGGTACATGTTGCCCTAGAATCCATGATCAAAGTAGCAATAAGCCCCGACCCTTCCTTGATGTTGCTAGGGTACACGCCACACAACCCTAAGACCTGCAGGAAATTCCTGGACATTGCTCTCCTTCTTGCAAAACGCCGCGTGGCGTGTAGGTGGGGTCGTGGTAGGGCGCCGAAGTTTAAGGAGTGGCTCGCAGATCTAATCCACTGTCAGGAACAGACCACTATTTTCGCTGAGACACTTCCGGTCTCCAGTAAGCCTAGGGATATCTGGGGCCCTTTAACCACTTATTTACTTACCCAGGGACATGGGGAAGATGACACATCCGGGGGGGATACGCGGGCTGATGGTGGCTAACAGGAAACACTTACCCGGCCCACTTCATGATGCTACCTGTGAGCGTGTATACTGTTAGAAATTTACTACATGTACGACTGTGTAGCCGTGTATATCATCTCTTATGCCACTGTTTATTGTTAATATCTACGGAATCCCAATAACCTACCACTGTAAATCTTCGAATTGAGTCAAGCTATGGCACTTGTGTGTTGTGAAGTAACCTCTGAAAACTGTTCCTGTTAAACGTGCATTTTACCTGGTCAAGTACCTATCCCTAAATGTGTTATACTGTTCTGCTGCCACGACTTAGCTGAATGACATGAATCAGGTGTTACTGTAACGCTCCATACTGCCAACCTTTGGTTTGTTCTGCTAAAAAACTATAAATAAAGTTTTAAAAAAAACACAAAAAAAAACCTCCAGTCACTTCAGATCCTGCTCTAGATTCCTCAGTGTTTGCTGTATGTCTCTCAATACCCGAAGCTTTTGGAGATACAATACCCCCGTATAGTAACTTTAAAGACTTCCCATATTATCTCCACATTTTCTACGGAGCCTTTATTTCGTATAAAGAAGTCCTTTATTTCCTCCCCTAGTTCAGTCCGAAAGACTAAGTCCAACAATGCATTCGGCTGCATTCGCCATTTCGGCCGGGCCTATCATAACCAGGTACACTAAGCGTAATTCTTACAGGGCAATGATCAGAGTATGCCCTAGTGAGATGTGTATCATTACATAGGCCTATGCCTAACCCCTTGGAAACAAGGCAAATGTCTAGCCGTGCCCATGTCCCCGCGTGTGACATAAAGTGAGTCCCTTCCTGCTGCAGCTGGTGTAGTCAACGCCAGCTATACACCACTTCCACTCTGCCAGCCAGCACCTCACGAGATTTGCTATTATAATGTACTGCGGCATCAGCTCTATCCTGAGCAGGAATCAAAGCAACGTTAAAATCCCCCCCATATAATGTGCGTAGAACTTAAGTCCACTATTTTACCCTACAGGGACGTGAAAAATTCAGGCTTATCCACATTGCGGGCATAACAATTCGCAATTGTTACAGAATCCCTACCCATTCTCCCCCATACAATGATATACCTCCCCTGTAGATACAATATTGTACCGGCAAGTGCAAAGGGGACACGATTCTTAACTAATATGGCAGTGCCTCGCACAGAGAAGTAATAAGAAGAAAATGCTTGTATACTCGGCCATTCATTGGCAAATGTATTGCGGGACTGTGGGTGTATATGTGTCTCCTGCAGCAATGCCACCTGTATCTGCTGTCTGTCCAAATAAGCCAGGACCTGCCTACACTTCCTTGCATTGTTCAGCCCTCTGACATTCCAGGATATCACCCTCAGGTCCGATTCATCCCCCTCTCTTGCCATACTGCCCTATGCTATCACACTGGCAATTCAGCAAATGAAGTGAAACAACATGCCTCTTGATTGTACGCCACATGCCATATCTGCCTAATATATTGTACTGTCATCAATGCTGTAAACAACCCATCCCCAACCTCCCCCAACCCACTGAAGCATACCAATTATGTCAGTATCAATTAATCCCACCACCTACCCCCCCAACAACCAAGAAAAACATTACAACAGGTGTACTCCCATTGGGGGAATCCCACCAGGTGGCTCACAGGTACCTCACACCTGTATAAGAGACCTACAACAGCTGGTCTGTCCCCCTTTAGGCAGCGAGGGTGTCCGGCTCTTCATATCATCTGTGTTCCGCTCACCTGCACCTTTCCCATGCAGAGGCCCATATCACAGGGCAGTTGTGAAAAAAAAAACACTTTTAGTCCGCAGAAAATGTCAATCAGTGCGGCGCTCTCAATGGGACCCAACGGTACTCAGAGTAGAAACTGCATCATCCTTGAAGAAGTTCATTCCACATCCAAGAGATGTGTCTCTAGTGTGTCATCCGGTTCTGGAGTCGTGGTCTTTCTCTGCTTAATTTTCTTGAGGAAATCCTCCACTTGCTGCAATTTCATGTAGATCATCTGAGTGCCCTGGTATGTTACCCGGAGACGCGTGGGATACAACAGGGCATAATCCACCTGCGCCAGTCGCAGTTTCTGCTTCACCGCATTTAACTTGCACCTCTCCTCCTGTACATGTGCCGTAAAATCGGGAAAGATAGTGAAGGATACACCGTCGTAGTTCAGCTGCCTCTTCTCCCTGGCAATTCGCAATACAGTGTCCCTGTCCCTGTAATGGAGGAGGAACGCTATGATGGGTCTGGGTGCACTTCCAGGAGGAGGTCTGGGGCCAATGGACTGATAGGCCCTCTCCACAATGATGGGAGAGTGCGTCCGCAGCAATCCCTGCAACAAGCATCTTCTCAACATAGCCCTCAAGCCTGCCCGTATTTGTGCTCTCTGGCACACCTAGAATTCAAACGTTATTAAGCCTGTTTCGAGATTCGATGTCCTCATCTTTAGCGTTTATAATTTTCATCAGTTTATCCGTCTGGGACACCGCGGTTTTCAGTTGTGTCGTGACATCCTCTGCGTCTGATATTCTTTGCTCCGCTTCTTTGAGGCGTGTATCATGCCCGTCTAATTTGTGGGCAATAGCATCCATGCGCGTAGTGAGAGTATCCATTTTGTCTGCTATTGTCGCAAAGCCCTGACGTACCTCCGACAAAATTGTGTGCATGTCATTGCTCGATCCATCACCCTTCTCAGGGGCGCCTCCACTGTGCCATTCTCCGCCTCCGCAGCCTGTTGACGCACACTCTTTTTAGTTTCAAATGCTAGACGCGGTTGGCGCGCATCCATCCTCCCCATCGTGCAATGCCCGGGCTGAATATTGGCCAAAATCGCTGGGCGGGTGGGAGTCAGAATCAGCAATTATAACTATGACCTCTTGGCTTCCTGAATTGCAAGAAATAAACCGTGTTTAATGATAAACATCAGAGCCCAGTGTCACATCAGACTGCCCCCATGTCCATCACCACTTCAATACACCTGATTGGCTCTGGCGCCTCGCGGCACATCCGTGTCCTGCCTTATAGTAACATAAACGGATCAATTTTCACTTATCACGTCAGGAGCATAGGTGGAAAGCTTTGTCCCAATGAAGTTTGTGCTTCCAACCTGCAAGGTACCACTCTCCTAAGCCCAGTCACATCTCACTCCAGCAGCGCAGATACAAACGAGCACCTCTCTTTGTGGCACAAGTGTTGCTCACCAAGAATGTTCCAGGCTCCCCTGCAAACTGTATAGCAAGGCTGGTAGAATCGTATGCAACGTTTAGAGATAGCTGGCGAGATATCCTGGAATTATGCAGCGCGGGGTAGCCTTCATAACACCATAAGGCAAACGGCACCGCAGCAGACACAGTATCCAAGGCCTCTATGTTTTCCCCCTTAGCGTTCTCCTGCGTTAGGCCCCCAGTCCTGCCTGCAGCCTGCACTCCCTTAGTTGCAAGCTCTTCACGGCCCGCCGGTAACGGCTGCCATGTTGTCATGCATAGGACGCCGTGGCAGGCAGCCCACACCCATTCTGCCACTCTTGTACTGTGGCGGCACACAAAAAAGGGCTCCGCTGCAGGGACGAGGTCTCTGCACCATGCGGATGTCCCTATCTGCCCACTGCTGCCCGCGGTGTTAGCCGTCAGGGTGTTGATTCACGTGCGGCCGTCCGGCCCACTCACCACGTGGCCGCCACGGCTCTCGCGTAGCTCCGCACTCCCAGGCACGGCTCCAGGACTCTCCAGGGGTCCCGCCGCTCGGCAGTTCTCACCAGCTGATGAGCGTTTGTTGTGCTTCTGCGGGCAGCAGGATTAGCACCGCCTGCACCACAAGTGTCAGGGGTCTCAGCTACGCGCTTGGAAATCCTTCATCACAAGCAGGAACACAGAATAATTATAGGATTAGTGACCGGACTGTGGGAGCCTCACGGAATCGTGGCCATTCCGCTCGTGCGCCACCTAGCGCCCCCAAGTTTACAATAGTGTTATATACAAAGGTACATAAGCACTTTTGTTCTTAGTGGATAATGAATCTCTAGATATAGAAGAGTTAGAGGATGTTTATACTCGTAGGTGAAGTGGTTGAATGTTCTTAGTCCTGAAATAAAGTTAATAGCTGAATTGGGAATCGCTTTAAAATGTGAGGAATGCAAAATTATAAGTAAGTCTTGCCTTTTTTGACATTTACCACATACTATAACCACAACTGTTATCTTTTCTCTTAGTTACATCACTCCGTTAACACATATGCACCTTCAACCTCCAGTTCTCCAAACTCCTTCCACAGCATCCACCAGCTACTTCAACAGTAACTTCCCCAGTGAATTTAACCACCCAGGCACCAAGTCCATGATCTGCTAGAAATTAAATAGTTAATGCCAGTCAACCACTTAATCTTTCAAAAAACATCTAAGGCAAAATCCTATTACTCATCATCTCAGTAATGCAAACTCTCTGCCCTAAA
Source organism: Lissotriton vulgaris (assembly GCF_964263255.1). Classification (NCBI taxonomy): domain Eukaryota; kingdom Metazoa; phylum Chordata; class Amphibia; order Caudata; family Salamandridae; genus Lissotriton; species Lissotriton vulgaris. Next base: position 560,413,486 of record NC_141685.1, on the reverse strand, counting down.
CTACCTGTGAGAACGTTCCCTTTTTAAAGTGGTCACCCTCATTTTATTTCTTAGACTTATGTTGCTGTTTTTTTGGGTCTCTGCTACACAGCCTAGTGTATGTGACTTAACCCATCACATCTGATGAAACTGGCTAATTCCTAATTGGCATATTCTACCTTCCTGTGCAGCCGCAGTATATAGTCTAGATGTACACTCTTTGCATGGAAAGTTAAATATCATCTGTGAATTGCCACACTTATCGTGCCTCCCACTAATGTCAGAAATAAAAACGTGGCTTTAGGCCTATCCTTGTTGCCTGACTGCTGTTGTTTATATGTTTAATCAGCCCTTTTAATATACCCCTTTATGACAGGGGAAACCCGCTTTTATATATGAATAGATTACTATTTTCTATGACGTAGTGCTATAGGCCCTGTTCATTGTATTTAATAGTGGAGCACGTAGAAATTAACGCTAATAATTCCCAAGAGTAACAAATATTATTTCTGCTATCTTGAGCTTGGGACAAGCTAGAGAAATGGTCAACCACTACCTTTTAAGATTTATTAAAAATTGATTTAATTGGTGAAGTTATTTTTTTCATGAATATATTTATGAAAAGTAACTTTTATAAAGTTACCTCTTTCCTGCCTGGCGCTCCTGTAGGCCAATTTGCCTTACCTTGACAACATTTGCTCAATGAGGAATGCTCCTAATCAAAGACAATAGCTTTGGCTAGGTACCAGGATGGACTGTGTGTGGAGTGCATGATACATGCCAGTTAAGGAAGGGCAGCTATGGAGGTTCCAGGATCTTCATTAACTTTAATGGGACAGAGGTGAAGCCTGCCTATGCATGGTTTAGTGTAGGGGGAGACACGAGGAAGGGAAAGCTTTTGTTCTCTAGACCCACACTTGTCAGGCTGGCTCCAAGCCCAGTGGGAGGGACGCCACCACTACAACCAGATTGGAGTGGTCACAGGAGAGGGGACTGCTTATTTCCCTGGTCACAACTCTGGGTGGACACAAGGGCTCTGTAGTAGGAAATTAATGTTTTCCATCATCGATTCTAGGAGTAAAATGCACTGCGAGATTGTTTGCAGCAGGACAAGCAGGAACTGTTGAAAACATGGGTAGGATTAGCTTGAGGTACATTTTCCCCATTGGTAAGGAAGTGTCCCGGAGTCACTGCCAACCATTGACTACTGAACTGTAAAAAAATGCACCTCACCACTAGCTCCTCAGAAAAACTGCTGGATATGTGGAAGAACAGAAGAAGGACTGCACCTGCTGCTAGAGACCTGTGAGGAGACCCAAGAGCTGGACCTGCTCCTACTTGCTTCCAGGAATAGGCTGCACTCCTGTGCAGCTATAGGGACATAACAAGCTGCAATAGGCCCTTTTCTTGAAATGCCCAACTGACCGGTTGCAGCTGGATGCGGCATGACATACTGGTAGCCTCTGCTGGAGTAAAACCTGAGCCCCTAATAATTGTGCTGTGTTGTTGACTTTGAAACTGTTGTGGCACTTCTAAATGCTTTTCAAATGTTTTCTTTAAGTTAAGCCTGTCTGCTCTGTACTGTGGCTACTATGGGATGAGCTCAGGTTTAAATTATTGAAACCTTTGCCTGCTCCTGGACCAGTAGGTATCACCTGCTGGTGTGGAACCTGTCCCCCTAATGATTGTGTTGTGTGGTTTGAGTTTTAACTGTTTTGGTGCCTCCAAACGTTTTAACACTTTTTCTAAGTTAAGACTGTCTTCTATGTGCCATAACTACTAGGGGCTGAGCTCAGTAGTAAAATATAGAAGCTTTTATCTAGACCTAACAGGTTAGTGACATTCTTACTTTAAGTCGACTACAATCTGCCTCAATTAATAATTCAGTTTCCTGCACTAATCTTGGACTGCTCCATCATGCTGCCATCTCTCTTAACCTCTTGCAAGCAGAGGCAAGCAAAGGCTGTGAAACACTTTGGTCCTACAAAGATTTTCCCAATGGCATGCACTGGGAACAACTGAAAATAATGTCAACTCTATCAAGTCTATGCCATTTGATGCCCTGAATCAATTAGTACTGATCCAGTGGGTTACCAGCAGCAGGTAATCTAACACCACATACTCACCTGGGCCCATACATTCATTCACAACACACTGGCAATAACTGCTGGGGTCATGTTTTGTAATTCTCCAGATTAGTTATCTCTACTCCCTAACTAATCTTTCACTGATCAAAGAGTTCTTTCCTCTGGTCAATGGACCATTAGTTGAACTTGTTGATGGTGAAATGACATAAGATTTCAATATACTTACACGTTGAAAATGATCACAGAGTCGGGATGTATTTTAAATTTAATCTCAGAATAATTCATGTGAACCACTTACACGGTATAGAACAAACTCAGTTTCTCACAGGAAGAAACATACAAATAATCAATCAAAATGCATTTATTTATACTTTGCAATGACACTGCATGGAAGGGAGAGGATAGAGAGAAAAGCACTTAATTGCATACAAAGATATATTTATAATTAACTTGAATGGTGTGAAAACCAACCACAAGGCCTGGGAATTGGTAGGGGTTCCCCATGAAAAATCTTGCAAACAAAGACTTCAGGACAGGAATTAGAATAGGAATCAGGACGGGACAGACAACCTCTCTATCACCAACGCTTGAATAGCACCTCTCTCTGACACTTTCTTCCTCCTCGAGATTCTTCTGCGATCGTCTTCTAAATTAATTTGATTAAGATAATTGGTTCAGAAATCCGATTCTTCTTCAGCATCACTCGTCACTCCGACAGCCTCCTGGTCTGAACTTCAACATCTCTGTCTCCAGTCTAGCTAACTAACTAAGAACTACCTCAATTATACCTTTCTGTATGCCTGTACCACCCATTAATGTTTCACACTTAAGAAAATAATAACTCTGATTGGACAGGCAAAGGGAGTTGATCATCACCCCATGCTTATTTCCCATTATTTTCTTTCAGCTCTTTGTTTAAAATCCCACCCCCTAATTTTTATACATCAAACTTCATTCCCACCCGTATTCACGTTGTAATTGTCACATAGAAAAAAAGTCTACAGGTTCCCATCCTTTTCAGTGGACTGTTGTTCCGGTTCTCAGGAAAGTATCATCCGCAACCTTGGATGATGTTCAAGTTGATATCAGCTTGGTTGTACTACGCATGTGTGGTAGATTGAGAGGGAATAGACTGTGGCTCACGATTCTAGGCTCATAATAAGCACTATTGAAAGAGTCAAAAAACAAATGTTAAAATAAAAAATAAATGGTTTCACTGTATACCACCTATCTCTACTCTATTCCCATTCAGTTATTATTACTCTCCCCGCATTAGCATTAGTAAAATAGCGGAGTTTAGTTTTCCAACAAGCAGGTGACAAGCATGTGAGTTTAAAGCATCAATTTTGTTAACTACGGCGCAAGTGCAGAAAATTACCTCCAAGCAAAAGATACGTCATACTACGTAGATGCAGTAGACGCATGTGCACTAAAGATTTGCGGTTAACGGCCATTTTAGAATTACACTTTGGTTACTTATTAATAAATCACATAGGCAAGCTTCGTCTTTTCTCATAAATGTTGTGTTGTGCATATTATTTCCACAATACAGGTTTAATATGGGTTTAGAGGTTACATGAGAAGATTGCTTTCAAGCAAGTCCCTTTTTCAGGAGTCCTTGCTCCATCAATACCAAGCTTGCGATCTCATGGAAAGAGAAGTGATGATAACTTCTTTGCTGTAGGTATGCCTCAAGACGATATGGTAAAACAAAAAGGTTTCCCTTTAGGATAGCTCAACTAGAATGCAATCACGATACCTCAATCAACTCACATACATAACAATTCGCCGTTCTATCAGGAAATATAAAACAATAAAGCACTTACAAAGAAACAACTATTTTAAAATGTAAAGCAGAATTTATTCTTCATTAAAAATCAACAATTTTCCTTAATATACAAATTCATTAAAACACTTTTTCTAAATAAGAAAATTTGAAAAGGACCATTTTCATGGAACTACAGGAGACATATAGACAGTAAACCTTGTCTTAAAGGTGTTATTTCAGACACAGTTTAAACAGGAGGCGAGAGATATATTTCCCTATAACTCAAACCCTGTTGTTTTCCGAATATAACAAAAACTGGGGCGTCAACGCATTTCGGTGGTATTGAGTCTATAAAACCACCTTCTTCAGGACATATGTACAATTTATCTCATTTTGCATAGGTATCACCTAATATAAAACAAAACAAAACATTCATTTATCTACCATCAATACAAAAGCATAATCAGAATGCTATAACTCTAAATACATCAACTTTAAAAAGACTTTTAAAAGTCAATACAGTGCAATTTCATTAATAATTCGAGATACATCACTATACATATAGCAAAACTGATGTATCATTTGCCACAGGCTTAACCACAGCCTAGTTATAAATAGTTTCATGTAGAACCAACCCTTAGTTTGACAACATAAGAACCATTACAATTCTTTATTATTCACAATTCTTTGTAAGTGCTTCATTTCTCCAACACACATTCTCACCATTCAAATAAAATCAATCATCCATATTTCATAAGTCATAGAGACTCACCAGTGCTATCGCACTTGAATTAAAGAGTCCTCCTTGATTCAATTTAAGAAGGAAGGTGCTGCAATGTTTAAAAAGGAATCTGCGGGGTACAATAAAATCGATATTGGTACTCCTATTTTAATACTTTTGTTCAGGGGTCTTAAAAATAAATAAATAAATTGAAGAATAATTTTGACTAGTAAATACCTTTAATTATTGAATTATTAATTCTTTGTGACAATTTTCTTATCTGGTCAATCGTACCACCTGGGGGTTAGCTCTGCCGATAAGAGCACAAATATACAACATTTGTTGTTAGGCCCCTTAGTCTTTTACTAGAGTTTAACCTGTTTATTATTAAGACTCAACATGACTGGATTTGCTTATTACCTACGTATTTGGTCCGCAATGATGAAATATTATTTATCACTCTTCTGCGTATTTGTATTTTTCCAATGTTATTCACCTATATGGATAAATAAATAAGGTCCATATGCATATTAATATCATTTATATGGCTTCCATTACAGGCATTAATCAAGTTTAATACTTATAGCATTTATATAAAAGATTTAAATAAACCTCACTTTTAATTTCCATTAAGAAAGCTTTATGTGGCTTAAGTCGGTCAGAAATTATTATGCGCTGTAACCAAGTTTCAAGTTGCCAAGTATAATGGAAACTTTATTTTATCGCTCCCCAGGAGCGCTATGTTCCTGGTAGATACCGATCCCACCCTTCACGCAAAAATACCTTAAAGCTAGTGGTTGCGCTTCTTAGTTATCACTAATATAGCTCCCCTGAAGGTATTTAAACCTCCAGTATGCTGTTGGTTCGAAAGCTCACCTTTTTACTCCAACAACGTGCGTCCTCCGGTGTTGACTTCCCCTGAATAATGGCGGCTATTCCTTCAGAAAGGACGCGCCCGGCCATGGAGTCTCCTTTTAGGTGCATCACGGCCAACGTCAATCACCTAATACTGATTACGTGAGAGTGTACCAAAAATCCCTTTTTATTGTTCCAAACCTCCCGGACATAAACATTCACAGTGATGCCGCGAGTATGTTCCAAAAAGCTTTTATTATTACCACCTACTTTATATACTGTCGGCTTATGAAAGTTATATTACCACCTGCTTTATGTATTATCAGTGTAGGTTCAATTACCTATAGTCACTTAAAAAAAAACGTAATACATGTAACTGACCTTCATTCTAATTAAAATGAAAAAAAACACATTTTTTAAAAATTGAAGAAACGCGATTTATCTAATACAATTTGAGTCGCGCATTTTTTTAAAAGGCAAACCTATGTTAGTTATCTATTTCAAACACCTATACTAACATATGTTGATGTGACCTCTTTTATTTCCCACAAGTGCCAATCATAGACAAAAAACAGATATTAAAAAATTCAAAAGGTGGTGATAATAACCGTTTATACAATAAGGGAGTGTTAATAAAAAAATTAAAATTATATATATATATATATAAAACAAGTGGTATCTCCTCTATTGTCTAAATATGATGACCATCACCTCATATATAATATAAAGGTTAACCCAAATCTTTATTTTCATAAGCTCATTTTAGTGGTACAGCGTTTGTAAAAGAATTGTTATGCCAATTATTGGGGCACAATTCTCATCCAATCCTCCTTAGGGTTTAACCCACTGTTGACAGTATCTAGAGTCGAAATGTACCACTGTTCTCTATTTTTTCTTTTTATTTCAACATTACCACCTCTTTTAGGGCATGTGATCTTTTCAATCACATACCAAGAGAAATCTGTGTGTCCATGATTTAATCTAACAAAATGATCAAATAAAGGGGCATTAGCTTTTCTAGTTTTTAAAGCAGACCTGTGTTCCAAGAGTCTCAGTCTTATTTCTCGTCCAGTTTCTCCGACATATCTAAGTCCGCAAGGACAGAGCAATAGATATATCAATTTGCTACTTCTGCAGTTATTGAAACTTCTAGCTGTCATCGTATAGTCATTGTGTGTTACTGATTTTGCAACTATGCAATCGTCACAAATGGAACAATTACCACATTTGTGATTTCCTGTTGCTTTGTTACCCGTTAAGGTACTTTGATTGTCCTGAGTTTCTTCCCTATCGGTATGGACAACATTTTTTCGGATGTTATCATTCCGTCTAAATGCAAATATGGGTTTGGGAATTTTTGTCTCATTTCCCTAGCTCAAAATATTCCAATTGGAATTGATAACATTCTTTAGTCTATTACTGATGTTGGAGAACTGGCTCACAAAAAACTATTTTGAGTCGATTATCTTAACTTTGTTCTTATCTTTAGGTTCCTGATTCAACACACTGTCCCTTTCATAAAATTGGGCTCGTTTGAGTGAATGCTTTATATGTTTCTTGGGATAGCCCCTCTCTCTTAGTTTATTACTTAGACATTCAGCATGTTTGTAATAATCCTGAACATTGGAACAGTTCCTCCAGAGATGGAGGAACTGTCAAAACTGTATATTATCACGCTGAGAGCGTGGGTGGTAACTCTTGTAATGTAAAAGGGTATTCTTGTCAGTGGGCTTGGTGTAAAGCTCCACCTCCAAGAATCCCTCCACCTCTTTAATTGTGATGTCCAAAAAATGAACTGCATGATTTTCATAGGATGCTGTAAATGTGAGGTTCACATCACCAAGGTTGAGCCATTCCAAAAATTCATCCAGAGTGCTAACGTCACCTTCCCAAATGAAGAAAATGTCATCAATGAAACAGCGCCACATCTTATCATTTTTAAAGAAGGGCGCCGCCTTATTGAAGACATGTTTTTCCTCGAATTTTGCCACATATAAGCAAGACCCCCAGGATTTCTACCACACAAGAAGGATACATCACAGAAATTAAGACAACCTATTGTACTGTCACAATCAATGCAGCCTCCTATAAATATAGAGCTCCTTTTAAGTTGGTATGGTGAAAAATATAATTACATTAGAGCAATCGTAGTAATTTCAGTAATTACACATTACTCTTGTTGTGCGAAATTATGCAATTACACCACCTTGAGTAATTAAGAGTAATTTGAGGCAGAAATCCTACTCATGAGCACAGGAACCATGAAGTAAGAGAGAGTAAATGGCTGTTGACTAGTACTGTTCGGGTCCTGAAGCATTTAGTGCTAATTTTGTAGCTCAAAATTGATTTTCTCTCCTGTTTTAGAAGCTAGGGTGCATTAGTGTTTAATGCTATATTATGCTTCTCACACATTTATGCATGATTACAAGTTATTTTGCATTAATTACGAGTAATTACGCTAGAAGAATTACGCCATTTAAGCCCATCCTACTTTTAAGGTTTTCAGAAATGACATCAATCTTACACCGATTCTTGCCAATATAGAGCATATCCTGTGATGATTATATTGTTCCATCATCTATAGTGAAGGACATTATGGTAAAACACTGAGACTTCTCTGGAACATTATTAATAATCCCCTCACTTACGGCATCTTCCTGACTCCATCAAAACTGAAATATACTCTTATTGCTGAAAAAGGTCAACATTTATGCTGGTGATCTCACCCACTCCTGTTCTCATATTCATCTTACATTCTTGAGCAAGATCACTGAAAATCTCATTCACAACTATTTATATGAGAAAATCAAGACCATTTCTACCTTTGGATTTACTAATCTGGTTTTAGAACTCAATGCAGCAGAGAAGGAGAAAAGTTTTAAGTGGCTGATGACAATGTACAGATACACACCATGGGAATTTTTTTAAATGTGTTGATCTTCAAGCCCTGCTCAACCATGTCTTGTCAAGACTGGTCTTACACCGTATAATCCGTATAATCCTCCAATAGTTGTCCTTTTTTCTGAGGAACTGATTGAAGCTTTTCGAGATTAAGTCCACATGATGTGAGTGTATCCTTTTGTCCAGGGGCAAATTCTATGTCAAGTCAAGTTGAGTCAAGATTAACTTTATTTCGGTTAAAAAACATAAAAGTTTAGCGATAAAACTATTTATAAAACAATCACAATGAAAGAGTTAAAAAAGAACAGTACATAAGATTCCAACAATATAGAATTCTTTGCATACAATAATACATTTGAACAGCATGATATTACACCAGTCAATATGAGCATCTTTTACTCGTAGCGCTTCCTAATAGCCATAAGAGACCTTTATAAAATTGTTTCCACGGTACAAATATTCATGGTAGCCAATGTGTGCAGAAAATTAAAACCCTGAAAATATGTACAGGGTGAATCGTCCTTAATATTGGAATAAAAAATCTGCTTCTACAGATTTTTTATAAAGTACAGAATGAGACAAAGTGCATAGTGCTTTGACTCGAAAAGTTATCACATGGGCAAGGCGTGAGATTATCGGCCCACCCTCTTTGGCGTGGAAATGCAAACAAAAAGTGCACAGTAAATAAACAGAATCTTGATAGGTAAAATCTAATCTGCAGGTTAGTAGAGAAAGTTAAATAATATTGAAGTGGGACAGGGAACCTCTGTCAAAAGCCCAACTCCCCATGTTGTGGATTGCGTGTTTTGCCGCTAGTAAGGTATGCCACTTTAATGATGACCTTGCCGTTTGGTGAGATACTTTCAGGATTTTCGTTAAAATGCCCCAATCCTATCGCGTGGTATTTTTCCCCCAGATAGTGAAGCTAAGGTAACATTAAAGCATTGCCCACATTTTAACAGTCTTTGATTACTTCTCTTGAAAACGTTAGGTCTCCTGTTAGCCAGATCTTTACTAATAAAAACAGGGGGGGCATTGCCTATGCGGTCCTCTATAAAATCCGATCCCAGTTCCTTGTGACAGAAAAGGGTAGGGACACTGTTTGGGAACATCAATAATCTTTTGGTGAATTTGTTTTCTAATACTTGAAGCTGTCGGCTTTTATAGATGACCCCAAACACCTGCCCTATAGGTTGTAATGGAGAGACATTTGGCTCTATAGTGAGCAATTAATTCCCTCACAGGTTTGTTCCCTAATTTGCATGCAAAACGAAATAGCGCATCCACAGCCCTACTTTTCTGTTGGGCTCTTGCAGTTAAAAGTGGTTCCCAGTTCAACTGGTTAAGTTGCCCAAATATGAAAAATTAACTATCTTTTAATTTTTTTTGCCCTGTACAACAAAGGCTTTGGTTTGTGTGGTCTTCTGGCCACATACCATTATATAAGATTTAATAAAATTGACTTTTAAGTCAAGGGAAGACATGAAAATGGTAAAAGCATCAAGTGGTTTCTGCAGGATATTAGCTGTCCTTGCCGTTAAGACTGTGTCATCTGGATATGATAGTAAAGGGACAGATTTATTTCCAATGTTGGGAAAATTGAGCTCCCTACATAACAAAAACCCCACCAGTCCATTTGTGTAAATTAAAAACAGGAATGGGGCTAGGATACACCCTTGCCGAACTCCCTCTGTTGAGATGATCTGGTTGTTTTTTCCCATTGAGTCCCATATCTTATGGCGACTCTGGTATTGCAGTATAGCCTCCGGAGTAAGGTTAATAGTGCTTCTTCAACACCCATACTTCCCAACATGGCCCAAAATGTATCCCAGTTGAGGGTGTCACAGGCACTAGATAAGTCCACGAAGGCCAGGTGGATAGAACTCTTCCTGGCCCTTGTGTACTTATTAACAATTAAGGACAAATTGAGACATTGCTAGGTCACACCCATCCCCCTCCTAAAGCCATATTGTGTGTTGGACATAGTCAGCGAGTCCATTTGTCTTACTTCTTTGGTGAAAAGAGAACCGTTGATAATGTCCCCAATTTTCTTAGAGTCTTTTAGGGATCCCACTCTTTCCAGATCTTCCCATGCCATCCTCCTCAGTTTCGCCTTTCTATTTCCAATCATATTTTTATAATAATGCCTTGTAGATTTAATTAGATCTCTATCACGAGGAGTGGTGCAAAGGGCCCTTTTTAATTTCTTATGGGCCCTGGAGCATTTGGCGTTAAACCAACGGGCCTCTACGGGTTTCTTTTGGAGGACATTCCTGATCAGGCTTTTGGTTATGTCTAAGCAAAGTAGCTCAAACTCCCAAACAAGGTTGAATGGGTGGGAGGAGTATAACTGCAAGCAACTCAAATTTAAGAGGGGTTATCTGCCCCCAATTTAGTATAACTCTTTTATTTGGGTGATATATAATCAGGTGATCATCTCCCTCCCCACCTGGGTCTTTAGATTGAGGGAGACAATAAGGGGATAGTGATCACAGGCACGATATGGCTTCACCATGAAATCACGAACAAGTAGTGAAATTCTTAGATATTAACATAACGTCAATGGGCCTTTTCCTACCACCATCAACATAGGTGGGTCACTGCGGGGGAGAGTAACAGACATAATTATTTATGAAGCATAAATAATTACCTACAAGGATAGAATTTAAGGTGTCACCCTGAGGTGAGTGAATAAAATTAGTCTGAGCCTGGCCCTCTGTGTCTTCCAGCTCACATATGTGTTGAACACTGTGCTTACAGATTGTACAATTAAAATCCCTAGTGCAGATGATGCATAAAGGCTGTCACTGTACAGTGACTTGTGTGATTTTCGTTTGAAGGGACACTATTACATTACAGTTATTTTTGTCAAAGATGTTTTGATACCAATTCACCAGCAGTACTTTGACCTTCACTAAGTTTAAAAACATAATTAATTAGTACCAGCGAGATGAACTTTTACAGTTGGCTTTTACAGACCCATATTTTACCAAGATGAAACACGATCCCTTCCTTGGCCCTTCCTGCAGGCGATGTAGTTGCAGGAACACAGAAGGATCGGAAACCATCTACAAAAATAGACCATGTTTACTGGAGGCAAGTGATATTGAAACCTCTAATAAAACCTAGCCAGTCCTTGTTCTCCAGTTTTGAACAAATTCCTGCAATGTTCCATGATGTAATTGTAAAAATCGAAGTCGAGTTTCCCTGATTTACTGGTCCCCAGGTTATTTTAACAGTACATAAGATGTATCGATAACTGAGGGTGCAATCCCTACAGCTTCAGGTGCTTCTTCACATGTAACTATACCTTGGTTTGGGTGGTTGATCAACTGTAACTGCATGAAATGATGGATTTTAGAACATGTTAGGAGTGACCTTTGTATAATGCCATGTCCCCTATAGGGAGGATAGAGGAAACCTAGGAGTAAGGCCCTTATATGGGATCATTCTTGCCAAGTGCTTCCTTGAGGCACGTTAGTGAGAGAGCGCATAACTAGGATCCCTAAAGTTGAGAACCACACAATCCCTCTCCACAGATTTTGCTGTGTGGCCCAACCAACTCACACACCAAGCCATAAGAATGTTATCAAACATATTTCCCTTGAACGATGTGGGCTGATTTATTCATGAGACTTTGACAGTCTTTGTGGTGGCCGGGAGGGAGAGGGGAGACTCTTGTTAGTATCAGTGTACAGGGGGTGAATGCTGGTCTTAAATTTAATATATCTTTTGCTTCTTCCCCGCTTATAGGTGGATATACTAAGCCGGTGGAATTTAGGTTTGCATGCTGGCATCTGCCCCTATTCAACCAATCATGCCCAATGCAATTGAAAACGACTTGTCCCACCTTTTGATTTTGATCTATGGGGTATTATTTCTTAGGGGATCCATTCGGGGGGATTCACAAGGGATCTCATTTGTGGTCGGGGTAAGTATTGTTGATAGGAGGAGAATCCTGTCGTGGGGTTCAGTATCTTTGTTGGTAGTGTTTGTGGTCACATCCCTCAGTATTGTGTGTGTTGGTTTCTTCTTTGAGTCTCCTACTACAAGGGAAAGCTGTTCTTCAATGTGACCCAGACATTTTAGGATAGGAGCCAGCGCCTCTGATACCAATTTGCAAATGTTGTTAAAAGGAGGAACGTCTGCTCTCTCTAGTGTTGCCCTTCTTATTATCCCCCCCTTGTCCTATTTATACTTCCTATTGAGGGGTCTTGTCTGGTACTTTTGATCATGAGAGACTGACCCTTTGATTTAAGTCCTTCCTCTACCACCTCTAATCTCTTTCACTTCACCCCTATTGTTTGTGAAGGTCTACTCTCCTCCCCAGCTAATTTAAAATTATGCAAGTTTCTTTCATCGTTAGCAAGGAATTCATTTTTATTACTAATCCTCATGTGAGAGAGTGGTACTGGGATCATGGACTCAATGCAAATCACAAAAGAGTCTGTGGTAGCATCTGCAATAGCCAGGGGGATAGAGATGAGGTGGAGTCTAGTGAGAGTCAACGCTCAACAAGCTAAATTTCTTTGCTGATTGCCCCAACAGCTGCGGACAAGCGTAGAAGGGCCTGCCCTTGGCATCCCGCACTGCAGAAAACTAATGCAGGTTTTGGCTGCAAGGAGGCCCCTCCCTCTCTCAGGTGCAGGCGACTGGTAGGTTAGGGGACCGTGTCCCACCCCAGCTGTGAGAATGGAAAGGGGCGACCATTCGGTCCCCCCGAACGTATGGCGGATTACCACAATCCCCCCGGGAAGCCATCTTGGGCGGGAGGCGAGTCTCGGCTGGTATGCCCGAAGCGGCGTAGCCGGGGCGCGCCTTTTTCCCGCCCTGGAGTGGGCTGGCCTAGACACTGACGCGGCCGGGCCACGCCCTCGGGGCAGGCCGGGGCGGGTTTACGCCCGCCCTGAAGACGGATAAAAGGAGCAACAAGCCAAGGAAGCATCCTCTTGTTCCTGTGCTCTGAAGCTGCACCACCTCGCTGCACGTGAGCTCGAGACGGAACGAAGAGCCAATTTTGAGCGTTGTAATCTTTCTTGTTTGTTTTTCAGATACTCTGTCGGAGAATGCCTAAGAAGGCGGGAAAGCGAATGACTACCGACCAGATGCTGCGTGTTCTCATGAAGGAGGTGGCCGACTTGAAGAAGCGGATGGCGGAGAAAGACGAGGAAGGGGGGCCGAAACGTCCTCTGGCAGGGGCAGCTCCAGGAGGAAAAGGCAAGAGGCCCAGAAGGGGAGCAGCTGGGGGAGACGTCCCAGTTCCCTGTACCCCACTCGAAGCACCCACTCCTGTGCCGGAGGAAGGGAATCCGATTCCCGTAGTGGTCACCCCCGTGTCCGGGGAGGATATGCCGCCCGAGCTGGCAGCACAATTAGCAGCGTGGTTGGGTAAAGGTAGCAAGGGCGCCACGGCTGACGACGCGCAGGTGTTGATGAGGCAGCTGCGGGAAACAAGGGAAGCGACGAAGGCACCATCGCCATCAGTTCCAGTCGCAGATACAGCTTCCGGTTCAGGTAAGCGGCCATTGCCGATTGCGAGGGATGAGTCGGCACCCTCTCGAAGGGAGAAATTGGGTCAACATGTCCCTCTGGCTATCAAAGAGAAGATATGGGCAGGGGAATATATAAACATCTTCTCGTTGCTTACCGACCATTATGAAATGGAGCATGTTAAGAGCCAGAAAGAGCTCATGCATCCAAGTGTTTGGCGCGCAAAGATGGCCGCCTTTAAGGTAAATGAAAACATTGGTAATTGGGGCAAGGCATGGGGGGTTTTTACATCCATCTTGGGTGAACGTAGGCCCGAATTACTGCCCGAATTGCCGATTTATCAGTCACGGATCATGGGGTATTCAGTATCTCACGAGGGCAATCATTGGTTTTGTTACGACAATATTTTCAGAAAAGCGAAAGAGCATGATAAAAACTTAACTTGGGATTGTTATGATTCTGTGTCCTGGTCCAAAATGGAGGACTCTGGTATGTTGAAGGTGCCATTGGTAGGGAGTAACGTTGGCGAATCCTCCCGCCAGGTGACAAAGTGTTAAGATTCAGGGCATCCCTGCAAATGTGTATAAGTGAGTCTAAGGTTAGGCTACATCAATTACAGCAATTGGTGGGACAGTTGAATTTTGCCCTGAGAGTTATACCGATGGCCCGCCCCTTTTCTCGCTCGATCGCTCAAGCCATGGTCGGCCTGAAGGAGGGTCATCATCGCACAAGGCTCTCGGCAGAGGTTCGCCAGGACATGCGCATTTGGTTGGCATTTCTGGCGGATTTCAATGGCCGAATTGTCTGGAACAAACCGGCCGTGTCCTCCGAGGAGCTGGGGCTGTGGACGGATTCGGCAGGGAGCATTGGTTTTGGTGCCATATTCGGCACTCAGTGGTCGGCACAAAAATGGCCGTCATGGTAGCATGAGAGTGGTCTGACAAGTAACATTGCTTTCCTAGAACTTTTTCCCATTCTGGTGGCCCTGAGAACTTGGCCCGAGGGGTTCAGAGATCACTCTGTGGTATTCTGGTCTGATAACATGACCGTTGTTGAGTGTATCAATAGCCAGGCAGCACGATTGCTCAAGGAAATTGTGTTATTGTGTATGCAATTGAATGTACTATTTAAGGCAAGACATGTCGCGGGGGTGATGAACCAGGCGGCTGATGCGCTTTCTCGTTTTCGTATGCAGGCCTTCTGGGGTTTTCTGCCCACAGCGGACCCGGTGGCAGCACCCTTTCCCGAAGCTCTCTGGTCTCTCGGTGCCCCGAACTACAGAACCTCGTGGGAGAGAGTTTAGCACCCAGGACGAGGAAGGCATATGAAGGGGCGTTCCGTTCCTATTGGGCCTTTTTGGGGGCAGCTAGAGGGGAGCTTTGGGGCCAGGAGGAGTTGGTAGTGAAATTCCTGCTGTCTTTACGTCAGGCAGGCAAATCAGTGGCTACGGCACAGAGGCATCGGGCCGCCATTTCCTTTGTGGCTAGGGCTCATGGGATCCAGGACCCGACAGCGTCTTTCGTTGTGCAAAAAGCGCTACGTGGGTGGCAACGCCTTGAGGGTCGCAGAGTAGATGAAAGGCGCCCGATAGGTCTGGATAGGTTGGCTTTGTTGTTATCTGTACTTCCTGCAACATGTTCATCCCAGTATGAAGCAGTGTTATTCCGAGCCGCTTTTGTGCTAGCATTCCATGGGGCTATGCGGGTAAGCGAACTAGTTGCAAGGAACAAGCAGGATACCATGGGGGGACTGTGCCGAGAGCACGTCCAAGTCAGGGGGGAGACAATGACTGTCTCATTTGTCAAGTCCAAGACCGATCAGGGTTCGATGGGGGACTGCATAATGATACAAAGGATCCCCGGGTCCTCCATATGCCCGGTGAGTTGTGTAGAGGAGTATTTAGCACAAAGGGTGGCATCATTGGGGGGGACCTTGTTGAGACACGCTGACGCCACCCCACTGACGAGGTTTCAGTTTCAGCGGGTGCTTGCGATGTCGATTACGGCTGCGGGCTTGAACCCGGGCGAGTTTGGGACCCATTCCTTTCGAATAGGGGCTGCTACAGAGGCTACGGCCAGGGGTCTGAATGTTGAACAAATTAAACGTGTGGGGCGTTGGTCCTCCAATTGTTATAAGAGGTATGTGCGGTTGCACATGTTGTGAAGCTGTAACGATGTACTCACGCTTCTTGTTTTTGTTTGGTTTCAGTTGCGCAAGCCTACGAGGCGGGGCGGACTATGCAGTCGACCCAACACCGGGCCAGCGGTCATACTTCACCGGCTGTGAAAAAGGAGGTGTGGGTCGTGGGCCACTCATACGTGAGGCGTGCCGCGGACGTATTCAAAGCAGGTGACATGAATCACGTGGCTGGGGAATACGGGTACAGTGTGTCCTTCTACGGAAAGGGCGGACTCTGTATTGACCAGTTTCAATCATTTTTTGAGGGTTTGCTAGGGCGGACGAGGTCACCGCCGTCTATAGTCATAGTACATCTTGGGGGCAATGATTTGGTCACCACTGGTAGACGACTTCTTCTTGAGTCGATGCTTTCCACTGTAAGTTGGTTGGCGAGGAGAGTTCCAGGGTGCACGATTGCATGGTCACATATGATCCCACGAAAAGTATGGCGGGGGGCTATTTCTGTTTCTGCTCTAAACCATTCAGTAAGGAAAATTAATAACAAAGTGAGTAGATTGTTCCGTTCCAATACACTGCATTCTATTTCGCATGGTTGTATTACTGGTGACAGTATGTATTTGGGGGATGGAGTTCATTTGTCCCGGGTGGGGAACGAGTTACTCATAGGAGACTGTATAGCTTGGCTAAAGACTTTAAGACATGACCTTTAGGTAGGAGTGTTGTGGGGGGTCCGGATAGCCGGTCAACTATCCGGCCTGTGGCGGTAAGGTCATGATCGGTGAGCACTAATTGGAAGATCCCTATGAGTGGGCGTCACCCATTACGGATGGGAGCGCTCGAAGGAGGTGGCCATTGGCCCCTCAATGGGGAAGGCGGTCCCTTCTAAGGATGGGACGCCGAAAGGAAAGGAAAGGCGGTCAAGGCCCCTTCCTGGGTAGGAGGGGCTACAGCCCCCTCCCGGAGAATTTCCCGGGGCCAGGACATCTGCGACGGCAGATGTGGTAAGTTGTGTGGGGTTTGGGGGGGGTCTACGCTACCTTCTAGATTCCTCACACGAGTCCTCGGACGACCTTTAAGTGGCGTCGAGTTTATTGGGGCCCCCGTCAAGTCAAGGGAAATTGGTAGTTGCATCTGGGGGTACACCTCTGTGCGGTCGCCCCTCACAAGTGAGGGGGATATTTCTGGTTAGGGATCTTGACACCGGTTACGACCTTGCCGTTGGCCCTTAAACGTTAGGATGTACAATTTCAAAATTTCAAGTTAGATGTTTTGTAGGATGTTAGTTCGGCTAGGAGAACCTTTGTATTAGAGAATATGTTAAGGTTAGCCAAACATCGCAATGTGGTAATGAAATTGTACAGAATATGAAACTGTTATTTTAATGTTTTAATTTTGTTTCATATTTTAATAAATACGGCCGGGAGGGTCACTCCCTCCCGTCTTCCAAAAGTTCAGAACTGTTTCCGGTTTCCCATCCTTGGGGATTGTGTTGAGAGGGGGTGGCGGGTATCTCAGCCATATGGAAAGGGGCGACCATTCGGTCCCCCCGAACGTATGGCGGAGTACCACGATCCCCCCGGGAAGCCATCTTGGGCGGGAGGCGAGTCTCGGCTGGTATGCCCGAAGCGGCGTAGCCGGGGCGCGCCTTTTTCCCGCCCTGGAGTGGGCTGGCCTAGACACTGACGCGGCCGGGCCACGCCCTCGGGGCAGGCCGGGGCGGGTTTACGCCCGCCCTGAAGACGGATAAAAGGAGCAACAAGCCAAGGAAGCATCCTCTTGTTCCTGTGCTCTGAAGCTGCACCACCTCGCTGCACGTGAGCTCGAGACGGAACGAAGAGCCAATTTTGACCCACCCTCCAGCCCCTGAGGACAGCAAGTAGTTTTGAATAAAGTTTGATGCGGTAACTCTTTTGTTTGCAGGTCGGATTATTATCGTGATAACCTTGAATATGCAATAAAGAAATGGTCAATTTGTGGTATGTTTTGCAAATAAAGTAATCATGCTCTAGTGTTGATCAGTAGCATGTTTTTAATAAAATTATTGCTTTTAACTGTCTTTTAAGTAATTCAGTCATTTAGTTTAGAACTCATTTAGTTTAGAACTGTCGTATTTATTTTGGTCGGGCGGTAAGGTCATGATCGGTGAGCACTAATTGGAAGATCCCTATGAGTGGGCGTCACCCATTACGGATGGGAGCGCTCGAAGGAGGTGGCCATTGGCCCCTCAACGGGGAAGGCGGTCCCTTCTAAGGATGGGACGCCGAAAGGAAAGGAAAGGCGGTCAAGGCCCCTTCCTGGGTAGGAGGGGCTACAGCCCCCTCCCGGAGAATTTCCCGGGGCCAGGACATCTGCGACGGCAGATGTGGTAAGTTGTGTGGGGTTTGGGGGGGGGTCTACGCTACCTTCTAGATTCCTCACACGAGTCCTCGGACGACCTTTAAGTGGCGTCGAGTTTATTGGGGCCCCCGTCAAGTCAAGGGAAATTGGTAGTTGCACTCGAGGTACACCTCTGTGCGGTCGCCCCTCACAAGTGAGGGGGATATTTCTGGTTAGGGATCTTGACACCGGTTACGACCTTGCCGTTGGCCCTTAAACGTTAGGATGTACAATTTCAAAATTTCAAGTTAGATGTTTTGTAGGATGTTAGTTCGGCTAGGAGAACCTTTGTATTAGAGAATATGTTAAGGTTAGCCAAACATCGCAATGTGGTAATGAAATTGTACAGAATATGAAACTGTTATTTTAATGTTTTAATTTTGTTTCATATTTTAATAAATACGGCCGGGAGGGTCACTCCCTCCCGTCTTCCAAAAGTTCAGAACTGTTTCCGGTTTCCCATCCTTGGGGATTGTGTTGAGAGGGGGTGGCGGGTATCTCAGCCATAAAGACGTTGCAGGCTAGCAGAGCTCGTTCTGTGTGTACAGCTCAGTGGGAAACTGCTGCAGGTTTTGGAATGCAAGGAGGTTCCTCCATCTCTCAGGTGCAGGAGAGTGGTAGGTTGAGGCACTGAGTCTAACCCTAGCTGTGAGCAAAGAAGTTGCGGGCTAGCAGAGTCCGTTCTGTGTGTCTATGTCTATATTTTGTTACCAGTGATTTTTAATCTCTACACAGAACAATTTGGAGTAATGCTTTTAGATAAAAACATCAACATCCATCAATTTGTGAATAATACTCTGTTCTAACAGGAGACCTCCTCTCTAAATGAAATCAATGGATTGAGAACGAATGTCCACTATCCTAGCTTAAATGCCAAGGACATACTTGATGCCCAACCCTTTGAGGACAGAGTGTGTATTAATTGCCAATAGAATCACAAAAGCATACGTTCAGGAATGATCCTCCTGTGGAGAAGTGTGGCTCAAGTGGTTGGAGCGGCAGACCCTGATGCAGAGGTCTGTCCCGGACCAGGGTTCAATTCCCCGCTTTGTCGGGTCTTGGGCTCAAATTTCCCCGGACCTGACAATTCGCGCCTCGGTGCCTATTCCAATCATGGAGTCCCACTCTGTAACTCTGGGCAATAGCTTGCTTAATCACCACAATGGCCCCTCGCAGCGGGATGCCTGGCTTTCACCTTGGGGATGCCCAGTAATGGGATATGTCGCAGGGGAATACCAGGACGGGTTCCCTAAGCAAGCGCTGGGACGCTTTCGGGCAGCCATGCGCTCTACAAATCAAATTTCATTTCAATCATTTCCCCCCACATATATCAGACAGTAAAAAGATGACTTGACTTCCACATAAATAGAACCCTCAGTGTTGCAGTACTCATTACAAATAAGATTCTGAAGTTTTGACGCCAGATTTTACCTGATAAGAGTCTGCACATATCTTAATTATGGTGAACATACTAAATCCTTATTCCATACTATCCACTAAAACATACTTTGTTTCCTTTACTTTATAGCTGGGTTCATGCTAATCGATAAATCTGCATACAGAGTAAATTTGTCAGCTGACCAACAATCATATTTTAATAAAAAGGATGTTTAGACGATAAAAGGGGATTACATTTCAATGAGAATTTGTATTTGCAAAGTACCATTACGTGGCAGTTGTGGTAATGTTTGCTTTTCACACAGGACCTAGAGTCAATGGTAAATCCATGGAATTTGTCAACAATATCATGGTGAGAAGAATGCAGTAAAAGCAGAATTTCAGTGTTACTAGAGTTATGTGTTAGGAAGTGGGTATACAGTGATTTCTTTATGGAATTCAGATTAAACCATAGTTAAATACAATTTGGTCTCATTTAGAGTATGCAAATGTGTACTATACCAAAAAACATGATGAATATCTTGCCCATATGATTACAAGTGCCTAAGTATATAGTGACCTTGTAATGGCACAGGCAGGATATCCATCACATGTGTGGCAGATTAACCTCTCCATCAAACTTTAAATCAGGCCCAAATGTTTTTGTGATGAGAGCCTACAGTAAAATATCATTTAAATATTGATATGTGGGAATTTTCGTGTCCTTCAGCATTTCATCTATCAACTGTATGTACATGAGCAATAATATTATTTCCAGCAGTCCTCCAAAATGCAGAGGAAAGGAGTGGGGCCTGGATTATTCCATAGGTATTAAATGACTTTGGTCAGTGAGGAAATAAATTATTCTTTCTAGAACTTGGTATATCAATCCTCATTGAGATGGAGAAAATGATGACTGTACTCCATTAGAGAATTGCATCAAATACTCATGAGAAATGTATAAAATCTAACATATCGCAGTGTCTTTCCTAGGTATTTGGATTGTGCTGTTGCCCACAGAAAGCGTAGTCAAATGTGGACTTAACAGTGATAGAGAAGGTAGTGGGTAGTAGGTCAAGCTTTGAGGGCAGCATGCCTTTGTAATTCTATTAATATTTGTTTTAGAAAATGTAGTAATCATGAAGAGGCAATGTTAAGGGAGTATAGTTTCTTGCTCATCTTCAAGTTTTGAAATTTTTCAGGTGGTGAAAACAAGCATTTGTAGCTAAGGTCTAAAGACTAGCATTTGATACCACTTTGGTGTACAGAGAAGACAGGAATCAGTGCATTCTGTGCTCAGGATCACATATCTACAAGTACCTCCTACTGACTATTTAAAGTATTGAACACCATTTGGCTTGTTGGAAGGATCAACAATTTTGCCATATCACTATATAGTTAAGTACAAATAGTGCCTATGGGACTGGAGGGCTTTAACAGCAAGAGTGCACCACCAATAGCAATTGGGCACTGTGTAAGATATACCAAATGCCACAAACATACACAACTCATTAGAGTTTGGATGAGGGCTTTAGGAAACTCCACACAGCTGTTAATTTGGATTTACGAATAACAGAAATTATAACCACCTTTAACATATTTTTTCATGTGCCGGGGTAGGGAGGTAATGTCCTCCACATCCCTGACAGACTGTGCTCCACCAGCAAAAGCCTAAATCATCCCATTAATCTTTATCAAGTGAAAGGTTGCTAGGGTCATTCTATAGCTAGCAAGGGTTTACCTCAATGTGGGTTGTTGTTGTCTCTCCCAGAGAAGTAATTCCAATTTCTACTATGCTATCCTCCTTTTAAGGTAAGGATAAAGCCTTTTGATGATATCCTTCTTTGGGTTCAGGTCCCTGGGCTTACAGCTGATATACCGACTGATAGAAAAGGTAGATGGTCTAGATATAGGAACTCCAGTAAGTCTGCTAAAATTACTGCTACTGTGGTGAAGAAAATTATTTCCCCAACCTCACTGAAAATATGCTGCTTGATGAACAACAGACATATGAAATAAACTGAGATATTGGATCATGTTATAGGGCATCAACTTCAATTCAAATAACTCTTGAATAAACGAAAGGCTGCAGTTTTAATATGGAAGTTAGTACCAAGAGTTACTAATAACACATTTGACGTTGGCTTAACCCTTAACTTAAAAAATGGATAATACATTTTACACCTAATAAAAATAATTTATGTATAGTCCTAAAAGGAAATTTAGATCTTCATGTTTATCTTGACTCAGGCATGACCCTTGTAATTTTTGTGGCCTATTCACAAACTGCGTTCTATAGATATGTTTATTAGAACTACAATGATGCAGCTCATAAACTAAAAAATGCTACTTACTAACCTAGATGCATGCCTCTGCCTCTCTTATCTTTTCTGTGTAAAGACATCTGCTCCAACTGTGGTGATATTTGCATAAATACATCTATGTTTTAATAGTTAATGTACGAGGGAGAAAAGGGAGTTTCAGGAAAATGAAGAATTCTTACTACTGACATTTTGTTGGTAGGGAGGGACATGCAGCCACCCACAAAGGAGTAAGACCATTGCTATTTACAAACAACATTTCTGCAGTTACTATAACCTCCAAGCATTGGCAAAGCATGTGGAGGACAGCAGCGTTGGGGTGTGGGTGGAAGCAACAAAGCAGCACTGGTGGTGTGGTGCACTTTATATAGTTGATGGAGCAGATTTAATCTGGAGTCAGGCATTGCTTTATTTTTGTGCTTCAGACAAACTGCACTTAAATTGACACGCACATTTTGGTGCAAGTGAAAACACATGACACATAGGACATGAAATGAGGCCTAGTCAGTCTGAAATGCTTGTGCTGAATTAACATGTGTTTTTGCAGTGCAGAGAAAACCTTTCTGATTTCAGTGGTTTCTTTTTCAGAGTTGAGGATAACCATAGAATGTGTTCTCTCTTCCCATCTCATTTTCCTTGCAATCTACATTCACTATTCCTGTCTTAAGAGACTTTGGCTTTGTTGCACATTTGGATAAACATGTTCAGTTTATAACACCTCTTTTTATAATGTGTATTAATTAACAATGCACCAAACACTACACACTGGGCAAAACACTTTTTGCATGAAAAGCTATCTAAAACATTAACTTTTAAACAACAAGGGACCCCAATTAAGTCAGGCAGGGACCTCGGGGAACAATTTTATGGAAACAACAGTGGTCCCATGCTTACGTAATACAACACACCAAATAAATATAGACGAAATCGCTTCTATATTTTCAGAAGGGCATGTCCAGCCGGACAGAGGTCTTTCAGGTTTACTTAATAAACAAAATTCTTCAAAAAATAGACGTAGGAATACCTTCCACAATGCCCCTATGTGGTACACAAGCCTGTGCCCAACACTAACGGGGTGATCACAGTTGAAGAAAATAGGAAAGGTTCAAGGCAAAACAAACGTTTTTCTGTTTCCATATATATTGTACAGAAAATATCAAGCTGCACCATTACATAAAATCAACCAATCAGATTTGTATCGGGTGCATAAGCAAGTCGACGGCGTTTCGGTTCCATCAAGAAATCATAGGAACCATCATCAGGACAGTTAAATACTTTGCCTTTACATTAAACCTCAATTTTGCCTATAAGAAGAAATAAAAGTATACTTTAGAAACAAGGTACATAAAAGAATGCGTGAAGTGACTCTTTGTGTGTAGTGCACATGCTCATTCGTCAGGGGGTGATACTAGTCATAACCAGGTTGTTGAGGCAGTGCCATAAATTACAACTATAGAGCATGCGTCCAAAGTTGCTATAATGTGCCTAAGGGGCATTAGTGGTTGCATACGAATGTTGACCGCAGTGCCAGTGAACTAAAACTGTGGTAATCTTGTGTACTTAGCATTCGCCGATAAGTGAGACTATTTCAGGATAGTGGGCGCCCCGCACTGCTTACCGAGACAGAGCGCGTTAGGGCACAGATAGTAATTACTTCCTTGATGCCCGGACCAGTCGCCCTGTAAAACGAAGGACGCATGTTAAAATAAGCCGGGGGTTTGGACAGCCCGGCGGGCGGAAGAAAGGACCATAAAAGCAATCTTACCACAATCAAGCGTCAGGTTTGGCCAGTTTACGCGATCGTAACCGGACGACGCCAGGGCAAGCCTAAGTGGAAAAAGATCCATTCAGAAACCGCATCCAGAAAGAATTGGCCTCCCGGGAGGGTTATCAACCCTTTTGTGGATTTTGGGTAGTGTGTACAGGACAGGGGTTACCACCCGTAAGGGGTCATTTTAAATGTGGCTCATGTGTAGTGTGTGATTATACAATTGAGGGAAAAGAATTTGTGTACAGGGATGTAAAAAATGATTTATGCACCTTTACTAATTGTAACAGTTGTAATCTTGTGTACGCGATTTTATGCCCGTGCGATTGCATCTATGTTGAACAGACAAAACAAAAGATTAAATTACGGATTTCCCAGCACCGCAGCCGCATCAGGTGCAAAACCCCTAACGCTCCCTTGGTTGAACATTTTTTGGACAAGGGACACACTGAGAATGATATCCGCTGGACTGTCATCACACAGATCATTGTACCACCCAGAGGTGGTGACCTGAGCCGGTTGCTCAACAAAGAGGAATTAAAGTGGATATTGAAGACCGATAGCCTGAATTCCGGCCTGAACCTGCAAGAGGACTGGACATCATTAATCTGAACTGACCTATTCCTTTCTACATGCTGTTCAACAACGAGTGATTAATTGTTATTGTTTTCTGAAATGAATCCATATTTTAATGTCACTCTGCATGTTATTCACATAAGGTTTCGCCTCAATATGGCCCCTGGAACTTAGTCCTTCCTTTATTCTTATGCCCCCAATTCCCGTGCACTGCTCCAATCACAGCGCACTCTACTCCTTTTCACTTCCTGGTTTCAGGACACGAGCACGCCAGGGATACACTCCATGACCGAAGCATTTGGTAAGTTTATCACCGCATCTTAGAATTTACTCTGGTTTTAGTCCACTGTTCCGTTTCTGAATGGACCTTTTTCCACTTAGGCTTGCCCTGGCGTCGTCCGGTTACGATCGCGTAAACTGGCCAAACCTGACGCTTGATTGTGGTAAGATTGCTTTTATGGTCCTTTCTTCCGCCCGCCGGGCTGTCCAAACCCCCGGCTTATTTTAACATGCGTCCTTCGTTTTACAGGGCGACTGGTCCGGGCATCAAGGAAGTAATTACTATCTGTGCCCTAACGCGCTCTGCCTCGGTAAGCAGTGCGGGGCGCCCACTATCCTGAAATAGTCTCACTTATCGGCGAATGCTAAGTACACAAGATTACCACAGTTTTAGTTCACTGGCACTGCGGTCAACATTCGTATGCAACCACTAATGCCCCTTAGGCACATTATAGCAACTTTGGACGCATGCTCTATAGTTGTAATTTATGGCACTGCCTCAACAACCTGGTTATGACTAGTATCACCCCCTGACGAATGAGCATGTGCACTACACACAAAGAGTCACTTCACGCATTCTTTTATGTACCTTGTTTCTAAAGTATACTTTTATTTCTTCTTATAGGCAAAATTGAGGTTTAATGTAAAGGCAAAGTATTTAACTGTCCTGATGATGGTTCCTATGATTTCTTGATGGAACCGAAACGCCGTCGACTTGCTTATGCACCCGATACAAATCTGATTGGTTGATTTTATGTAATGGTGCAGCTTGATATTTTCTGTAGAATTTATATGGAAACAGAAAAACGTTTGTTTTGCCTTGAACCTTTCCTATTTTCTTCAACTGTGATCACCCCGTTAGTGTTGGGCACAGGCTTGTGTACCACATAGGGGCATTGTGGAAGGTATTCCTACGTCTATTTTTTGAAGAATTTTGTTTATTAAGTAAACCTGAAAGACCTCTGTCCGGCTGGACATGCCCTTCTGAAAATATAGAAGCGATTTTGTCTATATTTATTTGGTGTGTTGTATTACGTAAGCATGGGACCACTGTTGTTTCCATAAAATCTAAAACATTAAAGCATGTTGCTATGAGAATGTATTAACTGTGTGCACTTTGAAAATTTACACTAGTGCATGTATCATGCTCTTTTGCAAATTGCACATTTTGCATGTTGTGCACAAACAGTAAGAAAAGCAGCTTTAAACTAATAGCTTTGCTAGGTAATCATTTGTAAAGGGTATTAGTATGGGGTGGAAAAACATAATAGGTTTATTTACATAAAGTTAATACTCTTTTGTGTTTTTTTTTGTTTTTGGGCCTAGGATAAAATGGCTGCCTGTGAATCCAGCAAGGCTGTGAATATAAAAGAAGAAAGCATGAGCAGATTATACCAACTTGCCTCAAGTACAGAAGGAGTCAAGGCCACTGTGAACTGTACATTCTTGTTATTGTGCCAATGTACCAGTGTTAGTTAAAGTATCCTTCCTGTGTGCGATGTGACAGGAAGGAGGAAAATAGAATGAAACATTTTTCCTAGTAAATGTTGCTAAAACATATAAATGTATTAATCATTAATGCTTCTTTTGTTAAAACTGGTATGGTTTGGAATTTCCAATGAGATCAGGACGTGAGACCCTCATGCCATCTTGGCTAATCAATCAGGTACAAGATTTACTGAAAAATGAAATATTTTGTTTAGTCTGCCAAGAATTAGAGTACAAATAATGACCTCTTAGGGGGCATGAGGGCTTCTTCTCTTTAAGCTAGGGGGGCCTTAAAGAGAAGACTTGCTAAGGAGGGGCATTTTCAAGGAGCAGCCTTTCTGTCGGATGATGGAGAGGGAGAGAGACAGATTGATCATCAGCAGAGCAGAGTGCAGCTGATTAGAACAGGTTTAGATGCTAAAATTCTAAGTTTATGCTTTGACTAATTAACTAGTTTTTTAAAGGATTTATTTGTCTTATGCATTAATTTCTCTTTATGGGTGACTTTTGAAAATTAATAATTATTGATTAGCCTTGCAAGACGCTTTTTCTTAGAAACTCTTTAAGAGTTTTGACTGAAATTTACGCCACATTGTCTTTTCTACATGTGATGCTTATATGCAGACTGTAATATGTTCTGTATTATTGCTATTTTTCCTGTTTTCAAAATTCTTAAACCTGAATCTTATTTAATTAATGAATAAAGAGTTAGAGAAAACCTTAATTTTTTTTACTAGAAAATAAAACCCTTTAAAATACTCAACAACTCTCTGTATTGGCTGTCATAATAATTGCATTTTTGATTGTTCATGTTTAAGTAAAGCCTCCTGAAGGTAATACATGGTGTCAAGGGCCCAACACCTTTTTAGAGGTAAAAAAGAGGTAGATGAGGTTTTGTATTGAGAAATTACCGTGAAATTACCGCTATATCATAGTTGATGGGGAAGCAATGCAATTTGAGATGTCATCATTAATGTTATCGGTGATGTCACTGGCGATGTCATTAGAGATGCAATATGTGCGGTCATAAGCAGTGCATTGTGGGGGGCATGAGCTATAGTTAGCTCACTAACAATAACAGCTGAAATTCCCTGGTTTTATATGAGTGAATCCTGAGCATAACTATAATTCCCTGTAACTTATGTTTTTTTCTGTGAATTCTAAGGTTTTTATTAGATGCTAATTCCTAGCTATAACATCCCTGTAACCTTTGGCTTTTCCAGTGAATTTCTAAGGTTTCTTAAATCCTAATTCCTAACTTTAATATTTCTTTAACTTTCAGTTTTTTGGAATTGATTTCTAAGGTTATTTTAATTTTATTTTCTAACTATAACGTCCCTGTAACCTTTACTTTTTTAATGAATATCTAAGGTTTTTTAAATGCCAATCCCTAACTGAGACATTCCTGTAATATATTTGTTTTTTTGTGAATTTCTAAGGGCATTTGGATTCTTTTTGCTAACTTAACATCCCTGTAACCTTTTGTTTTTTCAGTGAATTTCTATGTTTTTTTCAATGCTTATTCCTAACTATACCTTCCCTGTAGCAGGTTTTTTTCTGGTGAATTTCTAAGGTTTTTAAATTCTATTTACCAACTATAATGTCTCTGTAACCTTTATTTTTTTCAGTGAAATTTTAAGGTTTTTAAAACAACAAAAAACCTTTATAAAACAAAAAAGGTTCCTATTGGAACCTCCATTTACAGTAAAAAAAAAAGATAAAATATGCATGTATATTGGAATCAGTGCATGACCGGTACATGGATGATTGAATAAGTGCATCAGTGGTGAATGAATGTTAGAATGAGTTCATGAGTGGTGAAAGGATGTTAGAATGAGTACATCAGAGGTGCCTGGATGTTTGAATCAGTGCATCAGAGGTGCATAAATGATTGAATGACTGCTTGAGCAGTGAATTGATGTTAGAATGAGTGCATAAGTTGTGCATGGATGTTAGAATGAGTACATCAGGGGTGCATGGATGGGTGAATCAGTGCATCAGATGTGCATAAAAGATGGAATGACTGCTTGAGAAGTAAATGGATGTTAGAATGAGTGTATTAGTTGTGAAAGGATGTTAGAATGAGTACATCAGAGGTGTATGGATGTTGAATCAGTTCATCAGAGGTGCATAAATGATGGAATAACTGCTTGAGCAGTGAATCGATGTTAGAATGAGTGTATTAGTTGTAAAAGGATGTTAGAATGAGTACATCAGAGGTGCATGGATGTTGAATCAGTTCAACAGAGGTGCATAAATGATGGAATGACTGCTGGAGCAGTGAATGGGTGTTAGAATGAGTGCTTGACTGGTGAATCGATGTTAGAATGAGTGCATAAATGGAGCATGAATGATTGAATGAGTGTATGAGTGGTACATGGATGATTGAAGGACTGCATGAGTGGTGTATGGATGATTGAATTAGTGCATGAATGGTGCAAGGGTGTTTGAATGAGTGGCGCATGGATGATTGAATGAGTGCATGAGTGGTGCATGGATGTTAGAATGAGTGCATCAGAGGAGCATGAATGACAGAATGAGTGCATGAGTGGTGCATTTATGATTGAATCAAAGCATGAATGGTGCCTGGATGTAAGAATGAGTGCATGAGAGTTGCATGAATATTTAAATGGCTGCATGAGAGGTGCATGGATGATTGAATGAGTGCATGTGTAATGCATTAAAGACTGAATGAGTTCATGTGTGGTGCAACAATGCTTGAATGGGTGCATGTGTGATGGATGGATAATTGAATGAGTTCATGACTGCTACATGCATGATTGAAAAATTCCATGAGTGGTGCATGGATGATTGAATGAGTGGTGCATGGATGATTGAATAAGTCCATGAGTGGTGCATAGATGATTGAATGAGTGCATGAGTGGTGCATGTATATTAATATGAGTGCATGATTTGTGCATGAATGATTGCATGATTGGTACATGGACAATCAAATGAGTGTATGAGTGGGACATGAATGAATGAATTAGTGCATGAGGGGAGTATGGATTCTAGAATGAGCGACCTAAGGTGTATGGATGATTAAGTGAGTGCATGAGTGGGGCATGCATAATTGAATGAGGGCATGAGTAGTGCATGGGTGATTGCATGAGTGCATGAGTAGAGCATGGATGATTGAATGAGTGCATGAGTGGTACATGTATGATTGAATGAGTACATGAGTGGTACATGGATGTCAGTATGAGTGCATGATGGTGGATGGATGTTATAATGAGTGCATCATAGTTACATGGATGATTGAATCAGTTCATCAGAGGTACATGAATGATTGAATGACTGGTGAATCAGTGTTAGAATGAGTACATAAATGGAGCATGAATGATTGAATGAGTACATAAATGGAACATGAATGATTGAATGAGTATGTGAGTGGTGCGGGATACTAGAAAGAGTGTATGAGCAGTGTATGTATGATTGGATGAGTGCAAGTGGGACATGGATGATTGAATGAGTGCATGAGTGGTACATGGATGACTGAATACATGCACACATGGTGCATGGATGATTGAATGACTGCATGCATGGTATATGGATGATTGAATGAGCAAAGACCATCCCAAGGTAGGGAAAAGTGCTGGTGGACGTTAATTTATCATTCCCTACAGATATAGAGTTAAGCTGGCGTTTCCCTTGTCCGCCCTGGTCCGCCCTGGTCCGCCGGACTCACGTATGTCCAGACTGTCCATATAATTAACGAAGGTCTTAAATAAAATATGCAGAGTGTTCGCTGTGCGGCCTATGAGGACCGCATAATCTGCATATAAAAGTACTGGTAACAATTTGCCATTGATTATAGGGATGTCTGGAGTTGACAGTTTCAGGGAATTTCTCAGCCCATTAATATAAATAATAAAAAGCAGAGGTGCACACACACAGCCCTGTTTGACTCCCCTGCCCACCCCGATAGCTCCCGAAACCTCGCCACCACTGCCAATCCTAACCTGAGCTTTAAGATCATTATGGCGATGTGCCAAAAAATATACCAATGGCTAGTCCAATCCATAGTCCAATAAAATAGACCAGAGCTTGGACCTATTAACTAAATCAAAAGCGAATGATAAAACCATAAAAGTCAAATAAACCGGGGAAGATCGTGCGATGGTATATTTACCAATGACCAGATAAAGAGTTAAACACTGTTCGGTCGTCCCAACCTTACTACGAAAGCCCAGTTGATATGGCTCTAATATATAGCTTTCTTCCGTCCATTTTAAGGCCCTATTATATATGACTTGGCCCAATATCTTTAAGGTATTGTCGAGCAGAGAAATAAGTCTATAGTTAATATGTTCCTATCTGTCCCCTTTTTAAAAAATTGGGACGATGAAGCTCATGGCCCAGGTACTTGGCATAGGAACATAGGGTAAGTTATTAAAAACATTCAAGAGGAGTGGGGCCCAGAACTCTGGTTTCCATTTGATTAAATCTATAGGAAGGCCGTCTGGGCCGGGAGACTTGTTACCAAGGCTCTGTTCAATTGCCTCTTCCACCTCTGGCAAAATAATTTGCAAACTGGATAATTGACCAGGTTCATACTGATCTGATCCATGTGGTGGAGTGGCATACATTTTGGAAAAATGACTCTCCCATAACTTGCTAGAGATGGTGCAACTGACAGGTGTTAGTAACTGACTCATATTTCGCAAATCCCTAACAGCGGACGAAAATATGTTGCCCTTCTTTGTGTTGGCTGACTTGGATAATACTTCCCTGCGATTGCTAAGGAGAGCACCCTTCCACTCACTTATCACTATATTATACCTCCTCCTAGCTGTTCTTACATCTGCGATGCACCTTGGTTTAGAGGTTAAAGCCTTACGTAAATTCCTGTTGGCCTCCGAACACTCATGGTTAAACCACCTTGGTTCTTTTTCTACCTGGGAAATTGGTACTGACAAGAAGGATTTAATTGTCAAACAGAGTTTAGTAAAATCCTCGATCACCCTTGAGTGTAGTCCATCAGTTGATAAACATGAGGTGATTAGATGCATATGCCCCTCTACTAATGTCTGAAGTAATTTACCACTGTCGACCCCCCTCCATTTTAATCTTAGTTTATCGGTTGTAGGTATTATATCCCGTGCCCCGCATTGAGTGATATACACAGGGCGGGATGCTAATCTCAGGACTATTTTAAGGGGGTTGTGATACCCATAATCTGTAGCACTAACCTTAGCAGCCAGTAAACGGTCTGCAAGGCAAGGGGAGACAAAAATAAAATCAATGGTTGAGGAGCAATTCCTTCCTCTAAATTTGGGTGCTTGCTGATTTATAGCAAAGGGAACAGATGTAATACCCACAGCTTCCATAGCGTTAATAAGGATATGTTGACTCAGGAAAGTATCCAGTTCTGCGCCCCTGCATAAGGCAGGATCCGCTTGTAAAGTGTCCAAACCATACTGTTTGGATGCAAAATTAGCATTAAAATCTCCACCTAGAAGGATCCCAGTAGAACCATCTGAACCTTACTGTCTGTCTAAGTTGGAGATGTTGGTGAAAAGCTCAATAAAATTCCTATTTGGAATGGAACAAAAATCATTATTATAAAAATTAATCAAATAGAAAGGGACTCTCCTTTTCTGTCTCAGTATCTGGATGTTGCAGCTGTTAGTCTGTATAACCTTAATACTCCCTCCAGAAGCTATACTAATCCCGATAAACAAACCCCCAGATGAGCAGCCGAATTTGGGCTTAGGTGCAGTTAAACTAAAACAGTGAAAACCTTCTATATGTAGTTCATGTGTAACCCATGTTTCTTGTAACATTACAACATCTTGGTCAGATACCATATGCAGCCAATTCTCGTCGCCTAGCCTTGACTCAAGACCTGCTACTTTCCAGCTCAAGACATTAAGGTCAGTGTCAGCTTTACTCTTACTTGGGATTGGCACAATAATAGGCATATCGGTAAGAACGGTTGGTACAGGTCCTATATCATTCCCTACCTGTTGTTGGAAATCAATTGGTGCAGGTAATTTGATATTCTTTCATTTCCGGACATCTAATTGCTCTATCTGGGTGGCTAATGTGGTACCTGGTATATCCTCTAAAATATTCCCCACGCATTCAAAGGCACCAACCGACCTACAAGGTTGTCAATCTTGGGCGTCTAGGTTGGGAAGTGCCTGAAACCTGTTACTACCTAAGGAAGAAATGTGAGCATTGGTGACAGGGGTGTTTTGGGGTTTGTAAAAATAGCCCAGCAGTAATGCGCTAATGCTGGTATTTAGTGGTGCAAATTGCTCTTGAGTACCTAGTAATCGACGGACCATTTGAGGTTTGCGAAAGTTAATAACAATGCAATCACCGCTGATATTTTTGGGCAAATGGCCGACCCACCCTACTCGTCTCACCATAAGGATTTCGTTCATGTGTGAGGCATGAAATATTCTATGTTTTACCAACCAGTCGACTGATTTATTGCGTAAATCTGCCCAGGACTCCCTCCAATCCCCAGTAAGATGAGGGACGCCAGCTAACACCAGCACGTATGGGCAGGAATTAGGGGATAAACTCAGAACATCTTCATTTGGTCACGTACAATTGGTTTTCCTATGATTGGTATTAGTTGCACCCCTGCTTAAATTAGTTGCCTTGAGACCGGAAATATTACCAGGTAACGGGTGTCTAAAATGACTATCATTACCTGTGTTTATATTATTGACGTCAGGGATTCAGGATGTATTTTGTATTATCCTTGGGTCAGAGTAGGACTGTGGGACAAGAGGATTAATTTGATCCCCACATGCACTACATAAATTGGTTACTGTAGAATCCTTATGCGCAACAGATCTTGGAGGTAACATATCTGGCCTACAATTTGTAGGGCTTGGTACTATCAAATTCCCCCTCCCCCATTACCAATGGAGCAATACTCTATGGTGCCACTAAAGTTGTCCATATTAAAGTCAATCCTTTGAAGTCTTCCCCAAAGTAGGTCGAAGTTCTTATTAATCGCCTCTTTAAGTTGGAATAAGGCAGAGTATAGATTTTTCTCTACAGCATTTACTAGCATGGTTTGCGCAGTAATGTTTATATCACTAATGGTCACCTGTTGATTTGGAAATATATCAGTCTGCGTGCCCCTAGAGTCCAGATTAGCATTAAAATTAAGGGTGGTCACTGCAGAGTTGGCTGGGGGATTGCTAGGGGCAGGACGCTTGGCTTTCGAGGTTTCCTGGGTGCACCCTGCTAGCTTCCGTTTATAAACTAATACTTTCGCCTTAGCATTCCCACTGGATTTGGCCACCTACGCCCTAGTATTAATACGGGGCGCTGCTTCAACAGTCATAACAGATATATCCTGAGTAGGAGAGACAACCTCTAAGGCTTCTGGGGGGCTCACAGTGGCGTTCCCTTGGGATGCTTGGGGTGTGCACGCTGGGTTCAAATCATGCAATGGCAAACAAGATTTTAGCAATGCCAAATCCAAGGACAAACGAAGTTCAGTAATCTGGATTTCGTGAGTCAACAGGAATTCTGCCCTCAGAGGGGAAGCATCCAAGGTTCCCACAACTCTTTTCTTCCTATTCATATTGGGATGGTACGTACACCAAGCCAATCTCCAGAATGAAGGTGCAGGACGGGCAAGAAGAAATTAATAACGAATTGCCAAAAAATAGGCCCTTTCACAGTACCTTATAGTTCCTTAGGGTAAATGGCAGGTGTCGGGGGTGGCCCAGCCCATTCTCCTCAGGTCTCGATGGGTGCCGGACGGGCCCGCCCTTGGCCCGGGCTTCACCCAGGCTGTGCCCGGGCACGCCCGCGAGCGTCCCCCGCAGCGGGAGTGCCAGGCCGATTATGAGGGCCTCTGGCGCCCTCCGGCAGTGTCACGAACCCTGCGCCTCGCAGGGCCCTCTGGGCAGTGTAGGCGAGCCGAGCCGTTCCCCTCATGGCTGCTCTGGCGGCTCTGTCAACATGGTAATGGCGTGGCAAGGGCTCTCACTGAGGTAGGTGCACTGATAAACATTGGCCGTTCCGCTCACGGCAGATTCTAACTCCGTCCGTTGACCGTGGATGATGGAATGAGTGCATCGATGATTGAATGTGTGCATGAGTCGTGCATGGATGATTGAATGAGTGCATGCATGGTGCATGGATAATATTAGGAGTGCATGAGTGGTGCAAGGATGAGTAAATGAGTGCATGAATGGTGCATGGATGAGTAAATGAGTGCATGAGTGGTGCATGGATATTAGAAAGAGTGCATGAGTGGTTTATGAATGAGTGAATGTGTGTGCATGGGCGATTGAATGAGTGCATGTATGGTACATAAACGACTGAATGAGTGCATGACTGGTGCATGGATGCTAGTCTTTATGTATGAAAGGTACATGGATGATTGAATGACTGCATAAGTGATATATGGATGATTGAATGAGTACTTCAGTGGCACGCAGATGTTAGAATGAGTACATGAGTAGTTAATGGATGTTAGAATTAGAGCATAAGTGGTGGACAGAGGGTGGAATAAGTGCATCAGAGGTGCACAGATAATTGAATGAGGGCATGTGTAGTGCCTAGATGAGCGAATAAGTGCGTAAGTGGTGCATAAATGATTGAAAAAGTGCACATGTCACCACTTGTGCACTGGTCCACGAGTGGAAAATGGAGAATTTAATTTGTGTTTCAGTTGTGTATATATGTTAGAGTAAGTACATGACACTTGGATGGATAATTGAATAACTGCATGATTGGTGTATGGATTATTGTATGAGTGCATGAGTGGTACATGGATGTTTCAATAAGATATGTATGAGGGTACACAATCAAAATATCGATTTTTAAATTTCGACCTACCAAAACATCGTGTTTTAAATTTCGAAGGTGCAGAATATCGATGTCAAGAATATCGTTGGACTGAATATCAACCCTAAGGTAAGTAATATTGAAATTCTTTATATCGATGTAAGTAATATCGAAGTTAGTAATATCGATAGCATATATATCGATGTAACTAATTTCGATGACACTAATATCGATATTTGTATTATTTTTAGTTTTTTATTATGTATGTGTTATATGTTTTAGTTAAGTATTTAAAATAATTTATATTATATGTGGATTAATTTTATATATTAATACATTTATTTATAAGTAAATTATATGTTTTAGTACCGGAGCGGGTTGTGGGTTTATAGGGGAATAGGGTGGGAAGTAATTTAATTGTAATTAATAAAATATTTATTTATGTATAATTTATTTTGTAATTAATTATTAATTGGCAATTAATTATTTTAATTGATAAATTAATTATTTAATTGGTAATTAATGTTAATTTTAATGAAATGTTATGTTTTAGTACCGGAGCGGGTTGTGGGTTTATAGGGGAATAGGGTGGGATGTATAATGGTGATGTGAGGAGTATACGAGGAAGAAGAAGTAAATATTAATAACTTATTTGGATTAAGATACAAATGGGAGCATAAGTGTGAAGATTATCAATTCACCTCCACGGAAAACCGTCCGCCGCATTTTCGCTCCGGTCGCCGGGCAGAAAAGGCTGCAATATGGTGGCGATGTCTGTTTGACAACGCCAACCTATTACAATGTGCTTTTGGGAATGCCTTTCCGTGGCAGCATTGCCGGCACAGAAAGGCAGGCAGAGTCTGCTTGGGGGGCCCGTTGCGGGCCCCCGGGGCTCCGGGGGGGTAGGGGATGCACATGGGGGGTACCTATGGTACCCCCCAGCAGTTCCATGCACAACATGGCAGGCACCGCGCAGTGCCTGCCATGTTGTGCTTGGAAGTGCAGAACATGCCTTCCTGGCCTTGTGGCGGGCGGTGCTGTGTGCACCGCCCGCCACAATGTCAGGAATGCTTGATGCACCCGCCACTGTGGTGGGCGCATCCTAATAGCAGGTACGGGACCCCCGCCCTTATGACGGGTTGTCCCTCTTTATGACGGGATGGCGGACTGCCTAATGTGCCCCATAGTGACTTGAAAACAGGTTGTCCTTTCACTGGTGTTAGTTGTAGTAGGTCACCAAATAGAATTAAATGTTTTACACCAAATAGTTCACCGTAGTTTGTTTTTAGTATCTGCTGCATTCTTCTACGTATAAAAGCAAGCATTAAAATCAACACCATGCTCACTTCTTCGATAATGAGAAGCATAATTTTTTTTAATACTCTTGCTACTTCATAACAAGCATCACCTGATAATTTTTTGTATATTCCAGTTTGTTATCATATTTCACAGGTAGTAATAGTAGTCAACAAAGAGGAATTCCTTTAATGTTATGTGCGGCTAATCCTGTTGGTGCAGGTACTACACATGACAAATTTGAATCTGTAGTCTTCTGTAAGTAACTGGTGAATACGTTCATTAAAAAACGTTTTCTAGTACCAGCTTGACCACTTATATATAGTAGAACGAGTTTAAATGACGAACACTGACACTCTTTTTTCTAATGGAGGTATCCATGCTCTATTTTATCTTTTACTTCATTAAAAATATATTTTTGTTCTTTATTAAGTTACTGCAGTAATTTTGAATAATTGCTTTTCCAAGTGAACCTGACTATTTGGTGCAGAATTTTGGCTACTCTGAGTACTGTCCTTGGCTATCTCAACAGCAGTTATTTCCTCCTGTTTAAGCTTATCTGCCAACATTTTAAGGTAATATGGAAATACTGCACACTCTAAGGCATCTTTGACACATTGAAAGAATCTTTATAGCAGTCATAGTGTCCAATTCTTATTCTGTACACCATGGCTAGAACAACTGCAAAAGTGGCAAGTAGAAAAAAATACATTTGCTGCTCTTTGGAAACTCAGCTTTCTGTGGTTGATTAGATTACCTTAATGTTTTACCAAACAACCACATCTAAGTAGTGCCTATCTTCATTCTTCTATGTTTTCTGTAGCTTTACTTTTATATGTATACTGCTGAAGTATTTCATATAGACATATGTTTTCAAGATGCCTACTTCTTCTTGGGTAGTAGGTTTCCAGCATGTTAGTTTTCTAAATGTCTCTACTTTCAGGTTCAAAGTCAGTGAGATACTGTGTTTTGGGAAATACTTTAATACTCTAATTCGACTGCTTGCATGGCCTAGGATTACCCACACATTCCTCTTGACTTGGAGAATAAACTAGCCGAGCTTAACCTGTCTGAGCATTCATATAAACCTATTTCTCTGTGGGAAAACATTTTCAAACTACAACTGTACAATTTCTTTGTACGTTTTTTTCAGCTGAAATCTCCTCCGAAATCTCTTTAATCTCTTTCTTCTCTGACTTTGTTATGTATGAAGTAATGTAAAGAGCATAGCAAATAGAGTTGTCTGCAACAAACTGTAGATCCATGTTTGCATTCCATATCTTCAGAATGACACGGTTGTAGCCGTTAATGTACTAGGACGCCTGTGTTCTTCTTATGCTGTATGTACTTTTTGGTGATTTCTGTGTAAGTGTATGTTTGTCTGCAGACAAGAATCTGTTTACTCTTCCTTGTGAGATGACAGGTCATGGGAATCAAAAATAACATCTTGTGTAAAATTTCTCTTTGGATCTGTACTTTTGATGACAGTATTTTCCACACCAATGAATTTAGAATCTTAGAACTTGTTTTAAGATCTTGTCACCAGTATCCTTCAGGATTGAGCAAGTTACATACTGCTCTTTGAAAGACAATACAGATTCATCAGTAACTGTTCCACACTTTGGGGTATCCTTTACCCATAGAAGCATATGAATATGTAGAGCACCTCTAGCTTGATACTCCTTACGCCAAATTAAATCAATTACTTCACGAAGAGGAGGATTGATCTTGTCGCAAATAAAAGCCATCATGGCTTGTAATCTGTGGTTAAAATATCTGCAAACATTTGCAGGCTCCAATGATCAAAGTTCTTATGATGTCTAGAGATTGATGTCTTTTATATTTGAATTTACTTCTCGCAAGAATTAAAGCAGGTTATACCATGCATAGCAAACACAAGGAGATGATGGATGGAGTGCTGAAACTTTTCAGACACTCACCCTCAGCCACAGATCTGGGATGAATCCATCATCGTTCTTTAGCTCACTTTGCCACCCTAGTTCAGACATGGTTATATGCAAATCAGTCTTGACCCTGTGGCTCATGGGAACAGTCCAGCCCGAACTGCTAACCCATGTCTTTCCTGGACTGAAAGAAGCATCCTGGGACCGGTTTTGGGCTAACAGCCCTCATCAGCCAGGCTAGCTTGAATCCAGTGGCAAAGTGAGCAATGGACATACCCTGCCAACTAAGGGCGAACAAAGCAAACCGAAGGGAATGATGGACGGAGCTCTGAAATATCCCTTGTATAGTCAGCACAACTGAGTGTCAGAAACCATGTAGGTGCTTCTAAATTTTACAACATTCATTTTAGCTCACCGTGACAATGATACCAATATTTGTTAGTCCCACAATGACATGCCATGATAGTAATCAAGCTGTATCCCAGCTGTTCATCTTTT
The DNA here is from genome assembly GCF_964263255.1 of Lissotriton vulgaris. Taxonomy (NCBI): domain Eukaryota; kingdom Metazoa; phylum Chordata; class Amphibia; order Caudata; family Salamandridae; genus Lissotriton; species Lissotriton vulgaris. Next base: position 560,374,894 of record NC_141685.1, on the reverse strand, counting down.
TTGGGAACTTTCTCAACAAATTATTTTGTAGATAGATTTTTCAGATTTACTTCTGTTATCAAAATGTGATTCACGGCATAATACAATGCAGACAAATCAAATTCAAATGGTAAATGAAACATATAAGGGATACATTGATGAAATCGGGAATCCTCTGAATAAAGTCTTGTAGATCAGCACTCGCCACCAGCGTTTGTACAATTTCTTTATAATGTGGGGGATGGATGCTATAATGTTTTGTAAAGGGGGTGGTGGTGATGAATCGTAATGTTTTGTAAAGCCACTGACAGGTGTTGACATAATATGGGGAGCAGGCATCTGCCGCAGAGTTGAAATGGAACCCAGAATGAGGTTGAGAGGGACCGACGGCATTGATTCCACCTGTAGTAACATGACTGGACATGTCCTTAGATCCATGGGGCCCAAAGGCACTACACAGGGATCCTGTGTGGTACTGAAGGTTCAGAGCATGGTTTATTTTAAGGTCTGTATCTTCTGAGGTGCTGCCAATTGACTCAGGAACTTGGGTTGGATCAGAACTTCAACTTTGATGTACCCTGGCCAATAATTGGACAAAATTGGACAATAGAAGCAGGGGTGTCAACATAACAGCTAAACCTTATAAATAGAAGGTATATAGCTATTAACAATCGTATCCTGCCTAATGAGAGTGATCCTTTGGTCTTGATAAAGATGGAATAAATTGAAAACCCATCGAAACGCTTCAACGCACACTCATTTATACACAACCCCCTGGTCTTGCACTACTTGTACTGCAAAAAATATTTCAATGTTACCAAGTATTGTACTATAAAGGTGAATAGGGGATGTGTAGCTATCCAAGACCAAGTGTTTAGGTCTGGTGTAATACTCTCTTTTTATATATGTCTAATTCATTCTTGTGTATTAATTTGTGATTATGAATTGTGTATAATGTTTTTTTATTAAAACTGTACTACTACATTTTAGCTTTTAATGTGAGATTTTAAACAAATTTGTAACAAAATAAATTTCATAATTACTGAGTTCAGTGGTCTTTGAGGTATATTTAGTAAGAGGGTAAAGTACATTTCTGGTGAGTGAATGGAATGAATGACATTTCGAGATCCATTGAGTGCTCGTGGATAATCGACTAGTTACCTACCCCTTGGGATTTTACTTTTTACACCGGAAGAAGGGTAACCATGGTTTGACTTCTTGTGCTTCATTTTCTTCGACTTACCTGAGGACTTGGCATTGTGATAATGACATCTCATAGGAACAGACTCTGAAATGAAAATGCCTCTGAGTCCTCCACTTTTACTGGTACCAGACCTTCTGAGCCTTTCTGCAGTGCTCAGTGATTTCTAACTTGGCTCCACAGTTCCGGATGGCCTTCGGGTTTATCCAAGCACTGTTGCTGCACATTTATTAATCATATAAGAAGCCCTGCCACCAGAGCAAAACCTTGTGAGGGTTCATCATGGACAGGTGTTTGTGAAAATCCTTGCAAGGATTAAAACCAGTCGTTTTGCAGAAATACATTTCCCTTGCACACTAGAAAAGTTAAAGGAGTTTTGGAAAAGATATAAATCAAAGGATCAATCTCTGGATACATGTCAAAAGGTACAGAAAGAAAGGAACTGACATCAACGTGCAGTAAAAGGTGTTATGAGGATATGTGGTGGTAGTGTTTCTCTAACAGAGAAAACGTCCGCACATACGGGTAATACAGTTCTCAAGGCACGTATACGTGTAATGTAGATTATTATGAGGTGCACTGTTATCCTGTTATACACCCACCACCAGGGGTGTCAAACTAGCAAGGATTGCTAATATCAAGAACCTAAAAGAAAAACAGGTCTATCAAGCACTCTCAAAGTTATGTAGTATTCCAAGTGTTTATTATTGTCATTCACAAGTTCTGAAATTAGAGTTCATTTGCAGGAAGTAGACTTTCAAAATACGGATCCAGACGAGATGTTAGACTTCAAATTCTTTATTTCATATACATTAAAGGTATTTCCAGCTTGCACTGCCGACACGTGTTTCGTCTCATGGAGACTTTTTCAAGGAATGATGGTCACTTGATCCTAGTAGTGTAGAGCATAAAACGACGTCCAAGTTAGCGTTCAATGGCTGGGGTAGTGGACTTAATCTGTTCAAACGTCTTGCTGCGTGGAGGTGGGTTCGTTATTTCTTAATTTGTAGGGAGACCATGATAAGTCACTCCTTTAGAGCATCGTAACGGGAAAAACCTCCACTGCTGGCAGGTAGGTGCGGTAAAAGGTGTTTATATATTGGCCTTGATGTCACTTATGGGTTAGGATGGAACTATGGATCAGTAAGACAACACCGACTGACGCACAAAGGAATTGCTAAGAAAAATCTCCAGATCCAGTCTGGTGCCAGTCGATATTCAACAGGTGAGGTATATGTGGTTAGATTACCTGTAAGACATCTAATTCTTTACCACTGATTTCAGCACTAAATGACAATTAAGTAAAATATAACTAAACATTATTCTTTGACCTCTGCACTTATCTTCTTTTACTCTTATCTCGCAGGGCTGAACTCTGCCAAATAACTTAACAGCTTTGGTGTCAGACAGGAAAGATTGGCCACTTTAGACAGAAGGGCAGAAGGAGTCTAAGAAACAGGCATAGGCTTCCAAGTGTCTGACCTGTCGATAATGATGTATTGTCCTCCAGATGTGTGATATCTTGAAGAATGTCAGCATTTTTATAATATAAGGTATTTTCTACTAGATATGAAGGTGTATTTTTAGCTTTTCTAACATCTACTAACTCTTGCCATATCTTTTTATTCTTGTTTGGGACATCATTTACTAGCATCATAAGTCCCTCTTGAAATTTCTCTTTACCTCTATAGTTTAAAAATGTTCCTAAAAATGTAATGGCAAATATACAACTCTACCTTTGAGACCTTTCTCGAGCTTTCCCTGTCCTTGGCTCCATGCGTACTATAGCTTGAAATGGATGTATAGACTGTATTAATATGGATTCATAAACATTAAAATCTTTAAGTACTTCTGGAACAGGTACTATTTCTAAGTTATTGTGTTCTGCTCTGGAAGGCATTTTGTTTTTCTCTAACCTATTATAGCAGTACTTACATATAACTTGCTGGGTGGACAATCAAACCGTTAATCTACTAATAAGTAAACAGCAAATTCACACCACTTATCATTATTCTTTTTCACTTTTAGTGTACAAATCAATATTATGAGTTTGATTTTATACTGAGTGCTTCAACAACATATACACAATTTGGTTGCTCTGAATAAACTGCGTTAAAGTTTCTAATCTCCTTTTCAAAATTACCTATACTTATGTTCTGTCCTGCAACTCCTGTTGTTGCCAACTCTTACTTTTCCCTACACTCCTGTTCCCGTCCAAAGAAACTAAATTGCACATCATCTCAAATCATTTCTATTTCTACTACACTACCATGGAAAAGAGCTCTATTAATTTCTCCTAAATATAGAACAGGAGTTTTTACATAGTAAAGCCTTCTAACAAAAGTTCTAATTTTTTGAGTGGTGTACACCTAACATTGTGAAATGATGAAAGCTGCTTTGACACACTTTTTTTTGACAGACAAGCTAGTGAGTGTCCTTGTAAATTAGTATGCTTTGATACTTTGTACAGATCGTATCCTTGCAAAGACCGTATTTTCTTTTTTAAACTTGTGCAAGGAAACATGGAGAGGAAATGTCTCAATATATCAGTTGATTCTTGTTGAATACTACAAACACTACTACAGATCAATTTGTGCACAGTGGCCTGTCTACGCCTTGCCTTGCAACTCTTCAGCAATCACTTCCTCAACATTTCTAGGTACCATAACTACTTTTGAAATAGGAGTTCCATTTTTCATCTCATAATGTCGGCCAGATTCATCAACTGCATGCACTAGAGTGTTATCTTGCAAGTTGCCGCCTTCAGTAAAAAAAGGCTTAGTACTTGAAATATGTGTCCATTCACCACTAAAAACTTTGCAAAAGTTACTTCTATTAACAAGTCTTTTCTTTGTCTCTCTCTCCTCATAAACAACACTATTTTGTCCAGTGTTTTCATTCTGTTTAAAACCGAGATAAATAGTTTCCTCTTCAGAGCAATTGCCTTATAAACTATACCTTCAACATATTAATTGTGTCTGATTGCTTGAGTTCTTCTTTTAAACTTCTTCATAGAAGCTAACAAGTTGTGAATTACTCTAATATGGAACATTCTACTTCTGATTGCCTTGAACTGCCTCTGCCTTCTGCTTAAAGTCTCTCCTTTTTTCAATAACTTCTTACTTTTTACATAAGAAACTTTTTGTGCTTTGATACTTGGTGTTATAGTTTTGGTTTTGTTTAACTCCTTTGACACTGTTTCCATTTGTGCACAAACAATTTTAAGAAATGTCTTTGTCCTCTTACCAGCAGTCCTTTTCTCTATCACTACCTTTACTGCATGTTACCCTTTTTGATTCTCAGTTCTAAGGAGACGCTCTGCTTGCTGCTGTTTCTTTCTTCTCTGAGTTTTTGTTAGCAGGGCACTTCTGTGTAGATAACTAGATATTGATGTCTGAAAACAAATTCACCACTTAATTATATAGTATCACATTACATAATCTAACTATTTAAACATTTACTTTACATAAGTATATATAGCTCAGGCAGCCTTCAGTCTACATGTGTTACCTTTTAAGTAGATAGCACGCTCCTCTATTAACTACCCACAGCCTACCTTAGTGCTCAGTTATATGTGGAATAAGAGCAGTTTACATCTTGTGTGCGAGTTTGAAGTGACAACACAGCCCTAACAGGAAAACTGCATACACAAGCTAAAGTATAGCAGCCCCAAGACATAATGCAAAGGTTACTTGTTTGAATGGTAGAGTTGAAACTGTCAGTTCTTTACACAATATATAAATGAGTGTATTAGTTGCTATCTGGGGCTGTGATTGGATGTGTATGTACATTTGTTACCAAATCACTAACTATCTTTGTGACATGTATGCTTCTCCAAATGTATCTGTAAGGAGCTGCATGGATTGCCTCCTGGGTGTGTTAATGTGTATTCGGTTATTTAAGTGCGTGTGCATCTGCCTCCATTAGCACAAATACGTATAATGGCTGCCTCTCTGTGCGAGGTAATACTTAAGTGCTTTTCTTAGTATGCCACTGAGTGTATTAGTGCCTCTTTGTTTTTCTACTTAGGTATGTCAGAGTGAAGTGTGGGTGACAGGATGGATGTATATTTGAGCACATTGGTGTCTAGCAGTGTACATAGCTCACAAAAGCTTCAGACACTATGTATGAAGTCTGGGACGTAAGGTGAATGTATATCTTGGCACCTGGACCCAATGCATATACTACTACTGCATATAACTCACTAAAACTTTGCAGTACATTTGATACATTATAAGCACATACCAACCTGACCTAAGACCTACCTGAAGTCTATCACTGGAGAGTTATACGTGGTAAATGAGTAGTTTATGCGTTTCGTAGGACTTTTAAATGTGAAGATTGGCCTAGGAGGAGATGCTAGGGTCCATGCTCAAGTGTAGCAGTAAAGAGACATGATGCAAGGCCTACTTTGCTACATGGTAGAGTTGAAAATATCAGGTCTTTACTAGATATTTGAATGAGTGTGTCAGTTCCTATCTGGGGCTGTGATTGCATGTGTATATACGTGTGTTGCTTAATCACTGCCTCTCTTTGTGACGCGTGATTCTCTAAATGTGTCTGTAAGGGACTGCATGGATTGCCTCCTGGGTTTGTTAATGAGCATTTGGTATTTAAAATATGTGTGAGGATGCCTCCATTACCACTACATAAATAACATTCAGCCAGTCTATGTGAGTAAATATTTAGTTGCTTCTCTAACTACCTCACTGGTTGTTTTAGTGTATAGCTGCTTTTCTACTTAGGTATCTCAGATTGAAGTCTGCGTAGCTGGGTGAATATATAATTGGACACAGAGGTCTGTAGAAGTGCATGTAGCTCACTGAAACTTTGCATTACATGTGCTACCTTTGAAGCATATACCACCCTACCCTATGACCTAGCTGCAACCTACATCAGTGGTTAGTTATATTTGGTAAAAGACCATTTTATGCCTTCCATGGGACTTTTAAATGTAAAGGTTGGCCTAGCCATAAAACTGCATGTACAGGCTCAAGTGGAGTCTCAATGTCAGATCCTTTGTGAAACATCACTCTGATATTTATGATCTTATCTCTGAGGGGGCCCCGGATATTTTCTTCCTGACCGAAACATGGCTACAGGATGAGGGGACAGCTATAGAAAATCTTGCTATCCCCTCTGACTATTCTATCTATACTTACAATCGCGGGGGCATAGCTCTGATTGTTAAGTCCTGTTTTCCCTGTACATGGAAGCCTCTGAAGGTGGATGGATGTGAGTGTCGGGTCTCTTGATCTATCGACCTCCTGGACCGGACACTGCCTTTAGGAAGGCGGTGCCTGAATTGTTGAGTTCTCTTGTGTTAAGTTCTGCTAACTTTAGTGTTTTCGGAGATCTCAATCTTCATTTTGATCTCTGTCACACTCCAGCTATTAGCAGTTTTCTTGCTGACCTGAAGGCATTACAACTGAGCCAGCTGGTGAACCACCCGACGCATGAGGGTGGACATATCCTGGACCCTATATTCACAAATCTAACAGGAGTTAATGTGCCTCGGCCATGCCCAGTAGCTTGGTCTGACCACTTCCTCGTGAAATGTCATCTTAAGTTGGAGGATCCTATCCTAAAACCTCCCAAGAAAGTGGTGTGGAAACGCTCCTGGAAAAAACTTAAGCCTGTAGATTTTCACAAATTACTTGTTGAAAATCCTCTGGGTCCTCTGGGTCCTCTTAATGATGTGGTAGCCGGTTATGATTTGTTCTGTGACTGGATCACTCGGGCTCTTGATCTTCTGATTCCGCTTTCCTGGAGCAAATGTCGCCCCCATGAGCCCCGCCCCTGGTACAATAGCACCCTGCTGCCTTTGAAAAAAGCCTGTAAACAGGCGGAGGGGTGCTGACGGAAAAACTATGAGGCTGGTAAGAAGATACTGTATATGTCTACAGTTAAAATCTACCACAAAGCTATCTGTAGAGCTCGTGCAGCCTACTATGCGCTAGAGTTCAAAACCTCCCCAAATCCCTCTAAATTGATTTTCAAGGTTCTTAAGGAACTGACTGCTAAGAGAGCCCCAGCAGCCGATATTTGCTCGGTGGCACACTGTGAAGATCTAGCGGCTTTCTTCCTTGAAAAAATCCAGACCATCTACCGCTCCTTTCCTAGTTCCATTCCACGGAGTGAGGCCTTGAGGCTTAGCAGTTCCACTGTTATGGTTCTTTCGTCTTTTCCTGAGATGACAGGGGAAGTATTTGACAGCCTGGCAATCAGGGTAAAATCGGGCACCCCCGCAGACCCTCTTAGATCGACTCAGTTGAGAGATTTTTCCACTCTCTGTCTGCCACATCTTCGACATCTCATAAACCTATCCCTCTCATCAGGCATAGTTCCATCTAAATGGAAACAGGCCTATGTCTCTCCAATCCTCAAGGAACCCACACTGGACCCTCTCAAATTGGAGAATTATCGACCTATCTCTCTTCTCCCATGGGCAGCAAAGGTTGCTGAGGCCCATGTTAATAACATCTTAACGGAGCATTTGCAGAGGTGTGATATTCTGGATCCATCCCAGAATGGGTTTCGTGCTGGTCACAGCACTGAGACAGCCCTACTCTCGATGACAGAATACCTACGGACGGTGGTAGATTCTGGTCAAACAGCGGCACTGATGCTACTTGACCTCAGTGCTGCGTTTGACACAGTTTCCCACCCGATTCTGTTGCAGCGGTTGGGAGACGCTGGTGTCTCCGGCCTGGCTCTCGATTGGTTTCGATCCTTTTTGGACAATCGCTCTTTCAGGGTTGCAATTACGCCTTTTGAATCAAAGCCTTACCCTCTGGAACTAGGAGTGCCTCAGGGTTCTGCTCTGAGTCCCACACTTTTTAATCTGTATGTGCAGCCGCTGGCTGCTGTCGCCAAACTCTGGGGTATGACTGTTGTCTCATACGCGGATGATACGCAGCTGGCGGTTGCTCTTAGTGGGAACTCTGACCTTGATGCCCTGAGGTTCCGTAATGGTCTCCTGGAGGTGGCTGGCTGGATGACAGCTAACTGTCTTCAGCTTAACGCCAAGAAGACTGAGGTTTTGATTGTGGGCAAGCAGAGTAGCCTTTGGGGTGATAACTGGTGGCCCCCAGAGCTAGGTGTTACTCCAATCCCGACTCTAGAGGTCAAAAACCAAGGGGTCTGGCTGGACTCAACCCTTTCTTTCTGTAGCCATACAAAGAGAGTAGCAGCGACCTGTTTTGGGTTTTTACGTGGTCTGAGGTCAGTACTAAAATTCGTTGATGCCCCCACTAGGCAGTTGGTCATTCAGGCAACCATTCTCTCCCGTCTAGATTATTCTAGTTCTCTTCTGTTAGGGGCGAACCAAGCAGAAATCTCTCGGCTACAACGTGTACAGAACGCTGCAGCCAGGGCCTTGGTGGGTCTACCAAGGTTCTGTTCTTGCTAAAGCTACTATCCGTGCTCTCCATTGGTTACCAATTAGGCAAAGGATTCACTTTAAGACTCTAGCTCTATCCTTTAAAATCTTGAAAATGTCCTCTCCTCGGATTCTTGAGAACTTTCTTACCCCTTACATTCCGTTACGCTCCTTGAGGTCCTTGAGGCAGAACTTGGTTGTTGTTCCTCGCTTTAAGCTCTGTAGAGTTGGCGGACGATCTTTCCGTGTTTTGGCTGCAAAACTCTGGAACTCTCTTCCTTGCCGTATCCGTGCTATTAATGATTTACTTAAGTTTAGGTAGGCGATCAAAAGCTTTCTGTTTCCTTCTGAATGCTAGGATACCTTCTGCTGACTCCTTTTTGTTGCTCTGCGTAGTGTTGTGTTGCTTCTGCCTATCCAGAGCGCCGGGATGCCCCTTTGCTGGGGCAGCTGTGCGCTATAGAAGTGTGCGTAACAAGTGTAGCAAGCCAGAGACATGATAAAACTTGTGCCTGTCTGTGTAAATGAATGTTTATGTGCTTCTGAACAATCTGTATGGCTGTTTTAGTCTCTGTATACTTTTCTACCTAGCTGTGTCAGATTGAAGTGTCAGCAGAAGGGTGAATATATAATTGGGCATATGGGTCTTGAGGACTGCATATAGCTCACTCAAACTTCAGAGTATATGTGTTACATTTTATGCATATAACACCCTCCAATATTACCTAGCTGCAGCCTAGCTCAGTGGTGAGTTATACATGGTAAAAGAACAGTTTATACCTTCACTAGGACTAGAAATGTGATGGTTGGCCTAGCAGTGAAACTGCATGTATAGGCTCAACTATAGAATGCCTGAGACATGATCCAAGGGCTACTTCTCTGCATGGTAAATTTGAAAGTATTAGGAGAAGTGTGGCTCACTGGTTAGAGGAGGCAGACCTGGAAGCAGAGGTCAGCCCGGGACCAGGGTTCAATTCCCAGCTCGGCGGGGTCTTGAGTCCTAAAAATGTCCACGGACTCGACAATTCTCGCTCTGGTGCCTACTCGATTCACGGGTTCACACTCTGCGACTCTGGGCAATAGCTTGCTTAATCTCCACAACGGCCCCTCGCGGCGGGATGCCTGGCTTTCACCTTGCGGATACCCTGCCGGGCTTATATCACAGGGGAATACCAGGACGGGTTCCCTAAGCAAGCGCTTAGAAACCGCTCGGTGATTTGCGCTATATAAAATTCCTGTACATTTGCATTTACATTTACATTTAGCTGTTTAGTAGATATCTGAATGAGTGTTTCAGTTCCTATCTATAGATGTGATTCCATGTGTATGCACATTTGTTACTAAATCACTAGCTCTCTTTCTGTGATATATAGTTCTCTAAATGTGTCAGTAAGGGGCTGCAACAATTGCATCCTGGGTTTATTAGTGAATATTGGGTTATTTAAGTACGTGTGAAACTGCCTCCATTAGCACAAGATACATATCAGTTGTGCCTTTCTGTGTAAGTGAATATTTGCATTATTCTCTAACTAGCTCACTGATTGTTTTAGTGTCTGTCTGCTTTTCTAGTTAGGTATGTTAGATTTAAATCTGTGTGTTTGCTGGATGTTTAATTGAGCACATAGGTAAGTATGTCACTAAGGGGCTGCATGCGGGGTGTTTTACTGGGTCTGTGCTTTTGTATTTGGCTGTGTCAGAATGAAGCCTGGGTGGTATAGTGCATGTATAATTGGGAACATGGGTTTGTAGGAGTGCATGTACCTCAATCAATCTCAGTCAATGTCTTATGTTTTACACAAATAGCTCCCTACACTATGACCTTTCTACACCATTCCTTAGTGCGTACTTATATGTTTTAAAAGAGCAGTTTAAACATTGTGTAGGATTTTGAAGTAAGAAGGTAGCCCTAACAGTAAAACTGCATGAACAGATCAATTACACCACATCCAACTCATAATGTACCGGTTTCTAGGTAGGTATGTCGAATTAAAATGTGGATAGCACATTGCATGTACACTTCAGAACAATAATCTTTATGAACACATATAGCTCACTCAAATATTCAAAGTACTAATATCACATGATAACCACATAGGACCCTGTGCTACGGCCTAGCTAGCAGTCCCATAACCTGTTTTAGTAAATGTACCAGGATTTGAGTATCTGTTTTGAAAAGCACTAGAAATATGAGTGTTCATTACTGAATAAATACCTCAGTGCCTGTATTATGAATAGGACTCCCGGTTTTCCGTTTTTACGGATTTTTAGATATAAATACAGACGGAAATCTATATTTCCTTTGTCTGTATTTATATGTAGAAACGGAAAAACACTAGCAAATGTTGCCACCTGCTTGCAGTTTCCTTCCCACGCCCCTGGAAATTCATTTAAATTCCTTCCAGTCAGGGTCTTTTAGCGCCCTCATGTGGACCTATTTGCTCAGTTCCCCTGTATGCCTCGGCAGCACCAGGGGTTCGTATCCTCCGTCCTCATGGATGGGTAACAAACTGAGGAGGGTGGGGCCAGGATGGGGGTCGGACCGACTCGAGAGCCATTATTCTGTCCCTCTGGAATGCAGTGTGTCTCCCTCAGCTGTTAGCCCTTCATTGATCGCTCTTCACTCATGAAAAGCCTCCCTGCTGCTTTAAATGTCCTCCTGCTGCAGCCAGCCGTAGGGTTGTGCTGGGCTGGCTCCCCCCCCGCTGCCTCGTGATGGAAGAGGGGATTTGTTTTGAGGCTCTCACCACGGAACAGGGAGTTTCAAAGCACTGGCTGGCTGGCCGGCTGGCCCCGACGCCTCCAGACAGCCTCGAATCACATCACAGCATGGGTCCCTAACAGGCTGCAAAGGGCCCACGGGCTGCGGGCCTGTCCGAGGCTGTCCAGCCAATCCCACTGGCAGCAGTACGCACTCTGGTGCTGCCCAGTTCGTTCCAAGCACCAACCGAGTATTCTTCAGGCCTCGGGCAAAGTCGAATGCCATCAGGTCCTCCTTCTCTCTGCTGCTCCAATCTGATACCGACGCCAAGCCTGGCACTGCTTTTTTCCTGGACCAGCGTCCATTAAAGTCATTGGAATGTGCAGCACACAGTTCATGAACCATTATGCACTTATTTTATGTTTGTTTAAATTGGCAGAGTTAATGGATCACACTGTGGATGCATTTTAATAGTGGGTACATGGGATGGTATCCTGTTGATAAACGATTGGTAAATATGTCTTTTGTTCAGCCCGAAAGGGTATCCCCAGGGTTTTTGACAAGGGATTGTGAGACATGTAGTTCTATGACCACTATTGGTGGGTTTCAGCAAGGAAAATTTTACTGCGTGAGTGCAAGGGTGAAGTCAGGTCGCTAGAGCAAGGACTAGCTAGAGACTGGGTGTAAATGAGACTCAGCTGATGGGAATCGTGTCCTGTTCACTGGTAGAGTCGGCAATTTGGGAAGTGTTTAAATACTGAAAACAGAGAGGCGGGAGCTGGCTAAGCAGCAGTTTGACATTGTGGCTATGGAGTAAGGAGGCGCCAGTATTCCGCTAACTAACATTGAGCAAGAACAGGTACGAAATTGTGAACGAGACTGGGGAAGTTAATAGCGGTCCTAAGTACATGGATATTGTAAAGACTTAGCAATTTGGCCCCTAGGGAACTGCAGGTTATTCGAGGATTAAGACAGTTTGTGAAAGATAAATATCCTAGTTTGCAACTGTTTTCCACATAATTCTTCATTTCATTAACAAACCAGAAAGAGCCTCAATGTCCTCAAAGTCTCTTGAAATGCATATGTGCTTGTATTACAATGGCAAAGTTTTCCGATGAATGTATTATGTTGACCAATAACAAACAGGCGCATGTGCCCTTTGTCAATTTAAATAAATGTGGAAAAATACTAGCTGTAGCGTCGTCTTTTGCTTGTGGCAAAAATAAATGTGGATAAATACAGAAAAAATGCCCAAAAAATAAATATAGATAAATACAGACGGAAATGGCAAAAAAATAAATACCATAAATCCGGGAGCCCTAATTATGAATTACAAACAAATATATACCTGCCTTTGATACAGCTACATGTATATCTATTTTGTAAGTATCTTAGTAAATGTATAAGTGCTTCTTTTGATATATCAATGAATGAGAGAGAGCCTCTATGCTTTACAAACATGTATGTTGCATGCATTATAGGTGCTATTCTTTAACAGTGCTTGCCATAGCACTGCCTAGCACTGTTATATTTCATACATCAATCTGAATATAATTAAAGAACATTTCTCACCATGAATGCACAATCAAATCTACCCTGTAATTATGCAACACCTACACTAAAGAGTATATAACACTTGCCTATCAACATTGACAGATTCATAATTCATATACAGCTACAGTGCATAGTTTCCACTTTCAAATGTGAGTGTTCATTTCTTCTTTTATAATGGAACAAATAAGACTACAACTCTCAGAATTCAAATAAAAACATTTGTTATGAACAGCACATCATATATACACATATAAAACTTTGACATCCTATACCAAATTATTATATATAAGTTTAACCATTTGTGTGTAATCTTTTCTTCTACTACTTACCGAATGGAGTAAGGGAGTACAACTGCAATATTAAGCTCCTTGGAAACACATTCTAAACTAACTTGAGAGACACCTAGTCTTCACCTGAGACAAACTATGTACAGAATGAGATTGAGATCGAGATCAGCGCCCAGTTTTCATTGAGAACAGAACTTATGCCCACATGCATCAATGTCAATTGCATTCGCAAACGGTGCAAATCGCAATTTTCGGCCGTTTGCGAATGCAATTGACTAATTTGGAATGCATCATGCATTTCGCAATTTTAGGAATCGCAACCATGTTGCGATTTCTAAAATTGCGATTGCATTTAAGAAATCGCAATTTCAGATTTCTTAAATGCAATGCATGATCATTTTTTATTTGCGAATTCGCAATTTGGAAGTGGTAAATTAGCATGAAGTTGTACTTCATGCCAATTTTCCGAAAACTTTCAAATATGCACAAATTGCATTTTTGAAAGTTTTAATTTACACACACACATGCCCGTGGGGCATGTGTGTGTGAAAATTGCAATCAAAGTTACATTTCAGGGGTGCAGGGAGGGGTTCTGTCAGGCGACGTCTTCCTCAGGGTCTGTCGTGAAGTAATAAGGACCCACCTCTCGATACCTCCAATTCCGAATGTAATTATTACACAGAATCTTGGAGTGATCAAGCGGGGGAAAAGGGAATTGGGAAGGGGACAGCAGGGAAGGAGATCTGAAAAGGAAAAGTTAGTAACCAAATATTCCGTAATCCAAAGTTGGCTAAAGACCTTTGAACCAAGACTGAGAATTTTCTAGAACTCAAACCCTTAATCAAACTCTCTAAGAATTCAATCAACTTCTTGTAATTATATATATAGTCATTAATCACATTCTTATTCACAATGTTGTTAATTCTCTTTTCTCTTGTGAATTGCGACAGATTCTCCTTTTAAAGAAAAACACCACACTTTAGTAAATAGACTCCTTTACCAAAGTTTTGAAGAGCAACCCAATAAAATATCACGCTGTTGTCTTTCACATAAGCTCCAGCTAAAAACACCTTTTGGCCTTTTCACCAAAACAATCACAAGAAAGAATTGCGCCTAGATAATCTGTGATAGAAATGAATTCACGCGCCTTCAATTAGCTTTGCGCTCCACAGAAAACATTAAACATCCCTTGCCAGCAATGAGATGCTATTCACAGTTTTAAAAGAAAAAATACGTAAAAGATTCAGACTTTCTGTGCTTTTAAATATTCTTTTGTAAATTAGCAGCCTTATTTGTCACCTTTAAATCAAGAAAGTAAACTTCGACGTTTTGCGCCAAGAACTCTGATTTCTTATTCCCTACCTGTAGAGTACGACCTACTCTACTTCTCTGAAGGACAAGACGTCCCCTCTGGATCCTCAAAACGACTCTTCTACTCAGGAATCTTGAAAATGGAGCAAGCTGGAAACTGCCACGCCCCCTGAGAACAATCTCCGAAAGCCTCCGGTGAATTCCCTCTCCAAACAGCTGGATCTGCAGAAAACAAGAAGGGGAGCAAGAAGAGCCCACAGCCACTCCCTAGAAACGACCAGAATAGTGAGCACAGGAGACAGGGCGCGGTCACGTAGGTTAACGTGCCTACGGCGCTTACGCATGCGACCAGGCTACCAAAGCTCACGCATTAGGCGGACGCTTTCCACATGCCAAACCTCACGCATTAGGCGGAACAGCATTAGACAGCAGTTAAAGGACAGGCACCCTGCACAGCTATTCTAACAAGGATGCAAGACAGATGGACAAGCAGGTCTAGAACACAACAACCACCAACGCCCTCCCAAAGTTGACTGATGCATTTTGCCACACGGGTACCCCCGAATGCTGAGTGGGGCGGGCCCTAGACCACAGGCCACCCTAGCCCTGACAGGTTCTCTGGACCCCTCCTGCACCCTTAAAATTGCATTCACATTTTGCGAATCGCAATTTGAAATTTGCAAAATGTGAATGCCTTACCATTCATTTCTATGGGCCTTTTGGCCCATAGGAATCAATGGGAAGGGTTTTCCTTAATTGCGATTCGCAAATTGTGAATCGCAATTAAGGAAAAATACCGAATAGCAAAAATAAATGTGATTTTTTTCATGCATTGCCGTTTGCGATTTCTAAATTGTGATTCCTTAATTTTCGAAATTTAGGAATCGCAAACGGATGCAATGATGCATGTGGGCCTTACTTCTTTGAGAAACGAGAGAAGGAAAATCCGTTCATAGGAAGTTATAGGATTACTAATAAACTGTAGAAGCAAATGAGGAACAGACTCTGCGGAAAGTGTTTTTTTGAGGATGACATTCAGTTGGCCCCTGATGAAGGGACTTTGTCTCGAAATGCTTTGGGCATAGAAAACAAATTTGCATGTCGAGCCAGCAATGTGAAATTGGAGAATATGTACATGTTCTAGTTTAAGCATTATGTGATGAATATATGTGATGATCAACATATATAATTAAGCAACTATATTTTATTTATGTGAAAAGAAAAGAGTATAAATACAAAACAAATTGAAAATATTGAAAAAATTGTAGACATTGTTTTTGTGAATTTTGCACATTGGCTTCAAGTACAGTTACTTGAATTAATGATACATATCATATGACCAAGTAGCGTGTTAGACAGCAGGCACTCCAGTGTAGCACACTAAAGTAGAAAAGAATCAGTTATTTTTAACCAGATATCAAATAGGGAGTGCGCTACATACTTTAATAATTAGTTGCCTAATAATGCATATATAAAAACACTTACAATTTAGATTATATATCATTCTTTCATTTTTAAATAGTTATACATTTTTCAAAATATTTTATTACAATATGACATAATGATATAATTAATTAATCCATTTTTTGACTTACAAAGACATTTTATTAACATACCAGAATATTGAGTTCATTGGCAAAATTGCTTTTTTTTCTCTCATTAGATAGTTGGAATATTTTCAGGGTTTGTAAAACCTTAGCACAAGAATGTCATACCATTCTCATACAAAGAAGCCATAAATGGCAAACATTTTTACTTTGCATTGCCTGATACTGCAAAAGTCAGTGTATAAAAACATTCCTTACGTATTTCATTGTTGTAGGTGCATTTCAGAATGGTTACTGTCTCTAAACCCTTTCACTCCTTTTTAGAGGTAGCCCAAAACGTATTCCTTTGTGTCAAAACTCGCAGCGTAATCGCGCTCATCATGAAAAAAGCGGGAGTCGGAAAATCTACTTTCCATTATAGCTTTATATTTTTAACATTTACTATACTTTTTGCAAAATCCTTAACAGCAGGTAATCTCACTTACCTTATAAAACAATAAACCTAAACCTCTCCAATTAACAAAAATAAATACCTGCCTCTTTAACACCCTTCCCCAGTACACCCTCTGCAGATTCTCCATAGAAACCCACTAGAACCAGTAGGTCACAAGTTAACAGCACATTCCTGAAGGGCCAGACTAGTTATAAAATGAACTACAACAGGTGTTGTTTACTACACATACTGTAAAGCATATCCAACTTTCTATTACATTTTGTTCTATTTACCTGAGACAAACAAACATCTATTTACTAATCATTTCCAAACATTACCTACTTTTTTCACCTGTATATTACCTCCATCCAATCAAATTTGTAGTTTTTTTAAACCACCAGAACACATGCAATTTCACTATCTTTCATAGTACCAACTGTGATATTCAGCTGCAGATCTGTCCTGTGTGCTACTCCTTCTTCCTACAAAATGCTTAGAGTGTGGATTGTGGGCCACAGCTATGTCTATTGGGCTGCTGAGGCTGCAAGAAATAGAAGTATTAACAGGGACTTGGGTTGGCTAATGTAGACATTACTTGGATTGGGGAGAAAGGATTGAGTTTATTCAATTACTGCCTGTGGTTAAAACCATTCTGGATGCACCAGCCCCTGACTTCATGATTGTGCACTGTGGTGGCAATGACCTAGGCACATTAACTAGAGTAGGACTGGAAATCCTAATGAAGGGTATTTTTTCTGAATTGATGATGCTTTACCCTCACACTGTCTTGGTATACTCTGACATAGACAAAAATGGAAGTGGTCTAATCAATTTTGTCCACAGATTGACAAAGCCAGAAAACAAGTTAATACAACTGTTTCTGCTTTCCTCATGACCATAAGAGGAGCTCTATCTACAAGAAAAAAACAGCATTTTAGCATGTATGAAATATATATAAGTGATGGAGTTCACTTTACAGATGAAGGGAACATGGTGTTTCTAAGCAACCTGAATCTATGCATACAGTCCTAACTGTAGCAGGCTTATACACACTCTCAACGCAAAAGCTCTTGTCAAAGCCACCAAAGAGCCCACAATTATATTAATTTTCTTTTTAAATGATTTTTAAAAATGTTTTGAAATTCATGTTGACATCGCAATGTTTGCAATCACGTTGCAAAATCGCAAAGCAAAAGCAAACATTCAATGACCACTTAAAATTTATTTGTAATATTACATTACTAACTACATCACTGCTTAAAAATAAATGTATATACATATATTTTTTAAGGAAGTTTTCAAAATAACTGTGTTGGAACCTTACTTACTGTCTTCTTGATAACGCAGAGAGTCGCGTGACTTCGGTAACTGTGACGATCGTGCCTTTTTAAAGAGGTGTAAAACACATATATGCACCTATTTTATAGTATTTTAGACACTAGGAGTTTATTACTGCACTGCTCAAAGTCATATTTTTATAAGGAGTATGTATATAAACAATCTTTTAAAACGATTTTCCATTTTCATGATTACACCAATGACATTAGTAACCGCGATAACTGCTCCTTTTTATGTAAATTGTAAAACATATATGCACACATTTTACAGTATGTTAGACATGCTTATTAGTGCACCATTTATCATATTATTGTAGGGAGTTTCTATAAAACCATCTTTAAAGCCGTTTTTCCGTTTTCACATTGACGCGTTGTGATGACATAGGTACCCATAATCACAGCAATACGTCACAAAATGACAAAATACAAGCAGACTTTCAGTAGCCACCACCACATTCAAAACTTATAAGTACAAAATGGAGTATGACCAACACACTACACACATTACTATTGAAATAAGCCTATATTAAAATATATAACTCCCTTACTATCTGTATATCACTGTATATAACTCTTTCAATGGAATCTGTGACACAGTGCATCACAATTTCAGTAACTTTCACATTCACTGTGAAAGTGTTTGACAGTATCTGTGAGAGGGTACATCAGTCTATATGTGGTTCTGTAAATAACTGTGTTACGATCTCAGTGCATCTATGAGTGGGTGTATGAGTGTCACAGAGGTCTGTGATTGGTTGTGTGAGTCTCTCAGTTGATCAATGAGTAGGTGCATGAGTGCCTTAGTGCATTTGTAAGTGTATGACTGTCTGAGTGGATCTGTGAGTATACATGAGTGTCTAAGTGGGACTCATAGTGGATGCATTGCTGTCTGTCTATGATTGTGAATGGTTATCTAAGTATCTGAGCAGGTCTCTCAATAGGCGTTTCAGTGTTTAAGTGGGTCTCTGAGTGGTTGCATCATTGTTTGAGTGGCCTCTAACTGAGTTCTTAAATGTCTCTCTAGGTGTTGCTGCAACTCTATCAATATTTTAGTTGGTCTCTGAGTGCATGCATCATTCTTTGAGTGCATCTCTGAATCAGTGGATCAATGGATATATCTAACAGGGTCTGTGAGTGGATGCATAACTGTCTCAGTGAGACTGCATGCATCAAAGTGGATCCAACAGTGGGTACATGAGTCTCTGACTGAATCTGTGACTGGCTGCATAAGTCTTTGAGTGGGTATGTCACTGGATGCATGACTGTTTAACCCCTTGCGTGCTGATGACAGAACGGTTCCGTCATCAGCGTCGGTTGAGCTGTGCTGATGACGGAACCATTCCGTCATGACTCCGCCCGCGCAAGGCGGAGTCAGCACAGGCGGAAAATACGCCCCGCAGGCAAGGGGTTAAGTGATTATATGAGTTGGTACATGAATCTCTGACAAGGCATACCAGTAGGCACATCAGTCTTTGAATGAGTCTGCCAGTCTGTGCATAACTCTCTAAATGAGTATGTCACTGGCTGCTTTGCTTGTGTTTATAACTTAACACCTCAGTGGGTAAATGACTATCTCCGTCAGTAAGCAGCTGAGTGCATAAGAGCCTCAATTGTTCTGTGGCTAGGTGCATAAATCTCTGCCTGAGGTCTGAAAGCAGGTTCATGAGACTCTGTGTGGACATGCAAGTGGGTGCATTCCTTTCTGAGTGAGTGTGTGAGTGGGTGCAGGAGTATCTTACTGGGTCTGTGAATAGGTGTAAGTCTCTGAGTAGATGTGTGAATGGATGCATGAGTCTCTGAATAGCTCTGTGAGTGGGTGCTTGATTCTCTGAGAAGATATGTGAGTGGGTAAATGAGTCTTTGAGTGGATCTGTGAGTTGGTGCAGGAGACTCTGAGTGGGCCTTTGAGTGGAAGCATGAGTCTCTGAGTGGGACTGTCACTGGGTATATATGTCTCTTAGTGGGTCAGTGAATGAGTGTATGACTGCACATATGAGTCTGTGAGTGGGTGTACGATTCTTTGTGTGTGTCTGTGAGTGGGTGCGGTAGTCTCTGAGTGGGTCTGTCCGTGGGTGCATGAGTGTCTGAATAGGTCTCTAAGGGGGCATATGTGTCTTTGACTGGCTCTTTCACTGGGTGCCATGGTCTCTGAATAGCTCTGTAACTGGGTGCAAAAGTCTCTCAGCAGGTCAGTGAGTGGGTGCATGAGTCCACCCGTCAGAACATCACAGCCGTGGTCTCTAGAAGAATGCAACATCAGTGGTCTTCTGGCCACCGTATTACGAGTTTACAGCAGTGCCTGGGGTGTGGCTGCAGAGATATTGTGGTGGTGGTGATTACTTTTCCATATATAACAATGCCTGTGTAAACATTTTGACTGCATATGTGTCAAATGTGCACATATGCATGATACATGTGGTAAAACACCACCTACCCATTGCCGGCGTCTTGCATATATATTGGCAGTCCAGGCAATGGGTATATGGTACAAAAAGGAGTTAGCTGTATATCGCCACAAACAGGGTCCAATGCCTTGGGGTGAAGTTGCTGCTGTGAAGGGGGGACCTAGAGAAAGGGATCTATGTCAAACTCTGCCTGGAAGAAGAGGAAAGAGGTGAGTATGCACCTCAATTCCTTGGTTTCTACCAACTTAAAACTTGCAGTCCCACTGCCGCCATCAGCTAGTTGAAAAACCAGCTTGTAATACGGATAGCGGTGGAACTCCTCTGTTCCTCCCTATAGCAGCTGCTTTTCCCTGACTGCGACCTCAGTGGTCTACAGTATGCCGGTGGTGTGGGCGGTTCAGCCACGGACTTTGCAATAGTAATTTGTCCAACTTGTAATAAGGTGATCGGACCTCGACCATGGGTATGGCGTTTCACAAACTGCCAAACTCATAACTAGGCCCTTAATACTTAACTAATACACTTAAAAAGCATATGCCTTTACCATTCATGACTTTACAATGAAATTCATTGTAAAGGCTAACATTGTAAAGTGATATGCGTTGTAAAAGATTGTGTTGTAATGGTTTGCGTTGTAACTGCAATTGCGCTGTTACAACTACATTGTAATGGTAATGCGTTGAAATGGCCATGTTGTAATGGTTGTTTTCCATGAGAAAGAGAAACACAGGTCAGCGGAGTGGGTAGAGAAGCACACGAGGGAGACAGCAGGAAAAAACACATGCATTCTCATAGTGTGCTTAAAAAAAAGAGTAAAGTATAAAGAATAAAGTAGCAGCTGAAAAAACAAGCAGTGGAAGGACAGACTAATGCGTCAATGCTCCACAGGCAGGACAAACACAGGAAGGCCCACACAGCTAAAAATAGGAAGCAAGAAAATGAGAGTGACAATAAAGAAAAAGAAAGGTAAGGAATAGGTGGGCTTTTAGCCCACTATGGGATAACCATATGCTTCACAACAGAGAGAACATAGTCGGCCTCAAGAAAGCCCTGAAAAGGGCCAGAGAAAGCAGAAAATCTACTCCAGCCTAGACTTGGAGGGGCTTATTTACAAGCCCCTTGCACCGGCGCCAGTGCATCACTTTTTATGATGCACTGGCGGCGCAACGGGCTGCCCCATATTTAGAAGGACACGTAAAGCCATCCTACATGGATTTTCATGTCCCTGTAAATACAGCACTTAGGGTGAAAGGGGCATGCTATGGTTGTTGCTATGGATGTTCCCACGCAACACCCATGGCTTCTGCCGCATTTCAAGATTTACAAGAAACCGTATTTACAAGAAAACGGTTTTCTATGCATTCTGCAGAATGCAAAGAAAGAGAAAATCAACTCAGGAAATTGCTTATGGGCAGGAAGGCTTCCCTTCAGGCATAAAAACAATCATCCCCGCAATACAAGCACCCTTGCACCGTGGTGCACCATGGTGCAAGGGCGCCTGCGTAGGAGCATGGCAGCCCATTGTGTGTAGTCTAGGAGCAAAGGGATCTGTCATATCATTGCAGCTATGATGCATCCCTTTGCTTCCAAAGTAATGCAGCGTGGCACAGCCAAATGCATTACATAAGGCCCGGAGTAAGTCCAGCACCGCACTGTTACTGCAACACCCTGCCATAGAAAAGAATGAAGGTTGTGACTTGAAGTACAAACACATATGAAATAGTGTTAAAATAAATTAATTTATTTTGACTTTATAAAAAAGAAATATAAATGTAATGTTAAAAATGAAATATAAACTAACAAAATAACATTTTATAATTCTTAATGCATAATAAATAAATATAAACATGTTGCCTTATGTAGGAATTTTAGAACTCTTTAAACAATCTTTAATGTGCTTAAAAAAGCTTTACAATATATATTTTATTTACTTTAATAAGCTTAATTTAATTAAAAAATAAGTTAAAAAATAAGGTAATGTTGCTGAAGCTTTTTTTATTTTGTTCTATATTTAAAATAAATGTATGCAATTATTTTGACATTTATTTTAAAGTTGTTTAAAACTTTAATAAATGTTCACAAATGTTCCTGTACTTTACCATGAGGATATCTCTACCCTTATTGTGAAGGTCTCTGTAAAGAGTGCATGACAAAAAATATGGTTGTGAATTTACTACTAGTGTATATTTATGGTTACATTTGATAATTGAAGTAGACATGTGGGTTTACACTTTGTAGTAACTTCACAATTGAAAATGATGAATATGCCAAAAGTAGTAAAGTCAATACGATGTGTAAGAGTAAATTTACATGTGTAGATTTATTCATGTGCAAATTTACCATTGTGAAAAGGCCCCTGTACCTGTTCTTCACTCATAAAAAGAGTTTGGGAGATTGGATGAATAGGCAGCCTTGGCACAACCCAATCTAACAAAGTCATTATTTTTTGTTATGGGAGATTTGGTCATCACTGCGTGATGAGTCTGTCCTTAATCTCTTGGGTGCTCGTGACCGCTCCACACCCTCATGAGTCACATTAGGCGTGTGCTCATGACGGCGTGGAGCCGTAATGCTGCTGCTGCTGCGACCACGTGGCACTAATTCCCCACCTGTGCGGGTGAATTAATGAGTGGGCGGGGTCATGACATCACCACGCCGTCATGAGCACACGCCGCCCATGACTTAGGATGGCGTGGAGCCATCATGAGCTCCAAAGCGCCACGCCCAACCCCTAGCCCCCCCACACCACGGCCAAATTCATGGCACAGGGAAGGGGTTAAGGCCAAGATCTTGTCAGCTAGAAAAAAATGTTGCGTTGTTAGTGTTAGACATACCCGCCTTAGGGTGGTCTCCCTCTAGACGTTTTGACTGCTTACTTCCTCTTTTTGCTGATTCTTTTTGTTGGACTTAGAACTCTGAGACCTTTACCATAGATGAACAGTGCTAAAGTGCATGTGCTTCCCTCCTAAGCAGGGTAGCATTGGTTTAACCACAAATAGAATATTTTATTTACTTGTAAGTCCCTTGTAGATGGTATATCATATAACTAGGGCCTGTAAAATAAATGCTATTAGTGAGCCTGCAGCACTGATTGTGCCACTTACACAAGTAGCCCTTGAAACATCTCTCAGGCCTGCTATTGCATGGCCTGTGTGTGCAGTGTACTGCAATTTCAATTTGGGATTTAAAACCCTTTGCCAAGCCTTAAACTCCCCTTTTAATGCACATATGTCCTAGGTAGCCCAAAAGGCATGGTGCTGTGTAAGTAAGTTTTGCATTTCCTGGTACACCTACATTCATTTGTGTGCCGTCAGCCTGTCTCCAATACATGGTCTGGGTGGATGACAGCTTGACTTTGTACATTCCCTCTAGACAGCCACACACAAAGAAAGGTGAGGTGTGTTTGACTGCCCATCTGCACCCTGATGGCTCATCCTCGGCAGGATGGGATGGGAGGAGCTGACATTTACACTTGAATAGGCCGTGTACTGTCCCCACACACAGGGCTGATCAACCCCTGCAGATATTTGTGATCCAGGGCTGGGAAGAAAGGGCTTCTGTGCATTTCAAAGACACTCCCACTTCAAACGCACAACTGGGTATAAGTAATGGGTCTATGACTCCATCATATTAGATACTTTTGGACCTGTAAAGATTCTCTGTCAGAAGAACTGCTGTGCTGCTACAAGGACTGTCCCTTTACTGGGGTGCGGCCCTGGAATGATTGCTTTTCTGCTGTGCTGCCTAGCTACTCTATGACCTTGCTGAGGAAGAGTTGGAATCTGCCTTGAACTCAGACTGATCTCCCAGAGCTTATCAGCTTGCCTTCTTTTTTCTGAGACTCTGGGACATTAAGGTCACATTACCTGCTACTGTTCCTGGTCCATTGGAAGTGGACCCAGGTGTTTGCTCTAGTGGAACCACCATTACCTCTGCATGCGTGAACCAGAACCAACGCATCACGCCAGTTGTGCAAGTGGACCCAGTGCATCACACTCTAAATCAGCGCATCACCTCCAGAAACTGACACATCGGAACCATGCATCACTGCACAGCAGTGTGAGAAGATCAACACATCCCCTTGACTGCAATCACCCCTTTGACTGCATGCAGCAATCTGGCGCACCAATGTCTAAGATTGGTGATCAACAGTGAGGATAGGACTTGTGTTTGTGCAATACCATATAGTGACTTAGTGTGCACTACTGCTCTATACTTAGACCAATTCAAACATTTCCAATTCTCCCTAATTGGCATTTTTGATTTTTGCAATACCATGTCTCTATATGGGGTAGCAGCATCTGCACCTGTAATGATGGACTTCGAGCTGGCCAAGCTGGAACCCTATTAGCTCAAAGCCTTTTGTAAGGGGGTTGGCCTGCCCACCTAAGACTTCACTAGGAAAGTGGAGCTGCAAAAGGCTGAGAACCTGGGCAGATGCCATTAATGCAGGGGCTGAACCCCCAGAAGAGGAGGAGCATGAATTTGAGAAGGATGAAGACTTGATCCTGGATTCTGAGGTGGATCTGGGACTGCCTGTGGACAGAGGGCCAACACCATGTCAGGAACAATTGTTGTTCCCAGAGCAGGGAGCAGTTTTTTCCAAACTCCAATCCCCAAAGGAGCTGGAGGACAGGAGGGGGGAGAGAAAGCATAAGCTAGAGCTTAAACTTTCTCTCCTTCCAAACTGAAATTGGAGAAAGAGCAATCTCTAGTAGAAAACAGGCTAGCTCTAGAGGAGAAGACGATGACTGGTGAAGTAAGAGTCTGTATTCCCAAAGACTTGATGCCCAGTTATGTGTTGGGGGATCACATGGAGAAATGGTTTGCAGCTTAGAAACTGGCTCTGAGAGTTCACAATGTCACAGAGGAGTCTTGGGTCAGGTAGTTTGTGGAAGTACATGCCTACATTCGGGAGGGATACACTCTTAACACTGGGGGTGATAGACCAGACACACTATAGTGCAATGAAGGCCATTCTAGTCAGTTGGATTGGAATGACCCCTGAGAAATATAGACAGAGATTCAAAGGCAGCCACAAGATCTCATCACAGATATGGGTGGATTTCATAGAGTTTGCTAGAAAGGCACTGAAGGGCGGTGGACCGGGAAGCAAGATGGCGGCCGTGAGGAGCGGCTGAGCAGCAACCTCAGCAGTGCAGACAGACACTTCAGCAAAAAAAAAAAACTCAACAAAATTTTGTACCTCGGAAAACATGCCATGAGCTTGCTATGAGCTTGAGCTTGCTATGAGCTTACCGGATAGATAGGGAACCGAGCTGCTCCAGCTCCGTGGATTTTCCCGGATTGCAGATTGGGGGTTGCACGGAGGAGATGCCAAGACAAGCCAAGACGCAACACAGCACACAGCACGACAGCTCGACGGCTCCGATCCCGCGTCTTGGTATCTCGGCGTCTTGGTTCGGCTGCCTGGATGTTCTTTGCCGATCCCCTTTACAGGGCGCTTCCCCCTGGACTGTGGAGGGTTGCTGCATCACCTTTTCTGAGGTCTGGGCTGGCTTGCAGATCCGGCGGAGTTCGCGGAGTGTGGAGGCGGAGCCTCACAGGGACGGGATCGGGAGAGAGGAGCGGAGGCTGCAGCTTCAGCGGCTGCAGCGGCTGTGGCTCAGACAAAGGCAGAGCAGAACCGAGAGGCTACAAGTTTCACGAGTGCAGAGGCAGGATCAGAGTGAAAAAAGCAACTTTCTCTACTCTCGGCACTTGTTTTACTAATGGCCCCCAAAACTAACACTGTAGGTAAGCCATTGTCAAAAAAGAAAAACGCTGATAACGCTGCTACAGACATCTCCGTGAATACTGTGCCTATAATCAGCACAGGGCTTGAGGGGGCAGTGTCAGAAGCGGGACCAGGGGGTCGGGCAAAGCAGCAGCAGCAGCAACAGTCGACCTCAGGTCCAAGTACACCAAAAGAGATGCGGCCCCCTGCTGCTAGAACTAGACAAGCCACAGCTACAGCCACTGCCACCATAAGTGTGGTAGACATGCTGAACCGGAATGAGAGGAAAAAAAAGCTGAAAGAGATGGAACCAGCTATGGTAGTAGACCTAGTGGCGGCCCCAGCGGTCCCTGTGGCGACATTACCGGCACTACCGGCCACTCAAGAAGATGTAGGGCTTGAGCCTGGTTCAAACATTGAGGTCACATCACAACCAGCCTCTCAACCCCCACAGCCTCAAACCCAATCTCAAAGACAGATGCAGTCATATCAGCCAGGTCAGGAGGTTGAAGTGGGGGGTAACACCTTGAGTGGCACTCAGGTCTTGACATTACAAATGATACATCCAATTGGTGCGACTACGGAGGAAGATGAGGGGGCTGGTAACGGGGCTAGTGAGTGTACATCTCCTATATCAGCTAAGGCCATGCTAGACTCAGTACCAGAAGGCATGGTAGAGCGTAGTTCTATATACCCAACAACTAATAATGGAGGCACTCAAGAAGGTTCTACAACATGTGAGGCACTGAAAGAGGCTACTATGTCCACTATGTCCCAGACGAACCTGCTCAATCAGTGGATAATGTAACTGTTATTCATTCTGGATCAATACATGGCGAAAAGGAGAAGGAAAAGGAGAAGACTCCCAGTGAATGTTTCTTTTCCGTGACAGAGGAGGCCGATTGGTCAGAGGATGAGGAGCTCCATAGTTCTGATATTGATTGCAGCAACCCAGAAACGGAGAGTGACAACGAGGAAGGGATTCCTTCAACCACCATCAAAAATATGCCTTCTCAAAGGGATCACCCAGAATTAACATGGATCACTCCCCTACAACATCTCTTCAGGGAAACCCTAATCAGGGGACGGCCCAGACACAGCATCAGGAGACCACGCAGCTCTCAATGATGTCACTGATGGCAATGATGGAATCAATCCATCAAGGAATAACAGCACATAGAGAAGAGACTCGATCAGACAGCCTTAAGGCCCAAGCTGCAATGCGAAAAATGAAAGGAGTGGTCAGGAAACTCTCAAAGGCCTGTTTAAATATAGGCGACAGGGTCTCAAATCTAGAAGAAAGGATCGTCGCCACTGAATCAGAGGCTGCGGCCGCCACGAGCACAGTGGAATCCCTTGGCGCACAAGCAATAGATGTCCAGTGGAAGCTGGAGGACCTAGAAAATCGTCAAAGAAGGAACAATCTCAGGGTCCTTGGGATTCCGGAAGGAAGCGAAGGGCAGGATGTCAAAGCCTTTATAGTCAAAACATTCGAGAAAGCCTTTCCAGATATTGCTGGTTGGAATTGGACCACTGAAATGCAGAGAGCACACAGGACCCCAGCTAAGCTGAGACAGAATACCAGAGAAGACGACAAGCCCAGAGCTATTCTAGTCTACATAGGCAACTTTCTTCTACGACAGTCCATCTCAGAGAAAGCGAGACCAGACGCCAAAAGAACCTTTGAGGGAGGCTCTTTCTTTGTAAGGGCTGATTTCTGTCACGCCACCGTTGAACGGCGTTGGAGGCTGAGACAATTAATCAAGCCTTTTCAGGACAAAAGAGTACAGGTCTATCTCATTAATCCTGCCCAGCTAAAAATAATTCATTCAGGCAAGACCATGTATTTCTCTTCAGAAATCAAAGCTCGGGAGTATCTGGACTCAATTTAGTATGGTGTATAACTAATATAGATTGTGTAGTGTAGGGATATCCTACATACAATATATCATAGGTACTAGTGGAGTGTGTTGTACTACTAGCCTCCAATCGATCAATATAAAAGAAGGATGCAGCCTAAGGGGGACGAGTATTACGGTTGTATAGTTCATACGGGGCAGGGTAGTATTTTCAAGCCTAAATCTTAACCTAAGGTCGAGGTTTATAGAATTAAAGGTGTCACGATAAGGTGGTTTATGGTTTATGGTTCATTTATGAGTTGAGGACATGTTCTAATAAGTAGTCCGCAAAGTGTCCACTGCAGGGTTGCACCCATCACACGCACAGACTCAGTCTGCGCGCTTCACTGGGGAGAGGGTTGGGGTCAGGGGGGTAAGGGGGGGACAAGGTTTGGAGTGGGGTGGGGGATGGGGGAAGCAAAAAATAAAAAGGAAAAAGAAAGTTCATGCAACAAATGTGTTTCTCAATATAAGTGTAATGTTTAGAGTGGATATGCACACTCACGGAAAGCTCAGGAGAAAATGTAATTGGTTAGAGTGCTGGCTTTGCTCCCTACAGGGCTATGTCTAGTATCAGGGTAGTTAGTCTAAATATTGGTGGGCTGAATAACTGGAAAAAGAGAGGTAGGTTTGAAGAGTATATAAAATTAATTAGGGCAGATATCATATGTTTACAAGAGACCCACTTACCATGGAAAAAGAAACACTGGCTAAATCTAAGGGGGTTTGAAATGTTGTCCTGTTCTTCACAGACTTCAACGGTAAAGGGGGTAGCCATTATAGGTCGGGTAGGTCTGGGAGGGGCAAAAAAATCAAAGGCTGATGCACTGGGAAGATGGGCAATATGCAAACTGAAAATAGGTATAACTCTATGTACAGTATACGGCTCTAACCTGGATGATCCGGGGGTGATGGATCATTATAGAGAGGGAACTTACTAACTGGTCTTCACCTATAATAATGTGTGGTGATCTCAATATTTCAGCAGATTTTACAGGGGATACCCCATATATCGGTCGTAAGCCTCGGGTATTCAGGTCCGTGTCCTCTATAATTCAATCTCATGGGCTGAGGGATGTGTGGGGGTGCCTAAAGAAAGACGAACCCGGGTTCACATACTTCTCACACCCATTTAATAAAAATACAAAGTTGGACTATTTCTTAATATCAGCAACCTGTCTTCCAAATGTAAAAATCGCAATGCTGCTTAGGCTAATATCGGATCATAACCCCCTCATTCTTACAATGACCATGAACATACAAAGGGAGAAGATCAGACCCTGGACCTTTGACAGAAAGCTTTTAGCGGATAGCAATTATTTAGCACACATTAAGAACTGGTCTCAATCCTTCTTTGATGCGAACAGATATTGTGCATTCCGGGTTATGGTCTGGGATAGTTTCAAAGCTGGCCTGAGGGGAGAGACAATCAGCTTTTCGGGTAGGATCTGGAAAGAAGCTAAGGAAGACAGAGAACGTCTTTTGGTTAAACTGGCGGAGGCAGAGGAACAACACAGGATAGACGTCTGCCAGGGGACACAGGGCAATCAGAGCTTAGAAAGGCTGAATAGCATAAAGGCAGATATCCAACGGCAATTGACAAAAAAGCAGCAGCAGAATATCAGACCCGCAGAGCCAGTATGTATGAAACAGGGGAGAATGCAGGCAGGGCTCTAGCGTTAAGGATAAGACAAGCTACATCAAAAAATGCTATTACCGAAATTAAAGAAGGTGATCAGATCTATAATAAACCAACTGAAATTCTCGAAGTTTTTAGGAGGTTCTATCAGGATCTTTATAAGGAAGAAACGGATATAGACGACTCGGGTATAAATTGGCCAGATACAGGCACTAAACTTACGGCTAGTGAGATAGAATCCTTGGAGCAGAATATCACCATGGATGAGCTCTCCCAGGCATTAAGTGACCTTTCAGCAGGCAAGGCAGCAGGGCCTGATGCCATACCCCTGGAGGTCTATAAACACTTGAAGGAAGAAACAGCACCTCTTCTGTTAGATCTATTCAACGGGGTTATAAATACCAGGGTTATACCAGAATCTTGGACCAAAACCAATATAGTGGTATTCCAAAAAAAAGGGAAACCCAAGGAGAGTCCTGGGTCTTATAGGCCCATATCGTTAATAAATAGCGATAACAAACTATATGCAAAGATAATGGCTACATGGCTGGGGGGGATTATTGCGACTCTCGTTTCGCCTTGGCAGCATGGTTTCGTCCCCGGTAGGGATACTACCGACCATATTAGAAGGGCCATAACCCTGTTCGATATCCATGCGGCTGGTGGAGGGGGGGTCGCGATGATCCTCCTCGATGCAGAAAAAGTGTTCGACCGCGTCAAGTGGAGCTTTTTGTGGAAAGTGATGGTTGATAGAGGATTTGGCCCTAGATTCTTGCAGGCAATTAAGGCTATGTATTTTAATCCAACAGCCAGTATCCAGCTTATGGGTGAAAGTTCTAGGCAGATTCATATCACGAGAGACACGAGACAAGGGTGTCTGTGCTCTCCCATCCTGTTCGCATTATACATAGACCCCCTAATTACTCTTATAAAGAATAATGTCAGGTTATCTGGGTATCGTCTTAATGTGGCAAAAACACAGGTTTTATGCTCAAGGAACATAGTCAAACTAGACGATAGATACGTAGACTCAGCAGTTTACCTAGGAATAACAATTAATGCACAGCCAAGGGAAATCATCAAAGACAATTTTTTGCCCCTGCTTGAAAAGATGAAACAGGACCTAAAAAGAATTGATACCCTTCATCTGTCAATCATAGGCAGGGTCAATGTCATCAAAATGACAATGTTCCCGAAGATCCTATACAAATTTAGGTCTATCCCCTTTAAAGTAGATGACATATTGATCAAGGAAATGGAGGCACTTTTCATGAACTTTGTTTGGCAATATGAGGTGAGGAGATCAATTAAATACATGTCTCTCCCCCAAGAAAAGGGTGGGTTAGGAATTCCTAATCTTAAGTTCTACAATTGGCCTTGCCTTCTGACACAAATGGCTATACTCTTTTTTCCTGATGCTACACCACATAGTCACGGAGACATTCCATCTATTTATCAGCTGGCTCTAGGGAGTGAAGCACACGGGGTATTGTTAAGGAAATACGATAAACGTTTTTATAAGGCAACAGGCTATAAAATTTTGGAAGACATCTGGGGGCTATGGTCCTCTGTACAGAAGAACCAGAGTATTCCAAAGTTTAATAAACACACTATACTCTGGAATTCAGGACTATTTCCACATCTAAGTAGAGATGGCCCATGGAAACACTGGGAAAGACAGGGAATCACGACATTAGGTCAAGTGATGACAAAAGATGTTTTGAGGCCCCTTGAACTTCTGAAGTCACGATATTCACTCCAAGGATACCAAGAGTTCAAATATAAGCCGCTGGCCAATACAATAAAATCAAAAAGACCAAGAATAGACATATCAAAAGATTGTACAATACTAGACTATATGAAGGGAGGTGGTTGCAGAATCAGAACACTCTATGGTTTATTCTTGGAAACGCTTCCTGATGATATTCTTAAGACAGAGGCCACTTGGGCTGATAAACTGAGAGATCCTGACATCGATCTGGATAAAGCTATCCTAATGGATAAAAGGTTCCTACGTTCCTCAAACTTAAGAGCACAACACTTTAAGACTCTCTTCAACCTATATTACACTCCGGCTAAATTGTATGAATGGGGAAAGAGGGAGGATAGTAATTGCCCTAGATGTGGTAATGGTCCGGCTGACCTTCTACATATGTTTTGCAGCTGTGGGAAATTAGGGACAATTAAAAATGAAATTGAAAAGTTCCTAGAGGGGCTGCTAGCTGTCAAAATAGACCTATCCCCTACACTTTTAATAATTGGGTGCGACGCTAAACTGGGCCTAAGCACAGAATCTGAGGCACTTGTTTTTATATCAACAGCTGTTTTTAGAATCTTAATTGCTGCTGCATGGAAGGATGTTGAGGCCCCAACCTTCCAAATGTGGATGTGCAGGATGCTCGGGATTCATAACATCGAGTCAGAGCTATACGCTCTAAAGGGTGCGAAATCCAGGGAAATGGGATTAAGGATTTGGGCGCCAGTGGCATCATGGAGACAGTTAAAAAGTGGGGGCCCATAGCATCTAAAACATTTTTTTTTTGTTTAAGAAATTTTTATTAAGCATTAAAACAATGATACAAGAAACATGTCATGAAAAATTAGGAAAAAGTACATATGAGTGTAATAATAATTGAAAGACATCAATCTACAGAAATTTATATAGAGAAAAGAAAGGCATGTAAAGATAGAAAGGAGAAAGAAGAAAGGAAAGGAGTGAAAAGGAGAAAAGAAAAGGAGGAAGGCAGAAGACAGGGAAAGAGAAGAGGAGAGAAAGAGGAAGATAAGGAAGTAAAACGAAGGGATCATAAGGGACAAGGAGCACGCGGTAGGGGAGAAGGATTAGAAGAGAGATAGGAAGTAAAGGGAAGCCATAATAAGTCAGATTTAATTTTCAAAGGGATAGAGGTAGAAGAGGCAATAGAAATTCTATGTTCATCACAGATATAATTCCACCATGTGTGGACCGAGAGTTTAGAATTGTCTTTCCAGCACGATAAAATAACTTTAAATGCAAGTGCAATAAAAAGGTCTAACAACTTAGCAGAAGAAGGTGTACTAATATCAATATCATCAGCTAAAGAACCTAAAAATATGTGTATAAAAGACAACTGTGAAGAAAGAGATAACATTTTCATACATATATTCCAAACTTCAGTCCAAAAGGATAAAACTGGGGAACAATAATAAATTTGGTGTTGTAGAGTACCAGGATCTTTAGAACAGGACCAACATAAAGGAGAGGAGGTTGGAGAAAATTTATGGATAGTAACCGGTGTAATAACAACTCTGTGATAAATAAAAAGTAGGGATTGGGTAATGCGTGCAGCAACAGAAACTTTAAAGAGTCGAGACCATATACGATCCCACAATGCAGTGTCAAAGGAGACACCCAGATCAGTTTCCCAAGCAGTCTCCACTATAGACTTAAAACGGACAGAACAATCAGATAATAAAAGTGAATATACAAGGGCAGCTTTAGGTTGTTGGGTGGAAAAAAGAGGGTAAAGTGGGGTGACAGGAGTAAAAGAAGAAAAAGAATCAGAGGAAGAGGATAGCGAGGATAAATGAGATTGAATAGCAGAGATTATAATAGAATATTCAGCAAGAAAAGAGGAGGGTAAGTTAAACTTAATTTGTAGATCCACAAAAGAAAGGAGATTAGAATCAAGAAAGAATTGATGTACAAACATTATATTCTTTTCTTTCCAGTGTTTAAAGTAAAATGATTTACCTTTATATCTAAGAAATTTGTTGTACCAAACTACAGATGATAAAAAACATTGTAGAGGGGAAAGGGAAGAGGAAAAAACATTTTGCAAGGTAGATTGGCAATATTTCAAAATAGGATACTTGGATATAAAGGTACAATTTGACATGAAAGGAACATGTTGAAATGAGAAATCTTTCAGAAAAGAGCGTTCCAGGAGCACCCATTTAGGAACAGGAGTATCAAGGAAATCATATGCCAAGGAGAAGGATTGTTTGATAAGAAAGGCAGAATGATAAGAGCCAAAATCAGGGAAACGAACACCACCTTCATTTTTAGGGCGAACCAACTTATATAATCCAATGCGGGGATGTTTATTGTTCCACAAAAATTTTGTGCATATTGAATTAATACGGGAAAAATAGGATTTAGGGATTTTGAAGGGGAGCATAGAGACTGTATATAAAACATGAGGGGTAATCATCATTTTGATAGTATCTAATCTACCCCACCAAGAAAGAAATAGGGGAGACCAAATCTGCAGAAGGGATTGAATTTTCTTAAATAACGAATCAAATGTTATTTTAAGGGTATCTTTTAGAGAGGAAGAAAACCATATGCCGAGGTATTTAATTTTAGAAGGGCACCATGCAAAATCAGTATTATTAAACATATATTGAAAACACAAAGAGTTAAGGGGAAGCACTTCAGTTTTGGATAAATTGAGCTTATATCCTGATATTGAGGAATATAATTGAACTTCATCTAAAAAGGGAGGGAGGGAAGATTCAGGATTGGACATGTAAATGAGGACATCATCAGCGTATGCTGAAAGTGTGGTTTCGACAGAGGGGAATTTTAAACCCGTGATGTGAGGGTTAGAACGAATACGTTGCAAAAAGGGTTCAAGGCATAGGATAAATAATAACGGGGAAAGGGGACAGCCTTGTCTTGTACCTCTCGTTAAAGAAAAAAATCTGGAAAATTGGTTGTTAACAAAAATACAGGCACGGGGAGAGGAATAAAGGAGTTTGACTAACGCTATAAACTTTGGTCCAAAGCCAAACCAAGTGAGGGTTCGAAACATGTACTGCCAATTAATACGATCAAAGGCTTTTTCAGCGTCTAGGGAAAGGGCTGCTAACGGGGATTTGACATTTTTGCTGTGAGAAAGGACATTGGAAAAAAGACGGGCATTATCCGCAGCAAGTCTGCCCTTAACAAACCCCACTTGGTCTGTGTTGATTAGGCGAGGGATAATGGAATCAAGGCGAGAGGCAAGGATTTTAGCGAAAATTTTACAATCATAATTTATTAAGGAAATGGGGCGGAAATTCTTACATTGGGAATGATCCTTATCAGGTTTCGGGATGATGACAATGAGGGCGTCCAAAAACGACCCAGAGGCCTTAGCTTCAAAAATAAAAGAATTAAATAACTGAAGGAGTTTGGGAGCAAAAAACGAATGAAAGGAGGAGTAAAATTCAATCGGCAGGCCATCAGGACCAGGAGCTTTTGATTTCTTAAGGGATTGAATAGCTGAGGTAATCTCTTGGAGGGTAATTTCACGTTCTAGATGTGAAAATTCAACAGGGAGGGCTGGGGGGGATGGAAGGCCTTCAAAAAAAGTCATTAAGTTAGCATCAGAAGGGTGAGTATCATCAGTATATAATGCTTGATAATAGTTGTGAAAAACTTCAGCAATGTCTTCATCGGAGGTGACTAACTTGTTGAGTGAATCATTAAAAATTGGACCGATAGCTTTGCGTTCAGATTTGATTTTCAAGTAGTTGGCCAACATTTTACCTGCTTTGTTCTGACCCCCATGATATTTAGATTTTATTTTAAGGAGAGTATGACAAGCGTCATTAGTTATGATTTTATTAAGGTCTGATTTGGCATGGATCAAGTCCTTAAGGGCAGATGGGGATTTGGAGGAAAAGTAAGTGTGTTCAAGTGATTTAATGTGTTTAAGTTGATCTTCATATTTTTGCTTATTAAGCTTCTTCTTGGCAGAAACATAGGAAATCGTAAAAGCACGAAAAGAAGCTTTAAAAGCATCCCAAGTGTTGGGAATGGAAGTATCCACAGGATCATTTAAGGAGAAATATTCATGAAAAAACTCAGTACATTTTTTCACAAAAGTGGCATCAGATAAAAGAAAAGAGTTAAATTTCCAACGACTAAAAGTGGAGGAACTAATGGATAGATCCAGGGTAGTATAAACCGGTGCATGGTCAGAAATAAAAATAGAGCCAATAACAGATTTTTGAAGGGAGGGAAGGAGAGATTTACTGAGCATAATGTAATCAATCCTTGAACGTGTATGATGGACATTAGAGAAAAAAGTATATTCTAGCAAATCAGGATTACACACTTTCCACGAGTCATAAAGAGGACGAGAGGCAATGGCAGATTGGAAGGCCTTATGGGTTTTATCAGGTTGGAATTTACTTGAAGACAAACGATCAGAAAAAGGGTCTAACCACTGGTTAAAATCACCAGCAACGATGAAATTAGGACAGTCAATGGATGCAATAAGCAGTTTAATTTCTTTCCAAAATTTGGGATCTGGACGAACAGGACCATAAATATTCAATAAGACCATCGTTTTGTTATGAATAACCACCTTTGCCATTGCCCAACGACCTTCATCATCATTTTGGGAGGAAATAATTTGTGCATTTAAAGACTTGTGAAATAATATAGCAACCCCTCCTTTTTTGTTGACCGCAGGGGAAAATACAACCTGACCCACCCATTGTCTTTTCAATTTAAGAGAATCAATGTCCGAGCAATGAGTTTCTTGAAGAAAGACAACCTGTGAATGAAATTTGGTTAAATGAGACAATACCTTCTGACGCTTGACAGGATGACCAAGACCACGAACATTCCAAGAGACAAAATTACACATGTCGGAAGGAGGAAGGAATGGACGAAGGGCGGAGGCAACACACAGCAGGGAGATTACTATATAGGGGGAGACAAAAAATAACGGTTAAACATTGAAGTGGGAGAACGCTCATTTCAAGAAGAGAATGAGAGATGAAATAGCATGGAAGAAAGAGACGGAAAAGTAAATAAAACAGCAGAGTTAGCTTGAGAAGAAGGAAGGAAGGAAAGAAAGAAAAGAGAGAAAGAGAGGAAAGATACATAAAAGAAGGAGATAGGATTAGAAAACAGGTCAAGGCACAGAGGCTTGATCTGAAAGGAGAACAGTAACCAAAATTCATGGGACGCGGGTACACCAGAGAGAGGACATGACCCACGAGCAAACCATAAACGGACAAATTAGAAAGGATAAACACAAGGATGTGAGAAGAAAGTCTAGAACAAAATAGAAGGAGGAGATATGATAAGTGAAGATATATAAATTAAAGCAGTAACGTTGGAAGAGGAAAAACATTGATAGAAGAAAAAGCATTAGCTGGCAGTTTCCATGGTGGACGGAGTGATGCTCATCAGGTAGTCTCGAAGTTTCTGTGGATCATCATACGACTTGGTACGACCATTGTGTGTGATCTTACAGAAACAGGGATGAAGAATTCCATATTGAATGTTGAGTTGTCTCATCGTGGGACGAAGGTTCAGGAATTCCTTACGTCGAGCATTGGTAGCTGAAGAGAGATCTTGGGAAATGAAGATGTTATGGCCAGACCACTGTAGACGACGTTTGACCCTGGCAGCTTTTAGAACAGCCATGAGTTCTGTGAACTCCAAGAATAGCATAATGATTCCACGTGGTTTGGATGCGTTGGAATTGATACGACCAAGGAGATGCGCTCTCTGGATTTTGAGAGGATGAGTCGATGGGGAGAGTTCCAAAAGTTCTTGAAGAAGTTTCCGAATAAAAGAGACCATGTCAGACCCTTCCAAATTTTCCGGAACACCATAAACGCGTAGGTTGTTGCGTCTATTTCTATTTTCCAAATCCTCGGTGTGCAATTTGAGTTTGTGGATTTCTTGTTCCAAAAATGGAATCTTGGTTGAGAGGTCTTGTACATCGCTGACACGTTGCTCTAAGTTCAAAACCTTATTTTCCATGACCACCCAGCGCTCCTCGATCTGCTGAAGTTTAGCGTTGGTAGCAGTCATAAACGGTTGAAGACCACGCACCTCCTCAAGGATGGAATCCAAAACAGGATTAGTCGAAGAGTTTATGGGGGAGGGTGGATCATTCTTTTGTCTTTTGGGTTTTGTTCCTGTTTGCGATAACTTTGGCGAAGTAGAGATATTTGCCATGATGCTGGTTGAAGAAAGGAAGCTTTGTCCAGTAATGCTGTTGACTATGAAATAGAGCGTGGACACCCAAACGTGAAAGGGGCACACCTTGTGGCAAAAAAAAAAAGAATGCACTGAGACACACTATTTATCAGTGCGCGAGTGAGGAAGCAGCCACACGAGGACAAACAGGAAGCGTCCACTAACTCAGAGGCTTGATATTGCGGCAAACCGACATGGCAATATGGAGTATCAGATTAAATGAAGTACAGCACCGAGACATTCACATGGAGACATAGATAGCGCATTACGGAATTGGAGGAGACTGATGGTCATTAGGGGTGAGAAGAACAAAGAGCCTGTAGGGGCGCTGAGGCATTCATCATAGTCTTTGAGCATGAGTAGGAGGTCAGGCATTCAGAGGCACAAAATGGCGGTCGTTCCACCTCAGAGAAAAAATTGCGCTTTTAAAATGGAAAGCGGTAGTGGCAGCAACAGTGAAAAGTAGACCTCAGCAACTCAAGAGTGAAGTAGGGTGGTGTTCAAAGATAGTGCCACATTAGC
This sequence comes from Lissotriton vulgaris, assembly GCF_964263255.1. Lineage (NCBI taxonomy): Eukaryota > Metazoa > Chordata > Amphibia > Caudata > Salamandridae > Lissotriton > Lissotriton vulgaris. The sequence continues at coordinate 560,336,993 of NC_141685.1, read as the reverse complement.
GTCAGAGCGAAGGGGGAAAGAGCAGGAACAGTGCAGGGAAAATAGCCGAATCGGCAGCATACAAAATGGCGGCCGTTCACGTTGCGCAGCGAAGGAATATTTACCAAAGCAAATTGTCACTGAAAATAAGCTCTCTCCGGCCGGTACAGTGCTTCATTGCGGAGTCCCCACCTTCCGATGTTGATAATTGTGAAGAAAACCGCTCGACAAGCGGTTTTGATGATGACTCACGGCATCCGCGGAATGTCCGAAGCGGAGCTCACGGAAAACACGTCCTCTATCGCCGGCGCGCAAGCCACGCCCATCAGCATCTAAAACATTTAACGTAGCCAGTATTAGCGTATGTATCGTATATTTTACCCCATGTTATGTCAGCTTTTTTTACTATTACTATGTCTATTTATCTTCCTGTGTGTATATTTATAATCTTGTATTAATACTTACTGTTTTGTATAGAGTACATTATATTGTCATGAACTTTCAATAAAAAAAATATAATTAAAAAAAAAAAAAGAAAGGCACTGAAGGGCCGATTATTCAGGACTGTACAACTTGAATTTAAAAGAGAACATGCATGATATTTGTTTTCGGAGTTGTGCCAACATCTGGTTAATAGCAAGCTTTTAAGGATCCCAGGAAGCTTGCTGAGTCAGTTCCAGAATGGCTAAGAAGTTATCTGGGGGGGACTCCCAAAAGAGTGGTCAGGGTTCCCATCAGCCAAAAAGAAGGAGTTCCCTCAAGGACCTCGAAACAACTCACAGGGGAAAGGGACCACTTCCGAATCTGGCCTCCAGAAGAAGAGCTTCCTTGACAAGAGTCAGCAGCAAAAAACTTCCAAGTGCTATCAATATTTTGAGTATTGGCACTACAAGGTGAATACCAAGTGTCCAAAAAGAGAATAGCCTCCCATAGGAGGACAAATCCCTGGTATGATGAGGGTAGTGCTGGGAAAGGAGTTGGTCCCAGTCAGTGGGGAAGCTCAGTAAGGTTACCCTAGTGTCCCTGGGTGACAGTGAGATGGTTCTCAAATCCATGTGCCATCAAATACTGCAAAATATAGCCAATGGGTTTAACCCCTTGGGCGCGGCCGCAATTCTACACCTGTGCGACCATTTTAATGAGTGGGCGGGTTCATGACGGCCCCCAGCCATTATCAGCACACGCCCACCGTGATGCATGACGGCCGGGGGCCGTCATCTGCATGGAAGAGGCTAAATCAATAGGCAGGTTGTTGAGGCTCTAAAGAACACTATGGTAAGGAATCATCTGGTGTCCCCAGATCAGGTGATATCCAATGCATTTCACCAGGTTGTGGTGGCTGACAACAGGGAGCAACACTATCCAGTGGTCCTTGTATGTTAGGTAATGACCTTGAGCACAGTACCTAAAGGCACATCTGAAAATGTTAGGGTGAACTGAGTGGATGTGTGCAACCACCAGATCCATGGCTGCCTAGGGTGGGAGCCAAAAAAGGCTGGAGCCTGTAAAATGGCCCACTCAGCTCCTAAAAAGGGGAAAGGCAAAGGGTGTTGGAACCTAGTCCTTGAATGATTCCCAGTTGAGGTGGATAGGCAACTGCTGTGATTTCCCTGCTGCCCACTGAGGAGGACATTGCTCCCCTTGATAACCTGCCAGAGCTTGTTGGATGGCAAGTGGAAGGAGGACCAACTAGGAAGGAGTTATGAATGGCACACAGGGAGTGTCTAATCCTAGAGGGTAACAGGCTGACGCCCAAGCAGCAGGTGATGTCTCTGGAAATCTTCACATTCACTGGGAGGACAACCTCCCATACTATGAGCCTAAGGCTCCTATGCATGGGACAACAAGAGCCTTGGTGGTCCCGCAACACTATAGGGCCTCCATACTGGAGCTGGCTCATGACATACCCCTGGCAGTAAATGCGGGCCAAGACAAGATCGTTGTAAGGCTTGTCCCACACTTGTATTGGCCTAGGATTACCACTTCCTCAGATGATTTCTGTAGGACTTGTGTGACCTGTCAGGCCAGTGGGAAAATGGGGCTGAGGCTTAAACCCCCACCTAATCCCTTGCCTGTCATTGGCACATCCTTTGAGAGGGTGGGCATGGACATTGCTGGGCCTATGGATCCCCAAACTGCTTCAGGCAAAAGGTTTATCCTGGTTCTGGTGTATCATGCCACAAAGTACACAGAGGACATCCCTCTGAGAACTACAACTGCACCTTTAGTGGTTAAGGTCCTTATGGAGATTTTTACCAGAGTGGTTTTTCCCAAGTAAGTGGTGTCTGATGAGGCACCAACTGCATGTCTGCTTACATGCAGTCAATTTGGAAGGAGTGTGGGGTAACCTACAAGTTCTACACCTGTTAACATCCACAAACCAATGGGTTTGTTGAAAAGTTCAACTGAACCCTGAAGGGAATGATCAAACGCCTGCCTGGGTCCTTGAGGCGTGAATGGGATGTCCTCTTACCATGCCTCCTCTTTGCTCACAGACAGGTGCCACAGAAGGGATTGTGATTCAGGTCCTTTGAGCTTCTGAATGGTCACCTCATAAGAGGACTTCTGAGTTTGGGGAAAGAAGGGAGGAAGCAAGTTCCTAGGAAGAACCCCCCTGGTTATATTTAGCTACATGCTGGCCTTCAAAGCCAAATCACTAATTTGTGGAACTTAGCATTAGTCAAGCCAGTCAAGAAGTGATGAATCAGTGGTATGACCGATATTCTGCCAATGTGTAATTGCATCTGGAGCAGAAAGTGTGGGTCATGGAGCCTATGGAGCCAAGGGCCCTCCAGGACTGCTGGGCTGGGCCCTATGAGATTATTGAGAGGAAGGGTGAAGTCACCTACCTGGTGGCCAATAAGAAGTAGGGGTGTGAATCCGACAAAGTTGAGGTGGTTCCTTTTGTTAGATGAGATTCCAGCCACTCACCTGAATTTCAGGAATGTTTGCAGGGGCGATGCTAGATTTCCTGTACTCTTGGAACAACTCTCAGCGCTACTGAATAGTAACAGGAGCTCTGGCAGATGTTCCAGGAGGGAAGGGGATTGGGATGACAAAGAGAGAGAAAATAGAAGACACTGCAACTTTCTTCCACCTGGACCAGCCGGGATCTATGTGCCTAAGTGGAAGCATTGCACCTTAACTTCAACCTGTGCAATTAAAGAATGACTTTAATTACTTAAACTTACTAACTTATGTCTAAAGCATGTATCTATTTTTCTTTCAAATCTTTAGATGTACCTCTATAGTGTGGCTGTTGATGCACTGATGTCACACTGGGGTTGATTGTCTAATTTGTATGTACAACCTAACGAGAAAATAATTACCAAAGAAAACAGGACATAGATACATTAATCAGATATGCCTCTTTTTCAATAGTATGACTGATGTGCCTAATAATTGTATTTAATACCTTGCTTTCGTATCAGTTTGTCCTAAAAAGAATTCTCCACGCCTCTGTTTAACATATTCAAAAAGTCTCAGAATGTTTATAATCAAATGTCTGGAGGTATCTTCACACATTAAGTGTCTTCACCATCAAGGGCAAAGTTCTTTGTAAAATGAAGTTCTTAACCCTGATTAAACCTTGAAACTATACAACATATAAGCACAAATACAGAGTGTGTGTCTCAAATGGTTCAGTTTAAAAGTACTCAAACAATGTATGCCAAGTGAAAGTCTTCCTTCGTAAAATCTTGTGCTGGTGTCAATAATTCAAAATGTCAAGGCACACAGGAGAAGCGTGAGTTTCAAAGCTTTCAAAAATAAAGCATGCCAAAGTAAGTCTTCTTTAAAGCACACGCAGTTATTTCCACACGCGCGCAATGAAAAGAAAGGTAATTCTGTACTTAGCTTCGTGACCTTGCTGCATCAGCTGTGTGTGTCATCAAGCTGGGCTCTGCAATTCCGGATCGGTCTTCTGGGAAACTGAGAAGATTCTGAGGGCGTCCGAGAGGCTCCAAGGAAGTCTGTTCTTTTTGGCAAAGGAACAAAAAGTCAAGCAATCGTGACGTCTTGGGTGCAGGTATTTATACACAAAATGAGGGTGTCGCTGTAGGCTTGTTCTAGACAGTTTCCTTGTTTTGAGACATCCCTCATGAAGACCATCATAAGTAAACCAACAAGCATTTGCAATGCAACAAACAAGCATTGGCAATACACGAGAAATAGGAGCAAGACCCTGACTTTTATTTGTAAAGTAAAAACAGTACACAGCATTATCATACATACTCTTTTCCATCTCTCTTATTTATACAACCTTATTTAAGAACTGACACATGATTCTTATGTAAACCAAATGGGTGGCGACAAATGGGGCATGCATGATGATTTCTAACACCTTTCCCTACTTCCGGATGGAACGCAGACCATGGATAGAACACGCAATGCTGATGGTCTTTCTAGGTTAATCCAGCTAAGTGATGAGAACTACCAAGAGGTTGGCAGCTCGCCCCACTTTCAGCTGGAGGGCAAAGTGTTAAACCTCTCAGCCTTAGGGTGGTTCTTCCCCAGATATTTTGCCTGCTTACCTCATCTTTTTGTTGATTCTTTTTGTTGGGCTTAAGACTCTGAGCACTCTACAACTGCCGACCAGTGCGAAAATGCATGTGGTCCCTCCTAAAATTAGCAACATTGGTTTATTTAAAATTGGAATACTTAATTTACTTGTAAGTCTCTTGTAGAGTGATATACCACATACCAATGACCTGTAAATTAAATCCTACTAAGGTATGACCTAGGTAGCCCATAGGGCAGGGTGCTGTGTAAGTAAAATATAGGACACATACTTTTCTGTTTTGCATGTCCTGGTAGTGAAAAACATGTACATTATGTTTTTCAATACTGTGAGGCATACCCCTTTTATAGAACAACATTGGGAATCCCTACTACACTTTTAAGCTATAATTCCTGATTAAGAAGTAGTAGTTATGTCATGTTTTATATATTTGGAATAGTAATGATAAATTCTCTTTACTGGTATCGTTAGATTTAACATTAACATTTTTGAAATGACACTTTTAGAAAGTTGCCATTTCTGAGCTCCCAAAGCTCTATGTGCCTGCAGCCTATTTTCATTACACATCTGAGGTGGGTGACAGTTTAATATTTATTTTATTTTTTTTGTCCTCATTTGCCTTGCCCATCTCTCTAGTAACCCTCAACCACCTGGCGTGTCCCACACCAATATAATCGAGGTTTGTGTGGATCAACTCGATGACACGATTTATGAAGATTGGTAGGAGGAGGAAACATGAGAGATACAGGAGACAGATAGGGTCGGGCCTGCACTTACTCCATCTTGGTGTTTGTTAACCTGCAGGATCGATAGTGTATCAAGGGACTCTTGTCCTAGGAGTACAATGGGCATAATCATAGGACCGGGGGGGGGGGGGAAACCCCGGACACTATTTCCACTGGACCAACAGGTCCCAAAATGCCAAATTACGTTTACTACATGTTCGAGCCAAGTCCACCTTAGATGTTTCATACATGGAAGTCAGCCAGCTTGAATGTGATGGCGCTGTATCTTCCACCCATACCTTGCAAATTTGCCTCCTGGCCAAAGGTACTGCAAAGAACAGGAAAGATCTAGCTTGGCCGGTGATACCAGCATCCAGGCCAAATATAATTAGTGGTAGAGTGATAGACAGAGAAGTATTTAAGATGGAATCCAAGGTACTTTTCACTTCCTCCCAGAACCGGGCAATATAGGGGCAGTCCTTGAACATGTGAACATCTGAGGCCGCGATGTAATTGCACTTGTTGCATTTCTTGTCTGGAAGGAATTTAGACAGTCTCAGGGGTGAAAGATAGGCACGGTGTACCGTAAACAAATGATTATGCCTCAGCCATGCAGGTTTTACAACCTTGTAGAGGAGGGTGAAAGATCTTAACCACATCTCTTCACACTGAACGCCTACCTCTTCAGCCTACAGCTCGTCTGGAAGAGTAAACTCTCCGTCCACCTCCTCCACTAGACTCCAATACCACTGGAGTCTAGTGGTTTTGGACAGTTTAATATTGTGCATTCCCTCTAGACAATCGCACACAAAGGAAGGTTAGGTGTGTCTGAGTGCACAACTGCATCCTGATGGCTCATCCTAGGCAGCATGGGCGGGAGGAGCTACCAGTTATACCTGAATAGACAGTGGTCTGTACCCACACAAAGGGTTGATTACCCCTTACAGATAGTCCGGAGCTAAGCCAGAGCTAGGAAGAAAGGCCTTTCTTTGAGGTCAACTCCCTTCCAAGGAACAACTGGATATACGTACTGGGTCTCTGACCCCATCAAATCAGACACTTCTGGAACTGTAAAAAACCTCTGTCAGAAGGACTGCTGTGCTGATACACGTACTTTCACTCTGGTGTACTGGTTCCCTGAAAGGGTTGTTTTTCTGCTGTTCTGCTCTGCTACTTCCTGACACTGCTGAGGCAGAGCTGGACTCTGCTTTGAACTCAGAGTGAGCTCCAAGGGCCTGTTGGCTTACCTCCTGTTTTCTGAAACTCAGGGATATCAAAATCTCATCATCTGGTCCTGTGTCTGGTTCATTGGATGTGGACCCATGTGCTTGCTCCAGTGGAACTGATGCAATCTCTACTTGTGTGAAGCAGAACCGATGTATCGTTCATATTGCCGGAGTGAACCCAGTGAATCGCACTCGTACCCAGCACATCGCCTCCAGAAACCGATGCATTGAAACCACGTATCGCCGCTGCAGCAGTGTGAGAGAAGCGACACATTCCCACAACTGCAAGGAGAAATTTTGTGCATCAATTTTAGAAACAATGCTCCTCGGCTTCGAGGTTTTGTATTGGGAACTGATGCATTACCACAATTACATGAAGAAAACCGAAGCATCACGTCGACTGCGAGATTGACACCGATGCATCACTTGGCTGCACTCAACACCTTGCTGATGCAACCAGGATCAAGGTACTTTGTTCAGCAAGCCTGCATGGCTCATATTTCCTGTCTGCATACCATTGCGGTCGGCCTGAACATTTCACTTTGCACCGGTCCAGCATGACCAGATAGCCTCCCATTGGTGTTTATTGCTTCGTAGTGCTAAGAACTATTTCATTCTTTAAAAATTCATATCTCTATTTCCTATTTATTGTATTTTTTGTTGTTTTTGTCTTGATTGGTTAATACAATTATTGCCTATTTTCCTAAACCTGTGTGGAATCTTTTTGTGGGGTTTTCATTGTGTTACGGTGAATGTGTGTTGCACAAATACTTCACACATTGCCTCTTTAGAAAAACCTGAAAGCTCTGTGCCAAGCTACCAGAGGGTGAGAATAGGTTATCATTTGGTGTGCATCTGACTTACCCGTAATAGGATTGTGGTTCCTGCTTGGACAGGGTGCATACTAGGGGTGGGCAGAATTTGCATACTCGCGCTATGCAAAGCTCTGAGAAATGGTAAAAAATCTCTTTAAGGACGCAGAGTTCTGCGAACACGCGGAATTGCTTATTCCGCCCGTTTGCAATGCTCTTCTCCTGTTCACGAACGCTGTTTGCGTGCTCTGGGGAATTTTTCGTGAACACGCATTTTGAAAGTGCGAACAAGCAAAAAAGTCCGCTAAGCCATAGATCACAGAATTTTTGGCAATTCCGAGTTCTCCCTGGAACTCAAAATTAACCAAATTCCGCGAGCAGAACGGAATTTACCACCCAGGCCTAGTGCATACCTCTGTCAACCAGAAGCACACTTTCTAACAGTTAAGCACTGAGAATGAAAGGTTATTAGGAGAATCTCACATTACATACAGTGTATTTCTGCTGTTTCCCACCGTATAACTAAATATTATGAGGATTGCAACGATTTTCAGAAGCATCATCTTTTTAAATGCTCAAATTTTTTTTGAAATTTAAGGAGATCACTAACATGTTTCCTTTGGGGGTTTGAAAGTCCACTATTCCTGGTGTTCTAACCAATATGTGATTGAGTTTGGGAATGTCTAATTGGACCATGTTGGATTCCTTAATCCTCTTTGAAACATAAACTACTCTCAAAAGTCTTTGGTACAGCTGAGACGACTTCAGGAAAAACTGTTTTTCTCTACGTAGTGAGATTAAACTACCTCCCCCCAAGGTAGATCTCCTAGAGGAAGAGTCGCACTTTGTTCATCTGTCTTTCCAAAGGCTACTTACTAGGGAGAGGTGTCTCACATTATCTTTTATATCAGCTCCCCTGTGCTAAGAGAGCAGTACCCAACTGTACAAGCTCCACTGTGGATCATCCACTGAAGACACTTTCTACAATTCAGAAGGAGAAGGCCCTTAATCGAGTTACATCCTCAAATTGGCATTAGTATACTGTATATATTATATTGTATATAGAATAAAACCCTTTTTTGATCTGGGTTAACTCTAGTTCACACTAGCCCTGGGGCTGTTATGCATATCTATTTAAGGCTCTGATATGAAGGAAAACAGCTACATACTGCTCCATACAACTCCTTCATAAGTTCTTTACCACAGGTCCATCTCATCGAATTGGCCATGGGAAAAAAATATCTCTGCACATAATCTCAAACATAGATGTTTTTCAGACGCCACAGCTGATCCAAGTTTTCAGGTCTGTTCAGATGAACGTGAAAGATTTTTTTTGTAGCTAATCATGAATACATGGCAGATGTTGGAACTCCATGGGATTCAATCAATCACCTGCTCCTGCTCCTCCTTAGAGCTTTAGCGCATTATTTCAATGGAGGAAATCAAAGAGTGACCTGCAGTGTGGTGTGTGGACAGGCAAATAATAATGAATTCAGTTCAAAACAGTTACTATTGTTTTGTAGTCTTTGCAAGAGTGCTGCATTTGGCATATCGTTTTTCAAAAGTGGCATGTTTGAGACATTTTATATATTTTATATTTGTGTGTGTAAAGCATTTCACTGAACATAGACTTTTCCCATTGCCCTATACACACTTTTTACCTCTGTTTCTAAAAACCACCAGCATGGAACTGATTAATAGTGTGCACCTTCCGTACAGGAACTTAGAAAGGGTGTGATACCGATGGCAGTCACTGCTGGAAAACTTGGGGATGGGATTTTGGAGATAATGTACTGCGAGTGAGGTAGTTCTTACATCTCACTCGGGATTTGGGTCCTAAATCAGGCAGGCACTGCATGGAAGTGCCCCTCCCTAGTGCAAATCTGGCACCAAGCTGTCACTCATAACATTTACTGCTCCTGGGTATACTGGGTCATCATAGGCATAAATTGGGGCACAGCTGGCTTGAAGGTAGAAATCCTTGGTATTATCTAAGCATTCTTTGCATGACGGTGCACATCCCTGATGGAATAGCTGCATTATGAAGGGCTTCCCTGGTGGAGATGCATAAGCTTGTTTTATAGAATCTGTCGATTTGTGAAAGCAGTGCTTTTGTGTACATAAATACAAATGACAAGCTGTTGTTGAGCAGCAAGCAAGTATTACTAACATTGAAGAATGTTATTTTTTGGCCACAAAAAACGTGTTTATGAAAATGACAGACCTTTGGTGGGGTAATTAAGTTGCATTTCATAGCAAAATATGCATATTATAAGAGACTGGTAAGCTGATGTGTGGGGATGAAATTACGGAATTCCAAATACATATTAAAAAACAACATTTTTATACAATGTAATAGTCAATGTAGGAGTGCTATTGTTTAAGCAGATTTTGTGTTGTCAGAGAGAAACTGAACATTAATAAGCCTTGTGAAAGCACTTGTCATCCATATCCGCCAGAAAGTGCCTTGTTTTTGTGGTCATGCCGAATGTTTGTGTATTGAAGCTGTTTTTGACCTCTGCACACTGGAGCACTGTTGACCAGTGCCCACTGTATGTTCTTGGATCCCTAAACATGCCGGAATTGGGGGCCATGGCTTGGGCAGCCAGCAAGGCGGATGCAGCTTGATCGAGCTCTGCACGTCCACGCCAAAAATCCTACACAATTCGTTTGAAAATCCTACTTAGTGCTGCCTTTCGGACATCGGTGCTATCCCGCTAACACCTGGGATATCATCTGCGGACTGGAGAGGTGGAGCAGTGGACATCTGTTTGCCAGGGCCATCTGAGGTGTGACATGGGCCTGGTACAGGCTGTCTATTCCCTGACCTCAGACTTAGTGCTTATGGCAGATTGCGGGGCCGGATCGGGCTCCAGAGGTGAGGTGGGGCGCCCGACGTGGGAGCAGGTGGCTGTGGTGGCGGTGGTGCCGCTCATGAAGCCCGGTCCCCTGGGACTGCTGTGGGCCTGCTGCAGTAGTGGATTGTTGCTGAGCTCTGTGCCACAGTGCTGGCCCTGTGGGTGTCCAGTTGGATCCTCGTCAGTGGTGATGCCTGCCTGGGCCTTGCTTTGGCCAGGACGATCTGCCCTGACATGAACTGAAGATCGGGTGGTGCTTTATGCCAGCCCAGCGTGTTTCCTTTCTGCTGATTCTCCCTGCCACCAGGTCAGCCCTTGGCCTGGCCTTTGGCTAAAGGATACATTGTCCAGCTGCGGTGGGGGCAGACGGAGCTGCACACTGGCCGAAAACAACAAAGATCCTGTGGGCCCGGGGCCTCCTCCTCTGTCATAGTGCATGTGGGTGAAATATCAGTGGCCCCGGATTGAAGTGGTGGTGAGGCCGCCCCTCCCCAGTAGAGCCCTAAATCTCCTCCACACTTTGAGGGCATCATTTGCGGACCTGGCCTCAGCCTCTGGGCTGGGCAAGTTGAAAGTCTTATGCTAGGGCTACACGAAGAAGGGATGCCCTGATATTGTGCCCCGAAATAAAAGACTTGGCCTGACATCAGACGGCTTGGTGGTGGCACGCAGCGGGCTGGTGGTCCGGTGAGTCTGCTCCCAGTAGGGGGGCATACTTGGCTGGCGACCGTGGGGTGCAGAGGTGGTCTGGCTAGGCTCTGTGTGGCTTGCGGCCCAGGATGCATCATATTCTGAGGGGACTGGACTGTGGTGTCCCCTGTGAGATAGCCGGCAAGACAGATTTGCGACTTCTGGTGACCCCTAGTGATCCTCCATGTAGAGCGGGGCACCCACTTGCTGTGGACTTCCTGGGACCTCTGGCCAACCATTCCACGGCGCAAAATCATGGGCAAGTATAAGCCAAGCGGGGCAGGATTCAAATAGAGTATCCTCAACCATTACACCAAGGACCAGGGTGGAGGGGGCGCAAGTGGAGCTGTCCCGGACTATGCAGTGCTCCTGGCCAGAGATACACTTGATGTAAAATCAGTGCCATATGATCCAAGGTCTCTATCCTGCACCAGGATCTTTGAAAGGTGCTGGATTGCATCACCGAGGCGGAGACACGGGTTTCATCCGCGGAAGACACCATGACTACCCTGCAGAATAAAAAGTCAATAAGCTGACAGTAGTGTCACAGGAGCTGGCGTCTTGGGTGGAGGAGGTAGAGGGCTGAGCCAGGTGCAACAACCTCCATTTCATGGGATTCCCGGAGGTCTGAGAGGGTGCCTCCTTGAACTGCATCCTCACAGAGTGGCTCAGAGATCTCCTACTGGAGGATATGCTATCCCCCTATCACAGCCAGTCATTACTAAACTGCTTAACTACGCGGACCAAGATGATGTGCTGCAGTTCGCCAGGACACACAAAGACAAACTCATATTCGAGTCCCGGCCTATAATGATTTGTCCGGACTACACCCGCCTAGTTCAATAACAACACCAATCCTTCACGAGGGCAAAGCGGAAGCTACACGATCTTAATATTCAGTATATGCTCCTCTATCCTGCCAGACTATATGTCATTTTAAATTCCAAGTCCCTCTTCTTCGACATGCCAGAAGCTGTCTTCGTGTGGACGGACAAACATACTCACATGAGGCCTCATACCTCGCTGCCGCAGGAGTCAGATTACTCCCGTGGCACGCAGAGGAACAGATCTAGAAGGACCAAATCAAAGCGCTGACATGGGTCTGGTTCTGACCGGTCCCGAATGAACATCTTGAACTGAATTAGCTGACGGGGCTCCTTTTTCTCCGTTTTCTACTGATGGTCCGATACCTCAAACATCCTGTTCTTACTAAGCATTGAAGTGGCGTGGACATCAAGCCCAGACATTAGTATCCCATGTTAAAGTTTTATGGGATGGTTGGAAATCATTGGCCGAGGGACTCCGGGCTCCACTGTTGGGGGCTTGGGGTGACCTTCACTTCGACAGATGCTCCTTGTTCATGGCAGTATCGGGGAAGGGCGAGGTGGGAGGGGGTGTTCACAGTTGTTTTGTTCGTTAGACTAGTAATGGTTTTCGCATGAGCGCAGACACACGGTCCACATCCCGATATGCTAGGTCCTCAGAGCGCGTGTATAGATGCTAAATGACAGTCGATATCCTTCTCCTACTGGAGATGCACCTATTGAGCACCAAGGCTCCCTGTCTGACGACGTTCGAATACCACTTGATATTCCATGCAGGGTTCACCAGGGGTTCCCAGAGGTTCCCAGGGGACTGCTGTTCTCATCCATCATCGTGTCCCCTTTGTGCACAAGAAGCACTGGACAGATCCGGGGGGATGATACATCATAATATCAGGCACACTATATGTTTAACACATGAACATTAGTAGTATCTACGCCCCCCTTAGGGAATACATTGGTTGACAAAATGTCCTGTCTCTGGAGCGAACTCCTGGATGGACGGGCCCTTTTGGGGGATTCTGACATGATGTCATGTCATCACTAGATAGAAAGTATGGGTCCAACACAGACCCCTCATTAGATACCTCGAAATTGAGCCTCCTTGCCACCACACTAGGATGGTTGGACATATGGCGCGAATACGCCCCCAATGAGATGAACTACACCTACGTGTCCACAGTTCATGGCTGCCTATCCCGGTTGGACTACATGTTCAAGCCGTGTAGCTATATTCAAAGATTCTATCAAGTTTCCCACCTTTCTAGAGGGCTGTCAGATCACTCCCGGTCTCTGTTAAATTCCATACATGGTCTCAAAAACCTCCCTTTACATGGAATATGTCCCCATGGCACCGCCACGATCCTGACTACCAGTAAACCCTCACTTCGACAATTTAGGAATATCTAGATGTCAATGTTGCATCGGTCTTCTCCAAGGCTACCCTATGGGAGGCACTGAAACCCACAGCCCGAGGGGTTGACATCAGCTATCGCTTGAATGAGAAACACAAACACTCCGCCCACCGGGCCAAATTGGCACAGCCCGAGGGGTTGACATCAGCTATCGCTTGAATGAGAAACACAAACACTCTGCCCACCGGGCCAAATTGGAAACTTACTACACATCCCTAGAAGAACAATATTTTCAGAAACCCAGCGCCCCCTCCGTCGCAGCATGCTTCACACGCAACAGCAGATACAACAACACCTCATAGGTGAGGTGAAAAAAACTCTGGGTGGCGTCGCAACATCGTATTTATTTACCATCCCAATTAGTTGAGGTATGGATGGGGGTCTGCATTAATCTCCGGGGCGGTCATCAGGGAATTTGCACACTACTTTTCTGCACTGTACTGGGGCAAGAACAGATATCGGAATCGCTCATCGCGGAGTTCCTTAGAGATACGCCCCCATAAACTTATGGACCAGATGCGTGATCACCTAGATGTCCCTATCACCATGGACGAATTAGGCGTGGCACTTGTAGCAATGCATCCCAGTCAGGGTCCCGGCCCAATGGATTCCCCATGGAGTTTCTTCAGCCACACATGCCCACATTGGGCCCTCACCTGCTACAGGCAATACATGACTACTTTAAACAATACCTGCTATCCCGGGATTGGCAGCATGCTGAGATTGTCCTCTTCCTCAAGCCTGGCTGCCCACCGGAGGATCCATCCTCATATCGTCCCATTTCCCTTATCAACATTGAGCCCGAACTCTTGGGTAAGATCCTAGCCGATCGACTTCAGGCTTGCGTACAGGACCTGATCCAGCCAGACCAATCTGGCTTCATGCCACACCGGGCCACCCACCACAACATTCGTTGGATCCATGGCTATGACCTAGCATCTAGGGCGCCTGGCAGCCAATTATTATTAGCTAATATCGACAAAGCGTTTGATTCTCTCAGCTGGGTGTACCTTTTCCAGCTTCTCGAAGCTCTCAATTTGTTGGGGAGCTCTAGAGAACCATGCAAGGTAATTTCTGAGTCATAAACCTCAACGATGGAGGGGAGCTCTAGAGGGCTGCAAACAAGATGGGTGCAAATATGTGAGGATCTCGCTATTTGGGATACAATCTTGCCTTTAACCTGCTCATCAGCCACCTTTGCTGGCAGCAGACACTGCAATCTGGCCATTAGACATCGCCTGCCTTCGGATGCAGTGAGTGGAACCAGAGACTGGGCCCACACACAGAGGGAGTTGCACTCGCCTTATCAGCTAAGATGGTGGCTGCTATTGCTGCCGGGTTCCACCACTAACTACGGCTGCCGCCCACTCACCTGCAGTTGTGGGGACTGCCACTGTGTGGGTGCCTGGACTGCGGCTTGAGTGGTACCGTGGCAGCCTCTGTGGCGAGGAGTCCTGCATTCATCTAGTCAGCGGTCTGCAATCTCCTACCCAGGCACTCTTGCAAGAGACACATGTAATGAGCCAGGAGGCAGCCCTCCGCCGCTGCCGCTGGATGGGCCAGATTTATAGCACTAACTATTCAGCTATGGACAAAGGGGTTGTGGACTGGATCAAAACCGGAGTCCCGTGGGCGGAGGAAGAAGTCTGACTGACCGAGGGTGGCGCTATGTTCTAGTTAAGGGCATACTGAATGTCCAGCCAATTCTCTTGGAATCCATATATGCACCCAACACTGCACAGGGCACCTTCCTACAGGACCTTTCAGCGGCACTACTTAGATCGAGGGAAGTTCTGTGGCTACTCGGCAGTCATTTTAATGCTGTGTTAGACGTTGCCCTTGACCATTCCTTCCCCCCTCTTAATACCCTTACAGCTTCCTCTAACTCACACTCGCTTAAATCTTGGATGGGTAACTGCGTCTACTCCTTTTACTCATCGGTCCATAACTTACATGTACGCCTGGACAGAATCCTTTCCTCCGGGGCACTGCTTCCTTTGATCCAATCCGTTGTCTGCCTCGGGCACATTCGGAACATAACCCCTTGGTACTGTGTTTAGCCTGGGAGGTGCAGCCCCTCCCGGCCTTGACCTGGCGACTACAAACAACTGCCTAGGAAGACCCCGCCTACTGGGGTGCACTAGAGGCGGCGCTGGCCTCTTACATTGCTCTTAATGAGGCTTCCGCTGACTCACTCCTCACTGAATGGGAGGCCTTCACGGTGGTGATCAGGGGGTACTGCCTTGGTCTAACCTGGAACGTCCTCCTACAGCTAGACACTTCGCTCTCTGCATCGAGATTACTCCGGCTCGAAATGTAGGTCGCCGCCGGCCTAGACCGGCTAGACCAATTAGAGTCGGCTCATTCAGAACACTTTCTAGCACACTCTGTCTGCACGCACTCCTTGGCAAACAAAGCGAAAGACTATTGGCTTACCTGATCCGGCAGAAGCTCCCGCAGCGCCCCATACAGCTACTAGTGGACGATCTCGGTCGTAAGCTCTCCCATAGAGACATTCATGTGCTGATAACGGATCATTACGCCGTGTTGTATGGGGCCAGGAAAGGGTGGAGATGCTCCCAGTGTGGAGTCCTTCTTGGACACCGTGGAGCTACCTACTCTTACAATAGAGCAGTTCCTCGACTTAGACTCACCTCTTGAGGATGAGGTAAAGGAGACGTTGTGCTCTCTGTCTTCCAGAAAGACACCGAGCCCATATGGCTTCCCGGCTGAGTTTTTTTAAAACCTACTCCGATTGCTTGCCCCACATTTACTTTCTGTTTTCAACACAGAGGTCTATGTGCAAGGCCAACTTGGTCTCATTGCTGAAACCCGGCAAAGAACCAACGTCTCGAGCTCCCATCGTCCGATCGCGATTCTAAACACGGATAACAAAATCCTCACGAAAATATTGGCCAACCATTTAGCTCCGCTAGTCCCTGAGCTGGTGCACTCTGCCCAGATTGGTTACTTCCGGTGGTGGAGTATGCCCCGGCAGCCTTGCCTCGATCATGTTGCATGATGTTAGATCTCAAAAAGGCTTTTGAATTTGATTCGCTGGCCTGGAGTTTCTTGTTTGCCGTTCTGGCCCGATTTGGGGTGGGCCATATTTTCTTAGTATGGTGCGGTTGCTATATCACGGACCATCTGTTCGGGTTTGTACAGGGCCCTATCTATCCGACCCCATCCGGGTGTGTCACGGTACCCGGCAGGGCTGCACGCTCTCCTTGCTTTTATTTGCCTTGTCCATGGGTTGCTGGTGGCTCACATACGCGCCCATGTAGACATGAAAATCCTATTAGGGGACGACAAGCACATCATATCGCTCTACGCAGATGACCTGCTGCTCCTTGTACGAGATCTACACGACATTTCCAACATGCTTAAGCGGGCCCTGAGCCACTTTGCGCTCGCATCAGGACTTCTAGTCAATGCCGCAAAATCTATTCTCTCTGCATTCATAAGGGAGACAACGCAACCAGGATACATCCTTGGGGGTACTCCGATCACCTGGTGTATAGATCCTTTCCATTATCGGGTAGTTAGAATATACAGAACTAAGGCTGATCTTTTTGAGGGTAACATCCTCCGTGCTACCACGGCAATCCAGTCACAAATGAATATTTGGAAGCCTCTCCCGCTGGCGCTCTCTGGAAAGATTGCCCTTGTATAAATGGTGGCCCTTCCTCATCTTCTTTACTACTTTACCACCTTACCTCTTATCATCCGGCCCTCTTTCTTCATGCAGTGGGAAAGGACAGTGAGGGTTTTTTATATGGGGCATGCCACGTCGCAGAGTATCCTTGGGGAAACTCGTTCTCCCTGCCGTCCTAGGTGGTATGGCAGTCCCTAATTTTGTACATTATTATCTAGCATCCCAGCTGCAGTGGGTTGCCAGATGGATGTCATCTCAATACCTCCTAGACACAGCTTCACTTCAACACCCGCTGTCCCAGAGCTCCCTGTTACAGATTTTCCATCCTTGCTCCAAACTCAAACCCCTGACATGCTCCAGCTCTAAATAGCACACCGATGCTTCCGAAGATGTCTTTTTATCACTACGGCCACTATTCCATACACCCTGCCATCCCACAGATGGGAACTCCGTGGGGAGACATCTACACCTCGACAGTGGAGCGACAACATTGGTCCTCGGAGGATATTTTGGGCATAGGCAACTTCTTTTCGGATGGCTCCCTTATCCCCTATCAGGAGCTCATATCAGAAGGGGACTTACGCCCTGGGCAGTTCCAATTACATCAAGCACTTATTGCTTCCCTGGCGTCTACGTGGGGGACCCTTGAGCAAGAACCACCCATGCACTACACACTACAATACCTTCATGTGATGGGGACAAGGCGACACCTGATACGTTGGCTCACATCTTTCATTAGACGGCACACAGAAACTGATCTCACCCGGCTTAGGCAACACTGGGAGGAGGGTCTGGGCAGGCCTTTCATAGATAAAGACTGGACCACTGTTCGGGGCAGCCCCACATACATCCCACACAACCAACTGTTTAAACAGATACAATTATTTGTTTTGCACTGAGCTTACCTCACTCCCGCCCAAATCAACGGGTATTTCCGTCAACATGAGGCAAACTCAGCTCATTGCCAGCCATGAGGCTGGCAATGAGCTGGCCACGGGTTTTAGGGTCTGTGAGGGTGTTGGCAGCAAGGGTCCCTTGCAATGCGGAAGGTATTCATTCAATTGAGGGAAGGCGGCATATTAGCATCTGCTGTACCACAGCAGATGCCAATATGCCGACTTCACTCGATTGACTGAATACTTTCCGTATCGCAGGGGACCCTTGCTACCAACACCCGCATGGACCCCAAAACCCGCAGCCAGCTCATCCCCAGCCCCGCTCCCGGATGCACTATTAGCCACACACAGGTGGATCCTCATTAGGTGTAAACAGTGCTACTGGTGATCCCCGTATCTCCTGGCCATTGTCTTTACCGCTTACTGCTTCGCCCACACAGCATTACAACAGTAAATTACAGACAATTGTTTTCAGGCTCTATATTTTGAAAGTTTTGATGATGATATCCCTTGATTAAGGATCGAAACGCCGTCGACAAAGTTGTCAACCTTATACACATTGATTTTTATACTATATTATGTGTAAAGGTGACCCTTCTGCAATTGTTGTTTGTTTTATTGTAATTATTTGATACAGACAACCACAAGCTGCCTGAGCCTTTCTCTGTGTGTGTTTGCTATGTGAGTTCACGGATACAGGCTTATGTCCCACGGTAATTAATTCACATGTTTGTCTTATTTCATGTATTCGCATATTGAACTGGATAACGGCTAAAATATAGTACTGATTGGGACTTTATTGATTTCATCCTTACTCTTTACTAAAACAGAGTAAGGCAAGGCAGAAATTATCGCTGCCTTGCGTTACTCTAGATTTATCAGGCCATGCAAGGCCACGCAAGGTTTTGACGCAAAATCTTGCTTAAGTTTTGCGTCACTCTTGTGTCCCCTTGCATGAAGCAAGGGTGATGAAAAACCTTGATAAATAATATGACCGTAGTATAAAGTTCTACATACCTTTACAGCACTCCATTCATGCATTTGCATCTTTATGTACTGTTAGGTGCTTTGCATATTGTAGACATAACTTTAGAGTATTGCGTTGGTACCTGAGAGGACCCAGTCGACAATGAAGAAACCTATATAAACACAACTAAATCTGTAAATAGCTATAGCAAACTTTTTTTCTAGCATTAGAGAAAAAATATTACTAAATTGATTGCAAAGTAATCGGAGAATACAAAAAAATAAAGCGAACTATTTCACTCTTGTATTAAATTATTATATTAAAATGCATTAGAGATGTAGACTAAATGAAAATGTAAGTTTTAGGAGCTTATTTAGGTGTGAAAACGTCCTTTAAATTACTTGGTGTCTTGAGTACAGTACAGAAGCATATTTTGCCTCGGCTGTCTGTATGTACAAAATAAACCCCATATGCTAAGTATTGATACAGAACATCACAAGTAAGCAGACCATATTACCGAAGGTGCAAAATCTGTTACTATATTAGGCATGAACGAGATGTGGATGGGTAGGGCAAAGCAGGCAGGAAAAAAGGATTATCAGTCAAGATTGCTCCTATCATACAACTTGCCGAATTCATCGCACTACAGTCGTCTGAAGGCTGGCCTATTCCCTCGAGCAAGTTTAATGAAAAGCAAGGTTATGGCTTTGTGCCTCTTCAAGCATGAAGAAATTATTGTTGAAATATTCTCTGAAACATGTTTTTCTCTAATAACCTGCAGGGTGAAAAGTCGGCAGGATTAACAGTCAGCTCTTATAACCTAGTTTACAGCAATATGAATAGCACCCCAGTGCCTAACATCTTTTTTTTACCAGTTTACTTTAATTGTGCAGAAATAAATGACGCACAAGCAACATAGCATTAAGTTCTCCCAGGTAAATATAAGAAAGCAGAAGGAAGCATCTGAGAAAGGTTACACCTCTTTAGAGATGCAAATTGATAATGGAGTTCTACATAAAACAACAGAGTGCTGTTAATTTTTCTAAAGGTGCAAATTGCTAATCTTCCCGGAGGTGTTTCAGTATTGCTTATTAAGGTTCTAGCACAGAATTTTTACACAACATTAAACACTTGAAAAATAGATCTGTGTCTTTGTTAGCATAAACTAGGCAAGTGTAGAAATGTCTCTCTTTTTTACATTCATACATTTAAATAATGACAAGTTACTATGGTTTCCTATATTTTGTGTAGTTTACTGCGATGACAAAGAAACAGGGTTTCCAACTGAAAAATAAATATTGTTTTATTCATATTTCAGTAACCTGGGTTTAATTATGGAATGGGGGTGTTTATTCCTATGCTTCTCAAAATCCATTCATTAGCCAAAGAGCTTTGCATACAACTAGCATTTTATGACCCACCATGAATGTAATTCTAAAGCAGTTAAAAGATATAAAATAATTCCCACTTTACTTAGGGAATTGAATTTGCGTCTTTGTCCACTCTTTTCGATCTGGTAAATATAAACTATTTTGAAGAAAACACGCACAATATTTTCCTTCCCAGTTGAACATATTTAAACTATTTCAATAAATGTATTTAGAAATCACCAATGATTTCATGAAAGATTATTTTTTTAACCTTCTTATACATTTGCACCTTATATTCTTATCTATAGACCGCTATGTATCAATACTGTCACAGGCTAATCTGTTAAAACAGCAGTTTTGAGTTGTTTTCTAAGGAAGATGGCTACCAAACCTGAATTGACAAACATCACAGGAAAATAGTTGCGATCTGTATTTACAGAACTAATTGAACATGTAAAAGCAAAAATGATTAATAAACCGTTTAGCAGGGTCACGTTGAATACTTTATTCATTCTCAATTAAGACCTTTTCGCAGTTCTGGACAATCCCATGTATAAGAATTAATCCAGACAATTTATAATATGTAGCCTCATGTACAAAGGTATTATAGTTTGCAAAGCCTGTGATTCACAAAATCAAAGACTTGCAACTTCACAGTAGTGCAGCAAAATGTACAAAGGTGATATTGGCTGTTCGGGATGTCTGTCTGGCTCACAATGAAAACTTCCGGACCCAGCCCAATGCAGACATGAAGGGGGCTACGTAAAAGGCGTCCTCCTCAACTTTTTGATTTTATGAAACACCTCAATGCTTTGTTACTGAAATTTTGGTCGCAATCTATTGATCAGTTATGGACCTACATCATCATAGCATTGCTTTTTGCTTTTTCTCAGGTGGCTGCTGACACTGGAAGCAGTAGACAGTGGTCCAGTGCACCATTGCATGTTCTCTCTGATGTGTGTCCCATCTTTCGGTGAATTCCAAAACATCTTATGGATATTTCTACAAAAGGATAAATGAAGCTCTATATTAGAACCAGACTACATTTTTTAATGTTTTCCCTCCAAAGACATTTTGAATGGAGTGTTACTGGACAGTGATCCCAACCTATGGTACCTACCTGAATGATTATGATTTGTATTCCTAAATTCAGAGGCAAGATATATACCAGTAAATTGAACATGAGAGAAAAAGATTCCTCTTTTGCCCTAATTTCAAGCTTGAGATACATTCACCTAAACAATAATATGGCAACGCCAGTAAAATCTAATGACAGAAGGTTATAAGAACCCTGCTAAAGAAGCAACCACAATATCTGTCAAGGTGAAACTCAATCAAACACCAAATTAACCTGTGCTCAACCCTCTGGAAGAGTGGCACAAAAGCAGTCAGGCTTAACTTAGAGGGAATGTGTAAAGTATTTATGTAGCACTTGCAACAGTAATAAAGAGAAAACACAACACGGAAAAAATACAGCACTAAATTTATAAAAAGAGTAAACTTTATTAAATTACTAGATATCAAAACAGAAAAGATCCAATCAGTAGAACTGGAGATATCCAATTTTAGTGAGTTAAGCAAAATAGTTTCTATAAGCACAAAGTGCTAACTGTGGTTAGCTGTGGTTATCTGGTAATGCCGGACCGGGACACAGTCACAAATTCAGGCCAACTGCCATGGAGTGAGGGCTGTATACAGGGACCAAGTTAGGCCACTGAGCAAGAGTACCTTAACCCCTAGTTGTGGAGCATTGCGAGATCCCATGTCAAGGATGCATTACACAGTGGAGGTACATGAGAGCTGCAAGGATGTGATGTTAAGTCCTGAATCATCATCAAAGATGCCGCCGATGAGGGACTTGCGATGAGAAGTCCTGAGTTGAAGATGTGTCACGCACCAGCTGGTTCCAAAGAAGCTGTGAGGCTGAGAAGTGGGCTACTGCATCATTGTTAAGGAAGTCGTCAATGAGGGGCATGCAATTGTGAAGGCCTGTGTCGAGGATGTGTCAAGAAGCGCAGCTGGGAGGAATGCATCATGCTGCAGCAGTTCTGAAGTAGCTGTGAAGAGGTGGGTCATGCTGCATCATTTCTGCTCACTGGACCACAGCTTCACTGGCAGAGCAACTATAGGTCCACCTCCAAGGGCCCACAACTGGGGTGACACTACTTGGGGGACAAGACACGCAGCAGACAGAATCGAGGTGCTGGGTTTAAGGTAGTTAGAGTCTGTTCTTTCCCTGATACATCTCATCAGGAGACCAGCAAACTGGCCCTTGGAGTCACTCTTGTGTTTCAAGGTGCAGGTCCAGTCCCTCACTCAGGCAGCGGGCGCCAGGCAGCAGAACAACAGGGCAACTGATTAGCATTCTTCTTGCAGAGCAGCACATCAGCCCTTTTGAGTCTTCCACAGGTCCAGAGGTGAACTGAAGAGTTGGGTTTGAGGGTCGAACATTTATACTTAGGGCCCTCTTTGGAATTTCCTGTCTCCCTACCATGGCCCCCAATTTGTCTGGGGTCACAATAGACTAGTGTCAAACACTTTGTGAGTGTGCTCAGACAGAGCCTTTGTGATGTACAAGTGTGGTAGGTAACAGGTTCTTCCCCTCATTAAGTCAGAGATGATCCATCCTGCCATCATCTATAGCCCTTTGTCTCACTGTCTGAAAGTTATACACAAAGACCCACTTCCAGCAATTCCCAGACATGTGACCTAGGATACCGGTAGCAGACACCAAATGGTTGGGACAAGAAATGCCAACTTTCTAAAAGTAAAGAACGAAACGATTGCCAGTACTGAGCTAAACTCACCAAATGCTTCTTACTAGACCTTATGAATAAAACATGAAGATCCACTTTTAATTCCGCCTTTAAAAGGTTTATTTCACAGTTTTCTCTAAGTTACTTTTATCAATAAAAATGTTTTGTGCATGTGTATTCATATAATACAAATGAACGAACGATGTACATTAAAAACAAAACATTTACACTAGACACCTATACCCACTAAATGTACACCATCATACGTACCCCTCACAAATTTGGCCAAACACAAGTCTCACACACTCTCACACCATACATACAATGTGCCAGTGCGGGTCAGGCTCTCTGTTGCGTGACCCACAATCTGGTCATCAATATTTCTACTCCCAATGTCAACAAAAATACTAAATACAATACATTCCAAATACAATGTAGATATGATTTGCCATAGTCACAACAAAACAATAAATCATTAGCTATTCACAATTTGGATGAAATTATATTTGACATGGGAAAAACAAGGTTGACGCGTTTCGAACCAGGCTGATTTTGGGGCTCTCCTTAGGGCCACAAGACTCTAGAGGAAAACATAAAAACATTCAAATTTAGACTAACTATTCTGCCATATAAACCACAAATATACAGCACCCACCGGTGCCAAACTACCTACCTCCATCCCTCAATTAAGAAAACACCTCTAGGAAAAATTGCTCATGTGCCAGCTTTCTAAAAAGTCACACACAAGGAAAAGGACAACAGGACAAACTATTGTAGTAAGCTGTCATAGTCACAGATCAAAATACTTAACGGCAGAGTTCACGTGCTAACCCAAAGCTACAGGCAGCAGTATCCTGTTGGCATCTCGGTCTCCTGTTGGAGCAATAAGCACTCGTTTACTATGAAAAAATTCTAATTTTTGCCATGCCACCCGGTCTAGTGCAAAACAGGGGAAGGCTTACCATTTGTGTCTGAGCTGCCGCATCAACGAGCAGCAGACTGGTTATGTCCGTATATTTACTCGAACTCTGCAGGAAAAAGGAAACCAATCAGTGGCCTGATAACGGAATATGTCTCTCTATTATTTAAAAAGATGTTAGCTCGCCGGTTCCCTTAAATTTACCTTCGATTAGATATCAATTTCCGCAATGATTTTTGGGAAAAGCATGGAGCATGTTGTGTTTACATTACGTGACCAAAGCGGAACCACGTGATGATACCATTCATTGAACTACCCAGAGTCACAGGAAATGTAGTATTTCACTCGCGCTATCGCTCCGTCGTCATGGCAAAAAAGTTATTAGTCCTCTTGTTGTCCCTTAATAAAACGCAATGTATAATTCATGTTTGCATTACATTCTGACAGACTCACGCTGTGCAGGTCGCAACAGTAAAAAAGTGGCAGAATGAAACACTGTTTTCTTCTGCAGCGATCGTCTCTGTATTCATACGGACATTTAACACGTTGGTTCCTCATGCACCGCCCTCGATAGCGGACTCTAACTAACTATCTTTTGTAACCCAACTGGGTCACACAGAAACCAATGTTGCATGTAAGAATCAGGTCAGCTGTGGAAACCACACTTATCTTGCCCACAGCACAAAATTTCATGGCTGTGCCGTGAGATCATGCTCATGATTTAAATATTTCTGAGACCTCATTGAGGCCATGGATGGCTGTATTGAATTTCATTATTAATAGTGCCTCACGCTGACTTAGCTTTGCCTCCAAGTCACCACCTCGGGGGTCATTCTCGATTTTAGAGATGACGGTCCATTTCAAATCTGTTTCTTTGTGGCCTTTAGATTCCCAATGGTTAACCAGAGGGGCATTCGCGACATTTCTCCTCAACCTAGATTTGTGCTGTGTAATTTGTTGGTGCACTTCCTGACTTGTTTATCTAACATAAAGTTTGGGACACGGGCACAGGACTCCATATACGACATTTTGCGATTTACAACTAGTAAACGTTTCGTGTTTCCAATGGATCCCCTCAAACACGAAGACTGATCCCTCTATTGCCTGATCACAACAAGTGCAGGTTCCACATTTATGGTGGCCCACAACTGGTGCCAACCCAATCATGCTTCTCAAGGTTGCTTCTTGCACACTAGGGAGGGCAGCCTGTACAAAGTGGTTTGCAACACTTTTTTTCTTTTTTTAAAGCAAATAGAGGAGGCTATGATAGTACTAGGTCCATTCTTGCTAGAATTCACATTTTTAACTTGTATGGTCTTATCCAATTTTAACAAGTAAAACATCTTGTTGGTTTTTGGAAGATTTGGATCTTCATTATGAGAGGCATATAATGTTTGTGGTATTTCTCTGTCTCAGGATTACCACTATTGGGGTTTCAGTTCCCCTAATGGGGAGATTTTTGGGAATAACGTGGGTAAAAAATTGGAGCTTTGGGGTATAGTATGTAAATTATATTTACTGTGCTCATTACAGGATATATTTCCCCACAATTTCATTCTAAGACTTTGCCTTTTGCAGGAGGTGAAATAGTCCAGTGAAACATCACAAACTTGTAATTCCAAACAGACTGATATCTCCTCTTACCGACTCTGTCAGTGTTATCAATCCACATGTATTGAGGTCCAAATGAAGATAAAGGAGTAAAATAGTCTGGTGCTAGAATCCAGTGTATTGAATAGGTTTTTAGGATTGGAAATAGAGAAAGAATGTGCATCTGCAAATTTAATTAAAGAAAGGCTCGGACTAATTTCAGAGCAATGAAGTGTTACGCTTGATAACGATTATATGACAACAAAAAAACACACATTGTGCAACGTTTTTGTATATAACTATCCTGTAAACTGGATCAACCCAGCTCTTTGAAATACACATACGCAGTTTCACATAGACATTGATTTTGGATCGACCACTTAGGTTGTTAAACCTTTTCAAAGGTTTTAAAATGTGGCAAAATAGATCGCTAACTAAAAAACGTTGTGTAATTTCATGCATATTCTCTTTAATTGTCTTAGAAATCCTTCCTATCCCTGCTGTTACCACAGTTTGCTGCAACTAAAAGGACCAGTGCTTTAGAGTTACTAATCAGAATGGAGTTCGGACATGTAATAATAGGACTTGTTTATTTTCTTAATTCTCATTAAAAAGAATACTCTAAAGACTCTTCATAAAAGGTATATTTAGTGTATGATTGTTGTTTTTAAAAGTTGTCTCCTTTAAATTGCATTTGTCTGAGTAACTTTATTTATTATTATTTCCTAATGAGTTGAAGTGTCTTCATTCCAATGATGGAAGTTGCTTCAATAGCACACACATCCATATTCTAGTAGAGGCAAATGTTAGGTAAAGCTTCTCGGCTTTGCACCTTGCTATTACCAACCCTAGTTTACTGCCAGTGGTGGAAAAAGGGGATAGACAGCACACAACGCTGATTTCCTATGCCACATCCTCTCTTCTATGAGTTCCAACTCTTGCAATAATAATGGTAGATAAGCTCCCACTTCTGCCCCATTTTGAAACAGAAGATCTACCAATGCTGAATAAGAATGTGAATCACAGAAATGTTTCATACTCTACTGAAAAGAACATTGTAGCTGTAGAGAATTAAAAAAGTATTAATTGTCATCACTTTTTAATTTCTAACATGTTTAACAAATCACACATACGTGCCATACACTTCCCATACAAATCATATTTCTATACCTATTCAAGTTACTTAACGTTTGTGATCAATTTTAGCTTAGACCTTTTTTCTCCTGGGGATTGTTAACCTTGGTTTTGAGAAGTTACTCCTGAAGTTAGGCTTCTTTTTTTTAGATTCCCTTGCTTGTGAGGCCTCTGTGAGTTCTAAGATGACTAGATCATTGATATATGCAGAATGTTTATTTTGGGGACTCCCATTTCCAGATAATCGGTTTTTCCACACACTGTGACTAAGACAAATTGGCTACAACCATGTTAGAAAGGATTGAGGTAAATATGTATTCCTTCAAACAATTAAAAAATGGAAGCCGTATTGTTACACCCCTTACTAAGTTTTGTCTTTCAAGTAAGGAGTTTGTATGATGTGAACAAATTCTTCTAAGTGAAGCCTAATTGGAAGTCTTCTCCCCAACCAATCCCATACTAATGACATAGGGACAAAATCAAATAAAGTCAATACAGGCAACATAATACCAAACGTGCTTTTACCAAATAGTGCGCATGAACCATCCAATCATAAAACAGCCATAAATAATCCCACACGTAATTAAGAGGGTTGAAGGGAAGTTGTTTTGTGAGTAATGTAGAGCCACTCTACCTAGTGAATGATTAAAGTATTGCTAAGTAATATTGATCTTTCTATATTAGTAAATGTGATGCAACATTTTATGAAAGTATCAAATCTCTTTATGACGTATCACATAGCTTCATCTCCGTTGCATTGGGTCTTGAGCACAGAAACATAAAAACAGTAAAGGCCAGATACAGAGAATACAACACACATTCAATAAACAGTTAATTGAGGGGTGCTGCCTAAAGTTAACATATAGAACAAATATGTTGATATGATTTTGGTTGTCAGTGCTTGCCTTGCTCCTTATGTTTCTTGGCAGACAGAGTAAAAGTTGTTTGTAAAACAAAGAATGCTGTTAAAAAATTATAAGTTAGACCTATCAGGACATCCTAGCTGGGATATGCATTTGGTCTTCACTTTTCAATGTGCTTAGATTATGTTTTATAACGTCAAGTTCACTTTTTTTTGGAAGGACAATCTCTGATTATCAATTAAGTAGTCTGTGTGAGTGATAACATAGATATGGTTGTGAATGATTGATTTATAATAAGTTGATTTTCTAACAACCAAAACTCCTTAAACTTATATTATTTGTTTGCAGCGCATGAACGGAAAAATAACTTCATGAAATAGCAAGACAATGAAATAGAGAGACCATTTTCCTCAATATCTTGAGAATACAGTGTATTGCTTGCTCAAGAACAAAACAAAGAAGAGATATTCTCAAAGAAGTACAAATCAAATGAAAGACCAAATAACTTTTGGATTAAAATTGTCCCCTTAGACTCTTTGAGTGCTATCAAAAAGATTGAAAACAAAGGTCATGGCAAACGTTTACAAGACTGTTGTAAGTTGTTCCAATTCGCAAGCCCATTGTTTACGTTGTTTATTAAATGAAGAAGTGTTGCAACTCAAAAATGCTACATACTAATACTCGCTTTTGTGTTTTATTTCAACATTTCAGTCAACTGGCGTTTCACGCAGAGAAAATGCACAATTATAGGGAACTGGAATGGGAGCAATAGAAAGGTGAAATAATTCTATATAAATGACCTGCCTGGCCTTCAGTTAATGGTGCATGAGGTGGGTCACTGAGCAGGCAGGAGGATGTCACGTTTCTTTAAAAATGATATTGACATCTCTAATCCATCCTAAAATGCTGAAATTACGATCTAAGCATCTGTAGACACCTGCCATCAAAACGTTTCTGCCAGATGGTGAGGTCTTGAAAAGTTCCTTGTCATAGACAGGGGAAGTTTTTTCTCACTCATACCACAGTACACCTCCTTGATCCTAACAGTGTACAGAGACGCTGGATTATGCTTGCCACAGATGGTGACTGAGGACTTTTACTGTCAAGGATGCAACACCGAAAAACCAATACCCAACATGTCAAAACATGTGCACATGTGCAAATGTGAAAATGTAATTCATATATTTTCACTGCTGCTATGATTATTTCAACACCCAGGTTTCTGTTTGACCTTGAAACTCATTGCTCATAACAACACAGATAACACTGGAAATGAAACACTTATTTTGACCATGTCATTTTTCCTAATCTTTGAACAAACAGCATGCTGCAAATTTGCAAGCATCCATGAAGACAGAAACCTACAACCAGTTATATTATGTGCCCAAGCTGCTATGGCTGAAATTGTGAGGATTAACCGACTAATGCATTTGTTATAGTTTAAGCATAAACTGCAAGAGCAGTCATTTTACTTTATCAATAAATACAAATATCACTATTCGTAAATCTTTATTTTTTTCACGTTGCATCAACAGAATTGACCAGACATGAGCAAATTATATAGAGTAGCTATTTTCAAGTCGATGACCACTGGAAGTTTGCTCTGCTGGCTCCATTCTCCGTCTACTGAGCCAAATTGTTATGTTGGTATTACATATTTGGCAACCTGCATTTGCCTGTCATATGTATGAACGTATGTATGCATAGCTCAAACCTAGTCAAAGGCAGTGGGTGTTGTACCTGGTCAAAGGCAAGTGTGCAGTTAACGAGTTATTTGAAAGGTATATTATTTGTGAACTATTACTGTGTCATGATGCACGGTTCTCAAAAGAAGCATGTCTTCAATGCTTTCCTGAATTGGGGTACGGTTCTGACATCCCTAATGGACACAGAGATGTTTTCCAGATTATGTGTGCACAGATGGAAAATGTCTGTTGCCTTGTTTTTGTGTTTTTTTCACATCTACTTCATCTCCAGAATGATGATGTCCTGGCTGAGGGTGTACCAGGAGTCAAAAGACGTTTTGAACTAATCAGCCACATAGGCAAGGTGATTGCTTTGTAAATGATGAAGTTTGTTTTAAAGATGAAGGTGACCAGCAAGAGGAAACATTAAATGTCATCAGAATGGGGGTGATGTTATCCTATTCCTTCCAGACTAGATGAGACATTCTGTGGCTTGTAGGTAGCCCTTACGTGGACCAGTATGGAGTCTGATAAGCCATAGAGCAGGATGTTTCCACTATGTGGATGCACACATATGAGGGTTTGATCAGCTGTTCTGAAGCCTCTTTTTGAGAGGAACAGGTACACTTTCTTCAGTAGCAAGAGGTGGTACCAAGCTGTCTTTTTCTACATGACAATGTATCCCTTGCAGGTGAGGTTACTGTATTGGGTAATTCCATGTGACTTAGCATTGGGTAAGAGTTGGAATTTGAAGCCATCAATGTGTAATGTCATTGAGGTTTGTGCTACATATCACTGTTGTTCTTGGCTAATAACTTGAAATATGTCTTGGTGTGGTTCTGTTTCAGGTAGGCAATAAAAGGGGAGTCAATGTTTGAGGCATTGTATATCTGGAGCTGATGGGACTTTCATTTAGAATTGTGTATTGTCTGCATATGAGCGAATTTTGACAGAATTTTCTGTTAGTCGAGCACCAAGGGGCTTCGTGTAGAAGCAGAAGTTGATGGGTGACATTATTGAATCTTCAGGGACTCCACAGGGGATAGAAATCTTCTGGGATCTGGAGGTGGCCTTGTGAAAATACTGGTGAAGATTAGAAAGGCAGGAGGAGAACCATTGAATGAATCCTATTCAAGACTTCAGGGTGTGGATGGAGGGAGATGGTCAATAGTTTCAAAGGCAGCTGAGTGATCAAGCAGCATTAGCAAGCGGGAGTTATCATTATCAAGAGGGTGTCTACACATGAGCATCATTAAAATGAAAATAGCATTCATATCAGGAAATACTGATTTATCCTTCTCCAAACCCCTTTTATCTTACCAGGTTGGAAAACAAGGTTATGCATGCACAAATGTACAATATGTATTGCCACTGGCTACAAAATTGTCAGAGAACACAACAGTGTAACACTTAAAATCATAATGAAGCAGTTGGTTTCAATTACACACAGGAGATACATGCATAGAAATGTAATGTATTTTCACACACGTCTTTTAAGAATGAATACATTGAGCACTGTCTGCAGATACAGCGCATGGATTAGCTCAAGAAAGACTCAACGGAGAAGGTATACATTATCTATTTTATTTCTAATATGACTTTCTGGGACACAATAGCTCTCAGCTAAACTTGGAATACCCACGGATCCCTGCTCTCTTTGCATCATTTATGTGTCACTCTCATATTATATATATATTTTAACTGAAAAAACAAAGACTAAAGTCAAGTTATAGTAGGTATATTATCATTTATAACATCACATTTTAAATGCAAAAATACTGTTATTCACCTGTTACAGTTTTACGGGCAAAATATATTTGTACCCCTCCCCCATGCCCTTCTTGTGACCTCACATATCACATCATTTATTATATATTCAATGACATCATTCTTGACATCACTGATGACATGCCAACTTGCCAACTTGTGTCTTGTTGATTGCCCGCAAGAGAGGCTATTTGTAAAAGCTTTGCTACAGGGTGAAGATTGTATGTAGTGGGTGCTTATTCTTCTAAGAGGCCTGGGGTGTCTGGAGGGAGTGGTCTCAGCATGAAATGTCGCGTACAGGAGTGAAGAATGTACCCACCAATTACTTGCCTATTCATGTGTGCTTGATTGCCTACATTAAGTCATTTTTTTACCCACAAGAGGTCTGTACAGAGCAAAGGCTATGTGTAGTAGGGTCTTTACCACCGAAGGGGCCTTGTGTGTGTATAGGGAAAGAACTCTCCACGGAGTGAGTCAGCACAAATTGAAAACTGTTTGCAGTAAATAATATCCACCAATTTATGGTTGACTGCCCACAATAGGTTGGCTTTCCATGAAGGAGTCTGTGCAGGACATAGGCTGTGTGTAGTAGAAGCTTGGATTTATGGACGGAGTGGGTTCATAGGGCAAAGATCGTCTGCAGCAAAAGCTTGCCCACTTGAGTGAAGTTGATTGCCCGCATGAGTTTAGCTAACCACAAAGTGTTCCAAACATGGCAAAGACTGTTCATAGGAAAACTTTGGTTAACTTAAGGGAGCTTGTTTATGTTAATGGCAATTTATGTTTTACATGATTATGCACCAGTTAATATTTTATTTCATAGCTAGGCTGTCCTGTTTCCAGGGTTTTTTGGGGGGATTTCAGTCGTGTTTTCTCAATGTCTTGCAAACCTTTTGAAATCAACATTTAAAAGTGCTTACTCAGCCTCCTAACCCCCAAAATAGATAAAAAATGTGTTTTGCCAGTGCTGATAAAACATGCTGTTTTTTACACTAATAGTTATAAAGCACATATTTAATAATCCAATAAGTAATGAAGGGTATGCATTTTCTTCCTATTGACAGTGTATCCAATGGACTTATGTTAAACTGTTTTAAGAATAGATATTCTGTGTATTGCACTCTCATGCTAACACTTTGCTTTACCTTGTCTCACATCTCATAAAAGTCTCACACTTAAATTGTGAGGACTCTGTCTGGTTTATAGGACTATTATTAGATTCACCTACTCCTTACCGCTTATTACGACATTGTAGGAGTGATCAACTCTGCCAACAACATAGTACCTTGTTAAACCTTTAACATTTTGAATTACAACAGATTGATTTATAACCATTCATTCTATGGCACCTGAAATGTGATGTTTTAAGCATGCTCACCATTGCTTTTCTTCAATCCATGAATGACTATATAAGGTGGTGCTGCGGTTGAGCCTTTAGCAGACATCACATTGTTTTATGGAACTTGATATTGTGCAGTTAACATTGCAACTATGGGCTCAAACTGTCAGCAGTAAAAGTGCAGTTGGGCAAAAAGCCAGGATTAGCTGAAGTAATATGTGACACCTTGCATCTAGGAATCTTCTTGGAATATGAAAGGTCTTCTGTTATATTTTCACCCCTATACCATGGTTCAGGGTGACAGCTTTTTTTTCACAGACACCTGTTAC
Source organism: Lissotriton vulgaris (assembly GCF_964263255.1). Taxonomy (NCBI): domain Eukaryota; kingdom Metazoa; phylum Chordata; class Amphibia; order Caudata; family Salamandridae; genus Lissotriton; species Lissotriton vulgaris. The sequence continues at coordinate 560,304,678 of NC_141685.1, read as the reverse complement.
TGCACCTTGCATTGAATGGTTCGAGCCCAATCTATTTGACAGGAGACCTGGTAATAATACTGACTTGTTAGAAAAGGGGGCTTATGCATCAATGGGTTTTACCCAATCTGTGTCTGTGGCCATGATTCTTCTGAGCCAACCACTTAACCAAATCGAGAAACAATTAAACAATGCTGACATATCGAATATTCTTTTAATATTACCAGAGTCTGTACAGTGTGAAAAATGTATACATCAGAAATAAAACGCACTCCGAAACCCAGAACCTCTTATCTAATCACACTTAGCTGTAGGAGTCAAAGCAAGAAGAAGCAATATTTCAGTGATATCCCTAATCAATGAAACGCAAATCTTAGGGCAGACTCTCTATATGCTGCCTCTTGTACAAAAAAGTTACATTGTGTTGGCCCCCTCAGAAAGAAATCCAGCTGACACATTCTCTCTCTTTTTCCTTTCATTGAATGGTATTTTAGTTTGTGATTGACAGGTATTTGTTAGTTTTTAAATGTTTTGGTGGGTTTGTAGCAGCTATTATAAGTATAAGCTTAAAACAGGACAGTGTATTCCCCTCTGAAAACCTGTACTCGTTCAAAGAGTAATTTGAAAATCAAGTTTGATGATGTCAGTAGTGATTTCATCAATTATATCATCAATGATGTTTTTGAACATGTCATAAGTGACGTGGTATGTGGGATCATAAGCAAGGCATGCTGGGGCACATGCTATTGTTTGTTCAGTAAACTCTACAGGTGAATGTCAGTGTGTTTGTGTTGAAAGCATGACATATTATTGAATTGTTCACCTATCTATGATATCACTTTCACCTTTGTTTTTTTCAGTGAATTTATAGGGTTTTTGTTTAATGTAAATTTAGATATTATTACCCTACCTAACTAATATGTTACTATAAGTTTTGTTTTTTTTCAGTGAATTTCTATTGTTTTTAAATTTAAAGCAACACTTTTTTAATATCCCAAGGAATAGCATCATTTTAACCTTTGTTTTTTTCAGTGAATTGGTGGTTTAAAAATAAAAGTAAAATGTGATGTTATTGCCATGTCCAATCTCCATGGACAGTCAACCCTACTCAGATGGCTAGCCCGCCACCAGGCATGGCTTCAGAACCCTCTCTCAAGATTTTCCCTATTTTATTTTATTTTTTCAGTCACACAAGTCTGCCGTGGAAGCACAAGGTCATGCTGGCTTCCATGGCCCACATAGGGGACCATGCAGGGTGCTTTGGGACTCCCACAGGAGCTATTAAAATATTCTAAGAGAGTACGGTGGGACAGATGGGCCAAAATAAATATTTGTGTATATATAAAAACGTTGAATATTAGAAAGCCACCGTTGTCTGCTGTATTGCCTATTGTCTATTGTATTCCAAGCATATAACCAATATAATCAACTCAATGTCTAAGTAGTATTTAACAACATGTGGTCTATACTGGGATGTCTCTTGTTGGTTGAGTTGGCTTCCAGTGAAATTCATGATTTTTTGGATGGTCAAATGAGATGTATTTATACAGACTGAACCTAAATGAAAATCATGTTGTTTGTTATCATTTCCAAACAAAAGAGTTTTAATTGTTTTATGATTATTTTACTTTTTGACATGTCAAATTTGCCAAAGTTCAGCAAAGATAATATAACAATTGAGTTTTCCCTAATCCTCTTGCACCATCTGGGCAAGGTAGCATCAAGCTATACAAAGAGAATGAAGTGGAAAAATGAATACATTAACATTAACAATAGGACACAATACATTCAATCCTATTGTATGGGACACAGTCCCTATCTATTTGTATTTATTAGGGTTAAGGCACATACCAACTCTGATTCCAAATAGGAACAATTAGTAAATTCTTTTAATTGTTCTCAAATGTATGTAGCCACCAAACAATACATGGCATATATCAATAAAAACATAAATACAATGAAGAATTGCTACAACAACAAAAACAATTACATACAATCAATTAGAGATAATACTACACATAATCCTATATTCCTTCGTACCCCAAACTAGAAAATTCATGTTTGCTCTATAACTAACAACAATCCAATATGAGGTAATCCTGTACACATATGAGGTAAAAAAAAACTTCCATCTCTGGATCTATCCACAGTGTGTATGTAAAAATTTTTAACAAAAAATATTTCATTCAATGGACTTTTCTTTGCTCATGCAGTCGGCGTGTTTCGGTCCTTTCATCTGGGCTTCATCAGGACAAGGGTACAAGGAATAAACCTAGAAAATAATGAACCAAACTTACCATCAGTTGCCTACACCTGCATTTAGTCAATCTGCTGATGAACCTTCTAAGAAAAATACAATAAAATAAACTAATAATAGAATTAAATTGAAATAAAATTTAAAAATCCAAGTGTGTATGTGTGCCTCAAAGAGAAAGCACCCTCCTACCAAGTCAAGTCAAGTCAAGTCAAAGAATTTATATAGCGTACTACATACCCAGAGGGTCTCAAGGCGCTTAGGGAGGGGAGGAGGATTACTTGTCAAATATCCACGTTTTAAGTTGCTTTCTGAATGCTAGGTGGTTCTGGGTAAGGCGAAGGTGAGTGGGGAGTGAGTTCCATGTCTTAGCTGCCAGGTATGAGAAGGATCTTCCTCCCATGGTGGTCTTGTTGATGCGGGGTACAGTGGCGAGGGCTTGGCTGGAAGAACGTAGTTGGCGGGAGGGGGTGTAGAAGGACAGTCGTGAGTTGAGGCATTCTGGTCCGATGTCGTAGAGTGATTTGTGTGCGTGGGTTAGCAGTCGGAAAGTGATCCTCTTATTGACGGGTAGCCAGTGGAGGTCTTTCAGGTGGCCAGAGATGTGTTCGTTACGCGGGATGTCTAATATGATCCTGGCTGAGGCGTTTTGGATTCGTTGGAGTTTCTTCTGGATTTTAGCGGTAGTACCTGCGTAGAGGGTGTTTCCGTAGTCCAGTCGGCTCGTGACCAGAGCATGGGTGACTGTTTTTCTGGTTTCGGTGGGGATCCAGCAAAATGTTTTTTTGAGCATGCGAAGAATGTTGAAGCAGGATGAGGATACGGCGCTGACTTGTCTGTTCATTGAAAGTGAAGAATCCAGGATAACGCCTAGGTTCCGTGCGTGGTCTGTCGGGATGGGTGCTTTTCCAAGGGCTTCCGGCCACCAAGAGTCGGCCCATGCAGAGGGGGATGTACCTAAGATGAGGACTTCTGTTTTACCTGAGTTCAGTTTCAGACGGCTGTGTTTCATCCATTCGGCAACTTCTTTCATTCCTTCGTGTAGGTTGGTTTTGGCGGTGCTGAGGTCATTGGTGAGAGAAAGGATCAGTTGAGTGTCATCCGCGTAGGAGATGATGTTGAGATTGTGTTGGCAAGCGATGGCCGCAAGGGGGCTCATGTATACGTTGAAGAGGGTGGGACTGAGTGAGGATCCTTGTGGTACGCCACAGATGACTTCAGTGGCCTCGGACTTGAATGGTGGAAGGCGGACTCTCTGGGTTCTTCCGGTGAGGAACGAGGTGATCTATTCAAGTGCTTTTCCTTGTATTCCGATGTTTTTGAGGCGTTGTAAAAGGGTGCTGTGGCAGACTGTGTCGAAGGCTGCAGAGAGGTCGAGGAGGATGAGGGCGACTGTGTCTCCATTGTCCAGTAGAGTTCGAATGTCGTCTGTTGCTGCGATGAGGGCGGTCTCAGTGCTGTGTTTTGCTCGGAAGCCAGACTGTGAGGAGTCGAGGGATTTGTTGGCTTCGAGGAAGGCGGCGAGTTGGTTGTTGACAGCTTTCTCGATGACTTTGGCCGGGAAAGGAAGGAGCGATATGGAGCGGTAATTTTTGAGTTCGGTGGGGTCCGCTGTGGGTTTTTTCAGAAGGGCGGTGAGTTCAGCGTGTTTCCAGCTTTCCGGAAAGGTGGCGGAGTTGAAGGAGCAGTTGATGACGTCTCGGAGGTGCGGTGCTATGACGGAGTCTGCTTTGTTGAAGATGTGGTGAGGACATGGGTCTGTGGGGGATCCTGAGTGGATGGAGTTCATCAGGCGGATGGTGTCCTCAGTGGAGATTGGGTTCCAGTCGTTGAGGGTGTTCAAGGGGGGAGAATGTTCAGCATATGGTTGGGTGGGTTGGTCTCCGGGTTGGTTGTCGAAGCTGTTGTGGATGTCTGCAATTTTGTTGTGGAAGAATAAAGCCAGGGAGTCGCAGAGGGCTTGAGAGGGGGTGATGTCGTTGGAGTTGGCCGAGGGGTTGGTAAATTCCTTGACGATGTTGAAAAGTTCCTTGCTGTTGTGGGCGTTGTTGTCTAGTCGATCCTTGAATGCTGTTTTCTTGGCCTTTCGGATTAGTTGGTGGTGTGTGCGGGTGGCGTTTTTGAAGGCGTCCTTGGTGCTAGTGGTTGGGTCTTTTTTCCAGGCCTTTTCAAAGGAGCGGCAGAGTTTCTTGGACTTCTTAAGATCATCGTTGAACCATGATGCCTTCTTGCTGCCAGGTTTGCTTTGACGTTTTTTCAGTGGTGCTAGGATGTCGGCGGTGTTGGATAACCATAGGGTGAAGTTGGCGGCGGCTTGGTCTGGGTTAGAATAGTGGGCTGGGGTGTTTAGAAGGAGTGATGAGGAGATCTGGTCGATGGTGATTTTGTTCCAGTTTCTTTGCAGAGTTGGTTGGAGGTGGTTGGTGGGTTTCGGCTTGTTGTAGGTGAAGTGAACGCAGCTGTGGTCAGTCCAGAGGAGATCCGTAGTGTGGCTGAAGGAGACATGATTACTGGAGGTGAAGATGGGGTCGAGTGTGTGACCTGCGATGTGGGTGGGGGAAGTGACCAGTTGTTTAAGTCTGAGGTTGGCGAGGTTGTCCAAGAGGGTGGTGGTGTTGCGGTCGTTGTTCTTTTCAAGGTGAAAGTTGAGGTCTCCCAGAAGGATGTAATCTTTGGAGGGGAGCGCGTGTGGAGTGATGAAGTCCGTGATGTCTTCACTGAATTTTGCGCGGGGTCCTGGTGGTCTGTAGAGGAGGGTGCCTCTGAGTGTGGTCTTGGGGTCGATGTGGATCTGGAAGTGAAGGTGTTCAGAGTTGGCGAGGTTGACGTCAGAGCTGGTAGAGATGTGGATTGATTTTTTATGGACGATAGCTATTCCTCCTCCTGTGTGGCCGGTACGGTCCTTGCGTGTGATCTTATAATCATCTGAGATGGCAATGGTGATGTCTGGGGCGGAGGAAGCGTTCATCCATGTTTCTGTTAGGAAGGCGACGTCTGGAGAGATGGTGTCTAGAAGATTCCATAGGTCAATGGCGTGTCTGTGGAACGATCGGGTGTTGAGAAGGATGCATTGTAGGTGGGTGGGGTCGGGAATCTGTGGTGTGGACGTAGCGGAGATGTTGTCGGTGCCGCTGAATTTGCAGGAGTAGCAAGAGAAAGGTCCATGGGTGTGTCCAGGAGCGGCTTGGACGCAGTTGGGGGCGCGACCGGGGTTAAGGGCTAGGAGGGTGGCGGCATCGTAGGTGATGCGGGAGGTCTGGGCAGCGCGAGCGGCAGGGGGTCTGGCGCTGGGCGCGGTCCAGGCGCGGACGGGCGTAGACGGGCTTACCTTTGGCGCACCTTCGGCGCGGGTTGGGCGCGGTCGCTGCGCGTGAACGCTGCACGCAAAATCAGCTGTCATATGTGGATGGAGGAAGGGGAGGGGCGAGGGAGTGTCAGCTGGGAAGGCGGGAGCGGGGTGGAGACTGGGGCGTGTCACAGCAAACAACAACAAGGTAAACACCAAAATGGCCGGCAGTGCGGAACAGAGCAGGCAGCCCCAGAGATACTCAAAGTGCGGGGAAAAGTACAACAAAAATGCGGTCAGGGCAACACAGAGACAGCACAGTGCTACAAGCGTTTAATGAGCAGGCGAGGTGGTAAGCGCTATCAGGTTACGGTGATAAACAGCCAAGCGAACCTGCAATGTTATGCAAATAAATAAATAATAGCGAAGTAGATGCTTGCAGTGGTCTTCAAATGCGCGTTCTTAAATAAATCAATAGCAATGAGCACAATCAGCAGATGAGGCCAACAATACCAGGCTGTGAGGGGAGGCAGGTCGGGGAGCAGCGAGGAGGAGCGGCCGTGTCTGTGGAGCACAGGACGGTCACAGCTCGAACTTTGCAGCGTGGGGCAGATGGCCTTAGTGGGAGGGAGTGTATTCCAAGCATATAACCAATATAATCAACTCAATGTCTAAGTAGTATTTAACAACATGTGGTCTCTACTGGGATGTCTCTTGTTGGTTGAGTTGGCTTCCAGTGAAATTCATGATTTTTTGGATGGTCAAATGAGATGTATTTATACAGACTGAACCTAAATGAAAATCATGTTGTTTGTTATCATTTCCCAAACAAAAGAGTTTTAATTGTTTTACGAATATTTTGCATTTTGACATGTCAAATTTGCCAAAGTTCAGCAAAGATAATATAACAATTGAGTTTTCCCTAATCCACTTGCACCATCTGGGCAAGGTAGCATCAAGCTATACAAAGAGAATGAAGTGGAAAAATTAATACATTAACATTAACAATAGGACACAATACATTCAATCCTATTGTATGGGACACAGTCCCTATCTATTCGTATTTATTAGGGTTAAGGCACATACCAACTCTGATTCCAAATAGGAACAATTAGTAAATTCTTTTAATTGTTCTCAAATTTATGTAGCCACCAAACAATATATGACATATATCAATAAAAACATAAATACAATGAAGAATTGCTACAACCACAAAAACAATTACATACAATCAATTAGACATAATACTACACATGTGGGACACAGTCCCTATCTATTTGTATTTATTAGGGTTAAGGCACATACCAACTCTGATTACAAATAGGAACAATTAGTAAATTCTTTTACTTGTTCTCAAATGTATGTAGCCACCAAACAATATATGACATATATCAATAAAAACATAAATACAATGAAGAATTGCTACAACCACAAAAACAATTACATACAATCAATTAGACATAATACTACACATAATCCTATATCATCAAAGTCCGGTCCAAATTACTGGGACAGTCTCTATTCTATATTTATGTTTCAAAAACAGTATGACTTATGGTTGTTTCTACTGCTAATTCATGCCATGATTAATAATGAATGCATAGGGAGCAGGTGTGTCCTCTTTACCATGCACCTTTAAGAGTTTAAGGGTAGGTCCTGTATTTTTTTCTAATCTTTTAAAAGGTACGTCTTCAACTTATTCACTAGAGACCATAAGGACAATGTGCTGTACAGCATCTTACTGTTGGATTCCGACCAGCCTGAGCACTGCAGGAACGTAGCATGCACCAGTCCCCTTCCCCTGCCCACTGACCACTCACAGGACAATACTATGAGTGTGCCAATGAACCTGGAAAGAGGGTGGTAATGTCGAGGAGACACCAAGTCTACCACCCTTGAAGAATAAAAGGACACGACTCCCTCTGTCTCTTCACGCTTCTGCACCTATGTACAACAGAAACAAAGAAAGACAAACCCTTCATATAGTTCATGTAATTCAATCCCAACCCCTGTGACCATGCCCTGCCACCACATATGCAACCCCTCTTACCAGTGTGTAGCGCAGGCTCAGCTTCGTGAAGGCAAACACAAACACCAAAGCAGGACGCTCGGGTGATACAAAAATAAGATTCCCAAAAACAGACAGTCAATCGGGAAGTCGTGGGTAGTGCCCTTAAAATTATGGTGAGGGGAAAAAAGGTCTTGTCATAGACTCGACGAGTACCAGAAAAAAAAACCCTTCGAAGTTTGGTTTATTACCGGGGACAGGGACAGGTTCGTGAGGGTGGAAGTTTTTGCAAACCTCAGCGTAGTTGACAGAATAACGCTCGCGGAGTGACCCAAAACGTCACTTCCGCCTATAACGAAGTGAAGCGGCGTCAAAGGACAGACGCGCTGAAACCAGCCAAACACTTAGTTTACAGATTAGCGTTCGTTCACTAACCCCGTTACACAGCGGGTAAAGAGCTGATCTGTACTATCGTGAACAGGAGCCCCCGAACACGCTTCTCTGAACTACGCTGGGTGAACGAACAAGGGAAAAAGAAGGAAGGAACCCCCCGGGACCCAAAACTAACTACCTAAGGAGACAAACAGAAGAGGGGGGGAAGGGGCAAAAACACAGCGGGACCAAAAGACAGGCTTCCCACGAGCCCGTGAGGAAGAACCAAAAAGGGAGACAATCAGCAGGAAACGCTTTGAGAAGAGCAACCAGCAAACAGCAACCAGAATCCAATAATGGCGATTTCAAGCAGTGAGGTAAAGGTAGGACAGACCTTTATACTACATGTCACTGGTCATGTGATTTCAAGGCATGGTCACTGAAAAGGGACTAACCTGCCTGACCCCTAACAGTACCCCCCCACCCAATGATCCTCCCAACCGGGCGGGGTTTCGATGGATGTTGTCTATGAAATAATCGTACCAAACGTGGTGCATGCACCCCCCCAGCTGGTTCCCTTGTCCTGTCCTCCTGTGTATACCCTTTCCAATCCACCAAGTAAAAGAGGCGACCCCTGACCCGCTTGGAATCCAGGATAGGCTGAACCTCGAATTCTACTTGTCCATCCACCACCACTGGCGGAGGAGGAGGCAGCGCCTGAGCCGAGGGTATATAGGGTTTTAGCAACGATGTATGAAATACAAGATGTACTCCATACTCTGGTGGCAACTCAAGCTTCATTGCCATGGGGTTAATGATCTGGAGTATCGGGAAGGGACCCACAAACCGGGGTTGCAGCTTGCGTGACCCTCCCAGTCGCAAGTTGCGTGATGCCAGCAACACTAAGTCCCCTGTCTTGTATGTGGGAGCAGAAACACGATGTTTATCTGCCTGTGCCTTCATAGCCGCCTTGGCCTCCATCAAACTATCCCTAGCCAAACCCCAAATACCACTCAATCGCTCACACACATCGTCAATGGCTGGCACGCGACCCGTGGGTTGAATAGCAACAGCTCTGGGATGGTATCCGAGTGAACAAAAGAAGGGAGTCATACCCAATGCGGAGTGCAAACTGTTGTTATACGCAAATTCCGCAATGGGTAGAGCTGTCACCCAATCACAAGACAAAGAAGCAACCAGACACCTCAAGTATTGTTCCATCGTCTGGTTGGTGCGCTCAGTCTGACCATCCGACTGGGGATGGTAAGCCGAGGACAAACAGATCTCAGTCTTGAGCACCAAACATAATTCGGTCCAAAAATGAGAGACGAACTGTTCTCCCCTATCCGAAATGATCACTGCGGGTAACCCATGCAACCGTACCACCGAAGACATAAAGACCACCGCCATCTCCTTAGCCGTAGGGAGTTTGGAAAGCGGTATGAAGTGCGCCATCTTGGTAAATAAATCCACCACTACCAGAATGGTGGTAAAACCGGAGATGGTAGGTAGATCGGTCACAAAATCCATGCTGATGGTATGCCATGGGGCAGGAGGTACCTCCAAGGGTTGCAAGAGTCCTGAGGGCTTACTATGTGATGGTTTACTGGTGGCACAAACAGGACAAGCACTCACATACCCCTGAATGTCACTAGTCATGGCCTCCCACCAAAACCACCTCGTGCAAAATTCTTTGGTCTTTCTTATTCCTGGATGTGCCACCAAGGCCGAAGAATGACACCATTCCAGAACCTCGTTCCTCAAGCTGGGGGGTATAAACAACCTATCCTCATGATACAAAAACCCCTCTTTCTCCGTAACCAGGGGCATAGACGACCAGGGAGCCAAGTCTATTTGCCTCATATGTTCTTTTACTAAAGATGGGAAGTCCTCCATAGCCAAGGCCCCTATGATCCTTTCTTCTGCAATCATAGCCCTGCTGTTACTCAACGAGCCTTCTTCCTTAGGATCAACATGGATCCGAGAAAGAGCATCGGATTTGATCTGTTGGGCCGCAGGTCTATACGTTATTACGAAGTCATATTCATTGAAGAATAGGACCCACCGCATCTGGCGAGGAGTCAACGCCCTGGCTGAACGAAAGAACTCTAGATTTTTATGGTCGGTATAAATGGTGATAACATGCCTAGCGCCCCATAAATAATGGCTCCATTCCTCAAAGGCCAGTTTCACTGCAAGCAATTCACGTTCAGCCACAGTATAATTGCGTTCCGCCGGCAACAGAGTCTTAGAAAAGAACGCTATAGGGTGCATATGGCCAGAGGCTTCATCACTTTGTGACAACACCCCACCCACGGCACACAGAGAAGCATCAGTCTCTACAAAAAACGGCAGGGCAGGATCAGGATGCACCAATACTGGCACGGAAGTAAAATGTTTCAACAGTGATTGAAACTCATCTTGAGCCTTACTGGTCCAATCAAATGGGACTCCCTTCCTCAAGAGGCGGGTCATAGGTGCCACTATGTCTGAAAAATGTGTTATGAACCGTCGGTAGAAATTGGAGAAACCCAGTAGCACCTGTATCTGCTTCACCGTAGTTGGCACCGGCCAGGTCTCAATGGCCTTGATCTTCCTTGGGTCCATCCGAATACCTCCCTCCGAGATAATGAACCCCAAAAACTCAACTTCAGGGGTACTAAACTGGCACTTCTCTAACTTAGCGTACAGGCGATGCTCCTGCAATGTTTGAAGCACCTGTTTTACATGCTCTATGTGTTCTGCCCCGTTCTCTGAATAGACAAGAATATCATCCAGATATACAATGACCGTTTGGTCTAGGTATCTGTTGAGGACCTCGTTGATGAAAAACTGGAATGCCGCCGGCGCATTGCACAGTCCAAACGGCATCACCGTGTATTCAAACAGGCCGTAGTTAGTTCTAAAAGCCGTCTTCCACTCATCCCGGGGCGAACCCTTATGAGATGGTAGGCGCCCCGCAAGTCAAGTTTGGTGAACACCGTTGCCTTGCGGAGCTGGTCCAATAACACGGAGATGAGCGGAAGAGGGTACCTGTTCTTCACAGTGGCAGTGTTCAAAATCCTATAATCAACACAGGCCCTCAAAGTCCCTTCCTTCTTCGGAATGAAAAATATAGCCGATGACACGGGAGAGGAAGAGGGACGGATGAAACCTAGCTGTAACATCTCATCTATGTACTCTTTCAGATGTTTCTCTTCGGGTTCCGACAATGCGTATACCCGACTGCAAGGCAGTGGAACTCCTGGTACCAAATCTATCTTACAATTGTAAGTACGATGCGGGGGAAGAACTTGGGCACATCCTTTATCAAAGACATCCTGAAAAACTGCGTACTGGGGCGGGACCGTTCTCACCTCCACTACCGCACAGGTTAAAGGATTAGCCTGCTCCCCTGCCATAGCATAGCAATTCCCCAGACAATGCACCGAGTCTAATGTTACAAGCCTCTGTACCCAGTCAATCTTGGGGTTGTGCTTCTGCAGCCACGGAACCCCCAATACTAACCCAAAAGAAGGGGCATCGATCAAATCGAAAACCACCGTTTCCGAATGCCCATTCTCACACAACAAGCGCAGGGGAGCGGTCTGTCGGGTAATACATCCAGACGACAGTTACGTCCCATCGATTGCCCTTACTGGCTCAGGTTGTTCTTTAAGATGGCACGGAACCATCAATTTCTCGGCCATTGAAATATCAATGAAGTTTCCGGTAGCACCAGAGTCCAGCAATACCGACACAGGAACATGGTTCTGTGCTGTAAGCAGCAAATGGGCGTTGACAACAAAATGTCTGGGGGCTTGATCCAAAGCCCCCACGACCTCATACTGTTCGTGCCTTTCTTCACCTGTACCACGATCCACCTGTATACAGGCCACCTTTTTCCCAAACCCTGCCCCTGACAGCTTCACGGGACATTCCCTTGCAAAATGGCCTCCCTGGCCACAGTACAAACACAGATTCTTTTCTCTCCTTCTCTTCTTTTCCTCCGGGGTCAGAGGTCCCCGTACCCCTCCTATTTCCATGGGTTCGGGTGCTGTTTTTCTCTCCCCTACTGTCTTTGCCTCAGCCCTCACGTAGCTCCCCCGTGAAGACTGAAACCGACTCCGTTCTCCACGTCTTTCCGTCACTCTATGGTTCAACTTAACCACCAGGTCAATAAAAGCAGCACAATCCTCAGGTGGATCTACTACCTGTGACACTATATCCTTCAGTTCCTCTCAAAGGCCTTGATAGAACAGCGACGTCCTTTTCTCGATTGGCCAATGAGTCTCAGATATTAATCGATTGAAGGAGGCTATGTACGCCAATAGGTCCTGTCTGCCCTGCCGTAATTTCAGAAGCTCCGCATCGCTCGCCTGCATAAATGCGTGTTTAGCGAACAGACCCCGCATCAATTCCTTGAACGCAGTATAATTATACAGCACACGGTCATCGCTTTCAACCAAGGGTATTGCCCATTTGGCCGCGTTACCAGCCAGATACAATAGCGTAAATGCGACTTTTGCAGAGTCATCGGGAAAGGCACTCGGCCTACACATAAAGTACAGTTGGCACTGGTTCACAAACATCCCGAACTTATCGCTATCCCCTGTAAACCTTTCCGGGGGGGCTAGGGGCACTGCAACAGGAGTTGTTACCGTAACGGCTATGGGATTACTCCCTCCCGCCGCGCTTTGTCCTGCCCCACCCCCATACTGGAATGTAGCAGGCTGAATAACGGGACCCGTCCCCCTGGGTTGTGTCTGTTCTCTGGCCCTCACTGCCACCAATTCCTGTTTTAGGCCTACATTCTCTTGTTGTAATTCCTGGACCTGTGCCTGTAGGGTGTGTACTGCCACCATAATGTCCTGCAGTGTGAGGGCCCCCGTACCCCCACCTAACTGGTTCCCAGCCTCATCCATGCTAGTCCGGGCAATGCTATTTATCGTGGGCTTGAAATTCTGTTGGATTCCGACCAGCCCGAGCACTGCAGGAACGTAGCATGCACCAGTCCCCTTCCCCTGCCCACTGACCACTCACAGGACAATACTATGAGTGTGCCAATGAACCTGGAAAGAGGGTGGTAATGTCGAGGAGACACCAAGTCTACCACCCTTGAAGAATAAAAGGGCACGACTCCCTCTGTCTCTTCACGCTTCTGCACCTGAAAGACAAACCCTTCATATAGTTCATGTAATTCAATCCCAACCCCTGTGACCATGCCCTGCCACCACATATGCAACCCCTCTTACCAGTGTGTAGCGCAGGCTCAGCTTCGTGAAGGCAAACACAAACACCAATGCAGGACGCTCGGGTGATACAAAAATAAGATTCCCAAAAACAGACAGTCAATCGGGAAGTCGTGGGTAGTGCCCTTAAAATTATGGTGAGGGGAAAAAAGGTCTTGTCATAGACTCGACGAGTACCAGAAAAAAATCCCTTTGAAGTTTGGTTTATTACCGGGGACAGGGACAGGTTCGTGAGGGTGGAAGTTTTTGCAAACCTCAGCGTAGTTGACAGAATAACGCTCGCGGAGTGACCCAAAACGTCACTTCCGCCTATAACGAAGTGAAGCGGCGTCAAAGGACAGACGCGCTGAAACCAGCCGAACACTTAGTTTACAGATTAGCGTTTGTTCACTAACTCCGTTACACAGTGGGTAAAGAGCTGATCTGTACTATCGTGAACGGGAGCCCCCGAACACGCTTCTCTGAACTACACTGGGTGAACGAACAAGGGAAAAAGAAGGAAGGAACCCCCCGGGACCCAAAACTAACTACCTAAGAAGACAAACAGAAGACGGGGGGAAGGGGCAAAAACACAGCGGGACCAAAAGACAGTCTTCCCACGAGCCCGTGAGGAAGAACCAAAAAGGGAGACAATCAGCAGGAATCGCTTTGAGAACAGCAACCAGCAAACAGCAACCAGAATCCAATAATGGCGATTTCAAGCAGTGAGGTAAAGGTAGGACAGACCTTTATACTACATGTCACTGGTCATGTGATTTCAAGGCATGGTCACTGAAAAGGGACTAACCTGCCTGACCCCTAACACTTACTTCCATCTTTCAAAATATCCATTCCACTGAAAAAGCTCCCTTCTATTTTTGAAATGTCACCCACTCAAAGTAGACTTGTGCCAAAACTCCCACCACCTCTGGTGCCCTTCAGGGTACGGTCTTGCCATCAGGAGTTTAAAATAGTTTTCTGGCATTTTTTAGCAGTCCAGTATATAAACAGTTGAGACATATATCACAGAACAAGGTGAAAACATGCCTTTATAGTTCTTTACTGTCAACATAACAATTGTAAACATAAACATAACAGATATTTGGCTAAACCTGTTTCTAAGGGGAATTGAGTGGGGAAAATGCATTTTTGGATCCACTTTTTTTCTCACTACCCTGAAACTTTCCATTTGCAAACAAGTCAAAGGTTTTTGAAATGTTTTGTGTTGATTCGTCAAACTACATCAAAGAAATTAACAATGCAATAAAGACAGTTTATATAGAAACATGATCCCCAGTATAACTACCTAGTGGGTTATATATAAATATCCGCACACCTTCTTTCTCTTCCAAAGATCGAAGAAGACACCTTCTGCAGTTTAAAAGTTTGTTTTTTGCCCTTTCACCATAACGAGTTCTGGCCAACCACAGCTCAACTTAACTGCTCCCGGTAACTTATCTCATTAAGAAGTTTTCTTTAGAAACTCCTAAGCAACTGAAATGTATGTCCTTCACCACATCACAATCACAGCTTTTTAAGTATAATACTTATACAATATATAATATATATTATTGTATATATAATATACAATACAGATTACTTAGTATAATACATTTTAGGAAGCTCATAATAGATCAACAGTATCTAGTATAAAACAAACTTGCACATTCTAAGTTATTGCAAATGTGTGTGCTTTAAATGTTTGCATTCTAAAGTCACTATGCATTACCAGACACATGGTCAACCTTAAAATACCAAAATGCCTCATACTTGCTCCCAGGTGAGTGAATTATAGATCAAACAAGAAAGTGTTACCATCAAACAATGGTAACATCCCTGATTGCGGGCACACCTTTGGGTTCTTGAGAATCAAGACTCCTTATTTATTTCATCAGTATAAGGTTTATTGTAAAGTTCATCGTAAATTTCATCATAAATCCATAAAGTTATTTTCACTCATGTTGATATATCAAACTTATAACTGCTCCAATGTGCTCCAATGCATTTCGGGCTTAAGAGCCCTTCATCTGGGAGCTCTAAAATGTAAAATATAACTATACGCCACATGGTACAAACGTCATGATATACAGTATGTGAATAACATTTGTGTATGAACATTATCTAATTCGAAGGTGTTAAAACAGTGTGATAAGATGAGGGTGCACAGAAACCCTTGGAGTGAGATATGGAAAAAACGAAAAACGAGAATCACGGGTGTGTACGGACTTCCCATAAGAGTGTTCAAAACGAGTGTCAGCATGCGAACATTTTCTGTCTCATCCACACTAAGGTGGGGTTCAGTGTATGTGCCGTGATTGTTAAGAGTGCTCAACACTCAAAACGGTGGTGAAAGACAATGCCATTAATCACAAGGTGAAAGTAACGTATCAAAATGATAAGAGGTGAAATCAGTTTATCATAATGGGGGACAGGGAGTTCAAAGACTTATGATAAGTCGGTGTAGGTGGAGCATGAAAATGTTCTGTGAAGAAAACACGAAAAGCTGTCAATGTCCACCAATAGTACGGGCTATAGAGAGTTTAACGTATCGGTTCGGGTGACTAAAAAGTACAAAGACTTACTGGAAAAGTTGAGTCAACAGCCTGACGGTCAAACAATCATGTTCAAGGGGCAGGTGGGCGAATATTGCCGATGCTTAGTAGATAACGCGTTCGACTCGGTAAACATAATGAAAGGACTACTCCCTTTCATCACAGACGGCCATATTAGAGTGGCGTGTGACTAGTGTGCTCAGACGTGGGTCCCAGGCACTCCACACCACTGGAGTCAAGCTAGCCGGGCTGATGAGAGGTGTTACCTCGAAACCGGTCCGGTCCTCGGATGCTTGATTCTGTTCTGGGAAGGACATGGCTTTTGTAGTTCGGACTGGACTGTTCCTATGGGGCACAGGGTCACAGCTGATTTGCATATCGCCATTGTCTAACCCAGGGTGGTGTGGAGTGCAAAAAAAAAACAACAAAAAAAACCGATGGATTTGGGCCCAGATCTTTGGACTGGGATGAATGTGTGACATTGATCCAAATTCGGTCCATCACCTGTTTTGTTTGCAATACCGCCATAAGTGCGCTGGGGTTGCTCAGACGTGGGTCCCAGGCACTCCACACCACTGGAGTCAAGCTAGCCGGGCTGATGAGAGGTGTTACCTCGAAACAGGTCCGGTCCTCGGATGCTTGATTCCGTTCTGGGAAGGACATGGCTTTTGTAGTTCGGACTGGACTGTTCCCATGGGGCACAGGGTCAGAGCTGATTTGCATATCGCCATTGTCTAACCCAGGGTGGTGTGGAGTGCAAAAAAACGATGGATTTGGGCCCAGATCTTTGGACTGGGATGAATGTGTGACATTGATCCACATTCGGTCCATCACCTGTTTTGTTTGCACTAGTGTGTGAACAACATTAAGAAGGGGCTAGTGCAACTAATGTGCGGCGGCCATATTAAAATGTGTAAAGAGGGGAGAAAGTAAAGGAAGCTCCTAGGAGTATATAACAAGGTTGCACAGTAACATGAATACTAATACTAATAACATATAACATGTACATATAATCACAAAGGCTAAATTAAAAATTATAAATACAAAACTAAATATGTACCAAGTGCAGAAACTATTACACTAAAAGGACTTTGTATCAGACACAGTATACCCCACTGGAGGTATCTTAAAAAAAGCATGAAAATTCAAGACGGTCATTTAATCCAAACGGCTTCATGGTTTGTAATTTAAAAATCCATGCCATTTCTCGCTGCAGCAGGTACTTGTTATTGTCCATATTTTCCCGTCTGTCCTGTCTTGGACCGTTGGATACAACAAGGGTGTGCACCAACCCACCAATAGTTTGTGAATTATAGATCAGACGTCTCCAAAGGCAGGATGCTAAATATTTCAATATAGTCACCTCTGCACCTAGGAAAGTGTATAATATTGTCTTCCATCAAAAACCTGTAAGTCTCACCTTCACCTAAAAATATTACAAGTATGGTGGCACAGTTAATTTGTTTCACTTAAGTATGGAGGAGTACAATCCTGAAAGAAAATTCCAGGGTCCTGGGTCCCCGCTGATTGGCATCTGCATTTGCGGTACCCAGCTCCAGAAATTGGTGACAATCCTCAAACGTAGACTAAGGCAAAATGCATAGGAACAAGGTCCCTGCCAAGGGAGTCTCACCTCTAAGGGCCATATCTTTGCCTCTTTCTCAGCCCACACCACATCTCTATTCCTGAATTTGGGGGCATGCCAGCATTGAATTACTTCCAATAACAAGCAGTGGTTAATGCTTGCGTGCACCTGAATGCTGGTGGTACATGGAGAAGCTCACCCGTTGGTGCCTCATAGCATCTAAAATGTCTCTAATTGCTCTCTGCTACAAATTCATCCCTCCAGCTATTTGATAAGTTTCTTTGCTGTTTTTAAAACTTATTTAATGTACTAATAAGTGTTTATTCTCTCTGAGGGCAGATAGGCAAGTGAAATTGTGTAATTACTGCAGCACTGTACAGTCAAATTGTTTCTTCATAGTTAGTAAGTTGTAGTAAGTACTACTTTTCAGTAACCTAACCATCCATTTAGCAAACAACTTCATGCATGCAGTAGTGCACTTCCTTTATGTCCCTTAAAAGATTTATGGATATCTTCGTATCCAAAGATTTGTTTTTCTTCATTTGTTGTTTGTCCATGCTGTGTTTTTTTCCCCTCTCCACAAAACTTTCCCAAAAACTCCCATTTCCATCCAATTTTCAAACTCTAACCCTCTTACCCTGGGCTCTGTGGTTTTGATTGAGGTGTGACTAAATGAAAACAATAATTCCACACACTTGCTGGGGAGGATAAGGTCAAAGCAACAGAAATCAATTTCAAGGCTGGAGAAGAAATCTGAGGATATATTCTTATTCTTATTCTGCTTGACACACAACCATGAGTATTTGCAAATCAAATCAGAATTTCATGTGCGCCATCAAGTAGATTGATCATCAACAACATCCTCCTCCTACACGTGACAAATGCTTCCGATGCTGTGTCCTTCACCTTCAGTACTATTTCTTGTAGTAGCCATACTCCACGCAACTAGTACTTATATTTTGAATACTTTAGCAATGCTTAGGCTACAATTTATGGCACTGTTCTTGTGTACGGTATTATCTATCATACTTTTCTAATGCTACGCTAAGGCCACTCAATGTTTCATTTCCTTTTTTTTCATATGCTGCTACTGCCAGTGTGTACCGCTACTACTACCACCATAACGATGACATTTCATCCGTCAAGGATTCCATAGCCAACCTTAATCACCATTTGCCATGCAGCCAGCCCTGTACCTAGCCCTATTCTCAAACACAAATCACAGGTAAGATAAGCATTTTGGGGGAGAAAGAATAATAGAGTAGGAGGAGAGGAGAGACTGACGGTAGTACGAGTAAAGTAGTAGGACAATTGAATTCACTAACTCTGTCAGTGGCACTTTTGTACAAATTTATGCGATTAGACAATTTGAATCAACCAGCCAGTTAAGTTTCAGTGAAACAAACGTACAGTTAACCCATTCTGCCTCCCCCACAAAACAGTAAAAAAACGCCGATGCTATGTTTAAGGTGAAATAAATAATTGTTTGAGCCCTAACAAAAATGAACTATCCCACAAGAAGACCGACCCACCCCCTCCCTAATCCCAACCAATGTCCATGAAATCAATGTCCCCAGTCCAAAAACCCCAACGCCCAATTCCCACCCCTCAAAAGTCTTTAAAAAAGAGGCAAGGGACAGTCTCTCTACTTCTGACGGCGGTCTCCTTTGGCCAGTGGTCACGCTGATCTCTCCGGAGGTCCTTGGGCAGGGCTTTCAGCCTCACAACCTCCTGCTCAAGGTTGGACACTCTCAGGGTCAAGCGGTGCACACGACCCTTGCACTTGTAGGTACTGTGGGGGGCAGCTGTTGTTTTTGCTGCTCGGCGGTGGCGGGTGGCTGCCGGACCGCGCCTCTATACCGCTGGAGGCTTGCGCTGCCTATATGACCCAGGGTCAGCGGAGGAGGATGCAGCTGTCATGGATGTTGTTGACTGCGACTGCTTGTCCTCCTCCTCCTTGGCCACCAGCCACCGATATTCGTGACAATTGCCTCCAGCTTCTGTTGCCGGGCCTGTCTATCCAACTCCTTCCTTGTTAGTTTGGAAGGAGTATCTATTTGAAGAAAGAAAAACATACTGTAACCAATGATATTTAAGATTAACACAAAATAATTCAGCAGAAAGTTTTGTCACAGTAGCACTAGCAACTTGCAAGCACAGTACATAACATTTGAGGCACGTATCTATCTAACCTCCAATTTCGCCAACCTCTGCTCTAACATTAGTGGGAGTTTCAGGAGTTCTACTAGCACTATATGGACTCTCTACATTAGAGTCAGACAGTACACCAGTCTTCTTCTTCTCTCTTGTTTAGCGAAATTGGTATGTAAACTTGTGGAAGCCGGCATAATGCCAGCGCAGTCAACTTGCACCCGAGAAAAACAGACGCAAGCCATGATGACACAGACTTGCGTTACTGTTACCAGTCCAGCACAAGCAGGTGGTGAAGCTTTTACTTTTCTATTACGGGTGGCACTGGCCATACTCTGTTACAAGGGCTGCTGCTTAATTAATGTAACTTTGACCCTGCCCTACCCCTGACTCCTACAAAAGTAAAATGAAGAAGATAAATAATATGATCATCTCTCCTTTCACAGGAGAATGACATTTAGGTGCTTTGTTTTTGATTGAGTGAACACCGATAGGCCACACATGAATGACAGAGTTGTAAAAAAATTATTAACAGAGGTCACCGTAATCGCCAGATATATGCTGTGCTTGCAAACTACTGTTACTAGTCATGGTAGTATTCTGAAAAATGACAACTTCTACTTTTCTCGGCTTTGCTACTCTGGCAAGGACGTGCAGTGTTACATGCTCTTCAAAGTAACACTCTTCATCCAGTGACCATCTACTCTGTCTACATACACCTATGCTAACTATGAGGAAGATACCATCCAGGCATCCAACCATTCAAAGTAAATGTCAATCATTCTTCTTAATGTCTGACTCTCAACTGGACAAACCTTACTTTTTCTCACCGAATAACAACCTTTTTATTTTATTTTGTAAACCGCCAGCCATGCATTCGTGCCTGACTTGCCTTTGAATTTGAACCAAAGGATATATTGCGCACACATACAGTTTCTGTTTCACCCACCCAGGCAGTCCTCTTTTCATTCTCCTTCCACCAAATCCTTGCTTCAGCCTTCAACCGGCCATGCATCAGATTCCCAGCCACCTCGGGCAGCATTCAAAAACAAGTTTCATTCTTTGCCAGTCATTAATTTTCACTCGATCGTCCTTCCTTACACCCTTCTTTACCTTTTTGTTCATCCCATCCATCAAGTTCATCTCTGATCTGACTTGGCTTCTCGATAAAACTTTCAGAGCTGAGTTGAAGTCAAATTTAGAGGAGGCCATTGGTTACTCGTCAGCCCCCGCCGCTATTGCTAATGAGAAGTCAAGGGTGACTATCTTCTACCTGGTTGACAAAAACTTAGTTCTAAATTTGTAAGTCTTCTTAACAGTAAAGTGTACTTGTACTGTACAACATATACACTCCTGCAGAGAGCCCACTCTGCAATCTCAATAAGTAAGGAATATAATAGCTTACCACTGCCCGCCACTATGAAGGCATCCCCCACAGCAGTTCCTGCTGGCCGTGGCACCACATCCGCCCCTGGAGTGCCCACAGCATTGGTGGTTGACTGTGCCGATGGTGTTATGCCTAGAAAATACATTAACAACTTTTAGATGCCATATACACCACTCCCTATTTCGTCTAGGAATGAAAAAAAGTTACTAGTACTACATAAACAAATTAAATAATTTGTGACTCTCTAGTCTAAACTAAAAATGTCCCTTTCTTAAGGGAAGGGTGTTTTTTATTTATGCTTAGCCATAACATGAGATGCTACACTTTTTGACACAACTGATGAATGCTTGCTTTTTAACACGCACCATTTTTCTCATAACAGACAGAAGCTTCCCTTCTACGAACAAGAGCAGGATCATCATCATATGTTAGTCGGAGTCGTCAACGATTCATCCCCACCAAGACTTTAAGTTCCAACCAGGTGAGGGCTCTCCCACAATTAATGTGTGAAATCAGCCACTTTTCAATCTTTCACCGTTTATCTTACATTACATTGATTTTAATAAATGTTTTTATATAATGCACAATTTAAATGTTTACAGAGTACACACAGAGCTAGTTTTACTCTGTGGTTTTTGGTCAAGAGTGAGTGAGCGAAAAGGGTTTGCAATTTGCAAACATGAGTCTGTGACTCTGAGAGGTCGGAACTCTGACTCTATAGTCTTATGTTCTGATTTGTATAATCATTGGGGATCATTGCTGCATTCGGGTGCTAAATAATGACTCTGACACACTAGCTAGTCAGTGAGGAGATAGGGGGTTCAACTTCTGCTATGACTGAAGTATGTGGAAAGTCTAACTGCATCTATTATAATTTATAACCAATGCCCTATTTCTTGTCCATAGTTCTGTATGTGCAGAATAGTCCTTGCAACAGTAGTAGTATGTCATCCTATCCAATCAAAAAGTAAACTAGTCTCTTATTCTTGGTGGCCAATGACATTTTATTGTTGGGAATTGTCAAAGCATAAACATTTAGAAGACTTCAACAGACATTATGGACAACCCAGAGGACTGCACTCAGTGCCTAGAGCTATTGCTGAATAGAATAGTAGTTTGGTTTAACACCTTTTTCCAATTGTGCAAGCTTAGCCAGCTACACGACAGACTAATAATAATCTAGTAGTACCACAGAGAGTCACAGTAGAGGCAGGATAAGAATTTAGAAACAGTCTACAAGAATATCAAAGACGATTTAGGAAAAAATAGAATTATGAGGAACGTTTGGAATAAATAGGTGCTGTAAAAGATAGGGAAGTATAATTAATAATATTAACAGGAAAACTTACTGGGGCCAGCAGAGGAGCCCTCAGCGAACCTATACTGACCTTCCTGCTCCACCGGCGCTGCTACCTCCACCTCTGTCCTTTGGCCCCTGGGGGGATCTGATGTACATGAAAGAAAGACACAAACATGGATGATTGTTGTCAACCAAATCAAACATTTCAAAAAAACAATAACAAATTATTTCTGGGAAATAGACAACAATTGCACTAATTGTATTGACCTATCTGCTGTGGTCTACTAGGATATTAGTATTGCTGGATTCACGGACCATTTACTTGGAAAGTTATGTAACTCCCTAAACCAACTACAAAAAGGTTCTACTAGGACTGGCAGGCAGCAATCCGCAGCACGCGAAGTGACAGACACAGTCCGCCATGATTGCAGACCACTAAAAAGTTTTCTACTAAATAACCAGTCATCATATACTCAAACTAAAAATCCACCACCAACTATCTCTTCTTAGTGGCAGGAGTACAAGGGAGGACTGGACTTGAATCTCTAGTGTCTAGCATTATGCAGTTCTGTAAAGTACACTTATACATAATCACTCAGGCCAAATGAGCTCAAAATTGAAAACAAGTAAGCAAAGTAGCACCGCCAGTGAGCAGGCGAGCACCTGCAATCACAGACCCTTTTGAAACATAATTTACCTGCAATATAATCTCTAGTGTCTAGCATTACGCAGTTCTGTAAAGTACACTCATACATAATCACTCAGGCCAAATGAGCACAAAATTGAAAACAAGTAAGCATAGTAGCACCGCCAGTAAGCAGGCGAGCACCTGCAATCACAGAACCTTTTGAAACATAATTTACCTGCAATGTAATCTATAGTGTCTAGCATTACGCAGTTCTGTAAAGTACACTCATACATAATCAGTCACCCAGGCCAAATGAGTACAAAATTGAAAACAAGTAAGCATAGTAGCACCGCCAGTGAGCAGGCGAGCACCTGCAATCACAGAACTTTTTGAAACATAATTTACCTGCAATGTAATCGGCAGCATTCTTGCTCTTCAGATAAAACAAATATATGCAATATCAAACACAGAGCAGGAGAAAACAAAGTAGTGATCAAATAGCTACTAGTACTCACCAAGCCCTGGGATCTCCACACCAAGCAGGTCAAGCAGGCCGTGTTCCCGGTCCAGGATGTCGGACCACCTGTGCGTCGCCTGGTTGTAGTTGCGCCGGACCCCAGACTCCCGATACATGGCCCCGCACACCTTCCCCCATAGCTGGCGACGCTCCCGGAGCCTGTGGCCCGCCGGGACGGTCTTGGGGAGGTGGCGCTGGACAAAAAAGCCAGTGCGGCCACCTCCACTGCGCTGAAGGTCTCCCGGGCAGTTACTGCCTCCCCCATTAAGCCTGCAAGGGAGCCGGCTACGGGGTGCGGATCCTTCCCCTAAGGCTTTTGCCGGCTCCCTTTGCCATGGTCCTGGACAGTTTAAGGAAAATAAAATAGGAAAGAATAGGAAAAATAAGTAAAAGAAAAGAGAGTTTAAAAAAGTAGTTTTAAAGTAACCAAAAGTAGAAAAAAAACACAAAATATAGATGTAGAAAAATAGAGAGATAGATAATGAGTAAAAAAGATTAAAAAAAGTTCAAAGAAACAAAGGATTGCAAAGATTAAAGCAGGATAGAAAAATCATGCCCAGAGCCATAGCAATGAATGAAAAACAAGATGACCGCGCCCATTGCGACCACGTGGGTAAGTTTGTGCAATATTTCCCCCGCGAGCATGCAAAAACGAACACGAACACGTAATTGCGCCCCGCACGTAGAAAATGCCCAACACGAGCCTGCAACTTGCACCCGGAAACGGAAAGACGCAACGTGAAAACTGAAATAAGATGTCCGCGCCCATGTACGACCGCATGGGTAAGTTCGCGGTAGCTGCGCTGAAAAAAAAACCTGCGAACACGCAAAAATAAAAAATCTGCAAATTCGCACAAATTCGCGGATTTTGCGGACCCCGAGCAAGTATTCGCGCGAATTTGCGTACCGCAAATTCACAAATTTCCCTCATACTTACTCTACTCTAGACCCTAAAACACTACACTACCCTAAACCCTAAAGCATTACACTACACAAACACTACTACACTACCCTAAACCCTAAAACATTACACTACCCTAAACCCTAAAACACTACACTACACAAACACTACTACACTACTCTACCCTAAACCCTAAAACACTACACTACCCTAAACCCTAAAACACTACACTACACAAACACTACTACACTACCCTAAAACCTAAATCACTACACTACACAAACACTACTACACTACCCTGAAACCTAAATCACTACAACAGTACCCTAAACCCTAATACACTACACTAAGCAAACACTACAACACTACACTACAAAAAAAACACACTAAAACATTTTTAAAAAACAAACGATTTTACTTTTAGACTACCCTAAATTCTACAAAATAAACCCCCACCCCAATCGCAAACCCCTTTTCCTCTCTACTCTCTAGCATTGCTGTCTCTGCTCTCAGTTCCTGCTCCCTCATTCCTGCTTGTTGCACGTTGTTGTAAGGAAACAGCCTAAGTTTCCTCACAACTACTTGAATAGCCCCCGCCGCCGCCATTACACATTACATCGCAGGCATTGTAAAAGCGCATGCGATGTAATGGTATGCATGGTTTTTACCATGCGTTGTTACATCGCGTACATTGTAATGCATGCAATGTAATAGCAACTTGTGGTAAAAACCGTGTTGTGATGGCTGTTTCCCACACAAACAATTATAAAGCAATTACCTTCCTACTAGATTCACAATGCCCCTAAATCGCATATCGAGTATTCTTTTTACCAAGAATAAGTCACAACCAACTGCTTTCATACATATTGTTATTGCCAATCCTAACTATACACCACAATAAAACATTCTAATGTTTAATTCTTAAACATAACTATCTAACATGCCAAGTCATAGCCTAAAAGTCCAGATTTACTTAATTTTACATATTTGGTATAGATATCATTAACATCTTCTTAAGAACGCAACCTCACCATAACTCTCAAAGTGGTCTTCTTACATTCTGAATCGATTTTCTTACATCGTTAAAAAACATAATTAATAACATTTAAAACTCATTTTTATGGTTAGTTGCAAATGGCAGCATGTCTGGTCATTACAATTCTCACCTATAATGCAGAATCCAGTGGTCACGGCGAGTAATGCTAACATAGACTTTGGCGTGTAGCGTCAACACCATTTTGAAGACTCTATTTATTTCTGCATATCACCGGCAATGAAAACGGACTAAACGACGCCGGTCCAAGTCCTCGGTCATGCACAAGCGCATTCTTAAAAAGTTGTAATATCCAGTGTAATAATATTTCATTTTCTGATCATTGCACGATTAAAACTTTCCCATCCTCATAACCGCAAACCCTTCTTCGAAACTGGACCACAAACTCACAATACGCACTCATATCCTCAGTGCAATAACATTCCAACTACAAATCATTTCAAGGTAAAAAACTATTCGCTCATCAAAATCTGAAGCCCCGCACTGAGGCGACCACAGAGCCTCAATGTGCACTCCCACAGCAAGAATCATCCATACAGCACCAACAGATGCCACTGTGCCCCACATCAGCAAAAGAATTCCATTGCAAGCCACGACACCACAGGACAAAAGAAGGACTCCGACTGCAATTCAAACACCAAAATAAATTCAAAATGTCCCAATTATACAGGGTACTCGACTATAAGGCTACCAGCAATCTCTTTCAAAATATTAACAGAAAGGAATAGCATAGTTCAAAGTTTTGAAAGGAAACAAGAAAAGGGAAGAGGAATATATACAGTGCAAGTTCACCCGTGATTCTAAATACATATTACTAATATAAAACATACCAATTATTTTGCGCATTATAGCAATATATCTCATTTTCAATGTATACAGGTAGATCTTAACATCTTTACATAATATTAGTTTACAGACAGAAATATAATACATTCTCTAATTTTTTACACCTAATAATTATGTCACATACATTTGTTTTCATAGCTATACTGATCCTTACGTTCCATATCTGTTGGAATTATGTTGACGGTTATAATAAGTACATACCTCTAGACCAACACATTGTCAATGCTTCTATATTAACCACAATCTTAGGTGAAGCCTCAGCCTTCTTCTGATTACAGCATTGTAAAGATTTGTAGCATCCAGTTTCACTAACTCGTTCTTGTTCTTATTAGTACTTGAGTATCAATGGACCAACATTTATACAGATTAAACAGCTATTTACAGTGAGTTCCATACACTTAACAGCCCAAGAAATACTGTAACTCAGAATCAATGTTAATGCCTTGTTCTATGGCACGCAGTTTTAATATCCATCGAGCCTCACATTGCTGAACCCTGAGTTCTCTGTTACCTCCACAACTATCACTCAGTATATTCTCTATACCATGAAAGGTGAAAGACAAATTGTCACTCTGACTTGGGCATTTACGTGCATGATTAACTAAGGGATATCTTAGATCCAATTTTTTAAGTGCTCTAAAATGTTCTGAGATACGTTCTTTTAAGCATCTAATTGTGCTGCCTATACATACACCTTCAGACATTTACACCGAACAGCATAGACAACATATTTTGTTGAACAGTCAATATGTTGATAAATCCTGTATTTAACCGAACCAATATATTGAACGTCGATTTTGCCATGCTCTGCAAATTTACACATACTGCAATGGCCACACCTAAAAGATCCCATGTTTAGTTTGTATAGCCAAATGTGTTCACTGGTGTTTATTCTTGGGTAGCTTAGGCTGATCAGACTACGAAGTGTGATCCCCTTGCCATATGAGATGCTTGCTTATTTATGGATATGTGAACTTATAGTTTGATCGGAAGTTAATATGGGCCAGTGCTTTTTGAGATTGTTTTAAATCATATGGGACCAAGGATGATAATGGTAACTAGTCTCAAGCCTCTGGCCACTGCTACTGTCCCTCCTAGCTTTAGTCCTCAGAGTGCCATATCTCTGCAGTTTCAAAGATCTTTTTGCCTTGTGTATGGTGTCAATATCATAGCCTCAAAAAAAAAATCTTGACTCCATATCTCTAGCACAATTAAGGAAATCCTCATCACTCTTACAATTCCTATGGGCCCTACATAGTTCCCCATATGGTATATCATTCACTTGGGCCTTCGGGTGAGTACTCGTTGCATACAATGTTGAATTACAGGAGGTACTTTTTCTGTAAAGTCTGCTGTTGATTTTACCATCAGCCACAAACAATTCGGTATCAAGAAATACAATTCTCTCCTTTTTAGACGACATAGTGAATGACATATTATAATCATTGTTATTCATGTTGTTAAAGAATTCAATAAATCTTCTGAGCCACCTGTCCAGATGATAAAACAGTTGTCTATATAACTGCAGTAATATACAATGTATTCCCACCATTTGGCACTCAAAGGACCCCAGACATGTGCTGCCTCAAACCTCCCCATGAATAGGCAGGCCAAGGATGGCACAAATCTGGTGCTCATCGCAAATCCACACATTTGTTTGTACCAATCTTTTTTGAACAAAAAAACATTGTGTTCTAAAATCATACGTGACATAGATAACAACATGTCTGAGTGTTCCAACAGTTCAGCCGGTCATTTATACAGGAAATGTTGAAGTGCCTGTAGTCCCTGGTCATGTCTAATGTTTGAATACGATGATACCACGTCTAATGTTACTAACGTCCTTGTAGTTTCCCAATTCATGTCCACAAGTATGTTCAATATATGTTCTGTGTCTCTGATATAGGAGGACAGATTTAACACATAATGCTGCAAGAATATATCCGCAAACTCTGGGATCTCCATAGGGCCTCCAAGCCTGAGACAATAGGTCTCCCAGGTGGTCTAGAGACATCTTTGTGGATTTTTGGGAGTGTATAAAGACATGGAAAATGCTATTTATCAAGCCTAAAATATGTATACTCATCACCATTCAAGAAGCCTTTAGTATTCCACTTCTTAAGCTCAGTATTAGCAACACGAGTTATCTCAAAGATAGGATTATTTGACAATTTCAGATAAAAATGCTCGTTTGTTAATTGACTTAATATTTCAGCCTCATATATAAATCTTTCCATAACAACAATGTTGCCGCCTCTGTCGGCTTCTCATATGATAATACTATCATTTGTATTTAGAATTTTAAGGGCAGTCTGTTTACCTCTTGTGAGATTATGCGCATTTGACCATCTGTTATTTTTACTTCTCATTGTACCCTCGCATTTGTCAAGCTCACTATTAACAATTTTATGAAAAACCTCAATATTATTACCACTGGGGAGTTGCGATATCCATTTAGATTTAAGTTTCAAGCTGCTATCCACCCTAGCATCAGTACAATATTGCAGATCTTTCAGGACTTGATGCATAGTTGTGGGATCATGCTCACTTTCCATTATGAAAGAAGTAGGACAGTATTGCGAATGTCCTGAATAGATTGATCCCCCACAATCATTTGATTTTGTTCTTTTGGTTTATTCAAAAGATTAGTTGCAAAGTACTTTTTAAGCTTTAGGTTCCTAACCAATCTACACAGATCAATCTTGACACTAGACATATCACATTTAGGGGTAGGGCAGAAGCTCATCCGCTTACTCATGACAGATGTCATATCATCAGACAGTGTGACATTTGATAGATGAATCACCTGTATACCCACATCAAAATTTGTTGTTACTGTTTGCCCTTGTTCCAAGAGCGGGTTTGCATTCCCTCTCTCACTCTCGGATTTTCCTCTCCCCCTGCTCCCTCTTTTTGTCTTTGGCAATCTTCTCTTGGTTTGATGGTGGGCTCCTTGTTGCTCATACGGATTATTTGTATTTCCCATAAAAAAGAATTACCTGGGCTCACCCCAGTAGCCCCTTCCAATGCCACCTCTACACCAATACTAGAGACCTCACTAGAGGATGCAGTACTGTGGCCACTCATAAGTGACATCTTACTTTCGCCTCGTTGTAAATCTAGTTTTACCAGATTATCAAATCGTTTTGTGAATGTGAAGACTCTGCCACTACAGTAGTCTTTCTCATCCTGCTTTAATTTGTATGCCTTCTTTTCTTTAATCTCTTCCTCATATTTACCCAGTACCTCCTCCAGTATTACATAGTACTTTTTAGGTATTTCCTCTATATTTAGATCCAATATCTCCTTTTCTAACTTAGCTACCTCTTCCACTGTATTTAAGACTTTTCTATCAGCATTTTCGATTAAAACATTAATTAGGCGCATAGAAATTCCATTTAGTTCCTTTTCCCATAATAAGAGAAGATCTTACTCAAGATCGTCATAGGTCCGAAAGATCTGCGAACACAGACCTCTAGGGATTCTCTCTAATCTTTGATACTCCTTCAATGTGGCGCTGTCCCACAACTTTGATACCAATATAGCTAGCTGGATACAATTGTCAATGGAAGACTGTTTGTGAATTTCCATTTTTGAATAAGCAGTTCAGGGTGAGTCATTTTCCATATGTAGTATAAATTGGATGGTGGTGATATCAGATTCAGGCATGTTGGTCACAGATGTGTGATTCCCTCAGGTCAAGTTTTGATCTGTTGAGTTTTGATGCAGTTCAACGGTGTTTGGGATTTTCTTCCTTCAAGGTGTAACAGTATTTGTGCCATTGGACTACTGAAGGATTTTGATTTGAAAGGGTAATGAGGTTTTATCTGTTTAGGTTTGCTACTTGGTGTGATACACTGGGTATTTCTTGTATCTTTCCTTCTTGTTCTTTTCCTCTCTATTAGTGAAGGTTAGGCCTAACATAGGTTCATAGGTGTGGAAGATTTTAATTTGGCTTTGTATTTGTTTGTTACAGCCCTGAGGAAGTCTTTGGGTATTGTCCTAGGTGTGGAAGATTGTAATTTGGCTTTGTATTTGTTTGTTACAGCCCTGAGGAAGTCTTTGGGTATTGTCCTATAGACGAAACATGTGTTGGCTGTTGTCTGTGTCATCAAAGAACTGAATTGTATACAAACAAGTCTTCTTGAGAGTACAAGATATGAAATAAAGACCAAGGACTAACATCTGATATTATTGTTTTATATGGACTATCATTTTGAAATCTGATTATAAAAAAAATTCTGTTTGCTCAGGGAACTCACTTTTTTTTCTGAATATTTAGCATTTGCAAGTTGCAATTGTTAACTAACAACGTGGGGAGGTCGTTGTTTGGGATCCCTTTGATGTAGTTTCTGTAGTTTTTGTTTCAAATACCAAACCATAGACCCATGTGCAGAGGATACCTCACTGCCTATCAATATTATACACTACACCTGCATAATGTACCACTCTTTTATGTATTTCGATGTGCCACTCCTTTTCATTTGTTTCAGTGGAGTAATAAATGTGGTTTGAAAAAATAATAATTCTCACAAAGTTGTTGCAAATGTGAGAGGTATGTTCCAGTTTCACGGAAAAGTCGTGAAGACTGCCTGTTTTTGAAAAAGTGTAAAACAGACATATACACATATTGTAATTAATATTTGACAATAACTGTTTACTAATATAGTTTTCAAACTTCAATTTCGGTAATCATTTTTAATGCAAAGCAATTTTAAATTACGTTTCTGGTCTTCACGACGACACCGGTAATCATGATGACATTGGTATTTGCGATGATCTTTTTTTTTTTTTTGTCCTCATTACTACCATGGAATCAAATGCCAGCCGAACAAGCCTTCTACCAGCTGTCTCAGTTTGTTAAAACCGGCAGGGATAGGGAATGAACTAAGTGGGGGGCCAGCCATCCCTCAGCTGTTTCGGGCTTCGACGTAAAGGCATATACCACCGATTACCTAGTCAACGGTAACCATTGGTAGCAGTAACAGCCAATACAGGAACGGGCTAGGACCGGGCAAAGGCTATACAAATGATGTGGAAAAAAAACCCACCATAGTAGTGTAATCATCGGACCCGAGGGAAAAAAAAAACCCCGGATACTTCATTGCACCCATGATAGCATATGCCAAAAAACCCATTTACTCTGGTTGCCAGACCTAGCGAGGTCCATACGTGCAGTCTGCAAGATGGACGCTGTCTTTGCGATGATCTTGTGAATATGTAAGAAAGTACTTTGATTGGAGAAGACAGTTTAATTGTTCTTCAAAGGAAGTTTGCACCAATTTCTCTCTTCTTAAATCTTTCAATAATTCTTTGAAGCTGTCCTGTGCTTCTAGTAGAGAACTCTTGTTAGGACTGTGTTTGTTACTTTTCATCATAAAAAATGGCGACAGGAAGCAGTGCCACAACAGCCAGAGGAGCAAGAGGAACAACAGCAAGATTATGGTGATGAGCGGCCTGCACCCAAAGGGCAAAGCATTGCTTGTGATGTGTTTACGTTCCCCTCTGGCAAAACCAAGACTGTGGCCAAGTTTGTTAAATGCAGTTTGTGCAAGGAGACCCTCTCAAGAGGAACAAGCATGAACTATTCCTGTGATACAACTTCCATGTTGTACCACTTGAAGACCTATCATAGGAATAGCTTGATGAGTGCACAGATGGAGAGAGATGGAGGGGAACATCTACATCTATGGCTGCACCATCTCTTCCTGGAGAAAGAGTACCTTCTGAAGTGAAGAAGTGTAGTCCACAAATTGCACCAGAATTAGGGCATTTCAGAACATATTGCCTTGACTGCAGCCCTAGGCTGACAGCTGGTGAGCAGTTTGTCAATGCCATCCTAAAAGCAGCAAGGCAGCATAATTGTTATTTTTTTATTTATCCCAGTTCATTCACTGTTTTTATGTTTCTGGTTACAATATGTTTACCGCCCTCGTTGCCATTTAAAAAACAAAAAGAAAATACAAAAAAATTAAAAATATTAGAAAATAAAAAAAAACGCAGTTCTACAAAAAAGAAGTAAAAAAGTTCTTGTCAGAACTCCCTTTGATGGCTAAAAAAGATAAAGGGCCCAATTCACAAGGATAAAGTAGGACGAAAGTCTAACTTTATAACTTTCAGTATTCACAAAGGGCATTTACTACTCGTAAATGCCCTTTGTGACTTTGTGACTTTCATCTCAGTTTACTTTTGTGACTTGGGCCCAAAGTGTACTTTGTGGGTGGGTGAGAGGGTGTATGAGTAACTGTATGGGTGTATAAGTGAGTGTGTGAGTGCTTCTATGAGTGATTGAAAGGGTGCATGAGTGGCTGCATGAGTGAGCCTGTGACTGTGTGAGTGGCTGTTTGGTTAGGTGAGTGACTGTGTGAGTGGCCATATGGGAGAGTGAGTAGGTGTACGTAACTCTGGGCGTAGTAAGCGTAGTGCTGCTCCGCTTAGTTCCACGGAGTAAACAAAAACTCTGTGGAACTATGTATAGCTATGCACCGCCCCGGGACAACAAGCATTATAAAAAAAACAAAAAAAACACCACTTACCTTGTCTCCTGCCTGCCCTGCTCCTCTCCACTGTATGTCCCTTCTTCCTGTGTCGTCCTCCTCGCATCCGTGTAGGAAGTGCGTCTTCCGTGAACTGCGCATGCACAGTTCACGCATGTTTTAATACCTACAGGGACGCAAGGAGGACGACACCGGAAGAAAGGATACACTGGGGCGAGGAGGAGGGAAGGCAGAAAATGAGGTAAGTGGTGTTTTAAAAAAAGGAATGTATGGGGATGGCCTTGTACTCCTCTATACCACGGAGGGGAAGTTTTGCCCATCTTCGCATTACCAGCGGAGCACAGAGTTGGTAAAACTCTGCAGACTCCGCTGGTGAAGCGGAGTACGACGCCTGGGTTTAGTTGTGGGAGTGATTATATGGGTGACTGAATGGTTGTGTAAGCGGCTGTATGGATGTGTTAGTGCCAGTGTGAGCGGCTTTATGTGTGAGTGAGAGAGAGAGTAGCTGTATGGGAGAGTAAATGTTTGTGTGAATTGCTATGTAGGTGAGTGAATGGTTGTCTGAGTGGCTCTATAGATTAGTGAATGCCTAGTGTGAGCTGTAGGGATGAGTGAGAGAGTGTGTGAGTAGCTATATGGGTGGGTGAGTGAGTGTGTGTAGTTGTATGAGTGAGTGATAGGGTGCGTGAGTGGCTGTATGGAGAGGGAGTGAGTGTGTTTGCAGCTGCATGGGTGAGTGAGTGCATGTATTAGAGACTCTATGGGTGAGTGAGAGGGTGGGTGAATAACTGTATAGGTGAGTGAGTGGGTATGTATGTGGCTATATAAGTGAGTGTGTGGTTGCATATATGAGTGAGTGAGAAGATGCATGAGCAGCTGTTTTGGTGAGTTTGTGCTTATGTGAGTGGCTGTTTGTTTGAATGTGAGTGGCCACATGGGAGAGTGAATGGCTGTATGAGTGGCTTTATGATTGAGTAAATAGATGTATGGGTGGCTGCATGGGTGAGTGAGTGCCTGTGTGAATGGCTTTATGTGTGAGTTAGTTCCTGTGTGAGTGGCTGTTTGGTTGAGTGAGTAGCTATGTGAGTGACCGTATGGGAGAATGAGTGGTCCCGGGAGTGACTGTGTAGGTAATTGAATGGCTGTGTGATTGACTGTATGGGTGAGTGAATACCTGTGCGATTGGTTGAATGAGTGAGTGGCTGGCTGTGTGAGTGGCCATATCGGAATGGGAGTGGTTATAGGAGTGGCTGTATGGGTGAGTGAATGTTTCTGTGAGTGGTTGTGTGGGTGAGTTAGTGCCTGTGTGAGTGGTTGTATGAATGATAGAGTAGGTGAGCAACTATATGAGAAAGTGCATAGTTATATGGGTAAATGTATGGGTGAGTGAATGGTTGTGTAAGTGGCTACATAGGTGAATGACTACCTATGTAACTGGTTGTATGGGCAAGTGAGTGGTAGTGTGAGTATCTGTATTGGTTAGTGAGTATCTGTGTGAGTGAGCAATAGTGTATGGATGAGTGAGTGATTGCATGAGGGGCTACATGATGAGTGAGTGGGTATGAGAGTAGCTGTGTGGTTGAGTAGGTATATCAGTAACTGTATAGGTGAGTGAGTGCATGTGTTAATGGCTCCATAGGTGAGTTAGAGGGTGTGTGAGTAACTGTCTAGTTGATTGAGTGGGTGTATGAGTGGCTGCATGAGTGAGTGTGTGAATGCTTGTGTGAATGAGTGGGAAGGTACATGAGTGGCAGTATGGGTGAATTAGTACCTGCAGGAGTAGCTGTCTGGTTGTGTGAATGGGTATGTGAGTGGCTGTATGGGCGAGTGAATAGTTCTGTGAGTGGCTGCACGAGTGAGCAAGTTCTAGGTTGAGTGATTGCATGGGTGAATGAGTGGGTGTGTGAGTACCTATATAGGTGAGTGAGTAGTTGTTTAAGTAACTGTGTGGGTGAATAACTAAGTGTTTATCTATCAGAAAGGAGGGACTGAACCACTTAAGTCTCAATACCAGAGTCTCTTACCTTTTTGTCTCAGAGACAGTCTGCAACAAGTTCACAGACTTCTGAAAATGTAATCTCCTCTTAGAATGTTTAGGTGGATAGCGTCATCATCGGGTCTTGTCACTTCTACAAGTGATATCAAAACCTCCACAAGAAGGGAGACTATCTAGATGTTGACAGTGGTGGGTGGATGAAAAAAAGTCTAAAAACAAAAGCAGTGTTTAGTGGATGAGTCACTGGACCACATCACCTAGTGGTCAGGTTTGCATGTTTTGGCATGGGACAGCCCCTAGAGGCTGTACAGGTGACTGGTTATGTGAGTGCGTGCATGAATACGTGGCTGAATGAATGAGTGAGTTGTTGTGACTGGTTGTAAATATGCTCTATTACACTGAAAGTTTTTTTATTGCAAAATAGGCAAAAGAAGCTATTGGGAAGCTATGGCAAGAGTACTTTTTGTTTAAAAACATTGTACATGGATATCTCTATGCAATATGTCTGCGGTAGAAAACGTTTTTTGAGGCACCTAATGATGTTCAATTGCAGCGGCTATTGCAAAAGAAAAAGAATATAACGATATGTTAGTATTTAATCTTCAAAATTACAGAATCATAACAATGTACATTGCTCATACTATAACACTATATTACAATATGGTAAAAATAAAAATGTTCCTTTTTACTGTTCTCAGCTTTCATTCTTATTAACCATAATCTGTGGTCTTTATGAATCAATAGATTGTGAAAAAAAGAAACCAACGCTGCACAGTAGATCATACGAAATAAGTGACAGTATGCATTGCACTCCCTATAATTTATTAATCAGCTACTTTTTCCTGGAGTTACTACAGTAATGTAAACAAACCTATGTTAAAAATATTTCTCAAATATAATATATCTGGTACAATATTACAAAATAATATAAACCCCTCTTCAATTTTGGAGATCCATTTGAAAACGTCATCCCATGTAGGCCAAATGATGTTTAAATGCTAATGATCCATATAGAGAAGATCCAATACTGTAGTTTTTATTGCACAAGTAGTACAGAAAGTTTGGTTGATGAAACAAAAGAGATAATTTTTTAGGTACAAAGGCAGTTTTTGCTTTTGGCTTAACAATGTTGTAATTGGATTACGTCCATTCAGTTTTATTTGTGGTATTAACTCCTATGTGGAATATAAAAAGGCTTTTCATTTCTGGAGACATTTTTAAAGACATTATCCCCAATAGGCACACTAATGTTTGAAAGACTGTTGAACCATGTAGAAGAAACACCATATACTACTTTTTAGCTAGAATTCCACCTTAGAACTTCAGTTGAAGAAAGAAATGATAAGAGCTTAGTAGTTTGAAAGGAACTTTTATTTGAATTTTATGTTGGTGTTGTTACATTACGTCCGTCCAGTTTTACTGTTTAAATAGGCAGTGCAGTGTCCAGAGGTTGTATTAATTCCTTGATAAAACATGACAGCAAAAGTATTTGTAATTCTTCCAGGAATTGATATTTGTCCAGCTTTGAAGTTTGTAATTTGGGTTTCCAATTTGGTACCATCTGCTTTGCTTGGTTGTTGCATTACTATAAGGAAATCTCCAGTTCTTGTTAGGATTAATTTAGATATAATATCTGATATGAAGTTTGGGCACGTCATATTTTGGTTAGCCTTCTTCAAAGATTTGTCAGAAGGCACAGTTTTGGAATCTGATAATGTTAAATAGAGAAACAGTCAGAATGTATTTGAGTGGTAAATATATATGATCACAATCTTCATAATCATGGTTCCATGTGTAACTTAGTATGAATAAATTTTCAATATTTACTTCTTCTAAAACTCCAAACATAATGATAATACATTCTTGTGAGTCTTCTTGACTGTTTAGAGTAAACATTACTAATTCAGTACATATATTTAAAAGATCTTGACTACATGAAGCAAAATGTAACACAGTTCTGACAGTCAGTAAACATTGGATCAAGTGATCCAGTGCTGAACACGATATTTTTTCGGGTTTTTGTTGAATCTGGTTTATAGCAGATGTGGTAAATGAAACAGTACATTGAGAACAATATTTCCATAGCAGTTGACACCTGAACTATATTCCAACTGTTTCCAATATCGCCATATTTTCAATTTTTCTCTTCTTGATAGCTTCTACATTGCCTTCTTTTTTTTCTTCAGCATCTGTACACTCTTGTAATCTTCCACTTTAATTACCTGTTTCTCGTAAACAGTGTATTGCCCAAAATGAGGAGTGTATACACTTTCTAACTGATTGTATTCTCTTACACAGCTTGCATTGGATCTAACTTTCTTATCATCAAATTCATTCAAAAACAAACCTAACAATAGTCTAACAAGCAACAATGCTACATATGCCATTCCTTCTTTAAATACAGTACTTTCAATTAAATATTAATTAAAGCAGCATCTACTATTAAACCTTGTGATTTATGGACAGTTCCAGTATACATTAGAAAGAGCGAGAACTGTTAGCACCGCACATTTAAGTCTTTCACTAGCAAATAATGTACAACATGATGGCCAATCTGCTTCATGCCATCAATCTGATCAAATCTTATGGCCAAGTATTCAACCTCATCTCTATTTGGTAAATTAATTAAATCAATTGCTTTACCCATTGTACTATTTAGTAACCCTCCTCAACATTTAAATTACAGTTCAAAATTACTCAGAAGTTATTGCTCACTCATGAACTCTTTTAAATTCCTGCAGTTTTAGATACAGACTTCTTCAAAGTGTCCCATTTTGTTTGTAGTTTATCTGTGAGTAGTATTGTCAATAACCAATGTTCCATTTTGTCAATAACTGTAATTTCCAAAATGTCCAGTTGTAGCACTTGTTCATTAAAGTTGGAGCACTCTTGAAGTGTAGGCATTAAACAAATTATAGTCTTCTGTTTTTCAATGAACTTTACATTAATTCAGATGCGGTAATATTTGATGGAAATTATTTCTTGACGAAGCACATTTCCAAAGCATGTTCCCCTCTTTTGTCAAAACTTCTATTCTAATGTACGTCAGTATGTATGCATAAGCCACATCAGATGCTTGATGACTATTTTCATTAGTTCCTTGTATTCAAAGTGTAACCAAATATTCACATTGCCAGTACTCCCCATATAATTTCTTGCTCCCTTATGAACAAGTGTTTTGAAAATAGGCTGTCCTTTTACCGGGGTAAGTTGCAATAGGTCACCAAATACAATCAAATGCTTTCCACTTTTACCGGGGGAAGTTGCAATAGGTCACCAAATACAATCAAATGCTTTCCTCCAAAGTGGGCATCATAGTTTGATCTTAAAATCTGCTGCATTCTCAAGTGTATGAGAGCAAGCATTAAGTTGGAACCACGCTGACCTCCCCAATGATTTAATAATTAGTTTCTTCAATACTTTTAATACCTCTTGGCAAGCTTCACCGGATAATTTCTAGCATTACAGTTTATTGAAACGTTCAACAGGTAGCATTAATAGGTGATAACATTAAATACCTTTAATGTTATGTGCATCAATTCCTGTTTGTGCTATGACTACACATAACAAATTTGATTCTGTAGTCTTCTGTGGGTAACCAGTGAGTACTTTAATTAGGAAGCTTTTTACAGTGCCAGCTTGATCACATATAGTAATATTGTCCTGTATGAAGAACAATCATACTGTTTCATCTCATGGAGAAAGCCATGGTCTATTTTATCTTTAACTTTGTTGTAAATTTCTTTTTGGTTATTGTTCGGTTGTTCTACTAAATGTTCAAAATCCACAGTATCCTCTTTTGCTTGCTGCATTGCAGTCTCTACCTCATTCATAGCTATATCAGCTTCATATTGAATAATTGGTTCTCCACGAGGATCTTTACTCGCTGATGCAGAACTTTGGCTGCTTGGTGAACTCTCCTTGGCTAACTCAGAAGCAATGTTTTCTTCATGTTCAATCTCATCTTCAACATTTGTAAGTAGGTTGGAAAACCTGAACACTCAATACAGTCTTTCACAGCATTGTAAGAGTCTTTATGACAGTCATAGTGCCCATATAAATCTGATTCAGCACACCATGGATTGAATAGCTGCAAAAGTGGCAAGCAGAACTGCTATCTTCTCTCTGGGGTTTGGCAATCAAGCTTCCGGTGGCTAATTGGATTCCCTTTGTTGTGTTTCACCAAACAGCCATCATGTACCGCATATCTTCATTCTTCTATGTTTCCAGCTAGATTACTTCTATATGTATAGTCCTGAAGTAATTTTTAGAGACACATGTTTTAAAAACGAGGAATCCTTCTGGGTAGTATATATCCAGCATGTTAGTGTTCAGAATATTTCTACTTTTGCGATCAAATTCTGCAAGGTACTGTATTTCAGGGAATTACTTTAATACTCTATTTTGACTTGATTTGAAGAACAAATTAGCAAAGCTCAACCTGTCCAAGCATTCATAGGATTCTATTTTCTGTCGGAAATCATTTCCAAACTGAATCTATGTAATTGCTTGGTAAGAGTCGTTTCTACAGAAATCTCCTCCCACCTCTCTTTCATCTCTTCTTTTTTGATTTTGTAGTTGCATTCCACATCTTTTGAATCAAAGTATTACACTAACTGATATACTTGGAAGCGTCTGCTCTTCTCAGGCTTTATGTATGTTTTGGTGATTTCGTGCCAGGTTATGTCTGACTGCACACCAAAAGCTGTTGACTCTTCCTTTTGAGATAACAGATCATGGGAATCCACAACAACATCTTGGTTGAAATTTATCTTTGCATCTTTATTTTTGATGACAGTACTTCTCACATATATGAGTTTGAAACCCATAAAACTTGTTTTCTCAAACCTTTGTAAATACAGTCTTTTAGGATGGCGCATGTCACATACTGTTGTATGAAAGACAGGAAAGACTCATGAGTGCCTCTTCCAAATTATAGGGCATCTTTTAATTCAAACAGCATGTAAATATATTGAGCACCTCTAGCTTGGTACTCTTTGATCCAAAAGAAATTAGTCACAAGGCCAAGAGGAGGGTTAGTTTGCTGTAGATGAAAGCCATCATCGCTTGAAACCTATGGTTAAAATATCTGCAAAGTTTGCAGGATCTAGCAAAAACCAAGTTCTCCTGGTGTCTTCAGGTTATTGTCTTTTATGCTTGAGTTTGAAAGAATTGAAGTAGGTCATGAAACCAAGAAGGTGCTCCTAGGTTTCTCAACATGCATCTCAGCTCACCATGACGACAATATCAATATTCATTGAAGCCACGTTGGCATGCCATCAAATGCATCAAGTTGTATTCCAGGTTTTCATTTATTCATTGAAATTTGCCAATGAATTGCCTAGCTGTGGTATATTGGTGATTCACTCTTGTCTTGAGAAGTGGTTTGCTGCATAAGATAGGGTTGACAAGTCACTCTTAAACATAAGGGAAAATAGGCAGTGAATACACTGTTGAACTCTAGGTTCCTCTGAGTATAATCTAGTTAACTGCACTTAGCTGCTGGTATGTGTACTGACCAGTCATCATACCTACCACCCACTCCTTTGGGAAAGAGATGCAGAAGACACATATGGACATTAGACCGCCTGCCACCCTGGAGGTGATGGGACTGGCCGCCCAACGTGCTGTTGTATAGCATTTTAGGACCCTAGTGTAATTTTCCCGATTCATGCCCTTATATAGGTATAAATCACCTTATCCTTATATAGGCATAGAAATTATAACCATATTTAGACATAGCCCATGCAATCCAAATGCAGGCATGCATACTTCCACTTGTTCCGAAAAGCCACAACGATTTCTTGGAAAACTCCGCTTCAGCAGTCAGGGGACTTCCCCTTGCTTGAATATTGATTTGTCCAAGAACTCATGGAGTTTTCAAAGAACTGCGATTCTTTGATGACGTTATTATGTCCAACTTTATGTCAAACTCAACACCTTCAAGGTATAAATATGCGCATACTTGCCCTAGCAAACACACAGTGGTTTAGAGCAGTTTGACTATCTACTTGTCCAACGCAGCTCGCTACAGCAAGTGCCAAAGGAAGCCGACCCTCCAGCTGACCCACTGAGAGAGATGCTGTCTTTTCTCTTGCCGAGAATTCCAGCTCCAGTGTTTCCAAGCTCCCCTTGCGGGGTGTTGGGAAATTGAGTCACGAGACAGAGAGATACCAGACCTCCTTCAGTGTAAACCAAGGTACGGAGCTAATTAGACCCTAAGAGAAATCTTGGATAGATTCTTGGCAAAAGAATACTAAACTTATGTTACACCACACTTACTTGTTCCCTCGAACTAGACTTAGGTTAGGTACATCGGGGTAGGCATACTTTAGACGCACTAGTTGAGCACTTTTTAGTCTTTATTTATTTATGTATGTATTTTATGGCTTAGAAACCATACCATGCTTTTACAGTATTATTTTAAGATACTCTTCTTGCTGTACGCATTATACTTTACAGCCAGTATTACGATTGTAGCAGTTCATTTCTTCTGCATGAGAAAGAAGACTGTTTAATAAATACTTTTATTGAAAACGCCCGTCTCTCTATTTTCCTGCACCTCTGATGAAACTAAGCATGCACGATTGACCTTATTTAGACCTAGCCCATGCAGTCCAAATACAGGCATGGATACTTCCACTAGTTCCGAAAAGCCACAACCATTTTTTGAAAACTCAGCTTCAGCAGTAGGGTACTTCTGCTTGCTTGAATATTGATTTGTCCAAGAACTCATGGAGTTTTCAAGGAACTGCGATTCTTTGATGACATTATTATGTCCAACTTTACGTCAAACTTGCCACCTTCAAGGTATAAATATGCCCACACTGCCCTAGCAAGTACAAGGTGGTTTGGAGCAGTTCGACTATCTACTTGCCCGACGCAGCTAGCTATAGCAAGTGCCGAAGGAAGCCG
Organism: Lissotriton vulgaris; assembly: GCF_964263255.1. Taxonomy (NCBI): domain Eukaryota; kingdom Metazoa; phylum Chordata; class Amphibia; order Caudata; family Salamandridae; genus Lissotriton; species Lissotriton vulgaris. The sequence goes on along the minus strand of NC_141685.1, from coordinate 560,263,240 downwards.
ACCCTCCAGCTGACGCACTGGGAGAGACGCTGAGGAATCCAGCTACAGTGTTTCCAAGCTCCCCTTGCGGGTTGTTGGGAAATCGAGTCCTGAGACAGAGAGATACCAGATCTCCTTCATTCTAAACCACGGTATGGAGCTCATTAGACCCTATAAGAAATCTTGGATAGATTCTCGGCAAAAGAATACTAAACTTATGCTAAACCACACATGCTTCATCCCCCGTACTAGACTTAGGTTAGGTACATCGGGGTAGGCGTATTTTAGAAGCACCAGTTGAGTTACCTTTTAGTCTTTATTTTTTTAATGTATGTATTTTATGGCTTAGAAACCATGCCATGCTTTTACAGTATTATTTTATAATACTCTCCTTGCTGTACGCTTTATACTTTACAGCCAGTATTATGATTGTAGCAGTTCATTTCTTCTGCATGAGAAAGAAGACTGTTCTGTTAAATACGTTTATTGAAAACGCCCATCTCTCTATTTTCTCTGCACCTCTGATGAAACGAAGCATGCACGATTGACTGAGTAAAATATCTATCTATTGTTTCCACGACTCTGAAGATACGTTTTATCTTGGGGAAACAAAGTTGTCATGTTTATGAGGTTGTCAGAAACTAATCCCTTCTTGTTTATTCAAGAGAGTTTCTAGTGACCTCTGAGCTAGCTGGCACTCACAATTAAGTCTAACATATTCAATAGAGACCTAGTGGACCTAAGTCCTATGTCACCTCTATAGGATATATTATTCCAATGCGCAGAGCCTATTGGGAACTACACTAAAGTGCGGCAGTCCCGCACTGCTAATTCGGATGCGACCACCACCCTGGCGGTCGCATTCTGCATTTTTTACATTGCTTACAGCAGCACCTGCCGCAAAGCCGAAGTGCCATGTTGTACATTACCAATGTGGCAGGCACCGAGGGGCGCCTGCCACCTTGTGTATGGCAATGTAGGGGGTGCATAGGTACCCCCATGTGCAACCGCCTACCCCCACCACCCTGGGGGCCTGCAACAGGCCCCCTAAGTAATTCCCCACCAGCCTTTCCACTGCAACATCGCCGCCATGGAAAGGCCTTAAAAGCCACACTTACTAATATGGATGGCGGTGCCTGCTACTATATTGTGGCCCAAGTCTGCCCACAAAGGGCGGCAGACGCCCTTTGTGTTCGCCGCCTACCCCACCATTATAATATTGTGGGGGACAATCTGGTTGCGATGGTGGATGGATCACAACCGCGGGCCGGTGGAGGCAATTCACCTGCCACCCTAATCACCCCCAGAGCTTCTAAACATTTCTCCATCACTCTCTTGAGAGCTTCTCTTGCTTCTATCATTTGAAAGAGATCAATAGTATCACAAAAATGTCTTTAGAATGCAGAGGGTGAATACTGTAGTGTATATAAACTTCTTCTGATCGGGGTTGATCCACCTATTCAATCTGACCTCTTGAATTTTCACCATATGTGTTTTAAATAGATATTATTTTGTACCAGATATAATGTTGCTTTCTTTACTTTACTAACATCCACTAACCCCGGCCATATTTTTTTACTCTTGGTAGGGAAACTATTGACTTGGAAAATAAGTGCAAAGTTCAAAATCTCTCTGCATTCCTGCACTTTCAATATTCTGCTTGAAATCTAATGGCAAGACACAACTCTACCTTTAAGACCTTTCGGTAACTCTGTTGGAAGTAACTTCCCTGTCTTTGGCTCCATACAAAATATAGCTTGGAATGGATGTATACACTGTAGTAGAATTGATTCATGAATTGTGTCATTTTCGGGGTATTGGGTCTAATTCTAACTTGTTGTGAGCTGCTGTAGCTGTCATTTTATTGTCCTCCAACTTATTATAACAGTACCTACACATAATTTGTTGTGTGGAACAATCAAAGTGTTTCCCTACAAATAAAGATGCTGCGGGTTCTGCACACTAATCTTTGCTGTCGTCTTCAGTTTTTGTAGACACAATAACATAACGATTTTGAGCTCTGTAGTGAGTGCATTGACAACATATATAAACACAGTCTGGTTTCTTTGAACACTCTGTGTTAAACTTTCTAATATCTTCTTGAAAGTTATCAACAGTAATGCCTGTGTCCTGTTCTGTTACACCTGCATATACCAAGTCCTCATTTTCCCTTACACTTCTCTTCAGTACCAGAGAAACTAAACTGAACATCATCACAAACTTTTTGTATGTCTGCTACTGTACCATGCAAAAGAGCTCCACTCATTTCTCACATAGTAAAGCCCCCTAATTAGTTTTCTCCTTTCAGAGTGGCAAACAGCTAACATTCGAAAGTGATGAAAGGCGCTTCTACACACTTTCTTCTAAAATAATGCTGGTGAATATCCCTGTAAATTATATATTTCTCTACTTTGCATGGATCTATTCCTTGCAAAATACTAATTTTCTGTTTCAAAATTTTGCAGAGAAACTGATGTAAGAAAGCTCTTAGTATATCAATTGATTACTGCCAAACACTACAAACACTGCTACAGTTCCATTTATAGCCCGTCCATACCTTCCCTGTACCTCTTCAGCTATGACTTCTTCTATATTTCAAGGTACCATCACCACTTCTGGAATAAGAGAACCATCTTTCATTGCATAACATTGTCCAGATTGATCAATTGCACACACTAATATTTTCTCTTGGAAGTAACCTTCTTCATTAAAGTAGGGCAGAGTACTAGAAATATGTATCCATTCACCACTGAAACTTTGCAAAAGTTACATTTATTGACAAGTCTTTTCTTTTGGCTTCTTTTTCTCAAAGACAATAATATTTTGTCTGGTGTCTCGATTCTGTTTAGAATGAAAATACATAGCTTCCTTTGAGAGCAAAGGCCTTATCAATTACAGTTTCAAGACATCTCTTTTGTCTGACTAATTCTCGAATTTTTATATACTTTTTCATATTTGAATTACTCTACTATGGTCTAACTCTAATTTCCTCAAATTGCTTCTGCCTACTGCATAACCTCTGTGCTTTTTTGCAAGTTTGTTTACTTTGGATATTATGGACTTTTTCTCTTTTCTTAGTTGATCTCAAATTTAGTTTTTAATTGACTTGCTTTGGCTGATTTTCCAAGTGTCCACAAACAATTTTAAGAAATGTCTCTGCTCTTTTGCCAGTGGCTCTTTTCTATTTTACCACTTTCTCCACATTTTGTCAATTATGTTTCTCAGTTGTGACTAGAGAGTATCTTTGCCTCAGTTTGCTTCTTTTCTCACTTTTTAATGGTATTGTAGCTGTAGTCTGTGCGTAGTTAACTAGAAATTGATATCTGAAATGTAAAAAAAAAGTACATTTACATTTTTATTTAGTACAATCACATTACATATATTCAGCAGTTAACTACCACCTTACACGGTTCTCATACTATGAAATAGCCAACACTACTCTATTAATTTATTTTCATGTTCATGTCTCTGTGTCTTACTATATGACACTGTATGCATTACTGTCTCACTGGGTATACTACCATGTCCATTACTCATTTACTGAGTATTTATTCATGTTTTAAGGACTAGTGATCTTGAAGGAAGACTAGGTTCTGTCAGCACTTGGCTACATATGTGATTGAGTGTAGGAGTTCATGTCTAGCAGTGCCAAGAGATGTTTAAGTAACTGCATTAGTATATGACAGTTTATGTTAGTAATTTATGTTTCTCTAAATGTGTATGTAAGTGGCCCGGTGAAGTACTCAGTGCCTGTGCTAGAGAATAAAGGGTATGTAAGTGTCTCTGCAACTGCACTTGATACTGGTGCATATATAAGCAGTTTCCGAATATGTGAGTGAGAGTATACGTCCCTCTTTCACTCTCTCATTGGGAGAGTGAGATACTATGTGCTTTGGAAACCTGTATGTCAGTTGCATTGTGAGTAATATACTCTATGTAATGTTTGGAATAGGGATCTGTAGGTACAGGAATAACTTACTAAAAGTCAAAAAGACATCTCTGAATCTTTTAGGCACAAAACACCATGGTTTATTGCATACCTCAACGAATCTCAGAGGTGAGTTATGTAAACTAAAACATGTATTTAAGACTTGTTATATGGGTTTTATATGCCAATTCAATCTGGCAGTGAGAGTGCACACACAGGGTCTGCTGGAACCTTGTTTAAACAACTATTTGTATGGATGGATGATGAGGTTGTGTCCCTACTTGCTTACGCATCTCAGTGAGCGTACAAGTCCATCTATACCAGTGGCATGAGATGTTTAAATAAATGTACCTGCATGTGACTGTCTCTATTAGTACCTCAATAGCTCTCTAAATGTGTATGAGAATAGAGGATATTTAGGTGCAACTGCCTTTGATACTGGTGCATACATATCAGTTTCTGAGTATGTGAGTGAATGTATCAGTCCATCTGTCCCTCTCTGACTGGGTGAGAGAGAGGATCTATGATTTGGAAATGTGTGTCAGTTGCATTACTGGTGGTATACTCTATTTATTGCTTGGCATAGGTGTCTGCAAGTGTGTGTGTAACTTACTAAAAGTCAAAAAGACATCTGTGAATCTTTTCAGCACAATGCAGCGTGCTTTATGGCACACCAACTGCATATCTTAGAGGAGAAATATATGTACTAAAATGAGGATCTAAGACTTGCCAAAGAGCGTTAAGATGCTAAGTAAAGATGGGAGTGAGAGTGTACAGACAGGGTCTTCACTACTAGACCTGACCCATGTTTAAAAGAATATTTTTCTGAATGGATGATGAGATGTTGTCACTACTTGACTGCTTATCTGAGTGAGTGTAGGAGTCTAACTATAGCAGTGCAATGAGAGGTTTAGGCAAATGCGCCAGTATGCGCTGCATATTTAAGTACCTCAATAGCTCTCTAAATGTGTATATAAGTGGCCTGAAAAACACCTTACTGCTTGTGTTAGGAAGTAAAAGAGTATGTAGGTGTCTGTGCAACTCCTTTTGACACCTGTGCATACATTCAAAGTTTTTGTGTATGTAAGTGAATGTATAAATCACTCTGTGGTTCTGTGACTGGGAAGAGAAAGAGTCTTCATGCTTTGGAAACATATACCTCAGTTGCATTATGGGTGGTACACTCCATGTAGTGCTTAGTATAGGGGTCTGAAAGTTCATGAGTAAGTTACTAAAACTCAAAAGGACATCGCTGAATCTTTTAAGCTCACAGCATTATCTTTTATGGCACGCCTACAGTGTATCTGACCGGTGAGTTATGTTTACTTAAAAGGAAATTAAACACTTGAAAACAGCTTTTACATGCCAAGTAAACCTGGCAGTTAGAGTGCGCAGACGGAGTCTGCACTAGTAGGCCACATCTATGTTCACTGAAACCTGGGCATGGCAGCTAGTCCTGATTTCTGCATAGTGGTCCCTCCAGGTTTCTCAATGCAAAGACAGGACAGACCACATAAAAGGGGACAGGGGCTCGCGCTGATTTATTGTGATACCTATTGGGCAACATTCAAAACTATCCCCACACAGGATTGCAAAGTGTTCCTTTTTAACCTAAAAATAACTAACCATTTCTCCTTTAAAGGTATGCTACTCTACTGCCCACCTGGCCCGAAGAATGGTTATCTCAGTAACCTCAGCCCCTTATTGGAATCCTGCCCTTGCGAAAATGATTTTCATAATTTAGGTGATTTCAACTTTCACTTGAAGGCTGCCCCAGATAATAACACAGAAGTACCCTGTGTAATAGCAGTTGCTAAATGTGGATGTTGCTAATTCGTGAAAAAAAATGTCAAAGGTGAATAAGCCCGTCAACAACAATGGTTGTATAGGAAGATAAAAGATATAGGAATGGACAGGTTATTATTTTGTTGCTAGCACCCTGTTGTATAGATGCTGGGTTGCTCTCTGCAACATACTGGTGATATGTTTTTCCCTTTTATATATATCCCGACCTAATATACATTGCTGCATGAATTTGTATATATTTGCCTTTTACTCATCCTGAATAATTGTGCTTATTAATGATTGTACGGACCCTTATTGAAAATTAGTTTTATGTTTTTTTTAACTAATATGATTTTTAGTATCTTTTTAATCAAATAATGCATGTTTTTTTATATATTTTACATCTAATCCTGTTTGTCACCCACAAATGGCTGTTTGTCACCCGCAAATGTTTTTTATGATCTTAAGTGATCGAAATAAAGATTATATGATGAATAATACTATTTCATTGCTAGACATCATGAGCATGGCAGGACTTGTATAAACGGTCAAGGAGTGTACGCACTCAGCTGGACATACGCTACACAGATTATTCACTAAGAGTACTTTGACTACCATTAAAGAGATATTACCCTTAGCCTGGACAGAGCACTATGCTGTTATCTTGGACCTTAAGGTCTCCCTTCTTGACCATTCCAACCTTAAAAATAGCTCTTGCCCTCATTATCATAATTAGAATAAAGTTCATAATAATCTGCTCAGTCACCATTTGTTGCAATCCCAATCCAATCTGCCTGATGACACTGAACATGCTTCTTAACATTTTCTAATATCTGGCTAAAAGTAGTAGCATATATATATATATATATATATATATATATATAGTTGCAGCTCATGAAAAATCCTCCAGCAAGAGAAAAATCACATCGGCCCCTTGGATCTCGGAAGCTCTGAGACTTGAAAAATAAAACATGCTCGAGAGCTCATTATATTGAGAAGGAACTTTTTCTTTATAAGATGTTGCTAGCTAAATACAGCAACCTTATTTTTTTTTAAAATGTACCTACTATTCTCAGCTAATTGACGGTGCATGCAACTCCACCAAAGAACCCTGCCAGGTGGTAGCAAAACTTACCACTCATCCAGGCAATGCCGCAATGGAGCACTCCCATGTGTTCTGAAATATCCTAGCTCAAAAACTTTAAAAGAAAGTAGAGCAGATGTACTCCATCTTTGAAACAACCCCTAGGCCAGTGGCATGGGAATCCAATGACCTACCAATTTCAAGCTTCCCGGCATTCTCAGAATTTGCTGCAGTCTCCAGTGATCAGATAGTTGCATTGATCAAGATGGCAAAATCTGAATCTTCTCTAGATCCTTTCTTCCCCATGGTCCTCAAGCAAGTCCCTGAAATTCTGGGAAACAGTCTTTCCCCCATTTTCAAATCCATGTTCAAGGAAGAAGTCTTTCCTTCCATGTGGAAAAGGGTTTCACTACTGCCTCTTTTAAAGAAATCCAACCTGGATTTTGCAGATACCGATAACCATAGACCTATCTTGGGTCTCCCACTTTCAGCCAAGCTGGTGGAAAAGGTCATGAACACTCATTAAGCCAACTATCTACATGATAATCATCTCCTTGATGAGACACAGTTTGGCTTTAGGCCAAGCCACGGCCCTGATCAAAGCCACAGAGGAAATTAGGGTGGATCTAGATTATGGGGGAGCAACCGCTCTCATCTTTCTCGATCTGTTGGCAGCAGTCGACACTGTCAACCACAAGCTGTTGATCAATCGCCTGAACTTGCTAGGAATTTAAAATAAAACATTATCTTTAATTTCATCCTTCCTATCAGGCAAACTCCAATGGGTAGCCCTCGTCACATATGAGTTCCCCTCCTTTGCACTCTCTTGTGGGGTCCCTCAGGCTCATCAATCAGCCCTGCTATTTTCAATGTGTCAGAGCTGGCATCTCCGATCAGATCCTTTGGATTGTCACTAACATCCTATGCTGATGACACCAAATTATCCTGTCAGTTCACAAAAACAGCGCGTCAGTTGCTATTCGATTCCATGAGTGCATGCTCGCCGTCAGTGCCTGGAAGAGTTACCACTGCCTTAGGCTGAACTGAGGAAGGACTGAGATAATTCTGTTCAGAAATCTCTTCCATCACTGGTCATCGGTTTGGTGGCCGGATGAACTGGGTTTATTACCTACCCCAGTGACAAAGGGTAAAAAGTTAGGATTGATAATTGATGACAAAATAAACTTCAAGCCTCAGGTCTACGCGGTCACCTCTTCCAGCTTTTATTTACTAAAAACGTTTAAAAAATCTTGCCTTTCATTCCTGAGCATAGTGGAAAGACCATTATCACCTCTCTAGTCCTATCTAAGTTAGATTACTGTAATGGCCTTTATCTTAATATGTTCGAGGAACAGCTATTGAAACCGCAAATCATACAGAATGCTGCTTGTAGGTTTCTTCTGGGTATCCCACAATTCTAATCAATGGCTAAACACATTCACAATCTGCACTGGCTTCTAGTAAGAAGCTGCATGAATTTCAAGGCCTTATGCATCACATATAAGGATTTACAGGACACAGGCCCTCAGTTTTTGAGGGAGTTGTTGAAGTGGTATTCCCTGAACAGATGCCTCTGCTTGGAAGGGGGGAAACCTATGCTCCTACTTAGGACTCGAAAGCCAACTGGGGTGGCAGAAGATTCACAATAGTTGCCACCAAACTTTGGAGTAGCCTCCCAAGCTCTATTAGTGCCCTGTCGACTTAACGACCTTCAGGAAGGAACTTAAAACCTGACTATTATGCAATTAGCAAAAGACACACAATTGATGGACGGAATGCAGAACAAATCAAAACATTCACCCCAGTCAAGAGATCTGGGTTAAATTCATCCTTCTTTTGCTCGCTATGCCACCCCAGTTTAGACCTGGCCATATGCAAATCAGTCTTGACCCTGTGCCTCATAGGAACTGTCCCGCCCGAGCAGCCAAGTAAGGTACTCCATAGACTGGAAACAAGCATCCTAGGACCGGTTTCAAGATTTCACCCCTCATCAGCCAGGATAGCTTGAATTCAGTGGCACAGTGATCCCAGAACCCACATCTGGGTGTACCCGGTGCACTTAGGACGAGAAAGCAAAAGACACACAGTTGATTGATGGACCGAATACATGGACCTCTTTTAAAACTTTGGGATTATCCATCAAGCAGCCGGCAAGAAAAAAGGGGTCCAAAAACAAACTTTAGTCCAGGAGGCATGTTTTTTGTGATTTAATGTAAATTTGTTCAGTAGTATTTGAGAAATTAAGGTTCAAAAACATTTGTATTTCTGGTTAGCTGGGTGTATGGGAAGCTCGCTGGAGTCCCACAACCATGTAACTTTGAAGAATAGAGCAAGCTGATTGGCCAAGGGGACCTTTTACCGTCGGCCTTCTCAATGCTGTCGGAGTTGCTTGCTGCAACATGAAGAGAACTGTTGCAGCAGCCATTTCAAGACAGGGGTAACCTTCCTCATGTCCTGATAATTAAAAAAAAAAAATAGGGAAATAGGGCAGGGTAGAGGAATGCTGGCCTCTGGACATTGTGGCGGTGTCCCAGAGAGTTCTCTCCATGTCCAAATTAAAAAAAACAAATATATATATAAATAATTTCTTTGGTTTATGTAATCCCGCAGGAGTCCCACACTGCTTCCTTTGAGATTCCTGGCGGGCCAGAGTGTCAGCGGTGGGTTGCTGTGAGCAGTCAAAGGCCGTACATTGCGAGGGGTTGACTGCTCACTGGGGGTCAGGCTTAGAGTTTGGCATCAAGCCAGACCCTGTGGCCAAACTTGCAGTGCACAGCCTTAAGCTGTGCGCCACACAGGGAGACTAGTTGTGGAATTTGGCCTTCCATATGGCAATAAAATTCTTCATTATAAAACACTTGAAATTAATTTAAAAAATCTAATATTATAGTGTCTTTACAGTTTGGTACGGTAATAATATCTTACTTTCCAGTAAGCAAACTCCTAATTTCACTGGAAACAAAAAAAGATTAAAGTGATGTGATAGGTCGGTGAAAATGTCAGTTTAAATGTAACATTTTAAACAAAAACAATGCTGAATTTTAACTGTTATAGTTATTTTTAGAAAGTATAACTCACGCTCTTGCCACGCACTACTTATGACGTCACATATTACAACACTCACAATATGTTTTGTAACATCATTGATAACATTATTGATGACAATTGAATATATATATATTATATATATATATTCACTGAAAAAACCCTGGAATCAGATACATCTCCTCATACACTAGCATAACCTGTCAACATTTATTATAAAATATGAAGTGCCATATTTGAAACCATTGACACACCAATACAAGTTTCTAAAAATCAACTCAGTGATTCCTACATCTACACACATCTAAACACTTACCTGTATATTCACTCATACATGCTAACAAAGATCAATATAAAACTATTAAATATACTTATACACCTACATCGACATTACACACCAGCACACATCCTATTCACGTATGCAGTCATCGTACTTACTTATGCAAACAATTGATCAAAATTACATTTACTAAGCTATTCACTCATACAAACACCCCTTTATTTATTTATATAGATAGTAACTCATACTTCGTGTGTTATAAAATCAACTATTTACACATCTTTGGACAGTCAAACACATCCCATTCAACCACACACACATTTACTATCTCATACCATTACTCACTTAACTAATTAATAACTAATATAGACGTTCACATAGCTAATAAGCAACTTATATAGTAGTTTACACACAACAAGAGATAAAGTGAAACTGATATTCACACAGTTTAATCACTATCCCATAAATTTAGGGAAACACTTTAAAAAAGTAAATTAAACAGTCAATCATAGTGCTACTAAATCCTCCATCCAAATACTTATACATACACTCAGTCTTTAATGTAGATTGCTATATATATAATACTTGAATATCGAACCAAACCACATTCACTGGATGATGTCATCAGTGATTTCATCAGTGATGTCATTTGAGATGTCATCAGTGATGTCATCAGTGATGTCACAGATCATGTCATGAATGATGTAATATGTGACATCATCAGCAGTTGATTGCGGGCGCATGAGTTACAGTTAGTACAACTAACTATAACGGAGGAATTTCAATGGTTTTGTACGAGTGAAATGTCCAGCTGACTATAACACCCCTAAAACATATGGTTTTTTCAGTGAATTTTAAAGGTTTTTTAAATGCTAATTCCTAACTATAACATGTCTGAAACCTATGGTTTTTCGGTGAATTTCAAAGGTTTTTTAAATGCTAATTCCTAACTATAACATTTCTGAAACCTATGGTTATTTCAGTGAATTTCAAAGGTTTTGTAAATGCTAGTTTTTGAATGTATTAATTGTTATATGTATTTCTTCATATTGTTTTACTATATTTTTTTAATCCAATTTTTTTTAGATATCTTATTTTTCAAATTACATTAGACATATTTAATAAAAATGTATTTTTAAAAAATATATATTTATATATTTTTTATTTTTCATGTTCTTTTAAATATATTTATATTATTTTCTTTATTATTGTTTTTGTTCAATTTTTTTTGGAGTCGCGTACCCAAATCGCACCCTTCTCGTTCACTGCGCGGAACATGTCGGCCATTTTAGGATTGTTCTGTAGGATCTGCGTACGGTGTGCGATGGATGCGACTTTCCCAACGCAGACGCTATGCGACTTGTATGTGACTCGTAGTGCATAAGTGACATGTACGTATTAAGCGACGTGACGGTCATGCAGTTGCGCGTGACGTCATACGCTTATCAGGCGGTGGGTGCGCGACTCCCGCATAAAAAATGTATGTTCAAAAACTTATATATATATATATTTAATATAAATATTAGGACAAGACATTATCTGAACTAATCATAAAAATAATATTCTTTAACTTTCAATAAAGTGACATTACTTATGAATGCAATTTCGCGAAGTCGCGCTGGGTTCGAGTTGGGTGCGAGCTGCGTGTGCGTACCCTACGCGGACCCCATGTGACCAGAAAGAAAGAGATTTGATTGGTTCATAACACTTCCTATTGTAAGTACTGAAGGACCCCACCCATTTCAATCACTATTCGTAGACCTTCCTTGGGAAAAGACCTCTTCTAAGAAGACCTTCTATTATTTTTTGGAGATTGCAGACCTGGTTGTGCTCTAACTATCAAGAATGGCTTCACAACAGGAATCTTCATTCAGAACACTCTCATCAAAAAGAATTTGTTCCAGAAGCACCACGTCCCAAAAACTATGAATCGATTGTCTGGAAATGTTTTACTTATCCAGAGAGACTTAAAAAAGTCAATGCCACAAAGGTAACGTGCACAATTTGTGAGTCAGTTCTATCTCGTGGAGACCCCAACAAGAAATATTCTTGTGGAACTGCAAGTATGCCTAAACATCTCCAATGTATGCATACAGTAAATCTTGCAAGAGAGGAATGCAGAAGACTGCAGCAGAGTGTACCACCAGCACCACAAGCTCCAAGCACTACCGGGGTGTCCAGTTGAACATCTAATTTGGACATACGGCCTCAACTGGCTAACGCAAAAATACATTGCGTGGAATGCAAGAGATTGCTGTGCTACTGGGAGCAATCTGTTGATTTAGTTAGCAGGGCACTGGGTAACCATCACTGTTAGGTTTTTTTCTCTAAAGTTCATTGTTTTGTCCATCCTGTTGAGTTTTTTTTTCATTTTACAAAAAAAACAAAAAAAACAAAAAAATTGTTCAAAAAATATAGAAAACAACAAAAAGAAGAAAAAAATGTTATTTTCAGAACTAACTACTCTGGTTAAAAAAAGAGCTCAACTTGTATGCTAGTGTGCGAAAATTTACATGAATGTATGTGTAATGCATAGTTGACTGAAAGAATGCATTTATGGTGTATGCTGAATGTATAAGTGCAGATCTATAAGGAAGTGCTGCAGCATGACACTGTAAAGTGTTTAGCTACAGCGTGCTGTGGTACTTCCGAAGCACAATGATGTAACATATGCACATAAATATGTTGCAAGTCTGTGCTTCCCTCTGCACAGCTGCTTAAACTGCAGCCATGTAGTGATACAGGCACCCTTGTGCCATGGTGCAAGGATGTCCGTGTCATGCGGAGATTGTTTTTGTGCAGGAAGGTACACCTTCCTGCACAAAAACAATCAGTAAAGGCATTTTCTCCTTCAATATATGGTGTGCATTGTGCATATATTGAAAGAGAAAAAATGAGGAGAAGTGAAAATAATTCTTCTTGTTGTGCCTAGCTACACCAATTGGAGAATGGTGCAGCATTCACACACATGTCCAGATGTATTATTGTTGATAAAACTGGAGATGTGTATTGTTGTATGAGTGTTCTGTGCAAACACGCACAGCAACACCTATAAAATACCTTTTCAACACAAAGTGGTGTGTATGATGAGATTGTATTTACATGAAAAACAAAAGGTATACAGAGTGCTGTTTCCTCTTTTTGTAAATATGAAAGAGAGTTAAAGGCTAGGCTAATTCTTATTATAGGAGTACATTTCTGTACTGCTAACAGAGAACAAGATACATTTATAAGTTCTTACGTTTTAGGAAACTTTGAGTACATATTTATATATGACTGAAGAGAAGAGACATATTTATATATGACTGAAGAGAAGAGTGTGCAAAAACACTCAGTGATGTGCTTTAAGTTAAATAGTTTTATTTCTTATAATTCTGAAATTACCAGGACGTACAAGACCACCATATGTCTCTATTGTGTACTATACCATGTGTCTTGCAGACAGGTGCTCTGAAGCTGTTTCCTATTTGATACCTGTCTGCAATGGAATTCTCTGGCAAAAATCTACTCCTTCCATCTTCCTTTTTTTCAACTATGTGCAAACACACGCCATTGTGCATTTTAAGACTTACTTAAACTTACCTCAGCAGTAATACATGTAAAAAACGCTACACATTTTATTCAGTTGTTTTTTATAATGTAAATTGTGGTAAACTGCTTATTTTAGAATTAGGATCTGTGAAAGAAAAGAAAAAATAGTTATAACAAGTAAATGTATATTTTTAGCAACACAGCATAATTTAAACATTTTACAAATTAATTTCTTTGCCTTTGTTCTCAGAACATATTGAATTTCACTAGAAACAGTGATTTCAATCATATTCATCACATAACAGTGGGCAAAAAAAAACAATCAATAGGATTGTTTAAAAAAAACAAGAATCCATCCTCAAAAATATACAGTGTAATTCAAATCACACATATATAAAATCCTTACTGCTAAGAACATTTTATAACTTTAATTTATAAACACTGTTAATGTTGTCACTTAAAAGTATACACCGAGACAATGTGCAAGAAAAATTCCATAATTCAAACAGATACCTTTCCATGTGACCAAATGATATTTTTGCACTCCTTTTTATGTAAATTATCCAATAGTAATCCTATTAAATCATAATAATAAATTCCTCAAAGGCTGAATTATCTTTCTAAAACTTTGACTTTAAAAACGTTAGGTAGGAATTTGGTAATTCGAAAGGCAAACGTTGTTGGAAAACCAACTGAGTTTCATTAAAAAGTGTCCAGCCTTTGTCACTTTTTAGATAGGCAATGTAATGTCCAGATGTTGTGGAAGAACCAATATGGAAAACTATTGTTACCGCTACAAAAAGTCCTTCCTGATATTGAAAGTTGAGTAGCTACAAAATGTTTTATTAAAGTGTCCAATTTTTTTCCATCAGCTGTACAACATTGCATCATTAAAATTATATATTGTCCATATCTTTGTAAAAATAATCTTGATAACATTTATGATTTGCATTGGCGACACTCCATGTTTTGATATGCAGCTATAACTAATTTATTGACAGACACTGATTTACAGTCCGGTAATGTCAAATATAGAAATCTTTCAGTGTCTCCATTAGTGCTACATGTATACATACGATTTTCACAATGATGTTCCCATTTATAACAAAGGCCAAAATATATTTTCTATTTCTACACCTTCATTTTCCAATATGCTAAGCATATACATTAGAAATTCCTGAGCATCTTGTTGGATATTTTGGTTAAATTGTGTTTAACCAGAACATACATCCAAAACATTACGAACATCAGAAACACTTTGTATTTTACTTGTATCAGTTCTCAATTTTTCATAAACAGAATGCAACAAGGAACAAAATCTTTTTTCCAGATTCTCCATAATTTGCTGTTGCAAACCTTCAAGAAAAAAACATCATTGACCACTACATTAGCATAGCAGTTGACACCTGAACTATTTTCAAACTGATAACCAACAATCTCCTCAACAATGTCCTTTTTCTTTTTGCTTGCAATGACAACATTATCCTGTTTTTTCCCTTCTCTATACCTTCAGTACAGATATTCTCATACCTTCTTTTTCGACCTACTACACGCTTTTCAAATACAGAATATTGACCTAAATTGGGAGCATATGTTCTTCATAACCTATTATACTCTTTTACACCAATTTCATCTGCAATAACCTTTGTATCATCAAAATGAATCAAAAACAAACCAGATAATGTTCTGTCTCGCGACAAAGCAACATATGCCATACCCTCTTTAAACACGGTATTTCCAATGTTAATCAAAGCACTGTCAACACATAAACTTTGAGATTTATGAATAGTCATTGCATATGCCAGAGAAACTGGAAACTGTTTTCTACGGACATATAAATCTTTTTCAAGCAAAAAACGAACTGAACAATGACCAATTCGTTTAACGTGTTCAATCTGATCAAATTTAATTTTTAAGAATTCAATACCATCTTTATTCTGATAATTAACAAATTCCACAGTTTTGCCCATTGCTCCATTAACTAAACCTTTTTCTACATCCACATTGTGCCTTAAAATGACTTGACAGTTTCTACATGCATATAGATTATTTTCTAAACCAGCAGTTTTAGTTATCGATTTTTCTAAAGAATCCAATTTTGACTTCAATTTTTTTGTCAATGTAATATTGATTCCTTCATGCTCTATTTTATTGAGTTCTTCCATTTTTATTATTTCTTAATTTTCCAGTTTCAAAAGTCATTTGTTGAATATAGAATACTTGTGCAGTGTTTGCATTAAGCAGATTAAAGATTTGTTTTCTTCAATTTTCATGTATATTTTCTGAGGAACTACATTTTCATTTGGAAACAAATTGGAAAGTAATCGACTCTGAAAAGCTTGTTTGCCATGTTCTGTCAGTAGTCCAATTCTTATATCTTGGAGAATAGTTCCGTAATCAACATCATTTGCCTGTCGCATATTTGTAATGAGTTTTTTGTATTAAAAATATGACCAAATGTTCATGTTTCCAACACTACCCAGAGACTTTCTGGTGTCTTCATGCGAAAGTGTTTTAAATACTGGTTGTCCTTTTACAGGAGTAAGTTGCAGCAAATCTCCAAAAACTATGACATGTTTTCCTCCAAATAACACGTCGTACTTTGTTTTGAGAATTTGCTGCATTCTTAAATGATCAAAAGCAAGCATTACGTTTGAGACTATGCTTAGGTCATCAATAATGAGAAGTTTCATTTTCTTCTGAACTCTTGAAAATTCACAACAAGCTTTTCCAGATAGCTTGTGGTATTGCAATTTGTTTTCATGCTCTACTTGTAGCATTAGTAAACAATGTAAAGTAATTCCTTTAATGTTGTGTGCTGACAACCCAGTTGGAGCAGTGACAACACAAGACAAATGCGACTCAGTTGTTTTCTGTAGATAACTTGTAATTACTTTAATTAAGAAATGTTTTCCTGTTCCAGCTTGTCCACTCACATACATTACAGTACATGCATAGTGCATAGGAGTTTGAAGCACTGCGTGGCCTAGAGCCTGGCTCACTGCTTCAGTACATGAACTTATGTGTCTGCAAACACATCAAGCAACCATTCCACATATTTCAGTACTGCATTTTACTGTTAAGGCCTAGCTCATTTTGCAAATACATAACCAATGACTATTTTCTAATTTTACCAAAATGTGAAAACACAATAGGTGTTCAATCAATTATATGTCTGCAAACACATAAAGTACTGACATGCTTCTCTCAGAGTGATTCCTAAATTCACACAGACTCACAGTGTGATTCTAGACAAGAAACACTACCCCTGGGATATTACTAAAACACATTTAGTAGCCTGGAAGGTGTACTCCATGTTACTATAGAGCCTGACTCATTTTGCAAATACATAAGCAATGACTGGTTTGTAATTCTACCAAAATGTAAGAATAGGATAGGTTTTAATCAGATATATGTATGCAAACATATAAAATACCGAAATGCTTCTCTCAGAATTCTTCCTAAATACACACAGACTCACAGTGTGATTCTAGACAATAACCACTATACCTTGGATAATACCAAAACACATTTAGTTGTCTGGAAGTCATACTCCATATTAGTGTAGGAGCCTGACTCATTTTGCAAATACATAAACAATGACTAGTTTCTAATCCTACCAAAATGTGAGAACAGAATAGGTTTTTAATCAGTTATATGTCTGCAAACACATATAATACCAAAATGCTTCTCTCAGAATAATTCCTAAATGCACACAGACTCACAATGTGATTCTAGACAAGCAACACTATCCCTTACATTTTACCAAAACACATTTACTAATATACAAGACATAAGACACATTCCACAACATTTTCTACTACACATTAGTATAGAATGCTTCTCTCAGAATGATTCCTAAATGCACGTAGACTCACTATGTGATTCTAGACAACTTATACTATCCCTTACATTTTATCAAAATACATTTACTAGTCTACAAGAGGTAAGATGACTGCACACATTCTACAATATTTTCTACTGTACATTAGTACCAAATTGCATCTCTCAGAATGATTCCTAAATGCACACAGACTCACTGTGTGATTCTAGACAAGCAACTCTATCCCTTACATTTTACCAAAACACATTTACTAGTCTTTAAGACATAAGATGACTGCACACATTCCACAACATTTTCTACTACACATTAGTATAGAATGCTTTTCTCAGAATAATTCCGAAATGCACACAGACTCACTGTATGATTCTAGACAAGCAACACTATCCCTTGGACTTTACCAAAACACATTTACTAGTCTACAAGACGTAAGGTGACTGCACACATTCCACAACATTTTCTACTACACATTAGTATAGAGTGCTTCTCTCAGAATGATTCCTAAATGAGCACAGACTCACTGTGTGATCCTAGACAAACAACACTATCCCTTGCATTTTACCAAAACACGTTTCATAGTCTAGAATGAGTACTGCATTTTAGTGTAGAAACTTGACCCATTTTGCAAATATATAAACAATGACTGGTTTCAAATTCTACCAAAACATGAGAACAGAACACATTGTTAAACAGTTATCCCTCTGCAAACACATGAACTACACAAATGCTTATCTCAGAATGGTTTCTAAAGGCACACACACTCACAATAAGATTCTAGACACTTTAGCAGGAGAAACACATTAGTCTGATTGAAATAAAAATGCATACATTACATCCTCTCACAAATTAATAACCCACCTTTCAAATTGTTTTGTAGATTAAGATGTATGTCAGCCACACACCAGATTTTCTTATACAGAATCTCTGTACTGTGCACCTGTCAGCAAAACCAAAGAATGGCAAAGTTTCCCTCTCATTTTGCACACATATACATTTTAACATCAAATCGCATTGCTTCCCACATTAATTCAAAAGCAAACACACATTTCTATTGGTTACACATTTCAACCCTGTCCAAATGACTCGACCCCCAATCTGCCTTCTGCCTGTAACCATAGAAACAGTCCATGGAACACTAAACTGAGCACATTGGTCAAAGGTTCATCACACAATATTGCTAATCAAAAAAGCAAGTGTGCTTGACTTTTCAACATATCAGCTTATCCTATGTAATGTTCATTTCAATCAGATGTTGTTAACCAATAAGAATCATTCTTTTAAAAAACAGAAACATGCACCCTAGTTTTCAGTGTAGAATGTTGTCAAACAACCAATCATTTATTTTCTTTTTTCAAAACTGCATCTTATCCACCATTTAGAAAAATCTTACTTTTCAAACTACCATTTCATTTACAGAGACGATCTGAGTGCATCCAGAACTCCCTTCATGATGCTTAGAGTGTGGATTGTGGGACACAGCTATAGTTTTTGGAGCCAAAGGTATGCAGAAAACAAAGGCATTCACAAAGACATAGGTTTACGAAATGTAGAATGGATTTGACAAAAAGGGTAAAAGTGGCACCAATTAATGCCATTGGTTTAATCCTTTTTGCATCTCAAACACCCTGACCTCATAATTGGGCATAGTGGTGGCAATGACCTAGGAACTTTGACTGGAGTAGGTCTGGAAATGCTTATGAAGGACATCTTTGGAGAATTTATGTCACTTTTCCCCCAAACTGACGTTGTCTATTCTAACATATGCCAAAGACAGAAATAGAACTGGTCCAATCAATGTTGTCCACAGATTTAGAAAGCTAGGAAACATGTGAATAAAGCTTTTTCAGCTTTTCTCTGAGACTATAGAATGGGGTCCATATACCACAGCAATCTGCGTTTCAATATGCATGGCATCTATAGGAGAGATGGTGTACATTTTACAGATAAGGGAAACAGAGTCTTCCTCTTGAACTTTAGACTCTGCATAGGTACTTACTTGTAGGTACTAAAATCTCTCAATAAACACAAGGGCTCTTTTTCGAGCCACCTAAGAACTAAACACATAAGCTTGATGTATATCAGAAATATATTATTTGTTTTTTGGATTGGAGTCACGCACCCAACGCGCCAAAATCGTGCACCCAACGCATACAAGTCATGCACCAAACACGCTGGAGTCGCGCAGCCTAAGGGTTAGAAGCCGTGCATCCAATGGGTGCACACCAGGGGGCCGCACTGAGTGCTGCCCCAACAAAATAGCCCCTATCACTAATTTCTTTTATCCCCGGGGACCCCATCCCCGGGGGCTTATAAAAAACATTGGGGACCGTGGGGGAGCCCCAATGCACCCATGGTTCCAGCCGGCTCTCCGCGTCCTTTGGGAGCCAGCATTGCTTTTCCATATGGAAAGATGCAGCTCCCCATGTGGAAAAACAAACTGGTTTGGATTTTGAAAGAGAGAGAAGGTTTCCCTGCTCTCTCTTTCAAAATCCAAACCAAGTTTGCTATGGGAGGGCGGGACATTCCCGCCCTCTCATAGCAAACAGCAATGTCCCAGGGGTGGGCACCCTGGGACACTGCAGGAGCTGGCCCTGGGGAGTGCTGGTCCCCAGGGCCCTAGAGAGCTCCAGGAGGGGGGCCATTAAGCCCCCTCCCATAATACATAAATCCCCTGGGGTGGTGGTCCCTGGGGCTTGGGGGTCAGTTGAGCCCCTCATCCACAAATTATACTTGGAGGGGCCTTCGAGCCCTTCCCAACAATTAATTTTGTAGCCCCAGGGGGTGGTGGTCCCTGGGGCTAGGGGGCTCCTCTGGACCCCTTAAAATTTAATAATTTTGCCCCTGGGATTTGGCCCCCCCGGGGGCTAATTATAAAAAGGCTCTGTTTTATTTAATTATTTTTACGGCCGGATCCGCGCACCCTGCGTGCACTTACCATTAAAAAAAAAAAAATTGGGCCCTGGGAGTCCTTGGAGGACCCCCTAAGCAGGTCTAGAAGGTCAGGATATTTCTACCCTACCCCCTTTATACCTTTTGCACAATTATTCCACTGACTTCTTCAACCTCGCTTCAACCGAGGCACAAAATGACTGCCAACAGTTCCAATTTTAGAATGTTGACAACCACTTGACAGCCAATTAGCATTCAGCGCGTGATTGGAAGGGTGCGCTCAGGATGAGCTCAGGCTGCACTCACGGTGCAGGCAGGGTGCATGGATCCACTGCGGCCATAGATATATAAATGCTTTTAACTGTAATTTTCTCAGGAACTACTGAACAGATTGAAACCATTTAAGAAAACTGCACGAGTCTGAACTGAGGACTACATCTTTGCCAAATTTGGCGTAATTCCGTTCAGCATTGCGGACTGTAGCTGCAGCTAATGGTCCTATGGGAAATTGCATGGGGAAAACACGTTTTGGGACCCCACTTTGTTCTCGGCCCCTGCTACACAAATCATCCTGAGACTTACAGGGAAGGAGTGGAACTGAGCTGGCCATTAGTTTTAAAAACGTTGCTAAGATTCATCAACCGGCGCCAAAGTTATCGGGAATAGAATGTTGCGGATTTCCTATGGAAAATAGGTCCTAACTATAACTACCTACTGGTGACCGCCAGTAGGTAATATATATATATATTCTAAAACGATTCACTCCAATTCGGCTAGAAGGATGACCAGCACACGATACCATAGGTTGTGATTTTCTTTAATTCAAGCCCCTACCCCCACAACAGACGCGTTTCGCCAGAAGGCTTCGTCAGTGTTCACCTGAGCAATGTTACACGGCGCCATTTAAAGCCACATTTCTTATTTGCATCAACAACATAAATGACGGTTCAATTGTAATAAGACAACTTTTACAGCGGCCATCTTTTAGTGTGCAAATCCGCAGACCAGTTCATTTTCTCGAAACGGCGTTATGTAAAATAAAGTGCTCTAGTGCATGTTAAAAACAATTTAGCAACAAGTTACTATTTTATGACAAAATGCGTGCATACTGAGACATATTTATCGAGCCTATTTCTCAAAAGGCTTCGGTATTAACAGCTGTATATTTAGTAAACATATATCTATTGCAGGGCCAATATTGCAGGAACTTAGAAAGACAATGGCGTCGACACTATAATAACGCAGACAAGATCAGCTATAAAAATGCCCTTTCCAACTATAAAAAACTGATCACATCCGAGAAAACCACTTACTACACCAACCAAATCAACCAGGCCAAAAACTCATCAGGAAAACTGTTCCAGGTAGTAACATACCTGTCCAATCCTCCTCCACCCCCCTCAGAGGGATCACAGGACCTCTCAGATGCACTGGCCAAATTTTTTGAAAATAAGGTCAGAGCCATTTTCTCCACCTTCGCACCTGACCCTTCCTTATCCCCTACCGAGCACCCTACGACAAATAACACTCCAAATTTCTCAGCCTTCGAAAATATCACAAAAGATACGGTTCAACCCCTCATCGCCCGAACCAAATCTGGATCTCCATTTGATCCATGCCCTCCTGCTGTTCTCAACCTTATCCCAGAAGCTGTTGCCCCGTCACTCACTACGATCTGCAACGCAATGTTCACATCCGGCACCTACCCTTCAGTATGGAAGGAAGCCATTATCAAGCCGCTACTCAAAAAACCCAGTCTAGACCCGTCTCTCCCATCCAGTTACAGGCCTATTGCATGCCTTCCTTTTCCGGCCAAAATCTTTGAAAAGATCTTGAACCAGCAACTGGCAACTTACATCCACAACAACAACTTACTGGATGACACCCAGTTCGGGTTCCGTCAGGGACACGGCACAGAGACAGCTCTCCTGAAGGCGGCGGACGAGATTCGATCCATTATGGACAATGGAGGAGCTGCAATCCTCATACTTTTAGATCTGTCCGCAGCCTTCGACACGGTCGATCATGCCACTCTGATCGACCGTGTCGCGGCCATAGGAGTAAGGGACAAGGCTAAGGAGCTTCTGGCCTCATTCTTGTCAAACCGCCCACAAACGGTGAAGCTGGGACAATACACTTCCCAGACCTTCTCCCTGCCTTGCGGTGTACCACAGGGATCCTCGCTAAGCCCGACACTGTTCAATATATATGTGTCTGACTTAGCGAGGGTCATCAAGTCCCACGGTATCTCTCTCACTACATACGCAGACGACACACAACTGGTGTTGTCCGTATTCGATGATGGCCAAACAGTAGCGTCAAACTTCCAATCTGGCATGGAAGCAATAAGCTCCTGGATGTCATCAAACTGCCTCAAGCTAAATTCTGATAAAACAGAAGTGATGACATTCGGGAGACTACAACCAACATGGTCTCCTCAATGGTGGCCCCAACAAATGGGACAACCTCCAGTACCAGTGGTCAACGTACGAAACTTGGGGGTCATCTTCGACAACAAACTGTCCTTCCAGCAGCACGCAAACTCAGTGGTCTCATCTGCCTTCCACACCTTAAAAAAAATCAAAAAACTCATTCCGTACCTACCATCTTCCGCAGGCAAAACTTTAGTCAGCACGCTAGTCTTTTCCAAGACCGACTATTGTAATGCCTTACTCCTAAATGCACAACAAAAGGTCCTCAATAAATTACAGACTGTACAGAATGCAGCAGCTAGGACCTTGCTACGCATTCCTAAATTTGCATCTGTCTCCCCCTACATCCAACAGCTGCATTGGCTGCCGGTAAGGAGCCGCATCAAATTTAAAGCCTTGTGCATAGCGTACAAAGCCATTCATAACCATGGCCCCCTATTTCTAAAACAAGCCATTCGCCCACCCGAACAGCAAAGAACATCGCGTTCATCTTCTGCCCATCTGCTAACAGTCCCCCGCACAAGAAGGGCTAACTGGGGAGACAAACGTTTCACCGTTGCCACAGCTAGACTGTGGAACACTCTCCCTCTCCACCTTAAGTGTGCACCTACCCTGCTTAAGTTCAGAAAAAATCTGAAAACATGGCTATTCCATGCCTAGTTTCCTTTTCCTACGGAGAGTTCTGTGTCACAGCGCCGAGACACCTTCGGGTATTTGCGCGCTCTAAAAATCGCCAACAATAAATAAATAAATAAATAAATAAATTTGGTCACCATAACCTTGACTTTCTGATAGAAATACTGCCCTGGATGGGCCTAGCCAAACTTTTAGTTTGGACAGCTTAATTGAGCCCTGGATGGGCAATCTAAGTCATAGAGAACAGTCGGGCATTGCTCAGATGTATATTTTGGAGGCATGTACCTGCATGAAGTATTGGGGTAATCAAAGATGTTGTTTACACTACAGTTGTTGAGTTGAAAACCAATTGTGTCTACAAATGTACCCACATTTCTTCATTATTGTTTAATCCCCAGGGGACCGTTGTCTTTAGACCGATGATATATTTTGACTCAAGAGTACGAAGTAATCTTTCCCTGTCTCCTCCCCTTTCGGTACGTTCCACTTGATCTATACAATAAAAGCTGAGCAGGTCCCTGTCGCTTTTGTGGAATTCTGCGAAATGTCGTGCCACAGGGTACGACTTATCTTTATTCGCAATTGCCCGCATGTGTTCAAGGATTCGCATCTTTGTAGGCTTGATCGTGCTGCCTATATAGCATTTCCACATGGACAGAGGAGGCAGTAGATAGTGTACTCAGAAAAAAAATTAAAAAAAAAAATATATATATATATATATATATATATATATATACGGGGACGGGAGGAAGCACTCAGTCATATCAACTTCTGGATATTGACTGCCTGTCATGTCGTGAACCTGACACATTTTCGTGAATCAACATGGACACACCTCATTCAACACTTACCTGTGAATTGCATCCTGGGTTATGTAGTGTTTACGAACTGCAAGCTGCTTTGAAACTCCACAAGGGGGTGTGGCGATCCACAACCAATGGGACGAAGGCAGGGTGATTTTAAACGAGTGACTGTGTCTCAAGTAAACATTTGATGGCAACTGAGGAAGGCCACAACTTGGCCGAAATGCATCTTGCCGAGTTTCAAATAAACTGCTTCCATCAGTGTCTACGGTGTGGCCTCTGCTTCTTCACGTGTGGGAGGAGTTGCAGTGATATTTCAGCGCAGTTTCCAGTAATGCGCTACAGAGGCCCCGTTCTGTCAAGTGGCCCGGGATTCAACTGGTTCCTGCTTTGCCGGCTTCTTACAAGTGCAAGGTATTGCAACAGCCCGGTGACCGCCTCTCAGCATATTGGAATTCAGGGCAGCCGCAACGCGGATCGTGAATTCACGGAGGTGGAAATCTGCATTGTCATTTCTACCCCTGTCCGTCTGACAAGTGTCTTTGAGGGGATGAAACGTTCTGGGACGGGAGGAAGCAGTCAGTAATATCAACTTCTGGATATTGACTGCCTATCATGACGTGAACCCGCCACATTTTTGTGAATCCACATGGACACACCGCATTCAACACTTACCTGTGAATTGCATCCTGGGGTTTGTAGTGTTTACGAGCTGCAAGCTGTGTTGAAACTCCACTACGGGGTGTGGCGACCCACACCCAATAGGATGGTGGCAGGGTGATTTTAAACGAGTGACTGTGTCTCCAGTAAACATTTGATGGCAACTGAGGAAGGCCACAACTTGGCCGAAATGCATCTTGCCGGATTTCAAATAAAGTGCTTCCATCAGTGTCTCTGGTGTGGCCTCTGCTTCTTCGCATGTGGGAGGAGTTGCAGTGATATTTCCGCACGGTTTCCAGTAACGCGCCACAGAGGCCCCGTTCTGTCAAGTGGCCCGGGATTCAACTGGTTCCTGCTTCGGCGGCTTCTTACAAGTGCAAGGTATTGCAACAGCCCAGTGCCCGCCTCTCAACACATTGGAATTCAACGCGGATCGTGACTTCACGGAGGTGGAAATCTGCATTGTCATTTCCACCCCTCTCCATCTGACAAGTGTCTTTGAGGGGCTGGAATGTTCGGGGATGGGAGAAAGCACTCAGTAATATCAACTTCTGGATATTGACTGCCTATCATGACGTGAACCCGCCACATTTTTGTGAATGCACATGGACACACCGCATTCAACACTTACCTGTGAATTGCATCCTGGGGTTTGTAGTGTTTATGAACTGCAAGCTGTGTTGAAACTCCACAAGGGGGTGTGGTGACCCACAACCAATATATATATATATATATATATATTCACTGAAAAAACCATAGGTTATAGACCATATATAGTTAGGAACTAGCATTTACAAAACCTTCTTTTACTCACACAATACCTTTGAAATTCGCATATATAGTTAGTTGCACTAACTATATATCGTATATATCGCGCACCCGCAATCCACTGCTGATGATGTCACATATTACATCATTCATTACATGGTCAGTGACATCACTGATGACATCACTGATGACATCTCAAATGACATCACTGATGACATCACTGATGACAACATCCAGTGACTGTATGTTTCTGTAAAGTTAAAATATGTCTTACATATTGAAGAATGAATGGATGTATAAGTTTCTGGATGAAGGTTTTAGTAGGTGCATGACTGACTGTATGAGTGAGTGATTAAATGTGTCTCACTGGGTGCATGGGTTAGTGACTAAACTGTCTTAATTTGTGCATCATTATGTCTGTTGTTCTGTAAACTGCTGCATGTGTTGATCAGTAGCTATATGAGTAACTATATGGGTTATTGATTGGTTGCCCAAGTATTTGTATGGGAGACTGAGTGTGTGTGTGGGTGGCTGGGAGGTGTATGACTCTGTGCATAGATGTGTGAGCAGTTGATTCACTAGATGTATGGGTTCAAAAGTGCATGTGGAAACAGCAGTATGGCGGTTGACTGTGTGCATGAGTGTATTGGTTAGTGAATGGATATCTCAGTGCTACATGTCAAAGTAAGTACATATGTAAAACACAGTACATGTGAGAGTTGACATATATAAATAACTGTGCATAAGAGCCAGTGAATGTGTGAGTGGCTGTATGGATCATTGTGAACTTGTATCAGGGATTGTATAAGAGACTAAATATGTGTTAGTATATGTTTGAATAAGTAAGGTGTGTATAACTGTATAGTTGAGGAAATGGAGGTGTGATTGATTCTTTGCATGACTGACTAGGTGTGTGAGTAACTCCATGGATGAGGGACAGTCTGTGAGTGTCTGTTTACACTGATTGTATCTAAGGTTATATTAGAGTCTGAAGAGGTTCATCGTATTATCACATGAATGATATCATCAGTGATGTGATCAGTAATGTCAAATGAGATGTCATCAGTGATGTCATCAGTGATGTCATTTGAGATGTCATCAGTGATGTCATCAGTGTTGTCACTGACCATGTCACGAATGATGTCATCAGTGATGTCACTGACCATGTCATGAATGATGTAATATGTGACATCATCAGCAGTGGATTGCGGGTGCGCGATATATAGTTAGTGCAACTAACTATATATGCGAATTTCAATGGTTTTGTGTGAGTAAAATAAGGTTTTGTAAATGCTAATTCCTAACTATATATGGTCTTTAACCTATGGTTTTTTCAGTGAATTTTCAAGGTTTTGTAAATGCTAATTGCTAACTATATATGGTCTATAACCTATGGTTTTTTCAGTGAATTTCAATGGTTTTTTAATTGCAAATATCAAAAGCTGTAAAATGTATTCTTCTTTTAAAGGAAAAATATATTTTTTATGTATTTAATATAATTTTTTTATGTATATAATTTATTTTTTATTTTTTTTCGCTACCGGTCCGCGCACCGGGTAGCTTCCCGTTAGCTCAATTTGGTGCCGGGACCCGATCCGCGCACCGGGAAACGTTCCCTTAGCGCAACTGCCGCATTCGAAAACAACATTGTGACGCGTCACGTAAGCGCGCCGTATCGCTTTGCCGCGTAATGCATCTTATGATGCGCCGCGTTAGCGCACTCGGAAGTGCTCCGGAGGGCGACCTGAGGCGCGAAGCGCAGCACCCCGGAAGCGCTCCGGGCGCAAAGTGGGACGCGTAACGTAAGCGTAACAGGTCACGTGACCTGAAAATAACACTTTTCATTGGTTTAGAACATTTTATTTCCCAAATGATGAAAGCCCCCACCTTTTTTCCTCACTCTGACTTTCATCTTTGTGAGAGGAAGACCTGTTTATGCTTGTTCAGTCATGGCATCTGTAGTAGCTGCAGCTGGTGGACCCCCACCACCACCACAACCACCTAGGAAGGAAGGACCACCTGCAAAGTTCCTTCCAAA
Organism: Lissotriton vulgaris; assembly: GCF_964263255.1. Classification (NCBI taxonomy): domain Eukaryota; kingdom Metazoa; phylum Chordata; class Amphibia; order Caudata; family Salamandridae; genus Lissotriton; species Lissotriton vulgaris. The sequence continues at coordinate 560,235,541 of NC_141685.1, read as the reverse complement.
CCCAGAGGAAGAGGAAGAAGAAGAGGAAGAGGAGGTAGAGCCGAGGCAGTTCTTGCGTGAAGAGCCCCGGCAATCCCACCACTTAGACCATTTTATATGGCAATTTTTTTCTTACCCTCGAGGGCAAAAAAAGGTCAATGCCCATCTGGTGACATGCCTCATTGCGATGCAGTTCTGTCCCGAGGCACAGACAAAAAGTATAGTTTTGGAAACTATACTATGCAGCGCCCCCTTATACCTATTCCCAACATTGTTTATCCTCCGTCTTGTGACTAAATTCGTCCGAAACACAAGATGGCGGACTCCCGTTACGCTACCGGTGAGCTACCCGGTTCGCGTACTGGGTAGCGCTTCCACCGCGAAAAATCAAAAACATTTTTTTTTTAAAAAATTTGCCCCGCGGGGCCCTTTAATAGCCCCCACATCAATTGTAGGGGGTCAGGAGGGGTCTACCTTGCCCCCTTTCATTCATTTCCCCCTTTTTTTATTTCCACCTCTTGTCTCTCGATCCTACCGAGAAACAAGATGGCGGCCACTCCGGATTGTTTAGAATGTTGACAGTCACCAGAGAGCCAATCCGCTTCTCCTCGCGAAGTTCCGTTACGCGTCTGGTACGCGAACCCGGGCGCTAACCGGGACGCTGTCACAGATATATATATTTTTTTGAACGTTAATTTCTCAAAATCCACTGGAGCACATATCTTGAGACCTAGCAAAGGCACAGCGGGCAAACAGTCTCTACAATTTTGCCATGTTTCATAGAAATCCATTCAGCCGCTCGAGCTAAAAGTGAGTCCAACCGCCCTATGGAAAACTCAATGTTAAAAACACGTTTTGGGACAACCCTTTTTTCTCTCTCGCCCCCCGCTTGACGAAACCCCCCCAAACTTTCAGGGGACGCTCAGAAACAAAAAAATGTGCCATTTTCCTGAAAATTTCCGTCAACTCCGTCCATCAACGCCAAAGTTATTCAACATAGAATTTTCAGAAATCCCTATTAAAAAAAATCCTAACTATATATATATATATCTATATATAATTTCTATGGCAAAATGAAACCCCTCATTTTGTTCCTTTTCAAATTAAATGTATTAAGTGTTACCACTTCATTCCAATCAAGATGACTTCAGGTGTGCCATACTTTTGTCATAAGTAAGACTGTTAGCGTTCTAGTTGTTCTTTAGAACACTCTGGGACATTCTGTCATTGGGCTATAGTTGGGCTACATCTGGCTGATATTTGGGCTACATTTGGGCTCTTTTATCTCTGGTGGCCATCTTGGGAGACTGCATATCAGAATTTTTTTAATGAAATATAAGAGGATTTGAGAAGTCACTCAAAATGTGCCCTAATTTTTCTTTCTTCAGCAATAATCATAATTTCTATGGCAAAATGAACCCCCTCATTTTGTTCCTTTGCAAATTAAATGTTTTAAGTGTTAACACTTTATTCCAATCAAGATGACTTCAGGTGTGCCATACTTTTGTCATAAGTAAGACTGTTAGCGCTCTAGTTGTTCTTTAGGACACTTTGGGACTTTCTGTCATTGGGCTATAGTTGGGCTACATCTGGCTGATATTTGGGCTACATTTGTTTTTTTTTGTCTCTTGTGGCCATCTTTGGGCTACATTGGGCTACATTTGGGCTCTAACATATATATAGCCCAATGTAGTCCAATATATATTTTTCAAAGTTAATTTTCGGAAAAACCACTGGAGCATATATCTTGAGACATAGCAAAGGCACATCGGGGTACCAGTCCCTACAATTTTGCCAAGTTTGGTGGAAATCCATTCAGCCCTTCGGGCTAAAAGTGAGTCCAACCGCCCTATGGAAAACTCAATGTTAAAAACAAGTTTTGGGACCCCCCTTTTTTCTCGGCCCCCGCTTGACAAAACCCCCCCAAACTTTAAGGAGACGCTCAGAAACAAAATGTGCCATTTTCCTGAAAATTTCAGCCAATTCGGTCCATGAACGCCAAAGTTATTCAACATATAATTTTCAGAAATCCCTATTCAAAAAAATCCTAACTATATATACCTACTATATATATATGAAGTAACGCCCACCGGAGGGCTGGACAATGAAATGAAGCACCAATATGGCCCTGTGAGTTCAAGCGATGCTCTACGATGTGTGCCTAGCTCCTCCTCTGAAGAAGACCGAAGTCAACGGTCGAAATGCATTAGGTAAATGGATCCTTGAAATAAATTTCAGCTGGAAACTACTGCGATGTGTGTGCGACTCAGTTCTTTCCTTGGAGAGGTGATTGGAATATTATGACGGCTTGGTCTTGCCGTGGAATAACGCACCGCCAAACAAAGAGCGCCTCAACTGCCCGAAATAAACTGTGTGAAGATTTCCGCCGTAAGGCATTAGGGCAGTGGCAGCCGCCATGGACTGGACTATGGAATTGGCCCTAGCAATCTCGCAAAAGAATTGTCGGGGTATCGCGGACCAAAAGCATTTGGCAGAAATCATCACCCACTGAAGGGAAATTACTGATGGCGGTAAAGTAACTACAGGTACCAGGATGCTCGATGTTCAAGTAACGCCCACTGGAGGACTGGACAATGAAATGAAGCACCAATATGGCCGTGTGAGTTCAAGCGCTGCCCTACGATGTGTGCCTAGCTCCTCCTCTGAAGAAGACCGAAGTCAACGGTCGAAATGCATTAGGTAAATGAAGCCTTGAAATGAATTTCAGCTGGAAACTACTGCGATGTGTGTGCGACTCAGTTCTTTCCTTGGAGAGGTGAATGGAATATTATGACGGCTTGGTCTTGCCGTGGAATAACGCACCGCCAAACAAAGAGCGCCTCAACTGCCCTAAATAGACCGTGTGAAGATTTCTGCGGTAAGGCATTAGGGCAGGGACACCCGCCATTGCCTGGAGTATGGAATTGGCCCTAGCAATCTCGCAAAAGAATTGTCGGGGTATCGCGGACCAAAAGCATTTGGCAGAAATCATCACCCACTGAAGGGAAATTACTGATGGCGGCGAAGTAACTACAGGTACCAGGATGCTCGATGTTGAAGTAACGCCCACTGGAGGGTTGGACAATGAAATGAAGCACCAATATGGCCCTGTGAGTTCAAGTGCTGCCCTACGATGTGTGCCTAGCTCCTCCTCTGAAGAAGACCGAAGTCAACGGTCGAAATGCATTAGGTAAATGGAGCCTTGAAATACATTTCAGCTGGAAACTACCGCGATGTGTGTGCGACTCAGTTCTTTCCTCAGAGAGGTGATTGGAATATATATATATTCACTGAAAAAACCATAGGTTATAGACCATATATAGTTAGGAATTCGCATTTACAAAACCTTATTTTACTCACACAAAACCATTGAAATTCCATATATAGTTAGTTGCACTAACTATATATCGCGCACCCGCAATCCACTGCTGATGATGTCACATATTACATCATTCATGACATGGTCAGTGACATCACTGATGACATCACTGATGACATCTCAAATTACATCACTGATGACATCTCAAATGACATCACTGATGACATCTCATTTGACATTACTGATCACATCACTGATGATATCATTCATGTGATAATACGATGAACCTCTTCAGACTCTAAAATAACCTTAGATACAATCAGTGTAAACAGACACTCACAGACTGTCACTCATCCATGGAGTTACTCACACACCTAGTCAGTCATGCAAAGAATCAATCACACCTCCATTTCCTCAACTATACAGTTATACAAACTTTACTTATTCAAACATATACTAACACATATTTACTCTCTTATACAATCCCTGATACAAGTTCACAATGATCCATACAGCAACTCACACATTCACTGGCTCTTATGCACAGTTATTTATATATGTCAACTCTCACATGTACTGTGTTTTACATATGTACTTACTTTGACATGTAGCACTGAGATATCCATTCACTCACCAATACACTCATGCACACAGTCAACCGCCCATACAGCTGTTTCCACATGCACTTTTGAAACCATACATCTAGTGAATCAACTGCTCACACATCTATGCACAGAGTCATACACCTCCCAGCCACCCACACACACACTCAGTCTCCCATACAAATACTTGGGCAACCAATCAATAACCCATATAGTTACTCATATAGCTACTTATCAACACATGCAACAGTTTACAGAACAACAGACATAATGATGCACAAATTAAGACAGTTTAGTCACTAACCCATGCACTCAGTGAGACACATTTAATCACTCACTCATACAGTCAGTCATGCACCTACTAAATCCTTCATCCAGACACTTATACATCCACTCATTCTTCAATATGTAAGACATATTTTAACTTTACAGAAACATACAGTCACTGGATGTTGTCATCAGTGATGTCATCAGTGATGTCATTTGAGATGTCATCAGTGATGTCATCAGTGATGTCACTGACCATGTCATGAATGATGTAATATGTGACATCATCAGCAGTGGATTGCGGGTGCGCGATATATAGTTAGTGCAACTAACTATATATGGAATTTCAATGGTTTTGTGTGAGTAAAATAAGGTTTTGTAAATGCGAATTCCTAACTATATATGGTCTATAACCTATGGTTTTTTCAGTGAATTTTCAAGGTTTTGTAAATGCTAATTCCTAACTATATATGGTCTATAACCTATGGTTTTTTCAGTGAATTTTCAAGGTTTTGTAAATGCTAATTCCTAACTATATATGGTATATAACCTATGGTTTTTTCAGTGAATATATATATATACAGAAAGAGGCTCCTGGCTGCTGGTGTCTGCCTTGGTGGAATATGTGGTACACCCAAGTTATTGGGATTCCAGGAGCCCACCACAAGGAAAGGGCATGAAAAGACGGTAGTGTTGGAGTATTGCACTTCACGCCGGGATTTGGATCATTGATCCCGCCCCTGCCGCATGGGATTGTCGAAACTGCGTGGTTGATGCAGTTAAGGGGAGCGGAGGTGGTTCCTGCAAAGACTGTTTCAGAGGTGGTTAAACTCCGTGAACATTGAACATCGTTGATGCGGTGCCGGACCAGCGCACTGCATCCTTGGAATGGTAGTCCTGACGCACTGGGCGTCCTACCACGTTGTGTCCTGCAGCCAATAACATCCTGTGCTGTGGGGGGGCGGAGTGCTTCTTCACCTGGCAGTTCTGGACCGGACACTTTCATCCAGACGCTGCCTGAACCACGTCGCGCTGAAGAAGGCTCGAACGGAGCCGAAATGCATTCGCATGGACTTGGTTCTCCTATGAACTGAAATAAAAAGGAAATACCCCCTTCTGACTCCCCTGTGTGGCCTCACCTTCTTGCTGCTGCAGAGGTAATCCAGTCATTAATTTGCGCGCACGCCAGTATCGCGCTGCAAGAGGCCCCTGCAACGTTAAAGAGGCTCCTGGCTACTGGTGTCTGCCTTGGTGGAATATGTGGTACACCCAAGTTATTGGGATTCCAGGAGCCCACCACAAGGAAACGGCATGAAAAGACGGTAGTGTTGGAGTATTGCACTTCACGCCGGGAATTGGATCATTGATCCCGCCCCTGCCGCATGGGATTGTCGAAACTGCGTGGTTGATGCAGTTAAGGGGAGCGGAGGTGGTTCCTGCAAAGACTGTTTCAGAGGTGGTTAAACTCCGTGAACATTGAACATCGTTGATGCGGTGCCGGACCAGCGCACTGCATCCTGGGAATGGTAGTCCTGACGCACTGGGCGTCCTACCACATTGTGTCCTGCAGCCAATAACATCCTGTGCTGTGGGGGGGCAGAGTGCTTCTTCACCTGGCAGTTCTGGACCGGACACTTTCATCCAGACGCTGCCTGAACCACGTCGCGCTGAAGAAGGCTCGAACGGAGCCGAAATGCATTTGCAAGGACTTGGTTCTCCTATGAACTGAAATAAAAAGGAAATACCCCCTTCTGACTCCCCTGTGTGGCCTCACCTTCTTGCTGCTGCAGAGGTAATCCAGTCATATACATACATATATAAACATATATCATCTGTATATCTATATAAATAAAACATAAATGCATGCATACATATACTTATATGCATACAGATGCATGTTATTTACATCAAAGTTGAAAAAACACTAATAAAAGCAAAGCTAAAAAGCCACCTCATTACAAACAGAATGGCTTTAACTTAAATGAGGGCGAGATCTATTGCATTTTCAATGCTTGTTTACTTTGGTTCCATCAAGAAGGCATTCAGATGTGTCACACATTTGCCATAAATTCTGTATGTTAGCACTCTAGTTGCACATTAGATCACTGTAGTAAAGCTACTGCTCACCAGGGACGTCTGCTGCTGGTATTCAAAGTGCATGTTTCAGTCTGCATGTCAGAATTTTTTTAATGAAATAGAAGAGGATTTGAGAAGTCACTCAAAATTATCCCTAATTTTTCTTTCTGAAGCACTAATCATACTTTCAATGGCAAAATTAACCCCCTCATGTTGTTCCTTTTTAAATTGAGTGTTTTCAGACTTACCACTTCATTCCAATCAAGATGGCTTCTGGTGTGCCATACTTTTGTCATAAGTAAGACTGTTAGCGCTCTAGTTGTTCTTTAGAACACTCTGGGACATTCTGTCATTGGGCTATACTTGGGGTACATCTGGGTGATATTTGGGCTACATTTAGGCTCTTTTGTCTCTGGTGGCCATCTTGGGAGACTGTATGTCAGAGTTTTTTAATGAAATTGAAGAGGGTTTGAGAAGTCACTCAAAATGTGCCCTAATTTTTCTTTCTGCAGCACTAATCATAATTCATATGGCAAAATATACCCCCTCATTTTGTTCCTTTTTAAATTAAATGTTTTAAGAGTTACCACTTTATTCCCATCACGATGGCTCCAGGTGTGCTATACCTTTGTAATACGTAGGACTGTTAGCGCTCTAGTTGTTCTTTAGAACACTTTAGGAGGCTGCAGTAGAGCACAAAGGAATCAACTGACAGTCTCTGTCCTTGTTGGATGTACAGGTTTTACTGAGAATGTCAGACTTCATTTTCACATGACTGAGAAAGATAATGTGAATTTACAGAAAATATGCTTTCAGTTTAGCTTATAGATCCCCTTCCAAACCACTGTGGGAAAATCATGAGATATTAGTTTTCTTTCAAACAATATTCATGATATCACAGCAGAAGGTTTTTTCACATGGTAAAATCACCTTAGAACCCACCACAATTCCTAAAACGAGTATGGTACCATCAACAAATGATTTATAATGTAACTAAAGTCCTAAAACCCTCTATTAACTACAATGCTTTTTAATGAGGTGCTATCATGTATATTGGTCCCAAGATGGCTGCCAACACTTCTTGGATGAAGTGCTGACAGCCAATCAGATCAGATGTGTGGTTAGGCTCCGCCCAGATATATATCTTTTTTTTAACCTAAATTACTCAAAATCCACTGGAGCACATATATTGAGACCTAGCAAAGGCACATCGGGCTAACAGTCCCTACAATTTTGCCAAGTTTCGTGCAAATCCATTCAGCCGTTCGAGCTAAAAGTGAGGCCAACCGCCCTATGGAAATTAACATGGGAAAAACGCGTTTTGGGACCCCCCTTTTTTCTCGGCCCCCCCTTGATGAAACCCCCCCCCAAATTGTCAGGGGCTGCTCAGAAACAAAATGTTCCATTTTCCTGAAAATTTCAGCCAATTCCGTCCACAAACACCAAAGTTATTAGACATAGAATTTTCAAAAATCCCATAGAGAAAAAATCCTAACTATATATACCTACTGGCGACCGCCAGTAGGTAATATATATATATATATATATTCCAAAACGATTCACTCCAATTCGGCTAGAAGGATGGTTTGCACATCCGCGGACAAACTGCGGGTCCACGGCTGCCTCATTTGGGCAGCTTTTTGTGGTACAGGAGGTGCCTGCGGGGACATTGGCAATCCCTTTAAAACTTTTTTTGCATGCGAATGGCGGCGGCGACCCACTTGGGTTTTATCGAACCACCAGTCCCAGAAAGCATTGCTTCATGTCTCACACCTGTGCATAACCACTGAGGGTATTTACTGGTGCCTGCGCTGCCGTCATGTCACATGTGCTGCCACTGAAGAGGGCGGAAAGGGACTCTGTTCACAGCTCGCGCCCTTGCGCTGGCATTAATTCCTACCTGTAAGTGCATTACCACCTAGGTGGCAACCTTTTCTTCCATATATATATATATATATATATATATATATATATATATATATATATATATATATATATATACATATACACACATGTATGGTTATATTTTCCCACTAATTTCCACTCTTCAAAGGAAAAAACACCACTCCAAGATGTATAAATAATGCCAATATTAATTCATGAAACCTCCGCACAAGACGCGTTTCGATTGCAAAACAAACTTTATCAGGTGAAATTAGTGGTGAAATAATCCAAGCACTAGCGGTGGCGCTTTTAAATGCACCACCAGCGCTTTGGATGCAAGGCTCCTGAAACGTAATTTTCTTTGGAATATAGTTGTATTTATATTTGTTATTTATGTTTGTAAAGTGCAAGGGTTACGCTAGGTTGTTCTGGTGCTAACTGTTACTCATGAGATTATAGGATAACATAAAAAAGCCATATTTTTAGTGCCTTTAAGTCAGAGGTGACTCTAAGGTGAAACGGAAGTTCATTCCAAGCACTAGCAGTACGGGGAACAACACCTTTCCCTCCCCTATTAGCTATCTAAATGAGAGGTACTGACACCATTTTGATCAAGGCTTGGGAAAGCAGAAACGTTGGGCTGTGGTAACTTCTTGCCTCGTGCTGATCACCATTAAAAGCAATTTCAACATTAATTCAGCCAGTGTCTGTGAGCCTTCTTGAAGGAGAAAGGAGGGAGTGTTTGGATTTCTACTGGAAGCCGTGCACCAGTCTCACGGGCAGCGTTTTAAGGTTCGGGTTTGTGTTGCTCAGCAAACATGCGTGATTTGACTTTGTTGGAGCCCGACCTGCTTGCCCCCTGCGACGTGGTTGTAATGAGAGGCGAGATGGGAGCAGGAGGAGAAATATCCGTACTTGCGGGCTGAAAGTGCTAACGAAACGCAGTGAGTGAACATTAATAGGACGAACTGTGCAAGTATCTTACCTGAATGGATTTGCGCCAAGGGACTAATGTAAATAAGTAATGCGTTGTGCACTAAAGCATTTGGACATTGAAACGCTGGCACCCGCAATCAAAATATGTACTTTTTCCTATGCGCACTCTGTTGGTTAATACAGCCCGCGCTGATAAGATTTAAAGACATCACGTGGGCGGCTTATACAGAGATTTACCGCCCATGATCAAGGCTTGGGAAAGCAGAAACGTTAGGCTGTGGTAACTACTTGCCTCGTGCTGTTCACCATTAAAAGCACTTTCAACAGTAACTCAGCCAGTGTCTGTGAGCCTTCTTGAAGGAGAAAGGAGGGAGTATAATATATTTGTACATACATACACAAATATATATATATATACATACACAAACATATATATATATATATACATACATATTTATATATATATATATATATATATATATATATATATATATATATATATATATACATATATATATATATATATATATATATATATATATATATATATATATATATATATATATATATATATATATATATATATATATATATATATATATATATATATATATATATATATATATATATATATTAACAACTCGTGGTATCCCAACGTGAGCTGCACACGAACGGCATGTAGGTTACCAGCCTCAATCACAGGTACTGATGGGCACAAGACTGGTACTGTGAGCAGCTTCTCGTATGCCTGACGCGTTTCTGGGTATTCCCTTCATCAGAGGCAGTTGGAAAGAAGATCGCGCTGCTGGTAGGCAACAACTCCTTAATTAATGTCCCGCCCTTAATTCACGGTAATGGAAGTCTGGGAGTTGTAGTGCCTGTAATGCCTTCCTTTAATTCGGCGCGCTTATTTTCTGCCGTGGATAAGGCCCGACTTGGGCCCCAGTCATCGTGTCCATCAAAAATCCTGACATGACGCTCCACATTTGGAAACAGTGAATCCATTGCCGTGGCCCCCTGGGTGTCATGGGGTGGTGCAAGACTCTGCGGCTGGGTTGCCGCATTTAGATTAACAACTCGTGGTATCCCAACGTGAGCTGCACACGAACGGCATGTAGGTTACCAGCCTCAATCACAGGTACTGATAGGCACAAGACTGGTACTGTGAGCAGCTTCTCGTATGCCTGACGCGTTTCTGGGTATTCCCTTCATCAGAGGCAGTTGGAAAGAAGATCGCGCTGCTGGTAGGCAGCAACTCCTTAATTAATATCCCGCCCTTAATTCACGGTAATGGAAGTCTGGGAGTTGTAGTGCCTGTAATGCCTTCCTTTAATTCGGCGCGCTTATTTTCTGCCGTGGATAAGGCCCGACTTGGGCCCCAGTCATCGTGTCCATCATATATCCTGACATGACGCTCCACATTTGGAAACAGTGAATCCATTGCCGTGGCCCCCTGGGTGTCATGGGGTGGTGCAAGTCTCTGCGGCTGGGTTGCCGCATTTAGATTAACAACTCGTGGTATCCCAACCTGAGCTGCACACGAACGGCATGTAGGTTACCAGCCTCAATCACAGGTACTGATAGGCACAAGACTGGTACTGTGAGCAGCTTCTCGTATGCCTGACGCGTTTCTGGGTATTCCCTTCATCAGAAGCAGTTGGAAAGAAGATCGCGCTGCTGGTAGGCAACAACTCTCCAGAACGATTCTTCCATAAAAGAAACCCAGGGGACACAGCGGGAATCATTAGGAGTTTCTTTAATTACTTTGCTGCAAGGCACAATGCCTTCGTCAGATGCCGCCAGCCAAAATGAAGTTCTTTCTCCACCCTCCTTTGTACTCCTTAGGCCCTCCTAGTAGTAGGTGGTCAGCAGGCTCCACCCAAAACAATCTTCAAAAGAAGAGAGTGTCCCAGAAGACCAGAAAGGACTGGGTGTCAAACAGTCTCAAAAGAGATTCCTTTCTGTGTCATTAACTTTTGCTTTGTGACCAACTGGTCTACACACTAGTCTTACGTTACTGGTGTTCAAAAAGTGGCTTTAGGTAATTATTACTGCACAACACTGAAGTTACTTATATCGCTCAACATTTTATTGTCATACAATTAAAATCATTTACATAAAACTAATAGCAGAACATTTCTTTCAAGCATATACTTGAGAGCAATCCTAATCTAATACATAAAACAATTCCTATTCTGGTTTAATGCTCAAAAAACAAGTTAAAAAATGTCATACATTAAAATAATGATATTCAAACATCAAAATACATGGGTTGAAGAAAATCCCTTGTCGACGCGTTTCGGTGCGTTAAAGTCTTTAAGCACCTTCTTCAGGACAGACTTATGAGTTAAAACAACTGATCCTCTTTCTAAAAATAAATACATACAATTAGTGAATTCTGTCTAGTTGAGAGCTAATAACAGTCCACACAGTGTTGGGCACCCTTTATACCAAGTCACTATCTATATTTATAAGAGTATTAGGAGGTCAATCTTACTTGGATTGCTATTACGTCAACCTTCTCGCTATGGGGTTTCCACTCTTATTCAATGTGTTCAATTTCAGTTTAGTTTCTAAAACAAGGATGATATGTACATTAGGGGTATAGTATCTTGCCTTTCCCTTGTTTAAGACAAAAAGTAGGGTCTTCTTAATTGCACTAACTTAAAAACAGGAGAATAATATTCCTCGTGTCTGAGGCATTTTCTTGCGTCTTTCAATTTGCGCAAGGTTTCAAGTAGGTTGTTTGCTTGACTGTAAGCCTGTCAGAGAACATAATATAAAATAATCTCTCTACCTATTCAGTTATGACTTTGCATCTGTTGCGAGCACTTGTAGTATCATAACCACGTAGCTGGAAGCTGATATCTTTTTAGTCCCTGTGTTTGATACGAAGGCAGGTCTTCACTTTTTCCTGGGGATTTCTTTACCAGGTGTCTGCATACAATTATTGCAGGAATGTCTTTAGTCCCAGTACCTAGGTGTGTGGGAAATATTTAGACTTTATGTTTTTCTTGGGGTGATAAATCATCAATCATCAGAATCTCCCAACATTTGAGGTTACTAGATGGGAGTATAATATGGATACCTTGATATTACTTTAGTTTTAGTTAATACGGGGTATAGATATTGTCCAACCTTTGTTGGCAAGAAAGTGGGGTAACGATTCGATATCAACAGCCCTATTCTCTAGTAATCTGTTGTGCATATAGACTGACAGTCTTATAAAAGTTGTACCCCCTGCTTTTATGACTCGGATCTAGAGTGTACCCAGAGCGTTTAGCCTCTGGGTACTGTACATTCATGTTTGATGTTACTATGTAAATTGGGTATCTCTCTATTACCCTTTCTATGTTGTAACTTGAAGTTAAACTCATTTTAATCTACAGAGTTTAGCAAGCCCGTCAAATCCGACGGCGCTATCAGTGAATATCCGACGGGGTATACCTTAAATAGGCCAGGTGGGCAGTTTCAAAGCTTCCCCTTCTTTTTTTAAAAATCATCACGGGTATCTTTGTCTGATGCGCTTTGCGGCTGATTTCCCCCGATTGAGAGTACGCATTGAATGATGGCAACATAGTTGCTGTACAGGCCCGATCATCCCGCTTACCTTTTCAGTTTCATGCGGAGCCGTCGACACGTCCTCTCTCCAGTAGGTTGAATGAGGAGAGACGCCTGCTCGCAGTTTATATACTGCCTTCAATTGCCAATCATTGAATAATTGATGGCAATTAGATCCATTACATACGTGCTATTTCACTGTTCACGTGCTTAAATTGTGTTTATATTTACAACAAGGGGTGGTGAGGGACAGAGTCTCTGAATTAAGCAGAAAGCTCTCACCCAGTCAAGAGATCAGGGCTAGATCCAACACCGTTTTTTAGCTCACTGCACCATCCCAGTTTCAGAACCTGGCTGTATGCAAATTAGTCTGTTCCTGTCCCAGTGCATGATGGGAACAGGGCAAACCAAACTACAAAAGCCAATTCTTACACTGGGAAGGAAACAAGCTCCCGGGTACCGGTTTCTGGCATTACAGCCATATTCGGCCCAGTTTGCTTGAATCCTGATGGTGCAATGAGCAAGGGTCTCACATCTGAGAATACCCTTCCACGCTTAGGGTGGACAAAAATATTTACAACAAGGGGTGGTGAGGGACAGAGTCTCTGAATTAAGCAGAAAGCTCTCACCCAGTCAAGAGATCAGGGCTAGATCCAACACCGTTTTTTAGCTCACTGCACCATCCCAGTTTCAGAACCTGGCTGTATGCAAATTAGTCTGTTCCTGTCCCAGTGCATGATGGGAACAGGGCAAACCAAACTACAAAAGCCACTCTTACACTGGGAAGGAAACAAGCTCCCGGGGACCGGTTTCTGGCATTACAGCCATCTTCGGCCCGGTTTGCTTGAATCCTGATGGTGCAATGAGCAAGGGTCTCACATCTGAGAATACCCTTCCACGCTTAGGGTGGACAAAAATATTTACAACAAGGGGTGGTGAGGGACAGAGTCTCTGAATTAAGCAGAAAGCTCTCACCCAGTCAAGAGATCAGGGCTAGATCCAACACCGTTTTTTAGCTCACTGCACCATCCCAGTTTCAGAACCTGGCTGTATGCAAATTAGTCTGTTCCTGTCCCAGTGCATGATGGGAACAGGGCAAACCAAACTACAAAAGCCAATTCTTACACTGGGAAGGAAACAAGCTCCCGGGGACCGGTTTCTGGCATTACAGCCATCTTCGGCCCGGTTTGCTTGAATCCTGATGGTGCAATGAGCAAGGGTCTCACATCTGAGAATACCCTTCCACGCTTAGGGTGGACAAAAATATTTACAACAAGGGGTGGTGAGGGACAGAGTCTCTGAATTAAGCAGAAAGCTCACTACAGGTGTGGCAGGGTATACTCAGACATGAGTCCCTTTCTCACTGCACCATCAGGATTCAAGCAAGCCGGGCCGAAGACGGCTGAAATGCCAGAAACCGGTCCCCGGTAGCTTGTCTCCTTTCTGGTGAAGAATTGGCTTGGTAGTTTAGTCTGCCCTGTTCCCATGATGCACTGGGCCAGGGACAGACTGATTTGCATATAGCCAGGTTCTGAGCTGGGATGGTGCAGGGAGATAAATAACGGTGATGGATCAAGCCCTGATCTTTGGACTGGGTAAGAGTGGTCTGCTTAATTCGGACACTCTGTTCATCACCACCCCCTTTTCTGAATCATAAATTGTGTTTATGGCACTCAAAGAGACAATATGTTATCTGAATTGGATTAATTGTTATCTATTCCGCATGTTATTTCAAAAACCACAAAGCCGACTGGGGTCTGATTTTACGTGTAAATAAAACATTCTCGGAAAGCAAGTCCTCCATTTTGGTAGTTTCCCGGCGTTATCCAATCAGCGCTTTTTGTTAAGTTAAAACTACCAAGTTTCCATTTGCGTAGTTTGTTTACTATCGGCAGACTACACATTTTTAATTATTTAAAACGCAAGAAAGACTTACATCTAGCCAGCCATGTTATATATTTTTGGTACATATGTATTGCCACTTTTCTAAAATTATCGTAACTATAAACTCGTGTTTATTTCACATTTGTTGTCCACATATCAGGATATTCTCCTGCAAGAGCAATGAAAATATCCAATTTGATAAACAATGAGGGTGACTTATTCCATCATGTTTGCCCTAATTTGTTGGTATTTTTTCTGCGCATATGTAACATTGTTCACTTGTACTTTTAAGACAATCGAATATACAGTACATTAAACTCATACAGAATTGCTATCAAATATACAATTTGATAAACAATGAGGGTGACTTATTCCATCATGTTTGCCCTAACTTATTGATATTTTTTCTGCGTATCTGTAACATTGTTCACTTATACTTTTAAGATGTTACAGATACGCAGAAAAAATATACTGTACTGTATATTGATTCCCTCACATGGCCCGGGATGAAGGGGGGTTAAACGGAGGAGCAGTAGCGGACCTTAAGGAATACTTTCATAGATGTGACAAGCTGTATCTATGCATAAGATAGTACGAGATCGCCCATGGACGAACAATGCTTCCCGTCTAACCTAACTGCTCCTGTGTGTAGATGTTATGTTTATAATTATGACTATTTAGTTGAAGGTACTGGACACATTGGGAGATGTGCTATATGGTGAAACACGGTGGTTGGTACATGGAGGGACGTCTGGGGTCCTCACATTATTAATGGATTTTGGGCTGTTGTATATTGCAAGTTCCTCACTGGGCTCGGGTGGGCGGGGAGCAACAAGTTATGTGTTCCCATATGATGGCCAACCAAAATATTTTCAGATGAAGGGCCGGGAGCGGCCGAGGGTGTTGAGACATAACGAGCATACTTTTCCTAACAATAGGGATGCCGTCCACTTCCATTTAGATGGAGGGAGAGTTGCGCCTCCAGCGGACCTCCACAAGGGAGTTCCTCACACAGGTTCTATAGGAATGGTTTTGATGTTTAGCCCCGAACTGTTGTCGAGGGTAATTGAGGATGGAGAGTGGCTTCGGCATGTTTGGGTTGCTGGAGTGGGAGGGGGAGGGCGGGAAGAGGTAACTGTTGATATTTTGAGACCTGAACAGTCAGATTTTGTCTGTCGATTATATTTTGTAGAACTAGAGAACAATTGTACACACATGTTTGCACTTGGACACATCTCGGCGGACCCCTGGCACTATTGCTATGCGCAACAGATGCAGACACCACCACCTTACCGATGACTCAGAGGTCAACTCAAGCCAATAATGCACACATAAAATTACTAACGTGGAATGTACGAGGCTTAACACAACCCAAGAAAATTAGACACGTGTTTGCATACCTGAACAGACATTACATAGATATTGCGTTTTTACAAGAGACGCACATTGCTCCGAACACGCATCAATCCATAGGCCTAAAATGGGCCGAATCTGTCCATGTCGCAACGTACTCCTCCTACTCTAGAGGGGTGATATTGCTGTTGCGGAAAGGGTTAAATTTCACAGTTCTGAGGGTGATACAAGATCCAGAGGGCAGGTATGTTATTGTATCAGGGACACTACGGGGTAAGAAAATGACTTTGCTTAATGTTTATGGCCCTAATGTAGATTCTCCCGACTTCTTGCAGGACTTGTGGGGACACCTGCAACAATTCACACACACTAGGATAATATGTGGGGGTGATTGGAATGTGACCCTTACTGATGGTGTAGACCGCTCCGCACAATCCATCGAACCACATAAAAATGCTAGAGCCAAACTCCAACATATACTGGCGGACGTGAAGCTAACGGACATATGGAGACACAAATTTCACACGAAACCGGGTGCCACGCACATTTCTGCATGCCACAGCAGTTGGTCCCGATTGGACTATTGGCTAGGTACTGATGATATCATACATTGGACTAGTGACATTAACGTTCTTCCTAGAACACTATCGGATCACAATCCGGTTTTATTGAAACTCTCCATACCAGATCACATCCCCCCTCCCTATCAATGGAGATTTAACTCAGGTGCTCTAACAGACATACTGTACACAGACACTATCCACACAGCAATCAAAGACTATTTCCTGCTGAACGAACCGGCGGTCGATGACCCATGCCTACTGTGGGAAGCCTTTAAGGCGACGGTTCGAGGGGTATGTATGAGCACAACTATCGGCATACTTCGCGACATACGACAACAGATTAAAAGATGTGACACACAAATGAGGGAGTTGGAAAGGGAATACGAAACTACCCAGGATGTTACGATTCTGGGAAAATTACGCACATTACACTCGGAACATCAGAATCTAGTAGACGACGAAATAAAATATATGGATAAAAAACACACTGCTAGAGCTTTTGGTGAGGGAGGCAGGCCGGGTGGGCTGTTAGCGGCAAAAATTTGTGAGGGCAAGAAACGCACGGAGGTACTTTTAAAACTGAAAACGATATAATACTAACGCAAACGGCGGATATACTGCAAAGCTTTGTCACTTCCTATAGTACACTATACACATCACAGCCAATAGCCTCCACAGAGGCTATCAACGACTACTTTAGGGATGTGGCCATAGCGTGGCTGTCTGACCACCAGAGGGAATACCTAGCGGGACCCATCACGGTTGAGGAAGTCACGGAGGTGATAAAAACACTGCCGAATGGTAAAGGGCCGGGCCCGGATGGGTACACGAACGAATTTTATAAACATTACGTGGATATCCTGGCTCCCCGGTTAACGGAGATGTACGGGGCCGCGTTCGATCAGGGTGAACTTCCCCCAACGCTCCGAGAAGCGGTAATCATAGCTCTCTTGAAACCGTCCAAGGATCCGACCCAATGTGACTCCAATAGGCCGCTGTCACTGATAAATGTTGATTCTAAAATTCTAGCGAAGATCATGGCTATGAGGTTAACACCACTAATGACCAACTTGGTGTTACCTGATCAGGCAGGCTTTGTCCCGACACGGTCCACGTCCCATAATACCCGGACAATGTTTGCCCTAGCCCATTATCTCCAACCAAAAACGAAGGCGGTAGCGGTGCTGCTAGACGCTGCAAAGGCGTTCGATTCCATTGAATGGCGGTATTTAATTGCGGTGCTGCACCGCATGGGCTTCCATAAAAGATTTGTCCAGTGGGTGTCCCTGATTTACACTAAACCACGAGCCAAGGTCCGAGTTAACGGGTACTTATCCGACAGTTTTGCAGTGGAACGCGGTACCAGGCAGGGTTGCCCGCTCTCCTCCTAATATTCGCCCTGGCATTGGAACCACTGGCCTGCATTATCTGGCAGAACTATAAATCATCCGCCCTGCAATTTCCCGCTAGACCGCTACACATATCATTGTACGCGGACGATATGGTGCTCTATGTTCGTGACCCGAATGAACACCTAAACCAGCTGCTGCGGGAGTACATAAAATTCGGGGAGCACTCGGGACTAACAATCAACTGGTCAAAGTCTTCCATCATTCCCCTCACAGACACTACGACTCCCTTTGATATTGAATACCCCCTAGAGTGGCAGACCGACCCAGTGCGTTATTTGGGAGTGCTATTCCATAGAGATCCAGACATAGTACTCCGCGCAAACTATGGCGTCATAATAACCAAACTGGAAGATAAAGTAAAACGCTGGAAACAGCTGCCGTTGTCTCTGGCAGACCGTATTGCAATAGTTAAAATGAATATATTGCCCAAACTGCTGTATTTATTCACTAATATCCCCATTGCTCCACCGGGAGATGTATTCCGTCGCATTAAGTCACTGATATCACAACTCATTTGGGCAGGTAAACAGGCGCGGATCGATCTCCAGACGTTGCCGCTCCCCTATGCCAAGGGAGGTTTTGGAGTGCCAGATTTTAAACTGTACGATTTGTGCGCGCAGGCACAGTATGCGGCTTATTGGTTTCACATGGTGCCATATCTAACACACACAGCGATCGAAGAAGGCGATGCACATCCGGTCCCTCTTACCGCCATCCTCTCGCATAAACGCCTGCCATTACACGCTCGTGACATAAATACAGTTGACACTACCGTCAAGGCATGGCACGAAATTGGGAGACTGGCACACAAAACCCCGCTTTATGCACGAAACATGCCATTGCACGATCACTCAGCACTATCTGTCACACGCGAGAAGGTGGGGATGCCGCTATTACAGCAGGTGGGCATTACACAGATGGGTGACTTATTTAACGAGGGCAGATTCGTAGACATTGCGAAACTCCAGTACAAACACAACAAATCACAGATGTTTTATTTCACACATTATAGGCTGAAGACAGCCATGCTGGAACTATACCCTACCTTTCCTGAAGAGCCGGCCATCCTGGATACCTTACAACTCCTCATTACAACACAGGATCTATCGCACCTCACATCGCGACTATACTCCTCTGCACAAGCGGAAATTCCACAGTCCACGGACAGGGCCAAGACTAGATGGGACTTGGTTTTAGACAGCCCATTGACAGAGAAGGAATGGCAACAGACATGTGCACTAACACAGATTCTGACCCCTAACGGGAATCTCAAAATCATACATTACAAATATTTGCACCAGGCATACTACACCCCTGCACGAATGTGTAGATACGGAATGCAGGATGACACCAGATGCAAAAGGTGCGGTGCAGAGGGTGCTGATTTTGTCCATTTAGCCTGGTATTGCCTCAAAATTCAGGAATACTGGGAAGAGGTAATCACTAAACTGTCTACAATGGTGGGGGTTGAGGTGGACTGCACAATCCGATGCTGCTTGTTTGGCATTGTACCGCAGCTCAAATCATCTAAGCGTAAGTTCTGCGCGATCGCCTTGTTATTAGCCAAGCGGCAGGTATCACAGTGTTGGCACACTACTCAGGTACCCACCACACTAAAATGGTTACAAGATATGTCCAGCTGTAGGGACAAACTACTGACTTACGAAGAGAGCCTACCACTGCGCTCCAGGCCGAAAGACTTTTGGTTGTATCTCACTGAATATTTGGCCATGGTGGAGAATGACACGGAGTGACACTGGAAGTTACCGGTGATAAGAGCTGAGTGTAATGGTGCCGATGGGGGTTGGAGGGAGAGGTGTTCAGGAAAGATGACACGATGTGTTTGCACTGTACTTATCGAGGTGGACAACTGAAAGGTGAAGGTCTCGTTGTTGGGGTTCATGGTTGGTATTTTCTGTGTATGTTCTAATACACCAACAAAATTTGTAAAAAACAAGGCCTAATTTATGTGCTTTACGCCAACGGACAGATGTTTTCGGCTATATGGCTGTGTACTACCCACGTTGAAACGCACGTTCACACTAACGCAGCCGGCCCCAGGGTTGTAGGCTCCTGGCTGTGTATCCATTTTTTGCTACGAATAAAGGTCTTACAAAAAAAAAATACATATATATATATATTTCCCGCACACCTAGGTACTGGGACTAAAGACATTCCTGCAATAATTGAATGCAGACACCTGGTAAAGAAATCCCCAGGAAAAAGTGAAGACCTGCCTTCGTATCAAACACAGGGACTAAACAGATATCAGCTTCCAGGTACGTGGTTATGATACTACAAGTGCTCGCAACAGATGCAAAGTCATAACTGAATAGGTAGAGAGATTATTTTATATTATTTTCTCTGACAGGCTTACAGTCAAGCAAACAACCTACTTGATACCTTGCGCAAATTGAAAGACGCAAGAAAACTCCTCAGACATGAGGAATATTATTCTCCTGTTTAGGTAAGTGCGATTAAGAAGACCCTACTTTTTGTCTTAAACAAGGGAAAGGCAAGATACAATACCCCTCATGTACATATCATCCTTGTTTTAGAAACTATTGACACTGTCATGAAGAGAAACTGAAATTGAACAAATTGAACAAGAGTGGAAACCCCATAGAGAGAAGGTTGACGTAATAGCAATCCAAGTAAGATTGACCTCCTAATACTCCTATTAATATAGATAGTGACTTGGTATAAAGGGTGCCCAACACTGTATAGACTGTTATTAGCTCTCAACAGAAATCACTAATTGTATGTATTTATTTTTAGAAAGAAGATCAGTTGTTTTAACTCATAAGTCTGTCCTGAAGAAGGTGCTTAAAGACTTTAACGCACCGAAACACGTCGACAAGGGACTTTCTTCAACCCATGTATTTTGATGTTTGAATATCCTTATTTTAATGTATGAATTTTTTTAACTTGTTTTTTGAGCATTAAACCAGAATAGGAATTGTTTTATGTATTAGATTAGGATTGCTCTCAAGTATATGCTTGAAAGAAATGTTCTGTTATTAGTTTTATGTAAATGATTTTAATTGTATGAGAATAAAATGTTGAGAGATATAAGTAACTTCAGTGTTGTGCAGTAATAATTACCTAAAGCCACTTTTTGAACACCAGTAACGTAAGACTAGTGTGTAGACCAGTTGGTCACAAAGCAAAAGTTAATGACACAGAAAGGAATCTCTTTTGATACTCCACCCAAAACAATATCAGCTGCTTGCCAATGTCCAGGACTACAGCTCCCAGCATCCCGTGTTTAGGTGAGTACTGTGTGGGGCACAAAAATCCTTTGCTCAATGAGCGCTGTTATGCCATGCAAAGGAGGGTGTTTGTATTTCAAAGGCATCATGAATAAAAGTACGAACCCCCTTGGGTCCGCCTTACGCTCTTCCTCAATTAACAGTTCAAACATGGGCCATGGAGAGGGGTTTCATACATCCTACTCCTTTGTACAGTCACGAATTGTCATGGACAACAGCCGTTTGCTTGGCCTGATCAAGAGGCGTTCCCGTAGTTCCGATACCTCGGACATAGAGAGTTTGCCACGTTGCATGCAATCCGCAGGACTCTATTGTAGAGCGGGTCCCCTTACACGCGTTGCAGGCAAGCCGCGTGAAAATATCACCAGAACGATTCCTCCGTAAAAGAAACCCAGGGGACACAGCGGGGAACCATTAGGAGCTTCTTTAATTACTTTGCTGCAAGGCACAATGCATTTCGGCGCAATGCCTTCATCAGATACAGCCAGCCAATATATTTAAACTATACTGAACTTGTAATTTATAAAGTTATAGTTATTACTTACAGTTATAACGTGTGCCCAGTCCAAAAGGTCCTATAGCTTGCTCACCTCTGTACATAGTGTTGCCAACTATCTAGCCACACTACATTCTTTATAATTTGGTACTTTACCATGCAAAGTGTTTGAATACATGAATTCATTACACATCATAATTGTTGTTAGAATGCTTTCATTTAACATACTATATGTGATTTATGAAAGGGTATAAGCAGTGCAAGGACAAAGTGAGATATATCTTTGAGCAGAGGGTCTGCTACACAATAATGGTTTGAACATACTCTTCATCCCTACATCTGAAGTAATTTGACTTGATATCTTTTTGCATATAATATAATGTATGGGGTGCTCGTGTGCACTGGTGAAAGATACTTGACTTGCAAGTAATTCTTTTTTTTTTTTATTCCAAGTTTTTAACATGGAAATACCTTTGACATGTGGAAGTGTAACACTTGTATGTTTTTTTACACTTTTGACTTCGCACAGAATCTATTTTTGCTCTAGAGAAGCACACTTCCCTGCACCTCCACTCAATTCTGGGATGTTCGGTCCATACTCCCACGACAGACAGGCATTTTGATTTATGCAGATCGTTGAGTGAATATCTGAGATTACAAATGATAAAAATGTGCCTGCCACAATTTGTGATTGTCCACAAATGTGTATTCGCTCTCTCAAGTAGACGACCATTCTATGTTACAATCACACTCGCCTTGGAACACTGTTAGGTAAAGTACTGTCTTTTGCAACCAAAATATGGGTTAACACATGCAAAAAGAGGTATGTGTGCCTCCAAGTTCAATTTAAGAGTATAAATACCATGTGAAACATTTACCAAATTTCTTTATAGAAATATTCCTTCCATTCCAGCTCACTGATTCTGATCATCACTCACAAATCATCAAGTAGAGAAATGTTATCTCCCCATTAAGGCAGGAAGCTTACATTCACAGTGGTATTACTATTAATACTAGGAAAAAGAAGTCAAAATTGGGGAGCAAAAAAAGTTGAACAACACCATCGCGCAAGCTGACAACCAGAAATCTTGAACAATAAATATTATGCCTTTCAATTATTATGCTACAATACCATAAATACGAAATATTCCAAAATCTGCACTTGTGTAGATTAAGGACCTTTAACAGGTTGCTATTTTCCTTTGTGCTACATGATTCCACTGTAAGAAGGAGATACACATTTCTTATCCCAGTCTCTTGTGCCAGTATTTCTCCCCCCAGTATGAAGCTGGGTCGAATTACACTGGGCTAAGTTACAATACCAAAGAAACAGAACAACATTGTGTGGTGCTACATCTGGCCACTGTAAGTCGATTCTAGACAGGGTCGGTAATTTCGTTAAGCTAGATAAGGAAGGCACATTTCTATTTCATACTCTTCATCTTGATGATCCCATTTGATAAGAAAATTATTGGTGCTGAAAATCTCGACGTAGATACTGCATTTGGGTTTACAAATAACTTTGGCTAAACGAGTGCCCATTTTTCCTTGTCCTTTCACAATCACCCACACCTCTAAACACTCCTCTTCTTGAGCTTTGACCTAGTCCACTAAGTGTAAAAGTTAAAAGATATTTACTCGATTCTTTTTTTACTAAACCTTCACAGCATAAAAGGCCGTTGCATATATTTTGGCTCATGAATAGCTGTTTCTTAATGTTTTGGACTAATCTTCTGCAGATTCCCTCGCTCAGAAAACAAAGATGATTTTGCATTTCCCAGAATACAAATTATGCATTTGACCCAGTCCCTCAACAGATCCAAATCCCTCAGGATGCCCTTCGCTTTCGCGTCTTCCAATTTTAAAAATGTGGGCTAAGGGCAGTAAAATCTCACATTTTATCTTTACTGTTTCAAATACTTTTCTAGACTCTTACCTAGATCTCTTCGTAAATTAAGCAACATAAATATACTAACTGTGGTTCACGAATTAAAGATGCCTTACCTCCCAGTTGCTGTCAAAAGCATTCAGATTTCATGACACTCATTGTCACCCTGTCATTTAACTTCCGTTGCCACTTTTTAGTCCTCAACCTGCATCATACGATGTCGATATTCATCCCTTGCCTTATGCCATCTGAGCAAAACACTTTCTCTCCACTTGAGAAGCTTTCATGAACTCTTTCTAGCAGTGTTTAAGGTCCGAAAGGTGTCGAAAAGAAAACTTTCGTCTTCATTGTAATCATCTTTACCGCACTTACATCAGACACAACTCCTGTGTGACAAATATAAATATTTCGCCCAAAAAGGTGGGTGTTTGATTGGCTTTGGTCCTGTAAGCTAGGCTCCAAATCACTAAAAACCCTTGGAGTGTGCATAGAGTGCAGGCCTAGCATAGAGATGCCATAGTATGTCCCACACAATTAAAGGAGACCCATGTAACGTTTTACAAAGAAACTGACCATTTTGTAAGAGATGGAGATAATGAAGTTATAGCCATAGGTGGGGTAATAAGATATTGCTTTTTACTAATTATTTAATGCCGTTAAATGTTTCTTTTATTTCATGATGATTTTGATTTCCTCACATGTATGATACACGAATCTAAGTTAACCTAGTTAATGTCTTACCATTGCTGACATTCAGCAGTATTGTGTAAAAGAGCATTTTGTTCATTCATGTGCACAGTCTTTGTATCATGATTCTCAATAGCTAATGCATGGATAACATCTCATGTTGTTGCCTGATGTCCTTTTAAGCTGGTGACAAAGACAGGTCTCATGCCTTTTGAGTGAAACCATATTTACAACAAGGGGTGGTGAGGGACAGAGTCTCTGAATTAAGCAGAAAGCTCTCACCCCGTCAAGAGATCAGGGCTAGATCCAACACCGTTTTTTAGCTCACTGCACCATCCCAGTTTCAGAACCTGGCTGTATGCAAATTAGTCTGTTCCTGTCCCAGTGCATGATGGGAACAGGGCAAACCAAACTACAAAAGCCAATTCTTACACTGGGAAGGAAACAAGCTCCCGGGGACCGGTTTCTGGCATTACAGCCGTCTTCGGCCCGGTTTGCTTGAATCCTGATGGTGCAATGAGCAAGGGTCTCACATCTGAGAATACCCTTCCACGCTTAGGGTGGACAAAAATATTTACAACAAGGGGTGGTGAGGGACAGAGTCTCTGAATTAAGCAGAAAGCTCTCACCCCGTCAAGAGATCAGGGCTAGATCCAACACCGTTTTTTAGCTCACTGCACCATCCCAGTTTCAGAACCTGGCTGTATGCAAATTAGTCTGTTCCTGTCCCAGTGCATGATGGGAACAGGGCAAACCAAACTACAAAAAAAGCCAATTCTTACACTGGGAAGGAAACAAGCTCCCGGGGACCGGTTTCTGGCATTACAGCCGTCTTCGGCCCGGTTTGCTTGAATCCTGATGGTGCAATGAGCAAGGGTCTCACATCTGAGAATACCCTTCCACGCTTAGGGTGGACAAAAATATTTACAACAAGGGGTGGTGAGGGACAGAGTCTCTGAATTAAGCAGAAAGCTCTCACCCCGTCAAGAGATCAGGGCTAGATCCAACACCGTTTTTTAGCTCATTGCACCATCCCAGTTTCAGAACCTGGCTGTATGCAAATTAGTCTGTTCCTGTCCCAGTGCATGATGGGAACAGGGCAAACCAAACTACAAAAGCCAATTCTTACACTGGGAAGGAAACAAGCTCCCGGGGACCGGTTTCTGGCATTACAGCCGTCTTCGGCCCGGTTTGCTTGAATCCTGATGGTGCAATGAGCAAGGGTCTCACATCTGAGAATACCCTTCCACGCTTAGGGTGGACAAAAATATTTACAAAAAGGGGTGGTGAGGGACAGAGTCTCTGAATTAAGCAGAAAGCTCTCACCCCGTCAAGAGATCAGGGCTAGATCCAACACCGTTTTTTAGCTCACTGCACCATCCCAGTTTCAGAACCTGGCTGTATGCAAATTAGTCTGTTCCTGTCCCAGTGCATGATGGGAACAGGGCAAACCAAACTACAAAAGCCAATTCTTACACTGGGAAGGAAACAAGCTCCCGGGGACCGGTTTCTGGCATTACAGCCGTCTTCGGCCCGGTTTGCTTGAATCCTGATGGTGCAATGAGCAAGGGTCTCACATCTGAGAATACCCTTCAACGCTTAGGGTGGACAAAAATATTTACAACAAGGGGTGGTGAGGGACAGAGTCTCTGAATTAAGCAGAAAGCTCTCACCCCGTCAAGAGATCAGGGCTAGATCCAACACCGTTTTTTAGCTCACTGCACCATCCCAGTTTCAGAACCTGGCTGTATGCAAATTAGTCTGTTCCTGTCCCAGTGCATGATGGGAACAGGGCAAACCAAACTACAAAAGCCAATTCTTACACTGGGAAGGAAACAAGCTCCCGGGGACCGGTTTCTGGCATTACAGCCGTCTTCGGCCCGGTTTGCTTGAATCCTGATGGTGCAATGAGCAAGGGTCTCACATCTGAGAATACCCTTCCACGCTTAGGGTGGACAAAAATATTTACAACAAGGGGTGGTGAGGGACAGAGTCTCTGAATTAAGCAGAAAGCTCTCACCCCGTCAAGAGATCAGGGCTAGATCCAACACCGTTTTTTAGCTCACTGCACCATCCCAGTTTCAGAACCTGGCTGTATGCAAATTAGTCTGTTCCTGTCCCAGTGCATGATGGGAAAAGGGCAAACCAAACTACAAAAGCCAATTCTTACACTGGGAAGGAAACAAGCTCCCGGGGACCGGTTTCTGGCATTACAGCCGTCTTCGGCCCGGTTTGCTTGAATCCTGATGGTGCAATGAGCAAGGTCTCACATCTGAGAATACCCTTCCACGCTTAGGGTGGACAAAAATATTTACAACAAGGGGTGGTGAGGGACCGAGTCTCTGAATTAAGCAGAAAGCTCTCACCCCGTCAAGAGATCAGGGCTAGATCCAACACCGTTTTTTAGCTCACTGCACCATCCCAGTTTCAGAACCTGGCTGTATGCAAATTAGTCTGTTCCTTTCCCAGTGCATGATGAGAACAGGGCAAACCAAACTACAAAAGCCAATTCTTACACTGGGAAGGAAACAAGCTCCCGGGGACCGGTTTCTGGCATTATAGCCGTCTTCGGCCCGGTTTGCTTGAATCCTGATGGTGCAATGAGCTAGGGTCTCACATCTGAGAATACCCTTCCACGCTTAGGGTGGACAAAAATATTTACAACAAGGGGTGGTGAGGGACAGAGTCTCTGAATTAAGCAGAAAGCTCTCACCCCGTCAAGAGATCAGGGCTAGATCCAACACCGTTTTTTAGCTCACTGCACCATCCCAGTTTCAGAACCTGGCTGTATGCAAATTAGTCTGTTCCTGTCCCAGTGCATGATGGGAACAGGGCAAACCAAACTACAAAAGCCAATTCTTACACTGGGAAGGAAACAAGCTCCGGGGACCGGTTTCTGGCATTACAGCCGTCTTCGGCCCGGTTTGCTTGAATCCTGATGGTGCAATGAGCAAGGGTCTCACATCTGAGAATACCCTTCCACGCTTAGGGTGGACAAAAATATTCACAACAAGGGGTAGTGAGGGACAGAGTCTCTGAATTAAGAAGAAAGCTCTCACCCCGTCAAGAGATCAGGGCTAGATCCAACACCGTTTTTTAGCTCACTGCACCATCCCAGTTTCAGAACCTGGCTGTATGCAAATTAGTCTGTTCCTGTCCCAGTGCATGATGGGAACAGGGCAAACCAAACTACAAAAGCCAATTCTTACACTGGGAAGGAAACAAGCTCCCGGGGACCGGTTTCTGGCATTACAGCCGTCTTCGGCCCGGTTTGCTTGAATCCTGATGGTGCAATGAGCAAGGGTCTCCTTTCTGGTGAAGAATTGGCTTGGTAGTTTAGTCTGCCCTGTTCCCATGATGCACTGGGCCAGGGACAGACTGATTTGCATATAGCCAGGTTCTGAGCTGGGATGGTGCAGTGAGATAAATAACGGTGATGGATCAAGCCCTGATCTTTGGACTGGGTAAGAGTGGTCTGCTTAATTCAGACACTCTGTTCATCACCACCCCCTTTTCTGAATCGTTTTTGGCCACTATAGGTGTGGCAGGGTATACTCAGACATGAGTCCCTTTCTCACTGCACCATCAGGATTCAAGCAAGCCGGGCCGAAGACGGCTGAAATGCCAGAAACCGGTCCCCGGTAGCTTGTCTCCTTTCTGGTGAAGAATTGGCTTGGTAGTTTAGTCTGCCCTGTTCCCATGATGCACTGGGCCAGGGACAGACTGATTTGCATATAGCCAGGTTCTGAGCTGGGATGGTGCAGTGAGATAAATAACGGTGATGGATCAAGCCCTGATCTTTGGACTGGGTAAGAGTGGTCTGCTTAATTCAGACACTCTGTTCATCACCACCCCCTTTTCTGAATCGTTTTTTGGCCACTATAGGTGTGGCAGGGTATACTCAGACATGAGTCCCTTTCTCACTGCACCATCAGGATTCAAGCAAGCCGGGCCGAAGACGGCTGAAATGCCAGAAACCGGTCCCCGGTAGCTTGTCTCCTTTCTGGTGAAATATTGGCTTGGTAGTTTAGTCTGCCCTGTTCCCA
Source organism: Lissotriton vulgaris (assembly GCF_964263255.1). Classification (NCBI taxonomy): domain Eukaryota; kingdom Metazoa; phylum Chordata; class Amphibia; order Caudata; family Salamandridae; genus Lissotriton; species Lissotriton vulgaris. The sequence goes on along the minus strand of NC_141685.1, from coordinate 560,207,316 downwards.
TGATGCACTGGGCCAGGGACAGACTGATTTGCATATAGCCAGGTTCTGAGCTGGGATGGTGCAGTGAGATAAATAACGGTGATGGATCAAGCCCTGATCTTTGGACTGGGTAAGAGTGGTCTGCTTAATTCAGACACTCTGTTCATCACCACCCCCTTTTCTGAATCGTTTTTGGCCACTATAGGTGTGGCAGGGTATACTCAGACATGAGTCCCTTTCTCACTGCACCATCAGGATTCAAGCAAGCCGGGCCGAAGACGGCTGAAATGCCAGAAACCGGTCCCCGGTAGCTTGTCTCCTTTCTGGTGAAGAATTGGCTTGGTAGTTTAGTCTGCCCTGTTCCCATGATGCACTGGGCCAGGGACAGACTGATTTGCATATAGCCAGGTTCTGAGCTGGGATGGTGCAGTGAGATAAATAACGGTGATGGATCAAGCCCTGATCTTTGGACTGGGTAAGAGTGGTCTGCTTAATTCAGACACTCTGTTCATCACCACCCCCTTTTCTGAATCGTTTTTGGCCATTATAGGTGTGGCAGGGTATACTCAGACATGAGTCCCTTTCTCACTGCACCATCAGGATTCAAGCAAGCCGGGCCAAAGACGGCTGAAATGCCAGAAACCGGTCCCCGGTAGCTTGTCTCCTTTCTGGTGAAGAATTGGCTTGGTAGTTTAGTCTGCCCTGTTCCCATGATGCACTGGGCCAGGGACAGACTGATTTGCATATAGCCAGGTTCTGAGCTGGGATGGTGCAGTGAGATAAATAACGGTGATGGATCAAGCCCTGATCTTTGGACTGGGTAAGAGTGGTCTGCTTAATTCAGACACTCTGTTCATCACCACCCCCTTTTCTGAATCGTTTTTGGCCACTATAGGTGTGGCAGGGTATACTCAGACATGAGTCCCTTTCTCACTGCACCATCAGGATTCAAGCAAGCCGGGCCGAAGACGGCTGAAATGCCAGAAACCGGTCCCCGGTAGCTTGTCTCCTTTCTGGTGAAGAATTGGCTTGGTAGTTTAGTCTGCCCTGTTCCCATGATGCACTGGGCCAGGGACAGGCTGATTTGCATATAGCCAGGTTCTGAGCTGGGATGGTGCAGTGAGATAAATAACGGTGATGGATCAAGCCCTGATCTTTGGACTGGGTAAGAGTGGTCTGCTTAATTCAGACACTCTGTTCATCACCACCCCCTTTTCTGAATCGTTTTTGGCCACTATAGGTGTGGCAGGGTATACTCAGACATGAGTCCCTTTCTCACTGCACCATCAGGATTCAAGCAAGCCGGGCCGAAGACGGCTGAAATGCCAGAAACCGGTCCCCGGTAGCTTGTCTCCTTTCTGGTGAAGAATTGGCTTGGTAGTTTAGTCTGCCCTGTTCCCATGATGCACTGGGCCAGGGACAGACTGATTTGCATATAGCCAGGTTCTGAGCTGGGATGGTGCAGTGAGATAAATAACGGTGATGGATCAAGCCCTGATCTTTGGACTGGGTAAGAGTGGTCTGCTTAATTCAGACACTCTGTTCATCACCACCCCCTTTTCTGAATCGTTTTTGGCCACTATAGGTGTGGCAGGGTATACTCAGACATGAGTCCCTTTCTCACTGCACCATCAGGATTCAAGCAAGCCGGGCCGAAGACCGGCTGAAATGCCAGAAACCGGTCCCCGGTAGCTTGTCTCCTTTCTGGTGAAGAATTGGCTTGGTAGTTTAGTCTGCCCTGTTCCCATGATGCACTGGGCCAGGGACAGACTGATTTGCATATAGCCAGGTTCTGAGCTGGGATGGTGCAGTGAGATAAATAACGGTGATGGATCAAGCCCTGATCTTTGGACTGGGTAAGAGTGGTCTGCTTAATTCAGACACTCTGTTCATCACCACCCCCTTTTCTGAATCGTTTTTGGCCACTATAGGTGTGGCAGGGTATACTCAGACATGAGTCCCTTTCTCACTGCACCATCAGGATTCAAGCAAGCCGGGCCGAAGACGGCTGAAATGCCAGAAACCGGTCCACGGTAGCTTGTCTCCTTTCTGGTGAAGAATTGGCTTGGTAGTTTAGTCTGCCCTGTTCCCATGATGCACTGGGCCAGGGACAGACTGATTTGCATATAGCCAGGTTCTGAGCTGGGATTGTGCAGTGAGATAAATAACGGTGATGGATCAAGCCCTGAACTTTGGACTGGGTAAGAGTGGTCTGCTTAATTCAGACACTCTGTTCATCACCACCCCCTTTTCTGAATCGTTTTGAGTGAAACCAGGCATTACCCCCACGTCCCTCCTGTCCGCGTCCCCTTCATACTAAACAAGTGAGATAACCTATCTCCTACACAGAAAAAAGAAAAGCAGGAATGCTGGTACACCCCTCCCCCTCCCTACTGGGAGTACATAAGGGTACATTACCCAGCATTCCTCCTGTTCTTTTTTCTGTCTTCCAACAGTATGGATTGGAGGGGCTTACCTGTTGCTGGGCTCCGGGTTTGTGCTGGTCTTCTTGGTCTCTCCCCCTGCCGGGCTTGGGGGGAGCCTTGTTGACACTTCCTGGCGGTTCCTTTGGCTCCTGGGGTCGTCTCTTCTCGGCTGGTGGTGTCCTTGCCGCATCTTCGTTTTTGCCGGGCATGTCGAAGACGCAGCTGTTTCCTGTTATGCTCCGGGAGTGCGGCGGCCTCCGTGCGGCTGGCGCGCTTCCTTCCGGAGTTTGCCTGACTTCCATTGTTTGGTGCAGGAAGTCAGGCGTTTTCAGTTTGCGGCTGGCAGCGGTGACATGGGGTGCTTAGCCGCCCTTCCTGTAAGTACAACCAGCGTTTTTTTTACCTATTTAGTTGCCATTACTTCTGCCTTGCCTGCATTCTGTTTTGGGCTGGTTGGTGCGCAGTGCTGAAGTTTTGGATTGAGCTTTCGGCGAACCTCGTTCAGGCTGCCTCAGTGTCTCTTCAATTTCCGGTGGTCCTGGGCTGCTCGTGGGCTGCCTCACTTCTATCCTACCTTGCCTGAGGTCCTGCTCCTGTGGTGACTTACTGGGCTTCGGTGGCCTTCAGTCCGGCTCCGGGGGTGGCTTGCTGCTCCTCGTTGTCCTGTGGTTGTGCATCATGGTTAAACGTACCAAGAAGAGCAGGCATGTGGTTGAATCCTCCTCTTCTTCATCATCTTCGTCTTCCTAATCTCCTTCTCCTGCACATTCCAGGCGTTGTTCCCGGGGTGGTGATGCCAGGATGAAGAGGCTTATTAGTGTGACCTTGGTGGAGATGGGGAGTGCTCCCAGTTCCAAGTCCTCTGGTCGAGCTCTGCCTCCTCCTTCTTCTGCTGAGTCCGAGGATGAGTGGTTGGGGGGTGATGTTCAGAAGGGCAAGTATCTCGACAAGGATATGTTGTCAAACTTGTTGGGTCATGTTAAGGCTAATATGGGATTTCTCGCTGATGATGTCCCTAGTACTTCTGGGAGTTCCTTGCTTCGCCAGTTCCAGTGCTCGGCTCCTCTGAGGTTCTGGACCAGGAGGTTCTGGACCAGAAATGGAAGGATCCAGATAGCATCCTGCTTCCTCGCTTTATGGCTAAGCTCTATCCTCTTCAGGATATGGCTAAGGACTTTCCGGACTCTGTTCCTGTGGATTCTTTTGTGGGTAAGCTTGTGGGGCGCACTTTGTTGGCTGAGGATGCTGTTCTGCGTGATCCGGTGGACAAGAAGGTGGACGCTTCCTTGTGGAAGGTTTATTCTGATTCTCATCTGGCGCTCCGGAATGGCATCTACAGGACTTATGTTGCTCAGTCTTTGCTTTTGGACCTGAAGTCTTTGTATGGGTCTATGGATGATGCCAACTGACTGTCCAGACCTTCTGTCTCATGTTGAGCGTAAGGGTGAATTTCTGTCTGAGATTTCCTTCGATGTGGTGTGGGCTTCTGCCCTCTCTGGGGGTGCTTGTGTGGCTGCTTGTCGTAACTTGGTTCTGAAGGACTGGAAGACGGATTTGGCCCAGAAGTCTGCTGCTCTGCAGTTGCCCTTTCAGGGTTCTATGTTGTTTGGTGGAGAATTGGAGGGCAAGTTGCATCGGCTGTTTAAGGAGTAGAAGCATTCTTCCTCTTTCAAGTAGTCTTCTGCTGTGCCGGCTTCTTCCAAGCCTAAGCCCTTCTTCCATCCTCCCTCTCGCAGGCAGTTTACCAGGGGCAGGAGTCGTTTTCAGTCTGGTAGGGGTTGTGACAAGAAGGCGAAGTCCGTTCCTGCTAAGCCTCGTTCCTGACTATCTGGCGTCCAAGGCCGGTTCCTTGGTCGGTGGTCGGCTTTGGTTCTTTCTTCTGGCCTGGATGTCCTCCTGTTCAGACTTGTGGGTGCTGGAGGTTATCCGGTTGGGGTACCTCTTGGAGTTTTCAGCCCCTCCTCCGGACTCGGGGGTCCATCCGACTCCCTTGCCGTCCTGTCCAACCAAGGGGGCGGAGCAGTCTCTGTGGGTCATGTCTTTGATGGACAAGGGGGCAGTGCAGGTGGTTCCTCCCGGGGAGAGAGGTCAGGGATTTTATTCCATCATTTTTCCAGTTCCCAAAGTCACAGGGGGGTTTCGTCTTGTTCTGGATCTGAAAGCCCTGAACAATTTTGTGCTGCGGGTTCCGTTCAAAATGGAGACTCTTCAGCGGGTGATTCCCCTGGTTCTCGGGGGTCATTACATGTGCACTCTGGACCTTCAGGATGCCTATTATCAAGTGTCGGTCCACCCCTTTCTCGTCCTTTCCTGAGGTTTTCCCTTCTGGGGGTCCATTACCAGTTCCAGGTTCTTCCATTCGGTCTGAGGTCGGCCCCCCGGGTGTTTACCAAAGTGGTGGCTCCCTCTGTGGCTTTCTTGTACCTTCAGGGGATGATGGTATACCCTTATCTGGACGATTACCTCCTCCATGCTCCATCCAAGGTTCAGTTGTTGAGTAATCAGGGGTTGGTGTGTTCCGCCTTGTGAGCCCATGGGTTCCTGTTGAATCTCCCCAAGTGTCAACTTCTGCCTTCTCAGGACTTGACTTTCATAGGGGCCCGTTTCCGCACGGATCTGAATCGGGTCTTCCGGCCGGTAGCTAGGGCAGGGACCTTGTGTTCCCTGGATCATCGGTTTCTGGTGAGTCGGTCCCTCCCAGTCCATCTTTGGTTGCGCCTTCGGGGTCTGATGGCGGCTACGGTGTTCACTGTGCCTTGGGCGCGTTTCCATCTTCGGCCTCTTTGGTCCTACCTCTTGGCTCTGTGGAATCCTTTGTCTCGGGATTTGTCCCTTTTTGGTTCCGGTGTCTCTGTCGATCCTTCCTGCCCTGCGCTGGTGTACTCGGTCGGACAATCTGGCCAGGGGATTGCCTCTGCAGTCTCTGCCTCCGGTGGTCCTTACGACGGATGCCAGTGCTCTGGGCTGGGGATGACTTTGGGGTCGGAGTTCCTTCAGGGTAGTTGGTCCCTGCTGGAGGGTCGGCGGTCCTCGAACTGGCGAGAGTTTTCTGTGGTATGTCAGGCTGTCGTGTCATGGGGCTTTGGAGCGGGCTGTTGAACCAGCATGTATTGGTTCGGTCGGACAACTGGGTGACCGTGGCCTACTTGAATCATCAGGGGGGTATCCAGTCTCGGTCCCTGAAGGCGGTGGTGTCCCCGTTGTTTTGCTGGGCGGAGGGCCATCTTTTTTCTCTGGTGGCTGTACATGTCCGGGGGTGGACAATGGGGTGGCGGATGCCCTCAGTTGGTTTTTTCCAGCTTCCCTGGAGTTGGCTGTAACTCTGGTGGCCTTTCGTCTGGTGTGCATGAGGTTTAGTCTTCCCTTTCTGGACCTCTTTTCTTCCCGGCTCAATGCTCTTCTTCCCCGGTTCTTCTCCCGGGTTCCTCAGGAGGGGTCTTGGGGGGGTGGATGTCCAGACCCTCCCTTGGCCTTCTCGCCTGCTGTATGCGTTTCCTCCCCTTGCTCTGATCTCTCGTTTTCTGTCTCGGCTGGTGATAGAAGATCGGAAGTTAGTGGTGGTGGTGCCCTTCTGGCCCCCCCTGTCGTGTTTCTAACTCTGAAGTTGTTGGCAGTTCAGTGTCCTTCGTTCTTCCCCTTCCCTCCCTCTCCCTTGCGGTCCTCTCCGATGTTATACCTCCGGCGGCTTCGGCTGTCGGTTTGGAGGTTGAGAGGCAGAGGTAGAGTAATAGGGGTCTCCCTGAGCATTTAGCTTTGGCTATTCAGCAGTCACGGAAGCCTTCTACTCTTCAGTCCTATGGCAGGCATTGGGGGAATTTTGAGCGTTGGTGTCTTGGTCTGGAGTTAACTCCTTTGCCTGATGTTCTTCAGTTCCTTTGGGATGGGTTCGAGAAACGTTTGTCTGGTCGACTCTGCTGGCTCAGTGGGCTGCTATTCGGGCTTTGCCTGCCCCTTGGGGGAATCTGCCTGATGTTGATGGCCTGATTTCCCGTTTGTTGCGCAGTTTTGCAAATTCCCGTCCTGTGGTTTGGCCTTCTTTTCCTCTTTGGGACCTCCCTTTGGTTTTGAGGGCCTTTGTGGCTTCTCCCTTTGAGCCTTTGGAGGAGGTTGATTTGAAGTTTTTCACCTTCAAGGTTGTCTTTTTGGTGGCTATTACTTCTGCTCGTCGCCTGGGGGAGCTCGGGGCTTTGATGGCTCAGGAGCCTTTTCTTTCTTTTTTTGCTGAGGGGGTTGTTCTTCGTTTGGATTCCTCTTTTGTTCCTAAAGTTTCCTCCCACTTCCATCGCTCTCAGGAGCTGGTCTTGCCTGCTCTGTGTTCTGTTCAGGTGGATGAGGACGACCTTCCCTGGTCCTTGCTGGATGTTTGCCATGCTTTGAAGTTTTATGTGAACCGTACTCATGCCTTTCAGGGTACTGACTCCCTGTTTCCTTTGGGGTGGTCTCCAGGGGTTGCCGGGCTTCCACTTCTTCCATTGGCGTTGGTTGAAGCAGGTTATTGTTTTGGCCTATTCCTTTTCTGGTTCCCCTCCCCCGGTTGGGGTTCAGGGGCGTTCTACACGGGGGTGGCTGCTTCCTGGGCAGAGGTTTGTGGTGTGTCCCTTTCTGAGATTTGTAGGGCAGCTACTTGGGCATCCGCTTATACCTTTGTTAGAAATTACCGGAGTCAGAAAGTTCTGGGGGATGACACTAACTTTGTTTGGGGGTTCTTCGGGCTGTGTGTTCCTGATTCCCCTTTTTTCTTTGATACTGTGCTGTTTTCAATAAACTGCTGGGTTTTCTGTGGTTCTGTGTCCTGGTGGTTTGTTGTGTGATGATGGCCAGTTGCTTCTTGGGTATTCTCACTTGTTCAGTATGAAGGGGACAAGGACAGGAGGGACCTGGGGGTAATGTCCTATTACATACCAGTAATCTTCTTACTCCGGGTCCCATTGTCCTCGTCCCCTTCATACCATCACTCCCTCCCTCCCGGGCTTTCCGGCCCTCAGCTGGGGCTTGGTGGGTCAGGAGGAATGCTAGGTAATGTACCCTTATGTACTCCCAGTAGGGAGGGGGAGGGGTGTACCAGCATTCCTTCTTTTCTTTTTTCTGTCAAGGAGATAGGTTATCTCACTTTTTTAGTATGAAGGGGACGAGGACAATGGGAGACGGAGTAATGAAGATTACCGGTAAGTAATAGGACATTAATACTCAAAGTTTCAGTCATTTGAGGATGAGTTTCTGAAGCTCGAGGAGACACTATGCTAGTAAATTCAACAGAAAAACCTCTGAACTCCAAACATCGGATTGACGAAGGGTACACACAATATTACTGTAGAGGTATACGTGGATTAGAGGGTGTATATTTCTACTAAATTGACAGAAACACAATTTCAGGCTCTTATTATTGTTTAAAAAATGTTTGACATATATTTTTTTACATTCTCAATATTCACGTGTGCTAATTATTTTTCTAATATAAATTGTAAATTCCTTGCATCTAGTATGGTATAGTTAGTAATGAAGAAAATTATGTAAAATGTAAACAGATGTGTGCTTTCCTTTAACATTTTAGAGCAAAATGTAATGAACTCTACTAGGTCCCTAGGCTGGTTGGTGATGCTTCTGCACTCTGCGGATCCATAGACTGTAAACAAGCGTATGAAAAGTAAAGTTTTATGTGAGTTCCATCTTTTTAATAGAAACAAAAAACAAAGAATAGAGACTAGTAAGGTGATAAATCTAAGAGGCTTGACTAATTTTTTTTAGGAAATAAATTGTATGGTATATCTAAATCTCAAAGATGTGCATCAGTGTATTGGAAATTTTTACATTTCAGATGGGCAGAGCTTAAATGTTGTTTATCCTCCGCACCTTATTGCAGCAACAAAAATGTTTATCAGAGGTGTTCCTAACTTGGGTGAGAGGCGTAAGTGGTTAATTGCATATCTGGACAAAATTGTAATTATGTCACAAGAAAACAATAGCCAGCTAGAGAGGGTGAAAGAACTTTTGCGGATTTGGGATACATTTAGACAAATATGTTATGGTTGCAACTCAGCAAAACTGTGAAGTTTATGGGTTTTAAACACATGGAGAAGTGGAATTAAAGCTACTGATTAGAAAGTGAGAGTAGGCACCTGGCACCTAGTTTGCAACTTGCCCGTGACCTCCTATTCCTGCTTGTTCCAGAATGATCCAGTCACACTACAGCTGCCTAGTTTTCCTGCAGGGGTTTTCCCAACCGGGTTTTCCCTCTCACCATTCTTCCTGCCAACAGAAACCCAACCCACCCCAGAACCTACTTAAAGCAGGCTTCAGCATGAACGCACAGCAGACGCATGCAACAGGTGTGCCGTTGGTCTGCCAAAAGCGGTACAAAAGGGGGTGGTGATGGACGGAGCATCTGAATCAATCAAACACTCACACCCAGTCAAAAGATCTGGGTTTAATCCATCACCATTCTTTAGCCCACTCTGCCACCCCAGTTCAGACATGGCTATATGCAAATCAGTCTGAACCTGTGCCTCATGGGAACAGTCCAGCCCGAACTGCCAAGCCCTGTCTTCCCTGGACCGGAAACAAGCTTCCGAGGACCGGTTTCTGGCATTCCAGTGCCAAAGGCATGCCCGTCTGTGCCTGGACTATGCCCAGTACCATGATCCATGGCCCTCCCACCACCTGAAGGTACACCATCTATGAGCTCTACACTCTCGACCCGGTTGCCACAACAAACACTGACACCCTGCTGACCCATGCCCCATGGTAAGACCTTTCACCTGTACCCACTGCCACTTCACCTGCCACCGTACACACACCAGCCCACTGACTAACTCTACCCTGAACACACCAAATACACCACCTGAACAAAAACACCAACTCATGTGTGCCACCTTTGCAACACACGCTCACTATGCATGCACTCCACTGAATTATTGGATCTTATCACCACCCTTGCACTCAACATCATCTTCCTCACTGAGACCAAGCTCAACCCCACATCCACCCCAGACATTGGGAGTGGTAGTAACGTGGCTGGGTTCAGAGTAGCACATTGTTTGATGGTAATGTGCGGACCAAACAAGGTCAATTGATAGCCAGACAGACGCACACTAGTAACGTGCTGCGTCTGTGTCGTATTCAATAGTGTGTCCACAGCATGAGGTACCATTACTGTGAGGTCAGTATCAAGGACGAGCCCTGCCGATTGTCTAATAGAAACTGCCACCGCCGAGGTAGCTCTCAGACAGCTCGGGTGAAATTTGGGGACCTTTTTCAAGTATGTGGGAGAAATAGGCACAGGGTCTCTGCTTACCACCGAAACCCTGTGTTAGAACAGAAAGCGTGCAAGCATCCACCTCATGCACATAAAGTACAAAAGGCTTCTGGTAATTAGGAAGATGAAGCACAGGAGCACAGCAAAGCACAACCTTTAAATGCTCAAAATGTTGCTGGCATGCAGGTGTCCAAGGCAGGGGTTCATGCACATCTTTGGTGGTCAGGTAAGGAATGGGTTTTGTTAGTAGGGAGTAGTTAGGGATCCAGTGCCGACAATTCGATGTTATCCCAATGAACGTGCGTACCTCACATTGGGTCTTAGGAACAGGCATATTAGTAATAGCAGCTATGCGTTCAGGTGTTAGTTGGCAACCCTCTTTCGACAGTAGGTAACCTAAGTAGGTGACCTCCTGTCGACAATATTGAAATTTGGAAAGTGACACCTTGTGTCCATGATGTGCCAAATGCAACAATAATTCAACTGTGGCTTCTTTGCAACCATCCTCAGTGTCCGAAGCCACAAGGAGGCTGTCAACGTACTGCAACAGCACATTACAAGGGGGAAGCACCAAGGAATCAAATTGAACTTTCAAGGCTTGGCTATAAATAATAGGACTTTCTGTATAGCCTTGTGGAGCACAGCAGAATCTAAAGCTCCGACCGGCTATTGCAAATCCAAACGGATATCGGCTATCTGTATGGATTGGTATGCCGAAGAAAGCATTCTTAAAGTCAATCACAGAAAAGAATTTGGCTGATGGGGGAATCATTGTCAAGATTGTGGTAATGTCTATGGCCGTAGGGTACTGGGGAATCACTATTTTATTGACCGTTCTGAGGTCGATCACAAAATGGTAAATGTCAGGGTGGGCGTCAGAATAATCCAAGGGTGTCCTTTTAAGAATAGGAAGAATAGGGCTATTGCACACATTCGCCACTATCTCTTCACCACACCAGACTTAATCAAATCATGTATTATTTGTAATAAGGCCTTTTCTTCTGCCTGTGAAATCTTGTACTGGGGTATGCGTGGCAATTTGGCATTGTTCTTTATCTGAATGGAGTCCGGATGGATCGGAAAGTTCTCCACAACCGTGTCCCCTGTAAGCCACAATGTGCATAGCACGTTCTTGAACTCTGTGGGAAGGGGGGGTATCTTTTGCAAAGCATTGCTTTGCATGACCACCTTTGACCCAACAGTCATATATACACCATCAGGAGAACAAAATATGGTTGCATGTAACCTTTTTAACAAATCCAGTCCCAACAAATTCTCCCCACAATTGGACGTCAATAAAAATGATGAATCACCTGTGAAGGGACCAATAGTCAAGGCAAGAGGTTTGGAAACAGGGCTAACAACTGGCACACCAGAGAAACTAAGGGTGGGCACAAAATCTGTTCCGCTCGCAAATTTTGCGGATTTTCAGCAATTTCGCGATCGGCGAATCACGCAAAATTGCCGAAAATCTGCAAATCCGCTTGCAGGAGTATTTTTTTTTGCAGTAGAGGGTGGCATCTTCGTGGATAAATATATGCAGGCAGGATTCATTCTGGCACGATGCTCCTGTCACAAACATTCAACCTCAACTGGAAGCACTTACAGATATAAATAAAGCAGGTGCCCAAGTTGAAGCTCAAATCCAGTCACGCATTATAATCAGCCCAAACAACTAGTGAGCACGGTCGAGGCTAGGCAGGTGTGCTCCCTCCCCATATCTACCGCCTACAATTAGATGTAATCCTTGATAGAGGTCTTTGCATCCACAAGTTTCTCGAGCGCAATCCCCGTGTACTGCTGTGACAAGGAGGCTGCTTCCTTCTCATCTGCTGCTCTGATCGGTCTCTGACCCTTACAAGAGGCATGTGAACTCGCCTGAAAGCCCCACCCATTTGGCCCCGCCACACACACAGTAGGGTATGCAACATTTTCCCGCCCTTTCCTCACTATGTTGGACAGCTCACTCGAGGGACCTCGGTGCCCAAACAACTAGTGAGCACAGTCGAGGCTAGGCAGGTGTGCTTCCTCTCCATATCTACTGCTTACAATTGGATGTAATCCTTGATAGAGGTCTTTGCATCCACGAGTTTCTCGAGCGCAATCCCTGTGTACTGCTGTGACCAGGAGGCTGCTTCCTTCTTATCTGCTGCTCTGATCGGTCTCTGACCCTTACAAGAGGCATGTGAACTCGCATGGAAGCCCCACCCGTTTGGCCCCGCCACACACACACCAGGGTATGCAATGTTTTCCCACCCTTTCCTCACTATGATGGACAGCTCACTCGAGGAACCTCGGCACCCAAACAACTAGTGAGCACAGCGAGGATAGGCAGGTGTGCTTCCTCCCCATATCTACCGCCTACAATTGGATGTAATCCTTGATTGAGGTCTTTGCATCCACAAGTTTCTCTAGCGCAATCCCCGTGTACTGCTGTGACCAGGAGGCCGCTTCCTTCTCATCTGCTGCTCTAATCGGTCTCTGACCCTTTCTAAACAAGAGGCATGTGAACTTGCATAGAAGCCCCGCCCATTTGGCCCTGCCACACACACACCAGGGTATGCAACGTCTTCCCGCCCTTTCCTCACTATGATGGACAGCTCACTCGAGGGACCTCGGCGCCTTTCGGCGTGGTGGCAAAGTTACAGACACAAGTGTCACAAAATGTCAAAAAAATCTGCGAGTTCGCTGGAAAAACCCCAAACTCGCATATTGTTTTGCCATTTCGCGTGAATTCGCAGACTGCAAATCTGCCAAATTCGCCCATACTTAAGAGAAACCCACCGAAACATTATTTTGGCTAGACAGCGCTGCCCCCGGTACCAGTGAATGGGAAACAGAGCTATTCCTTGCTCCTGTATCAACTACAAATATTTCTGTGGTGCCCTGTGAGTCTTCGGGGTCCTGCGCAGGGGTATGCAGGTGCAATAACGGGTGCCTAGCCAAGGAGGCGGTGTGCCATTTCGCTATCCACCCTCCCCCCGCGACCCATGGCGCTTGGAACTGTAGCGCCCACTAATAAACTCGCTTCCACGTCAAACACGTTGGAATCTGAGAAACCTTTTTAAATAATTTTTTGAATTTTTCACATCAGTAACCCCAGGTTAGGGTGGGCCTTAGCGTGCCCATACCGCTGGGGTTCTGACATAACACTTATCACTTACACATTGGTCCTGACGAATGCCTGATTAATTACATCACATAGGCTGAAACATGTTGACCTAATCACCACACTTAAGGGTAATCCTGGACTTATAATTCCGGTCCTTTATCCTTCACTGTTTTTATTCTGTCCAATTGGCAAACTTATAAAACACTTTTTCTTCAACCTAATTCAAACAAACAAACACCACCCTCCTGTGACAGGTTCTGACCACTTAAATCTGGAAACACCCCTTCAAATCTGGTAAAGAAATCCAACACACTTTTATCCTTCTTATCCCAATCCACTTTCTTTGGCGGGATAAGTGAGTGCATGTAAGTGATAATACGCCCCAGTAGAGCTAGGAGCTCCGCTTTCGGCTTATCGCTGGGCTTAAGCTATTTATCCCTTGCCTTGATCTCATCCCATGTGCCACCGAACACCAAGTCATGATTCTGCATATTTTAATGTTAATGTTAATGTTACATGTATTTGTAGAGCGCAAACTGATACGTGTGGGTGTCCTGGCGCCGTAGAGAAGACCTGCTGTGGGTTGAGCCTATAACTAGCTGGTTATCTTGAAAACAGCCATGTTTTTACTGCCTTTCTAAAAGGCAGAAGATTAGGAATGCTTCTGATGTGCAATGGTATGGAGTTCCATGATTTGGCCGCATTGATCGTGAAACTTCTCCTGCCCCAATTTGCTTTTTTGACTCGGGGGATGCTAATAAGTTTTTGGTCAGCAGACCATAAAACTCTCTTAGGCTTTTACCAAATGAAGCGTTGTTCTAGAACATCTGGTCCGATGCCATGAGGTGCTTTAAAAACGAGGCACAGTGACTAGAATTGGGTACGTTTGCTGATCGTCAGCCAATGAAGTTGTTTTATTTTGGCGGAGATAGATTTATATTTATGTGTGGCTGTTATGAGTCTGGCTGCCACATTTTGTAGCATCTGCAGCTTGTTCATTGATCCTTTATGAACCGAGAAATATAGACTGTTACAATAGTCTAATCTAGACACTATGAGGGCAGAGACTACAGTTTGTTGTGCTTCCTTGGAAAACATGGGCATGATTTATTTGCAGGATTTGAGGATGTATGAGGTGGTATCTGCCTCCATATATCCACCGGTACCAGCAGACCAAAGAACAATTCAATATCAGCTAACATCATCACTGTGGAGGGGGCCACCTCCATCAATTGCTTATAATATACAATGGGATTTTTCCGGGGGACTGGCAGCTGGCTCTTTAGGGATAGGACCTCACTCCTCTTCCAAGGAGTATAGAGCCACTGCTCCTGGAACTGAGCATCAACTTGTGGTCTAATTACCGGGTATGTGGAGTCACACAGTTCTGGTATTTCAGGATGATAAATGGGATGGACCTCCCTCATAAGGTGCTGTGCCCCTGTTGTCGGAACCTTTTGGAGCAGTCTGCCACAGTACCCCACCAGTGTTGTCCTGTATATCCTAGCTGATCTGCGGTGCAGCACCCTGAAAACACTGTTCCCACAGTCATATCAGTGTGGCCGACATGTGCTTAAGAGCATACTGCTGTACTAAGGGCTCATAATCTTTCATCACACTCCACTCATCCTCCACACTATGGATCGGGTTCCGAGCCCACTGAGCTGCTTTATTCGCCACCATTTGGTTTTCATCATCACCCACAGCAGAACGCACCAACACTTTCTCCATGCGGTCTTGCACTGCTGCCCAATTTGCTTCTTGCTTCCTACGCACAGGCATTTCAACATGTGACAGTATTTGAAGGGTCACACCGAAGGGGGAAGGGGCGGATGCAGAAACAGGTACCATCATGTAGGGAGGCAGGGTTGTAGGGGTGAAAGGGTGGTGAAGCAGTCGAAATGGAACTGACAGACAGGACAGGGGAGCTCACAGCTCCAGCTCCAGCCCCGGCGACTGGTGTTGGTCGAGGGAAAGCAAGTGGGTCCGGGACTGAGGCAGTGGTGCTAGAAACAGAAATACTAGAGAGAGTGGCACTAGGGGATGAAGACTGGGATGTTAGAACTGTTGGGTATACCCGTTCAGGGGCATAAGAAGGAGGAGGGCCAGAATCCAATAGCTCCTCAACAAAATCATCACCTTCCTCTCTAGTAACATAACATTTATCAGTCTGTAATTGGAACTTTCTATCTGCACATTCTATACCTTTCTCTACCATTTCCCTCTCATAAGCCACTGCTTTCTGTGTTACAGTTTGTGTCTGCCTCTTCCGAGCCTCTTTCTCTGATCTCATATGGCTCTGTTTTGCTTCTTTCTGCCACACTCTTAGAGAATCAAACATTTATGGTCTGCTCTTTTTAGCGAACAATTTATCCTGCTCAATTTCTGCTCATCGAACGAACCAGTAAGTAGCCATTGTGACTCAGCATTGTCCCTCGTATATTTATGGCACAGCATGCTAAACATAATAGGGCCAATACCATGCTTGACATATACGTTAAAATTTAGAGAACCCTCCGGAGGCACAGGCTGGCTCTCTTCCAATTGAGCATTAGTAGAACAACATCGACATCCAAAACATCAGAAATTACTTAAACAAGGCATCTTAATATAAGACACATGCACTGTCCCAAAGGGACAAATATAACACTAACGAAAATAATAAAAGAAAATAAACAAGAGAACAATTGTTCAAGAACCAAAACAAAATGGTCTGCAAACCACCCACTGCAGTCCAGATACTGTATCAAGTTTCAGAAGACAGGCTCTAGCCCAAGGCCTTTTCGAAAAGAAACCAAATTACCAGTTGGCCTGAGACATTGTTCGCAAATACTCTGTGCCTTTCAAAAAAGGTCTGCAAACCCACCAAGTTCAAACCAAGACAGCCCAAGGACTGTACCAAGACACAGGCCATGGGCTTGTGCCGTTCAAGGAAGGCAGTCTAAAAACTGCACCAAGGCAGTCAAGAGACTGTATCAGGGCACAGCCTGCAGGCTCGTGCTGTTCAAGAATGGTGCCATTTTTCCAAGAATCAAATCACTCACCTGGTGCACTCAGGTCTAGTCAAATTATTTTCCACTGCCAACTCTTCGGACCAAAAGGTCATCTCCAAGGTTTTGCCTACTCAGGACCCCAGCCGGTGACCACCAGATGAGGAGATGCCCGATTAGCCGGGCGGGCAGCTGCGAGAACCAAGCTCAGTCGTGTGGGGTACCAAGATCCACCTGACTGACCAGACGCATCCTGCCACCCTGAAAATCACCTAACAGGATTCCTGTTTGGATGCAAACTGAAGTAAGTGGCCCTTAGGGGCCAGCCGGGTTACTTACAACCACCTGCTATGCCTTCCCAAAAATGAAGTGTCGACCAGACAGTAAAGAATACAAACTTACATTTTTATTGGCAATGCTCTGCAGAGGAGTCCATCATGATCTGCACCCTAAGATGTCTGCCGAGGGACTGGCCCCCCAAGTGTCTACAGTGGATAATCATTCCTCCCGAGAAGCCTCCAACCACGCCCACAATGGAAAACTACCAGCCTAGGCTGAACATGAACAAAGGGGCACAGTAGGATGAGCTAACACCTGCCAGATGGGAATGTTTTATCAGGGATTCAAGGCTATGGTGCTGGGTCTCAGCATCTTCTAACTTAGGAGCAGAAACTACACATTCAGATAGGCATGCAAGTGCAGTCGAGAAGACAGCCTTGGACAGAAGAGAAGAGAAGAGAAAATAATTACGAAACACAGTGTTCTGCTGAGGCAAGCAATATGAGCAATGAGGCCCTACTCGGGCACAGTCTAAGCACCCTCAAAGGGATTACGAAATGCAAAATGGAGTCACACGTGCTAACTGAAGCCTGCATATTACGGGGATAACTCAGTAGGTTGCATAACGTGAATACAAATGGCATCAATTAAGCCATGCACTGCTAACCGAATATAGCATGAAATGAGTGCATTGTAGGATTGGGAATTTCAAACCTAACAGTACACCCAAACACTCAGAACAGTGAAACTAGACAGTAAACAGATGAATAAGAGATGGTGCACCAGCTAGGACATCTCCGACATGCAGCCTCCAAGACCTCCCTCAACCTCTAGCACTGCCTGCTGAGGGCAACAAAGAAGACAGCCCTTGCCTCATGCATTGAAACCAGCAACAACAACACCAAGGAATGTTTCAACATTGTTAAGGAATTCTCCAACCGGCTGTTAGTGAAAACAACATTACACCCTCGCAGAAGTTGTGCGACAACCTCGCCCACTTCTTCCACAACAAGATCGCAACCATATACAGAAAACATCCCAATCCTTTCTTTAAGGTATTTATGGGCTTATCTGTGGGTGGGTCCCTAGATTAATTGTGGGACATGATACAATTTAGACACCACTTCAACTTCGACCGTCTGGGTACTCTGGACTTTGCTGGACTTCGCTCTGGGCATCAAGGCGGCAACCTGGAAGACTCCTGCTGCTCCTGATCTTTTTGCCCTGCTTGTCTGCTGCAACATCCATGCCTCTGCTCCATACAGGAAACCTTCCAAGGTCATTGGGCATCCAAGACACCTGAAGGAATCTCCTTTGAAGGGAAGTAGTCCCTTCCCTGCATTTACATGCACCACAACTAAGCTGACCGGTCTTCTGATCCTAGGGTCCTACGGTCTCCAAAAGGCTCAGCAGCACAAGTGGTGAGTCTTCACATCCCTCGAACCCTGCCCTGTCCCCTCACTAAGTTTGAGGCCAGTATCTGAACCCCTGTGCAACACTTTGACTTGCAGTTGTAAATGTTTGTTGGCTTCCTTACACTAAGATCTTCAGACTCTAAGTAGCACCAACCACAAGCATCTCCAGTGGCCAAAATATTCATCCTCATCACATCACTTGCAACATAGGCCTGCTTCTTTGATGAGCTCCTCAAGGTCCTCTATGATTCCATTGCCTCCGGCTTGTGGGTCCTCTTGAAGCTTATCTTTGAATTCCTTTGGGCTTACCTGATTGCTCAGGCCTGCCCTGACTTACCTGCTTGTGGTGAGTCTCCTGGACCTTGCTGGTCCCAACATTGCACCTTCTTTAACCTCCCCGTTGGTTGCAGTTGCCAAGGCTTTATGGTACTCCCGCCGAACACCGACCCCTCAACTCTTGACATCCAATGTGGGACAGCTCGTGTATGGCTTCTGGTCTTCCACAGCATTGCCTGGTCCACACAGCTGCAGCTTCAAGGTCCCCATCAGCTCTCCTGCAACACTTGACATCGGTAGGCATTCATCTTCTGTGCCTCCTGGTCACTCCTGAGTGGCATAGACTCTGTCCCCTCTGCTTGCAGGTTCTTCACATCTTGAATCCCCCTTTGGGTTCCGCCAGACACTTTAACATTCTCCGGCATCTTTCTGAAATCTCGCATTGAGTTCGATGACAGTTTCTAACACCATTTCACACCTATTCACCTGGCTTTCCTGGTGCAGGTATCCTGGTCCCTAAGGTATCCATGGGTAGAGTGGCTCTCCAATCTCTTGTCTTTCTCAGGGTTTCTTCAGTTTCCACTGGGAAGGGTCCTCTTTCTTTAAAATTGCAACACAATTTACACATTGATTTATACAGAGAATGTGGTCATGCTCCTACACTGCACATGACCTCAGTGGGGCTCCTAGATTCTCACCTCAGGTGGGTCCTTGGGTCCCCAGCACGTCTACGTCCTCTGACTATTGTCTTCGCTCAAGTCGTGGTTCACATACCAATATTATAGTGTCTGATTTGGTCTCCCCCTGGGAACCACTGTGTATTCTGGTCTGCTTACCTGTTTCAATTTCAAAGATTTGTGTCTATGGAGCATATCTCCAGCTAGCAAATATCTGTATGTGCTAGTGAGTGTCTATAATAAGTACATATTTTTATAAATACACTGTGTGGTTCTTTTTCACTTAATTTAAACCTATATGATTATGCACTGGTAAAACAAGCTGCTTCACACTTGTTCTGGACTAAGCCTGAAGGCTGCTTTCCACAGCTACCACCTACAGAGCTTTCTAAGGTTGTCTAAGATCACTAAAATCACCATAAGAGTTGTCTGGTTCTGAGCCAGGTGTCCACTTACATATGTGTACATCATATACTGAGCCAGCCTCTCACAGTGAGTACCTATTTTTTTATATTACCCTTTCAGGCCCTGGTTGAGGTGATACCAAAGTGTGTTGGTGGGTCATTTGGCTGAGGGACAGGGCCGTACTTGAGAGCCAAATCGGCTTAAATTTCTCAACAGGTCTAAGGGAATTTCCCCTCGGCTCAGGGCTGGCTCGACTGAAGATGTGGACAAATTAAGGGGATGGGGACGTCACGGCAGACCATGCAGGGTGGTGCAAGGGTTTAGGGGTGCTATGTGATGCTCAGCAAACTCTGCTCCATTAAGCAGCAGAGTTTCTTTCCAATCTTCGTGCTCCAACAAGAGCGCAAAGAGGGTAAAACTCTGAACTCTGTTGGCAGAGTGGAGTTTACTGCCCGCATCTAAATTACAATTGAAATTTAGAGGTGTCATGCATATGTGTTCATACTGATCCGTAATCGAGGTGAGACTAACACACCTGTAGTTGCACGTCCCAAAAAAATTGTCTACAACAAATAGTTGGTGCAAGTGGCCATTACTATGATGAATGTCTGCACCTAAATTCAAATGACCATCATACACAAGGTTAAGCAGTGTATGCACTTAACAAAGAAGGCATTAAAAAATCATTTGTATCACTGGGCATCATGGGAAAGACAAATAAGTACTTCACATTTTACTGAGAATCATTGCTGGGATTCAAACAATTGCTAAGGCAAAATAATGGCAGGACACACGTGTTTAAGGTGGGGTGCTCCTGGGTTTTTTAGGGGTGGGATGGGTTATGGAAGTGTTAGATGACCATTTAGTAAGGGTATACTGCGATTTGGAAGGGGTGGGATGGGGTGCAATGGAAAAACCCAGATCCTCAATAGGTAATTTGGTAGGCTGTTGGGGAGGGAGTGTTTTATTTAGGTAGAGAGAGTGGCGGTGTCTGATGTGCAAGTGTATGTTGAGGGTGCAGGTACCTGTGGGGCTGGTGTATACTGTGCTTGTCTGGAAGTGTCCTGTGTTATAGGTGTCTGTTTGTATGATTGTGAGCATCTGAGTTGTCTGTGTGTATTCTAAGCTACTTGTGTCTGTGTATGAGTGTGCTGTGGAGGTGCTGGGTGTTGTAATGGTGCATGTGGTGGGTGTGGTGCATCTGTTTGTGGTGGTGGGTGTGCTGTCAGTTGGTGTACTGGTGGCATTTATGGTTCATGTATGTTTGTTGGTCGTTGTGCTGTCTATGGGTGTGGATAATGTGTATGTACTGGTGGATGTGCTATCTGTTGGTGTGTGGGTGGTGGGTATGGTACATGTTTGGTGGTGGGTGTACTGTCTGGCAGTGTGCTTTCTGTGGGTGTGGTATATGTGTGTGCATGGTGGATGTGCTGTCTGTCGTTGTACTGGTAGTGGGTGTGATATATTTCTGTGTGGTGGATGTGCTGTCAGTCAGTGTGCTGTCTGTGGATGGGGTGGTGTTAGGTGTGCTGTCTGTAGGTTTGGATGAGCACTTGAGTTTCTTTTTGTGGTGTTTCTCTTTGTGTGTGTGTGTATGCTGCTTGTGTTTGTTTGAGTAGGCACATGAAAAGGTGTAAGTGTGCTTTGGACAAGGCTGGGAATAGGGAATTGGGTTGGCGATGGGGAAGGAGCGGGAGGTATGGCAGAAAGTTGGGATGGCTGGAAGGCTGCAGTGAACGATGAGGCCAGAGCTTAAAATCATGAATGTAGGACAGACATACCACTGTGAATACCTTCCAGGTAAGATACCATTTGTTGCATATGGCAACTAAGGCCCTGGGTGGCTTTCAGCCGGGACGTCTGGCATACAGTGATGCTCTGGAGAAGGTCAATAGCCTCCTCAATCAGCGCAGCCGGGGAGACAGGGGAGGGGGTACATACAGCAGTAAAGGAGCTTCCAGTCCATTTTTCGGACCTGACTTGGTTAACTGAGGGAGGGGCAAGAGGGAGGGTGGAGATGTTACTTTGGGTGGTGGACAAGGGTGCAGGTGTAACATGAATAGTAGGGTCCGCCACCACTAGGGAGTATTCACTGGAGGTCTCAGAAGAAGATGTAGTATCACTGGCAGCCTCTGTTGCAATCTCCTCACCCTCTGGTCCACTTTGTTTGTCAGTGTTAGTACTAGAGCCACTGTGACCAGATGCTTCCCTTCCTACATTTGCACCTTCTCCTTAGCCTGCCCCGATTGATGCTAAAGTAACATATACAATGATGTTACTGTATATGTGTAAACAGAACAGATCATTCATTTTCACTACAAAATATTTACCAAGTTGTCAGATTTCACCTGCTTCAAGTCTCTCAAACTTTGGTTCTACATTAGCATAAGCCTGTGCATGTAGGCAACAGTTTAAGAAGACACTTGGTCACAGTGATGCATTCCACATGATAGGTCCTATGTCATGTATGATGTCTCTTATCCATTATTATGTCTATTCAGGAACTGTTGCACACTTCAGAATGGTTGGCCTTTGTTGTACAGATTAGTGAATGTATGTAAACAAAAAGGATATACACCAACAACTATAAAAAAAGGAAGGGAGGCCTCCTTTGTGTGGTGATAAGGGACAAGGAGAACTGGGTTGGAAACACAAGGAAAGTCCCTGGACTATGTAATCACTATGGAACCCTAATGTAGTTCACATGTACCAAAAAATGCCACCCAATATCTAATTATTCATTCGAGATTGTACCCTTTCAATAAAGTTATACAGCAGAAATAAGAACCTTAAGTGTTGTTTTTGTCATAAAAAAGTGTACAGTTTATTACAGTTTTACAGTTTAACAAAGGTAAAAAACATTTATATGCACAAATTAAAAAACATTAAAATATCACAATTTTGATTAAAAACAATGAGTATCAGGAGTCACAGTTTGTTTTCGTTGTCGACGCTGCGTTTCGGTGAATCTGTGATAACACCTTCCTCAGGACAAACAAATTCTATAAAAGAACATTATAATTAAAAGACATCCTTTTTGTTCATGAAAGACGGCTTTAGCTTTTTTTGTCTTTTTTATCAAAACAGTTTTTAAAAAAAAACATTTTTTAACCTTCTATCTGTATTTACAACACGCTGAAAACATTGTACCCACTAAAGCTATAGTATACATAATTAGGTTCTGAAGGGTGCATTCCTGGGAGCATTTGGGTATATGTAACTATATCATTGAGTTCCGTAGCATTGTTAACTAAAAATCACATGTTGGGTAGCTTCTAGACGAGAGTGGTAGTGAAGCGTACCTGTGTGTGATTTCTTCAGCTTCCTCTGTTATTCAATTTAAGAGGAAATTTCTCATGCGTGATAATGGTGTGTATAGCTTCTGGTTTCTTAATTTCCAGGTAGCAATACCTTTCAAAGAGATGCGGGACATAAGAATTCAAATCGTCTATGTCATTTTGATTTAAAGCAAATTTTTTGAGTGGACGTTACTAGATCCGCTTATTACCTGTTTGTATTCAAAGCTCTATGATGTAGAGGTTACCGGAGGGGGGCCACCGTTTTGAATTGGGGAACCACTGTTAAGATCAAGAAAACAGATAGAATGGGCCACATTATTAATTATTGGACCATTTCTTATGTCCTGTACATTAAGCAGGGTTTTTTATTTGAAGTATTATAACTCACCAATACTAAGGATTGTGAATAATCCTTCCTTCTTAAATAAAAGGCGCCACTGGATGTCTTCAATTATATCCACAGCGTTGGGTAATGTAATTGACGGTTGCTTTAAAATTCAACCTATGTGGAACATGTAATATATATCATAATTAGTGATAGAGTTGATTTCCACCGGACGTTTTAAAAAGCTGTTGTTGTTAGTGCAAAAACGGTATCTAAATGGTAACTAGACCATGTTTTTAAATGAAGGGGAAAGACAGACTAACTGTAGTCAGTCTGGCTCGGGGCATTTATGGTCCAAAGGGCCTCGGGTAGAATTGCCGCAGTTTTAAACACAGATGTCGGCATTCAAAGATAAGGGTTGCTGAGCGAGGTTTCGTACTCATGCTTACCTTTTAGATTCTAGCCGGCCTCCATGCTCCCCTCACGGTCCTGACAGCATCTGCTCGATTGCACGATCGGCCAAAGATAAACAAGGCTGCCCATCTCCTGTTTAAGAAGGACTCGTTTTCCCGGGAAAAACATCAATTAGATGACGTACTAGGTCATTGACCAATCAGGATGGATTTAGACAAGGAACTACAATTGTAGTTTTGCTTGTCACGTGGTAGTTAGAACAACGTCACCGTTCTGTGTTTCTTTTTGTATACGGTAACTACAGACGCGCTTGGTATCCATAGTTACTTTACGATCGGGTTAGATGACTCACCGGGGCGCGTTCTGAATTCTAGCTCGCTATTTTGCAGTTGTAGTACTACAGTACCGTTGTACAACTATCAGAGCATATTAATTGGAAATAACGGCCGTGCTTAAGGTGAAAGGGATTGATTTATTGCAAAATCCTTTCCCAATCTTCTTTTGAGTTTAGCCCGTTATTCACGGAATTAAAACGGGACATATAAAATTGTTCCTGTTTCTTCCGCTTTATGGTCATATCTCCTCCCCTTGTGTTTTGGGTAATGGTCTAGAGACCACACCATTTCAGTTCCTCAATCGTATGACTCGCTGACTGCCAGTGTTCAGTTAGTGGAGCTCCTTGTTTTTTGCAACGGATTGCAGACTTATGTTCATTGAGTCTGAGTCTCATTTCTCGCGATGTTTCTCCAACATATACAAAATCACATGGGCACTTGATTAGGTATATTATGTTTTTTGATCTACAATTTATAAACGATTTGATATGATGTTTGGTTTTGTTATGTTCAATGGGATTGTCCTTTATAACATGACTACAGTTGGAGCATTTGCTACAGGGGAATGTACCCACCGGCAGAGGGTTGTTGTCTATGGTTCTTTGGTGTTGGGTAGTTTCCCTATATGTGTGGATTAAACTGTTTCTAATAGTTTTATTTCTTCTGAAGGCGAAGATGGGTTTGGGGATTGGTGGTTTACTGGTATTTGTAGTTATTAGGTTCCAATTACGATTGATGATATTTTTAATTTTATTGCTGATGCCACTGTAATTTGTTACGAAGATAAGCCTTTTGTCTGCTTCTGGATTGTTGACCTTCTTTTGAAAAGAAAGCCGTCTTTCATGCACAAAAAGGATGTCTTTTAATTATAATGTTCTTTTATAGAATTTGTTTGTCCTGAGGAAGGTGTTATCACAGATTCACCGAAACGCAGCGTCGACAACGAAAACAAACTGTGACTCCTGATACTCATTGTTTTTAATCAAAATTGTGATATTTTAATGTTTTTTAATTTGTGCATATAAATGTTTTTTACCTTTGTTAAACTGTAAAACTGTAATAAACTGTACACTTTTTTATGACAAAAACAACACTTAAGGTTCTTATTTCTGCTGTATAACTTTATTGAAAGGGTACAATCTCGAATGAATAATTAGATATTGGGTGGCATTTTTTGGTACGTGTTATACACCAACAACACCTTTGTACTGTGTGTTCACTAAGCCCTAAAATCTGCAAACTTATCATCATAAATAAGTAAAATTTGACTCACTACCTATCAATATATACTGCAATGCTGTACCTATATTGGCATACATTGAAAGCAGGTTACCATTGTATTGGATATTCATTGATAGTAACACTAATGTCAAGTCAGTAAAGTATATGTCAAGTGTCAACATTCATACTTCATTCCTGTACTGTAGTAGATTAGCAATGTATCACATACTAAATACATAACTATGCTGTTCAAGACAGTCTGAAAGTAATATTTGGAGGGATTTACAAATTACTACCACAACAAAATGGAAACCTTTGCCCATGTGACACTTCTAATACGCTTCAGTGCAGAGCAAAAACATCTTCACATTTGACTACTAAATATCTACAGGTATTTGTACCTTGTATCTTTGAGAAATGGTTTCACTAAATATATTGTCTTTCACTGTACTCAAAATGTTGCGAAACCTCACACTAATCATTACATACAATGAATTGTGTATGATATTTACTTCAAAGATTGAAATGTCAACCACAATATGAAACAAAGAACAACACCTTTATGCATTTCAACATTTGCCTAATGGGTAATGTGTTTGGCCTGAATCTGAGTTTTTCTGATGTGATGCTCTTACATTTATGTGATGGAAAATTCCATCTTCCAAAATATCTTCAAGTTTCCCTTTTTACTCCTTTGTTGATTATTCATCCGGACATGACAAAGAACACTGAGGAATGGTTTGGGCTAATTGGCACTCTGTCACCATCGTGCACACATCCCTGTCTGTGTTTCATCAAAATTGTTTCCGTTCTCCATAGTTTGGCCAAAAGCTGACTGCCTTACAGACACATTTGTGAAGCACTAAGACAACATGCAAATCCGTCACTATTAAAATGTATGAAACTGTATTTCTGAGGCAGAAAACATTTTGGATATGCCTTGGTACCAATATGTAGTCATCAATTCTGCTGTCATTAGACATGTTGGATCAGATGCTTACTCTGGTTGTATAGAATACCAACTTACTAATGTGATGGTTTGAGTGATTTGTGGAACTATACACATAGCTAACATTTATTTTCAATTTTATTTTACAGTACATACATATCTCCAGGTGTAAAGATTTTGGGATGTGTTTGCCATTTACCATTATGTCATTTGGCAACTTATCACAAGGACACCAAACATACAGATGCATAGATCTCTACATGCACACCAATGTGAATCTAGGGTGTTAAACACACAACACATATTGATGGTGTTGTTTAATCGACATTGGAGAGTGCACTCGATTTCCTAACATCATTGTCCTATGAATGTACCACATTATGTGACACTTAACATCAATCGCTACACTTCACTCTGGAACTCATAGGGACATTATAGCCTGTGGAAATGGAAAAGAGCCAATTAGACAAATTCACATATGTATGCCAGACATGTACCTTTTTCTCTGTTGAGCCATAGAGCTCGCCATACAGGAAGAGGACCTCATTTGCAAGCAACTCCAGCTTGTCTAGGATAAAGGCTGGGGGTCCTCTCAGTTATTGGACCTGACATGGTTGCTCCCAGAAATCAGACACAGCAGCAAAAGTAGAGGCAGTATTGATAGCAGCAGTGTTAGGAGACAAATTACATTTTTCCCAACCACCGTGCACTTGTACTCGACATACGCGTTCGTCCCTGGAGACGGACACAGCCATTGGCCTTCTACCATTACGTTTTCCAACATTAGCCTATGGCTGTGTCCATTTCAGAGTTTACCACCCACTTTTCAGTCGACTGCTGCTGCCATCTGATTCCAACTGTCCTCTGGGCCAAGTCAGACAGTCACCAATTTAGGACTTCAAACTAGTGTGTTAGTGACTGTTAAGTGTGTCACCTTCACGCTTAATGGGGGCTATTTTGTTTAAATAATCACACCTTGATGGACACATATTTGTTTGAAAAAAACTTTATGTCTAGTGCAGTAGAGTACTGAAATGGGATATTAGCGTGGGGTTGTGTACACCACAGTTGATGGTCTTTTTGGAGGAAATAAGTGAAAATATCAAATAATGTTTCAATAATACATTTGAAAAGGATTATTTACACATGTATTTATCAGATTCATATCAAGGCCATGTATGTCATATTTGATGGTTAAAGGATGAGTAGCAGATGAGGCTTCCAAATATGTATTAACTCATATACCTTTGTTATACTAGATGACTTTTGTTACTCTTCACAAATGTTGCAGTGGATCATGTATAAACTATTCACATGTTTCTCCAATGCAGACGTATGAACCCTGGGAGACTAAGTAGACAACAGCCTCTTGTGTACCACCCATTTTCAGGCCTTGCCACCATGGAAGATATGGATATGATCTAAAAGTTCAGGTTGAAAAGGCAAACTATACTGGATTTATGTCATCAGCAGGAGCCAGATCTACAGCCTCAAAACAGAAATCCGACATCTATTACAGCAATTGCCAAAATCATTCCTGTACTTGATTTTGTGGCTAGAGGATCATTCGAAAACACTGTAACAGTATCTGGTAGTATGTCACAACCACATTTCAGTGGTGTGCTGCAAGACATTCTATCTTCAATGATAAGGCAGAACAACAACGTCATCCAATTTCCATGGCAGCAGAATTTAGCCAATGTAGGACGGACACAGGTTAAGGAAATCACTACCAGGGCTTGTGGTAAACTGGACGTTGAAAGTCTTGAATTGGGTCTGAAAAACTCCATGGATAAACGTCCGTTGGATGTGGAGGAGGCTTCACTCAGTTATAACAACTGGCTTCATAACGTCTGTGACAAGTTAGTCCCTTATAGAAAATGGATACCTAATCGAGCCTCTGCCACAGCTCCTTGGTATTCAGAAGAGCTCAGCGCCAAGAAACTGGCCTGTAAACACGCTGAAAGGATATGGCGTACATTTTACGCTGAATCCGATAAGGAAAAATATAAAAACTGCATCTCTGGTTATAAACAAAGGCTTTTAGAAACAAAAAAAGAGTATTTTTCGATGCAAATATCTAAGGCTGAATCCAACTCCAAAGAACTTTTCAAGACTATTATTAAATTATCTAGACCCAACACTGTTAAGACACAGGGCAACCCTGAATTCTGCATCAAGATTGCAGAATTCTTTAGAGTAAAAATAGAAACCATATTTTCTTCTCTTGTGGATTGGACTACTAAGAATCAGGCCAATCATGACAAAAATGATGGGTCGAAATGGGCCGCTCCTGTAAGATTATTGGACTCCTTTACCCCTCTGGAAACACCAGATACAATTAAACTGCTGGATCTCATTAAATCAGGTGCACCCAGTGATCCATGCCTAGTGTGGATCATCAAGCAAATCCCCGACTAAGTTGGATCTGCACTTACCCCTCTGCTTAATGCAGTTCTATCCTCTGGAATTTTTCCCAAACTATGGAAAAAAGCCTATGTGCTGCCGCTTCTGAAGAAACAGTCACTAGACCCCACAGTCGCTAAAAACTATAGACCAATCTCTAGGCTTCAGTTGCCAGCGTAACTGCTAGAAAAGGAAATGAATAGACAACTTACTGATTTCCTGTCATTTATTAACATCTTACACCCATCGTAATATGGGTTTAAAGCCTTTCATAGCACTGAGCTGGCCTTATTAAAATCTACGGAGGAAATCAGAGAGGCAATGGATAAGGGAGGAAATGCAATACTAATCCTGTTGGACCTATCAGCGGCCTTTGATATTGTCCACCATAAGGTACTGCTGAACCGGATTTCGGATATAGGGGTTAATGGCTCAGCATGGGAATTGTTGCGATCATTCCTATCGGATAGATCCCAAACAGTTGACCTTGACGGAAATAGGTCAGAACCATTTGCTCTTCCATGTGGAGTGCCACAGTGCTCGGCACTTAGACCCCTACACTTTTTAACATCTATGTGGCACCGCTGAAGATGGGTGATCTCTTCCATGTGTGTATGGGCTCTATCTCAACCTGGATGTCCTCCAATTGCCTAAAACTGAACTCAGGCAAGACTGAGGTTCTGAAATTCGGTAACAATCCCTTGGTCTGGACACCAGAATGGTGGCCAGAGGATCTGGGATTGTGTCCTGAACCATCAAGGAAAGCCATGAATCTGGGGATCATGGTGGATAAAAAAGTCACCATGGGGGACCAAGTGAACATGGTGACTTCATCATGCTTCATGGTCCTCAGAATCATTAAGAAAATAAAGTTCTTCCTGATAACCTTAGGACGGTGGTTACAGCACTCATAATGTTGTGGCTGGACTATTGCAACAGTCTCTATCTCAATGTTCAAAAAAACCATATGAACAGGTTGCAATTGGTCCAGAACACAGCAGCTAGAGTGCTGACCGGAACATCTAGGGTTACCTCTGTCAAAGGAGACTTGAGAAAACTACACTGGCTCCCGATACCATTAAGATTACGCTTTAAATCATTATCTATTGTCTTCAAAGCGGTCAATGGTATTGGTCCGGAGTTCACAGGGAAGAAACTTTCTTGGTATATCCCAGGAAGAACATTAAGATCCACAGGAGCTAAACTCGTCCAAATTCCCCTTTTCAAAAATTCCAACTGGGGAGGTAGACGTTTTGTTCACTGTGCAGCTAAAGCCTGGTATGAACTCCCATTCCAACTTAGAAATGCTCCAGACTTCATATCCTTTTGCAAGGGTCTTCAGACATGGCTTTTCTCCTACTGTTAGACTTACGTCTGCTAGGTGATCAATACTCTGCCCCAGGACACCCTAGGGTAATCGCGCGCTCTACAAGCAGGGGCGTAACACATGCCCCTGCAGCCCCCGTGGTGCGGAGGGGCCCTCACCCTCCAGGGGGCCCCGTCAGCACCACACTTCTGCTGGGGAGCTCTAGATTGAGTCCGGAGGGGGCCCCTTCACGTACCCTGCAGGGGGGGCCCCTCAAGGTTACTTACGGCACTGTCTACAATAATAATAATGGGGACTTCTACAGTTTGCGTAGCCTACCACATGAGGTTGGAGTAATTGAGGTCATACATATTGCCTTAGTACCACCACACTCCAGAGAACAGGTGTACCATAATCGAAAGAACTTCCATTCAGTCTAACCGAAGGTGGAGAGCTCTGCTCTGCCCTTGGAGTGTGCAGAGATGTGCCTACTCCGTGTTCCGTGGAGTAGGAAAATCTCTGCACACTCCACAGTGGAGTGGAGTTGACCAGCCCCAGCCTCCACCCCATGAAGAATTTATTAAAACTACATTAAAAGTAAAAGAATAAAGACTTACCTTAACTGCAGCATCCCTGGGCTGCCTTCCTCCTCTTCGTCGCCCTCTTAGGGTAATCTGCGCATGCACGCATGACCGGGCATGCGCATTTCACGCAAAAAATGTACATGCGTGGGCACAAGCACATGCGCAGATCACCCTGAGATGGCGATGAAGAGGAGGGCGGAAGCCTGGGGATGCCACACTCAAGGTAAGTCTTTATTCTTTTGCTTTTAATGTAGTTTTATTTAATTCTTAAGAGGGGGTGGAGGCAGGTGGTGGAGCGAAGCAGAGTGGAGTGGAATGGATGTCACCAACTCCGTGCACCTCTGCATAGTCCCGCTCTGCCAGCTCCGCCCAGGATTAATTCAATCAATGTGCAAGTTGTCAGATTACCTGTTTTGTACATCACAAGCATCAGTGCCCATTTCTAAAGCGCTGCCCCTTATTCCTTTGTACTACAGAACAGCCCCATGCCTCTGCAAAAGTGTTAGACCTGGCACCATTGGTGTGGGTCTCCTATGTATTTTTTGTCTTTGCCTCCTGTGTTTATGTTGTGTGCTGGACTCAGTTTTTTACTGGTCTCGATGCTTTGGGAACTTTGCCACTGCTGTTCATGCCAAAGTGCAAGTGCTCCCTTTGTAAGGGATGGATGGTATGGATTGGTGTTTCCACAATTGGCTGATTAGATTTACTAGTCAGTCCCTAGTACAATGCACTGTGTGTGCACAGGGCCAATAAATCAAATTATGCTATTGGGCTGCAGCACTGATTGTGCCACCCACATAAGCAGCCTGTAAATGTAACTCTGGCCTGCCATTGCAGAGCCTGTGTGCAGTCTAGTACTGCATGTTGACTTGGCAAGTGTACGCACTTGCCAGGCCCTCCCTTTCCCTTTTCTTACATGTTAGTCACCCCTAAGGTAGGCCAATGTACCCCTGTGGGCATGGTGTAGTGTATGTGAAAGGTAGGACATACCCTGGTGTGTGTGGCATGTCCTGATAGTGAATTACTGCCAATTCTTTTTTTGAATATTTCAAAGGTACCTGTTCCCATAGGATAGAAAGGGCAGTTTGATTATAACATCTTATAAACATAACTACCCCTTGGAACGAGGTAAGAAAATACATTTTAGAATGCCTGAACTTAAAATATTCAAATGCATCTTTTAGTAAGGGTGATTTTTACCTACTGTGTTTGAAAATACCACTTGTAGACAGAAGGTATTTTCTTGCTTAGCAATCAAGTGTGCCTCTGCTATGTTTGTATATTGCATGTCTGGCTTTTGGATAACAGGGGCTGGGGAGGAGCAGTGGCTCCAGAGAGCCTGATGAGTCAGGGCTGAGCTGATTAGATCTGGGTTGCATTTAGAGTAGGGGAGGAGATTCCCTTTCACCTGAATGGGCCTTGTTTGCCTTCTACAATGCTGGCTCCACCTCCTGCTAGGAAGCTGCACCATAGATGACAGAACTGGTTTTGACCAAGCAGAGGGATTCTCTGCCACCAGTGAACAAAGGATTTTGTAGTATAAATATTGGGGCCCAGACCCCAGAAATTTAGATCACTTCTAGGAACTTTTGCCAAGGAGAAGAGCCGGAGAAGCTGAAGAGGAATACTGCCAGGGACGGACAGGCTACCAGGCAGTTTGGAATGCTGTTGAGCTGGGAGCTGATTTCGTTCATGGAGACCTGCGTGTGCTAAACGACATTTGTTTTGCTTTAATTATTTTGAAACACACGCAGGTCTCCATGAACGAAATCAGCCCCCACCACAGTGAAAGCAGCCCCCAGCTCGGCAGCATTCCAAACTGCCCGGTAGTCAGTCTAGCCCTGAATACTGCCCCTGTGCTGTGTGCTGTCTGGGGTGGGCCTGCAGTGGCTACTTGCTGCCAAGGAAAGGAGAAAGGACTTTGCTGTTTGCTGTGTACCCTGCTTGAGGAAGATCTCCAAGCGCTTGAAACTGAGCTTGCCTCCTGTTCAGAAGTCTCAGGGATACAAAGAATTCACCACCAGCTCCACTGAACTTCCTTGCTGGGAGATCTGACCTGCACAGAGGTACCTACAGTTGCTTTGGACCTTTAGAGACTATTTTCCACTGGGAGCTGGAAAATAAACGCAACACTGAGAAGGGTGAGGCAACGGTACCTATTTCCGATGCATCACCGAAGAAACCGTTGCAGTGCCTGCCGCGACTCGAGAAATAGAGCACGCCGCATTGCGTGCATCGATCTCCGAAGTCTGAGATCACTGCACCGATTTCGACGCAAGGCCTGGTGTGTGGCTGCAAGAATCCATGCACGTTCTGTATCATTGCATTGCATTCATCGAGGCGCCAAGTTTGTTGCATTGTTGGGGGACGCAGTACGAAACTGACGCATCCCCCCCCTACGCAGTAAGAAACCGACCCATCACCTCCTCTTCAGTCAGGAATCGACACATCACCTCCCCTGAGCAGCAGTAAGGAATCGACACATCACCTCCCCGGAGCAAGGAACCGACCCATCACCTTCCCTGAGTGTAAGGAACTGACGCATCACCTCCCCTGCATAGCAGTAAGAAACTGACGCATTACCTCCCCCGGTATAAGGAACCAACGCATCACAGTCTCTGAGTTTAAGTAACTGACGCATCACCTTACCTGCGCCCCATTTTGTTTGTTTGCGTGATTCATCCATGGTACTTTGTATGAAAAGTGTTGCTTTTGCAATTTGCTTTGAACTGAAATATTTCTACCATCTGAAAGTCATATTTTTATTACTTTATTGTGGATTGTTGGTGTTTGGTCTTGTTTTGGTTTAGATAAAGATTCTTTATTTTTCTAAACTGGTATGGTGTCTATTTGTACTGTTTTTACTGTAATAATGAATGTGTTCACAAATGCTTTACACACTGCCTCTGAGATAAGCCTGTCTGCTCGTGCTAAGCTACCAAGGGGGTGAGCAGTGGTTGTTTCAGAAGTGTATCCCCCTTACAATGACTAGAAGTAAGGGTCCCTATTTGGACAAAGGTACCTACCTCTGCCAACTAGAGAACCCCATTTCTAACATTGGTGGTCAGCGGTGAGGATCTGGATTATTATTTGTTACTTACATTCAGTGATTGGTGTACACTACTAGTAGAGTGCAGACCATTACACAACCAAATACATTTGGTAGAGTTTTTTCCTTGGAATGTGTAGCATCTTGAGAACTGCCAATTTTCACCATGAGTAAAGTAGCATCACTGGCATCTGTAGATATCGAATTTGAAGAGGAAAGGGTTAATACCTACAATGTGCTTCAATTTGAAGCTGTCTGCAGAAAATGTAAAATCTCTGTGAGAGGCCACACCAGAAAGGAGGAATACCAAAAGGCGCTGAAGGACCAGGTGGAATCAAGGAATGCTAGTGAGCGTTACGAGGAGCCCGTGGTGGAGGGAGAGAATTTAGATAGGCAGCAGGAGGGGCTATTGGGTCTGACTGGAGGGAAGTTGCCTTCCAGGGGGGGCAGCAGTGTGTCTTCAAAGGGTCTCTCTCCAGAGGAGTTGGAGAACAGGGCGAGAAGCAGAGTGCATGAGTTGGAGCTTACAAAGCTCAGGCTGGGGAAGGAGTGTGTCATGGAGACTAATAAATTGGAGTTGGAGAGTATGAAAATGGCCATCAAAGAGAAGATGCTCTTAGAGCATGAAAGAGGTTTGAGGGAGTTAGAGCTGAAAGCCAAAAGTCTAGAGATCAATCCCAATGGTGGAAGCGCACCATCAGTACCTGAAGAAGGAAAGGTATACATCCCCAAGGATGTTATTAAGGATTGTATGAAGCATGAGGACAATTGTAAGTGGCTCAAGGCCTATGAAGTAGTGATAAGGTCCCACAGGGTCCCAAAGAGAGATTGGGGAATGGGGTTGCGGGCTGCTTTATCAGTGAAGAAAGAGAGACATTGCTCTAATTGCCCAATAAGGATAAGATGCCCTATGCCTCCATGAAGGAGGCCTAAATAGCAAGGTATGGGTTGACCCCAGAGCTGTACAGGCAGACATTTAGAAACTGCAAGAAGCTGGAGTCAAGTACTAAGCCCTGCAGGATAGGTATGGACTTCCTCGTGGGGATTATCTATTGCACTCGGCTTTGGTTGCTGCAGTGCAACAGCTTTGGAGGGAGGGCCTCATGGATCTCCGAATGGCCATGGCGTGTCATTATGTAGTGATGGTGGCGGGGACCTTCAATGCAGTCACATGTCTATATAGGCGCATGGTGGAAGGAGGGAATGGAACCGTTGCAGGAGCTGCAATGGAAATGGGAGGCGGACTTAGGCAAGGATATTCCTGAGAAGGCGTGGACTCACATAGTCAGGAGGGCATGGAAAAGTACTAGGAATGCTAGATTTCAGCTGGTTCACTTTTTTATATTGCACAGAGCATATCTTACTCCGGCTAAGATAAATAAGTATTTTAAAATAGATACTCCCCAGTGCCCGCAGTGTCATCTTGAGGGCACAGAGTTTAGTCATATGATGTGGGGCTGCCCACTAGTGGGTACATATTGGGAGGAAGTGACCGAACTGCTATGTGAAATCACGGATAGGTGGATTGAAACTGACGTGGGTACCAGTTTAATGCACTGGTTTCCACATACCCCCAAACTGAAGATTACGAGTACGTTTCTGGATTTGGGATTTCTGTTAGCTAAACAGGATATAACAGCGCATTGGAAATCACAGGATGGGCCTAATGTTGCGAGGTAGAAAACAGAGCTTCTTAAATGGTTATCTAGTGAAAGTACAGTTAGACTTCAGCATGCCAACAACAATGAGGCGCTGGAGTCTGCAAGTGCATGGGAGTACCTAGTTGGGGCGCTGGAAGCCCCAGAGGTAGGTTCTGACGTGGACTCAGCCTTGTATGCTTAGACAGGGCACTCTTGAAATGTGAGGGTGGTGGGGATACCCCTGGACAGGCATGTTGTGCAGTCACTGTAATGGAGTGCTTAGAAGCGATGACGTATTGAACCGCTGCCATCACGCAAAGTACCACAGAGGGAATGGTTGTTTTTGGATTGTACAGATAATTGAGGGGTAGGACACACCGGTGGAGGAGGGTGGAGCGGGAGGGGACGTGAGGGGGGTTAGCCTATTCTCAGTTATACTACACAGCTCTATTAGAAAGGGCACACTCTTATGAACAATATGGGATGAGCTTATGTCCGATTGTAGTACACTGTATGTGGGAGGTTTAGCAGAGGCTTGTTTGAGGATTGTTGCATACGAATCTTAGAACACAAAGAAAGTGGGCGGTGAATCTCTTGCCTAGAGGGGTTGTTGCTGGGAGGGGTATTGATTATGCGTAAAATGGGAAAGATGGTTTGTTGTTGTGTAAGAAAAGTTAATGAATACAGTTTACAAAAATAGGATAAACTTTGTATTTTGTGATTAAATGGTATGACATACTTTTGGATTCATGTTTGGGATCTTGAAATAAACAATACCTACTTGCAATTCATCTATGTTGACACAATCTTTGGAAGTTCTGGCACTGTCAGGTTATGATGATATTAAACAAATGCATTGATAGAGTTGAAATATACAAAACCACTCTATGCTTTTTTGACTTGTAAATGTATTGTGCCAAACATCATGAAATTAAAGATGGCACACATAACAATAGCAAAGCAAAAAGTGAAGAAGTCAGTCATGTTGAATGAAACCATAGTGGGAGAGCCGTCATTGTTTAAAGTACAATATCCAAAATACTACTGTCATCAAAAAGGCAAATGTGTCCAAAATATTCTAAAGAGTGAGCGGTAGGCACACACTGGAGGAAATTAGTGTTGAGGTTTCTTGCTGGCCATGGCAGAGGTATTGCCATCCTCACCATCTAGTGATCTGCGTGGATGTCCCCTGCCATCAGTTGGGGGTGGGTATCCAAAGCTGCAGGGGGTAAGGAGGCTGCAGGTGGTTGTTCCAGTGAAAGGGCCTAACCTTCCAGTGCCTGTGGCTGATGTAGATGGCTCTGATGTGGTAGGAACCCAGGAAGGGCTAGATGGTGCTGGGAAAGTCTTGCACATGTGAGTGTAAATGTTCTGCTGCACCCCAATCAAGGAACCCATGTAAGACTTATGGACCTCCATCTGGTTGTTGTGCTCCCTCTGCAGGTGCCTCATCTCCTGGAGCTTGGTGAGTACGTGGTCCATCATGTCTTGAGACTGATGGTAGGCACCCAAGTGGACTTAACATGCTGGCCCACAAACAGCCCTCATCACCCATAACCCCACTAACCTTTGACTTGGGCCAGTGTTCCATCCGACTGGGTACTGAATGATCTGGGGGTGGTGTGGTCTCAATATCACCCTGGATTGGGGGGCACACAACCAGTGTCACAGTGGGAGGGACACAGGAAGTGGAGTCCTCAGGTTGCTGAGGTGTTACAACTGAGGTGGGAGCTGTTGGTGTGGGCGAAGGGAGTGTCACTGGAGCCGCCTGCCCAGACTGACCAGCTGTACCAAGATATTCAAGCTCCTCCATATCACAAGGAGTGTTGTCCTCTCTGAAGGCTTGATCCTGGACTGGAATGGAGGTTCCTCCAGTGGTTGGAACCATGCTCAGACAGTTTGATTGACTAAGAAATGGAGAGTGTTCTAATTAGTAAAGTGTGTACTGCACATTCAAATCTTTTGAGGTAAACAATGTATATACCTAGAAGAAAACACAGGTAGAGATTATTGTGACAATAGCTTCCAGTGGTATTGAACATATTACCCAATCTTTTATACATTTCAAACAGTGCAAGTTCAAATCAGTAGGTAATAAGCTATCCTGAAATGCTCAGGAAGTGATTAGGGAGTATACCTGACATCTCCCAACTATTCAGCTCAACAAGTGTAGAGGTGAAATATGTAATTGGTAATTCCAAGGCCTAGCTGACTGTAAAACAGACACTTCCACTACTTGGATGGATGTTTGGCATTAGTCATCTTGTGAACAGTGCAGTGTCAATATTTGCGAGTACCACTTCTATTCAGCATATTCATTTGCATACATGACAAATTTAGTGTTAACACAGTTTGAGTAGTGAAACTCATTACATCAATACAATTTGTTGAGTGGAACATGACAACATTCAGAAAACCAGACAGATTATTTTCATTAGAGAACATTGAATAGGGATTGATCACTACATGACACTTTATCATGTTTTGAAATCTCTTAGGGAAGAGAAAATGAGCAACATGGCATAGAAATATTTTTGGGAGAAACAGAAACAGGGCATCATTGTAGTTGCAGCCATTTCAAAGACAACTTCCAGAAACTTGAAAAATGGTTACTTAAACATACCTGTGGAAAATATGCAAGGGAAATGGACCAGCTGCTTACATTTTGACACAGATATGGGTAATGGGTTATATGGTATTGTAACACTTACAGGCACCATACCCTCATGTGACATGTAATTGAGATTGATACCTGTAATCTTAGATGCAACACAATAGATTCATGCATACAATAATAATTATCTGATAATGATACTTTGAGGTTGGTATGTTAGGAAAATATGTGCAGGACACTTTGGCAACAGCTGAGTTGAGAACAAACAGGACATTGGGGTTTATTGTGACTTTGCAAAGTGTAACTTACCATACACTACTCCACCATGTATTCCTGTCAAGCTTTCAGGATGTAGGACCTGCAAGACCTCCCAGGAACCAAAACCAGTCCTGTTGCCCTCCATGTGACACTTATAGGCCAAGTAAAGCACCCTCCTCTGCATTCATTCCACCTCTTCCTAATGTCCTCCTGTGTGCGTGGCTCTTAGCTATAGCATTCACTCTGTCAATTTATATGTCTCATATTTGCCTTTTCTGTGATAGGGTTGAATTTTGGACTTGGGCTCCAAACAATCATGGCTCTACTTTTAGGATTTCATACACCATGACTACCTCAGTAAAACATCGATTTTTGGGGCCTGGCATTGTGCACAAAAAAAATGGTAAATTATTATCCACAAGGTACTAAAAGAACGGTGATAAAGGGAGAGGAGACTGGGAGAATGAAAAACAAAAAAACACACTTCACTGGCTGAGCCTCTGGGATCAAAATTCTTAGTGAAGCTGGAATGGCAAAATATCGTGGTCTGAAATGGGATGTGTTTTATAGTGTGGTATGCAGGTGTTTCCATTTGGCTAATTGACATCAGGTGCGTTGTGCTAGCGTCCATCCAATGGCCACAGTGATGGTGCATTGTTGAGCGCGTACCATGACAGACTCCCTCCGTCTGGGTACTACTGCTAGTAGACCTTCAGCACAACTGTAAAATCTAAATCGGAGGTTAACCACTGCCCTGACTGTGACAGAGTACTATTCGCCAGCACTGGAGTCGACCATGACAGTGTGCTGCAACAGGAAACACTCTGTCGAAATGGATGGTGAGGCAGCCATCGATCCATTTAAATAAGGAGGGCAAAAGACCATCAATTCAGTGGAGTACTAGGAACCACCACTGTGGCGGGACAGCAGTAATTCGGCCAAGATCTAAATTGGGCCCATAATCTGAAGGAAGGGCATTCCCAGGAAAATACTGACCAGGAGTAGAGTCATAAGGATTAATGTGATGCTGAAGTCACTGTCCCATTACCCGTCAATACATTCTTTGTGGTGCCCTACCTCTAAGAATATGTTGCTGTTATCTAACGTGTTTGCATTTAAAGTGCAAGTCAATTTATTTAAATGTGTGTATCTGGGTGCTTCATGAGTGGAATGTTATATGAAAAATATCTGCTACTATGATTATGGTGACAAAACACTGGAAGTGTTTTCACTCAGGCCACCATAAACTTACTATTGAAATACATTGGACTGAATTACTATTTTTAGGATCATAACAAAGAAATAGCTTGTAAAAAGGGAGTACTGTTCAAAATTGCAGCCTGAATTATGAAATGGTAGGGCTGGATTATTTTTAAGAATTGTGGTGACTTTTTGTCTTTTCAAGCAGTTTTCCCTCATAACATTTTGGACAGTCCAGAAAGCTGAAATGATGGTGCATTTCAGAGCTAATAACTGAAGACTTCCTGGGTCATATGAAGAAATTGTCTGACATGTGGAGTGAAAAATGTATTTCACGAGCCCCAGTGTGCCAGAATTTTACGGCAGCTTCAGCACGGAGTCTGAATGGCAACCAAGGGTGCTTACTGCTACCATCCTGTATTGATGCTAAAATTGACATTTTTCTTGTTGTCTTGTTGATATAACTCGTGCTTGAGAAGTCATAATATTTTTTAAATAAGGCTGTAGGACATGACCAATGTTTGTGATTCAGTTGAAACGTTTTGGTTAGTGAATATTTGAATCCTGCTAATTCAAAAATGTTTGGAAGAAATGTGTGCTTTTGGTCTAGTAATATTAATATAGTTTTGAAAGGCCAATAACAGTTCATGAAAGAGTTCCAGACCTTCGTACAGACCCTTTCCATACATTTCCTTTCACTACAAACCCTTTCTGTCTCTTCATATGCACTAGATTTTAAACATTAAAAGAGGAATTTCAGAAACAATTGTTTCATTCACTTTCAGTGTTTTCTGTTTTAGAGGGGCAGGGGTGGTTTGCATATAGACCTCATGTTTGAAATGATTAGATTTTTTGCAAAATGTGTGATCTAACTCTAAATGATATACTGTTACACGATTTAATACTTTTTTTATCTGCTTAGCCCTGCATATAGGAGTGCTGACTTCAAAATAGTAGTTATTGTCAGGTAAAATGTAAGAAATCTACATGATCAAATATGCATAGTTTCTAAATACCTAAACTGAAGGTCGATCCACCTACAAGATTGCTTGCATCACGCACAAAGCTCTTCACCAAAACACCCGCTCTTACCTTTCAAGCAAACTACAAAAGGCAGGGTGCTCCAGGTCCCTGAGGAGCACTAACTCCCTTGTCCTTATCCCTCCTAGACTAAAATTTAAAAAGACCCAATAACGTGCATTCTCTGGTAATGCTCCTACAATTTGGAATTCACTCCCCAAAGCTCTTCGCTGCAACCCCTCTTACCCTCTCTTCAAAAAAAGACTCAAAGTACTCCTCCTCAATAAATATTGGGGTTCTTAATGTTACTGACTTTGACCCTGCTCATTACCTCTCTGCTCTGATTTGCTCTTTTTACCCAACCCTTCTCCCCCTTTCCACTCACTCTCCCTCACTTCACCCCCTTGTCTCTCTCTAATTTCAACACCCCTTGTCCCTTCTACTATCCCTCTGTTCCTTTGCCCCCTTCACTCACTTAACGCAATGTTTTTACCTTTTTTAATTTTTCTGCTCATTGTCAATTTTATATTGTATCTTAACATGTTTATTTACCATGTAAAGCACTCTGATACTCTTGGATCCAGCAGCGCTATATAAAACCTTTTAAATAAATAAATAAATATTTAGTTTTAACCCCATGCGCGCTACGCGTTTCCCGCTGTGTGCTGAGTTTTTTAAAAACCCGCGGTTCATGACGAGCTCAGCTCGTCATGAGCGTACGACAGGCGTAACTCATGACGAGCTGAGATCGTCATGAGCGTCGAAGGGGTTAAAAGTTGATTGAAATCAGTAAATGTCTTGTCATATAGCTATTTCTTTTCTATATATTGTGTTAAGTTAGCATGAGCTTTTTAAATCTGTTTAAACGCCATTTTTCCTTTTGCTTCAATTTTGCACACAACACATAATTGTTATTTTAGCTTTCAACCTAGAAGAGCGTTGTGATTTACTTGGGAAATAATACGTTATTGCTCTGATATCAACTTCGCTCGGTACACTGTCTGCACAGTGAGTGCTGAAGCTTCCATGGATAACTCAACACAGTGTTGTTGTGAAGTCTGATCTTCGCACCTTTCTAGACATAACATAAATGCAGCTGCTGCCAGAATCTGGCGCGAAGCGGGTTTTATATTGCTTTGCTGAAAACACATGTAACACACTTGATGGTGCTTCGCATGCAGAGAGCTGGTGGACGATGATGTGATCCTCTGCCACTGAGATTTTGAGGTATGGGCCCGCCCTGCTAAACCCCAAATGAGACCTTCATAGATATAAAATACTATGCTAAATAGGTAGGGTAAGAATTAGGTATTGTTAATTCCTATTCATTACAGCATCTTAGTATGCTGTCACCGTTCGCTTTCTATGGACCAGTAACTATGCTGATAACTTTGTTTCTTATAATATGTTTGCTTGTATTATATAAGATACCGCGTTTGAGATCCCTGCATTAGTAAATAAATATTTCAAATATGCACGATCCTCATTTACTCCACGTTCTGGTTTGAAATGATTATATAGCAAAAGAGTGTTCATGTGTTCCACGATACCTGAGGTAATCTAAGTTCATGTTCTGGTTTGTCTAAACATTGGGAGTTTGTTATGACCAATGAGACACTGTAGCTAGCTAGGTAAGGGGATTTTGGGTACTGAGGTGAGTTTTGGGCCATCCTAATTCACCGAGGTTCCAGATCTCTATGCACAGTTCTGTAGGAGAACAGAATTCCCGCTACATGGCGCCCATACGTTGTTGGCCTTATATCATGACACTCAAGTAGTATATCATTCATTCCTTAACCCCTTCACTGTCGTTTCCGGAAAACGGTGGTGTCGGAAAAAACCTACCTATTTGTGAAATAGGCCTTTTCAAGCTTGAATCTTTCTAAAACGGTTTCCTTGAATTACTACCCAGTTGTGCTACAAAGTTTCTTTTGTTTTTCTATGTTCCTGCCCAGTCATGGCCAATCCCGTGGACATTCCGCAGCATAGTCGCATTGCGGTGCGCAATCACTTGCGGAATTACGATGTGCCCTTGGAGGGCTTGGCTGTGATAATGGTGGTGAGTGCGGATGCTGCTTACCCATACGAACTGTTTTATTTGTGGGTGACGTTTCCGGCAGTGGACGCTAATTCTGGTGTCTTTCACACGTACACTTCCTCTGTTGTACCGAATGAATATACTCCGTACAGAGCACAGGAAGTACCTATTGATGTTTGGCAGCATCGAGTTTGGTTTGGTGGCGCCCTACCCCATTCTTTGACCGCTCCAAGGTTGGGTCCTTTTTCCATTCCAGGCGCAAATTGGCCTG
This sequence comes from Lissotriton vulgaris, assembly GCF_964263255.1. Classification (NCBI taxonomy): domain Eukaryota; kingdom Metazoa; phylum Chordata; class Amphibia; order Caudata; family Salamandridae; genus Lissotriton; species Lissotriton vulgaris. The sequence continues at coordinate 560,165,576 of NC_141685.1, read as the reverse complement.
TTTTGGCTGGATTTACTCTGCATCCTCTACACCGCAATTGTAACATAGCAGACCTTCGTAGACTACATGTGGTCTCCATTGCCGTGATTAGAGCCTTAGTGCACTACATTGGCCGTAATCTTCCGGGTGGGCCCCCGGGGGATGTGGCACTTCCGGTCAGACAGGGTAGTTTGAAACTCAGTCCTGTAATGGTCAATGCTGTGATGGGCAAGCGTCCCCAGGATAAGGATGATTTTCCTTTCTGGCTTGCCGAGGAATTTGACAAGCTGGAAGCGGTGTTTCCTAATACGACTCCTGGTGAGAAACACCGGATTCTAACGCTTAGTTTGCCGAAGGATTTGGCCCCTCAGCGCGTTGACTGTGAAACTTGGGGTAAGACTTTTGCAGCGGTCTATGCGAGGTGCTACGGCACTCCGTCTATGGCTGTCCTGCCTACGGTCCTTAAACGTGTTCAGGATGAGCACAGACTGGAGTCTGTGGTTGAGTTGGGTATACACCTGTGTGGCTCCTTTGATGTGGTTTGCGATCTGATCCTTGCTAATGTCAAGGGGGATGCAGTGAACTTTCAGGTAGCAAACGCTTTGGCAGCGAAGGTGACATACAGCGAACCATAAAAGGGGTATTTTGGGAAAATCTTTCGTCTACGTATGACATTTTGCTTTCTGAGGCTGACTGGCCCCCACCTTTTGTGCTCGCAGCTCCAAGAGGGGAGGAGGTAATCCTCCCCAGTTTCACGAACACAGTCTCGAAAGAGGATGCGCTGCATTTTGCAGAAGAGTGGGCTCTGGCCCTGGCGCCGGCTGTGTACCACAATCAATGTGGTTGGGATAAATTGTCCCCATGCCACGAGATTCCTTTGCGGTCTCAGCCGCAGCCTTAACCTCAATATCTCATACGACTTGAAGCCAAAGCTTCCGTCGCGGCAATCCTTGAACAATTGGAATATCAAGGTGTAATTGAAACATGTGTGTCACCGATGTATAATCCTCTTTTTACTGTAAACAAGCCAGACGGTTCGTATCGTTTGGTGTTGGATTACCGGCATTTGAACTCGCATTGCCGTAACTGTGCAGTACAGAATACCCGCGGCTCTGCTCTAGTGAATAATCTTGTGCGTTAGCGGTTCAAAACCTCCTTTAAATTTTCCAATGGTGTTTATGCTCATAGACTGGATGGTCTGAGTTCCCAATGGACCTCCTTTACTTGCGGCGGTGTCCACCAACAGTTTCGACGTTTGCCTATGGAATATAGGAATAGTCCTGGGATTTTGACCGCCCGCATAGTCTCTCTTTTGGAGAGGATCAACCCGGATGCTTGTTCGCATGTGGATGACATATATCTCACAGACGACGAACTTTGGAAGCATCTGTGGGAGTCAACGGAATAATTTGTAACTTTGCAGATATGGGTTACAAATTTAACTTTGCAAAATCGCGCATTGCAGAGTACACAGTGTTGTTTTTGGGCTACGAGCTCAACAATGAAGGAAAAGGTTTGGCTCCTCACTTCCTGGAGAGATGCGCACAGCTGCGCGCTCCAACAACACTGAAAAAATTACAATCTTTACTGGGCTTCTTGAATTTCGGAAGGACATACATTCCGGAATATGCCCAGTGTATCAAGCCTTTGTATTCTTTGATACAACCATCAACTCATGCTGGCTGCCTGGGTTTCCCTTTTTACTCCTTTGTTGATTATTCATCCGGACATGACAAAGAACACTGAGGAATGGTTTGGGCTAATTGGCACTCTGTCACCATCGTGCACACATCCCTGTCTGTGTTTCATCAAAATTGTTTCCGTTCTCCATAGTTTGGCCAAAAGCTGACTGCCTTACAGACACATTTGTGAAGCACTAAGACAACATGCAAATCCGTCACTATTAAAATGTATGAAACTGTATTTCTGAGGCAGAAAACATTTTGGATATGCCTTGGTACCAATATGTAGTCATCAATTCTGCTGTCATTAGACATGTTGGATCAGATGCTTACTCTGGTTGTATAGAATACCAACTTACTAATGTGATGGTTTGAGTGATTTGTGGAACTATACACATAGCTAACATTTATTTTCAATTTTATTTTACAGTACATACATATCTCCAGGTGTAAAGATTTTGGGATGTGTTTGCCATTTACCATTATGTCATTTGGCAACTTATCACAAGGACACCAAACATACAGATGCATAGATCTCTACATGCACACCAATGTGAATCTAGGGTGTTAAACACACAACACATATTGATGGTGTTGTTTAATCGACATTGGAGAGTGCACTCGATTTCCTAACATCATTGTCCTATGAATGTACCACATTATGTGACACTTAACATCAATCGCTACACTTCACTCTGGAACTCATAGGGACATTATAGCCTGTGGAAATGGAAAAGAGCCAATTAGACAAATTCACATATGTATGCCAGACATGTACCTTTTTCTCTGTTGAGCCATAGAGCTCGCCATACAGGAAGAGGACCTCATTTGCAAGCAACTCCAGCTTGTCTAGGATAAAGGCTGGGGGTCCTCTCAGTTATTGGACCTGACATGGTTGCTCCCAGAAATCAGACACAGCAGCAAAAGTAGAGGCAGTATTGATAGCAGCAGTGTTAGGAGACAAATTACATTTTTCCCAACCACCGTGCACTTGTACTCGACATACGCGTTCGTCCCTGGAGACGGACACAGCCATTGGCCTTCTACCATTACGTTTTCCAACATTAGCCTATGGCTGTGTCCATTTCAGAGTTTACCACCCACTTTTCAGTCGACTGCTGCTGCCATCTGATTCCAACTGTCCTCTGGGCCAAGTCAGGCAGTCACCAATTTAGGACTTCAAACTAGTGTGTTAGTGACTGTTAAGTGTGTCACCTTCACGCTTAATGGGGGCTATTTTGTTTAAATAATCACACCTTGATGGACACATATTTGTTTGAAAAAAACGTTATGTCTAGTGCAGTAGAGTACTGAAATGGGATATTAGCGTGGGGTTGTGTACACCACAGTTGATGGTCTTTTTGGAGGAAATAAGTGAAAATATCAAATAATGTTTCAATAATACATTTGAAAAGGAATATTTACACATGTATTTATCAGATTCATATCAAGGCCATGTATGTCATATTTGATGGTTAAAGGATGAGTAGCAGATGTAGCTTCCAAATATGTATTAACTCATATACCTTTGTTATACTAGATGACTTTTGTTACTCTTCACAAATGTTGCAGTGGATCATGTATAAACTATTCACATGTTTCTCCAATGCAGACATATGAACCCTGGGAGAGTAAGTAGACAACAGCCTCTTGTGTACCACCCATTTTCAGGCCTTGCCACCATGGAAGATATGGATATGATCTAAAAGTTCAGGTTGAAAAGGCAAACTATACTGGATTTATGTCATCAGCAGGAGCCAGATCTACAGCCTCAAAACAGAAATCCAACATCTATTACAGCAATTGCCAAAATCATTCCTGTACTTCATTTTGTGGCTAGAGGATCATTCGAAAACACTGTAACAGTATCTGGTAGTATGTCACAACCACATTTCAGTGGTGTGCTGCAAGACGTTCTATCTTCAATGATAAGGCAGAACAACAACGTCATCCAATTTCCATGGCAGCAGAATTTAGCCAATGTAGGACGGACACAGGTTAAGGAAATCACTACCAGGGCTTGTGGTAAACTGGACGTTGAAAGTCTTGAATTGGGTCTGAAAAACTCCATGGATAAACGTCCGTTGGATGTGGAGGAGGCTTCACTCAGTTATAACAACTGGCTTCATAACGTCTGTGACAAGTTAGTCCCTTATAGAAAATGGATACCTAATCGAGCCTCCGCCACAGCTCCTTGGTATTCAGAAGAGCTCAGCGCCAAGAAACTGGCCTGTAAACACGCTGGAAGGATATGGCGTACATTTTACGCTGAATCCGATAAGGAAAAATATAAAAACTGCATCTCTGGTTATAAACAAAGGCTTTTAGAAACAAAAAAAGAGTATTTTTCGATGCAAATATCTAAGGCTGAATCCAACTCCAAAGAACTTTTCAAGACTATTATTAAATTATCTAGACCCAACACTGTTAAGACACAGGGCAACCCTGAATTCTGCATCAAGATTGCAGAATTCTTTAGAGTAAAAATAGAAACCATATTTTCTTCTCTTGTGGATTGGACTACTAAGAATCAGGCCAATCATGACAAAAATGATGGGTCGAAATGGGCCGCTCCTGTAAGATTATTGGACTCCTTTACGCCTCTGGAAACACCAGATACAATTAAACTGCTGGATCTCATTAAATCAGGTGCACCCAGTGATCCATGCCCAGTGTGGATCATCAAGCAAATCCCCGACTAAGTTGGATCTGCACTTACCCCTCTGCTTAATGCAGTTCTATCCTCTGGAATTTTTCCCAAACTATGGAAAAAAGCCTATGTGCTGCCGCTTCTGAAGAAACAGTCACTAGACCCCACAGTCGCTAAAAACTATAGACCAATCTCTAGGCTTCAGTTGCCAGCGTAACTGCTAGAAAAGGAAATGAATAGACAACTTACTGATTTCCTGTCATTTATTAACATCTTACACCCATCGTAATATGGGTTTAAAGCCTTTCATAGCTCTGAGCTGGCCTTATTAAAATCTACGGAGGAAATCAGAGAGGCAATGGATAAGGGAGGAAATGCAATACTAATCCTATTGGACCTATCAGCGGCCTTTGATACTGTCCACCATAAGGTACTGCTGAACCGGATTTCGGATATAGGGGTTAATGGCTCAGCATGGGAATTGTTGCGATCATTCCTATCGGATAGATCCCAAACAGTTGACCTTGACGGAAATATGTCAGAACCATTTGCTCTTCCATGTGGAGTGCCACAGTGCTCGGCACTTAGCCCTACACTTTTTAACATCTATGTGGCACCGCTGAAGATGGGTGATCTCTTCCATGTGTGTATGGGCTCTATCTCAACCTGGATGTCCTCCAATTGCCTAAAACTGAACTCAAGCAAGACTGAGGTTCTGAAATTCGGTAACAATCCCTTGGTCTGGACACCAGAATGGTGGCCAGAGGATCTGGGATTGTGTCCTGACCATCAAGGAAAGCCATGAATCTGGGGATCATGGTGGATAAAAAACTCACCATGGGGCACCAAGTGAACATGGTGACTTCATCATGCTTCATGGTCCTCAGAATCATTAAGAAAATAAAGTTCTTCCTGATAACCTTAGGACGGTGGTTACAGCACTCATAATGTTGTGGCTGGACTATTGCAACAGTGTCTATCTCAATGTTCAAAAAAACCATATGAACAGGTTGCAATTGGTCCAGAACGCAGCAGCTAGAGTGCTGACCGGAACATCTAGGGTTACCTCTGTCAAAGGAGACTTGAGAAAACTACACTGGCTCCCGATACCATTAAGATTACGCTTTAAATCATTATCTATTGTCTTCAAAGCGGTCAATGGTATTGGTCCGGAGTTCACAGGGAAGAAACTTTCTTGGTATATCCCAGGAAGAACATTAAGATCCACAGGAGCTAAACTCGTCCAAATTCCCCTTTTCAAAAATTCCAACTGGGGAGGTAGACGTTTTGTTCACTGTGCAGCTAAAGCCTGGTATGAACTCCCATTCCAACTTAGAAATGCTCCAGACTTCATATCCTTTTGCAAGGGTCTTCAGACATGGCTTTTCTCCTACTGTTAGACTTACGTCTGCTAGGTGATCAATACTCTGCCCCAGGACACCCTAGGGTAATCGCGCGCTCTACAAGCAGGGGCGTAACACATGCCCCTGCAGCCCCCGCGGTGCGGAGAAGCCCTCACCCTCCAGGGGGCCCCGTCAGCACCACACTTCTGCTGGGGAGCTCTAGATTGAGTCCGGAGGGGGCCCCTTCACGTACCCTGCAGGGGGGGCCCCTCAAGGTTACTTACGGCACTGTCTACAATAATAATAATGGGGACTTCTACAGTTTGCGTAGCCTACCACATGAGGTTGGAGTAATTGATGTCATACATATTGCCTTAGTACCACCACACTCCAGAGAACAGGTGTACCATAATCAAAAGAACTTCCATTCAGTCTAACCGAAGGTGGAGAGCTCTGCTCTGCCCTTGGAGTGTGCAGAGATGTGCCTACTCCGTGTTCCGTGGAGTAGGAAAATCTCTGCACACTCCACAGTGGAGTGGAGTTGACCAGCCCCAGCCTCCACCCCATGAAGAATTTATTAAAACTACATTAAAAGTAAAAGAATAAAGACTTACCTTAACTGCAGCATCCCTGGGCTGCCTTCCTCCTCTTCGTCGCCCTCTTAGGGTAATCTGCGCATGCACGCATGACCGGGCATGCGCATTTCACGCAAAAAATGTACATGCGCGGGCACAAGCACATGCGCAGATCACCCTGAGATGGCGATGAAGAGGAGGGCGGAAGCCTGGGGATGCCACACTCAAGGTAAGTCTTTATTCTTTTGCTTTTAATGTAGTTTTATTTAATTCTTAAGAGGGGGTGGAGGCAGGTGGTGGAGCGAAGCAGAGTGGAGTGGAATGGATGTCACCAACTCCGTGCACCTCTGCATAGTCCCGCTCTGCCAGCTCCGCCCAGGATTAATTCAATCAATGCGCAAGTTGTCAGATTACCTGTTTTGCACATCACAAGCATCAGTGCCCATTTCTAAAGCGCTGCCCCTTATTCCTTTGTACTACAGAACAGCCCCATGCCTCTGCAAAAGTGTTAGACCTGGCACCATTGGTGTGGGTCTCCTATGTATTTTTTGTCTTTGCCTCCTGTGTTTATGTTGTGTGCTGGACTCAGTTTTGTACTGGTCTCGATGCTTTGGGAACTTTGCCACTGCTGTTCATGCCAAAGTGCAAGTGCTCCCTTTGTAAGGGATGGATGGTATGGATTGGTGTTTCCACAATTGGCTGATTAGATTTACTAGTCAGTCCCTAGTACAATGCACTGTGTGTGCACAGGGCCAATAAATCAAATTATGCTATTGGGCTGCAGCACTGATTGTGCCACCCACATAAGCAGCCTGTAAATGTAACTCTGGCCTGCCATTGCAGAGCCTGTGTGCAGTCTAGTACTGCATGTTGACTTGGCAAGTGTACGCACTTGCCAGGCCCTCCCTTTCCCTTTTCCTACATGTTAGTCACCCCTAAGGTAGGCCAATGTACCCCTGTGGGCATGGTGTAGTGTATGTGAAAGGTAGGACATACCCTGGTGTGTGTGGCATGTCCTGATAGTGAATTACTGCCAATTCTTTTTTTGAATATTTCAAAGGTACCTGTTCCCATAGGATAGAAAGGGCAGTTTGATTATAACATCTTATAAACATAACTACCCCTTGGAACGAGGTAAGAAAATACATTTTAGAATGCCTGAACTTAAAATATTCAAATGCATCTTTTAGTAAGGGTGATTTTTACCTACTGTGTTTGAAAATACCACTTGTAGACAGAAGGTATTTTCTTGCTTAGCAATCAAGTGTGCCTCTGCTATGTTTGTATATTGCATGTCTGGCTTTTGGATAACAGGGGCTGGGGAGGAGCAGTGGCTCCAGAGAGCCTGATGAGTCAGGGCTGAGCTGATTAGATCTGGGTTGCATTTAGAGTAGGGGAGGAGATTCCCTTTCACCTGAATGGGCCTTGTTTGCCTTCTACAATGCTGGCTCCACCTCCTGCTAGGAAGCTGCACCATAGATGACAGAACTGGTTTTGACCAAGCAGAGGGATTCTCTGCCACCAGTGAACAAAGGATTTTGTAGTATAAATATTGGGGCCCAGACCCCAGAAATTTAGATCACTTCTAGGAACTTTTGCCAAGGAGAAGAGCCGGAGAAGCTGAAGAGGAATACTGCCAGGGCCGGACAGGCTACCAGGCAGTTTGGAATGCTGTTGAGCTGGGAGCTGATTTCGTTCATGGAGACCTGCGTGTGCTAAACGACATTTGTTTTGCTTTAATTATTTTGAAACACACGCAGGTCTCCATGAACGAAATCAGCCCCCACCACAGTGAAAGCAGCCCCCAGCTCGGCAGCATTCCAAACTGCCCGGTAGTCAGTCTATCCCTGAATACTATCCCCTGTGCTGTGTGCTGTCTGGGGTGGGCCTGCAGTGGCTACTTGCTGCCAAGGAAAGGAGAAAGGACTTTGCTGTTTGCTGTGTACCCTGCTTGAGGAAGATCTCCAAGCGCTTGAAACTGAGCTTGCCTCCTGTTCAGAAGTCTCGGGGATACAAAGAATTCACCACCAGCTCCACTGAACTTCCTTGCTGGGAGATCTGACCTGCACAGAGGTACCTACAGTTGCTTTGGACCTTTAGAGACTATTTTCCACTGGGAGCTGGAAAATAAACGCAACACTGAGAAGGGTGAGGCAACGGTACCTATTTCCGATGCATCACCGAAGAAACCGTTGCAGTGCCTGCCGCGGCTCGAGAAATAGTGCACGCCGCATTGCGTGCATCGATCTCCGAAGTCTGAGATCACTGCACCGATTTCGACGCAAGGCCTGGTGTGTGGCTGCAAGAATCCATGCACATTCTGTATCATCGCATTGCATTCATCGAGGCGCCAAGTTTGTTGCATTGTTGGGGGACGCAGTACAAAACTGACGCATCCCCCCCTACGCAGTAAGAAACCGACCCATCACCTCCTCTTCAGTCAGGAATCGACACATATCCTCCCCTGAGCAGCAGTAAGGAATCGACACATCACCTCCCCGGAGCAAGGAACCGACCCATCACCTTCCCTGAGTGTAAGGAACTGACGCATCACCTCCCCTGCATAGCAGTAAGAAACTGACGCATTACCTCCCCCGGTATAAGGAACCAACGCATCACAGTCTCTGAGTTTAAGTAACTGACGCATCACCTTACCTGCGCCCCATTTTGTTTGTTTGCGTGATTCATCCATGGTACTTTGTATGAAAAGTGTTGCTTTTGCAATTTGCTTTGAACTGAAATATTTCTACCATCTGAAAGTCATATTTTTATTACTTTATTGTGGATTGTTGGTGTTTGGTCTTGTTTTGGTTTAGATAAAGATTCTTTATTTTTCTAAACTGGTATGGTGTCTATTTGTACTGTTTTTACTGTAATAATGAATGTGTTCACAAATGCTTTACACACTGCCTCTGAGATAAGCCTGTCTGCTCGTGCTAAGCTACCAAGGGGGTGAGCAGTGGTTGTTTCAGAAGTGTATCCCCCTTACAATGACTAGAAGTAAGGGTCCCTATTTGGACAAAGGTACCTACCTCTGCCAACTAGAGAACCCCATTTCTAACATTGGTGGTCAGCGGTGAGGATCTGGATTATTATTTGTTACTTACATTCAGTGATTGGTGTACACTACTAGTAGAGTGCAGACCATTACACAACCAAATACATTTGGTAGAGTTTTTCCTTGGAATGTGTAGCATATTGAGAACTGCCAATTTTCACCATGAGTAAAGTAGCATCACTGGCATCTGTAGATATCGAATTTGAAGAGGAAAGGGTTAATACCTACAATGTGCTTCAATTTGAAGCTGTCTGCAGAAAATGTAAAATCTCTGTGAGAGGCCACACCAGAAAGGAGGAATACCAAAAGGCGCTGAAGGACCAGGTGGAATCAAGGAATGCCAGTGAGCGTTACGAGGAGCCCGTGGTGGAGGGAGAGAATTTAGATAGGCAGCAGGAGGGGCTATTGGGTCTGACTGGAGGGAAGTTGCCTTCCAGGGGGGGCAGCAGTGTGTCTTCAAAGGGTCTCTCTCCAGAGGAGTTGGAGAACAGGGCGAGAAGCAGAGTGCATGAGTTGGAGCTTACAAAGCTCAGGCTGAAGGAAGGAGTGTGTCATGGAGAATAATAAATTGGAGTTGGAGAGTATGAAAATGGCCATCAAAGAGAGGATGCTCTTAGAGCATGAAAGAGGTTTGAGGGAGTTAGAGCTGAAAGCCAAAAGTCTAGAGATCAATCCCAATGGTGGAAGCGCACCATCAGTACCTGAAGAAGGAAAGGTATACATCCCCAAGGATGTTATTAAGGATTGTATGAAGCATGAGGACAATTGTAAGTGGCTCAAGGCCTATGAAGTAGTGATAAGGTCCCACAGGGTCCCAAAGAGAGATTGGGGAATGGGGTTGCGGGCTGCTTTATCAGTGAAGAAAGGGAGACATTGCTCTAATTGCCCAATAAGGATAAGATGCCCTATGCCTCCATGAAGGAGGCCTAAATAGCAAGGTACGGGTTGACCCCAGAGCTGTACAGGCAGACATTTAGAAACTGCAAGAAGCTGGAGTCAAGTACTAAGCCCTGCAGGATAGGTATGGACTTCCTCGTGGGGATTATCTATTGCACTCGGCTTTGGTTGCTGCAGTGCAACAGCTTTGGAGGGAGGGCCTCATGGATCTCCGATTGGCCATGGCGTGTCATTATGTAGTGATGGTGGCGGGGACCTTCAATGCAGTCACATGTCTATATAGGCGCATGGTGGAAGGAGGGAATGGAACCGTTGCAGGAGCTGCAATGGAAATGGGAGGCGGACTTAGGCAAGGATATTCCTGAGAAGGCGTGGACTCACATAGTCAGGAGGGCATGGAAAAGTACTAGGAATGCTAGATTTCAGCTGGTTCACTTTTTTATATTGCACAGAGCATATCTTACTCCGGCTAAGATAAATAAGTATTTTAAAATAGATACTCCCCAGTGCCCGCAGTGTCATCTTGAGGGCGCAGAGTTTAGTCATATGATGTGGGGCTGCCCACTAGTGGGTACATATTGGGAGGAAGTGACCGAACTGCTATGTGAAATCACGGATAGGTGGATTGAAACTGACGTGGGTACCAGTTTAATGCACTGGTTTCCACATACCCCCAAACTGAAGATTACGAGTACGTTTCTGGATTTGGGATTTCTGTTAGCTAAACAGGATATAACAGCGCATTGGAAATCACAGGATGGGCCTAATGTTGCGAGGTAGAAAACAGAGCTACTTAAATGGTTATCTAGTGAAAGTACAGTTAGACTTCAGCATGCCAACAACAATGAGGCGCTGGAGTCTGCAAGTGCATGGGAGTACCTAGTTGGGGCGCTGGAAGCCCCAGAGGTAGGTTCTGACGTGGACTCAGCCTTGTATGCTTAGACAGGGCATTCTTGAAATGTGAGGGTGGTGGGGATACCCCTGGACAGGCATGTTGTGCAGTCACTGTAATGGAGTGCTTAGAAGCGATGACGTATTGAACCGCTGCCATCACGCAAAGTACCACAGAGGGAATGGTTGTTTTTGGATTGTACAAATAATTGAGGGGTAGGACACACCGGTGGAGGAGGGTGGAGCGGGAGGGGACGTGAGGGGGGTTAGCCTATTCTCAGTTATACTACACAGCTCTATTAGAAAGGGCACACTCTTATGAACAATATGGGATGAGCTTATGTCCGATTGTAGTACACTGTATGTGGGAGGTTTAGCAGAGGCTTGTTTGAGGATTGTTGCATACGAATCTTAGAACACAAAGAAAGTGGGCGGTGAATCTCTTGCCTAGAGGGGTTGTTGCTGGGAGGGGTATTGATTATGCGTAAAATGGGAAAGATGGTTTGTTGTTGTGTAAGAAAAATTAATGAATACAGTTTACAAAAATAGGATAAACTTTGTATTTTGTGATTAAATGGTATGACATACTTTTGGATTCATGTTTGGGATCTTGAAATAAACAATACCTACTTGCAATTCATCTATGTTGACACAATCTTTGGAAGTTCTGGCACTGTCAGGTTATGATGATATTAAACAAATACATTGATAGAGTTGAAATATACAAAACCACTCTATGCTTTTTTGACTTGTAAATGTATTGTGCCAAACATCATGAAATTAAAGATGGCACACATAACAATAGCAAAGCAAAAAGTGAAGAAGTCAGTCATGTTGAATGAAACCATAGTGGGAGAGCCGTCATTGTTTAAAGTACAATATCCAAAATACTACTGTCATCAAAAAGGCAAATGTGTCCAAAATATTCTAAAGAGTGAACGGTAGGCACACACTGGAGGAAATTAGTGTTGAGGTTTCTTGCTGGCCATGGCAGAGGTATTGCCATCCTCACCATCTAGTGATCTGCGTGGATGTCCCCTGCCATCAGTTGGGGGTGGGTATCCAAAGCTGCAGGGGGTAAGGAGGCTGCAGGTGGTTGTTCCAGTGAAAGGGCCTAACCTTCCAGTGCCTGTGGCTGATGTAGATGGCTCTGATGTGGTAGGAACCCAGGAAGGGCTAGATGGTGCTGGGAAAGTCTTGCACATGTGAGTGTAAATGTTCTGCTGCACCCCAATCAAGGAACCCATGTAAGACTTATGGACCTCCATCTGGTTGTTGTGCTCCCTCTGCAGGTGCCTCATCTCCTGGAGCTTGGTGAGTATGTGGTCCATCATGTCTTGAGACTGATGGTAGGCACCCAAGTGGACTTAACATGCTGGCCCACAAACAGCCCTCATCACCCATAACCCCACTAACCTTTGACTTGGGCCATTGTTCCATCCAACTGGGTACTGAATGATCTGGGGGTGGTGTGGTCTCAATATCACCCTGGATTGGGGAGCACACAACCAGTGTCACAGTGGGAGGGACACAGGAAGTGGAGTCCTCAGGTTGCTGAGGTGTTACAACTGAGGTGGGAGCTGTTGGTGTGGGCGAAGGGAGTGTCACTGGAGCCGCCTGCCCAGACTGACCAGCTGTACCAAGATATTCAAGCTCCTCCATATCACAAGGAGTGTTGTCCTCTCTGAAGGCTTGATCCTGGACTGGAATGGAGGTTCCTCCAGTGGTTGGAACCATGCTCAGACAGTTTGATTGACTAAGAAATGGAGAGTGTTCTAATTAGTAAAGTGTGTACTGCACATTCAAATCTTTTGAGGTAAACAATGTATATAATCAATTCAATTCAAATAAATTTTTGAAATTCATCGGAGTCTATATCTTTGAACCAGAGGGAGTGCCCAAATACTGGGATGTGTGCATTGATTTGTTCACACATACTCATAGCTTATATTTTGGCGTAAACGGACGGTTACGCCACCAGTTGGAGCACCTTTTAAAAAACAAGTACTTGTTGTGAACACTTAAAATACTTTCACGTAACAACGCAGTGCATTGCCCACCTTGTCTTTTTGAATCTAACAGTTCTTCCGCCCTAAAGGCAATAGCACGCATTCAAAATGCAATACGAGACCATTTCAAAGTCTACTGAAGCAAGAGCAAACCTCCTAGCATACGGAGATGAGGAAAAAGAACGTATCTATGCATTAATCCAGGATGACGTATCACAGGAATCCAGCACTCGCACAAGAGAACAATGTGTCAAACATCTCTTATATTTATCCAAACGTCGTATCAACCAGCAATTGCACGCAAAAACTTTAGTAAAATATCACCAAGCCCTCCGCATTCCCCGTGGACTCAGAATCGCACTCAAACCATCCTTGTGCAAGAACTCAAAAAACTTCCAAGCCAAGTGGAACGCTATCCTTAACAAGTGCAGTCTAGATCTCATATTACTTATCATTGAAGAACTGTCCAACATTCTGATTGAGCTAACCAATGAAATCAAAGAGGTAGAGAAAGAACTTGAGGCCTTTAAATCAACAGAAGACATCTCACAAATGTTAGAAGACATCAAAACACAATTAGAAAAACATACTAAGGACATCAATGATAGGAAACTCAGGAAGTTTAAACGTGACACATTGGATTATCAACTAGATGAGGTATACACCTGGGCTGACATCTACGCCCAACGCCGCCGCAACAAACCTATGAGCCAACACACCGATACCTCCTCCTCTGGGAGCGACACCTCGAGCAGGCAAACCAAAAAGACACCCTATGACGCAAATAGGGGTCAACAACAAGATAGAGCACAAGCGGATGAGAGCGCCTCCACATCTGACAGTGGTCCTTTTTTAGAGAAAGGCCCCCAAGAAACCGACGACCCAGGCGAAGTAAGAGAAAAGGAACCAGAAGCTCCAAACACAAGAGGCTCCAAGAAGGACAAAAAGAAACAGAATCGCTAGTCATTAATATCTCTGACACCGAATTATCGCAACATGAGATTGAGCTTCTACAGAAAGGCACGTCATTTATTCCTACTTCATTCACTAATCAACTGGAATTGGAGACCAGCACATTTAAGTTAACCAGAAAATTAAGGTTACGACATTTTTTTGAAAATGTAATTCCACCATCAACTGATCAAAAACCGGATCTACTTTGTGGACTACGCCCTACAAGTTCATACATACCACCGGTTAGTCATAAAAGTATAGACACTTTTGAGACCCTAGTTAAACAGGATCTGGGAAAAATAAACTTCAAGAAAAAAACCATGACCAGAAATCTGACACAGAAAGACAATGACACATTGAGAAAAATCGCCAACAACAAATCGATCAAATGCATAAAGGCTGACAAAGGCGGGGCTCTCGTCATCATGAATTCTAGTATGTACAATGCCAAAATGAATGAGCACATCGGCAAATCCGACACGTACATTCCACTAGAATCTAACCCCACGAACCTGTATAAAGCCGCACTAGTATCGATCATCAACAAAGCTCACGATAAAGGAACCATAGATGAGCGTACCAAAAAATTCTTATTGGTTGATTTCCCAAGAAGTCCCACCATAACTCTATTACCCAAAATCCACAAAAACCTGAAGGACCCACCAATGCGGCCAATTGTGTCCACCAAGGGATCCCTCCACGAGCCCGTGGGCAAATTCCTTGATCGGTATCTCCAACCATTTGTTAAAGAACTGAAAAGTTATGTGAAAGACACAACGGAATTCATACTCAAATTGTCGGAAATTAAAATAAATCAAAATGACAACCTCATCTTTTGTACTGCGGACGTGAACAGTTTGTACACCTCGATTCCACATGGAGGTGGAATTGAAGCCATTGAAAAGATTCTAGCACACAGTAACATCTCAGAAGCCTTGAAAGTATTCCTCATGGAGCTTATGATCTACACTCTCTACCATAGCTACTTCTGCCACAATAACCACTGGTTCCAACAATCATCTGGGATGTCCATGGGCAACTGCGCTGCACCGGCGTATGCTAACATTTATATGTCTGATTTCGAACAGCAGTATATCTATGAAAACCCAGCTTGGACCAACAATTTATTGATGTACGTCCGATACATCGACGATTTATTCTTTGTGTGGAAAGGCACTAGAACCATGTTGGAAGATGAACTCAACAACTTAAACACCAAAGACCACCGAATACAAATGACATGGAATCTCGATGATTCTCAAATTAATTTCCTGGATGTACTTATCACCAGATCTGACACTGGTCTAATTACAGATCTCTACAGGAAACCAACCGACCGCAACAACACGTTGCACTTTGCAAGTTTCCACCAACATTCGCTGAAGCGCCACCTCCCATACAGCCAAATGCTGCGATTAAAACGCATAGTATCCAATCCGGATACATATGTTCAAAGGATCGATGAAATGAGTCTAAGATTCATTGCCAGAGGTTACCCGGAAAAAACCACAGAGGAAGCAAGGAGAAACGTATCCAGGATTGAACGCGAAACTGCTCTAAAGAAGACAACCAAAAAAGAGACAAACCGGATGGTAGTCGTTTCTAAATACTCCACATTGAGTGGAAGATATAAGAAGATTATCCTACAACATTGGAGAATTCTGGCATTGGAACCAGATTTTAAAGAAATGTTCAAAAACCCCCCGATCTTTGCATACACTCGAGCAAACAACCTCAAGGAGATCCTGTCGAAAGAAACACCTGTTCAACCCACCCACAGAGGCACAAAACCGTGCCTTAATTGCAACAACTGCAACAACATCATTATTGGCAATAAAATCAATCACCCAATGAGAGGCACAGAAATCAAGTTGAAAGTTAATGCAACGTGCGACTCATCCAACCTGATTTATCTCCTCAAATGCCCTTGTGGAAAGATCTATATAGGAAAAACTGAGCGAAAAATCAAAGTCAGATTGAATGAACACAAATCTAATATCAGGACAAAACAAACGAAATCAAGTGTGGCTGCACATTTTATGGAAAATCATCATACTGTGGCACAGCTCAAATTCATGGTCCTTGAAACTGTGGATAAAAAAGAAGGAAGAGACAACAACAAGTTCCTCCTCCAAAGAGAAACCTCATGGATTTACCGTTTACAATCTTATAAACCTTTTGGTCTTAATGACCGTATCGAACTAAGCTGCTTTTTATAAATACCCGGCCGGGTATATAAGGACACATTCATAATTGTGCGAGTTCACTGAGATGTTCATGCATCTATTGTTTACATTGCAATTTTACCTGTTCCTTGTTATGTTTCTTTCACTCCTCTATGACATTACACCTCTTATTTTTACCTTTTGAAAAGTCTGTTAGCTCCTTTCACATTTCCCCATCTACTTTACACTCACGCTTCATCACCCGTTCCAACATGGCGCCCACAGTCACCACACGTTAGTCCTTCCTTGATTTTCATGACCACTCTCCTCGCCCCGCGTTTACATAGAGTCAGCTTCATCAGAGACTCTTCACTTCAACCCGGCGACTTCACGTTGCAACTTACTGACCCGGAGACTTTGACAGTCCCCCCACAGAATCCCGCTTTGGTAAGCCACGATAGCGTTTGGCAGTGAGCCTTAAACTTACTTGTACCCGCTCCTCGAGCGTTTCCCTAACTATTTTCTTTTTACTTTTTGACCCGTCCAGCACCGCATTTCAGCCCGACATACACGTGAGCATTTTTTCACTTGTTTTCCCTATTGTTGCCATTCGCTACCCGCTCACAGACCCTGTTTCTCCCTTCTGGGTGCGCCTACTATTTTCTTGCACATCTGAGCCATCTTGGCAGTATATTTTACGTGTAACGGTTACCTCTGCATCTTTTGCGCACAGACTTCTGTTTGTCTATATTCACCATTGGGAAATGTTTGTTTTGTACACAATTATTTGTTAATGCTACGCTGATACAAATGTAGATCGTTCTCATTTCTTACAGAGCTCCTTGAAAAAGGGTAATCGACCCGAAATGCATTGGAGCAACGTTGATTTTGTGTAGAGCCTAATTAACTGGATGCAAATAATCCATTAATGAAAGACTTATGAAAACATGAGAAAATCAATTCAATTCAAATAAATTTTTGAAATTCATCGGAGTCTATATCTTTGAACCAGAGGGAGTGCCCAAATACTGGGATGTGCGCATTGATTTGTTCACACATACTCATAGCTTATATTTTGGCGTAAACGGACGGTTACGCCACCAGTTGGAGCACCTTTAAAAAACAAGTACTTGTTGTGAACACTTAAAATACTTTCACGTAACAACGCAGTGCATTGCCCACCTTGTCTTTTTATACCTAGAAGAAAACACAGGTAGAGATTATTGTGACAATAGCTTCCAGTGGTATTGAACATATTACCCAATCTTTTATACATTTCAAACAGTGCAAGTTCAAATCAGTAGGTAATAAGCTATCCTGAAATGCTCAGGAAGTGATTAGGGAGTATACCTGACATCTCCCAACTATTCAGCTCAACAAGTGTAGAGGTGAAATATGTAATTGGTAATTCCAAGGCCTAGCTGACTGTAAAACAGACACTTCCACTACTTGGATGGATGTTTGGCATTAGTCATCTTGTGAACAGTGCAGTGTCAATATTTGCGAGTACCACTTCTATTCAGCATATTCATTTGCATACATGACAAATTTAGTGTTAACACAGTTTGAGTAGTGAAACTCATTACATCAATACAATTTGTTGAGTGGAACATGACAACATTCAGAAAACCAGACAGATTATTTTCATTAGAGAACATTGAATAGGGATTGATCACTACATGACACTTTATCATGTTTTGAAATCTCTTAGGGAAGAGAAAATGAGCAACATGGCATAGAAATATTTTTGGGAGAAACAGAAACAGGGCATCATTGTAGTTGCAGCCATTTCAAAGACAACTTCCAGAAACTTGCAAAATGGTTACTTAAACATACCTGTGGAAAATATGCAAGGGAAATGGACCAGCTGCTTACATTTTGACACAGATATGGGTAATGGGTTATATGGTATTGTAACACTTACAGGCACCATACCCTCATGTGACATGTAATTGAGATTGATACCTGTAATCTTAGATGCAACACAATAGATTCATGCATACAATAATAATTATCTGATAATGATACTTTGAGGTTGGTATGTTAGGAAAATATGTGCAGGACACTTTGGCAACAGCTGAGTTGAGAACAAACAGGACATTGGGGTTTATTGTGACTTTGCAAAGTGTAACTTACCATACACTACTCCACCATGTATTCCTGTCAAGCTTTCAGGATGTAGGACCTGCAAGACCTCCCAGGAACCAAAACCAGTCCTGTTGCCCTCCATGTGACACTTATAGGCCAAGTAAAGCACCCTCCTCTGCATTCATTCCACCTCTTCCTAATTTCCTCCTGTGTGCGTGGCTCTTAGCTATAGCATTCACTCTGTCAATTTATATGTCTCATATTTGCCTTTTCTGTGATAGGGTTGAATTTTGGACTTGGGCTCCAAACAATCATGGCTCTACTTTTAGGATTTCATACACCATGACTACCTCAGTAAAACATCGATTTTTGGGGCCTGGCATTGTGCACAAAAAAAATGGTAAATTATTATCCACAAGGTACTAAAAGAACGGTGATAAAGGGAGAGGAGACTGGGAGAATGAAAAACAAAAAAACACACTTCACTGGCTGAGCCTCTGGGATCAAAATTCTTAGTGAAGCTGGAATGGCAAAATATTGTGGTCTGAAATGGGATGTGTTTTATAGTGTGGTATGCAGGTGTTTCCATTTGGCTAATTGACATCAGGTGCGTTGTGCTAGCGTCCATCCAATGGCCACAGTGATGGTGCATTGTTGAGCGCGTACCATGACAGACTCCCTCCGTCTGGGTACTACTGCTAGTAGACCTTCAGCACAACTGTAAAATCTAAATCGGAGGTTAACCACTGCCCTGACTGTGACAGAGTACTATTCGCCAGCACTGGAGTCGACCATGACAGTGTGCTGCAACAGGAAACACTCTGTCGAAATGGATGGTGAGGCAGCCGTCGATCCATTTAAA